>NC_138769.1:74712461-76046297 GCF_965119305.1 Pelophylax lessonae | reverse complement strand
GGCCTGAGCACTGACGGTATGAGGCGAATACTGCCTGGATCACTGGAAGATCCTGGCCTGGATCAGATGTGAATATCAATACGTCATCCGCAAACATGGCAGTTCGTACTTCCTCGTTTCCGACCTTGATGCCGTGAAGGTCGGGGTGAGACAGCAGGAGCCTTGACAGCGGTTCAAGGGCTAGGTTAAACAATAATGGGGAGAGCGGGCATCCTTGCCTCGTCCCCTTGAATAGTCTGAACGGCTGTGAAGTCAAGCCCGCTATCACCACCTGGGCCTCCGGTTGTGCATACATCGTTCTGATTAAGTGCAGAAATCTGCCCGTGAACCCTACCGTCGTGAGTACTCGGTCCAGCCATTGAATGTTTACATTATCAAAAGCCTTCTCGGCATCAAGGGTTATAATTGCGGCGTCTGTGGTCGGGTCTGCTTTGGATGCCTCGAGAGCGAGGAGGACTTTCCTAATATTTGAGGTGGCAGATCTGCCTTTGGTGAACCCTGATTGCGCAGGGTGGATCAGAGAGGGCATGATGGACGCCAATCTGTCCGCCATCAGTTTTGAAAGCATTTTGGAGTCCACGTCTAGAAGTGAAATCGGCCTGTATGAGCCTGGTTCCGTAGGGTCTTTACCTTTTTTATAAATACGTTTGATGTGTGCCTGGTGACCTGTTGGAAGGTATGGGTTGCCGTCAAGAATGTAGTTGTACATTGCCTGTAGCGTCGGGGCTATTGAAGTCGCTGCTAATTTGTAGAATTCTGGGGTGTACCCATCAGGGCCAGGGGATTTGCCGGGAGAGAGGGATTTAATAGCTGTTAGGATTTCTTCCAGGGCAATGGGCGCATTCAGTTGGGACAATTGTGTCTCAGTAATTTGCGGAAGGGACACTTTCGAGAGCCAGTCTGATGCCACTGCCTCATTCATGGGTTCATGGCCATATAATGTCTTATAAAATTGGGCAAATACTCTATTTATATCTTGGGGGTCTTCGACTTTTTTTCCGTCCTTGTCCTTGAGGGTCGATACCTGTGTCGGGGTGAAGGGTCCTCTACAAAGAGAGGCTAGCAATTTTCCCGGTTTATTTCCGTAATAGTGATATTTCCAGTCCTGGTGGGATTTATAGAGCTGTTCTCGTCTGGCAGCCCAGTCGTCAAACGTGGCTTTGGCTTTTCGCCACCGGTCCCTGTTCTCGGCAGAATTGCAAGCGTGCAATGCCGCCTGAGCGTCTCTCAGCAGAGAGCTGGTCGCCACAAATTCTTTGGCTATGTTCCTCTTGTATGCAGCTGCATAGGAAAGAATACGGCCTCTGAGCACTGCTTTCCCAGACTACCAAAGAAGGATGGGAGAGGTCTCGGGCGAAGCGTTAGTGGCGAGGAATTCAGACCAGGCTTCCCTGATGAGGGAGGAGATACCCGGGTCTTTAGCCAAAAAAGATGGGAACTTCCAGCACTGGGTAGCTGCTGTCTGTGAGTGTAGCGTGAGTTTCACTTAAACGGGGGCATGGTCTGATACTGCTATTTCATGTATATGGGGAAGTACCGTGAAGGGGAGCATAGCAGGGTTAGCAAATATATAGTCAATTCTGGTCAGCGTCTGGTGAGGAGGTGAGTAAAAGGAGTATTCTTTACCATCAGGGTTATTTAGTCGCCATACGTCCGAGAGGTGCAGACCGTCTGCAAAATTGCTCAACAGTGAGGAACCTCGTGGAGGATGCGATTCTAGGGGGCCTTTCCCCGATGATCTGTCCTCTGTAGGATGCATGAGGAGATTGAAGTCTCCAACCACCAGAAGGGGAGATGTATATACGGGGCCAATGTTTGTGTGGCCGATTGGAGGAAGGGTTCCGAGGAGCTGTTGGGAGCGTAGATGCCTGCTAGCGCCCATTCACGTTGGGCAGTCACCAGTCGTGCGACCACTACCCGTCCGTCATCGTCTGTGATAGAAGAAATCAGTGTGGTGGGGAGGTTTTTGTTAATTAGGATCAGTACTCCTGCTTTACCCTTGACTGCCGGGGAACCTATAACCTGCCCAACCCATAGCTTGCGCATGTGATGGAAGTCTTTGGCTTCGAGATGCGTTTCCTGGAGGACCGCGATGTCGGCCCTCAGACGTTTCAGGTGTCTGAGAACCGCCATCCTCTTATTGGGGGACCTGAGACCTTTGACGTTCCACGAGATCACGCTCATGGCGGGAACCAGTAAAAGGGCAATAGGTGTTGGTCAATATTCCTAAGATTGCGAGCTATAGGAGTACAATGTGGTATGGACGCCTGGGGAGCGGCGAGTAGGAAGCTGAACATTGGTCCGGGGGATGCAAGTGTCATTAGGGTAAATAGGGTCAGTAGGGAGACACCAAAAGGGGCAATAGGGTAACAGGGGTGAGGGTAGCAAAAAAAGTTCTCGAACTTCTCTTTTTTCCTCATGTGTGATCGCACACGCATAGGACAGCGTTACCGGGATGCAGCCGAGTAGCCCATCTGGAAGGGTAGTCAAGCATACAGTGATGTGAAACGCTGTGCTTTAATCCATATAGATGGAGGAGTCTCGCACTTCCATATGGTACACCGTCCCATACCGGTAAAGTTGTGTGGGCCTAGCGACCGCGTGCCGATCAAGATAAATAACCGTAACACCATATTAGGTAACTACAACATCATTCAGTATAACAACATCTGCTAGCTTGTCTTGTGCACAACCGTGCTAACCATAATACTTCGCGGCGCGCCGTTGCAGGCAGTGAAAAGAGAAAAAAGAAATAAAAAAAAAAAAAAATGACCGCCCACAACAGCGCCCCCCCGAAGGGATCAGAGGAATCTTTATACAACATAGCATAACCCTGTGTGATAAAATCTCGTGCAATTTTGAGCAACTTATAATTACCACAAGGCCGATTGCCTTGGTTCTAGGGTGAGCACAGGATATGCGCATTGAAAGCACTCAAAGTGACTTGCGACAAACCCGTAGGGCACCGTCGGTTCATAGTCAACGATTTCTCTGGCGATGGGATGGGCCGGACACTCGTTGTCTTTTAGCTGGATCTCTTCTTTGACTCCGTTGCTCCTGCGCACCTTGAGAGCGCTGGGGAGAAGGCGTGGAAGGGGGGTCCAGGGTGATATGGTAGTGGCGCTGTAAGAAGTGGCAGGCCTCGTCCGGGATGGTAAAAGATTTCTGTTCACCAGCAGAGTCCGTGAGGCGTAGAGTGGCAGGATAAGCCAAAGTGAATTTCACAGATTTGTGGAACAGAGCCTGGCAAATAGGCTGGAATGCTTTCCTGCGGCGGGAAACCTCCTGGGAGTAGTCGGCAAAAATTAACAGTTTGTGGCCGTCGACTTGCAGACTTTTAGCGTTGCGGAAAGATTTCAGGATATTCTGTCTGTCCATATAGTTGAGGTATCGCACTATCACAGCTCTAGGAGAGCGTCTGTCGTTGGAAGGGGCTCCCAGGCGGTGAGCTCGTTCCACCGAGCAAGCTGACTGGATCCCCAGGGCCTGGGGCAGTCTAGTGGAGGCCAGATCACAGAGAGCGTCGGCGCCAAAGGTTTCCGGTAACCCTATAATTCGCAGATTATTTCTTCTGGACCTGTTCTCCAGGTCATCCACTTTGTCTAGCAGGTACCTTTGCATCTGCCTGGGCTGCTGGTCCAAGGCAAAAGATCCCTGCAGTTCGTCCTCCAGATCTGACATCCTGTGCTCCATGTCTGTTAGTCTATGAGCGTGGTCACCGAGCTCCTTCCGGAGCTGTGAGATCCCCTCAGAGACGGCCTTGTCCACGGCGTCTTTTATCGTAGGGGACAAGAGAGAGGCCACCGCTTGAGCCAGGGTCACAATCTGCGCCTCCGGTATGGGGTGCGATGGAGTGCTGGGTGTTGCGGAGGTCTGAAGGGGAGCGGCGTCCTCCATGGCCGCTTCGCTGGAGGCTGCAAGTGGAGCCGCGGCCTTGATTTGGGTCGGCGCCGGGGCAGCTCCGTGATGGAGAAATTTGTCCATTGCGGCTCGGTCCCTGAGGTGCGCTGATGGCGATAGGCAGCGTTTGAGGTGCGGATGGGCTATATATGCCGGTTAGTAGCAGGTTCGTCCCGGAGCACCCCACTATTCTTAATTACGGGACTCTAAATATTTGAATTATTTCACTAATTATTTCTTTCACTAAAACTGTGCAATATTCAGTGATCTGTTAGACTATTTTCTTTGAAGATTGCTGATACTACATTATTGACAGACTGTCATTTCACAAATAATATTTTATATGGTTTATTAATTTGTAAATGCACCTATTTTTTGCGCAGCTTAGTGTTTGAGTTCAATTTTAAACTGGGATCCCTCATTTTGTTTAGCAACAGATTACTGTCACTTCCAATACACAGTTCACTAAACCGCAGCGTTAGCAGAGGCAGGCCTGATCTAGCACTAGCAGTTACATTTTTTAGTAGCGGTTCAAACAGTCCTTGACAACCAGGTGATTTTTTACATGTGAATCACACCAGGTACCTATAAATTTATTGGCCAAAATGTCCAAACAGAGGTACACTAGTAAAGAGGCCTACAAGATCAGGCTCAGTATATGAACCTCAAATTTAAAGTGTGTTTGTAGTAAACTTTGTAAACAAAAGGTACCACATCCCTAATTCGTATATTAAATGCTGGGGAAGATCTCCCGAAGGCGAAACCCACAACTGGAACCTGAGGTGTGCAGGTAAGTGCTGGGGTTGGAAGAAAAGGAAAAAGAAAGAAAAAAACAAAGGAGAAAAGAGGGGGAGACGGAGAGGAGCAAAAATAGAGGGGGAGGACCAAAAGGGACAGGGGGGAATGGGACAAAGAGGAGGAAAACAGGTAAGGGAGGAGAAGGAGGGGGGTAGGAAGAAAGAAAAGACTGGGAAAACAAAAGAAAAAACAAGGATAAGAGAGGAAGAAAGAAACAGAGACAGCGTACCCCGAAGGGTAAAGAATAGGACAAGAGGGCTAGTGGGACTTTCAAGGTACCAGGTATTCAAAATGATAAAGACATAGTTAAAAACATGAAATATTTATTAACATAGCATTTTTAAAAAACCAACAATACAACATTGATACATATGATTCTGACATATACAGACGTAAATGTGTAAGACACAAGGCAAAAGGTAAATGATGGTAATAAATGGGTCCAATGCTGAACATCAAACCATTCCCGACATGTTTCGCGGGCAACAGTGCACCGCTTCTTCAGGGGAATAAAAACACATAAGTGTGCAATGCCTTTTAGTATCCTGTATAATACAGCAACAACAAGAACAGTTTGTTATTGGTTCAAATATATATGTAAGTATATATAATGTCAAATATAGAATACATGCAACTGTGAGATATCGAGGTACATCCGAGACCACCGCCACATAGGAACCCACCACCAAACCGACCAAATGGAAGTGCACCCAGAGGAAAACGCCTCCCCAGCGGATGTGGAGGGGCATATACGGCAGGACAGAGGTGTATGTGAAAAAGGACTAAAAATCCGTCATCACCCGAGAAGGGGAGAGATAGAAGAAAAAATCTGTATAAAAATTTTTTTTACTGTATATACCTTAATTCGTGTCTGCAGTGGACACAATCACATAACCAAAAGCATAAAAAGTGTTAGAAGCAGGAGGGCTCATGCAGAGCGGTCATGTTGGAATCCCCACGTGGGGTATTATTCTGTTGGAATAGAGGTAAAGAATATATGCTTACACTTAAATATGGATAGAGTAAATTAGAGGGGGAATGTGATTTTTGGAAGAACAGGAGGCTTTACCTGCGTAATGGTGGATGTGCTATTTCTGAAAAGGGTAGTACCGTAAAGTATAATACGGCCCAAATATAGGCTCTCAGTTTTATACCATTGAATCGGGGGAGAGAATGCCATCCATTCAACGCTTCTATAAAGCATAGTAAAAAAAAGGGGGGGAAAATAAAAGTTATTGGGTCAATCCATTCCCAAGTCCTCTTTGCAGAATGATATAGATAGGAATCCTTACCCTCGTGGGACCGCCGTGCGAGTAAACGCCAACTCCTGACTGAACGCTGCAAACTGAACCCGCCTAATATGGCCCTCAACCCGACGCCAAACTGCGCATGACGTCATGCGCAGTGTGAGCGGGTCAGGTCCTCAACAGTGCGCGCATCCACGGAGGGCGCGCGCGCAGTGTCGTTCTATAGCTGGGCCACAAAAAGGCGGCCCCGAACGACCACAGCAGCGCCGGGCAGACAGGAAGTATCAGGCCAGCGATGTGCGCGAGGACCACACATCCGCTGGGAAGTCCGGGAGCGCACCACCAGGTGGGCGGAGGGGGAACTGCAGTGGAGGATGGAAACTCGGATGTAGATCTATACATAAGGAACATGACATATAAAGACAGAGAATTCAAAAATACATGTAAATAGACAAAAAAGGACAAAACTGCATTGACTTATTGCATTATCTACTTATGTTTATTGTTTAGTTTATATGCTCAGCCCTCTTTATCACTATCTCGGAGAGACAGTAATTTTCCCTTTCTTTTCCCTCTTGACACACACTCTCTTTGGACGAGTTGTGCCCTTTTTCCCCAGCCTCGCATTGTTGCGGCTTCGTTGGTAGTGGACTGGACTGGTCGTGTGGACGCGGGCATGGATTTGCTAGGCACAGCATGGACCGGTTTCATGACAGATATACAATCCACTTGTGGATCCCATACCAAAATAGAGGAAGACCTCAGGACTTACCTTGGTAAAATGTTCAACCTACTAAAACGCAAATCACACCTTTATTGGCACATAGAATATTTTCTTAAATATATTGACGAGAACATTAGCCCACAGGGCCTAAGGATACACACTCTCCCCACTCTGAGAGATCCCTCGGAGACCTTCAAGAAGGAATGGGAGGGCATCCTAAACACTTGCAGCCAAGATTTAATGAAATCACTAGTGATCCAATATAAGGTTGATATGACAGCGCTAGATACTGAAATAGATCAAATGAACATCAAATACAAACAGGTCTTTGAGGCCCCCAACTTTGCCCCAGCATGGACAGAAGTAAAGGCCAAACTAGAGGTTATGAATAAAGAAATTATTCACAAAAAACAAGTTAAATTTCAAAAAGATAAACAAGCCTTCAATGAAGGATATGCATACAAATGGAATTCCAAAAGCCGTCCAACACGCACACCCCGATCACGTACAGCCAACCACGCAGAAACCACGGATGATAACTTAGAATCAGACTCCAGCATGGCTAGTTCCCTTTCACATAAATCACTAGCATCACGACAAGGCCCACAAGCCCCAAATAAACGCACCAAGGCCCAGAAACGAGGACGAGGTAGCGCTGGTCCTTCACCCACCTTACCCTCGAGTCACAACAAGAAAAAACCTGAAACGCTTACAAATTTGAACACATCCACCAATTTAGCCAACATAGCTCCCACACTACAGAAAGTATTGGCCAAAAACACCTCACTTCCTTTGAATACCAGTGACTCCACTTCTGCCACTTCCGATGATGGTTTTTTAGAGCTACCTACCCCACAAACGCCCAGGAATGCCAGACAAGGCAACCTGGACATATACTTAAAATCCAAAACAACCTAAATACACACACTAATTCTTCTAATCAACTTAACATTATCAATCTAACCTCTTTTGACCTGACTCCTGCCCAGAAACAAGTGCTTGGCCTTGGTCTAGGCTTTTGCCCTTCCAGGGCAATTGATACTTCCGAAACTATTAAAGATCTGCACCTTTTTGCTAGGAATCTCACCTTCAAATTTATATTCGATGATGATAGAAAACAAAAAAATCTAGAAAAACAACTAGCCGAACAGACCAAGCACTTTACCATGGCTGAGAGCCGGGCCATAAAAGATCTAGTCTTGTTATATGAAGAAGGCAATCCCGAGGTTGTTTCCATCATTGACTCTACGGACTCACCTGATGAAACTCCTCCCCCTACTTCTAAAAATTCATCCAGCAAGATCTTCAAACCAAAATCTGAAAAATTCCCAGATCTATCCACTAACGCTAACATTTGGACTTTTGTCCAACGTGTATCTAGAGATTTAAAAACTACAACGCTACCCTCCATTCCAAAAAATTTAACTCCAGACCAGACTCTAGCCCTAGCATCACTCCAAAACAATAAAGAGATTTTAATAAAACCATCAGACAAAGGGGGCAACATAGTTATTATGTCCCCCCTCCAGTATGAGACAATGTGTTTAGAAGTTCTATGCAACCGGGAATGGTATCTCCCCATTGAATCTGATTGCATTCAGGACTTCATCTGTGAATATAAATCCCTATGTATTGAGGCCTTCATGCAGGGCCTCATAGACAGGGACACATTCAACTTTTTGTCAAATAAATATCCTAAAACCCCCACCTTTTACACCTTGCCTAAGGTGCATAAGAGCCTTACACATCCTCCTGGTAGACCAATTGTCTCCGGCAACGAGTCGCTCACGGAGCATGCCAGCAAATTCGTGGACTCGTTTCTATTACCCCACGTTTTGGCACTCCCTTCTTATATCAGGGACACTACTGATCTTCTTAAACACCTCGAGGGGGTTCAGGTCCCTCCGGATGCCCTGCTTGTAGCAATTGATATTGAAGCACTATACTCCAGTATCCCGCACGACCAGGGCATCCGGATGGCCGAATCATTCCTCAAGGAACAGGATCATAGATCTTGGCCCTTGATGGACTTTGTCCTCAAATTGTTGAGATTTATTCTCACTAGAAATTATTTTATCTTTTTGGAACAAACATACTTGCAGATCCAGGGGGTGGCTATGGGCACTTGCTGCGCTCCCTCATACGCCAATCTCTATCTGGGCGCCTGGGAGAGGCTGATCTTTTCAGACGAGGGAATGGAACAGTGGATGTCTTATATTTTGATTTGGTACAGGTTCATTGACGACCTGTTGATCATATGGACAGGTACAGTAGATGAACTTTCATTATTTTTGGAAGCCATCAATAACAATAATTTAAATCTCAAATTTACATATACATTTGACAAACACTTGATCCCATTCCTAGATCTGAACATCGGCCTCTCCCCGGAGGGACTCATTGATACAGATCTTTACCGAAAACCCAGTGCGGGTAATACCATACTTAACGCAGCAAGTGCCCATCCCGCCCCCTTGATCGCTAGTATTCCCTTTGCCCAGTATCTCAGGCTCCGCAGGAATTGTTCTGCGGAAGCCAAATACCGTGTCCAGGCTGGCCTGCTGCGTGAGCGACTCCTTGCCAGAGGATATTCTAAGACGCTGCTTAGAAAAGCCTACAACAAGGCCAATACCCATTCGAGAGCCGAGTTGCTATACAAAACTACCACAAAAAAAGATGACAAAAATGTCAGGTTCATCACCACATACTCTGCACATGATGATATCTTACGAAATATTTTAAAACGTCACTGGCCGATTCTCACCCAAGACCTTACCTTGAATAAATATCTAAATACCAGACCTAGTCTGGTATTCAGGCGATCCACGTCCCTCCGTGATTGTTTAACCAAAAGTCATTACACAAATACAACCACCAATACAGGATTCAAAAAAGGCACATATCGATGTGGGGCGTGTGACAAATGCCCTTGGGTTAAAGTCGGAACAGGCATCCGCTTACCCAGTGGGAAATGGCTCCATTCCAAACATTATGCCGACTGCAACACTCAGGGGGTGATCTACCTTATGATGTGTTGCTGTGGGGCATTCTATGTCGGCAAAACCATTAGAAAATTGAGTAAACGCATAGATGATCACCTGTACCATTCTGATGGGGGCACCATACAAACCAGCGTAACACGTCACATAGGATTTCGACATAAGTATGATAATTCAGTGGTTTCGTTCTTCGTCTTGGAGGTCATTCCCCAGGACCCCCGAGGGGGAAACTGGGACAAACGCATCTTACAAAGGGAATCCTACTGGATAGAATCCCTAGAGGCTACGATACCTCCCGGAATTAATGAGGTCCTGACCTATAAACCTTTTTTAGGCCAGTAATTCCCTTCCTTCTCTTCTCTCCAATCCCTTTGATTTGGAATATCATTGAGTCCTATTCAGGTGAACTGCCTAGCATCCCGGCCCTTGCTCTGTACCACACAGTCCTTGTTTGACCGTCCACTCCCCGCGATGTCGCGGCTGCGGCCCTGGAGATTGGTAAGTTCTCAGTCACTCCATCTTTGGAAGGACTGCTCCCTTTCTAAATTAGTCCTTATTTATTTGAAATTTATATTTTTTTGTCTCTCTCAGATTTAATATTACATATGGCTGGAGCATCTAGTAAGATGATTGTTATTTGCTTCTTTGCATGTCTTTTTCCCTCTTTTTGGGAATCTGTTTATTTATACAGAAACTATGTGGGACCTAGTATCCCCTTTAGGTTTCTAGTGTAATTAATGTCTGAACATAGATTTAAAACCTTATACATAAGATAGATATTCATTAGGTGTTTTTTGTCCTTTTTTGTCTATTTACATGTATTTTTGAATTCTCTGTCTTTATATGTCATGTTCCTTATGTATCGATCTACATCCGAGTTTCCATCCTCCACTGCAGTTCCCCCTCCGCCCACCTGGTGGTGCGCTCCCGGACTTCCCAGCGGATGTGTGGTCCTCGCGCACATCGCTGGCCTGATACTTCCTGTCTGCCCGGCGCTGCTGTGGTCGTTCGGGGCCGCCTTTTTGTGGCCCAGCTATAGAACGACACTGCGCGCGCGCCCTCCGTGGATGCGCGCACTGTTGAGGACCTGACCCGCCCACACTGCGCATGACGTCATGCGCAGTTTGGCGTCGGGTTGAGGGCCATATTAGGCGGGTTCAGTTTGCAGCGTTCAGTCAGGAGTTGGCGTTTACTCGCACGGCGGTCCCACGAGGGTAAGGATTCCTATCTATATCATTCTGCAAAGAGGACTTGGGAATGGATTGACCCAATAACTTTTATTTTCCCCCCCTTTTTTTTACTATGCTTTATAGAAGCGTTGAATGGATGGCATTCTCTCCCCCGATTCAATGGTATAAAACTGAGAGCCTATATTTGGGCCGTATTATACTTTACGGTACTACCCTTTTCAGAAATAGCACATCCACCATTACGCAGGTAAAGCCTCCTGTTCTTCCAAAAATCACATTCCCCCTCTAATTTACTCTATCCATATTTAAGTGTAAGCATATATTCTTTACCTCTATTCCAACAGAATAATACCCCACGTGGGGATTCCAACATGACCGCTCTGCATGAGCCCTCCTGCTTCTAACACTTTTTATGCTTTTGGTTATGTGATTGTGTCCACTGCAGACACGAATTAAGGTATATACAGTAAAAAAAATTTTTATACAGATTTTTTCTTCTATCTCTCCCCTTCTCGGGTGATGACGGATTTTTAGTCCTTTTTCACATACACCTCTGTCCTGCCGTATATGCCCCTCCACATCCGCTGGGGAGGCGTTTTCCTCTGGGTGCACTTCCATTTGGTCGGTTTGGTGGTGGGTTCCTATGTGGCGGTGGTCTCGGATGTACCTCGATATCTCACAGTTGCATGTATTCTATATTTGACATTATATATACTTACATATATATTTGAACCAATAACAAACTGTTCTTGTTGTTGCTGTATTATACAGGATACTAAAAGGCATTGCACACTTATGTGTTTTTATTCCCCTGAAGAAGCGGTGCACTGTTGCCCGCGAAACATGTCGGGAATGGTTTGATGTTCAGCATTGGACCCATTTATTACCATCATTTACCTTTTGCCTTGTGTCTTACACATTTACGTCTGTATATGTCAGAATCATATATATCAATGTTGTATTGTTGGTTTTTTAAAAATGCTATGTTAATAAATATTTCATGTTTTTAACTATGTCTTTATCATTTTGAATACCTGGTACCTTGAAAGTCCCACTAGCCCTCTTGTCCTATTCTTTACCCTTCGGGGTACGCTGTCTCTGTTTCTTTCTTCCTCTCTTATCCTTGTTTTTTCTTTTGTTTTCCCAGTCTTTTCTTTCTTCCTACCCCCCTCCTTCTCCTCCCTTACCTGTTTTCCTCCTCTTTGTCCCATTCCCCCCTGTCCCTTTTGGTCCTCCCCCTCTATTTTTGCTCCTCTCCGTCTCCCCCTCTTTTCTCCTTTGTTTTTTTCTTTCTTTTTCCTTTTCTTCCAACCCCAGCACTTACCTGCACACCTCAGGTTCCAGTTGTGGGTTTCGCCTTCGGGAGATCTTCCCCAGCATTTAATACAGTATATGAACCTGTAGAGAGCAGCGGCACCCTGACATATAGCTCTGATGACTGAGTAGAGGTTCCTACTAAGGTCAGGCATACCCGACCCCGTTCTTCTGTTGCTGAGGTGCAACAATCGCAAGGTTCTCGTATACAGCCGAGTGTCGGTATTAGTGGCGCTCAACCTTCTGGTGAACTGGCAAGCACCAGCGGCCTAGTACATCCTGGTTATAGTCAAACCAGCACTGCAGTAACACTTGGTGACGGGATGTGGTGAGTCCAACCGCTTTTTTCCCCTCCTGTCCTGGTCAACCTGGTTTCTGCATCGGGGACTGTTTCCATCGCTACCACACACTAGTAATAGTATTAGTACTAGTAATACATATAGTATTAGTATAGGGTACAGCTTAGCACAGTCTAGGGCACACTTTCACATAGGATCTCGAAAGATGTTAGATAGCTATTACATTTTGAGAAACCCTAGCCTGGAACGCTTAAAGTTTTTTTTAAAGTTACAAAACAAAACAATTTAAAATATTTTAAAATAAAAAAGCCAAAAATAGTTGCAGTTTTACTGAGTTCATTTTCTGTTCTTACTCTTTTACTGTACTTTATAAAATACTGCTATACTGTAATGTTTTATTGTTACTGTTTTTCATTGTTAACTATAGTTTGCTTTGCAGATACCACCATTCTACTGTACTGTATGCTATTATAATGTAATGTTTTATTGTTGCTGTGTTTTTCATTGTTAACCATTGTTTTCTTTGCAAATACCACCATTCTACTGTTTTCCTGAACTGTATACTATTATATTAAAATGTTTTATTGTTACTGTGTTTTATTGTTAACCATTGTTTGCTTTGCAGGTACGCCCATCAGCTGCAGCACTGATTTGTTTATTCTTACAGCAACAGCGTTTGCTCTCAGCATACACGTAAACCAATGTTTGCAGCCCTGTAGGAGGTGATTTCACCACCGCAATTAAAAAAAAGAGCATATATGGCGAAGCATAGGGGATGGGGTGGACACAGAGGGCGGATCTTGGCAGAGATTTCTTCATCCGTGATGGATGCAAATGGAGGAATCTGTCGTTCAGCCCAAATGGAGGAATTTTCATTCAGCCCATCTTTTCATGTATGCCCATCATTAGAAGTGGGTGGATGCTGGGAGGTCTAATGGTGGGCATACCACACACTTTCTGACAGAGATTTCTTCATCCATATCGAACAATGTGAATGGAGGAATTTGTTAGGTTCTCTCCCACAGGCTGCATGCATCCGTGTAAACTGATACATTCTGCTGGAGAGCTTGTGCTTCTGAAAAACAACAGACTTGCTGACTGGATCACCAGATGAAAATAGAAGAGAGAAAACCTAAAAAAGAAATGAATGCAGCCATCACATCTAATAACTGGAAATCTGCAAAATAATAAATGTTTGCTTTTGGGTTTATTACTGCTTTAACAAGAAAATTAGCTACTGACAGGGGTGCCAACACTTTCTGGTAGTGTCTGAGCTTACCAGCTACCTTTCACCCCCTATATATTCCTCTTTACAAATAATTGGCTACCCCACTGGCCAATAGAAATGTGTGAGATATAAGGGGTGGGCAAGCTCTGACATTCCTCGGAGGCGCCGAAGCTGTGCCCAATTAGAACGAAGGTGCTGACAACTGCTGCAGGTGCCTGTGAGTTTAACTAGTAACCAATTTTATTGTAGATAGAACCTTCTGCTGTACACTTATTTTAAATTACTTCAGCGAGAGCTCTGAAATGACCTCTCTTGATATCTACAGAGCAGGAGCATGTACAACATTTTCTGCATTGTTTATAGATGACCCAGAATAAAACAAATTTCACATTACAGGATGTGTAACCCCAACACTTCATATTCCTATAAAACTGGGAGTGGCTTCTAGGTGACGTCATCACGTATGAAGAGGGCGGTGTTTGAAAGCCGACAGCCTGCTGGAACAATTTATCATTTGTGCCTGATTTTAACATTTTTAAGGTAATTGTAGCCATCTATTTCTTTTAATAAATACTTTGATGGACTTCACTATGGGAGTTTTTTTATTCATTAATTTTTGAGTCCATATGGGATCCATTGCCTGTTGATAAGTCTTCCACCTGTGATGATCACCTTTACCCACCTGCTTGTTTGAGCGCATTAGACCATTATAATTTATGGTCCTGCTGATCCGGTAAGAGGCGTGTGTTGGAGGGTGTTGGTGGTGGCGATCCCCTCTTTGGTCTTCGATTGCACTGCACTTTCTTGGAATAATTGATGCACCATTGTATTGGATGATTTTATTCACATTATATTGATATTTAATATAAATAACTCATGTGTTATATAATTCATTGCTTTTATGTCACTTTAGTGCTGCTTTACTTTGTAATTACTTCATATTCTTGATATGTGCCTGCTGTATAATGTACTTGAATGAGAAAGCATCCTGTTCTCTTTGTATTGCTTACTTTGTGTGAAATTCCTGGTTTTCCTACCAGCCCCTCTGCTTTCCAAATAACAACTGACCACACTAAGTAGCAGAGCACAGTGTAGTCAGTTCTCTAGCTATGCTGGGAACTCAGTGTGCTCTCCTCCAATGATCAGACTTGTCCTGACACGCCCCCGCTGCACAGCCATTCTCCCGGGAGCTCAGTGTGATGCTGCTTCTCCTCCCCCCAGCTCTTATGTAGATGAGAACAGAGGGAATGTAATCACTTATAAAAAGGGAAAAAAAGGTATTTATAATGTTTTTTTATATCCATACAAAAGAATTTTGCCTTTCATTTCTATTTTACACTGAATGGGTTGTTCGTTTACAATCACTTTAAGGGGTTATTTTCCCGCTTCAGATATGTGATATTCACAGATTTACTTTACAGTACAATTAGTCTTTAAGACAAATGATCCTTGTCATCGTCATGTGTTCACTTTTCCATTACTCTGCACTTATGAATGAGAGAGCACCTTTAAATAACCAGTAATTCAGTGATTTGCTTCTAATTGGTGAGATAACTGTTCATTTTTCTCTTTCCTTAACAAACCTGTTGACCTTTATATAGCAGAAGACTTGAAGGTAAGATACATGCCTAGCCTGGCGGACCTGTCTTGTCAGTCATTATTCTCTCTGACCTTACCCGTGCTCGCGGTTTGAAATGTTCTGGATTAATGAGGCATTTGTTCTCCATGAAGAATCTATTTAAAAATACAGTTTTAATGAGTTGCTTAAGATTGATGATTATGATCTGTTTGCTTATACAGTACCCATTTGTTGCCAGCTTTTGGCAAAGCAACTTTTGGCATGTCACGATGTAACTAGAAATTTGTGGGACATTAGCGATGCAATAAAAAAGGCATATTCTAGTAAATAAAAAAAATAAGAATATTTAAAATTATTATTATTATTATACATGATTTATATAGCGCCAACAGTTTGCGCAGCGCTTTACAATGTGAAGGAAGACAATACAGTTACAATACAGTTCAAAATGATTGTTTTTTTTATCCATTCTGTAAATATTATTGGGTTTTCTTTTTCATTTATTAGTAGATACTATGGCAGTCTTTTTCAACGCTCGAGGAACTCTTGAAAACATTTTTAGAGCTCGGTGAACCCCCAAAATAATTTTCTCATCTACAGCTTGCGGTACATTAGTGTGATCAGTGAGTTGTAGATATAGCAGTAAATATGTCGATAAAAAAAACAGTAATAAAATATAAAACAGAATTGCATACTAAATATCTGACTGACTGAGTAACAAGAAATGCTGAATTTACATTAGTGCTCAACTGCTCATTGCAAAAGTCACTCTGCATTGGTGCTTAATGCAAACATATAGAAACATGCGGTGAGGAAACCTGGACTTTATAAGCACCAAATATTAAAATCATAATTTTAATTTAGATGACATAAATCCATATAAATACATCTAAAAAAACAAAGATAAAAATGAATAATCAAATCAAGCTACTAATATGTTGAAATGGCCCAGACCAATCCCCTGGAGGTATCACAGAACCAGCTGATAGGCTTGAAGGTTGTTGCAGTCCAAAAAGGACTGACATAGGTCAACGTAGCTTGTAGAAGCTCAACATGTTTCCCTTCCTCAGAAGCTTGGGTAAGTATTAATTCCATACATCAGGCAGTGGAACTTCAGATCGATAATTGGGGTGACTGGCTCAGTGGGTCCTTATTGTGACATCACTCAGGAAATCAAGTATCTGGGTTATATTGATACAGGGATTGTTATTGTATCACAGCAAGTAAAAAGCATAGAATACTCGCTACCAAGGCGGCTCCCAGCACACCATTTGCTTTAGTTGCTGTTGCTAGACATGTTAACATCCTTTAAAGGGCACAAAAGTCATAGGAGAGTTCACAGGATATAATCCTTAAGCCACAAAATGCCAAGCACAGTAATGGCATCTTGCCTCCATTTAACTTTGCATTGGTGTTCAGGTAAAAACAAATTAAAGCTGAAGTTTAGGTATGGCAATTTTTACTTTGAACCAAGTAATAACGTATGTGCCATACCTGGGCAATTCCTGTGGAAGCTGGAAATTATTGTAGTAGGTACTGCTAGTAAAGTGTCTCCTACTAGCTTCTGAGTCCTGTGCTTAGTGGCTGCCCTACTGCATTGTAAACACAGGAGGTCACTCACTCGGCACAGGTGGCATGCAGGGAACACTTTGCATTTTCTCTATAAATGCAAACATTCTCTGATTGGAGGAGGTGGAGAATAGGGGTGGGGCCAGCATGATCTCCACCTCGTCCAGTCACAGAACACTATGGAGTTGATTTACTAAAACTGAAGTGTGCAAAATCTGATGCAGCTGTGCATGGTAGCCAATCAGCTTTTTACTTCAGCTTGTTCAATTAAGCTTTGACAGTATAACCTGGAAGCTGATTGATTTCTATGCAGAGCTGCACTAGATTTTGCAGTCTTCAATTTGTGGAGACTGCTGTCTCTTATAAACTCTGTTTGCGTTTGTGCTCCAAGGTGCATTACTGCTAGCAGTCCTCTGGTCTCTGTGATTTCTCCGTGCATGACTTGGCTTGGCTGACGACCTTCCTGGCTCTGGATTCCGGATTTCACATAAGACTACGACCCGGCTTTGGCAGACTACCCGCTTCTGGACTCGATCCCAGCTTGGATGACCACCCGCTTCTGAACTTGATCCCTCATGTTCTTGATCTTGCTCCTCTCTTTTGCTGTGTGAATACGCAAGGGCCATGAATCCTGAGGATGCAGGTGCTCCTACACTTCCCATGCTGGTTACCAGGCTCTATCAACAAGATCACCTTTTGGGTCAGTTCGCTCAGGCATTGCAGATGTTGCTTGCACGCACAGCACACCTTGCTCCTGGTTCTGCTAAGCTGGTGGCTCCTCCTGTTGTTGCACCTGCTGCTGCTCCTGTTGCCCCTCCTGCTCCTGCAGCTGAAGTCGCTGTTACCAGAGGGATGACTGGCGTTATGAGGATGAACCGAGTCAGTGTTGTGGCTAAACCAAGTGGGCATTTATATTGAGATGGTTCCTCAGACGTTTCCCTCTGACAGGTCCAAGGTGGGCTTCCTAATCTCGTTGCTCTCAGACAAAGCCTTGGCCTGGGTGATTCCCTCCCATAACGAGAATTCCGTGATTCTCGATTACTCGAGTTTTGTTGCCTCCTTTCGTAGGGTATTCAATGTGCCTGCTTGCTCTGTTTCTGCTGCTAAGCTGCTCCTGTCCATTCAACAGGGTATTCGAACCGTTGCCGAGTATGCCATCGAATTTCGTACCCTGGCAGCAGGGGTGGGCTGGAATAATGAGGCTCTGGTGGCGGTCTTCTCTCATGGTCTCTCCGATGCATTGAAGGATAAGATCCCGGCCAAGGATCTCCCTGATGAGCTTGAGGCTCTCATTTCCTTCCTGATTTTGATCGATACCAGGCTCAGGGAGAGACCATCATTTAGGGAGCACCTGCAGAGGCCTCCTACCAGATTGACTCCTATGTTTTCTTTCTCACCCATTCCTCCCTCACCTCCCATACCTCCTGGGGATGGTGCATCTGGCTGTGAACCCATGCAGCTAGGCTTCACTTGCCTTTCTGAGGCTGAGCAGGCCTATAGGAGGAGGGAGAGCCAGTGTTTGTATTGCGGCCTTGGTTGACATTTCTTGTCCTACCCGTCCGGGAAACGCTCGCACCTAAGATCCTGTCGGGGGCAGATCTTAGGTGGAATTTCCTCGTCCCTGGTTTCCCATAGATAAACTGCTAATCACAGTTGTCTCCTCCTGGGCAACAGGCTCAGTGGCTACCTCGGCGTTGGTAGACTCCGGTACTGACGGTTACTTTATTGACAGTACGTTTGCTGTTGCGAATTCCAGAACCTTGCAGCTGTTGCTCTACTGGTCATCGAGGCGATTCATGGCAGGCCCCTGCAACTGGCACAGGTTACCCATGAGACTGTTCCAGTTGACTTGGCTATAGGGGCTGTTCACAGAGAGTCAGCCTGTTTTCAGGTTATATCGTCCCTACACTACTCCGTTGTTTTAGGGTACCCTTGGCTTCAGAAGCATAATCCAACCTTTGATTGGTAGTCGGCTGAGATCCTCTCTTGGTTTCCACAGTGTGGCGCTGATTGTATCCATGGGCTTGTTAAGGTACTTTGTACCTCCTCAGATGCAGTATTGCCTACTGAATATCATGAGTATTGAGATGTATTTGACAAGGTGCGCTGGTACTCTTCCTCCTCATCATCCGTACGATTGTGCCATAGAACTGCATCCTGGTGCCATTCCCCCTTGTGGCAGGGTTTATCCTCTCTCGGTTGCGGAGAATAAGGCCATGGAGGAGTACGTGGTGGATGTGCTTGCCCATGGGCACATTCGCAAGTCCACTTCTCCAACGGGTGCCGGATTTTTCTTCCTTGCATTGATTATAGGGGTCTCAATCGCATCATGGTCAAGAATGCATACCAGATTCTGTTGATTACTGAATTGTTCGACTGCCTCAAGGGAGCAGCGGTCTTTACCAAGCTTGACCTAAGGGCCACATATAACCTCATAAGGATCAAGGAGGACGATGAGTGGAAGACTGTGTTTAACCACTTTAATACCGGAAGGATTTGCCCCCTTAATGACCAGGCACTGGGTTATTTTAATGGACAATTGCGCGGTCGTGCGACGCTGTACCCAAATAAAATTGCAATAAACGTATTTTGATTGGTATGCGCAAAAGTTATTGCGTCTACTAACTATGGGAAAGACTTATGTCATTTATATTGTTTTTTTTTTTTTTTTACTAGTAATGGCAGCGATCTGCAATTTTTTGCCGGACTGTAACATTGCGGCGGACAGATCAGACCCCTAACTGATATTTTTGACACTTTTGGGGGTACCAGTGACATTACTACAGTATTCAGTGCTAGACAAATGCAATGTTACTGTAATAATGCCATTGACAGGGAAGAGGTTAACCCTGTGGGTGATCAAGGGGTTAAATGTGAGCCTAGGGGAGTGATTCTAACTGTGGGGGGCGTGGCTTCTGAAATGACCATAGAGACATGTGATCCTATATAGAAGGATCACATGGGCTCTATGATTATTCCAGGGAGAAGAACGTTCAGCTGTGTTTACAACAGCTGCCCGTTCTTCTCTCTTAGCAGGGAATGATCGCGGTTGTCAGGCGGCAATTGGAGCCGCTTGACCCATGCATCGGCTTCCCGCTGCCGAGTGGGGGTGAGAGCGCGCCTCCCCCTAGCTTCCCACGCGCGACCGACGTAGGTCTACATCATTTTGCGCAGGAGAGCCACCCCGCTGCAGTAAAAATGCGGGTGGTGGTCGGGAATCGGTTAATACCAGAACCGGTCATTATGAATATTTAGTAATGCCCTTTGGCTTGTGCAATGCACCCGCTGTCTTCTAGGAGTTCATCACTGATGTATTTTGTGATATGTTGTAGCAATGCGTGGTGATCTATTTGGACGACATCTTGATTTACTCGGACTCCTTTGAATCACACTACCTGGATGTCAGATGGGTGATGCAACAGTTACGCGAGAATGGGCTTTTCTGTAAGCTTGAGAAATGTGAATTCCACCTGTCTCAGGTTGCCTTCTTGGGCTACATAATTTCTGCTGAGGGGTTCTCTATGGATCTTGGCTTGGATGACTACCTGTTACTGGACTCGATTCCGGCTTGGATGACAACCCGCTTCTAAACGTGACCCCGGCTGCTCTTGATTTTGCTCTGCTCTCTTGCTGTGCGATTATTATTGTTGCATAAATAAATTGCTTGATTTTACTTGCATCTTCATGTGATCTGGTTTCCTGGCACCCTGACACTCGTCCAATCAGAGAATGCCTAATTGAACAAGCTGAAGTTACAAGCTGATTGGCTACCATGCACAGCTGTAACAGATTTTGCACTCTCCCCCAATCAACCCCAATGCATGCATTGAGAAAATGCAAAGTGTTCTCTGAATGGCGCCCATGCTGAGCTAGTGACTCCCTCTCTTCAGTAAGCAGCGTGGCAGATGGGCATGGGACCTGAAAGCAAGCAGCAATCACTGTAGTAGCTGTAAATACTTACATTGTACAATGTAAAAATTGCCATACCTTGAATTCAGCTTTGACTTTGGGGGGCCTGCATTTGCAAGAGAGGGGACTAGTTACCAAGAATTAGCTCACCCCATAGTTTCCTTCTCTTTTCCCTGGTTAGAACAGGAGAGGGGCTTCCACAGCACATGCGTCAGGGTCCACACAGGCTGCCCTGGATAGAAGCGCAGTGTGCGCACACGGGAACTCCAGGTATCGGTTGGTTTTCAGGGTAAAAGGGATGTCCTCATAAGCCTTTGCTTTTATGGGTGTCTGGTAATGTCACATCAAGCATCCTGTCCTGTATCTGCAGGGGGAGAGTGAAGCCAATGTTGAGCTGATATAAATCTGCTGCAACTGTGGCAGAATCCAAGGGTTCCACAGAATCCTGGTGGAGAAGCTCTATACTAGGGTGTAGCTAATAAAGGTGCAGAGAATGGAGCAGGATCTAGGTCTATAATGATGGAGGGTCCAGGCATGACCACAAGCTTTCCTTATTTACCAGTAGCATGTTTACATTATACAAGATTAAAGTCACTCCCCTATTTGGGCTGGTGAACATGAGAAAAACATTTTGCAGTTGTCTCCAATACATAAGGTGATGAGAAATTTTTGTAATTCATTTTTTCCAGAGATAGCTGCTTAACCACTTTACCACTAGAGCATTTTGCTGTCTTACGTCTGGGCCACTTTTTGCGAATCGGCGCTGTGCAACTTTAACTGACAATTGCGCGGTCGTGCAATGCCATACCCAAACAAAATTTACGTCCTTTTTTTCCCACAAACAGAGCTTTCTTTTGGTGGTATTTGATCACCTGTGCGATTTTTACTTTTTGCGCTATAAACAAAAAAAGAGCGTAAATTTTGAAAAAACAACAATATTTTTCACATTTTTTTATATGAAATTCCCCCCAAAAAAATGTAAAAATCAAAATTTTTTTAAATTTTTGGCCAATTTGTTTTCTGCTACCTATGTTTGGTAAAAAAATTCACAATAAGCGTATTTTGATTGGTTTGCGCAAAAGTTATTGCGTTTACTAACAAAGGGAAAGATTTCTGTCATTTTTGGTGTTTTTTTTTTAACGCGTAATGGCGGCGATCTGCGATTTTTTTGCGGGACTGCGACATTGCGGCGGACAGATCGGACCCTTGACTGACATTTTTGACACTTTTGGGGGTACCAGTGACATTACTGCAGTAATCAGTGCTATATATATGCACTGTTAATGTAAAATGACACTGGCAGGGAAGGGGTTAATTTTATTGGAGAGGGAGGGGTTAATGTATGCCTGGTGCTTACTGACGTGTGGGGGGGGGGAGGTGACTGTGTGAGCCAGGGACAGATCGGAGTGTTCAGCTATGCTGAACACTCCGATCTGTCACTCCCTGTCACTTGGGAGATCCGCCCGCTTGTGTTTACACAGGCGGGCGGATCTCCACACTAGATCCCCGACGATCGGGGCAGAGCAGCGGCAATCGCCGCTGCTCCTCCCCTGGCCCGACTCCCGCTGTGACTGAATACAGCGGGAGCGAGCCTCACAAGGGGGAGTGTCTGACGACGTAGGTCTACGTCGTCAGACGATAACGAGCCACTTTGCCGCAGTAGTACTACGGTACTCAGTGGCAAAGTGGTTAATAAAAGGAATCTCTTCACTTTGGAGAGATTTCCATTTTTTTTTTGTTTTGGATAGAGTAGGGAATGGTTAACCCTTTGCAGTCTATTTTTTGCTGTCTGTAACCATTGGGGAAATTGCCCTTTACTTCCTGTCCCAGAGACATAGCAGGAAGTTAGTTAAAATCTTTCCTTCTTTCTTCCTTCTTAGGGCCAATTCACACCTGAATTGAACAGGAAAGCGTTTTTTGTTCCTATGCGATTCCTGTGCAATACGGTGTGGTGCAATTTTCAGCCCATTCGATTTGAATAGGCTGAAATCGCACTGGATCACACCAAAAGTAGTGCAAGCAATACTTTTAAAAACTCACTGCAACTGGTTTGCATAATACTTTGGCACCATGTAATCCCATGCAGACAAGTGCACTGTGTTTGTGATCTGCGTCTGTTGTGTCATTACACTGACACCCACAGCCGATCGCGCACCCAGTGTAATTTGAACATGCAGGAACCCATATGGAACACAGGTTTCCTGCACCACGCTTTGGTGTGAATTAACTCTTAGGTCATTGTCCCTGTAACAGATATCCCCATTTTCCCCTTACCTCTTGCTCTGTGGACAACTCTGAGATCAGTAGAACCTACCCTCAGACAGCAATAAAAAATTGACTGTCTATTCTTTCAAGCACTATCCAAAACTAAAGAAAAAAAAGGTTTTCTCTAAAGATAAACTGTTGCTGTCAAGAAGATTTCTAGTTAAACTTTAGGGCCCAATTGCCATATGCAATGGACCACCATGGCCTCTGTATTCCTAATGCAAAGACAAGGCAAATTGCCTTGACTCCTAAAAGTTGAGTACATACCACTGGGGCTGCACTGGCACTGCATAGAGCTGACATTCTATTTCACCAATGATGAGTCCTGCTTTGTGGAAAGCTAAAGAAGGAAGGGCGCCAGAACTTATTGTTCATGGAGAAAAGAGTACATTTTATACATGCTCTGGGTTAAGGTAGAACTCCAGCACAGTACATATTCAAACTTGGAAGGAAGTCTTTCTCATTCAGTACTAACACCCCAGTGTTGGAGAATCTACCAGCATTACCTAGGAATCCCATCCCGTGCTAGATCTTAAAATATTCAAGTGTTGTCCTCCAGGAGAACCTTCCAACATTACCTGGGACTCCCATCCTGGTCTACACTTTTCAGGAGCTATTTTACCTTCCTTTCCCATGCAGGCTTCCCCAGAAAGGCAAACCTAGTATCTGTCCAAACAGGTCTCCTCAGGCAGGTACGTCTGAACAAGCAGCGTCATCATGTGCACCTTCCCAAAGCCAGAGTCCTGGGAGAAGAGAGCTTGCAGATGTTAGCTCCAAATATTTATACCCTTACCCAGCATTTACCATGGACACAGGAAACTCCAAATGGATGGCTGGTCAGATATATACTGTATATTCATAATACAGCCTTACAGTAAACCCTCCTACTAGTGCATACCTCCAAACAGTCCCGGATTGGGCGGGACTTTCCCGCAATTTAACCTTTGTCCCGTGGTCCCGTTGTACATGGGCTTTGTCCCGCATTACTCCATATGTGCTAACAGCCTAGAAGGACATGCAGCAGTGTGAACAGTGTGAACATCTGTCCAGCACAACCAGGGATTGGTGGGCAAGCTGGCTGGGGTACAGCCGCAATGAGAGTGAGAGTGAGTGCAGCTGTCAAATCCAACCTCTGATGTCGGAGATGGGCGGCGCCGATATGCATTTCAGGGGCTCTGCCCCCTTTGTCAGGCAACCTGTGCATAGACAAACAGCCGGCGTTTATACATTGCTGGCCAGGGAGGAAAGTGGCAGGGGGCACGACCAATTGTAACTACTGCATGTGCACCCACAGCGGTGTATATAAAACCTGAATTATACACCACTGTGGGTTCACATGCAGTAGTTACAATTGGTCCTGAGAAGAAAAAGGGGATTAAAGAAGGTTTGTGGAAACCAACCGGCCCTTAGTTTGCTATACTTACCCACCAGTCTGCTGACAAACCAAATAAACCTGTCTAACATAATGGGTTAAAAACAGGGGTTTAGCTAACAACCTTCTTTAATCCCCTTTTTCTCTTCAGTTTTGTTAAATACAGGGATGAAGACGCTGAGCAGTGCTCGCCGGTGTCTCATGTAAAGTCCCAAAACTGCCCAAATTGTTAGCAGGGATGGAGACGCTCGCTTTACAGGCTGTTGTCTCATCTAAAGTCCCAATTTGCCTTTACCATCTATACTATCGGGATGGGAGTGTGTGTTTCCCAGCTGGTAATTTTTTAGTTTGCACCCTATGGCTTTTACATAGCCATTAGTTTTTCAAAACCAGTCAAGGCTGGGAGCAGGTTGGGGGAGGATTGGGCCACCTCCAAGCTCACCTGTTTCCCATCCATCCATTTGCATTCATGTACTTCCATGTTTGAAACACTCAGGTTGAGCAGTGTTAGGACTGCAGGATACACAGGGTGCCGTGGAGTGGCCTGCAGCTTATACATGCGTTTGCAAATGGGTGTTAACTAAACCCCTGTTTTTAACCTATTATGTTAGACAGGTTTATTTGGTTTGTCAGCAGACTGGTGGGTAAGTATAGAAAACTAAGGGTCGGTTGGTTTCCACACACACACACACACCTTCTTTAATCCCATTTTAATCTTCAGTTTTGTTATATACAGGGATGGAGACGCTGAGCAGTGCTCGCCGGTGTCTCATCTAAGGTCCCAAAACTGCCCAAAATGTTCTATGCTACAATTGGTCCTTGCCCCTGCCACCTTCTTACCCGGCCAGCAATGTATTCACGCCGGCTGTTTGTCTATGCATGGGTTGCCTGCCAAAGGGGGCAGAGCCACTGAAATGCATATTAGCCCCACCTATTCCCGACATTAGCGGTTGGATTTGACAGCTGCACTCACACTCACTCTCAATGTGGCCGTACCCAAGTCAGTTTGCCCACCAATGCCTGGTTGTGTTGGATGGATGTTCACACTGTTCACACTGCTGCGTGTCCTGCAAGGCTGCACTGATGAGTTATCCATCTCATGCCTGCTTTCTTTCCCTAGCTCCTGTATGTTGTTAATTAAGATTTTAGAACGTAAGTGTGCTATGTTTAATTAATTGGTGTCTTTGCAGTTTAACTAACTCCTGAACCTTGCACTCTGTACTAACTGCTGAACCTTGCACTCTGTACTAACTATCTCCTGAACTGTATGAAATACACTCTTGAACCTTGCACTCTGTATAAAGATGCACTCCTTAACCCTATATAGGACTATGAAACCTCGCGCTAGTGGTATTAAGAATCTATATGATTAAAGTGCTCTGGTTTTGTGTGCAAACACAAAAATGAATTTAGATAAATAAAAACCTTGTGCAAGCTGCTTGCTGCAAAGAAAAGTGCTAGTGCTCTTTTAAAAGTATGTCGGTCAATGATTGCAGCGCTGCTTTTAAATAACTGTGCAAATGTGCTTAAACATAAATATACATAATGAAAACGTTCATAAAAAAGAAAACTGATCATGGTGAAGATAGTTTTGACAAGTAGTTTATTAAGGCAAACAGGGGTATACTCACAAACATAGTTAAAAAACACGCATGAAACAAAGCGTCATCTGTAGCTGTGATTGACAGCGAAACGCGTCTAGCGATTGGCCGAGCGGATTGCCACGTGATTTCCGGCCGGTGGAGCGCACGCTGCGGGAGCAGCTAACCACCGAGCCGAGCTTTGTTTCATGCGTGTTTTTTAACTATGTTTGTGAGTATACCCCTGTTTGCCTTAATAAACTACTTGTCAAAACTATCTTCACCATGATCAGTTTTCTTTTTATGAGGAATCTCGGGATTAATTACCACTTCTAAGGATCTCACCGGCATCAATCCTCCCAGCAGCACCAGTGAAGCTGTATACAGAGTATGATCAGTATTCCATGCCTGCTTGCAACCACATTGTGGTAAGTAGATAACCACGGGGGGTGACCCCACACAGAGCACGGATCAAGCACTAAAGCACTTTGTTATTCTGGAGGACTGATATATGGACACTATATATACAGTACATATTTGTGATATGCACTATTTAATTGGATATGCACTTTATATGAAAGTTTTTTACTTTTTTATGAACGTTTTCATTATGTATATTTATGTTTAAGCACATTTGCACAGTTATTTAAAAGCAGAGCTGCAATCATTGACCGACACATTTCTTAACCCTGCATTCTTTAAGTAACGAACTTCTGAACCTTGTACTCTGTACGAAATGCAGTCCTGAACCTTGCACACTGTATCAAACATGCACTCCTGAACGTTGCACCCTGTATGTAACGCATTCCTGAACCTTGCACTCTGTATGAAATGCACCCCTGAACCTTGCACTCTGTACGAAACGCACTCCTGAATCCTTCCACATCTAGCATAACTCACTCTTCCAGAGTTTGTGCAAAACCATTTGTAATGGAAGCTTTTTATACTTATTTTTTTTAATGATTGTGCTGGGGTTTGTGTCCCTGAGACTCCAGCTGGTAGCACAGCAATCAAAGCATATTTTATAAGTACAAGGAAGCACTTTTTTAACCACGCCTCTTCGGCCCCTCCCACTCTTAAGCATTTGGCCACACCCATTTTGCTATGCTATGCGTGCCGCAGGTCACTTTCTCCCTCAAGTGTCCCTCATTCTAAAGTTCAAAAGTTGTGAGGTATGTTAGTGCCAGAGATGCCAGTAACTCCCAGTGGTAGAAGGGAGAACTGAAAACTAGATTGCACTTAGGGGTGACTGAGCAAGACAAAAACTACAAATTAGCACTGGCTGGTTACAGTCATGCGGACAAGATTTAGGAGTCACTCCTGCATATGGCAAATATGATCCATGGCAGTGTGTACTAATGTGCTCAGTAACCAAGTTAACTTCCAACTGGGTGGGTCAAGGAGGGGAGGAGGCAGTAAAAATGTGTCTCAACCATGTAATTTTACCGCCTCTCGGCTAACTGTATGAGCAGGGCCTAACTGGGTCAAATTTCCTTTAACCACTTAAGCCCTGGAGGATTTAGCTGCTAAAAGACCAGGGGGTATTTTGCGATTCGGCACTGCGTGACTTTAACGGACAATTGCGCGGTCGTGCGACGCTGTACCTAAACGAATTTGACGTCCTTTTTTCCCACAAACAGAGCTTTCTTTTGGTGGTATTTGATCACCTGTGCGATTTTTTGATCATGCGCTATAAACAAAAAAACTGCGTCAATTTTGCAAAAATAACAATATTTTTCACATTTTTTTATATGAAATTCCCCCCAAAAAAATGTAAAAATCAAAATTTTTTAACATTTTCGGCCAATTTCTTTTATGCTACATATGTTTGGTAAAAAAAATCGCAAAAAGCGTATTTTTATTGGTTTGCGCAAAAGTTATCGCGTTTACTAACAAAGGGAAAGATTTTTGTCATTTTTGTTGTTTTTTTTTTGTTGCAGTACTGCGATATTGTGGCGGACAGATCGGACCCTTGACTGACATTTTTGGCACTTTTGGGGTTACCAGTGACATTTCTACAGTAATCAGTGCTATACATATGCACTGTTACTGTAAAAATACACTGGTAGTGAAGGGGTTAACTTTATTTGAGAGGGAGGGGCTGTGTGTGTCCCTAGGGGCGTGATTCTTACTGTGATTGGCTGTGGCTTGAGCTGTAGGAACAATGATCAACGGTCCTACATTGTAGAACCGTGTGATCAGTGTTTCTACACCAGGGAGAATGACAGGCGGCTTGTTTACACTAGCCGCCTGCCTTTCTTCCTCTCCCCCGATGATCGCCGAGTGACCGGCGGACATCGGGTCCGCCGGTCACACGCGCGGGGGGATCCGTGACCACGCGGGAGCGGGAGCGCGCCTCCGGCGGCGCGTGCTCGCTCCCCAGAGCCTCACAGGCTAGTGACGTAGACCTACGTCGCTCTGCCTGTGAGGGGCTGACTGCCGCAGTAAATATACTGTGAGCAGTCGGCAAGCGGTTAAGGAGGAAGTAGACTTCCATCTTTAAGTTTTACCTATAGGTAAGCCTATATTAAGGCTTACCTATAGGTAGTATAAATATCTCCTAAACATGCACTGTTTAGGAGATATTTACTGACCTAGCAGCTAGTTACATCACTGGCGCATGCGCTTTAAAGGAACGGCGCCCGTGCGTTTTTCAGAGCAGTGTGCCGTGACTGGCAGCTCCCGCGCGCATGTGCGAGAGTGACATCATCGCGGCTCTGGCTCTGTGACTGGCTGGAAGACCAGGTATAGATGGATTCTGCCTCCAGCGATGGTATGGCATCGCTGGAATGCTTTTTATCAGGTAGGTTTAACATAATGTGCTAGTATGCGACGAATACTAGCACATTATGCCTTTGCTTTGCTGGCAAGTAAAAAAAAAGTGCAGCGGTTTACAACCGCTTTAAAGTTGTGACCATCTGGTTTTACTGTTGCACATCTTGTATTTTAGTTGTTGCTTCAACTTGCATCTCTATATCTTTGACTTAGCAGCTTGTGTCATGTCCTTTTCCATGTCATGTAAAACATATAAAGCTGCAGGCAATATCCTTTTAAACCCTGAATGTCACACAGTCCAAGTAATCACATATGAACTTGCAGTGACTACAGAACAGAATGTGGAAATGACGGACCCCCGAAGGTATGGAACATGTGGGAGCATTGCACCGGTCACCAGCTCCACACAGACATCTTCATAATCTAATCATAAAGCTTCGTTGACACAGAATGTCAAGTGAATTCAATTTAGGGGAGATGGATAGCAATGGAAGCTGGACTTTTAGTTCTGAAGTACACAGGAAATGATTAAATGCTCAGCAATTGGAGATTAAAGTAGATCTATACCCAAATGATCGACATGGTAGTGTCATTCACTGCAAACCATAAACAACTGACATTTTTTACAATAAAATACTTGATTTCACTTCTTTTTATCCTTTGTTGCATCTTGATGCTGCCTATCTCCTGCAGTCACTTTGCGTCCACTTCCTCCCTTAATGCCTGTGCCCCCCGCGATATCATAATGGCTGTATGGCATTTTTCAGAGCAGGTTTCCTGGTGGTAAAACAGTGTGCCACACAGGGCCATGTTACCCATGAGGACGACTGAGGTGGTTGAGGTGGTTGGGGCTTTACTGAGCTGCCTGCCTAGAGGGCCCAGCAAGCAAAACTTTCACTGATGCAAAGCCGGTCTCTGCAATTGCCTGTGTGACAGGCAGGAAATTCTACTCAGTGATACTAAACCTGCACGGAGGAGCAAAACTGGGAGGTGGGGACACGGCGTTGTCACTCTTGAACAGGAAGTTCCTGAGCAAGGAACTTTATCTCAGGATCACCCAGTATTATGTCAATAAAACTGACATAAGGCTGGACCAATGTAACTATAAAAAAGAATCGCAATACCTAAACTTCAGCTTTAAATCAAGTTAAATCATCTATGAGAATTTTAGTGATTGGGTCTGCATATATAATGTCTCAGTTGCATGCTGAAAATAAATGTGTTGCAAGCCGTCTACAAACAGCTAATCTGAAGCTACTGAACGACTAAAAATCTGTGTTGCCTAGGTCCTATTATTTCCAAGACCAGACATACTCTGTTACAGAGTAACATTTCAATAATTATTAACCAGAGCCACTTGTGTGACCTCAAGCATGTCCAAAATATTTATCTTGAACTTTTTAACTGCCCATGGTGGAACAAGAGGCTCTTTCAAGATGGAAGCCTCACAAGGGCGGCTGCCCTACATATTACAGTGTCAACTTTTGCCCTCTGCAAAAAAAGTAAAGTTTTAAGTTCAGGCTATGAGTAAGAGATCTCTGAAGTTGCATTTCTGTTATTATTAACTTTCTGACCCCATGATTAAAGGGAAGAGCCGAGGGAACGAGTACTCCCAGCCAACCTTAAACTTTTCACCCAGTGATAACAGCAGTGATAATTATGTTCTCTCCTCTGCAGCGAATATGTTTTCATATTTTACTGCATACTGAACTTGTCATGAATATGAAGAATTGGGATAATAGGGGATAATAGGATGTTACGCCGAGGTCTGGTCATTTAAGCTCTGGTGTTCTGGTTCATTTTGGCTTATGTTCCTTAGACATTGAGATAGTAAATGGATACAAGATAAAGAGTATGGAACAGCGGTAATGCTTCAAGGATAGCTCCTCCTAACATACTACTGCAGTTATTGTTTTAATATAGACTCAAAGGTACAATGTGGTCAGGCATACAAATCATGCTATTAAACTTTTTAGCTTAACACATTGCGCACAAAAAATAAACATTCCCCAGGAAACGATTTATTAAAATTCTTACCCCAGCTCTTGCAGGTTACAACTTTCAGTGCTGCTGGCTTATGCTTTCTTATTGCTGCTTCCCTGAACTTTCGCTCTACACAGGAAAGTGTTAACAATAGACAGTGCAGTCTGGAGTCAGTCTGTTCAGCTTATAGCAGGAAGGGGGAGCAGGGGTGTTCCCTGCCACCACCTTGTGCATTACCATAAATCATTTGTATTGAATCCACACAAGCAAATAGATATTCACAAATGAACAAAAGTTAATAAGCCAAACCGATCTGCTCCAACCGTAATTTAATGACGGTAAGTCCTGGAGACAAATGGCTGGATTGTTTATGCGTTTCGAGGCTCATGCCCCACTCCTGAGAGTCTCTAGGACTTACCGCCATTGCGTCCTGGCTAGAGTAGATCTGTTTGGCATATTAACTTTTGTTCCTATGTGAGTATCCATTTGCTTATGTAGATTCAATAAAATTATTAATGGTAATGACCAAGGTGGTTGCACCCTCCTGTGTGTTTTTTGCAGAGGGCTTTCCGGTCAGAGGAGGGCTGCACCCTTGATGGGCATTGTAGAAAGAAGTCGGATGGAAGATCCCCTCCTGGGTATAGTGCTAGAGCAGTGATGGCAAACCTTGGCACCCCAGATGTTTTGGAACGAAATTTCCCATGATGCTCAACTACACTACAGAGTGCATGAGCTTCATGGGAAATGTAGTTCCTAAACATCTGGGGTGCCAAGGTTCACCATCACTGTGCTAGAATGTTTTTGGCCTTGAGTTCCCTGCCACCCTAGACTACAGGTCTGCATCTTTCCATTGATGCACACAGTGTAGGGAGACACAACTCTAGTCCCTGCATGCAAGCATGGCTTCATAGGATGCTGCAAAATAAAGGAGACATCCTGAAACAGGAAACCTGGGGCAGCATCTAAACAATGGAACAAAGGAACTCACCAAGTGATTAAATCAGCTGCTGAAAGTGCTTACCAGTCTTTAAATGGCTTAATTTTTTCTCATATTTCAGGATTTTTCCCTATAATTTCACCTAATGATCCTGCTAGTAACACACTTCATGTCCAAGGGTGATAACACTCAATTATTCTTTGTTTTTGGAGAAGCAGCATTGTCACTCTAGGACATGAAGTGTGTCGAGCCTACAAAACAAATCCTCTTTTCCTTATGGCCATAACATCGAATGAAGGTGGTCTGTAGTCCCCAGAGATTGCTGGGAACAATGTAACTGCTAAAAGTGCAGCTCGGGCAAACAGCAGAGGAAGAAGCTATCAGCTGACAAAATTACTGTTTTAAAACATTTTCCCACTTAAAGAACAGATACATGTTCAAGGGTATACATACCTCAGACCAAAAGGGAGCAAATAAGACAAGTTCATTGTTGGGGGTTTATGTTTAGGGATAGATTATGTAGTGGAGGTAAAAATGAATTCCAGGGATGGTGCCATTTGACCTCCATCCAGTAGGTGGTACAGTGCCATTATACAGCTGGAGCTGACTCTATAGAGGAATATTGTTCATTCAGAGATTCCATAATTGTCTGATTGGATGCTGCATCTTCTGATGACCTCTGGCAGCCATTTTGGGGGTTGAACTCTATAAAGCAGGTTGTCCAAACTATTTAGATTTTTCTGGAGATAGTGGATATATGTCAGGGAGATTTATCAACGCTTTGTGAGGTTCCTGATTGAGTAGGGTCAGCGCAGGAACAGCACTTGTTCTCCAAAGACATTCCAGTACAGCAAATTGGAGTGTATCTTCAGCAACATACGAATTCTGCTATATTATTGTCAGGAAATGGCCATAGGAGAACTGGCAACATTTCCAGTAATAGCAATGGACGCTCCTGGCTCAATCGAAACAGCCCTCTGCAGGCCCGTCAGGGAAATGGCTGTAGGAGAACTGGCAACATTGCCAGTAATAGCAATGGTCATTCCTGCCTCAATTGACACTGCCCTCTGCTGGCCTATAAAAGGTGGCCATAGGATCAGATTCATTGCTGGACTATCTCTCAGCTTCCTGTGTTCCTGTGCTTCCTGTTTGGACTTCCTGTTGTGATTTTGGCTTGTTCCTGATTCCGTTTGATCTCCTGCTCCTGGTTTGACCCTTGGCTTCTTCCTCTGACCGTGCTTCTGTTACCTACCGTGTATGACCCCGGCTTGCTTCAAGACCTCGGCTATTCTGGCTGTCTCCTGTGCATGACCTCGGCTTGTACCATGGTTCCCGCTACCAGAGACTATTCCTTGGCACAAGGTAACCCGTGCCACTTGGGGTGCTACACCCTCTGTACCATCTCCAGGGGTGTGCCACACTGAGCTGCAAGGGGAGCCCTCTCAGCACCTCGGCCTCGGATCACGTAATCCTGACAATTATACTTCAGTTTGCCACTCCTCCAGCTGGTAAACAGGTTAAGCCTAAAACACTGCCATTCTGCAATACTGTGCTTTACTGGGTGATATACCATTACAATATTGTGCCATTAATGTAAAAAAGGGGAGGTAAAAAATAATGGCCCTGGCTACAATATGTGCAATAATAAATTGTGAATATTCATGTATTGTCCTTTTAAAAGTACAATCAAATTAATTTCTTTAGGAGCCTATTTATCTGACGAAACACGTTGGGCAGTGCTTCGAGCATCAGTACATCACCTCCGGTTTTGGATAGCCCAGTCAGTGGAATGCACAGAATCCTGGATATATTATTTGTATATGTTCTGACTACATGGCACGATTGTAAGTGCAAATTTAGCTGTTTTTAGCAGAATAAACCCAGTTTTTACAGATCCACACTATGGGTTATTTTCTTTGTCCACCCATCTGTATGTAATTACACTGAGAGACCCAGCAACCAAACAGATGAGGAGGAGGATAGAGGATCTAGTCTTGGTTATCCCCTGCAGGGATGCAGCTCTGTGGTGAGTGTGGACCTGACTGGGGGAGCACAAGTGGACTTCAGTTATCTCTCACTGAATATCAATGCACAAGTCACTTTTTTCACTTGTCACTTTTGCATGAAGATGTATGTGTGTGTAATTTCTGATACCTAGCTGAAGGCTGATCCACACATTAAGTAGTTTGAAGTATATATTTTGGATTGTGGACTTTTTATTGCACGCATTCAGCATTTTCAAAAACGATATATATTTTTTATTTTATGTTCTTCATAGCGTATTTCTTATGCGTTTGTTACACTGATTGTGTTTCCTTGGATTACAAGAGTGTTTTTAGGGATATTTTTTGTTTGCATATTCACAGGGTGTACATGATTTATCTTTGATGTAATCATTTTTAATTTGATTGTACTTTTAAAAGGACTACACACGAATATTCACACTTTATTATTGCACATATTGTAGGCAGCGTCACTTTTACTTCCCCCTTTTCACTTTATTCCTGATCGCCCACTTTTGTGGGATTTCTGAGGTAGGCAGCAGCACTTTACTGATTACCATAGCGCAGATTCCTTGATTAATCATTTATTATTGTGCCATTGCCAAGTAATATGCTGGTGCAATACTGTGCCATTGCCAAGTAAAATGCTGGTGTAATACTGTTCCATTACTGAGTAATATGCTACTGCAATACTGTGCCATTGCCAAATGATATGCTGGTGCAATACTGTGCCATTGCCAAGTAATACGCTTGTGCAATACTGCGCCATTGCCAAGTAAAATGCTGGTGTAATACTGTTCCATTACTGAGTAATATGCTACTGCAATACTGTGCCATTGCCAAATGATATGCTGGTGCAATACTGTGCCATTGCCAAGTAATACGCTTGTGCAATACTGTGCCATTGCCAAGTAATACGCTTGTGCAATACTGTGCCATTGCCGAGTAAAATGCTGGTGCAATACTGTTCCATTACTGAGTAATATGCTAGTGCAATACTGTGCCATTGCCAAATGATATGCTGGTGCAATACTGTTCCATTACTGAGTAATATGCTAGTGCAATACTGTGCCATTGCCGAGTAAAATGCTGGGGCAATGCTGTGCCATTGCCGATTTATATACTGCTGCTATACTGTGCCTTACTAAGTGTATATTGTAACTGTGTGAACATGCTACAGTTTTTTTACTTGACTAGCAGAAAGCTATTAGCTACAAAAACCTCTACATATACAATATATATATAACTTCCTGGACTGTGTGCATGTGATCTCTCCCAGGTTGGGTATCTCAGCCCTGGGCCCTCCTACAAGCTGGAAATCACTGAAGTAGATACTGCGATTCCAGTGATCTCCACTTGTTCCTGGGTCCTATGCTGAGTGGCTTGCCTGCTGCGTTGAGAATACAGGAGGTTGGCCACTCAGAGCTGGCGCCGTTCAGGGCCTTTTTTTCGCAATAATGCAAACTAATCTCTGATTTGGAAGAGGAGGAGATGCGGGGTGATAATGTCACGCTTTCCACATTATCCAATCAGAGAATACTTTGCATTCATTCAGAAAATGCAAAGCAATTTCTGGTTTTCTGAATAGTGCCTGTGCTGAGCGGCTGACCTCTTATGTTCACAATAAATACAGGTATACTTTGTATATTTCTTCTAGATCTGTGCAGTAATTCAGTGTGAAAAAGTTTTGCTGTGGAGGAGCTTCCTGTAATAAAGACCGGTCACTGCTGCTCTCTCTCTCCTTGTGCAGGGTGACTGGTCTTGTCTCCACCCCCTTCTGTAGTTTTCTGTAGTAGTCAGTTTGTAGTGGGTGGAGTTTCTGGGTCCCTCCCCTAGCCCTGCTCTTTGTAAAAGCTACATACTGCACAGTGATAATGTCACTGCTACTTTTACAAGGTAATCCCTGGGCTGCAAAGGCATTTGATGCACACAAAGTAAATTTATATCTTCTGTAGCTGTTGAGGAATGCGTATAATTGAATGAAAACTTTTGTGCCTGGAGTAAAACTTTAAAAGTTAGGCATAGAGTTTAGAGTCCTACCACTGAAAAATGACAGTTGTCTGTTTTCTGTGTGTATGTGAGATAGGCCAATCCAGCATTCAGCTACTGGTTGAGCAAGGGGAAGTGAGCGTGATATGCATATTTCCATTTTTCTAAGCCACAACTAAGGCTGCTTTCACACTGATCTATTTTTCTTCCACTTTTTGTGTTAAAATAAGAAGAAGAAAAAATGCATGACCACAATGATAGGACAAACTTTTGCTCTTTAGACCTACACTCAAATTCCTCACTTTCTCAAACGCCCAGACTGCTTGAACCAATGGAGTTGCCCCCTTACCTCTTTCTAATCCATCTGCACCAGGTCAAATCCCCCAACAACATTTGATCTTGACTAATTACCGGTACTCATTATTATTTAGCACCCACTCACCAAAAAACACACAAAACGTGCCAGTCCTGGAAAAAAAATCTGGCCTTAAACCTGTCAGAAGCAGAATGATAACGTGTCTATACTTACGGCCAAAAGATCTATCAACATCACAACCCAGGAAAACAGATATAAAATCCTATTTCGCTGGTATAGGACCCCAACGAGAATCCAGAAATTTTATGCCTCGGTCTTAAATCTCTGCTGAAGATGTTGCTCGGATGTAGGCTCCCTTCTACACAACTGGTGGGACTGTCCACTAATCCAGGCCTACTGGTCCGAGGTTCATAAAATCACATCCTCAGTCTCCACCCTCCAGTTGGACTATAACCCCGGCCCAATTCTTACTCCACCACACCTTCCTCCCCAGGAAACTGTATTTCAAGTCACTGGCCATGCATATCGTCAATGCAGCTAGACGCTGCATACCTGTCTTCTGGGGCTCTACATACATGCTAACTGTCCGCGACTGGTTCTCCCGTCCCGGCAAATGAGCAGATCCGGAGGAATTAATGGCAGCTACCCAGTTGGGCAATACCCCGGCCCAATTCTTACTCCACCACACCTTCCTCCCCAGGAAACTGTATTTCAAGTCACTGGCCATGCATTTCGTCAACGCAGCTAGATGCTGCATACCTGTCTTCTGGGGCTCTACATACATGCTGACTGTCCGCGACTGGTTCTCCCGTCTCGGCAAATTAGCAGATCCGGAGGAATTAATGGCAGCTACTCAGGGCAACCCCTCAAAATGCACCAGTACTTGGTCTTGTTGGATGTATTTCCAAACCACCCCAGAATATCGCAGGCTTCTGGGTGACCCTCCGTGATTAACTACTTTATCGGGTGCACTCGAACACGTGGGTATCAGACTGCTTACATAGTTCCACCATTATTCTCTGAACATTATCAGCATTCCTATGGAGGGAGTTGGGGTGGGGAGGTCCAACGTTACTAACGACTGAAGAATCCCACGCATGGTGCTTCTCTCCTCCCCCTTCCCTTTACCCTCTTCCCTCCCTCAGGTTCTACAACCATACATTGATCAGCTCCCCCTTTTCCAGTGGTGGGATTCAAAAATTTTAGTAACCAGTTCCGACTTTCCCAGCAGAATGACCAGCGTGCCCCCTTTCAATGAACAGTGACCAGCGCTGCGTGCCCCCCTTTCAATGCACAGTGACCAGCGTGCCCCCCTTTCAATGCAGAGAGACCAGCGTGCCCCCTTTCAATGCACAGTGACCACAGCATTGCCCCCAATCATTGCAGAGTGCCACAGCATTGCCCCCAATCATTGCAGAGTGCCACAACATTGCCCCCAATCATTGCAGAGTGCCCATAGCATTGCCCCCCAATCATTGCAGCGTGCCCACAGCATTGCCCCCCAATCATTGCAGAGTGCCACAGCATTGCCCCCAATCATTGCAGAGTGCCCACAGCATTGCCCCCAATAATTGCAGAGTGCCCACAGCATTGCCCCCAATCATTGCAGAGTGCCACAGCATTGCCCCCAATCATTGCAGAGTGCCCACAGCATTGCCCCCAATCATTGCAGAGTGCCACAGCATTGCCCCCAATCATGGCAGAGTGCCACAGCATTGCCCCCAATCATTGCATTGTGCCAGCGTTCCCCCCACGAGACCCGTGCACTTACCTCACGGACGGTCACGGCAGCTTCTCTTTAGTTGCGCTGTGGATGATGTATACAAGTTGATTGTATGGTGGAATAGTAAAGGATCCGAATAATGTCCAGAATATGGAAACAAAAACGGGTAACTTGTGCAGGTACCGCTTACCGGAAATATGATAAACAAAGGCCCATCAGTATGTTCAAATACGTCCTAGGGATGAGGTCCAAGTGGACTACCAGGTTCCAACGCGGATCCCTCAATGGAGTGGTAACATGTGTGATACAAAAAAATATACCGCCATAGCGTAAAACCAAAAAATATGTGTAAAGAAAGGACACCCAAAGTGCAATGAGAACACCACTGCTCCCGTAGTGAAAGAAAACGTGATAAAAGGATGCCACAGAACCCCAATAGGTACTCCTTACCGAAATATAGAAGAAAAATAGCAGATGCACCAAAAAGGGGGGAAGGGGGATTACCCCAATAGGACAGCAGCTTACCACAAGGATGAGTATGGAGAGCTTATATATGACTGGATAGGTGTGACTTGAACATGCAAGCAAGTGGGGGGACACCTCTGATGGATAAAACACCCTTACCGACTCCCGATGATTTGGAGGCAGGAAGGATATGTATGGAACCGATCCGTTGTGTCTCCTCACTCAGATAGGGAACTCAGATAGACGGTATTGGATCAACCATGGATGATACAAAATATGGAAAACGCCATAGTGTAAAACCCACGGATGTATTTATTGTTAAAAATGGTAATGCACTTACAGACAATCAGAAGATCAAATGCAGAGAGGAAAGAAAGCCGCCGGCCGGACGGCTCCGCTTGCCCGTCCCTCGTGGACAGCAACGTGTAGGTGACGTCAGCACGCCGTGACCTGACGCGTTTCATCAAAGATGATATTCTCAATATTCCTTGAGAATATCATCTTTGATGAAACGCGTCAGGTCACGGCGTGCTGACGTCACCTACACGTTGCTGTCCACGAGGGACGGGCGAGCGGAGCCGTCCGGCCGGCGGCTTTCTTTCCTCTCTGCATTTGATCTTCTGATTGTCTGTAAGTGCATTACCATTTTTAACAATAAATACATCCGTGGGTTTTACACTATGGCGTTTTCCATATTTTGTATCATCCATGGTTGATCCAATACCGTCTATCTGAGTTCCCTATCTGAGTGAGGAGACACAACGGATCGGTTCCATACATATCCTTCCTGCCTCCAAATCATCGGGAGTCGGTAAGGGTGTTTTATCCATCAGAGGTGTCCCCCCACTTGCTTGCATGTTCAAGTCACACCTATCCAGTCATATATAAGCTCTCCATACTCATCCTTGTGGTAAGCTGCTGTCCTATTGGGGTAATCCCCCTTCCCCCCTTTTTGGTGCATCTGCTATTTTTCTTCTATATTTCGGTAAGGAGTACCTATTGGGGTTCTGTGGCATCCTTTTATCACGTTTTCTTTCACTACGGGAGCAGTGGTGTTCTCATTGCACTTTGGGTGTCCTTTCTTTATACATATTTTTTGGTTTTACGCTATGGCGGTATATTTTTTTGTATCACACATGTTACCACTCCATTGAGGGATCCGCGTTGGAACCTGGTAGTCCACTTGGACCTCATCCCTAGGACGTATTTGAACATACTGATGGGCCTTTGTTTATCATATTTCCGGTAAGCGGTACCTGCACAAGTTACCCGTTTTTGTTTCCATATTCTGGACATTATTCGGATCCTTTACTATTTCACCATACAATCAACTTGTATACATCATCCACAGCGCAACTTATTTTATATTGGACATTTTTTGGGTGCTAGTCTCACTTGAGGTTGCTGCTTTTATTTTATTTTTGGATTAACGCAATTGTTTTCTCTTTTTTTCAGCTTCTCTTTAGTCCCCGGCTCCCCGTGCCTCCTCGGCCAATGGCACGGGGTTTGCCTTTCGGCCAATCAGGAAGCGGGAGGACCCGCTCCCTGATTGGCCAGGAGGAGGATCCGTGTGTCAATAGCGAATTTTCATTCGCTATTGTCACAGAATGAGCGGGCTCGGGGTGCACTGCTCTGCTCCCCGGCCGCCACGTCTGCGGCTGCGCGGTCCGAATATGTGCGTGCGTGGGACTGTCAATTGTACTGCGCGTCCACGCAGCTTAGAGGGAACAGCCGGTTCTGCAAACTTGCAGAAATTTAGTAACCGGTTCTATGGAACTGGTGCGAACCGGCTGAATCCCACCACTGCCCTTTCCTCTCCCTTTCTCCTCCATGCCCCCCCCTTCTTTTTTTTTCTTTTCCTCTCTCTCTTCTCTTCTTCTTCTTTCTTTCTACTTTTCTCCTTTCCCCTACCCTTCCTCCTATTCCTTCAAATTTGTGCGCCCTCCCTAATTTTGTCTTGTTTTCTAGACGCTTGGCCCCCGCCACATCGGGACTTGGGGTTACTGTATGGTGTTACTCCTTTAGTCAACCCCTCCCTTACAGGGGGGGCTGGTTTCCTTTTTTTCTGTGCCTCTTTATGGTAAGTCACATGGTTTTTCTGAGTGTAGATTTCTTCACACAAAATGTTTCTTTTACTTGACAAGATGCACAAAAAAATATTCATGGGATTGTTTCTCATCCATAAGCTACAGTATGTTTCCTTATATTGTTTGCAGAAATGGGCTCGGGCGTGTTCGAGTTTCCACGAGCTCGATCCCGCCAGGAAGCCGATACTGCACTCCGCCAATCACAGGCAGTGAGACATTTCCTGATCTTTACAGCTGCGGATCGGGAAATGTCTCACTGCCTGTGTTTAGCTGAGTACAGTGTCGGCTCCCTGGCAAGATCAGGCACGTGGGAACTTGAACACGCCCGAGCCTATGACTAATTATTTGTTATGGCCCACTGGGTTCTCCCTCTTTCACACTGATCAGTTGTGGGTCTGCTGCGTTTTGTAAAATCCTACTTGCTGCATTTTTGGTGCATGTTTGATGCGGTAAAAAAAACGCACCAAACACACCTTCCCGTTGAAATGAATGGAAACCGCATCAAAAGACATCAAAATGCATGCTGTGGTTGCATTTTTGGTGCACTTTTTGAGTCACATGTGCTTTTTCCACAAGTGCAAAACACACCAGAAATGTGGCAAAAACACAAATAAAGCAGTGTTAAAGTAGCCTTATAAGTAACTTTATACCTTTTGTCTCTATCCTCCCTATAACTCCCCTGATATGTGAACTCTAACCACGCAAAATGATTGGTGCTACAGGACCTCTGATTTGCTCGTATAAATTAATAAGAGAATAAGAACATAATTTTCACATTACGTTCCCCCTTCTCCCACTCCACCAACTTTTAGATCATTTGCATGCAGCTGCCATTTGACAGTGGTAATATTTTTTAGAGGACAGCTTTAGGATCCTTCTACCGCAACCCTATTGTAAGTGACAGCTGCACCCTCCCCATGATGTACACATAAAGCAGCAGTGACACCACATTTTACCAGCAGGTAGCACTGCAAGTAATGGCTGCAATTTCAGCTTGTGCTAAGGCTGTCTTCACATCATGTTTTACATGTAGAAATCTTAAAATTTGTATCCCACAAAAGAAGAAAAACTTTAGATGCACTCATGTGTTTATACACTGTATATATATATATCAAAAAATGTATATATATTTATACAGTATATATATATATATATATATATATATATATACACAATATTTCACAAAAGTGAGTACACCCCTATCATTTTTGTAAATATTTTACTATATCTTTTCATGTGACAACACTGAAGAAATTACACATTGCTACAATGTAAAGTAATGAGTGTACAGCTTGTATAACAGTGTAAATTTGCTGTCCCCTCAAAATAACTCAACTCACAGCCATTAATGTCTAAACCGCTGACAACAAAAATGAGTACACCCCTAAGTGAAAATGTCCAAATTGGGCCTAATTAGCCATTTTCCCTCCCCGGTGTGATGTGACTCGTTAGTGTTATAAGTTCTCAGGTGTGAATGAGGAGCAGGTGTGTTAAATTTGGTGTTCTCACTCTCTCATACTGGTCACTGGAAGTTCAACATGGCACCTCATGGCAAAGAACTCTCTGAGGATCTGAAAAAAAGAATTATTGCTCTACATAAAGATGGCCTAGGCTATAGGAAGATTGCCAAGATCCTGAAACTGAGCTGAAGCACAGTGGGGAAGACCATACAGAGGTTTAACAGGACAGGTTCCACTCAGAACAGGCCTCGCCATGGTCGACCAAAGCAGTTGAGTGCACGTGCTCAGCGTCATATCCAGAGGTTGTCTTTGGGAAATAGACGTATGAGTGCTGCCAGCATTGCTGCAGAGGTTGAAGGGGTAGGGGGTCAGCCTGTCAGTGCTCAGGCCATGCGCTGCACACTGGTTAGTATGGCTGTTGTCCCAGAAGGAAGCCTCTAAAGATGATGCACAAGAAAGCCCGCAAACAGTTTGCTGAAGACAAGCAGACTAAGGACATGGATTACTGGAACCATGTGATGTGGTCTGATGGGACTAAGATAAACTTATTTGGTTTAGATGGTGTCAAGCGTGTGTGGTGGCAACCAGGTGAGGAGTACAAAGACAAGTGTGTCTTGCCTACAGTCAAGCATTCTTGTGTGAGTGTCATGGTCTGGGGCTGCATGAGTGCTGCCAGCATTGGGGAACTATAGTTCATTGAGGGAACTGTGAATGCCAACATGTACTGTGACATTCAGAAGCAGAGCATGATCCCCTCCCTACAGAGACTGGGCCGCAAGGCAGTAATCCATTCGCTATTGTCACGCAATGGGTGGGCTCGGGGCCCTTTTTTGAAGCCTATCAGAGCCTCTGGCTCTAATCAGTTGATTAAAAAAAAAAAAACCCACTCCGTGACAGCGCCAGGCTGCTGACTCACTCGCTGCTAAACTGACTGAGCAGTGAGGAGAGGCGGCATAGGTGGGGCTTGGCTTGCAACGCCACCCCACCCTACACCAATGGACAGGTGAGGCACAGTCCAGCCCCGACCCTCCATTTTCAGCCATAGGGCGGCCGCGCTGGACATCTCCCAGCCTAAAGATGGAGGCAGCCACAGACAGTGTGTGAACGGTGTATGTCAGAGTCAGACAGACAGAGGGACACTGTGGATGCGCCCCCCCAGATGTTGCGCCCGGTGCGGCCGGCCCCCCCTGCACCCCCCCACGCTACGCCACTGGTGGGGTGTACAGCTGGGAGGTGGGGTGCACAGCTGGGAGGTGGAGTGTACAGCTGGGAGGTGGAGTGTACAGCTGGGAGGTGGGGTGCACAGCTGGGAGGTGGAGTGTACAGCTGGGAGGTGGAGTGTACAGCTGGGAGGTGGGGTGCACAGCTGGGAGGTAGAGCGTACAGCTGGGAGGTGGAGTGTACAGCTGGGAGGTGGAGTGTACAGCTGGGAGGTGGGGTGCACAGCTGGGAGGTAGAGCGTACAGCTGGGAGGTGGAGTGTACAGCTGGGAGGTGGAGTGTACAGCTGGGAGGTGGGGTGCACAGCTGGGAGGTGGAGTGTACAGCTGGGAGGTGGGGTGCACAGCTGGGAGGTGGAGTGTACAGCTGGGAGGTGGAGTGTACAGCTGGGAGGTGGGGTGCACAGCTGGGAGGTAGAGCGTACAGCTGGGAGGTGGAGTGTACAGCTGGGAGGTGGAGTGTACAGCTGGGAGGTAGAGCGTACAGCTGGGAGGTGGAGTGTACAGCTGGGAGGTGGGGTGCACAGCTGGGAGGTAGAGCGTACAGCTGGGAGGTGGAGTGTACAGCTGGGAGGTGGGGTGCACAGCTGGGAGGTAGAGCGTACAGCTGGGAGGTGGAGTGTACAGCTGGGAGGTGGAGTGTACAGCTGGGAGGTGGGGTGCACAGCTGGGAGGTAGAGCGTACAGCTGGGAGGTGGAGTGTACAGCTGGGAGGTGGGGTGCACAGCTGGGAGGTGGAGTGTACAGCTGGGAGGTGGAGTGTACAGCTGGGAGGTGGGGTGCACAGCTGGGAGGTGGAGTGTACAGCTGGGAGGTGGAGTGTACAGCTGGGAGGTGGGGTGCACAGCTGGGAGGTAGAGCGTACAGCTGGGAGGTGGAGTGTACAGCTGGGAGGTGGAGTGTACAGCTGGGAGGTGGGGTGCACAGCTGGGAGGTAGAGCGTACAGCTGGGAGGTGGAGTGTACAGCTGGGAGGTGGAGTGTACAGCTGGGAGGTAGAGCGTACAGCTGGGAGGTGGGGTGCACAGCTGGGAGGTGGGGTGCACAGCTGGGAGGTAGAGCGTACAGCTGGGAGGTGGAGTGTACAGCTGGGAGGTGGAGTGTACAGCTGGGAGGTGGGGTGCACAGCTGGGAGGTAGAGCGTACAGCTGGGAGGTGGAGTGTACAGCTGGGAGGTGGAGTGTACAGCTGGGAGGTGGGGTGCACAGCTGGGAGGTGGAGTGTACAGCTGGGAGGTGGGGTGCACAGCTGGGAGGTGGAGTGTACAGCTGGGAGGTGGAGTGTACAGCTGGGAGGTGGGGTGTACAGCTGGGGGGTGGGGTCAGAAATATCACGACTCCACCGCCTATGGACCAGAGATCTTCAGAGAGCTGTGACAGGCTTGGAGATGAAAATACAGAGGGAAAAATACAGCACTTTGGATTTTTACATAACAAACTATAAAATGGTGCATTTCTTTGGGAACTGAGGCATATGAGGTTTACAAGCACTTAAAATTAAATACACTTTTACTCAGGCTGGGGCAGCAGCAGATACGCACCCATCACTCATACATGAGTCTCCTCTGCGTGTCTGTCAATCAAAGGAAAGGGGGCGTGGCGACACATAACTTTTCTGCATGTGTCAGATTTTTTTTTCAGTAGCAAAGCGGGAAGGATTACAAATGACAGGCTGCTAGTTTGCCTGCCAGACTGTGCACACATGAGTTGTGCTGCTTTGCTGGGTTAGCTGACATGTTCAGTTTAAATTTGGTTATCTGAGTTTACAACCACTTTAACCTGCAGGTTTCCTCCAAATAATACCTGGTGGTGAAGGTACCATAAAGGTCCTTGTTCAGGCACTTCCTGTTATAGGACAACACTCTGTCCCTGTCTCCCAATTGTACCCCTGTATTGTACCCCTGTATTGGCACACACCTTTACCAACACCACATTTCACAGACATAGTTCACTGTTGTCAATGCAGACATGAGATTGCTGCAAAGAGTCTAAAGAAGATCACCAGCACTGAGATGAAAAAAAAAAGAATGGAAAAAGGTGAAAACATGTTTAACATTTAAATTGTAATGGTTTATGATTACAGCATCTGTGTCTTATATCCACTTAGCAGGTTCCAGCGCTGTGTTTCATAGTGTACTCCCTGCTTTGACTGCTTTACTCTCCCAGAGAGGGCTATGCTGTACGCCTTTGTGCAGCTAATACACCCATTTGCATGGGCCTCCATTACTAGTTTTCCCAAGTATCAGGGTTCTTGAACCTTTGCCTACATTATTGAATGATCCTTATTTTATCTGGTGATCCTGCCAGGTACTCGTTCATGCAATTCCTGTTATAGGGCAAAAACGCTCTGTCCCTGTCTACCAGTTGTGCTCATGCACCTCTCTTGAGTCCTATAGGCAGAAAGGAGGCCTGACTGGGGTGGGCCAAGACAGTGGAGAGGTTAAAATTAGCTTTGTTACCTGAAGTTAGAGGGAGAGGAGCAGAGTTGTAGTAAGGGCATCAGGATAAATGGGTTTAATTGTAGTGGAGGAGCGTTAGGGGGTAAGGTTGGCATCAACTGTTGGGAAGCACCCATTTTCTTTGTCGTAGAGCAACTGTAAGAATTAACACCCACCCTTCCATAGACTGGTTTGGGTTTTTGTTTTTTATACTTGCCGCAAGTGTAGAACTATGAGAAGGACACATGTTTAGTCTTCCAGTTTGGTATGTAGACCCGTGGTGGGTGGTGTGCTGTATGGTGAAATTTGGACCTCCATTGTGTGTTGGGGGCGGACTCTTAATATTTCTGACAAAGAATGGGACACTGATGGAGGAAGTGATGATGGAGTGTGTTTTTGGAAGGTCATGTTGGGTGAGGTCCCCCCACAGCTATTCGGCTTGTAAAGTCATACCCACCGAGTCCAGGTAAGTATTATCGGGCAGTGGCAGGGATGGTAGTTTGGGTTGTCTGGGTATAATCCAAAAGTCAGAGTCTTGAAGGCATTATAGGGGTTTGATAAGTGGCCATTATTTTCTGTTGTATTGGTTTCATGTTATGGTTTTGTTTATAGCTATTTGCACTGTTTTATACGAGTGTGTAGAATTGTGGAAGTTATGTATATTTTTTTCTGTTATGGTGCGTTTCAGTGCTGCTTTATGTATTGGCATACCTCACATAGACCAGTCTGTCCAAACAAAACGGTCACCTGCTGACAATTTTACTTCAGCTAATTGGAGTACAGAGGACATTTTTTCTGTATTTTTAAGTGTAAGAAGACAATGACTTTCCTTAGCCCTGTCTCTGTAAACAACTAACACTGACTGAGGGAACATTTAAGAAAATGGGAGGGTCTAGTTAGGACTGAACTAACCAGCACTAAACAAGTGAGGAGAACAGAGGAAGATCCCAAACAAGTTTTAGTAACCCAAAGATGCCATTAGATGTCAACATACTACAGAAAGATGAGAACCTCATGCAGTTCAATACAACAGTAAAATTATATGAATGTGAAAGACAACATGCTATGCCGTTCATAATGAACGGCTCCATGTTTTGGATACTGTGATAAGTTGTGGGATGTCAATGATAATAATACATTAATCCAGTGGTGGGATTCAGCCGGTTCGCACCGGTTCCATAGAGCCGGTTACTAACTTTCTGCAAGTTCGCAGAACCGGCTGATCCCTCTGCACGTCTAAGGACGCGCAGTACATTTGAATGTACCGCGCAGCCGCAGACGTGGCGGCCGGGGAGCAGAGCAGTGCGCCCCGACCCGCCCATTCTGTGACAATAGCGAATGAAAATTCGCTATTGTCACACAGATCCTCCCCCTGGCCAATCAGGGAGCGGGTCCTCCCGCTTCCTGATTGGCTGAAAGGCAAACCCTGTGCCATTGGACGAGGACGCGGGAGGACTGAGGACTCGGAGACGCGGGGAGCCGGGGACTGAAGAGAAGCCGTCCGTGAGGTAAATGCATGGGGATCGCTGGCACTCTGCAGTTATTGGGGGCAATGCTGTGGCGCTCTGCATTTATTGGGGGCAATGCTGTGGCACTCTGCAATTATTGGGGGCATTGCTGTGGCGCTCTGCAATCATTGGGGGCAATGCTGTGGCGCTCTGCAATCATTGGGGGCAATGCTGTGGCGCTCTGCAATTATTGGGGGCAATGCTGTGGCGCTCTGCAATCATTGGGGCAATGCTGTGGCGCTCTGCAATTATTGGGCGCAATGCTGTGGCGCTCTGCAATTATTGGGGGCAATGCTGTGGGGCTCTGCAATCATTGGGGGCAATGCTGTGGCGCTCTGCAATCATTGGGGGGCAATGCTGTGGCGCTCTGCATTTATTGGGGGCAATGCTGTGGCACTCTGCAATTATTGGGGGCAATGCTGTGGCGCTCTGCAATCATTGGGGGCAATGCTGTGGCGCTCTGCAGTTATTGGGGGCAATGCTGTGGCGCTCTGCAGTTATTGGGGGCAATGCTGTGGCGCTCTGCAATTATTGGGGGCATTGCTGTGGCACTCTGCATTTATTGGGGGCAATGCTGTGGCACTCTGCAATCATTGGGGGCAATGCTGTGGCACTCTGCAATTATTGGGGGCAATGCTGTGGCACTCTGCAATCATTGGGGGCAATGCTGTGGTCACTGTGCATTGAAAGGGGGGCACGCTGGTCACTGTGCATTGAAAGGGGGGCACGCTGGTCACAGTGCATTGAAAGGGGGGCATGCTGGTCACTGTGCATTGAAAGGGGGCACGCTGGTCATTCTGCATTAAAAGGGGGCACGCTGGTCATTCTGCTGGGAAAGTCGGAACTGGTTACTAAAATTTTTGAATCCCACCACTGCATTAATCTTCTAGGTAGAATGAAAAAATTCCAGGCAGGTCATGCTGGAACCATGTAGAAAATACGGGGTTGCATAATCCTGCCTTATACCAGTTTTACAAATCAGCCTTTCACTACAGAATATCATCTGCTGTTCCCCTAAGAAAGAGTTGCCCATGACATGCATAGGCTTTTTATTTTCTCAGTTTATTTTAGCTCAGGATGATAAAATATAAATTGCATTTATTATACCTTTCATGTCATTTCTTCACTTTTATTACTGATGCCAGGCTCATACATTTTGACTTTGATCACAGCGACCTGAGAGTGTAATTATGGATAATAATATCCTTAACTGGTGTCTATTGCTGTTGGGAAAGTAGCTATTCATTTAAAAGTAGGTTATATCTTAGCGTGTCATGACCTGCGCATTTCATAATTACGCTAGGTTAGTAGATCCAGTGTCTCTGTTCTCTCTTAGTTTGCATATTTAGATGATTTTTTATGCATATGAAAATCACATTGGCAGTCATAGATGTAACCTTTGAAAATTACTCATATTTTTTTAATGCAATGTCTAATTTTTGCCTCTCTTTTTTATTTTTAAGCCATTAGTGTCTCCGCAGTCACGATAGGGAGTAAAACCAAGAGGCAAACATTATTTTTCATACTGAAATTAATCAGGTTAGAAAGGGACAATTGAATATACCAGTGTTTCACCTTGATTGGTCATTGAAATAATTGCACATACCAAAGCTGGTTGTTTATTCACAATATAATATTTATTTATATTTTACAGGTATTCATATAGCACCAACAGTTGATGCAGCGCTTTACTTAATGTGTATTAAAATCTCTTTGTTGCATTCCCATGGGACTTTTAAGGCAATAGCATGAAAACCTTATAGATAAAATCATCATCTTTATTTACATGTTAAAAAAGAACCCAAAACAATAACAATTATGGAAAAAAAAAAAAGAACATAAAATCAAATAATGGCTGGTACAACATACATATACATAATGATGCAATATGTCTGACACTACCCATACATTCCTATTCAGGGCATGATTGCAATTTATCATAGTGTTTGACTTGTCGGCACGTTTCTTGAAGCGGGATAAATTCAACACGTTTCGACTATTCTTTCTCAGGGGTAGTGGGGTGTGACATATCTACAATCAAATTAATTACAGAAGTGGTGTTACAATATACAGTACATTACCTCCAAAATTGATACACTTACAATGCAACATGTATACAAAAAACAACCAGACAATATTAAAATCATCTAGGGCATGGAGACAGCGGTCTACCTTCAACCAACAAAATATTTTTGTGTATATACAAGATGCAGTACAGTATATACAGTCAGTGCTGTATTTTGGCCTAGGCCGACAAGGCCCAGGCCTAGGGCGGCACTTTGCAGGGGGGGCAGCAAAAAAACTGCCCCCTCCACCTGAGACTCTATTGGCCACTGGTTGCTAGACCCGCTTCTCTCACCCCTTTCTCTTGCTCTCTCACCCCCCTCCTCTTTCTCTCTCTCGCTCACTCACCTTCTCTCTCTCCCCCCTCCCTCTCTCTCTCTATCCCCCCCTCTCTCAGCCCCTCCTCTCATCCCCCCTCTCTTTCCCATCCCCCCTCTCTCTCATCCCCCCTTCTCTCTCTAATCCCCCTCTCTCATTCCCCTCTCTCTCTCTCATTCCCCTCTCTCCCCCCTCTCTCTCTCTCTCATCCCCCCTCTCTCTCTCTCTCTCATTCCCCTCTCTCTCTCTCTCTCATTCCCCTCTCTCTCTCTCTCTCTCTCTCATTCCCCTCTCTCTCTCTCATTCCCCCCCCTCTCTCTCTCTCTCTCTCTTTCCCCCCTCTCTCTCTCTCTCTCTCTCTAATTCCCCCCCCCTCTCTCTCTCTCTCTCCCCTCTCTCTCTCTCTCTCTCTCATTCCCCCCCTCTCACTCTCCCCCTCACGCACCCCCCTCTTTCTCTCCCACCCCCTCTCAGCCCCCCCCCCCCTCATGAGATCTCAGGTATTCATGCTGGGACTTGTAGTCCTTCAATTTTGGAGGGAGTCACATCCGTTAAAAAGGAAGGAGTGGGGCAAATTTACATAGGAGGGGGAAGGGGGGGGGCGCCCAATTTCAGTCTTGCCTAGGGCACCACAAAACCAAAATACACCACTGTATACAGTAATATATATATATATATATGTATGTATATATACTCACCACTTTATTAGGTACATCGGTTCAATTGCTTGGTAACACAAATTGCTAATCAGCCAATCACATGGCAGCAACTCCCAACGGATCATCGACCGTTCCCTGCTGCACCTGATACTTGAATGGATTTCCAGACATATTAAATGTGTTTCTTTAATCGTTTATGAAATCAATAACAGAATAATGCAAAACTAAGTTTAATTATATTGCTTATATGTATATATCTATACAGTATCTCACAAAAGTGAGTACACCCCTAACATTTTTGTAAATATTTTATTATATCTTTTCATGTGACAACACTGAAGAAATTACACTTTGCTACAATATAAAGTAGTGAGTGTACAGCTTGTATAACAGTGTAAATTTGCTGTCCCCTCAAAATAACTCAACACACAGCCATTAATGTCTAAACCGCTGGCAACAAAAGTGAGTTCACCCCTAAGTGACAATGTCTAAATTGGACCCAAAGTGTCAATATTTTGTGTGGCCACCATTATTTTCCAGCACTGCCTTAACCCTCTGGGGCATGGAGTTCACCAGAGCTTCACAGGTTGCCACTGGAGTCCTCTTCCTCTCCTCCATGATGACATCACCTTGCGCTCCTCCACCTTCTATTTGAGGATTCCCCACAGATGCTCAATACTGTTTAGGTCTGGAAACATGCTTGGCCAGTCCATCACCTTTACCCTCAGCTTCTTTAGCAAGGCAGTGGTCATCTTGGAGGTGTGTCGGGTCGTTATCATGTTGTAATACTGCCCTCTGGCCCAGTCTCCATAGGGAGGGGATCATGCTCTGCTCCAGTATGTCACAGTACATGTTGGCATTCATGGTCCCCCCAATGAACTGTAGCTCCCCAGTGCCGGCAGCACTCATGCAGCCCCAGACCATGACACTCCCACCACCATGCTTGACTGTAGGCAAGACACACTTGTCTTTGTACTCCTCACCTGGTTGCCGCCACACACGCTTGACACCATCTGAACCAAATAAGTGTATCTTGATCTCATCAGAGCACAGGACGTGGTTCCAGTCTGAGCACTGACAGGCTGACCCCCCACCGCTTCAACCTTTGCAGCAATGCTGGCAGCACTCATACATCTATTTCCCAAAGACAACTTCTGGATATGACGCTGAGCACGTGCACTCAACTTCTTTGGTGGACCATTGGGAGGCCTGTTCTGAGTGGAACCTGTCCTGTTAAACCACTGTATGGTCTTGGCCACTGTGCTTCAGCTCAGTTCCAGGGTCCTGGCAATCTTCTTATAGACTAGACATCTTTATGTAATTGCTGTGAGGTGCCAAATTTAATACACCTGCTCCTCATTCAAACCTGAGACCTTGTAACACTAACGAATCACATGACACCGGAGAGGGAAAATGGCTAACTGGGCCCAATTTGGACATTGTCACTTAGGGGTGTACTCACTTTTGTTGCCAGCAGTTTATTAAGCTGCCAATGGACATTAATGGCTGTGTGTTAAGTTATTTTGAGGGGACAGCAAATTTACACTATTATACAAGCTGTACACTCACTACTTTACATTGTAGCAAACTGTCATTTCTTCAGTGTTGTCACATGAAAAGATATAATAAAACATTTACAAAAATGTGAGGGTGTGGGTGTACTCACTTTTGTGAGATACTTTATATATATATATATATATATATATATATATATATATACAGTACATATAATGTGTATATAATTTCCTATGAATATTTGTGTGCAAAATGTTTAGGTAGGTGTGAAAAAATGCTGTAAATTAAGAATGCTTTCAGAAATAGAAGTGTTAATAGTTCATTTTTATCAGTTAACAAAATGAAAGGTAAATGAACATTTGAGAAATCCAAATCAAATCAATATTTGGCGTGACTACCCTTTTCCTTCAAAACGGCATCCATTCTTCTAGGTACACAGTTTTTGAAGGAAGTCGGCAGGTAGGTTGTTCCATACATCTTGAACTAACCATAGATCTTTTGTGGATGTAGGCTGCCTCAGATCCTTCTGTGTCTTCATGTAATCCCAGACAGACACAATGGCGTTGAGATCAGGGCTTTGTGGGGACCAAACCATTAATGTTTCTGTTTCATTTAATGATTGTGTATCAACCTGCATATGAAATTGAGGACAATTAGGACCTACATGGTATAACTGATTAATTATACACCTGACTTTGTGCAAGTGTAAGAATTAATGCTGAATTGAAGCCAAAGGGTAGTCACACAAAAAATTAATTTGATTTCGATTTTTGTTTTGTGCGCTCACTTTGCATTTTGTAAATTGGTAGAAATAAGCAATTAAAATATATATTTTTGAAAGCATTCTTACTTTACAGCATTTCTTCACAACTGCATAAAACTTTTGCACAGTACTGTATATCCAGCCAGCAGGTTGCGCGCTAAGCTCCTGTCATGTACCTAGTGGTGGAGTCTGACGTGTAGAGGTACAGTGCACCTCTGGCTTGGGAGCCCTGATAAGGTAACAGGAAATGCAAGAGCACAGAGGAGCATGAGTGCTTGACAGATCTTACGCTGGCGGGTGCTGACGAGCTGGCTGTGCTTCCCAGAGCCAGCTGAAATGCCAGACTGGTAAGGCACTGGCAGGCAGACTTGACAGTAAGTCAGGCATTGGGTAGCAGGCACAGATACAGGCGGAAAGTTCATGAGCAGAATCAGGCAGGCTAGGTCAGCAATTGGCAGGCATATCAGATACAGACAGGAGGCGGAGGCATAGTCTGGAGCCAAGCCAGGGTCAGTAACAGTGTGGCAGACAGACATAAGGAGCAGGCAGAAACGTAATTCAGAGAAAGGCCAGGGGTCAATGCAGGCAGCTTTCTGGCAGAGTCAGAGGCATATCAGGTCAGCAGCAGAGGATCAAACACAGGAATGGATAGCAGATTACACAGGAAAGTAGTACACCAAATGGTAAGGACCCAGTGATAAAGTTCAATTTAAATAAATAGCTTGCTTGGCGCCTGTGTGGGCTCATGCATATGCACCTGCACGTCGTTTATGAACAAGGCCCCCAGTGGTTCTGCACTTTCACAAACGTAGGTGCATTTCCTCACAGCTTTTTTTCACATATTCTACCTTTTCAGCCTGTTTACAGAACTTGAATGAATCATAAAATTAGAGATTTATCCCCTACAGTTAGCCTTACCTTGATCAAAATTCCACCAGTAGGTAGATATTTCAATCAGTCGGTGTGGTCATCCCCACTCAAAAGAAGTCAATCATTTGATTGACTTCTGTTGAAGGGACATGTTGGAAGACTTTTGTCAACCCAAGTATTCTGACAGCATCATTCAATGTACCAGGGATGCATCAATTCCTGAATGAAAAAAAAGAGTAACAGTGTGTAGCAAGATTTCCAGGCCTGTGGCCTGATGTGGGTTTGCCATTAGTACCGGAATCCTCTCCAGCCCATGTGAGCTGAGTCACCAGGTGTGACCTTTGAAACAGTGACAACTCCGGCATCTTTGTTTATGGTTTTTATTATGGATAAAGGGGATGGGAGAAGGGAATTAGTGGGATACTCCTTCAGGCTTGAACTAATTTCAATTGGGACTTTGATCCTGGAAAAATTCCCGTTGGCGCTTCCTTGATGCTAGCCAGCGCCAGCCAATGCTCACTGACTCTGAGAACACTCTGTAGAACAGAGGAAGTGTTGAATCCCCGACCTATAGTCCAGTAGATCCAAGACTGAGAACTGTAGAACTCCTGTCACTGCTTCACTGTGTGAGTGTTTGAATACTTTCCCCCGCCTGGCATAGCTTGAGGTAGTATTATGTAGAACTCCAAATAGCTAACACTGTAACTGGCACACGCAACACATTTCAGGGCCCAGACTGCAGGTTCCCCCTTTGCTCCTTGAACTCTTCAGGGTCCACTGACTATGTACCCCCTTTACACTTCAGGGTCCTCAACCTAGGTACCCCCTTTACAGCTAGCTGACCTTGGATCCCCGAACCTCTTCCGGAGTGGTCCCCTCTGACTCTAGGCAGACCCCCAGGAGCCATCCGCAGTACTCACGACCTGTGTAGGCTTTCCTGGGACTGGACCCCTCTCTCTCTCCGCAGGCTCTCGGCACACCGTATCCCCTCAGCTGAACTCAGCACTCTCTGGATTCTCTGACAACACCCCGAGACATCCACCTTCCTCAGACAGGAGGAGAGACAGCCGCACTCTCCTCCCTGGGACTCTGCTCCCACCAAAGACACCTTGCCCCGCACTTCCCCCCAAACTTATACCCACTCCCAGAATCCCATGCAGCGTAATCTGCCTTCTGGGGTAGTTACAAGCTGGGATGTGTCCCCTGATTGGGTTTCCCACACTGCCCTATGAGTAGCCTCTCACAGGAGCCAGTGGGGATACTTCTCCCCTCAGCAGGCACATCTGGAAGCCATGACACCCTGACTAGATAAATCACAGCCCTGCTGTTAGGCAGACAAGGCCCACTATAGTTTTACCTAGCACCTATTTGTAGGGTGCTACACCCACCCCACACCAAAATGAGTCAGGTCCCTCTGACTTTGAGGCAGGCACCTCCTATCAAAAACTCTGCCAGAAAAAAGAATCAGGAGTATCCCACAAACCTGGAAAGGGGGAGAAGGGAAAAAAACTAATTTAGAGAATAAATTAGCATGAAAAAATATATTTTTACATCTGCTGTACATGTATATACACATTTTAAGGTGCATGAAAACTGATGCACCCCCCACCAAATGACCTCACCTGGTGGAGAACAACAAGGAAAAATATAATGCAAACATCCTGACTGCCTAACTCTAAGGTGGTTCCACCTGTATGAAGAAAGGAACTAAAAGTTAGTCAATCTCATACATTACATGGAAATCACTTCACATTTCTATATAATTGACAGTTGAATAGAAAGACCCTCCTTTAAAATTGCAAGGGCGACCTTTCCATTCCCTCGCTGACTGCCTCTGCCAACCAGTGTCTTGAAACGCCGGGGTCCTCTTTTAACTTGGAAGAGATGATCCCCTCACACTAGCTGTCTAAACAGAGTCCTCATTTCATCTCAAGTGAAACAAAGCGCCCCCTGCTGTCTCTTTGAGCACTTCAGAAAAGAAACAGGGCAGGCCACAGTCTCTAATGACCTATAGTTCTGCTGAGTCAGGGAAACATCACAGGGGTCCAGCAGGGCACCCCACATCAAAGCTCTTTGCCCTCACGAGCTTTGCAACAATTTCTTCTTCTGTGTAGACTGTGGGTGAAATCTCACACAGCCATTTGTAATCCCCTACAGACACGACCCGATGGTCTAAGAAGGTCTAACGATGCAGCACTTGACTTTACCAAAGACCCTGTCCCGATGGCCCAAGGGGTCTATTTCACTTTAACAGATGCAACTTGAATTCAGCACTCTATTATTGTATGAACAAAGATTTCCTTGGTCAATTGTGCTAGCCGGCCGGCCACACAAATTTTCTTGTTGAGTCTCTCTTTTCTCCTCTAGCCACTGTTGAATACTGCTAAATTGGGTTTCTCTCAGATATAGTACTCCGGATGAGGTATTTGAACATAGTCCCCATTTTGACCCGGATGGACCAGGCTTGTCTGGAACCATCTGGGCGCAGGACCTCCACCCTATCTATGCAGATGGAGCGTCCATAGTACCACTGAACCTTGACCTTTTTAAATTTCTCCTTCAGTCCTTCCTCCAGAGAATCTCGGTACCACTTAGGGACAAAGAGATAGTCCCAGATAAGTTAATCGCACCACCAGTCTCTGTATTTTTCCACTAGTAGCATGACCTCCCTTGGAGAATATGGGCAGTCACAGCCATACTCCAAGGCAACTTTCTTTTGCATCCACTGCTGCATTCTTGACAGTCTGAGGAGGGTTTTCTGGTTACCTTTCCCTGGTGGAGAAAATTAGGTATGCACATTTTGGATCATCTCCTCATAGGCAATGTTCTGATCTCTGGAACTGGCAATATTTCCCGGTGGGGTGAGGTCTGGGACCCTTGTAACATAGGCCTCACAGAACCCCAACTGCTGAGCCAGTTCCCCCCTCTCGATAGCCTCCTTGGCTTCCTGGTCTAGGGGTGCAACAACTTCGGGACCTGGGGAGCTACTTCCAGTCTCCGATCCCCACTCCCATTCAGTCTCCTCAATGGATCCCCAGTCATCCATGCCTTCTTCCACAGAACCATGCTTCAGATAGAAGGATGGGGAGTAAATTCGAACAGGGTAATTCCCACCCTCACTACTGACGGGGGAGGAAGACACCTTGGCAACTTCTGTCTGGACAGGCTGGGGAATACTTATAGGGGCGAACTCCGTGATGGCCCTGACCGACAGTGCTTTGGACCAGGCCCTTACTGTTTGAGTGGCCACGGATCTCCTCCCTAGGGGGCTCTGCGACCGAACCCCCCTTCCGCAGACTGGAAGCCCACCAACTGCAGGCAGGGCTTCCATCTGCCTTATCACCCTGAAGATGCCTCTCCCTGCTCCGCGGAGGAACTTTAATTCACTCCTCGTCATCTCCTGAGTGAAGCCTGTCTCACACATAACTGCAAGCTTCTTGGGACGGCCCTCTCTCTTCTCTGCCCTGAACAGCAAATCTCCACATTACCCACATTGAACCCATGCCTGCACCCTCAGAGTAATAGTGGCACATTGAGGACATACCACTCCCAGGAACTCCCGACCTCCTCCGGTGCATTACGTGAGTCCGCCGTCCGACACCATCCGGATACCGGTATCCCAGACTAACGGGGGGATCGGGCGGGTAGATCTGCTCTCGGCTCTCCGCAGGGTTTCCGGCCACGTGGTAGCCATAGCAGGAACACTCTTCACTCCTCTTGTGAACGACATACTGTATCTCCTTCTCCTACACGTGTCTCCTGCACGGCCGCGCCCGGAGGAGGGGGTATTAATAGAGGCCCCTGGGTCACTCCGGATTGGCCAGAAGTTCCCGCTATCTCCACCCATTCTCATGCTGGGAGGTGACTCCTCCCTTTGGGCAGATCTATCCGTGGCGCCCTTTCCTGCGTGGTACTGTAGCTCTTCCCCTGCCGTGCTGCTGCACTGCAAACACTTGGGAAGTAACTGCAAAGCGGAGTATGTCACTTGCTAGACATACATCCACCCACCTTAATTGCACTAGGGCCTCCACTGCGCTTTTCTTGCCTAAAGCCAGCCACCCTCTCTTGCTCTGTAAGAGCAGCATCCCGCCACCGACTGCACGGTTGATACTCCTCTTCCTTGCCACACACGTGCAATTAACATCTTCCATACTGGCTTCGGGACTAGCTCCATGGCCCTCCTCAGCTTGGCCGAAAACAATCCCCACAGTATGTGTGCACCAGCCATAAAGAATAAATGTCCCGCTATCAGCTGCATGGTCAACATTCTTCCACATAGCTTGCACCACCACCCAGCCCCTGGCACCTCTCTTCCGGTGCCCCTGGCCTCCATTTTCCCTGTCCACACTGGGACCTCTGGTTTCCACTTCTCTGTCCTTCCCTGGACCCTTGACGCCCTTTGCACTGTCCATACTAGGACTCCTTGCTGTCAGGCAGTTTCTGCATTCATGCATCCTGACATACTTGTCTCCTGCTTTCCACTTTCTGACAGCAGATTACATCTTATAATCCATATGAAGAGTCTTGGTCACTTTGCAGTCTTTTCTGGAACATTTGCGTTGCCACAAGCATCCCTCTCTGTGGGCCTCTAGTCTCAGTCCCCTCTCCCTGCCTCCCGCAGTCACAGTCTCACACCCGGCCTGATGCTGATGTAGTAGTTCCGGACACAAAAATTGATTTTTTGGACTTTTTCTTGTGCCATTGCCAAGGGAAACCAGCACAGTAACTAATGGCAAAATCCCGGACGAGTCCCCAAATGTAGCAAGATTTCTAGGCCTGTGGCCTGATGTGGGTCTGCCATTAGTACCGGAATCCTCTCCAGCCCATGTGAGCTGAGTCCCCAGGTGTGACCTTTGAAACAGTGACAACTCTGGCATCTTTGTTTGTGTTTTTTATTATGGATAAAGGGGATGGGAGAAGGGAATGAGTGGGATACTCCTTCAGGCTTGAACTCAACCTAGGTACCCCCTTTACAGCTAGCTGACCTTGGATCCCCGAACCTCTTCCAGAGTGGTCCCCTCTGACTCTAGGCAGACCCCCAGGGGCAATCCGCAGTACTCACGACCTGAGTAGGCTTTCGTGGGACTGGACCCCTCTCTCTCTCTGCAGGCTCTCGGCACACCGGATCCCCTCAGCTTAACTCAACATTCTCTCGATTGTCAGGCGACACCCCGAGACATCCACCTTCCTCAGACAGGAGGAGAGACAGCCGCACTCTCCTTCCTGGGACTCTGCTCCCACCAAATACACCTTGCCACGCACTTCCCACCAAACTTATACCCACTCCCAGAATCCCTTGCAGCATAATCTGCCTTCTGGGGTATTTTCAAGCTGGGATATGTCCCCTGATTGGGTTTCCCACACTGCCCTATGAGAAGCCTTTCACAGGAGCCACTGAGGATACTTCTCCCCTCAGCAGGCACATCTGGAAGCCATGACACCCTGACTAGATAAATCAAAGCCCTGCTGTTAGGCAGACAAGGCCCACTATAGTTTTACCTAGCACCTATTTGTAGGGTGCTACACCCACCCCACACCAAAATGAGTCAGGTCCCTCTGACTTTGAGGCAGGCACCTCCTATCAAAAACTCTGCCAGAAAAAAGAATCAGGAGTATCCCACAAACCTGGAAAGGGGGAGAAGGGAAAAAAACTAATTTAGAGAATAAATTAGCATGAAAAAATATATTTTTACATCTGCTGTACATGTATATACAGACAAGGCCCACTATAGTTTTACCTAGCACCTATTTGTAGGGTGCTACAAGTGTATGGCTAGCTGAAAGTAGAGCTCCACCCAAAGTTCCACTTTAAGGCCTCCTTTCAGACTTCTGTTTATAAAATGGAGCTTTTGGGGGGGCAGGTACCTGATTTTTAGCAGGTAACCACTCCCATGTGCTAACGGAAGTGGAAGTTTTCCTTGCCCCCCCCCCCCCCCCCCCCAAAGTCTTCTGAGACACAAGACAGAAGTCTTCAGAACCAGTCATATAGCACAGCGCTGCTCGCACATGCGCAATGGGCATCTTGCTGTGAAGCCAAAAGCTGTCACAGCTCAGTGCCCATCGTGAAGATACCGGCAAAGGAGAACACATGGAGAACGCGACTGGGATGAGCACACCGCTGGATCGTGGTACATGTAAGTGTCTTTTTATTAAAAGTCAGCAGCTACAGTTTTTTAGCTGCTGACTTTTAATTTTCACTTAGAGACTGGAGCTCCCCTTTAGCAACTGGCTCAGTCAGAGGCTTTAATTAAAGGGAACTTCAAAGCAAGGCTATCCCGCTGTGCTGTCTATTTAGCTGACCCACAATGCTTTCAGAATCCTTTGACATGTATTAAATGTTAATTTGTAAAATGAAAACAGAATATATATATATATATATATATATATATATAGGATTTAAGTGACTTTGAATGTGGCATGGTTGTTGGTGCCAAATGGGCTGGTCTGAGTATTTCACAAACTGCTGATCTGCTGGGATTTTCAGGCAAAACCATCTCTCGGGTTTACAGAGAATGGTTCGATAAAGAGAAATATCCATTGAGCAGCAGTTGTGTAGAGGAAAATGCCTTGTTGATGTCAGAGATCAGAGGAGAATGGACAGACTGGTTCCAGATGATAGAAAGGCAAAAGTAACTCAAAGAATCACCCATTACAACCAAGGTATGCAGAATACCATCTCTGAATGAACATAGAACCTTGAAGCAGATGGGATAAAGCAGCATTAGACCACACCGGGTGCCACTCCTGCCAGCTAAGAACAGGAAACTAAGGTTACAATTCGCACAGGCTCACAAAAATTAGACAATAGAAGATTGGAAAAAGTAGCCTGGTCTGCTGAGTCTTGATTTCAGCTGTGACATTCAGATGGCAGGGTCAGAATTTGGCGTAAACAACATGAAAGCATGGATCCATCCTGCCTTGTATCAACTGTTCAGGCTGGTGGTGGTGTAATGGTGTGGGGGATAATTTTTTGGTACTTTTTGGGCCCCTTAGTACCAATTGAGCATCATTCAAATGCCACAGCCTACCTGAGTATTGGTGCTGGCCATGTCCGTCCCTTTATGACTACAGTGCACCCATCTTCTGATGGCTCCTTCCTGCAGGATAATGCACCATCTGAAATTAAATCTGAGATGACCCTTTGCATGTGACGATTAAAGGCAATTGTCTCCCATCTTGACATAATGGTAATAAATGCAAAAATGTGAATTGTGTTTGTATAAATATATAAGAAACAAGTGCGCGCACAGCATTTTAAAGGATAGATCCGTAGATAGAGATAGCTATAGAATTATATATAAGCTGTTCATGCATTGGTAACAGAAAGACTCTAAGTGGGCCAGGTGCACCTGAGGGTAAGTGAAACACTGCACAATAAACAAAGAGCCGCTTCCCTCAGGCGGCCAATGACCTACTAACAAAAAAAGACTACGTCTTAATTTAACACCATGAATAATCATGTTTTTTTGCTGGGTGTATTGTAATTCCCCATGTCAGTGCTTCTCACACAGAATATTGCTATTATCTAAGCTACCACAAATGCCATTTCATTTTTATTGCTGAAGATGGATTGGATCAGTAGCTTACTTCCCGAATCTCTCAGAAGAGTTTAATAATAGTTTGCAGTAACAATTCTAAAGTTTGAAGGTCACACTGGATCACTATGAACACAGAACCTTGAGGACTGCAGCCTTTCCGATTCTCATCAGCATCTCTTTACATTCTGGGACAAATCCAATGTACGGACAGAGGAAGAACCTGAAGGATTCACTTGACTTTAAAATTAAAGAGTATGTATAGCTCAAACTTGGCAGATTTGGATGAAATAGAGATTGGGTGAACGTTGGTTTATTTTTTGTTGTTTGTGTCCCGTATAGCCAATTTCCCTTCACTTCCTGTCTGGGAGTGGTAACAGGAAATGAGAGGAAAAGTCTATAAAATGTAATGGGTATTCTACTCTTAGTTGTCACTGGAATCAGGGTCCGCCTTAGAAGATTTACACTCACCTATTGTATTGTGCTAGTGACAACAATTAAAAAAAAAACAAAAAAACTTGACATTATAGTATTATAACCAAAAGCAAAAATGTAATATATATCAGCCTACCAATCAATATCATTAGATGTGGTGACTGCATTTGTTTTCTTTTCTGAAGCTATTTTCACTCTGTTTTCACCTGGTGATCTAGGCAGTAACACGCCTCCTGTATTAGAGTGCCCCCACTCTGGATGAAGAAGCACAGGGAACAGCAGAATTGTCAGTGTGGGAGTAGCAGAGTGTTAGATGTACTAGCAGATTTAGATACACCAAACAAAGTTTGGCTGAACTCCAGCTAACAGTCTGGTCTTGCAGTTACAGCAACAGTGTTTATTCCTTTTGAGATACAGGTTTTACATAAAAAAAATAAAAGTTGATCATTGTAAGCACCCCTGTCAGTAGTAAATGGTTTGTCTCCACCTTCTTAATGCTACATCTGCAGAACAGCTTGTCCTGTTGGAAAAACAACAGATCACCAGGTGGGAAAAAAAAGAAAATAAATCTAAAGAAGAAAACTAATGCAGCCATCACATTAGAAATGCTAAGTTTCAACATAATAAATGTCAGCTTTTGAGTTAAATATCCTACTCTATTCAATACAAAAACAAGAGATTTTGACTATAGATATACAGTGGGGATCGAAAGTTTGGGCACCCCAGGTAAAAAATTGTATTAATGTGCATAAAGAAGCCAAGAAAGATGGAAAAATCTCCAAAAGGCATCAAATCACAGATTAGACATTCTTATAATATGCCAACAAAAGTTAGATTTTATTTCCATCATTTACACTTTCAAAATAACAGAAAACAAAAAAATGGCGTCTGCAAAAGTTTGGGCACCCCGCAGAGTTAATATCTTGTACTGCCCCTTTTGGCAAGTATCACAGCTTGTAAACGCTTTTTGTAGCCAGCCAACAGTCTTTCAATTCTTGTTTGAGGTATCTTTGCCCATTCTTCCTTACAAAAGTCTTCCAGTTCTTTGAGATTTCTGGGCTGTCTGTCACGCACTGCTCTTTTAAGGTATATCCATAGATTTTCAATTATTTTGAGGTCAGGAGATTGTGAAGGCCATGGCAATTCCTTCAGTTTACAACTCTTGATGTAATCCCCCGTGGATTTAGAGGTGTGTTTAGGATCATTATCCATTTGTAGAAGCTATCCTCTCTTTAACTTCAGCTTTTTTACAGATGGCATCAAGTTACCATCCAAAATTTGCTGAGATTTTATTGAATCCATTTTTCCTTCTACTCGTGAGATGTTTCCTGTGCCACTGGCTGCAATACAACCCCAAAGCATGATTGATCCACCCCCATGCTTAACAGAGGTTCTTTTCATTAAATTCTGTGCCCCTTCTTCTCCAAACGTACCTTTGCTCATTTTGGCCAAAAAGTTCAATTTTAACCTCATCGGTCCACAGAACTTGTTTCCAAAATGCATCAGGCTTGTCTATATGTTCATTTGCAAAGTTCAAACGCAGATTTTTGTGGTGAGGAGGTAGAAGAGGTTTTCTTCTGATGACTCTTCCATGAAGACCATATTTGTACAAGTATCTCTTTATAGTGGAATAGTGTACCACAACTCCAGTGTCTGCCAGATCTTTCTGGAGGGATCGTGCAGTCAAACGTGGGTTTTGAATTTTTTTTTACAATCCTGCGAGCTGTTCTGTCTGATATTTTTCTTGGTCTTCCAGATCTTGCTTTAACTTCCACTGTTCCTGATGACTTCCATTTCTTAATTACATTTTGAACACAAGATATTGACATCTGAAAACGCTTTGCTATCTTCTTATAGCCTTCTCCAGCTTTGCCAGCGTCAACTATTTTCAGTTTCAATTTTCTAGACAACTGCTTAGAAGATCCCATGGTGCTGATTGTTGGGGCAAGGTCAGATGAGTCTGGGCATTTAAAACCTTTGAGATTGACATCACCTGGTCTTCCCAGACGATGATTGAGAACAATCCATGACACTGGCAGGTCTCAGTCTTGCAAAGGGGGCAGTGAATGCTATAAATTCTGCAGCGTGCCCAAACTTTTGCAGATGCCATTTTTTTGTTTTGTGAAATTTTGAAAGTGTCAATGATGGAAATAAAATCTAACTTTTGTTGACATATAAGAATGTCTAATCTGTAATTTGATGCATTTTGGAGATTTTTCCATCTTTCCTTGGCTTCTTTATGCACATTAATACAAATTTTTACCTGGGGTGCCCTAACTTTCGATCCCCACTGTAGGTGTACGCAGCCTATTGCATTAGGGTAGGCACCCTAAATTTCAAACACACACATGTGTGTCTACATATATATAAACCCAGCACATTAACCTCCCTGCCGGCACGGTGAAAGGGAAGTGTATAAACACTTCCCTTATGGCAGAGCCGGTAATTGGGAGGTCTTTCCCATCTTCCTGCCAGCACACAGAGTGATAATGCTAATGAATATGGGGTGATGAGGGAGTGCCCAAGAACATCTAGCACACCCTGTGCGCACGCCTATGGCAATACATATTGTATACTTTAAACTGTTACTTTTAATTTGTTATAAACAATATAGCTGCATAAACCATTAAACTTTAATTCAGAAGGCTTAAAGCGTAACTCCACTTTGTTAAGAAAAAAACATTCCCCTCAGGGTGATCTCTGTACATTGCAAGGATAATAACACCCTTTGTTGCAGATTCCTACCTTTTTGTTATTCTGAAGAAATCACTGTTTGTTCATAATTATTAATCAGCTGTGCAGCTGCAGAGCACTAATGAGGAAAGCTGCTGGGCCTGCATCCCTTTTGACATGTTCCTATTGGGAGTATCTCACCAAAATGACATTTTTGTTGCAGGGGATGCCAGAAATCTGACTTGTATCTTAGACAGTCTTCTGGGAAAATCAGTGAGCTAATCCCACAAGCAGGAAATTATGTTTCTGGGGTGTGGTCAGTACACATTCTGTGTACAGATCAACTCCAGGTAGCCATATTGCATTGCATTTTCAGAAAATTACAGCAGCTGCAGATTGAAAAGGAAAGATAATTTTTAATAACATTCAATTACAATATTACTTGTGTCGAAATTATATAAGCTATATTATTTTTATTTATTTGCTATTTTTCCCCCCACAAAAGTGGAGTTACCCTTTAAAGGGAAATTATATAGATTCATTTTGTTTGAGTCTTTTTGACAGTTTTTAAACTGAGGTTTTATGTAATTTAAATATGATTTGTATAACTTCTTTATTTTACAAATAAACATTTATTACATGGAATTTCTATGTTTGAAAAGCATACACATAAGAAAACCCAGTGTTGGCTAAATGCTTTATGGCATCTATGTAATATTCAATAATAAAACACTTAGGGCCAGTTCACATTGGTGCAATGCGGGAATATCACAAAATATGCATACAATATACACATGCAAAAGCTATCTATCCTTTCTAGCAAATGAGTATGGACAATGTATGTGATTGGTATACACTAAACAGAAACTGAACTTGGTTCTTTCTGGTGATGGATTCTTCTTCCTTTTACCCAGGATCTCTCCAGACTGCTCCTTGATTCTTGGAGTCCTGTCAAAAACTACCAGTTCCTTTCTTTCCAGCATACGACCGTGTTTAAGTACTTTGTTCCCTACTCCTACATCCTGCCAACATCACTTCCTGCTGCATGAGCTCCATGAACCAGTCCAATGAGTTCATTAGCATGTGAATAGGGGAACCCCAGCTCCTAAAAACAATACATGGTCTTAAAATGTTATTTCATATATTTATGTTACAAAAACCACTAAAATAGCCATAGCAATACACATGAGCAGCTCAAATTTCAACCAATTTGTGCTGAATCAGTAGATATTCGAGCAGAAGGTGGTACTGTCAATACCAACCAGGTGTGGAAAGTTGTTGACCGAACAGTGTCTGCATCCAATCAAAAGCAGGCAATGTTTAGGTATTCAGGAAGCTTCAGGTATTGGCTGTCAGTATACATTACCTGGCAGAGGAGATTCCTCCATCCATGATGTTTAGCATGGATGGTGAAATCTATATGGGTATGATTGGCTTAAGCCCTATTGGGGCTGAGCTACTAAAGGGGTTGAGAAACTTTGCCATCTATGCTGCTTAGCATAGATGGGGAAATCTATAGGGGTATGACTAGCTTCAGCCTTATAGGAACTGATTTTCTAAAGGAGTCTAGAAACTTCACTAGAAAAATAGTGTGAATATTCTACTCAATTATCCAATCATGAACAGATAAAAAATGAAGGGCAGGTCATAAAATGTACCTGACATTCATTTATGGGGACGTGGCATGACAGTTCTTTTAAAAAAAAAAATATATATACAGTGGGTACGGAAAGTATTCAGACCCCCTTAAATTTTTCACTCTTTGTTATATTGCAGCCATTTGCTAAAATCATTTAAGTTCATTCTTCTTCCTCATGAATGTACACATAGCACCCCTTACTGACAGAAAAACACAGAATTGTTGACATTGTTGCAGATTTATCAAAAAAGAAAAACAGAAATATCACATGGTCCTAAGTATTCAGACCCTTTGCTCAGTATTTAGTAGAAGCCCCCTTTTGATCTAATACAGCCAGGAGTCTTTTTGGGAAAGATGCAACAAGTCTTTCACACCTGGATTTGGGGATCCTCTGCCATTCCTCCTTGCAGATCCTCTCCAGTTCTGTCAGGTTGGATGGTAAACGTTGGTGGACAGCCATTTTTAGGTCTCTCCAGAGATGCTCAATTGGGTTTAAGTCAGGGCTCTGGCTGGGCCATTCAAGAACAGTCACGGAGTTGCTGTGAAGCCACTCCTTCGTTATTTTAGCTGTGTGCTTAGGGTCATTGTCTTGTTGGAATGTAAACCTTCGGCCCAGTCTGAGGTCCAGAGCACTCTGGAGAAGGTTTTCGTCCAGGATATCCCTGTACTTGGCCGCATTCATCTTTCCCTCGATTGCAACTAGTCGTCCTGTCCCTGCAGCTGAAAAACACCCCCACAGCATGATGCTGCCACCACCACGCTTCACTGTTGGGACTATATTGGACAGGTGATGAGCAGTGCCTGGTTTTCTCCACACATACCGCTTAGAATTAAGGCCAAAAAGTTATATTTTGGTCTCATCAGACCAGAGAATCTTATTTCTCACAATCTTGGAGTCCTTCAGGTGTTTTTTAGCAAACTCCATGCGGGCTTTCATGTGTCTTACACTGAGGAGAGGCTTCCGTCGGGCCACTCTGCCATAAAGCCCCGATGGAGGGCTGCAGTGATGGTTGACTTTCTCCAACTTTCTCCCATCTCCTGACTGCATCTCTGGAGCTCAGCCACAGTGATCTTTGGGTTCTTCTTTACCTCTCTCACCAAGGCTCTTCTCCCCCGATAGCTCAGTTTGGCCGGACGGCCAGCTCTAGGAAGGGTTCTGGTCGTCCCAAACGTCTTCCATTTGAGGATTATGGAGGCCACTGTGCTCTTAGGAACCTTAAGTGCAGCAGAAATCTTTTTGTAACCTTGGCCAGATCTGTGCCTTGCCACAATTCTGTCTCTGAGCTCTTCAGGCAGTTCCTTTGACCTCATGATTCTCATTTGCTCTGACATGCATTGTGATGTGGAAGGTCTTATATAGACAGGTGTGTGGCTTTCCTAATCAAGTCCAATCAGTATAATCAAACACAGCTGGACTCAAATGAAGGTGTAGAACCATCTCAAGGATGATCAGAAGAAATGGAAAGCACCTGAGTTAAATATATGAGTGTCACAGCAAAGGGTCTGAATACTTAGGACCATGTGATATTTCAGTTTTTCTTTTTTAATAAATCTGCAGCAATGTCAACAATTCTGTGTTTTTCTGTCAGTATGGGGTGCTATGTGTACATTCATGAGGAAGAAGAATGAACTTAAATGATTTTAGCAAATGGTTGCAATATAACAAAGAGTGAAAAATTTAAGGGGGTCTGAATACTTTCCGTACCCACTGTATATAATAATAATAATAATAGAAGGCTGTTATTGGTCATTAAATGGACAATATAATTGGTCATTATAACTCTAGGTTGATTGGTTAAAATGTCTAGTAATTTTATTGGTAATGTTATTACCTTACTGGGATTGGTCCAAATGGTATAGAAAGGTCACCTTGAATTGTTGAAACTCCCCTATATAAGAGAGGAAGTTAACGGTCAAAATTCAGTCAGCGGGAGCAACATACAGAAGTTTCGTCCCTCCCGCCCGCCCTGTAATTTTGTCACGGTCTTTGTTTATGTGGGATGTTTTTTTATTTGTTGGTGTAGTCTGAGCTTTTGGCGCTAGACTACAGTATTTTGTATATGTTTAATAAACATTTTAAAAGTGGTTAGTTTGGGCTTTAGGGCCAAGCTATACTATGTTTCTTATATATTCCCACAAATATTTTTGGAATATTTTAGTAAAAGGCCGTGGCCGTTTTTATCAATGCAAGTTCTAGTGTCAGTGTATTTATTTTAAAGTAATATTATATTCATATGTATTTTTTAGATATTTATTTATTCCCCTTTTTTCTTGAGTTCTGCCTACGGCACCAGAAAAAAGGGGACAGGAATTTGCTTTTTCACATGATTGGATAACTGAAGTGAATTTTTACATACTTTTTTTGTGGGAAGATTCCTAACTCCTTTAGTAAATTATGCTCATCTGCTGCCAGACATGCAAAGTAAATGACTAGTTTGCCAGACAACTGGCCCAAGCCAGTTCTGTGTAAATTTCTCAATAGGAAATGGGGCTGGCAAACCTTGACACACAAATCTAAAGATGAATAATATTCAAGCCCTGTAGCTATAATATCCCCCAGTAGTAAATTTTACCCCCAGACATGGATCAATATTACTTGCAGAGACAAAAAAAGGGATCGATGCTCCTTGCATCATCTTAACATCGTAAAAGCTGTCTGTACCCTTTGCTATCACCCTTCACCTTCTAGGCTTGAGCTCTGTCCAAATTGACCATTCCCATATAAAAACACCGTGATTAAGAGTTATCCGAGTGTTTCTGACTATATGTCCTATTTATAGCCAAGGACAGTGTGAAAGCTCCGAGTGGGATCTGTGCCATGGGAAACAGCGCAGATTTTCATCAGATTTAAATAGATGAAACACATCTACCATAATGTGTGAAGCGCACTGGGAGGTCACCTTGCAAGTTGTAAGCTACTCAAAACACAGTACACTAAGAATTCAAAAAAAGACAGACAAGAACGAGCAAAAATACATCTTGGAATACAATACATCTGTTTACTATTATTTAATGAGCTAACTGTATTATACAAAAAAAAATAAAATAATCACCTATAAGAAAGCAATTGCCCATCTTCAGAAAGTCATCATATTTCCTTATTATAAAATTTTCTTTAAAATAAAGGTTCACATTTTAAAGGCTTGCTGTGTCATATTTGTCTGGATGTCACCTCCCCTCCTCTCCATCTTGTCCAATCATAGAACGCTTTGGATTCATTCCAAAAGTCCACAGCATTCTCTGAAGAGTACAAATGCTGAGCAGGGGACACTCTGTGTTCAGAATGCAGCAGGACAGTCGCTCAGCACAGGATCTGAAAGTGATTGGAGATCATTGGAGTAGCAAGGTCTACTTCGGTGATGTCCAGCTTCAAGGGGCATTGGCCACAGTATACTGTATGCATAGTTGCATTGGTCCAAGTTGGACCAGTTTAACTATGTTTAAAGTACTGTATCCATAATTGAAATTCTTCTTTTTTATATTGGTGTTGGAATGGAATGACCCTTTAAGTTAAATTCAATACAATTTATTTTCTGGAGTATGTTAGAACTTTAACCACTTGCCAGCCAACCGCCCCACGCAGATATACTGCGGAAGGGCGCTCGGCTGCGCATAATCACGTACATCTATGTGAATATGTGCGCGCGGTCTCAGGGGTGATTAGACACATCGGGAGTCAGGCAGCGGGAGGAGCGGCGGCAATCGCCGCCGGCCTCCCACAATCGTCAGATAAACTTATGCAAACAAAGCAAGCGAGTCTTCTGTCACACAGGCAGAGATAGATCAGGACAGGAGTTTCAGCTAAGCTTCAGCTAAGGCCTGGTCATTAAGGGGGTAAAACCTTCCAGAGCTGAAGTGGTTAAGATCAATTTCACGCGTATGGTGTTGTACTTTGCATCCTAACTATTTTCCAAAATGTGACTCATTGTCACTGTCAGTTCTTCACATTAACCTCCTTGGCGGTCTGATTATGTCAGTATTTTTGAATGTCAAAGTGGTACATTGTTTTGCATGGAAATTTGTTGTTTTATATTGTAGGCCTGTAATTTTTAGGAATAACTCACTTAAATCTGTCCAAACAAGAGTCTAGTATGATAAAGTTTGAAACACAAAATCATAAATTATAATATAATAATAATAATACATTGAATTCAATAATATAATCAAACCAAAAAAACTGAAATTTGTCCAACCAAGGGTGCAATATTACTAGTCACTGTAATACTAGACACTGCATATTGGTTTAGTAACCATCCTGGGTATAAAACATTTTGAACCATGGGACTGCACAAAGTCCAACGTCACAATCAGGACAATGGAACCAGGTTTCCTTTCTGATTTTTTTTCCACTGTCATCTTGCTTTGAGCAACAAACCACGCACATCCTTATAGGTGCAGACTTTTTCTCGGTTGGTGGGATGTAGTCCATGATTTAAACTGGGATGACCAGCACTATGGAATATGCAGTGAATGTAGGTTGAAATTACGGTGTAAGCTGCCAACAACCAAACCCAAAGGGTTAAAGGATAGAATGTGTGCAAGTGAGGTTGTGAACGGCGCTACCGTTTAAAAATTAGGTGCACTTTGTGAACAAATAAGTACCGTAAGTGGTGGTATTAAAATGAATAAATAATAAAGTGCTGTATGTGCCTAAATGAAATAAATATGAATTATAAAGTGCACATGTGACTTACAATTCTTATACAGAGACCGGTTGTAGTGAGAAATATATCCTGTACCTTTATTAGTGCAAGGATGCAGTGCAAAGTGCAAGTGCAAAGTAATCACGAAATTTGAGAAAAGGCAGTGACTTTTATTTAAAATCAAATATATCAAGTGCAGTATACATCCGATCTCAGAAACAGGTTAAAGGTGATTATACATTATAAAGAAAACTATATAATATGTGTTGCAGTGAGCAGAGGTGAAAAATTAAATAAAAGAGCCGTTCTAATGTAAAAGATGAATGAGAAGGCTCCGGGTTGCAGACACCAGCGTGACCGCTAGGTGTCGTACCCTGTATACAACCTGGTATGGCTTATTTGCTGAGGGATAATGCTTAGGGGCTCCTCCACTCCTTCTAATTCTTTGGTAGCTTGTATAGTCCTCAAAGAAAAAAGTAGAGAAGGAAACCCCCTGGTATCATATCGTAAATGTATGCAAAACAAATGCGTGTAGTCACTCACAGGTGGAGATGTAGGCTGTCCGCGATCAGTAATGTTGTTCGCCGGGAAGCTTCCGCGTTCCACGGCTCTGGCTCCGGGTGCCAGAAATGACGTAATGACGTCGAAGAAGTCCATGAAGTGACAACCAGTCAGGCGTTCCGGGTTGACAACGCCAACAGCACGTTGTCCAGATCTATTCACAGCCATTGATGGTGTTTGGTGGTTCACAAAGATACATTTGGCAACTTTACAAATAAAGTCAGGATGAATCACAGGCTTGTCACTCTTTTTTTTTTTTTTGAGTAGAATGTAGGCATACCATGACTAAGGTATAAAATATGGCTTGTACTTATCTACTATACCAATAAAATCCCACCCCTTTCAAGTAAAATAACCACACCACAACCGGCTGGAGTTAAATTGGCCATAGCAGTCTTTTATTAAAGAGGAAGTAAACTCTCCTCTGTAACTTGTACCTATAGGTAAGCCTATATTAAGGCTTACCTATAGGTACTGTAAATATCTCCTAAACATGCACCGTTTAGGAGATATTTACCTTACATGCAGCCAGTGACGTCACTGGCGCATGCGCTCTGAAGGAACGGCCGCTGGTGCCGTTCCTTCAGAGTCCCGTGCCGTGACCGTCGGCTCCCGCACGCGTGTGCGGGAGTGACGTCACCGCGGCTCCAGCCAATCAGATGTCGCCCGTCATACAGGTGAGTGAGCGGCACGGCGGGGGCTCATTGTAAGGTATTTCATAATGAGCTAGTATGCGATGCATACTAGCTCATTATGTGTTTGTCTTTCAGGTTGTAAAAAAAAAAAATTGAAACGAGTTTACAACCTCTTTAACCAAAAATATAAATAACAAATAAATACTGATGAATAACATCATAACCTAAACACACAGTGTATAAAATAAAATTGGAGCCACAAGGTCCTAATAGGCATTGAAATCAACGACAGTACCTGCAAATCACTTGTCAGGCCTCCAGCCACAAAAACACAGACTCGGAGACAACTCGCAGGTACCCACACCAACTGGAAGCCGTACCTTAGACGGGTCCCTACACCACACCTTAGGTGCCCATATGAACCTAAAAAGGATCTTGCACCCCACCACCATCACAATAGGCTCTCTTCCATATCCCGTAATCCAACTCAAAACACCCCACGAAATGCAGGGCGGGAGGGTGGGAAGCTGTTCCCTGTTTGGCTGACCTCCAATTGACTCCCCTTCCTTTAGGTTACCAAAAGCTCACCCCCAATGCTCCTCCCAACCCTGGCCATGCCCCTCAACCAGCTAACTGTCCTGTTAACCCTAACAACCCCTTTCCCTTCCTATGCCCAAGCCCCTTTAATCCTTGTCATGCCGGCCCTCCGTTTAGTGCCTTCTGTTTTACTACGGGTGTCTCTCAAGCATTGCTCAAGAACAGTGGTGGCCGGTGCGTTGGGGGCGCAGGGGCTCCGCCCCCCCATCCATGCGTCCCGCCGCCTAATCTGCATGCAGAGGCGCTGGACGCATGAAGCTCAATGGGGCTTTTTTTTTTTTTTTTTGCATCACCTGATTAGAGCCAGAGGCTCTAATAGGCTGCAGCAAAGGGTGGACCCAGGACGCAGAGCAGTGTGCCCCGAGCCCACCCATTGTGTGACAATAGCGAATGAAAATTCGATATTGTCACACGGATCCTCCTCCTGGCCAATCAGGGAGCGGGTCCGATACGAGCTTCCTGATTGGCCACAAGGCAAAACCCATGCCATTGGCCGAGGAGGAGGCGGGAGCGGGAGGACTCAAGGAGACGCGCCGGGGGACTGAGAAGGATCCACCGCCGGGACACTGAGGAGAAGCCGCTGCCGGGACTGAGGAGAAGCCGCCGCCGGGACTGAGGAGAAGCCGCTGCCGCGGCTGCTCCAGGGCTCCAGGTAAGTGCACTGGTCTCAGGGGGGCCACACTGCATTGAAGGGGGCACGCTGATCTCTGCATTGAAGGGGGCATGTATGCTGGTAACTGCATTGAAGGGGGCACGCACGCTGGTTACTGCATTGAAGGGGGCACGCACACTGGTCACTGCATTGAAGGGGGCATGCACGCTGGTCACTGCATTGAAGGGGGCATGTACGCTGGTCTCTGCATTGAAGGGGGGCATGTACGCTGGTCTCTGCATTGAAGGGGGTATGTACGCTGGTCTCTGCATTGAAGGGGGCATGTATGCTAGTCACTGCATCGAAGGGGGCATGTACGCTGGTCTCTGCATTGAAGGGTGCATGTACGCTGGTCACTGCATTGAAGGGGGCATGTACGCTGGTCACTGCATTGAAGGGGGCATGTACGCTGGTCTCTGCATTGAAGGGGGCATGTACGCTGGTCTCTGCATTGAAGGGGACATGTACGCTGGTCACTGCATTGAAGGGGGCATGTACGCTGGTCTCTGCATTGAAGGGGGCATGTACGCTGGTCTCTGCATTGAAGGGGGCATGTACGCTGGTCTCTGCATTGAAGGGGACATGTACGCTGGTCACTGCATTGAAGGGGGCATGTACGCTGGTCTCTGCATTGAAGGGGGCATGTACGCTGGTCTCTGCATTGAAGGGGGCATGTACGCTGGTCACTGCATTGAAGGGGGCATGTACGCTGGTCACTGCATTGAAGGGGCTTGTACGCTGGTCACTGCATTGAAGGGGGTATATACGCTGGTCTCTGCATTAAAGGGGGCAAGTACGCTGGTCACTGCATTGAAGGGGGCATGTACGCTGGTCACTGCATTGAAGGGGGCATGTACGCTGGTCTCTGCATTGAAGGGGGCATGTATGCTGGTCACTGTTTTGAAGGGGGCACACTGGTCACTGTGCATTGAAAGGGGGCACGCTGGTCACTGTGCATTGAAAGGGGGCACGCTGATGACTGTGCATTGAAAGGGGGCACGCTGGTCTCTCTTCATTAAAAGGGGGCACGCTGGTCTCTCTGCATTGAAAGGGGGCACACTATACCTTAATTACTGAAGGCCTTTCCACACTTTTGTGACCTCAAAGTCACGCAATTTTTTACAGTGTTTTTTGCCGCAAAGCAATGCCTATTACATTTTTCTGTTTGCGCCCCTCCCCCCCCCCCCCCAAAAAAAATTTTGAGAACCAGCCGCTTCTGCTCAAGAAGATGTCTGAAGATCTTCTTGTAGTGCTTCTTTTGCTGTTTCCTCATTTCTGGGTAGAATGTCATTGCTTGGTCGGCTCTGTCGACACCTCCCATGGTGTTATTGTAGTTTATCATTACTTGTGGCTTCCCGCCTTTCGTGCATATCATAACAGTGGAGGTATTATGAACTGTACTCATTAGGCACACATCTTTCTTGTCACGCCATTGCAAAAAGATCCAGAAACGCTGCCATCCTCTCTGAGCCAGACATTTACAGAGTGTTATTAAGGCCCCTTTCACACTTTTACGACATGTCCTGCGACTTGGGACTGCAAAGTCGCATGACAAGTCAAACTTCATGATTACCAATGACTACCATTCATATCTGTGTGATTTTAGGTCTTAGCAAATTCAAAGAAGTTCCTGCAATACTTTGGTCAGACATTGATGCATTTTGAGGTCCATAGACCTCAAGATTACACAGGCATTGCTTGAAGTCAAGTCAAAATCACGGCAAAAAATCGCTGCTAAGTCGCACAAGTGTGAAAAGGGCCTAAAAGAAGAGGGGATGCTAAACTATGACAAACATGGCCTTGTCCCAACTTTTTTTGAGACGTGTTGCTTCTATCAATTTCGAAATGGCCTTATATTTTTTTTAACTGGTACAGTTTCTCAGTTTAAACATTTAATATGTTTTCTATTTTCTATTGTGAATGAAATTTGAGATATGCAAATCATTGAATTCTGTTTTTATGTAGATTTCACAACTTTTTTAGGAATTGGAGTCAGTGGCGGCCCGTCCATTAGGGGCGCAGGGAGGCCCTCCCTATCCATGCGTCTGGCCCCAGAGGCTCTAATAGGCTTGTGGACTGGATATGTTGTGGACTGGACTCTGGAGTATTAGGGGGGAGTCCATGGCCAGGTCCGACTGCCGCCCGCCCCCCAACCGATGGAGCACCAGCCGCCACTTATTGGAGTTGTACATTGCATTACTGGCTGCGATGCTGGAGACCATCCAAGTGCCTGCTACAGTGTATTGGGGTGGTGCCTGGGGGGGCGCGGCTCTGGCAGAGGCGGTGCCTGAGAGTGTTATGTGATGTCATAGTGCAAGGGAGCCAAGTGGAGTGGCTATAGCCTTGTGTGCAGGGCTGCAGGATAGCAAGGCAAGGCGCGAGGGGGACTGTCAGTGCTGTTTAAGCTGGAGTGGACTGAAGGGACCACCTGGCGTGGAGAGAGACTGTCACTGTGACTCAGGAGGGGACGTGTTGTGTTGGTGAGGTGTCATCATCATTTGTGCTGCTGCATACTGCTGTCAGTGTCACTGTGAGAGTCAATTTCATGTGTGTGCCTGCCCATTCTAATTTCTTGCCCTGTTGAGTCCTGTCCCTGAGCTACTTACTTACTATATCAAAAATAAAATAAGAAATATGTTTTTTGCCTTAATATCTATCTTAAATCACATCGCTGATTGCATATTGTACTTGTTTGTAGCCTAAATACTGAACTTTGCACTTAAAACTAGTTTTGTAACTTTTGGAAATGCCAGTAAAAACTTGGCTCTGCCAGTACATTTTGGGTGTTGTTTCAGTAAACTTCAGTCTGATAGATTGGCAACACTGCTTACAGTAGTTTTCCCCGTGTAAATGTGTGTTGCGATACTGCATGGTGGATTTTACCATGACCAAAAACAATGTATCCATGTTAAAACCAAGATACAAGCTGAGTTATACAGTCATGGCTATGAATATAATTTTACAAGTATATTTAATAAGTTTCAGAATTTATCAGAACAGAATAGATGAGAGATGAAAGCTGCGATTATTAAGGAAAGATAACTCTTACACACAAGCCATTTCCTGTTGAGTAATCCAGCGGAATCACATTGCAGTCAGGCTCTCCTCATCTTGATATGTCTTTATGGCTGCAGAGAAAATTGGAGAGACAGAGGCATGTGACACTCCACACATTGTTCTGCTTTTCATCTGTTACTCCACTTTTCTCTTTGCATTCTCATTTTTTATTTTACTAAATAAATGCAGTCAGGGTAAAAATCCCCAATACATTTGGGGCTGACATACATCTACACACACGTTTTTATAGGTATGGTTCCTGCGCTAACATAGAGAGAGGTCACTAATCACCCTAATGCTGCATATACTTAAACTGGTACTAAGTAAACAGCTTTAGTGATAATTAGGTAGGGGGTTGTATTGCGCTTCAGGGTGTTTTTAACCAAAATTTCTTGCTCCTAGGTTCACTTTTCTTCTAGTCACATATAGTATATAAACGTTATATTAGTGTAACACTCTATTTTTTCTTATACATATCTTCATAATAAAACAATCAATAACATATATATATATATATATTTAAAGTGCTGGTGTGCTTCTATATCAATCTATATTATAGGTGAAGAGGGGTATTGTGTTTAAATGGTTATAAAGTGCTGGTGTATAATAAATGGATATGGAGTGCCTTTCTTCCAATTAAACATATAAAGTGCTTATTTTCTAAAGTGACCAGGTGCGCCAATAAATAAAAATTAAATACAAAGTGCTTCTGTTTGAGTCTTAGGGCCCTTTCACACGGGCGTTCCGCATGTCCGTAAATCATCCTATTTTTTTGCGGATGATATACGGACATAATGCATGTCAATAGCATTGCGGATGTCAGCAGATGACAATCCGCTGACATCCGATTTTCGTCCTTTCAGTTCGGTTCCATTTTTTGGAACGGAACAGAACCCTATTTTTGTTCCGTTAAAAAAACGGAACAGATGCAAAATCGGATGTCAGCGGTGTCATCCGCTGACATCCGCAATGCCCATAGACTTACGTTATGTCCGTATATCATCCGCAAACGGATGGGATGATATGTGGACATACGGAGCGGATGACACAAGTGTCATCCGCTCCGTGAAAAAAATAAATGCCGGAGTGGATCGCAATGCGGTCCGCTCCATGTGAAAGAGCCCTTAACCTCCCTGGCGGTATGATTATGTCCGGAATTACATACCAAAAGCGGTACAATTGTTTTCATGGAAATTTGGCGTTATGTATTATAGGCCTACAATTCTTAGTAATTACTGACTTAAACCTGACCAAAACAAGAGTCTAGTAGACATCCCAGATGTGATAAATTTTAAACACAAACGCATGAATTATAATCTAATCAATAATATAATTTTATTATATAATATATAATATATATAATAAAATTATATTATTGATTAGATTATAATTCATGCATTATATATTATATATAGATATATGTGTGTGTGTGTGTATATATATATATATATATATATATATATACACACACACACATATATATATACCGGTATATATATATATATATATATATATATGCGCATATATATATATATATATATATATATATATATATATATATATATATATATATATATATATATGCGCATATATATATATATATATATATATATATATATATATATATATATATATATATATATATATATATATATATATACATATATATATATATATGCATATATATATATATATATATATATATACACATATATATATGCATATATATATATGTATATATATATATATATATATGTATATATATATATGCATATATATATATATATATATATATATATATATATATATATATATATATGTATATATAATATAAAATGTGTTTTGTGCAACGTTTTTTTTTTTTGAATTTCCCTCCCTAGTTCCGCTCCCATGCAGCATTGCTGCTGCAGGGAACGGAACTAGGAAGTGATCAGACCGACGGAGGGACGGAGGAGCGGCGGGACTCTCGGCTGGCGATCTCAGCAATGGGAGATCATCGCTGGATCGCCAGGAGAAGGTAAGAGAACACCGCTGCGCTCTCTGCAATCCACCCCGAGCGTGACTCGGGGTTACCGCTCCTGCAATGAAAACTCCACCCCGAGTCACGCTCGGGATTACCACTAAGGAGGTTAAGCAAAACATTTCTTTCCTTTTGGTGTCAAATACAAATAATATAAAAGTGTCCAAAAACCAAAAACAAATAAATTCAAGGTGATCCGTAGTGATTTATATTTTCCTCCACCTTTACTTTCCGTGTCTTGGGTTTCTTCAGTGAATACACTTCTAAGTGTCCTAAATGCTCACCTTAGTGAGGTAAGTAATACGCCTGTATCACTTGACCCTCAGTACCTGTGGTTCCTCTTATCCCAGCGCCGTTCGTATCCTTTTTGGGTGGTCTCCGTTTCTCCTGATTAATGATGGGTCCCTTCTCCTGGATGCCTGTATCTCTCTTATGGGGGGCTTGCCTATGGTCCTTCCACTCTCGACTCTTTAATTCCTTTCTTTACTCCTTAGGGCTCCTTATGTAAATAATGGGGGCCATCATGGTGCAGTAAATCAAAGCTTTTATTGCTAAAAAAAATAGCTAACTTACATTTAAAATCATGCTTATCTGTATGCCGAATTGAATTCCGAGACCTCCATCCCGCTCCGATACGTCACTTCTGGGTATTCCTACGCGTTGCGTCACGACCACACGTGACTTCCTCAGGGAATTCTCTACACACACGTTACCACATTGCACATTACATGTGTTGATGTGTTTCAGGGACATGCATTTTAAATATTAATCGCAATGCATGGCAATGTATCATATGGCACTTTTCTACTGCAAGTACCGGCTTGGCTCCACTTGGCCCTGCTTGGCCCGGTTTGGTTTTCCACTGCATGGCACCGCATGGTTCGGTGTTGGAACAGTTCGGTACGGTTTGGTACGGTTTGCTTTTCCACTAAAGTAAGTGGGTGGGATAACAACGATTCTCTGACCAATCAGTGGCTAGTAGTGACAAACAGTCAAGGCTGCATGCAAAGGATTGTGGGATATGGTACCGGTACGGCCCTCTTGGAACCACAACTGAGGTGGTACTGTTTATTGTACTTTTTAGAGAGCCACACCGTTCGGTTCCATGTAGTGGAAAAGCGCCGCCGTACCGTACCGAACCGTTCCTACACCGTACCATGCGGTACCATGCAGTGGAAAAGCACAAAAGCGAGCCGAACCGTTCAATTCCATGCAGTGGAAAAGCACCAATAGTGCATGGCAGCAAAAAGTTTTTGACATGTCCACTTTTTGGGGCTGATGTTTGCTGGAAGTCTATTGATTTCAATTAGCTATCTAATGCAGCACACATTAGCACATGACATAACACATAGCAACACACAAGCATTAATGCATGGCATGAATGTAAATGGTCCCTTAAAGTGAAGCTGAACAAGAGGAAAAAGGCTATAGCAGGTATTTTGTGGTTCCTGCTTTTAGACAGAAAGTATACTTTTAAAAGTTTAAATTCCAAGCACATATCAAAACTTTGGCAATGTTGTGTATTAAAAAAAAAAAAAAAACATTCAATAATAAATAGTGCAGCGCTAAACAAATTATGACACTAAATATAGGAATATATTGTAAAGTCCAAACTCAGATGAAAAAAAGGTTGAATATATATCAGTCCATGATCCAAGAACCCATTTAGTAAAGGGTGTAGGAAAGAACAGTCCTGGAAAAATGAATCCAAATTCACACCCGTGATGAAAGCACAAAATGCTTACCAGACAAATTTGACCACTAAATTATAAATACAGGGAAATTTAGGATGGTCTCCCTGGAACCAAACACTTGGTGACACCTCTTATGCTCGTCTGGAGTGATGAATATATGGGGGAAAGCAAACAAGAACTTCCATAGCGTAATATGTAGAAAATAATTAATTGTGATAAAAGGTATTGCACTTACAGTTATCCAAATATAAACAGCAATATGCGGATGGTATGCGGATGGTATGTGTATCGGCGTCCCTCTGGACCTCTCTTCTGGACTCTCTCGGTATCCAATCGTAAAGGCTTGTACTTGATGACGTCATCGTCCTAAGCCCCACCCTATGCGTTTGGTCAGAGATAAGGTCTTCTGGGGATAGGCTCAGATGGTGGCCTTGTACCTTGCCCAAGAACAATTGTCATCCCTGCACTCCCCCACTGACCCACTCTCACATTGTGTCAGACCTGAGTATGCTTTCGTCATCACCTCTGCCAACCCCTGTGATTCCTGCTTGCATGGTCTGTTAGTACTCAGTAATTCATGGGAGCTCTATGCTTGGGCCCGTTTAGCGATCACACAAATGTAGGGGTGCCACCTGTTTGGGACTTACCCGGACAGTCCAGGTTTTGAATCATGTGTCCAGGTTTCAGTCTGCCTGAAACTCGGACACATTATTCAAACAGACTTTGGCTCCTTAAAAAGGGAGACGAGGCATTTACTATAACTGATCGGCTGTATTTTCCTCCTGCAGCCACTGAAAGCTGCAGAAAGAATATGCAGAGGATCAGTTCTTGTAAATGCTGCTCCCGCTGCTCCTCCTGTCCAGCTTCCTCCTCCTGGTGCACATCCTCTTCCCTACTGACACCATCCACTGCTCTACTGACACTGTCCACTCCCTTACTGACACCGCCCACTGCCCTACTGACACCATTCACTGCCCTACTGACACCATCCCCTGCTCTACTGATTGAAACTTTCCACTGCTCTACTAACTGACACTGTCTACTTTTACGGTAACCAAAGTTCATATTTTGACAGTGGCATTTGTTTTATTATTCTAAGCATATTTTGTGGGTACAAGAATGTTTTTGTTTTATTTGACCATGCCACTTTAAGCCTCTCTCTCGCATGCTATTACTACTCTCCTTGGGACACCCAAAGGTGTCCCAGGTCTTTTACAATCCTATAGTCTTTTCTAAAAAATAAAAAAAAATTGCTGTATGACGCTAAACTGTTCAGGTTTGGCTTGAAGAAATGGTGGCAACCCTACACATATGAGGACCATGCCGGAGTCCAAGTGCAGTGTGCCAAGCCATGACTACTTCTTTCAAGCAGGCCAGAGCATGGTACACTGAACCATGCCAAGTACAGTATGAAGCAATCATACTAGTCAAATGAACTAGACTTTGGGGTTCAAAGGTGCTTGGGCACAGTATGTAAACTCTAGCGCACCCTTAAATGCAATTTTGCATTGACCTCAATTTTTTGTAACACAGCAGAGCCTCAACTAGGAAAGGTGCTGCCTGGGTCCAAGAATGAAATGCTGCCCCTCCCCCCCCCCCCCCCCACCAAAAGGCCCCCACATCCATTATTTTTTATAAATATAAAATTTAGAAAATATTATATATACTGTTATCTTCTTCCATAACTCACCTCCGGACCGGTCCACCAAACACCCACTGTCTGCCCTCCTGTCACTCCTGTGTCTGCTGCGCCCACTGCCCTAGAAGATCCAGCCTGCCCTGCGTGAGATGGAGTGCGCTGATGTCTGACGTCATTGCGCACACCAGAATCACGTGAGAGACGTTCCCAGGAGGAGACCCTCCCTCTCCTCATACTCATCAGTTTGCACTACGGGTGGCACTATGGTATGGGAAAATGTCGCCCGTAACGCACCGCAAACTGATGACACACAAAACTGCTGGGAAAAAATCTTGGGAGTCTATTTGCCACCCCTCCCCAAGTTCTGCCTGGGTCCAATGGACTCATCGGGACCCATGGTAGGGCCGGCCCTGCTGAGAAGGGACATGCTGACAGAAGGAGAGAGCCTACTTCTATGCTTATTAGTTTTCTGCTGCTTTACTGTCCGACCACAGTATCTTCAGGCTTTTTAGTTTTCCCAGAATTCGGTTTTGAGCACTTACTTAGAAGTCTAGTTTTAAAAAATTCACTGTGCAAACGTCTCAAACATTCACTCAAGCTGAATCAGCTGTTACAAATAATCCTCATAACTTGCCTGATACATTTATTTCCTATTATTGCCAGCTCCATCTAGGGGCCATAATGCAGTATTTTGCTGAAATAGGAAAACAGGAAATACTGGATTATGGCCACGAGATAGAACTGACGATCATAGAGAGTAAACATATTAGGCATAATTTGTGTCGGATTGTGCCACACCTGGCATGTGTATCAGCTGTGACCGGCAGTCACTTTGAGGTTGGGTTCACACTGATTCGGCCGTTGGTCACAGCAGGGGGTTCGGTGCATCCCTGTTCACCGATTCAGTTGCAAATCAGGTCTGAATTTTTGCCTGAATTCACACCTGAAACTGAGTCAAAGATGCGCTGGACCCTTTTCTAATGCAGACCGCGGCCGCCCCGGGGCTTTGTCAGCCAGTTCCATTGAGAGCCGGTCACACTCTCCTGTCATGCCAATTGGATGCACGGAAACCTGCATCTAATTTGCATCAGTGTTAACACATCCTCAATGAGGAGCCTCTGAATTAATTACTCTACCCATGGTAATATTACTGGCCTTGGTGTTGGCTCTCTTTGTTTGGGGTAGCCACCGGCCTGGCGCACCTGCATTATTAGGCTGTGGTGGGGCTCTTGGGCAGTGGAGAGGGATTTGTGGCTAGTGGGTGGGTGGGGGATTACCTTGGGTCAGTAGGGGGGTTTGGAAATGGATCTGGGTGGACGGTTGTTGGGGGGATTGGATCAGGTCTATATGCAACGGCTTATATACTTTTTGATTCTAATATTGCTGTGATGAGATTTTTATTCTAATATATTATGACTGGACAGTAGCTGCTGTGGTGTCTATGCCTGTATTCTTTTTTGGTACTATATTTTTTTTTTTGACACCCATCCATTCACAGTAGGGATAGCACCGCCATCTTGTTTTGTTTTATAATACAGGATTAATCATGACCACCAAGTGATTTTTTTCTCGTAGTGTAGGAATTGATATTTACAACCGAATACTGTTTGATGACAGAACACATAGGAGCTCCATATACACAAACTAAAGGTATCCTTTCCTTTTTTCCTAAGGTTAGATTCACTTCAAATTCACACTTCAAAGACACATTGGGGGAGATTTACTAAAACTGGTGCACACAGAATCTGGTGCAGCTGAGCATAGTAGCCAATCAGCTTCTCACTTCAGCTTGTTCAATTAAGCTTTGACATTGAGCCCCAGTTCACATTGGCACGATTTGACATGTGATTTGACAGGTCAAATCGCATGGCAAATCTCAGCCTATTGCCGGCAATGGCACCGTCCCAAACGGTGTGACGCTGACTTTGCAGCACCGCACTGATTTCCAAAAGTAGTTCCTGCACTACTTTTGGCGACATGGGGGCGACTTCAATAGACATCTGTGCATGAACCCACACAGATGTCTTTCAAGTCGCCCCCAAAGTCGGACTGAAATTTGAATTCGGGCGAGTTCAGATGAAGACGCACGATTTCAAAGCCGCGTTCAATGTGAACGAGGACTGAAACCTAGAAGCCGATTGGTTACTACAGCTGCTCCAGACTCTGTGTGCTGCAGTTTTAGTAAATCTCCCCCTAAACAACCTGGTATGATAAGTGTAAATGATACAAAAAGAAGAGCAACCAATCAGAATACGTTTTTCACTGACCTGGCATCCATAAAATCATATCTAACTGGTTTTGGAATTCTTCACTTACTGGGTAATGTCTGCCATCTTTTAGTTTAAAAAAAACAACTCACATTTCCATTATTGAAAAACACTTTTACAACCACCTTTTCAATGTTCTTTTAGAAGCGGCAGGAAAACAATGTAAATGTTGATGTGAACATGTCATCTGGAAGTATAATTCTCTTCTCTGGGCCAAGCAGAATCTTCACATGGACAAACCGTGGAAATAAACGCTGGGATTATTCCAAGCGTTTACAAGAGCAGACGGATTAGTGACAGAGTTCTCTGAAAACAGTCGATGATGATTTCTTCTACGTGTGAGGGTTATAAGGAGGGAGTTCCAGGAAAGATTACTAGAAGCTAAGGATGGAAACACGAAATAAATACTTGCAGCAGATGGGACAGCTCCATGACACCCACATATTCCTTCACTCACTAAATGTTTTTCAAGATGGGAGCTCACCGTGTGGAAATAAGAGCCTTATGGAACTGCAGAGGAATTGTCAGCTCCTTCAGATGATGTCACTGATTTACAAATATTTCACATATATGTAAGTGAGATGGTCTTACCCCTTTTAACTTTGTGCTAACTCCAGGTCAGACTGATACACAGTTATGTCTGCCCTATCTGATGTCTGTATGCAACTCTGACCTTTATCAGTCATCAGGATACAAAGTGGTTCCCTCCGTATCACTTACATGGCTGTCAGGATACCCTAACATATAGATGCCAATTGTCCTGGATTTCCTGGGACTGTCCCATATCTATGTACACCATCTCAATGATGCTGCGTCCTAAGGTAGCAGCATCAATGTGCAGTAACTCATATAGCACTGCCCCCTGCAGGAGCATCTTTATTAATTGTGCCCGGGTCTGATTACTCCACAGCCAGTCACAGGGAATTTTTACACAGCCAGGTGCACACACTCTTCTGCTCGTTCTCTCCAATGACCAGTCGAGGGGAAGTGTTTTCATGTTTTATTTGGAGAACTTGGATAGGAGAAGGGATTTAGTAGGAAACTCCCAATTAACTATTTACATGCGAGGACAATTTCTTCAATAAAACTGTGTAGCAGACTGTCAGTGGAACTATGCAGCAGGCTGTACAGAATTAAGCAAGTCCCTTTGTAGCACAAGGAATCTGGTGGACTTTGCTTCTTCAAGACACTAGCCAGTGTTCCCTTTAGTTTTCACCCAATAAGCTGACTTCTAGCACCAGGAGGGGGGTTTTAGCAGCAACAGTCTCTAGGATCCCTTTAGGAGGTCTGTACTCATAAGGCCCAGGCCGCAGGTCACCTTCCTCCGTGATACCAGACAGGATCCATGGAAATCCTCCCTCAGTCAGCTTGCAAGAGAACCATGGGCTTAATCTTCAGTGTTTCAGGCCTTCAAGTCTCCTACCTTAGGCCACATGGCAACCTGTACTGGGGAGAGGCTGCAGCCCTCTCCCCACCTGGACCTCTCCCTAAAGAGGTTGGCTGGACTGATTTAGAGCCCATGTGCTCATCAGATATAAATACAGTCACCCAGCATGCCTTGGGGCACATCCCCTTCTAATTGCCCAGGGCCGTATAAACATCCCATGCTCTCATCTGCAAGGTTTCCCCCCACCTATCCAGTATACTCCATTGCTACTGGATCAGTGTGAAACAACAAAATAGCATGAGCAGCACCAGAGCACACTGAGCAGCCTCTGCTAAACAATCACAGCTTTCTGTTAAGCAGACAGCAAATACATTTGCCTAGCTGTCTCCCTGTTAGGCAGGGAAACCAAAAACTATATACACGCACCCTAGCACCTAACTAGGAGGGCGCTACACTCAAAAAAGAGAATTGAGACCATGAATGATAGATTCCAGTGCAATTAGGGGCGAGGTTGCCCAGAAAATGGGCATGATCTGGTTGGGGCCACCCAGAAGAAGGACACAACATGTGTGGGCAGGGATGACATTTGGAAAATGTATGTAAAAATCAGCAGTAACCTTAAATCTGACTTATAGCTCTATAAAACTGTAGCAATATTTCCAGGCATTGGGCCTGATGTGGGTCTGCCATGGTTACCCTTAACACCAACAGCGCATTTAAGTGTGAGATATGAGACAATGAACAGTCCGGCATCTTTGGTTTTTAGTTTTATTTTATATGGGGATGGGAGAAGGGAATGAGTGAGATCAACTAGGTACAAATTTGGGACACTTGAGAAAAATACCGCCTAGCGCTGTCTTGGTCCTGGCTGAAGGCCGACCAACGCTTACTGGCGCTTGTAAAACTGACTTGCGGTCTGTGAACTAAAACTTGACTTTTGCTACTTCCTCACAGTTCAAAAGTCCTTTACACTGCTCCTTGTAGTCTTCACTGACTGGGGTAACTACTTTCAATACTGCTGTAACACTTAACGCTTTACACTTCAGGGCCCAACTGCTGGCACCCCCTTTACTCTTCAGGGTAATCTCTGACACCCCCTCTACTATAATTTCTGCACCGGCTAGCTAGCTCCTGGATCCCTCTGATCTTCTTCGGAGTGGTCCCCTCTGCTAGGCCCTGAACAAAATAATGGGGTGGGCAACTACACGGCAGATGAGGTTTAATGTTGAAAAATGTAAAGTAATGCACTTGTTCGTCAGAAACACGAAAGCAAGCTACTCACTGGGGGGGGGGGCAACCTCTGGGTGAATCTAAGATGGAAAAGGACCTGGGGGTCCTAGTGGACAACAGGCTTAGCAGTGCAATGCCAAGCCTCTACAAGCAAAGCCAACAGAATACTGGCATGTATAAAAAAGGGGATTCACTACAGAAATAAAGAGATTATTCTCCCACTCTACAAGACTCTGGTCCGGCCACATCTGGAGTATGCTGTCCAGTTCTGGGCACTGGTCCTCAGGAAGGATGTGCTGGAACTAGAGAGAGTGCAAAAAAGGGCAACAAAAATAATTAGGGGAATGGAGAGCATCGGCTATGAGGAAAGACTACAAGCATTAGAGGAAAAACGGTTTAACCTTAAAATACGTAAGGGGTTCTTCACTGTCAGAGCAGTAAGAATGTGGAATTTGCTTCCACAAGCAGTCGTATCAGCAGGGAGAATTGATAGTTTAAAAAAACTATTAGATGGGCACCTTAAAGACCACGACATACAGGGGTATACAATGTACTAACACAAACACACATCATAGGTTGAACTGGATGGACTGATGTCTTTTTTCAACCTCACAAACTATGTAACTATGTAACCTGGGAACCATGACAACCTAGCTGAAAATATGGACTTGCTGATAAGCAGACAAAGCCCACTATATTTTACCTAGCACCTACATTGGAGGGTGCTACATAACATTATGAATACTTTCAGTGTCAAAGTAAAAATAAATCTCTGCAAAGTGATTTAAATGAATTCAGTGTCATTCACATGGGTGCAGAGGCCCATACAGTGTGCAAGAGTCATTTGTTGAGTTGCGTGCAGGCAGCCTATGTTGGTCAATGGAGGGCAGAAGCTGTACAGACATCTGAGTTTGACAGATACGCAGGGAAGGTGCATGGCCTTGAGTGCAGACGGTGTGCATTCGGGGTCAAGCACCCATCCTTGCACACCTTGCAAATTCAGATGTATACAGCCACTGCACCTCCGTTGACTAAGGCTGGGTTGAGAACACTCAAAAAATTACGTGTGTTCCCAACCTGCAGGCAGAACATACTGCTCTTTAGCAAATACCCGGGGGAGCAATTAATTGTTAATGGAGCCCCCATGCATTGACATAATACCCATATTTTTGCATGCAGGAAAAGAAAATTACGGTAAGTATGATACAATTTTCTGTTTTCCTGGTGCCTCCATGACAGCATACGTGTGATAGATCAATAACTATCTATCAGGGAGGGAAGCTTCAGAAAATTCCATCATACGAAAGTGAGTAAGCTACTGGCTTCCTGCCAAAGACAGGTGTAGCGGGGACTACTTATCCCATCAATAGTGCTGAATAAATGTGCCAAAATGGAACTGGATTGGCTCCTCTGCCTGTCACGCTGTCTGAAATCTCTGCATAAGGTGCCCACGATGTTCAGATGCTGCTGGAGGAATAGAAATTACTTTCGGTGGTTGCAACCCAGCACTATAGCGGGACCTTAAAATTAACTTTAGGAACTGCAAGGTGAATGTGCGCTGGAGCCTTCTACCATTGTTTGTTTCTAAGGAGATATCTACTTTGGCTAGCTAATAACTATTTGCAAGTGTGCCATAATTGATCTGGATGTATTGAAGGAGTACTTCACCCAATTTGGACAAAGCAATCTCACTACGGGATAGGCAAACAAAACCCACGGGCTCTTGATGCCATTACAACAGCAAGGCTGTGATCTTCCTGCAGCTTGAAGAGCTTCCTCAATATTTCTTATACCAGAAGCTGGCTTTGGATAAGGGCGAATGTGTGCCTGGTAGAAAAACAATTGAGCACCTCCTGTGATACCCTCCCCATCCCCATCAACATGCAAATCCCCAGGACAGGCCCCTGGAGTGCACACTCTCAAAAAGGGACATGCCCCAAAAGTATTCCCCAAAAATGACAGCGCAGATGGAAAAAGGACAATGGATAACACCCAAATGCTCCCGCAGCAAAAGTGCGTTAATCCAGCTACAATCACCCAAGCCCCTGGTAGAACACAGGGAACGTGATGATAGAAGCCTAGGTGGTAATCTGCAGCCAAATGCTCAGGATGCACTCATTCAGGATTTAGTAGAGTGCATGTTGCCAGGACAGGATGGAACCTGAACCCTATACCATGGATAAACTTTCCAACATGACTACATCCAACCAAGAGACGAAAACTTCCTTTGGTCGAACTGGATGCAAATCAAAGAACTGAATAAGGATGTCCTATTTGAGGGGACATATAGAAACTAACTGGAACAAGATGGAGAACTGGATTCTAATAACCTTGTCCTATGGTAAACTTGTGAAAGGTTCCATGCCAGACAAGGTCACCAGTCTTGAACAGTCATCTCTCCAAGTGAAGGCTACGAGTGAACTACTCCCACAAAGTCACATAGGCAGCAATATTAAGAGCCAAATGCTGATTTAGGCCAACTGCAGGAGAGGACTTGTCCAGCAAAGAAACTTTTGGGGAGAAAGTTCTGAGGCTTACACCAAGATATGCAATCACCACATGTCCATCAATAGATGTAACATGAAGAAGTAGACCTCCCTGCTTAGCATTAAGGGAATCCTAGACTTCATGATGCCCAGTCTGAAAATATGAGCTTCAATTTTCAAGCTGTCAAAGGCAGCTTGAAGCTGGATGGCAAAACATATTCCTTAGAAACAAGGAATTCATATCCAGTAGATCCCTTGAAGCAACTTTCCGGCACCCCCTTTAGGTTGGCGTACCACATCTCCCTGGATCAGCCTGGAACAACTAAATGCTTTCCTTTCTGAACATGCAAAATAAATGAGGGAATAAAGTACCAGAGGTCCACTGCATCTGAGCCAAAACTGCCTAGCGTTTAGTTTGACCTCAGGGGCCCGGTAGTCAACATCTGAAGTTGGCAACCTGGGACACCTCCAGGAATAGCTCCTGGGATAAAAATCAGTCTCACAGGTTTAGGCACTGCTGTCAGATGCAGTCTGCCTGCCAAGATGTATACTTGGAATGCTCATGCCAGAAAAGGCTGGAGCCTGAAGTTTTTCCAAGGATACCAATCTAGCCTTTTGCTACTGCAAAACTCTGGATCCACCGGATGTCACCTCTATGGCATTGTCTGCTTGGATCCAGATGATATAAAACAGCCCCGTATTTCTGGATGTTACCTTGGAAAACAAGGCACCAAAGACAACCAAGCCCCTTGATATCATCCCCAGAATGATCCACTGTATGAGTTGTCTTTCCATGGGGATTCCTTAAAAAAGGAAGAGAAGACTTCCTTCCACGAGAGCCGGACCCCTGAGCGTTAGCAATATGGAAATCACCTGACCAGACAAGACTATTATAAACTACTAGAGAGGGACTAAAACACAGAGTAGATAGGCTGACTCCGAGTTCCAGTGCCACACCACAGTTCTTGCCAGTGAGAAGTCATATTCCAGGCTGGTCGGACAACAGTTGGAGGATACCCCCATGACTGTCGATCTTGTCTTTCAGTTTCCAACACAAAGACAGACACCACATCATCCTCAGTGGCCCCTGCAACTGAATGACTTTGCTGCAACATTAATCTGGAGGTATCTCTATTAATACATATATACTGTATATACCCAGGTATATGTGCACAATTCCACCAGGACCCCTGTCTGGCTCTTTGCTGAGAATATCTGTTTGCATACTGGCTGTATGTTCTGTTGTTAATCTCTTCTTATCTTCTTATATAAAGCTTGTAATATTTCTATACTTGTGTGCATCAATATTCTTATGGTTAATGTTATATGCTGATTGCAGTAGTTCTTTGGCTCTTAATTACTTTGTTTAGATTACTGACTAATTTCCCAGGAAGGAAATCCACTCTGTTCACACAGGCCCTGTCCTGGGTGGAGGCACTGCCAACTTTATTATCAAACCCACTCTTCCATTTTAGAAAGGTTACGGTTCTCTTATTTACCTACATGTTTAGAGCAATATTCTGTTTGGGAAGGGGCCATAACCCATCCTCCCACCCCAAAAGAGGGCTACACATGTCTGTATATCTGAAAGGTCAAACTTCTGTCCATATCATGACTTAACCTACACCATGAGGACAAAAAAGCACTCCGAGCCGCTAAGTAAAAATGTGATAGAAATGAAAGTCAGTCAGGATCACTGAATATCCCTTAGAGCAGTGGTCCTCAACCCTGGTCCTCAGGGCCCACTAACAGGCCGGGTTTGCAAGATAACTGAAATAGATCACATGTGATATAATTTGCTTCTCAGTGATTGCAGTATTCTAGTCTGCATCTCCCCAAGATAATTCTTAAAATCTGGCCTGTTAGTGGGCCCTGAGGACCGGAGTTGAGGACCACTGCCTTAGAGGACAATTAAAAAAAAAGTGCATACAACTGTTGGCTGGTACTTCACCAGTTGAAGCTATATGGAAGAGTGGCAAAAACAAAGGCATTGTAAACTATAACTCACATGAAATCTTGTCTACAGTTTGCCAGGAGACACTTAAAAGACTTTGAATTATTTTGGAAGAAGGTTCTATGGTTTAGGGCAAGCTTTCTTGAGCAGTTTTCCATGAAATGTTGGGTTCCTGCCGAGGTTACAGAATGTTCATGAAACAGTGGCAGATTGTTCTCCCACTTCCAATGAACTCTAATATGGAAGGTAATTTTCCACTGACATACTATGTAGGGGTCATATGTGTACTTACTGCAAGTGTAGGGGACAGTTTTCCATTGACCACAACAAGTGTAATGGGACACTACAATTTTCACTTTTTTTATGGCTATTATTATTATTCATTGTATATTAAGAATATTATTGTCTTGTATGCTGGGGGGGGGTGAAATTATCAAATCTGGTGGTAAAGTACCCTAGGCATGCCACATTCTTCATTCTTTTATTTACAACCTTCTACAACTTATTGATCATGCTAATGTAGCGCTACCCCCATAGGGGCAGCTGGTGAATGTGGTCCTCTCCTACCCTGCACAACCAGGCACATAAATTTCCAGTCACTCCGAGACAAAAAGCAGTCTTTGCAGCTTTGTTTTTTTTTTTATTTAGGGGAATTGAACTTGAATAGGGAAGGGTGCATATTGGATGCCCAATTGATCAATGAAACTCTGTAGGGACTTGAACTATACACACTCTTGTATATACATTATTTCCTCTTCTATCTCCAGCACACACTTGTTTGCAGACTATCACTCCCAGGACCAGCTAGCACGGGTTTTAGATCTAGCACAAACTCAGTTGGATCTCAGTAGAATGCCCTTTGCATGCAGGGACTATGGGACCCTATGGTTTAGCAAAAATGAAAGGCTTTAGTGCTAGTTATCTTATCCGTGGCTACTGCTCCCTGCACCACCTCTTCAGGCACTGCCAGCCCTCCTGGCTGCAAGTGCCCCTTTCCAATGTCCATACCACCACAGTTCTTCTGACTGGCTCTGCACCCATCCCAGACTGCTCCATCCTAGTCCTCTCAGCTGTGCCTCCCAGTCCTCCTGACTGTGTGTCACTCACCAGCCCTCTTGGCTGTTCCTTGTTCCTCCTGGAGACTTACCTGGTAGTACTCTCCCACTGTCCTCTCCTTGCTCCTGTGCCTCCTGGCCAGGACACCTCCATGTGTTTTTAGAGGGTCCCATCCACACCCGAGGCCAGGCCCAAGGTCACCCCCCCAAGACTGGGAAGTTCGCTCAAAGGCCACTGACAGCCTAACACCCCATCTCCAGCTTCCACCCAAACAACTCCTCCCCAGCTGGGCTGACCCAGGGTATTTGAGGGGCCTGCTTCCTGCCTACCCAAATTGTTGATTGGTCAGGGCCCACAGAATGCTCCAGGCAGCTCCACCTCCAATTTTCTTGAAGCACATTCTAGAAATAGGGGGGATGTCTCAGTGGTACTGCCTGTGGGTCATCCAGTTCTCCCTGGATTTCTACCCAACCCAGGAAACAAACACAGACAGGCATGGCTGCTAGCCTGCATAAATGTACCTACACTACAACAAAACCTATCTACACTTCTAGCAACAGAGGGTGCTACACAAATCTACTGTGAGCTGTAGATAGATTACTGTTTAGATACGGTACCTAAAAATAATTTTGAGGGTAAAAAGGATGAGAAAGCTCACTAAAAGAGACAGAAAACTTTGCTATATATTTTTTGTTTTCAGGCCCCCAGATGGGTTATGCCATAATGTACTAGTATGCACAGCATATTAGTACTTTATGACAGACTTACCTGACAAAAGGTGCCCTCCAGGGCTGCGGTGGGATCGATTCTGCTGGCCACAGGCGCTTCCATCTTCTCCCAGTCTTCTTTCCTGGTCTTATGCCTTCAGTTCTTTTAAAGACTGGGCCGTGATGATGTCACTCCTGCGCATGCGCTCGGGATTCACATTGCCGCACCACAAATTGGAGCTGTAAATGTTCGCTGCGTGGTTTAGTGTACATGACAGCTGACAGACAGGAGGAAGCATTTATGACAGGAGATACCAATTGGGTCTCTTCTCTCATAAATTCCCTGTCTGCCAGCACATTTTCAAAAACTTGCCTTTACTCCCACTTTATGGAGACCAAAATTTAGATTTAGACTAAACTCTTTTGTTCGGTGTAAGCCAAAAATTTCAGATTGTCATAAACAACTCATGCACACTTTGATTGAAGAATGGTGGTGGTACTGTTATTTTGTGGGGATGCTTCTCTGCGGCAGACCCTGGAAGTCTTGCAAAGGTATATTAATTACAGCAAAATACAGGAAAACCCTGGAAGTCTGCCAGATTGGGAGAAGATTTGTCTTTCAGCAAGACAATGACCCCAAGCACAAACCCAAAACTATACAAGAATGGCTGAAAACTCGAAAAGTCAAGTCAGAGTTAAGCTCTCAATTCAATAAATAATGTGGCTGGACTTGAAAAAGACTGTTTATTCATGATCTCCATGGAACCTGAGAGAGACAGCAGTTATGCAAAGTAGAATGGGGGAAAATTGCATTGCATTCAGCAGATGTGTAAAGTCGATAGAAACCTATCCATACAAACTTGAGGCAGTAATTCCAGCCACAGGTGCATTTATAAAACACCAACATGAAGTGTTCTTACACTGTCACTTATTTTCTTTTTAATTGTAATTAACCACTTCTGGACCGGAAGGATTTGCCCCTTTAATGACCAGGCCATTTTTTGCGATTCGGCACTGCGTTAGTTTAACTGACAACTATGCGGTTGTGCAACGCTATCCATAAAGACATGGATGAGCGAGGTTCGGGGGGAGGAACTTGACTGACCTGGCATCACTTATCTCTATGGCAAGACACTGATGACCCTGGATGGTGCCCGGGATCAGCGATCGGTAATGTAAGTCTGGGAACCACAAGGAAGTGATTCTAAAAGTAATCCCACGGCGAATCTGCCACAAGGACCGCTTTTACCTGAAAGCCAGCTGCCCAAAAAAAAAGAAAATACCGGGGCAAACTAATGATGTACAGTATCTTCCCAGCTAAGTGGTTGGAAAGTGGTTTTAAAAGAGAATTAATCAAAAAAATGATTAGTTAAACCCACAAATGCTTTTTATTTTATTTTTTTGTAGCACCCTCCTAGGTAGGTGCTAGGAAAAGCGTAATTGTGGCCCTGTCTGCTTATCAGGGGGCCTGATCTGTAAGTTAATCTGTCACATGCCTCCAGGTGTGGCCTGTTGAGTCTGGGAAGTCTCCCCACTGTATTCAATGAGGGATCTTGTTGGCCAGTGGAGGAAACCTAGCCAATAGCACACCAGGGTTTATGACTGTCCCAGTGGGTGGGGTTTGCCGCAGTGCACCTTGGGATTGGAAATAAATCTGTGGGGAGCATGTGACAGAGTGTCTTTTGGCGGGAGCATCAGTCCCAGGAGGAGGTGATGGCTGTCTCTCCTTCTGTAAAGTGTGAAGGCGGTCCAGGCAGTCAGCCTAGGGACCAGAGGTTAAGCTGGGCTGCAAGGTGTTAGCATACAAGGTTTGTATTTAATCAGCAACAACCACTGTATGTCATTGCTGTGTGCCTATTACATTGTATGACCACTAGATGGCAGTGTTACATTTGTGAGTTCATGCTTTGTCTATGCCTCAAAAAGTAATAAAGAAGAGTTCCTGCTCCGAACAAAAAGCAGCGTTCAGTGAAACAACAGACTGTCTGCATGTACTTTGTTTAGCCCCAAAAGGTTATATCTAACAGGTTATGGGCCCAGGACATGTTACAGAAGCCCAGGATATAATAAAGGTTACCCCTGGATATAGCCAGATACAGTGAGCTAAAGCAAGTGAGTACAGTGGACAGCAACAGAAAGACAAACAGCAGAAATGGCTGCTGCCATCCCCTCAGCAAAGTTCTCCATTGCAAATCTGACAAATCAGAACTACCAATCTTGGAAATTCAAGATGAAAATGCTGCTTATAAGAGAAGGTACATTGAAATGTATAAATGAATCAAGACCTGCACAGCCCACAGAGGAGTGGTTAGACAGAGATCAGAAAGCACAGAGCACAATCTCCCTGTGCATAGATGATGATCAAATCATACATATATGTAACTGTCAGACTGCTAAAGACATGTGGGAAGAGTTACAGAAAGCACATGAAAGAGTTAATCTCAGCAATAAACTGTATTTAATCAGAAAGCTCTACCAGACTAAGCTACAGAAAGACCAGGACATGCAGGACTATATAAGACAGACCTTAGAGATGGTGGAGAGACTGAGAGGGATTGGAGAAGAGATAAAAGATTTCCATGTTGCAGCGCTGTTATTAAGTGGACTTCCTGAAAGTTATGAGACACTTGTCACAGCACTAGATGCACGTCCAGATGATGATCTGACACTGGAATATGTTAAAGGCAAGCTTGTGGATGAATACAAGCGCAAAACTGAAAGCATGAGTAATGTGAGTGTGTGTTCAGAGACAGCTTTAAAGACAAAATTCAAAAATAAACACAGTAACGTGCAGCTAGAAAAGCGGGAATGCTTTGTGTGCAAGAAACCAGGACACCTAAAAGCAGATTGTAGAATCTGGAAAGCTAGAATGCAAAAACAAAGTGCATTGCAACAAGCTAAGAATGTCATAGAAACAAAGGAGTATGCATTTGGATCCAAAAATGGTGTCACCTCTGTGCAAGCATGGTGTGTGGACTCAGGTGCTACAAGTCACATGACAAATGACCGAAGTTTCTTCACTCAGCTTGATGAAAGCAAAACAGAAGGGATAACTACAGCTAATAGACAATTTATGAAATCAGTGGAAATAGGAGATGGCTTTCTATACTGTCCTATCTCTCCAGTTATCACTAAAAAGATCCATATGAGGAATGTTCTGTATTTGCCAGATCTTGAAAGCAACCTTTTGTCAGTAAAGAAACTCACTAACCAAGGCAATGTAGTTACATTTCAGGGTGACAGTTGTATCATAACAAAAGGGGATTGCTTGCTTGCAAAGGCTAAAATCATAGATGAACTGTATCAGCTGAACTGCAGTGAAATGGTTAAAATAGCCAAAGAGGATAAACATTCAAACTGCATCCAAACTTGGCACAGACGATTGGGGCACAGAAATTCTGATACAATAAAGAAAATAGTTGAGAATAACTATGCAAGTGGTATTAAGATTAATCCATGTGATCACATAATGATTTGTACCAGCTGTATTAAAGGAAAAATGGCAAGGACACCTTTTCCCAAGCAGACCAACAGCAAATCCCAAAAACCTCTGGACTTAATACATTCAGATCTTTGTGGTCCAATGAAAACTATGACTCCAGGAAAGAAAAAGTACTTCCTGACCTTCATTGATGATTACTCCAGATATACCACAGTATTTCTACTTCACAATAAAGATGAAGTGCCAGAGAAATTAGAAGAGTATCTCGCTCAAGTAAACAATATTTTTGGCGGAATGCCCAGAGTACTACGAACAGATAATGGCTCAGAATATACAAGTTGTAAAACACAAGCCATTCTCAGGAAGCATGGAATTATGTTCCAGACAACAGTTCCATATAACCCAGAGCAAAATGAGTTGCAGAGAGAATGAACCGCACACTGTGTGAAAGTGGGAGGAGCATGCTATTTGATGCTGATATGCCAACTACATACTGGGGAGAAGCTATCACAACTGCATGTTATCTTCAAAATCGTTTGCCGGGAAAAGCAACAATAAAAACTCCATATGAACTGTGGAACAAAAGGAAACCAGATTTAAGACACATCAGAATTTTTGGAAGTAAAGCCTATGTACACATTCCAAAAGAAAAACATACAAAATGGGATGCATGTGCAAAGAAGGTGTACTTGTGGGGTACAGTGAATCTCAAAAAGGATACAGGATTTTACATCAAGACACGAACAAAGTAACAATCAGCAGAAGTGTGATTATTGATGAAAGTTCTGTGTGCTCAAAGTTTGAACAACAGACTCAAACTTTTCAAACTGAGAAAGAATCAACATCAGTCACTCAAGAAAATAAGGAAAGTGATACAGAAATAGAAATAACTGCAGAAGAATCAAAACCTGAAACTGAACCAGAAATACCTTCAGTCAGAAAATCAACCAGAATCAATAAAGGTGTTCCAGCTGAACATTTATCTTACATAGCTCGCAGAGCTGTTCAAACTGAACCATGTTCATGGAAAGAGATGCAGAAACTGCCAATGCATGAGAAACAAGTATGGTATAAAGCCGCTGATGAAGAAATGACATCACTCAAAGATCTCCAGACATGGACACTTTCAGAGCTACCTCAAGGTAAACATGCCATAGGATGTAAATGGGTTTTTAAAACCAAATGTAACTCTGAAGGGAAAGTCTGTCGGTACAAGGCAAGACTGGTTGCTAAAGGTTACTCACAGAAGTTCGGTGAGGACTATGATGCTACTTTTGCTCCAGTTGCTAAACAAAGTACTTTCAGAACACTAATGACAGTGGCTGCCATGCGTACAATGATTGTGAAACATCACGATATTAAGACAGCTTTTCTTAATGATGATATTGAAGAAGAAATTTACATGTCACAGCCAGAAGGATATTTGAAAAAGGGACAAGAGCATCTTGTCTGCAAGTTGAATAAATCTCTTCATGGCCTTAAACAATCAGCTCGAGCATGGAACCTGAAGATTAATCAAGTTCTACTAAATGAAGGATTTACAAGAAGCAAAGCTGATCCGTGCCTATATGCTAAACAAGTAGACACTGAGTGGATGTATCTGCTAATTTATGTAGATGACCTGATCATTGCTCCCAAAAACGACAATGAAATTGCAAAGTTAACAGGAGTACTCAACAAGCACTTTGAAACTAAAGACCTAGGTGAAGTGACATATTATCTTGGAATTGACATCCAGCGTGAGAAAGATGGAAGTTTCCTGTTGAATCAGAGTGCAAAAATTGAATCTATTCTTCAGCAATTCAACATGACAGAGGCGAAAGGAGCAAGCACACCTATGGATACAGTTTATCCAAAGTTAGAAGGAGAAGATGATCTTCTCACATCCAATGAACAATACAGACAAGCAGTGGGGGCACTTCTCTACATTGCAACCACTACACGTCCAGACATTGCAGCCAGCATGTCTCTTCTTTGCAGGCGAGTTGATAAACCACGTCAAAGAGACTGGAATGCGATCAAAAGAGTTATGAGATATCTGAAACAGACAAAAAGCTTAAATTTGAAACTATCAGCAAGTGGTGGTTTAAACCTCGTAGGATATGTGGACTCCGATTGGGCAGGTGATCACAGCACACGCAAATCCATAAGTGGTTACTTATTAAAATTGGGAGACAGTCCTATATCATGGTCCAGCAAGAAACAGACGTCAGTGGCATTGTCCTCTACAGAAGCTGAATACATATCTGCAGCTTATGCCAGTCAAGAAGTTGTGTGGTTACAGCAATTACTCAAGGATCTTGGAGAAGCAACATCAGAACCTACCGTCTTATTTGGGGACAATCAGGCTTGCATTAAGCTTGCAACAAGTGAGAAAATTAATGGAAGAACCAAGCACATCGATGTCAGACATCATTACATTCATGACTTAGTTGATCAGAAAGTGATTGTACTTGTGTATTGTGAGTTGGAAAAAATGATTGCTGATGCTTTGACAAAGCCACTAGCTAGAACCAGATTTGTGGATCTTAGATCAGAAATGGGATTGACATAGATAGTAGTTGTTGAGTGGGGGTGTTAGCATACAAGGTTTGTATTTAATCAGCAACAACCACTGTATGTCATTGCTGTGTGCCTATTACATTGTATGACCACTAGATGGCAGTGTTACATTTGTGAGTTCATGTTTTGTCTATGCCTCAAAAAGTAATAAAGAAGAGTTCCTGCTCCGAACAAAAAGCAGCGTTCAGTGAAACAACAGACAGTCTGCATGTACTTTGTTTAGCTCCAAAAGGTTATATCTAACACAAGGGATCCAGAGTTGCTGACCGAGTGGAGCTGCTGAGCAGAGATCTTCAGTAGGGATGATCGAACTTTTGAAAAGTTCGGTTCGACCAGAACACCCGAACTTCCCGAAAGTTCGGTTCGAATTTCAGAACCCCATTGAAATCAATGGGACCCTAACTTCGTTAATCAAAAAACACCATTTTGAAGCCCTAAAACCCAATAAATGCCCCTAAAAAGTGCCTAGGGTTCTGGGTCATGCCCCAGGGACTATTAATCACACAAAAAAAAGTTCTTAAAAATTGTTGTTTTTGATAGAGAGACAATTATTGAAAAAATTAAAAAAAAAAAAAAAAAAAGAGATTTCTTTGGATTTAGTGTCTGGGGGGTCTAAAAGGTGTACCTGTGAAGTTTCGGCTCTGTAGCATGTCCAGAACCAGAATTATAGCATACCAAACCTTCAAAAATGACTTTTTTGCTTAACCGCACCTTTCTTTTGCTCCAAATCAACGGCACAGCCAATGTGTATGATGGGGACATAATGCAGTGCACTGGGAACAAGATTAGAGTTTTTTTTGGAAAAAGGTGCTGTCTCTTTAAATGTGCATATAATTAACGGGTGTATTTCCACAATGGGGCTATTATTACCAAATGTTTTCAAGAAGTCCAAAGATGTATGTAATTGCACTTTATTTCATGTAAAATGGTGTTTGGTGCACTTTAACTTGAATTCTCACAAGAAACACACATATATGCATGGATACATTGAGGGTTCGGGTTAGGGGTAGGGGCCACAATGTAGTGCAGAATGAACAAGATTAGAGATGTTTTGGATGAATACTGTTGTCTCTTGACTTTGAATAGAAGTAAAGGATGCTTAAAAATTGGGCATTTGGTGGTGCGGACGATGCCTTGACACCATATCCCTATGAAAGTGCTGGTAATGAAGGCAATAATTGCCTTTGTAAGGAAAAAAATTACAATGATATGCATCTGTGTGACAGGTGCGCAAAAATTGTTGTTTGGGTGTTGGCGGAGCCATACCACTGTAAGCCCAAAGAGCTGGTGTTGAAGAAGGCGTAAAAATTATGAAGGTGTGCACATGTGGAACAGGTGCGCAAACATGGTAGTTTTGGTGTTGGCGGAGCCTCACCACCATAACTAGAGATGTACAGAACTGTTCGCCGGCGAACAGTTCCCGGTGAACTTCGCATGTTCGCGTTCGCCGCTGCGGGCGAACATATGCGATGTTCGGTCCGCCTCCTATACATCATCATTGAGGCAAACTTTGACCCTGAACATCACAGTCAGCAGACACATTCCAGGCCAATCAGCATACCTCCCTCCCACACCCTCCCACCTCCTATAAATAAGCAAGGGCAGCATCCATCTTAGATCATTTCTGTGTTACTGAGAGCAGGGAAAGTGCTGGTGCTGCTGCTGCTGTTATAGCTGGGGACAGTTCCCGGTCTTGTTAGCCAGTGTTCTTGGTACACTCCTGCTGTAAGGACAGCACCCCAAAAAGCCCTTCCTAGGGCTGGTATTTGAGGTTTTTTTTGGATATATATATATATATATATATATATATATCTATTGTCCCCAAAAGCCCCTTTGAGGGCTGGTATTTGAGTATTTTTATATATATATATATATATATATATATATGTAGCATGTCCAGAACCAGAAAAAAAAGATCATATAGGTGTAAAAGGGGTTCCCACCATCTCTGCTCTACTGAAAAATTATCTTTTTTTTTCTGGTTCTGGACATGCTACAGAGCTGAAACTTCACAAGTACACTTTTTAGACCCCCTAGACACTAAATCACACAAAAAAAGTTCTTAAAAATTGTCATTTTTGATAGAGAGCCAATTATTGGAAAGCTTAAAAAAAAAAAAAAAATTTAAAAAAAAAAATTTCTTTGGATTTATTGTCTGGGGGGGTCTAAAAAGTGTACCTGTGAAGTTTCAGCTCTGTAGCATGTCCAGAACCAGAAAAAAAAAATAGAATCAAGGTTAGGGCTAGGGTTAGGGTTAGGGTTAGGGCTAGGGTTAGGGTCAGGGCTAAGGTTAGGGTTATTTTTAGTGCTTAGGGTTAGAGGGTTAGAGTTAGAGGGGTAGGGGTAGGGCTACTAACTCTAACCCTAAGTATCTCACCGTAACCCTAACCCTAGCCCCTAACACTAAACCTAACCCTAACCCTCTAACCATAACCCTAACCCTCTAACCTTAACCCTAACCCTCTAAGCCTAGCCATAAAAATAACCCTAACCCTAACCCTAGCCCTAACCCTAACCCTAACCCTAGCCCTAACCCTAACCCTAGCCCTAACCCTAATTCATATTTTTTTCTGGTTCCGGACATGCTACAGAGCTGAAACTTCACAGGTACACTTTTTAGACCCCCCAGATGCTAAATCCAAAGGAATTTTTTATTTTTATTTTTTTTTTAATTTTTCCAATAATTGGCTCTCTATCAAAAAATTACAATTTTTAAGAACTTTTTTTTGTGTGATCCCTCTCCGGCATGCCACAGTCCAGGTGTTTGTCCCCTTGAAACAACTTTTCCATTACTATTGTGGCCAGAAAGAGTCCCTGTGGGTTTTAAAATTCGCCTGCCTATTAAAGTCTATGGCGGTTCGCAATGTTCGCCGGTTCGCGAACATTCGCCGATGTTCGCGTTCGCCGTTCGCGAACAGCGAATTTTATGTTCGCGACATCACTAACCATAACCCCAAAGAGTTGGCTTTGAAGGAGGCCCAAAAATTGTAAAGGTGTGCACCTGTGGAACAGGTTCGCAAACATGGTAGTTTTTGTTTAGCATAGCCTCCCCACCTTAACCCCAAAGAGCTGGTGTTGAAGGAGGCCCAAAAATTGTAAAGGTGTGCACCTGTGGAACAGGTGCGCAAACATTGTAGTTTTTGTTTAGCATAGCCTCCCCACCTTAACCCCAAAGAGCTGGTGTTGAAGGAGGCCCAAAAATTGTAAAGGTGTGCACCTGTGGAACAGGTGCGCAAACATTGTAGTTTTTGTTTTAGCATAGCCTCCCCACCTTAACCCCAAAGAGCTGGTGTTGAAGGAGGCCCAAAAATTGTAAAGGTGTGCACCTGTGGAACAGGTGCGCAAACATTGTAGTTTTTGTTTAGCATAGCCTCCCCACCTTATCCCCAAAGAGCTGGTGTTGAAGGAGGCCCAAAAATTGTAAAGGTGTGCACCTGTGGAACAGGTGCGCAAACATTGTAGTTTTTGTTTTAGCATAGCCTCCCCACCTTAACCCCAAAGAGCTGGTGTTGAAGGAGGCCCAAAAATTGTAAAGGTGTGCACCTGTGGAACAGGTGCGCAAACATTGTAGTTTTTGTTTTAGCATAGCCTCCCCACCTTAACCCCAAAGAGCTGGGGTTGAAGGAGGCCCAAAAATTGTAAAGGTGTGCACCTGTGGAACAGGTGCGCAAACATTGTAGTTTTTGTTATAACCAAAATGAGGTTCTGTGAACGTAAAGAGAATGAGAGGAGGGTTTGAGGGTGGCACCATGGTCCAGGCTTAAACTGAGGCTCAGCTGCCACATCACAACGATAGCCTAGTCTACAAGGTCTGCATCAGGTGCATCAAAGCTTGATATCCACGACTGATTCATCTTAATGAATGTCAAATGGTCGACTGAGTCGGTGGAGAGTCTCGTTCGATGGTCTGTGACGAATCCTCCTGCTGCGCTGAATGCCCGTTCCGATAGGACACTGGAAGCAGGGCAGGCCAACAACTCCATGGCATACTGGGCCAGTTCTGGCCAGTGGTCTAATCTTAAGACCCAGTATGCCAGTGGATCGGATTCGTCACATGAAAAGCCCTCTGTGTCACTTTGTGCCCTCACGTAATCGTCCACCATGTGATGCAGACGCTGTCGATGCGATGTGGCAGCTGAGAGGCCTGGGCGGTGAGGACTAAAAAAAGACCGAAAGGCATCCGTCAACCGCACGCCTTCTCCAACGCTCCTCTCGTGACCACCAGTAGAATCCATGGTAGGTTGTCCCCGCCCCTGCACCCTACGGGAGTCGGGGAACGTGTTCACCAGATTCCTCTTGAGACTGTCCTCAAGGGATTTGATCCTGTGGACTCTCTGGGTGGATGGGAAAAGCTCCGAGACTTTACACTTGTACAGGGGGTCAAGTAGGGTGGCCAACCAATAGTGGTTAGTCTCTTTAATGGCCTTGATTCTGGGGTCCTTTCGCAGGCTCTGAAGCATGATGTTTCCCATGCGTCGCAAATTAGCGAAGGCCTGAGAAGCTGACTCCTCGGGGTCACTCATAACGACATTATCTTCAATGGGCTCCTCCTCCTCCCAGCCACGCATTACTCCAAAGTGTCCCGAGGGAGTCAAACTAGGCCTTGCAGATTGCCGCATGTCTTCCTCCTCCTCCTCCTCAAACCCTGCAAAGGTTCCCGCAGAATCGTCCTCCTCCTCCTCCTCCTCCTCTTCCACCCCTGGATCCTGCTCGGGCCTCTGGGAGCTAGGCATAATGGGGTCAGGATTCTCAGGATAAAGGGGGTCTTGAGAGGCAAGGAAGTCCTCCTCTTCCTCCTGCTGCTCTGCCTCCAGTGCCCTGTCCATAATGCCACGCAGAGTGTGCTCCAACAAAAACAGTACCGGTAGGGTGTCACTGATGCATGCGCTGTCCCGGCTGACCATCCTTGTGGCCTCCTCAAATGGCGAGAGGACAGCGGTGTACCGGCAGGTGAAACTCGCGCCGCACTTCGGCCAAACGTGCAGTGGCACTGTACGACCGCCTGAAGTGACTGCACACCCTTCTTGCCATCCTTAGCACATCCTGCATTCCCGGGTACGAGTTCAAAAACCGCTGTACCACGAGATTCAGGACATGCGCCAGGCATGGCACATGGGTTAACTTTCCCTGACGAAGGGCGGCCAGGAGGTTTGACCCATTATCAGTAACCACCATCCCTGGCTGCAGCTGGCGTGGTGTCAACCACCTCTGGGCCTATGCCTGCAGAGCCCCAAGAATCTCAGGGGCAGTGTGCTGCCTGTCCCCTAGACACACAAGCTGCAGCACTGCGTGACACCTTTTGGCCTGAGACATAGAATAGCCCTTTGAAAGTTTACGTGGTACCTCATCATATTCAAAGGACCATTCTGCAGAGGAGGGCATGGAGGAGGTAGAGGAGGAAGAGCAGGAGAGGGTAGAAGTGATCGATCTACCCGGATCAGCGACACCACCACCTGTTTGCAGACGTGGGGGCAACACTGGCTGCAGCACCGAGCCCTGGCTACAATCCCTTCCACTGGCAAGCAGTGTCACCCAGTGAGCAGTGACAGAAATGTACCGTCCCTGCCCATGTTTGCTTGACCAAGTGTCAGCCGTCAAGTGTATCTTACGGCTGACTAACTTGGCCAGGGACGACACTACATTGCCTTCCACATGTTGGTATAGGGATGGCAGGGCCTTACGGGAAAAGTAATGCCGACTTGGCAACTGCCACTGTGGAACTGCACATTTTGTGAAGTCACGGAAGGGAGCAGACTCTACCAGGTTAAATGGTAATAGTTGCAGAGCCAGTAGTTTAGCCAAACTACTGTTTAGACGCTGGGCATGTGGGTGGCGGGGAGTATACATTTTTTTCGTTCCAGCATGTGTGGAATCGAAATTTGGCGTCTAGATGTTACAGCTGGTGGTGTGCTGGAGGTAGATGCGACACTGCCTGCTATATTATCATCCCTGCCAGTGGAGGCTGCCAACAGGTGACGAGTGACTATAGCAGGGCCAGGAACAGACTGATGTGCAGGTGGAGCAGATGGAGCATGATGAGGAGCGCGAGGAGATCTAGGAGGCCGACTGACCGATCTTTGGCCCTTTTGTGGGTTCTTTAAATGCTCCTGCCAACGGGCCGAGTGGTGGGTTGTCAAATGCCTGTTTAGGCAGCTTGTACCAAGGTGGTTGACATTTTTGCCACGTTTTATACCCTTCTTACAAATCTTGCAGATCGCAACTGTTTTGTCTGCATGGGATGTCTCAAAAAAGGCCCAGCAAGATGAGGTGTGTATAGTGGCCCGGGAGACAACAGGTGCGGCCTTAGATGGAGTAGGCCGTCTGCTCTCCCCTCTTGCTTGCTCTGCCTCCTCCTCAACCTCAGACCCAACATTTGACTCCATCAAAGACTGAGCATCAGGCCTGGCCCGGGAGACAACAGGTGCGGCCTTAGATGGAGCGGGCCGTCTGCTCTCCCCTCTTGCTTGCTCTGCCTCCTCCTCAACCTCAGACCCAACATCTGACTCCATCAAAGACTGAGCATCAGGCCTGGCCCGGGAGACAACAGGTGTGGCCTTAGATGGAGCGGGCCTTCTGCTCTCCCCTCTTGTTTGCTCTGCCTCCTCCTCAAACTCAGACCCAACATCTGACTCCATCAAAGACTGAGCATCAGGCCTGGCCCGGGAGACAACAGGTGCGGCCTTAGATGGAGCGGGCCGTCTGCTCTTCCCTCTTGTTTGCTCTGCCTCCTCCTCAAACTCAGACCCAACATCAGACTCCATAAAGCACTGAGCATCAGGCTGGAGTAGATGGCCGACACTGTGGTCAAACAGCTCAGCTGACTCCTCTGTCATGTCTGAAGTTGGGTCTAAGGGAGGACGTGAGGTGGACATGGACTCATCTGTATTTGTCCTGCCAACTGCAGAAGACTGACCACTTTTCTCTGCCTGGGTCACTGTAGTTGCAGATGATGCCGATGATGAGGGTTTGGTCATATAGTCCACCACTTCCTCTACATACTGTGGACGTATAGCTTGGCCACTGCCGGAGAACAATCCAAATGGTGGTCTGGCTGAGGACTGACCACCACGTCCACCCCTGCCTCTAGACACCCTAGAAGCTGTGCCCCTTTCCACAGCAGGGCCACGTATGCCTTTTCTTGGTCTACCAGGCATATTTGTCACTGATGCGTTGGCAACTGTATGCGGTGAAAAACGCACACTGCTATGCGACCCAAAGTTGTCGCTGGATACAGCACAGCAGATGTGTCACGCACAGTAGCAAAGCCTTTTGCACAGTGGACCTAACGCTTTGTACAACAGGCGTTAAGTTGTCACTGATGCGTTGGCAACTGTGTGCGGTGAAAAACGCACACTGCTATGCGACCCACAGTTGTCGCTGGATACAGCACAGCAGATGCGTGTCACGCACAGTTGCAAAGCCTTTTGCACAGTGGACCTAACGCTTTGAACAACAGGCGTTAGGTTGTCACTGATGCGTTGGCAACTGTGTGCGGTGAAAAACGCACACTGCTATGCGACCCACAGTTGTCGCTGGATACAGCACAGCAGATGCGTGTCACGCACAGTTGCAAAGGCTTTTGTACAGTGCACCTAACGCTTTGAACAACAGGCGTTAAGTTGTCACTGTATTTTGCTGCCTAGCAAGCACGTACACCTGCTGTGATACATCAGCACTGTGCCACGTGCTCACTAAACAGAACCCTCACACTTTCCCTACAGAAACTCAATTTTTAAATATAACTAATGTAGTACAAAGTTCCCTAACTACACTAGATATCCCTTTCCACTAAATAGAAAGCTCCATACAGCAGAAGACTGACACTGTCCCTTAAGTTTTTTTTTTTTTTGTAACTCTAAGAACCAGCACAATCGCTGTATCTATCTACACTGGCTGTAAGCTAAATACAATTCTGCTATATGGAGCTTTAGAACAACTCGATATGTAGGAAATGTAGTGTAGCAAAGCAGGAGTCAGACAGAACTGCTTCAACTCTCTTCAACAGGATCTGGATAACTGTGCTAGGGGTTAGGCGGGGCCATCTTATATAGTGTGGGGCGTATTCACTCCTGATTGGCCTCTGGTCCCCGTAGTCACTCCAATCACGTTCCTAGGAGACTCCTGCCCCCTCATTGGCTTTTGCAGACGTTTCTGGGCCAATCACGGGCTTTTAAAGCCCAGTTCCTGTCCCAGTGCATTTTGGGCGGTTCTGGTGGCCAAATACCGAACTTTTGCCGCAAAAAGTTTGTTATTCGGCCAAATATCGAACATCCAATGTTCGGGTCGAACCGATGGTCGACCCGAACCGTTCGATCATCCTTAATCTTCAGGAAAAACAGTGTCGTGAGTACTGAAGATCTGCCAAGGGGTCTGCCTAGGAGTGGGGACCACTCCAGAGAGGTCAAAGGGGATCCAGGAGCCAGCTAATCAGGAGTGCACAGTAAAGGGGGTGCCAAGTAATTAAACCCTGAAGTTGGTAAGTAAAAGGGGGTGCCAGGAAGGGCCCTGAAATGTTCAGCAATACAGTTTGCTTTAAAGTCAAAGGAGAATCTTGGGGAGCCTAAAGGGACTTTTCCTACAGTCAGAGGAGAAGTTCTAGTAACTGGCCTTGCTGAGGCCAGCATCAGTCAGCATTAACCAGCAACAGTGGAGCGTTAAACAGCGTCAGAGAAGTGCTAAATAGCGCCAAGTAGTATCATTCAGTATCCCTGCCTAATTGTGCATAGTTCAGTTGTTGGAGTATCCCACTTCTCCCATCCAAGTTCTCAAAAAAAAAAAACTAAAAACCAAAAAAACTGGACTGGTTCTTGTCTGAAAACATGTCTGAAGGTACTGTTGTTGCTAGCAGTAACCCAGGGGAACCCACACTCAGCCGCTCCCTTGTGAGTAGGGCTACATTTGGGGGCTCAATCGGGATTTATGCTAATGGCAACGGCCAAAGAAAATTTGAAAAATCTCCATTTTTGTGTCCGAAACTTTGTTCTACTGTTCAAGCAAAGTGTAAGGCCTGCTCTGCAGGAAATAGAGAGAGTGGGTTGAAGATAAAAGTGCATTCTGAAGGTTGCCGTGGCAACGCAAACGTTCCGGTCGGAGCCGCAAAATGGTGGGAACCTTCTACCTCAGCTATGAAATGTACACCTCTGTAAAGTATTGGAAGGCGGGAAAAAGGCCTCTGACTGTAAATAAAAACTGTATCTGCCTGACAGGAAAAGGTCCAAGTGTGGACAGAGAAAATGGTGGCCAGGGGCACATGGATTGGTGTGCCAGGGGCCGTGTGTGTGTCAAGGTTATATGGAATGATGTTGACCGTGCATAGGACAGCGGGACATTTATTCTGTATAATGACTGTATCCATACTGTGAGGATAGCGGTCGGCCATGCCGGGAAGGGCAGTGGAGCTTTCTTCGGAGACAGTATGGCGACGGGCCTTGCTTGTACATGTGCTGGGAGGAGGACTGTCGACCGTGCATGTGACAGCGGGACAATTCTCTTGCCTGGCAAAGAGGGACAGCTGGCTCATGGAGATGGAGGTGCAGCTGGGGCCCTGCTATAAGCAAGAAGAGTGGATGCATGTCTGGTGAGGGACATGGTCTGCTTTGCAGCAACTTCTGTGTCGGCTGAGGTGAGGGAGCACAACATTGGAGGGGTTACTGCACCGCGCGGGAAAGAGCAAGTTAAATGTTTCTGCCTAGCAGGAGGAGCCACCGCAAAATAAGTAGAATGGAGATGTCGGTCGCGCCCAGCCAATCAGGAGTGACTAGGGAAGTCAATAAATGACTTCCCCCTTCGGGTGTGGCTGAGAGGGAGACATGCGTGAGAAAAAGCAATATGGAGTTTGTTGGAGAGCCAGAGTGCGCAGACGTGAATATTCCCCCCTTCAGTGGTGAACCTGCTGGGCAGACCTGGGAGCAGACTAAAGAGCCGGAGGCGACTGTCCTGTGGGATACAGGAGTGCAGATGGTGCCCAAAGGAGGACTGGCGCTGTGCACCAGAGGAGGCGTGGAGCACTTAGGCCTGGTATGTCCCCAGTGTGTGAGTGTGACCATGCGGATGCGAGCGTGGAGCCAGTGCGGGCACTGTGGCTATCTGCTGCTGTGGGGAGAGAAAAGTGAGGGTCAGCCCAGACAGCTGTGTGTGTCATGGGAGACAGGGATCACTCGAGTGATGATAGCCATGGAATCGGGGCCCCTCTGCGAAGGTGAGAGGGGAGTCTTCAGGATACTGATGCAGCTGGAGGCCATGCAACCTGACGGTGGTTCAGTTCTTGCATCACCGAAAAGCCAGATAAAGGGTGCGTGCAGGTAGTGGAGGCTGGGAAGTGGCCACCTGATCCACCGAAGGTGCCTGCAGAAGTGAAGATGTCTGCTCCCTTCCCGATCAAGGAGAGAAGATGGCCTACGGCAGTCGGAACTTCTTCGGCCAGTGTGAGTAGTGAGGAGGAGGCCAGGGGCCATCAATGTGGGGTCTCCAAGTTTCCAAAATTAAGGAATCAATTAAGGAAGGAATTGACAGCTGGAGGTCTAAAGATGAGACAAAATGGGACTGGGGATCTGAGGCTGGAAGCAGTTCGCCAGGTCCTGTTGCAGTGGAGGTGCCTGACAATGAGACCAAGGAGTCTGTGAGGAGAGGTGAGCTGGCCCAATGTTTGGGGTTTTGTGAGGCCTATTCAAGTAGGGTCCCAGACCTACCCCCGCCCATGAACTATGCCCGGGCTCGGGATCAGAATGAGGCCTACAGCTCCCTCATCAGGCAAGAAGAGACCCCATTTTCCTTAGCTGGGAGAGGAAATAGGAAGACCCTACCCAAATTTTCAAGAATGCAGCGGTGGCTGCAGCGCAAGATAGCGATGGAATACGGGTATGACTTCCCATATGCTCCCAGGAAAATCATGCTTCAGATTGAGTCCAAAAGAGAGACTTGGTGCAATGAAGCTATTTGGGACTTCCTATTTGTTCCTAAGCCCAGGGCCGATCCTAGGGTCACAGGCGCCTGGGTGCAGAAATATTTCTGGCGCCCCCACATGGGCGTGGTCATCTTACTATCTCCTCCCCTTTACAAATGTTTCTATGGCAACGACTCAAACACAGAGATGCTCCCCTAAGAAGTCTTTCCTCACCCCGGGACCCTCCCACTATCTCTTAACAATAAACAAATTAAAGTAAGAGAAACAGAGTACTCTAATGGGAACTGGAGGGGGGTCTATCTAATTGACACAGAGAGGGCATCTGTAGTTAGAGAGTGTGTTAGACAGAGCCCCCAGGCAGGAGATGGTCAGAGACTGCAGACTTGATACAAGAGATGGTCAGAGACTGCGGATATGATACAAGTGATCAATGCAGCCTTATCAGTGCCCACCAAATGCAGCCTACCAGTGCCCACCAAATGCAGCCTACCAGTGCCCACCAAATTCAGCCTTATCAGTGCCCACCAAATGCAGCCTACCAGTGCCCACCAAATGCAGCCTATCAGTGCCCACGAAATGCAGCCTATCAGTGCCCACCAAGTGCAGCCTACCAGTGCCCACCAAATGCAGCTTACCAGTGCTCACTAAATGCCAGTGCCCACCAAATGCAGCTTACCAGTGACCACCAAATGCAACCTATGGTCAGTATGGCAGTGGACATGGTCAGTAGAGAAGTATACATAGTCATTAGAGCAGTGGACGTGGTCAGTATGGCAGTGGAATGGTCAGTATTGTAGCAGACATGGTCAGTAGGGCAGTAGACATAGTCATTAGAGCAGTGGATGTGGTCAGTATGGCAGTGGACATGGTCAGTATGACAGTGGTCGGGGCCAGAAGTTTTATATTTTTGTTATTTTGTTTTTTTTTATTATTTTTTACTATTTTATTTTACATTTTTATTTTTATTGTTTTTACAATTTTTTAGGAGCTCCATTTTTGGAGCTTTACTGATATATCAGGGGGAGAGGGGATGCCGGTAGCGCTGCGGGGGAGCGGGGCATTTTGCAGCTCCGCATTCTCCATTAACATCCTCCCACTAAACTTGCCACACACAGTTACACCTTCTGTATTCGGGTGCCTCAGTCTGGGTGAGGGAGCACAGGGGGCACCTTCAGAAGGGGGGGCAGTGTGACAGGGGGGGGCGTGGAGGACAGTACGAGGGGGCAGTGTGATTTGAGGGGGTCAGTGTGTTGGGAGGGGCCAGTGCGGCTGGAGGGTGGGGCAGTGTGACTGGAGAGGAGCAATGTGATGGGAAGGGGGCAGTGGACAGCAGTATGGGGGGGCAGTGTGACAGGAGGGAGGTAGTGTGATGGGAGAGGGGCAGTGTGATGGGAGGGGGGGCAGTGGAGGGCAGTATGGGGGGGAGTGTGACAGGAGGGAGGTAGTGTGATGGGAGAGGGGCAGTGTGATGGGAGGGGGGGCAGTGGAGGGCAGTATGGGGGGGAGTGTGACAGGAGGGAGGTAGTGTGATGGGAGAGGGGCAGTGTGATGGGAGGGGGGGCAGTGGAGGGCAATATGGGGGGGGCAGTGTGACAGGAGGGAGGTAGTGTGATGGGAGAGGGGCAGTGTGATGGGAGGGGGGCAGTGGAGGGCAGTATGGGGGGGGGGCAGTGTGACAGGAGGGAGGTAGTGTGATGGGAGAGGGGCAGTGTGATGGGAGGGGGGGAAGTGGAGGGCAGTATGGGGGGGCAGTGTGACAGGAGGGAGGTAGTGTGATGGGAGAGGGGCAGTGTGATGGGAGGGGGGGCAGTGGAGGGCAGTATGGGGGGGGAGTGTGACAGGAGGGAGGTAGTGTGATGGGAGAGGGGCAGTGTGATGGGAGGGGGGGCAGTGGAGGGCAGTATGGGGGGGCAGTGTGACAGGAGGGAGGTAGTGTGATGGGAGAGGGGCAGTGTGATGGGAGGGGGGGGGGCAGTGGAGGGCAGTATGGGGGGGGGCAGTGTGACAGGAGGGAGGTAGTGTGATGGGAGAGGGGCAGTGTGATGGGAGGGGGGGGCAGTGGAGGGCAGTATGGGGGGGCAGTGTGACAGGAGGGAGGTAGTGTGATGGGAGAGGGGCAGTGTGATGGGAGGGGGGGCAGTGGAGGGCAGTATGGGGGGGCAGTGTGACAGGAAGGGGCAGTATAGGTGGACAGCATGAAGGTGGGGGGCAGTGGAGGGCAGTATGGGGTGACAGCATGATTAGAGAGGGGGGCAGTGGAGGGACGGATAGGGGGACAGTGTGCCAGGAGGGGGAAGTGGAGGGACGTATAGGGGGACAGTGTGCCAGGAGGGGGCAGTGGAGGGCAGTATAGGGGACAGTGTGCCAGGAGGGGGCAGTGGAGGGACGTATAGGGGGACAGTGTGCCAGGAGGGGGCAGTGGAGGGCAGTATAGGGGACAGTGTGCCAGGTGGGGGCAGTGGAGGGACGTATAGGGGACAGTGTGCCAAGAGGGGGCAGTGGAGGGCAGTATAGGGGACAGTGTGCAAGGAGGGGGCAGTGGAGGGCAGTATAGGGGACAGTGTGCCAGGAGGGGGCAGTGGAGGGCAGTATAGGGGACAGTGTGCCAAGAGGGGGCAGTGGAGGGCAGTATAGGGGACAGTGTGCCAGGAGGGGGCAGTGGAGGGCAGTATAGGGGACAGTGTGCCAGGAGGGGGCAGTGGAGGGCAGTATAGGGGACAGTGTGCCAAGAGGGGGCAGTGGAGGGACGTATAGGGGACAGGGTGCCAAGAGGGGGCAGTGGAGGGCAGTATAGGGGACAGTGTGCCAGGAGGGGGCAGTATGGAGGGAGCAGCATAATGGGAGGGGGGAAGTATGGGACACCTGGAACTCGCTTCGCTAGGCAGTGTATATCCTTACTTAGACTCTGCTGTGTCTAAGTAAGGATTGTGTTGTCCGTGAGGGGCCTCAGGACAGGGAGGAGAATGAGTCCTACCTTGCCCAGTGGCAGTGCTAGGAAGGAACAGCCAAAAAGCGGGAGCCGAAGCCTGAGTCGGGGGGCGGAGCTGGGAGGCGGTCCCAGGTACGAATCACTGCTTGTCACTTGTTAACATCGTGAATACAGCTGAGCTAGCTAGCACCAGGCTGGATAGGAGGTCCGGTGGGGCGGCATATGGTAGAACTAATCCCGCCCCTGCAGCCACTGAAAGCCCTGCAGGAACCAGGAGGAGATCGGTTCTCCTATAAGTCGCCCCTCCTGCCCGCCTATACTCTCTAGTGGCAGCTGTTTCCACAGTGTGAACAAGTGATAAGTAGTAAGTTATCCGTACCTAGGACCGCCTCGGCGCCTCCCAGCTCCGCCCCCCGACTCCGGCTCAGGCACAGGTGTACTGTACTGCAGTCTGCAGACGAACGTGACAGGAGATCTGCATGGACCCCCCAGTGAGTGGCACCCGCGGGATGCCCCCCCTCCCCCCGCTGGTATACTGCCGCTACGTAACCGCACAGAAGGAGAGGAGGAGAGAGGGAAGGGAGTCTGCCACCGGAGCTTCGGCGCCCCTCCTCCTCCTCAGTTTGCGGCGCCTGGGTGCGGTGCACCCCGTGCACCCGCCCAGGTTCGGCCCTGCCTAAGCCATTCCGAGACTCAACAAGAGCTGCTCTTTGGGACAAGTTTACAGCAGTCAAAACCCAATGGTTAGATGGGCGGTCCATATATGTGGACAGAGTAGAGGTCCGCCACTCAGACGGATCCGGCCAGGCCTAGTCAATCGGAGTTCAGGACAGTCAGGGGAACCTAGTGAGGGTCTCCCATCCAGAGTTTTATATCTGAGAAAAAAAAATATTTTTTCTTTGATGTTGGGACTTATACCCCTGTTTACTACTTTTTCCTACATTCAGTGTTCACAGACCCCTTGGGCCATCGGGCCAGGGTCATAAGGAAGACCTCTTGTTTATGGTTTTTATCCTTTGGGCCAGGATCCCTGGATTACAAATATTGCATAATTCAGTGAAACTGTCTTTGGGCCAACAGGCAGACATGGGAGTAAGTCACACATGTGCAAGTCACAAGCAAGTCTCAGTCTTAACCTTCAAGTCTCAAGCAAGTCCCAAGTTACTGTGGGGAAAAGCAAGCAAGTCAAGTCGAGTCGCTGCTAGAAGTCAAGCAAGTCAAGTCATTTATTTTAGTCAAGTCACAAATCAAGTCAAAATACTGATCTACCCCAATTTTCACCTTTAGATTTCAATATTTTTATTGATTTTATGAAAAAAGAGAAACACTCATGGTATAAACAGGCAATAATAACCATAGGAAGTAGCATACAACTAGCAATATGTAACAAGGTCAACAGAGGAAAGCAGGAATATGGCAAACTGAACAAAAAAAATCCCAAAGATAGTTGGTCAGTGGCTCTTGTCGTGGGCTGGAGCCGGACCAGCCGGACCGCCCCCCCCCCCCCCAGCTCCCTCCAGCGCCCCCAAGGGAACACACTGCGCATAGAGGGAGGAAGCGAACACCCTGTCTCCAACCCACTATATACTGTATATAGAAAAGCTGCTCATCCGAAATAGATGTCGCTAAATCACAGACCAGGTAAGTTCTATTGTAGCCACAACAGGTGGTAGCAAAAGGCAATAACAGCCCTAGGTAATCACATCAACCTAAGTCACAGTGTGGTAGAGAACGAAAGAGACAGAAAAGAAGGAGAAACAAGGGAGAGGTTGAGATGTAGTAGAAGAAAAGAAAGAGGAAGAGATAGAAAGTTGGTGTCCAGGCCCACAGAAGGAGGGCTCAGGTAACCCACACAGGCCACCCACTCCCCCCATTAGGGGGGGTGATCCCCTTTATCCGGAACCCACCAGGTATCGCACCCAGGGGTCCCAAGTTTTTTTAAAGAGGCGTAGTTTATCCTGGAGGATGGCCACCATCCTCTTGTTGATCATAATCCAGGTCCGCTTAGCCTTAAGCAACTCGAATGGCACCACTGGAGATCTCCAGGAGCGGGGTATAACTATTTTGGCTGTGGTAAAAATAAATGTCACCAGGCGTTTCATATGTTTAGAGGTATTCTTGATTGGTTTACCGAAAAGCGCCTGGAGGGGCGATTTGACCAGGTTAATGAGGGTGAGAGAGTATATAAAATTATAGACCCTTACCCAGAATCGTCTGACACCATATGTGCAGGACCGTGCCCCGCTGTCCACACCCCCTAAAGCATTGCGGGGAGGCCTCTCGGACTGCTGCAGCCAATCTGACCGGGGCCATGTACCACCTCAAGAACACTTTGTAGTTGGCCTCTATTAGTGACGTGTTAACCAACGATTTTGAGTTAAATTGTGCCAACGTATTCCATTCAGCTCTATCACGTTCCTCCCCCAGGTCCCTCTCCCAACATATCATGTAAGGCAACTTGAGTTCATCATCGTGTAGGATAGTGTATATTGAGGAGATATATCCTCTGTTTATCTATCCTGTTGCAGAGACGTTCCATTGGAGTGGAAGTAGTTATATCACAACGGTGTTTCACAGAGTCCACATAGTGCAATTTTCACCTTTAAATCAGTTAAAAGTCAGTGGTCAGGAAAGGTTTTGTTTTATTTTCAACATTAACAAAACTGCTTAGTGCTTTTTTCTTGGCATATTACAGAAACACTTTGAATGCCCAAACAGCTCAAAATCTTTCGTCCGGTCATGTTTCAACACCACAGTAAAAACATGTTACGTATTTCCATTGTTAAACAGCCAGTGTCCTAAAAATTAGAACACACTGAGGTGTTTTAAGTGATTGTGGTGTCAGAAACATAACAGGCACATTCATTTTGCTTTAACACTTCTTGAGAAAATGCAAATATTTAATAACTTAAAAAAGTAAAGTCATTTTGAGTCATATGTCTCAAGTCAAAGTCAAGTCTCAAGTCATGAATGCCAAGTCAAAGTCAAGTCAAGTCTTTTATTAATTTTAGTCAAGCAAGTCTCAAGTCCTTAAATTGGTGACTTAAGTCTGACTTAAGTCAAGTCATGTGACTCAAGTTCCCCACCTCTGCCAACAGGCCATAATAAGATTACACAGGTGGCCGTTACAGTAATGGGCGGTGCATCCAGAAGGTCTGGAAAGAAAAAAAAGGGGGGGTGCTCTGGTACTAGAGACTCCTGAAGAAAAGATAACCCTGACTTTGGCAGGACTATGGGTCACTCAGGCTCCAGTGACCTATCCTGTTTCAGAATAGGTACTCAGTTTCAGTACTGCACTCACTCTTTCTACTGACTCTGCACTAGGTAGTTAGTGATAGGGCATGGACTTACTCATCACGAGGATGAGGGAACGTCGTGTCAAGATCACAGCAGAGAAGTTAAGGAACCGGATGAGAGGGTCGCCTCTGCGGAGAGGGTCCTTTTATTCAAAGAATTCAGATAGTCAATGTCTCTTAAATTGTGCATAATATGCTAACCCTTGCTTTCTCTCTTCAGGACGTGTCAAGCCTTAGAGGTAGTCAGCTAGGCTGTATATATAATTATATTGTGGAGTTTCCTTTCCACCAAACAAAGTTTGTTTGGTGGGGGTGCACTCTCTCTGCACCCCAAATTGTACATTTGTATAGCAAATGCTTATTTATATTTTTGTACGTAATTTATTTGCTGTAAATTTGTTCTTTTCCCTTTTCTCCCTTTCTAAGTTTTGATAGGATTTTTTTGTAGGGGGCGGCTGCCCCAGAGCCAATGGGGACATTGCTTATTTTTGGTGTTGGTGGGGGGTGGAAGTAGCACCCTCCTAGGTAGGTACTAGGAAAAGCGTAACCCCCAGTGGGCGGGGTTTGCCACAGTGCACCCTGGGATTGGAAATAAATCTGTGGGGAGCATGTGACAGAGTGTCTTTTGGCAGGAGCATCAGTCCTAGGAGGAGGTGACGGCTGTCTCTCCTCCTGTAAAATGTTAAAGTGGTCCAGGCAGTGGGCTGCAATAGATCCAGAGTTGCTGACCGAGTGGAGCTGCTGGGCAGAGATCTTCGGGAAAAACAGTGTCGTGAGTACTCAAGATCTGCCTAGGGGTCTGCCTAGGAGAGGGGACCACTCCAGAGAGGTCAAAGGGGACCCAGGAGCCAGCTAACCAGGAGTGCACAGTAAAGGGGGTGCCAAGTAGTTAAACCCTGAAGTTGGGGAGTAAAAGGGGGAGCCAGGAAGGGCCCTGAAGTGTTCAGCAATACAGTTTGCTTTAAAGTCAGCTACCCCAGGAAGGAATATCTTGGGGAGCCTAAAGGGACTTTTCCTACAGTCAGAGGGGAAGTTCTAGTAACTGGCCATGCTGGTCTAGTAACCAGCATCAGTCAGCTTTAACCAGCATCAGTGGAGCGTTAACCAGCGTCAGAGAAGCGCTAAATAGCGCCAAGTAGAATCATTCAGTGTCCCTGTCTAATTGTGCATAGTTCAGTTGTTGGAGTATCCCACTTCTCCCTTCTCCCATCCAAGTTCTCAAATAAACCCTAAAAACCAAAGAAACTGGACTGGTTCTTGTCTGAGGTGCTCACACTTGAAAACATGTCTGAAGGTACTGTTGTTGCTAGTGGTAACCCAGGGGGACCCACACTCAGCCGCTCCCTTGGGAGTAGGGCTACATTTTATACCACTACTATTCCTTTATATTGGCTTTTAAAATTCACAAATGCAGCACTTTAGAAATTGGATGGAAGGTTTAGCACTGGGAAACACTTTTGAAAGATTAAACGTGCATTTTATATGCAACTATATACAGTAGATCAGACCAAAATGAAGGACAAATGATAAGAAGTAAGGGACAGAGGAACTTTGTTCAAAATCAGGGACAGTCCCTTGAAATCAGGGACAGTTGGGAACTATGCATACACACACACTTTTAACATTTTATACTCATAGCTCCCAACTGTCCCTGATTTCAAAGGGACTGTCCCTGATTTGGAACAAAGCCCCTCTGTCCCTCTTTCATCCTCATTTGTCCCTCATTTTAGTCTGATCTATAGAGTTGTAGCTAAAATCCACTTTTTATCTTTCCAAAGGTGTTTCCCAGTGCTAAACCTTTCATCCAATTTCTAAATTGCTGCATCTGTAAATTTTAGAAGCCAATATAGAGGATTAATAGTCGTAAAAAAAAAAAAAAAAAAAAAAGAAAATCTAACACAATAGGCTCTATTCACAAAGCTCTAACACCAGGATGAGGACCACTGTTTCATCCATGTCACTGTAATTTTCCTATAGGACTACAATGAAAATAACAGTCACCTTTTTGAAAATGAGTAACCTTAACCTGGCATGTTTGTATATTTATCAAATATTGGGGCATAACTGATCCTCATATACAATGTAGGATTTCATTGTTCTAGGACAATTAATTCTGCATTAGAATAGGCAATATACCATTGAATTGCCACTATGCATCTTCACAGTGGAGCTGGTTTACTAATTTGTATTAAATCGCTGTCCTTGTAATGAAATGTCAAACTCTCAAGGCCACAAATGGACACACCAGTCTTTAGGTTTTCAGCATTCTTTTCCCTTTGGTATTTTAGTACACAATACAACAGCAAACTCTGTGGGTATAATTAATATGGTGGAAAAAGACATTGCCGTGATCAGCATGCTTGAACCACACAATAACCCCATGTGAACCTGCTGCTGCTAACAGTTTGCTTTCCAGCAATGTGCAATACTGCCCCACTGTGGACATTTAGGATTGTTACAACTGTGGTAATTAAAAATGCAATTAATGTACACAGCATCAGGTTATCCAATTTAAATTCGAAATTCCAGTTTAATATCCAGTAAAAAACAAGTAACGGTTTTGTTTTATTTCAGTATTTATAGCCATGCATATATAAATATATAGCATTAAAATGTGTTTAGAAATACAAATAACACCTTCTACCCCTTTTTCTCTCATATAACCTCATCCCTTGTTTTTAATTCTATTATTCAGAGTTCATGGAGAAAAAGGTAAATCTTTTACATGCTCTGGGTTAAGGTAAAAGTATGGCACGGTACAAATCTTTCTTTCCTTCCTTCCTTCCTTCCTTCCTTCCTTCCTTCCTTCCTTCCTTCCTTCCTTCCTTCCTTCCTTCCTTCCTTCCTTCGTTCTTTCTCACTTCTTTTTTTTTCCCTTCCTTCCTACCTGCCATTTGCCATGCTACACATCGTTTTACTTTTATATCCCCAGTCTTTTACCTCTCCACAATTCCTTATTATGTCCTTCCCCTTTGTTCTTACCTCTCCCCACTCCCCTACTTACCCCACAACTCTGAGCCCACAAGTTTGTAAACTCTATTTTCTAACTCCTCTTAAGACACCCATGAAAGTGATCTTGAATATGGCTACATCACATTTTGAATTGCAGCATTGCCGTCCCCTGTAGTCAGGGAGAATGATGTGTATAATAATTCTGGACATCGTAGGGCTCCTTGCATTATTTGGGGCCAAGTCAATGTTAGAGACCAAGATATCACAGCTACATGAAACTGCCTGCTGACACTCTGCCTTTTCAAAGTACTCTAAGATATCTTATAGATCGATAAGTTCCTACTCTACTACAGTAATCATCACTAAGATCCTGTTCACAACGGTCATCACTAAGTAGGGAACTCATCAAAGCGTGTGCTAAAGCAGAAGCAGCAAGGGCAGAAGCTTATTCCATTGAGAGGGAAGCAGTCATTGAAGCACATGCCCAAGCAGAGGTGCAAGCTGCCTAGGCAGGGACACAAAATAGAAGCTGCCAAAGCAGAAGAGCAAACTGACCAAGAACAGGCCTAAGTAAAGGTGAAAGCTGCCCTGGCACGAGCGCAGGCAGAAGTAGCAGCAGCCCAACCTTAGGTGAAAGCCGCTCAAGCACCACCACTTCCAGCAACAGTGAAAGAGCACCTGTCAGAACAAGAACTGAAACAAATGCTTTAAGTAAGTACACTGCTCAAAATAATTAAAGGAAAACTTTGAAAACACATCAGATCTCAATAGGGAAAAATATCAAGCTGGATATCTACAATGGAATGGACTGTGTAATGGGTTAGGAATGAGATGATGCCACATTGTTTGTTAAAAATGAAAATTATGAACCTACAAAGGGCTAAATTTAAAGACATCCCAAAAATCAAAGTAAAAAAATAATGCAGCAGGTTAGTCCATTTTGCTGAAATTTCATTGCAGCAAATCCAAATGGTACTCAGTAGTACTCATACATGTGCTTGTATGCATGCCTGACAACATCGGGCATGCTCCTAATGAGATGACGGATGGTGTCCTTGGGTATTTCCTCCCATATCTTGTCCAGGGCATCACTGAGCTCCTGAACAGACTGAAGTAGCATTGGATGGACTGAAACATAATGTCCCAGAGATGTTCTGTTGGATTTAGATCAGGTGAGCATGGGAGCCATTCAGTAATATCAATTCCTTCATCCTCCAGGAATTGGCTGCATACTCTTGCAACATGAGGCCAGGTATTGTCGTGCATCAGGAGGAACCATGGGCCCACTGCACCAGCGCAAGGTCTGACAGTGGGTCCAAGGATTTAATCCCGAAACCTAATAGCACTCAGAGTGCCATTGTCTAGCCTGTAGAGGTCTATGTGACTATGTGTCCCTCCATGGATATGCCTCTCCAGACCATCACTGACCCACCACAAATTTGGTCATGCTAAACGATGTTACAGGCAGCATACTGGTCCTGCTGATGGGTTAAGGACCTTCTTTGGCCCTGTCCAGCTCTCTAACTCCCTGTCTCCTGGAATCTCTTCCATGCTCTTGAGACTGTGCTGGGAGACATAGCAAACCTTCTACCAGTGGCATGTATTGATGTGCCATCCTAGAGGAGTTGGACTGCCTGTGCAACCTCTATAGGGTCCAGGTATCACCTCATGCTACCAGCAGTGACATTGACCCTAGCCAAATGCAAAACTAGTCAAAAAAAAAACTGTCAGAAAAGATGAATAGGCCAAAAATGTCAGTGGCCTCCATCTGTAAAACCATTCCTGTTTTGGAGGTCATCTTACTGTTGCCCATCTAGTACACCTGTTGTTAATTTCATTAACACCAAAGCAGCTGAAACTGATTAACAACCCCCTCTGCTACTTAACTGACCAGATCAATATCCCAGGTGTTTAATTGACTTGATGCTATATTTTGACTAGAAAGTGTTTCTTTAATTTTTTTAAGCAGTGTATATGACCTGCAGATAATGTATTAACACTAGCCTTAAGTTTGGTGATCATCCAAGGAACTACAGCAGCTGGAAGTCCATGTTCAAGTCAGTATTTTGGAACCAGAATGAAGATGCAAGAACTTGATCTGCTAATCAGATGGCTAGGTCCTCAATTATCAGACTGTGACTTTGGCTGTGGCAAGTCCATGACTCATTATACAGTATATCCATATATGGACCCGGGTATATACATTTGCATGCTCCTCCTTTATGTTTTACAAATCCTGTGGACAGATCATTAACATTCATAGACCTATGTTATGGATTGTGTTATGGACTTGAAGCTTATTGTTGTTTGGAATGTATTGTATTATTACTACAGTGGTATCTACCAATATCAGGCAGGGAGTGCTGCCATAGTAGCCTGTCATTTGCTTTGTTTGTTGTATTTGGTATGTTCCTCTGTACCCCCTTACCTGTTTTAGAGTTACCTAGTACATTCCCAGCTGGACATTCCTTGCATTCCTCATATTTCCTCAGTTAGTTTTGGTTCATTGCAGAGACATGGCTTAGGAAAGTCATAGTCCTCTTACCATTCAAACAACTAAAACAGGAGAAACTGTATTTATCTGAAGTAAAACTAATGTGGATTCAGCTTCTGTGTTTTATTGAAGCGTTACACTGTCTTTTTGGATTGTGCCAAGTCAGCAAGTGGTTATACAGTATGTAAAGCCTGGGTCTAGGAGGCAAGGCTATCCACTGCAGTCCCAATACACCTGGAGTGAATGGAGCCTTACTAAATCGCCCTCAGCTTGCTGTTGCTATGACTTTGTTTTAATCACTTTAATGCCTGGGTGTACAGGACACTCCCAAAGAGCCCATGTGGATAAACATCAAGTAGGCTTTATTGATGGGCCAATATTTATAAAAAAGTTCACTTGTTAGCAGGTTGTAGAGTAAGTAAGCGGCTGGCCCAGGCTGGGGAAAAGAGTTAAGTTATGTGTGCTCAGTTCCTGGGCTTTTTGGTCTTAGCCAGCCAATCCAAGGGGGAAGTTGAGGTCCAGGGCCCTCATTTGGTTCTGTTACCACTCACGGCTTGTGGTATTGGGACTGCTGAGACTCACCAGGATTTTCAGAAGACGTCCATGTCCTGGGGAATACCAGCATGGACTATCACCTCATAGGAGGTATGCCTGGGAAGACACTCATCTGTAGTTAGATTATAAATTGGACATGTTTATATTGAACTATTATGCTGCAACTTGTTCAGTAAACCTGTTCCAAGTCTGGTCTGAAGTTATTCAAAGGGGTACATGTTGGTTCAACTTCTGGCATATCTAAAGAACCAGGGTCTGTAAAGCACTATGGGATATGAAGCAACAGCACTACAAAGGGTTAACTTGCTAAGAACAACCAAGTACAAGTTTAAGACAGCAAGCAATCAGTTGTTAGGCATGGTACATGGTAAGGTGACAGGCCCTCTGGTAGCGAGAGGGGCAATGTTCTGCCTCCCTCCCTAGCAGTTGGTATCCAAAAGCAACCAGATCTGAACCCCCGTTGCGGAGATCTATGGTCTAGTCACAAGGTATGGGAAGTGAAGGAATTAATAAGTGCAGTCATGAGGTTCGCGCTAGGTGCTCAGCAGAATCCCATTCTCTTACAGGGAGTGAGGTAACGGAGGTACACTGGACTGGTGGAGTAGGCACAGGCTCAGCACGCCCCTCCTGATGCCACATACAAGTTACAGTGTGTAGTAACACAGGACAGCACTTTTCAGAGGAACTCTGTAGTTTACTACGGCACAAAGTGAAAGCTCATCTCTGAGTCTGGGAACTGCATGTTAGATTCTTCACATGACCCGGGCATTGATGAGCACGCTCTGCCTAAAAGGTACCCCTGCATGCAAAGGCGAAAATGACCCTGCCCACACACTGCCAAAAACGTAACCGGATTTATACAGACTGAGCAGTACCAGATCTACTGCTGTTTTTACAGTTTTTGTCTGGCCTGTAAAACATAAAGGTCACTAAATATACATATATGGTGAGCAGTTCCACTGACCACAGCAGCTTGTGAGACAATTGTGGCTCTCCGACCTTTTGCACCCTGCAGAGCCTCTCAGCAATACTGCATTATAAACTTCCCCTGAACATGACCTATCTACAGATAAGTAGTTTGTTTCTTCGTTGGGAAGATAATTGAGAAAAAAATTGTATTTTTAGTGCTCTTATTTTGTGTGAAACCCAACTTCAACCAAAATTTTTAGTTTTGATAGTATAGACACTCTTGTCAGGTTTTTATTTCTAATTAGAATAAATAGCCAGCATACTAAAAAGGAACCTCAAGGTTCTAAAACTGTATTGAGGGTAAATAATCTATATATTTGTTTTTTCCTGTATAGTAGAGGACATTTGGATTGTCACTGTGGTGTTCACAATTTGGACTTTACCTACCTACTATTATATTTATGTACCCACGTTTTTTTGTCATCTATTTAAAGCGCTACACCATTTCTATTTATAAGTTTCTATTTAACAAGGTTTCACAATCCGACAAACTGCATATTATTTGACAGATTTAAACTATGATTTGTTAGATACCAATTATAGTACAGATCTTATACATATTTCTCCTAGGAGGTCTAATGTGTCTTATTAGCCTTCTAGACCTTGTAATATACACTATATTGTCAAAAGTATTGGGACGCCTGCCTTTACACGCACATGAAATCTAATGGCATACTAGTCTTAGTCCATAGGGTTCAATATTGAGTTGGCCCACCTTTTTCAGCTATAACAGCTTCAACTCTTCTGGGAATTCTGTCCACAAGGTTTAGGAGTGTCTATGGGAATGTATATAACAACTGGTGTGCAGTCATGTTAGAACAGGAAGGGGTCATCCCCAAACTGTTCCCACAAAGTTAGGAGCATGAAATTGTCCAAAATGTCTTGGTATGCTGATGCCTTAAGAGTTCCCTTCAGTGGAACTAAGAGGCCAAACCCAACCCCTGAAAAACAACCCAAAGCCATAATACTTCCGCTACCAAACAATTGGGCCAGTGCACAAAGCAGGGTCCATAAAGACATAGATGAGAGAGTTTGGGGTGGAGGAACTTGACTGGCCTGCACAGAGTCCTGACCTCAACCCAATAGAACCCATTTGGGGTGAATTAGAGCAGAGACTACAAACCAGGCCTTCTCGTCCAACATCAGTGCCTGACCTCACAAGTGTGCTTCTGGAAGAATGGTCAAACATTCCTATAGACACACTGCTAAACCTTGTGTACAGTCTTCCTCGTAAAGATGAAGCTATTATAGCTGCAAAGGGTGGGCCAGCTCAATTTTGAACCCTACGGACTAAGACTGGGATGCCATGAAAGATCATGTGTGTGTAAAGGCTGGTGTCCCAATACTTTTGACAATATAGTGTATATGTTTATGATGTCTAACTGATTGGCATCTTCTTATACATTAGATTGACCACTTTTTATGAAGATAACTCAATATAGTAGAAGTTATGAAAAAAAGTTAAAAGCATGAAATGTATGAAAGTTCAGCACTAGGTCAAAAATCAGACTCACAAATGTGCATTGCTCACTAGACTGCCTATGACAGAGTCATTTTTGACAGGGCTGCATTAAGAGTCTGGGCTGTGCTTCATCAATGTCATGTGTCATCTTTCATGAATGCCAAGTACAGACATGAGGTTTAAATTATGAAGACATCCTCTTATTTCTGGGGGCAGTGCCCATTCTCAGGAGGCTGTCCCTTGAAATAGATTGTCCCCAGATGTGTCCCCAGTTAATAAATGGATTCCCTTCAATCTAGTTGGCAACTTGTTTACATTACATGAAAGCTGTGTATTGTCTATTAAGACGACTCGCTTGGAGAAGTGGAGAGTGCTGCAGGCTATCACCAGCAGTTGGGCAGAGTTATACAGGTCACATTCATCTGTCTCACTGATACCTGGGTCCTCCCCCAATTATTGATGCTCATCATTACCATAAATCAGGTACATGCGGTGAGGTCAGTGGCTGGTGAGACGCTGGCTAGTATCAGAGCCAGATACACACAGGTTACATATACACAAGTTATGGATTCGATTATCATTATGTAGGCGTTTGCAGGTCTACTAGTTATACTCATTTAACAGAAATATTTCCAAACTCTGTCCCTTTAAGATATTTTCCAGTCACCCCTTTTGTTAATGCTGGAAACACGTAACCTGTAAACATTTTTAACCACTTGCCTACCGCTCACATGGAGCGCACTGCGGCAAAGTGGTTCGTTATCGCCCAGCGATGTAGGTCTACGTCGCTGGACTCCTCCCCTTGTGGGCGGCGCACGCGTGCGCCGCCGGAGGCTCGCTCCCGCTGTATTCAGTCACAGCGGGAGTCGGGCCAGGGGAGAAGCGGCGGTGATCACCGCTGCTCTTCCCCGATCGTCGGGAATCGTGTGAGGAAATCCGCCCGCTTGTGTAAACAAAGCGGGCGGATCTCCTATGTGACAGACATGGATAGATTACAGGATTCAGCATAGCTGAACCTTCGATCTGTGCCTGTGTCACACAATCCCCTCCCCCCACACACGTCAGTAAGCACCAGGCATACATTAACCCCTTGATCACCAATAAAAGTTAACCCCTTCCCTGCCAGTGTCATTTTTACAGTAACAGTGCATATTTATAGCACTGATTACTGTAGTAGTGTCACTGGTCCCCCCAAAAGTGTCAAAAATGTCAGTTAGGGGTCCGATCTGTCCGCCGCAATGTCGCAGTCCCGCAAAAAAAATTGCAGATCACCGCCATTACTAGTTAAAAAAAAACAATAAAAATTACATAAATTTCCCGTAGTTAGTAGCTGCAATAACTTTTGCGCAAACCAATCAAAAAACGCTTATTGCGATTTTTTTACCAAAAATATGTAGCAGAAAACAAATTGGCCTAAAATGTTAAAATTTTTTGATTTTTAATTTTTTTTGGGGGGGAATTTCATATAAAAAAATGTGAAAAATATTGTTATTTTTTCCAAATTAGTCGCTCTTTTTTGTTTATAGTGCAAAAAGTAAAAACAGGTGATCAAATACCACCAAAAGAAAGCTCTATTTGTGAGTAAAAAAAGGACATAAAATTAATTTGGGTACAGCTTCGCACGACCGCGAAATTGTCCGTTAAAGTAACGCAGTGCCGAATCGCAAAATATGGCCTGGTCAGGAATGGGGTAAAATCTTCCGGTCTTAAAGCGATTAACCACTTTACCACCGGAGGATTTTGCTGTCTTCCGTCCAGGCCACTTTTTGCGATTCGGCGCTGTGCGACTTCAACTGACAATTGCGCGGTCGTGCGACGCCGTACCCAAACGAAATTTACGTCCTTTTTTTCCCACAAACAGAGCTTTCTTTTGGTGGTATTTGATCACCTGTGCGATTTTTACTTTTTGCGCTATAAACAAAAAAAGAGCGTTTATTTTGAAAAAATAATAATATTTTTAACATTTTTTTATATGAAATTCCCCCCAAAAAAGATGTAAAAACCAATTTTTTAAAAACTTTTTGGCCAATTTGTTTTCTGCTACCTATGTTTGGTAAAAAAAATCACAATAAGCGTATTTTGATTGGTTTGCGCAAAAGTTATTGCGTTTACTAACAAAGGGAAAGATTTCTGTCATTTTTGGTGTTTTTTTTTTAACGCGTAATGGCGGCGATCTGCGATTTTTTTTGTGGGACTGCGACATTGCGGCGGACAGATCGGACCCTTGACTGACATTTTTGACACTTTTGGGGTTACCAGTGACATTACTGCAGTAATCAGTGCTATATATATGCACTGTTACTGTAAAAATTACACTGGCAGGGAAGGGGTTAATTTTATTGGAGAGGGAGGGGTTAATGTATGCCTGGTGCTTACTGACGTGTAGGGGGGGAGGTGACTGAGTGAGTCATGGACAGATCGGATGTCCAGCTATGCTGAACAGTCCGATCTGTCACTCCCTGTCACTATGGAGATCCGCCCGCTTGTGTTTACACAGGCGGGCGGATCTCCACACTAGATCCCCGACGATCGGGTAAGAGCAGCGGCGATCGCCGCTGCTCCTCCCCTGGCCCGACTCCCGCTGTGAATGAAAACAGCGGGAGCGAGCCTCCGGCGGCGCGCAAGCGCCGCCCAGAAGGGGGAGGGTCTGACGACGTTAATACTACGTCGTCAGACGATAACGAACCACTTTGCCGCAGTACTATTACCGTACTCGGTCGGCAAGTGGTTAAAAATACGCTCATTGAGAATTTTTTTGTCAAAGACATGTAGCTAAATACATTTTGGCCTAAATATATGACAAAAAATGTAAAGCGCAGAGGTGATCAAATACCACCAAAAGAAAGCTCAGTTTGTGGGGAAAAAAAGGACGTAAATTTAGTTTGGGTATGGCGTTGCATGACCGCGCAATTGTCAGTTAAAGTTGCACAGTGCTGAATCGCAAAAAGTGGCCTGGACGTAAAGCAGGAAAATCCTCCGGTCCTAAAGTGGTTAAAGTGGCGTATGGAGATTTTTAGGTACTGACGTTTGGAGCCATTCCTCGAGTGTGGGCAATTTTAACCACTTCTGGCCCGGAAGGATTTGCCCCCTTTTTTTTTTGCAGGACTGCGACATGCGGCGGACAGATCGGACCCCTGACTGCCATTTTTGTGACACTTTTGGGGGGGGGGGGAAGTGACATTATTACAGTAATCAGTGCTAAAAATATGCACTGTTACTGTAATAATGACACTGGCAGGGAAGGGGTTATCGTTATGTGGTAATTTAATATTGTAACACTTGATACGTTCAATAAAGCTGTGGCCTTGCCCTAATTCCAACTAAAACAAGTCTGTGTGTCTTTTCTGGGGGGCAAGGTCTTGTGTTGGTAATACCTGGTCAGAATTTGCCTAAGCTTATCAGCAGTCATGTACTTTATTTTCAAAAACTGTTATAACTTCAAACCAGTAATTTCACAGTAAATAGATAAATAATAAATTATTATGGTATAACATATAGCATAATAATATATTATTTTGCTTGATTAAAAAAGTACCTTTTCAGCAGCAGCAGATTCTTCCTCTTAACTGTGTGAGAAAAACATGGGATTATGAGTAAACCTTATACCCATAAACCCATGTTTTTTACTTGTAGTTAGCAGGGCAGGGCTGGAAGAGAGCATTTGTGTTTATGAGGACACTGCAGTGAGAGGAGAGCCTTCACTGCAACATTTTTATTGGACAGCTTGGACCAATGGTGCTTTTCCATTGGTCCAAGCTGTCCATTGAGCTCCGTGCCTTTGTCAAGAAGTCAGAGGCACTGTGAGCTCATCCTCTCAGTCTGCTGCAAACAGCATGTGCCAGCTTATATTTAAACTGGCCTGCGCTGTATGTAGCTTCTGACAGAGGAGCCCCGTATCTCCAAAACCATAGTTTCTCTGTCTGCCTCGAAGCTCAATCGTTTTTTGTTTTCTTTTTGTCTGCCTCACCTGCCTCCCTCCCCTGACTGCACATCTCTGCCAAAAATTCTGCTTGCATGGGGGTGGAGTCGAGCCAGACTGCAGTCTAGCTAGGGCCAGAGCTGTGCTTGTGTCAGCAGTCCCATTGGTATAGATACCTCAGGCTGCTACTAGAATGCCTGCTGCATTGTCAGGACTCTGCTTGTTTGTGCCACTACAGTCAGCATCCCCCTGGGGGGTGCTGGTGCCTTGTTCATACACAGGGAGTCATGAGGCAGGGTCATTTCTTTGCAAAGAAAAACACACATGTTTTATGCTGAGAGATATACAGTATGTATACAGTATGTTCATCAGATTCATACTATATTGGATGATGGTTTTGTCAGGCAGGGTTGAACTGTATTGGATTTAATAACATCATTGGCATACTTGCCAACTGTCCCGTTTTTGCCGGGACAGTACCAGCAAATAGGAGCCTGTCCTGGGTAATTTACATTGTCCCAGCCATGTACTTATTTACACTTTGTACTTTGCACTTACGTACTTAGGCTCCGTTCACATGTAGGCGTTTTGGGGCATTTTGGGGCGTTTTTCTGCTCTAGGATCAGCTCTCAAAACGCCCATCAAGACAAATCCTATTAATTTCAATGGCCCCTGTTCACATCTGAGCGTTTTGACGCCATGAGCAAAATGCCTAACGCTCAAAAAAGTACATGAGCTTCTTTTTGGGCAGATTACAGGCGTTTTCCATTGGTCTCTATTCAATCTAAAAACGACTGCACAGAAAACGCCTGTAAAAACGCCTGCAAAAACGCCTGAAAAAACGCCCATAAAAACGCCTGTAATAGCAACGCCAAGATGTGAACGTAGCCTTAGGCTGCATTCACATGTCAGCTTATAATCGCGGGCAGAACCGCCGCGGTTCTGCCCGCGATTCAGAGATTTATTGCAAATCGCGGGACGCCTAGCGTTGCCCGTTGATTTGCAATAGCCCCCCAAACGCCGAGCGATGTTGCCGCGATTTACGCCCGCCGAATCGCGGCAACATCGCGCAAACAAAATCGCGGGACGCAATACGCTTTAAAGAAGCTCTTGTACTTTTTGACACTTTAGAATTGCAGGGAATTGTGATGAGAGTTTTAAACTTTAGGCAGAAGTAGTGCAGCTGAATGGGAGAATTATTCCAACTCTGCTACTTTGGCCTCAAGTTTAAAATTCCCTTTTCAATTTCCTGTAATTCTCTCTTATTGAGTAGACCCTATAATCTGATGATAAGTAGGCGGAGATTAATTATGTGGAGTGGGCGGAGCTTCAGCTTCCTTCACCTTGTAATAATGTGGCTTTACAATGATGCCCAGGGCAATCCATCCCAGCGTAGGGGCTGCAGAGCCCTATGAGCCCTATCCAACTCCAAGTGAAATTCAGGAAAGCTGAAACGCATAAACGCATGAACCGCCTCAGATGTGTCCTTGATGGATTCAGGGAGCCCCCTAATCAGGGCCATCTTACCGAATGGGCATGCTGGGCAGTTGCCCGGGGGCCCCACTTGCCCAGGGGGCCCCACCTGCCCAGTGACCTAGCCCCAGCCAAGCATTAGTCCCGATTCCCATGTGCATTCTGCCACCGAACTTAGCAGGTGGCAAGCGCATGTCAGCCCTGCGCAGCTGTCAGGCTACTTGGGCCATGGAGGGGTAGCCCACAACTGCAGGAATGCCTGTCTGCCTCCACAGGAAAAGGCACACACAGGACAGTCAAGTCTGACTCCTGTCCATGTGTGTGTTCACCGGACCCAGCTGCCGAACTTGGAAGCTGTCATTAGCCTGGCAATGCTGTACCAATAAATATCACCTTATTGATAATTAGCATTTTTATTCTCTTGGGTGATTGTATAGGCAGGGCCCCAGTGCACTGCATTGCCCGGGGGCCTTTAATGCTCTTAAGATGGCACTGCCCCTAATCCTGAAACGATACCGTTTAGAGTGATTCTCTAGGTCATCAATTTTGGCCATCACCGCATCGAGTTGATCCTGGAGGGATTGGATGCAGGTAGTATTCTGATTAGTCCGTGTCACAGTGGTTTCCAATTTATGTTCCACATGTTCTATATGGGAGCCAATCCAATAAGAGAAGCCTTTATGTCAGAGGTAATCTGAGCTGCAATTCTAGTGAGCCTGGAGTCTGGCATCTTTGAGAATTTGGTGAAAAGGGAGTCTACACAATCAGAAGCTAGGGCATTAGCAGCTAGTACTGGAGGGCCTGGGCTGGGCTGTGAGGCTGGAGCTGTGAGAGCCCTAGATCCTCCATAGTGCGATCTATCAGGGACTCTGTGGATGCAGGAGAGTTACCACTGCAGGGGGGTAACTAAGCAGAGAATCCTGAGTGCCCGGTATCTCCATGGGGTTCTCTAGATCCCTCAGCTGACCAGCCGACATTGTGCCTCACGTGGGGAGAGAAGGCCCAGGCGCCAGCTTGGATTTTTCGGCCTGACTCCACTCCCCCGGTACATCTAGGGCGATCAAAGGGTTAAATGTGTGCCTAACCAGTGTTTTTTGTGGGTACTATGTGCTGCTTTCACTAAAGCATATGCTGGATTTTATTTCCTGCTCTGGTCAGGATTCTGTGCAGGCCAGTAACGTTCCTCCACCCCTTGTCTTGATCTCTTCACTGGAACTAAGGGGCCAAGCCCAACCCCTGAAATACAACCCCACACCATTGTCCCCCCTTCCACCAAATGATATGGACCAGTGCACAAAGCAAGGTCCATAAAGACATGAATGAGCAAGTTTGGGGTGGAGGAACTTGACTGGCCTGCACAGAGTCCTGACCTCAACCTCAACTTTGGAATGAATTAGAGCACAGACCGTGAGCCAGGCCTTCTTGTCCAACTTCAGTGCCTTACTTCACAAATGCGCTTCTGGAAGAATGGTCAAACATTCCCATTGACACATTCCTAAACCTTATGGACAGCTTTTTCAGAAGGGTGGAAGCTATTATAGCTGCAAAGGGTGGGCCAACTTATTGCTGAACCTCTTTGGAGTAGAACTGGGATGCCATTAAAGTTCATGTGCGTGTAAAGGTAGGCATCCCAATACTTTTTACAATATAGTGCATGTACGCATGTGGTTCTATGTTTTTGAGCATGGCATATCAAGGGGGACTTGATATAGGAGGGAATTTTACATTTCTGGAATAAAAATATTACAATTCATTTTTGTAGTTTTTTTTTATGTGTTTTATTAATACATTTTGTATAATTTGTAATATTTACATTTGTGTAATCCTCAGGCACCTGAATAGTCCACTTTTAAACAAATTCATTATACAATTTTCTAGCCTAGCTTGAACTATTTGTCCTCTTCATGTTTTATTTGAATATGAGCGCAGCAGTTTTTCCACTCCAAAGATTATAATTTACAAATCAGCAACCAGCTTCCCACAGCTGAGATTTTCTGATTGCTGATTGGGGCAGAAATTACTGATGGTTGGAGCCAAATAATGTGTAATGGCTAATTTGTGCCCTAAACCCACAGAAGCTTCCTAAGCCAGACCTTATTTTCTCCAATCGGCATAAAAGTGCTGGAAAATTATTTTTTCTTCCAAAACACGCATCCAAAACCAACAGGTGCAAGCACACTGCAAAATATTTTACATATTTATAAATGTTGCGTTATGGCATTCTCTATCTATTAGGCCATTGGCATCCTGGAACTAGTAGTTCTTCTGCTGCTTGTCACCCACGACTGTGTTAAGCAATCAGTGGCTATGTTTCCTGTGTTATCCCTAATGTGGAAACATCCACTTTATCCTCTTGCTGTAATCTCCCATCTGTGCTGCACAAACTCAGCCGTCATCTGTTTTCCAGAACATCGCCGTTTAATTTTTCAGCTCAATTGACCATCTCAAATAAGTAAAATGGAGAAGGGAAAGCCCAATTAAATAACTAGTAAACCTTTGATGGAAAATTTTGATTGACTGACTGAAATGTGACAACTATGGCACTCCTTCACTGCTGGAGTCGTTTCATCTGAAATTAAGTGGAGAGACTGTCGCGTAGGTCATTTTCTGTGCAAAATTAGTTTTATGCAAACTTTATGGTGCAAATACACAGCCTCCACTCTGACAGTAAAAATGCAGAAGTGTGGCTTAGAATGGAGACTTAAGGTTATAAATTCTTGATGATGAGTACTCTATGGGAGATAAAACTATCTGCTTGGAGGTAATACTCTTACACACAGGAAATTTAGTTATCCTACATCTAAGCTTGCTTTTCTGTATTTTTATTAATGTGTATAATAATTTGCATGATTTTGGTGTGATGGTCAATTAACCCTCATGGAGCAGGTTTCACAGCAGGATCGTGATTGTTTTTCTGTTCTGTAATTAGTGGGTACTTATCAACTGAACATTGAGTGTATATACAGTATCTCACAAAAGTGAGTACACTCCTCAAATTTTTGTAAATATTATTTTATATCTTTTCATGTGACAACACTGAAGAAATTACACTTTGCTACAATGTAAAGTAGTGAGTGGACAGCTTGTATAACAGTGTAAATTTGCTGTCCCATTAAAATAACTCAACACACAGCCATTAATGTCTAAACCGTTGGCAACAAAAGTGAGCGCACCCCTAAGTAAAAATGTCCAAATAGGGCTCAACGTGTCAATATTTTGTGTGACCACCATTATTTTCCAGCACTGTCTTAACCCTCTCTGGCTTCACAAGTTGCCTCTGGAGCCCTGTCCCACTCCTCCATAATGACATCACAGGGCTGGTGGATGTTAGAGACTTTGCGCTCCTCCACCTTCTCTTTGAGGATGCCCCACAGATGCTCAATAGGGTTTAGGTCTTGAGACATTCTTGTCCAGTCCATTACCTTTACCCTCAGCTTCTTTAGCAAGGCAGTGGTCATCTTGGAGGTGTGTTTGGGGTCGGTATCATGTTGGAATACTGCCCTTTGGCCCGGGGAGGGGATCATGCTCTGCTTCAGTATGTGACAGTACATGTTGGAATTCACAGTTCCCTCATTGAACTGTAGCTCCCCAGTGCCAGCAGCACTCATGCAGCCCCAGACCATGACTCTCCCACCATGCTTGACTGTAGGCAACACACAGTTCTCTTTGTACTCCTCACCTGGTTGCCACCACAAACGCTTGACACCATCTGAACCAAATAAGTTTATCTTGGTCTCATCAAACCACAAGACATGGTTAGAGTAATCCATGTCCTTAGTCTGCTTGTCTTCAGAAAACTGTTTGTGGGCTTTCTTATGCATCATCTTTAGAAGAGGCTTCCTTCTGGGAAGACAGCCATGCAGACCAACTTGATGCAGTGTGCAGCGTATGGTCTGAGCACTGACAGGCTGACCCGCCACCCCTTCAACCTCTGCAGCAAAGCTGGCAGCACTCATACGTCTATTTCCCAAAGACAACCTCTGGATATGACGCTGAGCACATGCACTCAACTTTTTTGGTCAACCATGGCGAGGCCTGCTCTGAGTGGAACCTGTCCTGTTAACCCACTGTATGGTCTTGGCCACCGTGCTGCAGATCAGTTTCAGGGCCTTGGTAATCTTCCTATAGCCTAGAGCAACAATTCTTTTTTTCAGATCCTTAGAGAGTTCTTTGCCATGAGGTGCCATAATGATCTTCCAGTGACCAGCGTGAGAGAGTGACAGCGGTGATAACACCAAATTTAACACACCTGCTCCCCATTCACACCTGAGACCTTGTAACACTAACGAGTCACAAAAATAGCTAAAGAATAAATAGCTAATTGGGCCCAATTTGGACATTTTCATTTAGGGGTGTACTCACTTTTGTTGCCAGTGGTTTAGACAATAATGGCTGTGTGTTGAATTTTTTTGAGGGGACAGCAAATTTACACTGTTATACAAGCTGTACACTCACTACTTTACATTGTAGCAAAGTGTAATTTCTTCAGTGTTGTCTCATGAAAAGATATAATAAAATATTTACAAAAATGTGAGGGGTGTACTCACCTTTGTGAGATACTGTAAGTATTCAACCTTTGATGGCTGCTACAGAGTAACTGCACACATATTGCAGAAAGCTACATATTTTAGGTGCAACTCATCAGTCAGGAAGACTTGATAAATATATTCATTTTCACCAGTTATTTTTTCTCAATTTTTGTACTTATTTCCCATCTATCTCTGACGGTTTTCCCATTAAAGCACACAAAAAATATTAACTTTCAATTAGGATTATCTAGTACAGCCTTACAGAGGTTTGGTAAGTGCAAATAAGGGTGTATATAGAGTAACACTTGTGGTGTAACCAATGTAGTGAGAGGTGGTAAAAATGATCAAGTCATATGATCCACAATATGATGCAGTAAGATGTATAAGTTTACATATAGATTGCAATGAATCAATCGGACGTCTGTTGGGGGGATGGCACTGGTAGAGTGATCCCTCAGGCTTAGTGCCTAGAATAAACCGTGTGGATAATCGGTATGAGGGGGGAACTTAGGTAACCAGTGTCAATGACAGGACTATGGTATGCACGGGCTGGAAGTGCCAGAGGTTGGCAAAGATACACTGGATTTCCAATGAACAGTGTAGTATCACAGGGGGGGGGGGGTGTGTGTGAGTGTCCCACAGGTTGGCCGAACTTGGGCCCGTATTCGTGGGTTAAAGGTGCCAGGGATCTGGCAGGGTTACACTGATTGTCCAGGAAACAGTGTAGTGCCCCAGGGGATGTAGGTGTCCCACAGGTTGGCCAATCGAGGGTCGTCTTCTGACAGGGATTCCTGGGATGGGGCCGGGCTCCAGGTGGGAGGAAATGTGGAGAGATAAAATGGGGGGGGGGGGAGGGAGGATGAGAGAGCAAGATGGAAAACAAAGCTATGCATTATCTATGCAAAACATGTTGACGTCATTAGCACACGGACACTGTGCTAGACTGCTAGAAAATATCAAATGGGATAGAACCCTGGGAACAAAGAACACGGAGGAAAAATAGGAGTGCTTCAAAAGCATACTTAACAAAGGGATTGACCAGTGCATCCCAAAGGGAAATAAATTTAAAAGAGCAAAACTAAGCCCTGGGTGGCTAAACTTCAACATAAAAATGCATATTAATGCTAAAGGAAAGGCCTTCAAAAAATACAAGACTGAGGGGTCATTGGCAGCATTCAAGCATTACAAAGAGTGTAATAAGAAATGTAGAGACGAAATCAGGGCGGCTCAAACAGAACACGGGAGACATATATCGGAAGAGAGTAAAAAGAACTCCAAGAAATTCTTTAAGTATATAAACAGTAAGAAAGCGAGGCCAGAACACATTGGCCCCATAAAAGACGATAAGGGAGTTTTGGCCACAGAGGACAGGGAAAAGGCGGTAGTGTTAAATAATTTCTTCTCTTCAGTCTTCACAAAAGAATTGGGGGGCTACACTAACCCAGCTTGTAAGGCCAAACTAAACAACACACCTCAGGAAATACCGCCATGGCTAACAGAAGATAGACTTAGAACTAAACTAGAGAAACATAAATAAATCACCGGGACCGGATGGCTTGCATCCGAGGGTTCTTAAAGAGCTCAGCCAGGTGATTTCCAGACCATTATTCTTGATCTTTAAGGATAGTTTACAGACGGGTATGGTGCCAGCTGATTGGAAAAAAGCCAACGTGGTACCAATATTTAAAAAGGGGCCGAGATATATCCTGGGTAACTATTGGCCCGGTCAGCCTAACATCAGTAGTCTGCAAGATTTTGGAGGGGATGTTAAGTGACAACATACAAGACTTTAGTAATGAAAACAGTATTATTAGTAGTAATCAGCATGGATTCATGAAAAATCGTTCTTGCCAAACCAATCTATTAACCTTCTATGATGAAGTGAGCTGCCACCTAGATAAAGGTAAGCCTGTGGATGTGGTGTACCTGGACTTCACAAAGGCCTTTGACCCCGTTCCCCACAAACGCTTACTGTTCAAACTAAGGAAGGTAGGTATGGACCATAAGGTGAGTACCTGGATAGAGAACTGGCTCCAGGGGAGGTTGCAAAGGGTGGTGATTAATGGGGAGTACTCAGATTGGGCGGGTGTGGAAAGCGGGGTCCCCCAGGGTTCTGTCCTGGGGCCAATCCTGTTTAATTTATTCATAAATGATCTAGAGGAGGGGATATCGAGTAAAATCTCAGTATTTGCGGATGATACTAAACTAAGCAGGCCAATATCTTCTGGGCAGGATGTGGAAACCCTACAAGCGGACCTCAACAAAATTATAGGGTGAGCAACTACATGGCAGATGAGGTTTAATGATGAAAAATGTAAAGTAATGCACCTGGGTGCCAGAAACCAGAAAGCAAGCTACTCACTAGGGGGGGAACCTCTGGGTGAGTCTAGGATGGAAAAGGACCTAGGGGTACTGGTAGACAACAGGCTTGGCAGTGGCATGCAATGCCAAGCCGCTGCAAGCAAAGCCAACAGAATACTGGGATGTATAAAAAAGGGGATTCACTCCAGAAATAAAGAGATTATTCTCCCTCTCTACAAGACTCTGGTCCGGCCACATCTGGAGTATGCTGTCCAGTTCTGGGCACCGGTCCTCAGGAAAGATGTGCTGGAACTGGAGAAAGTCCAGAGAAGGGCAACAAAAATAATTAGGGGAATGGAGGACATCAGCTATGAGGAAAGACTACAAGCACTGAACTTATTCTCTCTGGAGAAGAGACGATTGAGGGGGGATATGATATCAATGTACAAATACTGTACTGGCGACCCTAGCATATGGAAAAACCTATTCAGAGAAAGGAAATACAATAAGACAAGTGGCCACTCACTAAAACTAGAGGAAAGGCGGTTTAACCTTAAAATATGCAGGGGGTTCTTCACTGTAAGAGCGGTAAGGATGTGGAATTCTCTTCCGCAAACAGTCATATCAGCAGGGAGCATTAATAGTTTAAAAAAACTATTAGATGGGCACCTTAAAGAACACAACATAGAGGGGTATACAATGTACAGTTAACAGCAAACACACACATACATCATAGGTTGAACTGGATGGACTGATGTCTTTTTTCAACCTCACTAACTATGTAACTATGATGGGCGGAGACCGGCAACAGCTCGAGGAAGCACAAACACAGGCGGACCCATAGACAGCGGCGCACTGTCTCCTCCGCTTTTGCATCTCACCCCAGGACCCAAGTGATCCCACGGACACTACAGAGAACCCCACCTGGACCCCCAGGACCCCAGGAATCAACACACTCAAAGAAGAGACTCAAGAAGGCTCAGGAAGGACCGACAGCAGCGAAGCAGCAGCGTAGAGCGGTGACTCATCCATCCCCTCACGTCAGAGAGAGACGGACTACACAGAAGTAACAGGAATCAGGCGGGTTGTGCACCCAGGACTAAGGTACTGTCAATTGACCCCCTTACACAAGGGCTTACCTATTACCCCTACAGAATTAAATAAGCACACCCCCCCATCCTCTTCATTACCTCATTGTACTTACTGGAGTATCCCGCTCTACCTTGCTCTGCCAGCAACTTTTCCATCTTGCTCTCTCATCCTCCCTCCCCCCCCATTTTATCTCTCCACATTTCCCACCTGGAGCCCGGCCCCATCCCAGGAATCCCTGTCAGAAGACGGCCCTCGATTAGCCAACCTGTGGGACACCTACATCCCCTGGGGCACTACACTGTTTCCTGGACAATCAGTGTAACCCTGCCAGATCCCTGGCACCTTTAACCCACGAATACCGGCCCAAGTTCGGCCAACCTGTGGGACACTCACACACACCCCCCTGTAATACTACACTGTTCATTGGAAATCCAGTGTAACTTTGCCAACCTCTGGCACTTCCAGCCCGTGCATACCATAGTCCTGTTATTGACACTGGTTACCTAAGTTCCCCCCTCATACTGATTTTACACATGGTTTATTCTAGGCACTAAGCCTGAGGGATCACTCTACCAGTGCCATCCCCCCCAACAGACGTCCGATTGATTCATTGCAATCTATATGTAACTTAGGTTGGCCATACATGATACAATTTTCATGCAATTTTCTAGACAATTTTCTTGAAATTTACCTTCAAGTATGTAGTACAAAGGCCTGCCTAATTGGATACAGGTGAATGTGTTGTTTAGCTTTGACCTCACATTATGTGGTTTGTGGTGGATCTAACAGAAAATTGTACAACAAAAGTTGAACATGTATGGCCAGCCTTATACATCTTACTGTACTGTACTATTTGATTCATTGCAATCTATATGTAAACTTATACATCTTACTTCATCGTACTGTTGATCACATGACGATCATTTTTACCACCTCTCACTACGTTGGTTAAACCACAAGTGTTATTCTATATACACCCTTATTTGCACTTACCACACCTCTGTACTCCTCTGCTTGAACCATAGTTTAAAACTGTGTATTATTTACACCAATAAAACACATTCTATTTGACCAACTCGTGACCCTGTGGTTTCATTATCCCTCCTTAAAGGCTCTCTTTTTGTCTACTGGTCCCTTCCAGTATAGCTTTTTTTTTCTTTTTTTTTATGCCCACGTCCTAGAGTCAGGGGAAGGACCGCTATACCAGGGATATCACACCCAACTATTTCAGCTAGACCATTTCCCCTCTTTTTTGTACACACATTGAGATATAGCACGTATTGAGATATAGCACATATTGAGATATAGCACGGATTGGCATAAGCACTTTATTATTTATAATTAGTTATTTATTTATCTATATATAATATAACTCTTATTCACTATTCATGGCACCTTTGTGTGAATAAGTCCCTTCCATTCCAGTATGGGATTTGGAGTCCCTCATTTTAGGATTGTATGAAGTGTATTTCCGCTATAGCCATACTTACATGTTGTGTAAATCAACCGGTAGTAGCGCCTCATTATATACCTCACTTTTCATTTAAGTATTACCACTTAAATTGAAGGCAGCTCTACCTCAGACATAAAAATACTACTAGGGGAGGCGCCATACTCCTTACATCTTCCTACATTGTTTCTGGACTGACATTGAACTACTCTGCCTGTCTGACATCCTGTAAGAACTGGTTGGCTGTGCTCAGTTCATGGCTGCCCCAGCGTGGTGGCCAGGTACTATAGCATTGTGTATAAGTCCTGGGGGCAACCAAGTACCAATTGGCCCGCTTTCCTTATGGGAAAGGGGGCTGCTTTAGATGAAGAACACAGAACCTGGCTAGTGTCTGACCACAGGGGTAAGCGTGACAGCTGGCAAGGTAAAACCGCCATTAAAGCTGTAACAAACTTTTAATAGGGATGTCAAGTTCTTGCTTGCTGGTCAGGCTCCGAAAGGGAAGTACGTTCACCCTTCGTGCACTTTATGCTGCTTACTCCTCACGTCCATTTATGTACCTAACCAATCATTTGGGGCTTAAGGCCACCCAGGGGAGGGGAAGATTCCCAATAATGTAATTTCAGTGGCCATGCTTCCAGCCGTCAGGGCTTCCTCTCTCATACTCAGCATGCCTCAGTACTGGGATGACATACTGTAACTCCCCTGTGCATGTGTGTTGTTCTGGCTCAGTCAATCAAGATGGCTAAAGATGCAAAATCCAGAAGGCGCTCATATGAAGAAGTTGACAACGGCAAAGGAGTTTGCAGATGTCACAATGCTAGAGAAAAAAAAAAAAAAAACATGTATGCAGATAATGAAAATGAGAGCAGTCAGAGCTCTTTATTTGCATACTTTTTCTGATTAAGTTACTTAAATTAGTGAAGCCAGACAGCTAGGCAACTAGTATCTAAATTAATACTGAGGGTTCAGATATACGTTAATGGCTCATACACACTACTGAATTTTGGTAACACATCACTACTTTAAATGGCAAGGCAATACACATCCAGAATGCAGCACATGAGCACACTACAAAGCACAGGTCAGGAGGACCTATACAGTATTTTCATTCATTGAGGTGCATTAAAACCAAGTTATTTTGAATGGGGCTGCCCAACATAACACATCCTAATGTATAAAATATATGTGCTGTGGCACAGGTGTGAAATGGCCCTAAGAGAATGATTAGTAAAGTTTAAAACTATATGCCATTAAAGCAGGCATGTCCAACCCGGAACCACAGGCAATGCGGTCCACCACCGGCAGCTCACAGACACCCGCAAGTGCCGCGGGAGACTTAGGATGTCTGCAGTCAGTGACAGATCCACTGCTTCCTGTATAGTTCCGGCTCTGTCACAGGCGGAGTGATATGAAATGCACTCCGCCTGTGACAGGAGCAATACAGGAAGCAGCGGCTCTGCTCTCTACTGCAGCCGCTGCTTGCTCCAGCAGTACCCGACATCATGACCAGCAGTACCTGCATGACCAGCACTACCCACCAGCAGTGCCAGCATAACCCACCAGCATTACACGCCAGCAGTAACCACCAGCATTACCCGCCAGCATTACCCACCAGCATTACCCACTAGCAGTAGCCGCCAGAAGAAACCGCCAGCAGTAACCACCAGCATTACCCGCAAACACTACCCGCCAGCAGTACCCACCAACAACCAACAGTAACCTCCAGCAGTACCCACCAACACTACCTGCCAGTAGTAACTGCCAGCCCTACCCATCAGCAGTACCCACCAGCAGTAACCGCCAGCAGTACCTGTCAGCACTACCTGCCAGCAGTAACCACCAGCACTACCCACTAGCAGTACCCACCAGCAGTAACTGCTGGCATTACCCATCAGCAGTAACCACCAGCAGTACCCGCCAGCCCTACCTGCCAGCAGTAACCGCCAGCACTACCCACCAGCATTACCCACCAGGCCCAGCAGTAACCGCCAGCATCACCAACCAGCAGTAACCGCCAGCAGTAACTGCCAACAGTCCCCACCAGCAGTAACCGCCAGCAGTAACTGCCAGCAGTATCCGCTAGCAGTAACTGCCAGCAGTATCCGCACCAACAGTACCCACCAGCAGTAACCACCAGCATTACCTGCCAGCAGTACCCGCAAGCAGTAACCACCAGCAGTAACCGCCAGCAGTATTTGCTAGCAGTCTGCAAAATAAGTGGAAAATGTATGAGCATTTGCGTGTGTAAATTGTTGCAATATGTTTTTTAATAACTATTTGTATTTTGTCATAATATCTCATGTCCTTGTTCATACATGTATGAAGAAGGACATGACATTTTCTGGTTGCCTAAGTTATATGTGCTAGGGGTGCAACAAGCCCCCAGCACATAGCTGTAAATATCCCAGCATGTGCAGTGTTTCTGACTCCTACCAACATGACCACTTCAAATCACTAAAGTGGTCATGGTGGTTAGAGTGTTCCTTTAATATCTCTCAGAAGAAGTAAACCTCTTTATACTGATTCCATTTGATTTGATCATCCTCTAGTTGTGTTAAATTAGTGCGGGGGGTGCAGCGGTGCGGGAAGGGCGCAGCAGCGTTTTATTATTTATGTACCTTAACTATAGTATATCTTTTATATGCTGCCCGAGAACATTTCTCTACACTCTACACAAGTTTGAATGGTACAGAACATCTTTGAAAGGTCTGCACACTATATTATCACTAAAAGCAGTAAATGTTGTCGCTGAATATTTGACTGGCTCTAAGAAATATAGAGCATACTTCATTTTGCTCAGTGAATGCAACTGCAACAAACATACAGGCATATTGGTGATGGTGAATTAAATTTGAAAAGCTAAGGATTTTAATGTCCTTATAAAAATAAGCTCATGTCATTAAGTTATAAGTAGCAATATTTTTCAGCAATAGTAACCACTGAGAGATGAAAAATACCAGTGATATGGGAGAAAATAATGATTGCTATGAAAAATAACACAGGCATTGTAGCTTAGTAAATTGAGCCTAAGGCCCAATTTATTTCCGAAAAATGGAGTTATGCTTCCAGTGACATCACAGCTTCCCAATGACAGATAGAAATAAGAAGAATCCTCATTCTCCCCTCAACATGTCTGACTCCTGGCTGACACATGATGATAAAGCAACACTCCAGGGCTTTTTCAACATCTGTATTAATTTGTCAACTTTAATCTGGATTTTCTAATCTATTCGAAGCAACATCCGTAAATGAAGGGCTTAGCAAGATTTCTCTTACAAGTAGTTACCACACGGTGCCCTATCACTTTGCCAAGGCCCCAAGGGCATCTCCAGCTGTGCTGCAATTAAACACATCTTGCAGTCCATCGTATTGTCCTTAACAAGGTCACCATTCTACTGAGCCAACAGAAATAATATCTGCTTGGAATCTCCATCTGGGTAGAATGCGAGTGTTGCAGAGATGCTGGGAGCTGAAGTCACTGTACACGGTAGTCTCCTGAGTCGAGGCTTATGGAATTAAACACTCATACAGGGTCTAATGCCAAAAGCACATCCAGGATTGCAAGGCGCTGGTAAGTATTACCGGATGATCACTGAATTGGAAGGTAGATAAAATTAATCATGACATTTATAATGAGCATTAACACTCATTAACACCATGTTTACTCTGTGGCAATATTCATTAGAACAGGAGAGAAAAGTTTAAAACGATGTTTTATTAGTGGGCTTAGGTCTGTAATGATCAAAGTATTATTTCAAATAAAATAGAATGCTATAAAGCAATGCAATGTATTAAAGTGTGTTTTATAGGAGTAGATGAAGTGGTGGCTGTGAAATAGAAAACACTTTCAATTATACAAGAATGCAATTTGCCATATCAAAAGGTAACATTTTCTAGGGTGTGTGTGTGCTTGTATATAACCAAAGTAAGGACAAAAGTAAGGGATGTAAATTGTGGGAAAACTCTTCTTGGGGGATTTAATGTATAGCATTTTCATTTCATTTATATATATACAGTGCCTTGCGAAAGTATTCGGCCCCCTTGAACTTTTTGACCTTTTGCCACATTTCAGGCTTCAAACATAAAGATATAAAACTGTAATTTTTTGTGAATAATCAACAACAAGTGGGGCACAATCATGAAGTGGAACAAAATTTATTGGATATTTCAAACTTTTTTAACAAATAAAAAACTGAAAAATTGGGCATGCAAAATTATTCAGCCCCCTTAAGTTAATACTTTGTAGCGCCACCTTTTGCTGCGATTACAGCTGGAAGTCGCTTGGGGTATGTCTCTATCAGTTTTGCACATCGAGAGACTGAAATTTTTGCCCATTCCTCTTTGCAAAACCGCTCGAGCTCAGGGAGGTTGGATGGAGAGCGTTTGTGAACAGCAGTTTTCAGTTCTTTCCACAGATTCTTGATTGGATTCAGGTCTGGACTTTGACTTGGCCATTCTAACACCTGGATATGTTTATTTGTGAACCATTCTATTGTAGATTTTGCTTTATGTTTTGGATCATTGTCTTGTTGGAGGACAAATCTCCTTCCCAGTCTCAGGTCTTTTGCAGACTCCATCAGGTTTTCTTCCAGAATGGTCCTGTATTTGGCTCCATCCATCTTCCCATCAATTTTAACCATCTTCCCTGTCCAGAGGCGTAACTAGAGCCTTCAGGGCCCCGATGCAAGAAACCATGAAGGGCCCCCCCAGATCCCTGGCCGGGGCCCTTCCCTTCAAGCCCAGGGCTCTTCCCACTAATCCTGGGGCTCTTTACTCTCGTTGCATGGCCTTTTATTACGGTCCCGCAGCAGGATCCTTTCACAAGTTCTGCAGTGGGCTCCCTTCCTGCAATCTTTGGGCCTCCCCACAGTGGTGCAATGCCAGGGCCCGGTTGCAAGTGTGACTTTTGCAATCCTGGAAGTTCACCCACTGGTTTGCTACTGGGCCCCCTGGAGCATGGGGCCCGGTAGCAATCGCAACCCCTGCAACCCCTGTAGTTACGCCCCTGTCCCTGTCCCTGCTGAAGAAAAGCAGGCCCAAACTATGATGCTGCCACCACCGTGTTTGACAGTGGGGATGGTGTGTTCAGGGTGATGAGCTGTGTTGCTTTTACGCCAAACATAACGTTTTGCATTGTTGCCAAAAAGTTTGATTTTGGTTTCATCTGACCAGAGCACCTTCTTCCACATGTTTGGTGTGTCTCCCAGGTGGCTTGTGGCAAACTTTAAACAACACTTTTTATGGATATCTTTAAGAAATGTCTTTCTTCTTGCCACTCTTCCATAAAGGCCAGATTTGTGCAGTATACGACTGATTGTTGTCCTATGAACAGAGTCTCCCACCTCAGCTGTAGATCTCTGCAGTTCCTCCAGAGTGATCATGGGCCTCTTGGCTGCATCTCTGATCAGTCTTCTCCTTGTATGAGCTGAAAGTTTAGAGGGACGGCCAGGTCTTCGTAGATTTGCAGTGGTCTGATACTCCTTCCATTTCAATATTATCGCTTGCACAGTGCTCCTTGGGATGTTTAAAGCTTGGGAAATCTTTTTGTATCCAAATCCAGCTTTAAACTTCTCCACAACAGTATCTCGGACCTGCCTGGTGTGTTCCTTGTTCTTCATTATGCTCTCTGCACTTTAAACAGACCTCTGATACTATCACAGTGCAAGTGCATTTATACAGAGACTTGATTACACACAGGTGGATTCTATTTATCTTCATTAGTCATTTAGGTCAACATTGGATCATTCAGAGATCCTCACTGAACTTCTGGAGAGAGTTTGCTGCACTGAAAGTAAAGGGGCTGAATAATTTGGCACGCCCAATTTTTTCAGTTTTTTATTTGTTAACAAAGTTTGAAATATCCAATAAATTTTGTTCCACTTCATGATTGTGTCCCACTTGTTGTTGATTCTTCACAAAATATTACAGTTTTATATCTTTATGTTTGAAGCCTGAAATGTGGCAAAAGGTCGAAAAGTTCAAGGGGGCCGAATACTTTCGCAAGGCACTGTATATATATATAGTTAGTTAGTTAGTTAGTTAGTTTTGTGTTTGGGTTTTTTATAGTAGTAAAATTTAGTGAACCCTTAGGAATTTCAGGATTATAATATACCACCCTGTTAGCATTGGCACGTTTCAGTTGCAGTGCACTCTACATGTTATGTGTTTTTGTTGTGTTTTATATGCATAATCTATGTAATATGCAACATTTTTTATAATGCACACCTGCTGTAGAATGTAGATGTGAATGGTACCTAAAGCTGGTCATGCACATTCTAATCAGATTTGCAGTCTAATTTAGATCCACCAACAACTATATATTGCAAGAGCATGCAGAGCATGCATGATTGGATACAAAGGGTTGCTTAGGTAGGCCCTTATATTACATTGTTTTGGTAACTCTTAGGCTCCTTTCACATGTGCTGTCAGTTTTTCAGGCGGACCTGATCAGATGCTCCATGCATCCCTATGGGGCAGCGGGTGTCAGCGGAGACATGTCCGCTGACACCCGCTGCTATCCGATTCTGATCCTGTCCATGAAATCCGGATGGATGGAAACCCTATTTTCCCTCCGTCTGGAGGATCAGATCAGATGGGATCGGATGAGAACGGACTGCCTGTCCGTTCTCATCCGATCCCCCATAGAGGACAGCAGGGATCTGACAGCTCCATCTCCACACACAGAGCGAGACGGAGCTGTCATCCGCCTGCTCAGCTGGGATCGACGGATCGATTCCCCACTGAGCAGAACGAACTCCGTCGGGCGGTGCGCTAGCGTGAAAGGGGCCATATTAAGGAGTAATATGTTTTGGTTAAGTCATACTAACAAAGAAAGTTTTAGTTAGGAAACAAGAAAAACACATTTAACTTTATTTAGGAAATAGTTTAGCTTATTCTTGATAAAAAAAAAACATAAATAAATAAAAAAAAAAGTGAACATCTAGAAAATAATCAAAAAAGTATAGTTCAGGTAACCCAGTCAATGAGATGAGATTGGTGATGCAGTTTGAAGGTGCCTCACTCTAGAAAATAGTCTCCTCGTGTCCAAAAAGATCTCTTCACATGAGCGTGCTCTGAACCAGTGGCATACCAATAGGGGGGGCGGGGGGGCGGTCCGCCCCGGGTGCCACACATTAGGGGGGTGTCCGGAACGTCCATTCAGAAGGACGAGACTCCTACCCGGCCGTATATGTACAATGGCCCGGGTGGGAGGTGGTTAAAGCAGAGGATGTGAGAGAGACTCACTGTCACTCCCGAGCCCTGAATACACAGCGGTCGGCGCCTCGGCGGGAACTGCAGAAGTTACTCTGCTGGTTAATGAGCAGGTGATTGGTTGATAGGCGGTCCTAGCAACCAATCGCATGGCTTTGTATTGTAAAGGGGTTCTTTGGAGGGGGGGCTTTGTATTGTAAAGGGGTTCTCTTTTGGGGGGTGGCTTTGTATTGTATAGGGGTTCTATGGGGGGGCTTTGTATTGTATAGGGGTTCTATGGGGGGATTTATTGTAGAGGGGTTCTATTGGTGGGGGCTTTGTATTGTAAAGGGGTTATATTGGGGGGGCTGTGTAATGTAAAGGGTTGTATGGGGGATGGGGCTGTGTAATGTAATGGGTTCTATTGGGGGGCTGTGTAATGTAATGGGTTCCATGGGGGGGTGGGAGCTGTGTAATGTAAAGGGTTCCATGGGGGGATGGGGCCTGTGTAATGTAAAGGGTTCCAATGGGGGGCTGTGTAATGTAAAGGGGTCCAGGGGTAAGGGGGCTGTGTAATGTAAAGGGGTCCAGGGGTACGGGGGCTGTGTAATGTAAAGGGGTATGGGGGCTGTGTAATGTAAAGAGGTCCAGGGGTAAGGGGGCTGTGTAATGTAAAGGGGTCCAGGGGTACGGGGGCTGTGTAATGTAAAGGGGTCCAGGGGTAAGGGGGCTGTGTAATGTAAAGGGGTCCAGGGGTACGGGGGCTGTGTAATGTAAAGGGGTACGGGGGCTGTGTAATGTAAAGAGGTCCAGGGGTAAGGGGGCTGTGTAATGTAAAGGGGTCCAGGGGTACGGGGGCTGTGTAATGTAAAGGGGTCCAGGGGAACGGGGGCTGTGTAATATAAGGAGGTCCAGGGGTAAGGGGGCTGTGTAATGTAAAGGTGTCCAGGGGTAAGGGGGCTGTGTAATGTAAAGGGGTCCAGGGGAACGGGGGCTGTGTAATGTAAAGGGGTCCAGGGGAACGGGGGCTGTGTAATGTAAAAGGGGGTCTCCATACATTTTACACGTGACACGTCAATGGGCAGTTCGTCGCCTGGGGGGGGGGGGGGTGCCAGATATAGGATCCGCCCCGGGTGCCAAATGCTCTAGGTACGCCCCTGCTCTGAACTAAAGAAATCTAAAGAATTGTAGAGCTATGTAAAGCTGGAAAAGCTACAAAGAGCATTTCAAAGGCCTAGGTGTTCAAAAATGTACTGTAGGAAATTTTTAATTAATACAGCATAGTTGCTACTCTCTTTAGGAGTGGGCATCCTGCAAAGATCACAGGAGTATTAGAGCATGTAGTCATGAAAGAAGAAAATAACGAACATCAGAGAAGCTACAAAGGACCCTCACCAATCTTTTGAATTTGGTAAACTTTTTTCATGTGTCCTTATGTGTATAATGAAAACACTGAACAAACAGATATAGATTTAATTCTAGAAAAGGACTTGGATGTTCCATGGGCTAAATTTCTGTGACATTGTTACGTTTGGAGGATAAAAAACTGCACACGAAGATATCGTCTCTACTGTGAAGACTGGTGGAGGGAACATCACAAGCTGGGCTGCTTTACAGTCTAGAGAGCTGGCTTACAACTTTTTGTTCCCCAAAAACCTTATGAATTTTAACAGGTGCTGATATTATATGGCTTAACTTGCAACATTTACTAAAAGACAAATGCGCCAAGTAAATGCACTAAATAAATGCACTAAGTTATCCTCTACTGCACTCCCTCCCCCTTTCTCTTAAACTCTTCAAAATTCTGCACTAAATTAAGGAAAGCTATTCTTTACAAACATGCCCTGATGGTTTACTGTGACTTTACGTACACTATACAGTATTACCAAAAGTATTGGGACGCCTGCCTTTACACACACATAAACTTAACCTCCCTGGCGGTATGATTCTGTCAGGAATTACATACCAAAAGCGGTACAATTCTTTTCATGGAAATTTGGCGTTATGTATTATAGGCCTATAATTCTTAGTAATTACTGACTTAAACCTGACCAAAACAGGACTCTAGTAGACATCCCAGATGTGATAAATTTGAAACACAAACGCATGAATTATAATCGAATCAATAATATAATTTTATTATATAATATATATAATAAAATTATATTATTGATTAGATTATAATTCATGCATTATATATATATATATATATATATATATATATATATATATATATATATATATATATGTGTGTGTGTATATATATATATATATATATATATATATATATATACACATATATACATATATATATATATATGCATATATATATATATATGTGTATATATATATATGCATATATATATGCATATATATATATATATAAATATATATATATATATATATATATATAGATATATATATGCATATATATATATATATATATGTGTATATATATATATATATATATATATATATATATATATATATATGCATATATATATATATATATATATATATATATATATATATATATATATATATATATAAAATGTGTTATGTGTTTGGTGCAACGTTTTTTTTTTTTTTTTTTGAATTTCCCTCCCTAGTTCCACTCCCATGCAGCATTGCTGCTGCAGGGAACGGAACTAGGAAGTGATCAGAGCGACGGAGGAGCGGCGGGACTCTCGGCTGGCGATCTCAGCAATGAGAGATCATCGCTGGATCGCCAGGAAAAGGTAAGAGAACACCGCTGCGCTCTCTGCACATCCACCCCGAGCGTGACTCGGGGTTACCACTCCTGATAGAAAAAATCAACCCCGAGTCACGCTCGGGATTACCGCCAAGGAGGTTAATGACATCCTAGTCCATAGGGTCCAATATTGGGTTGGCCCACCCATTGCAGCTATAACACCTTCAACTCTTCTTCACAAGGTTTAGAAGTGTGTCTATGGGAAAGTTTGACCATTCTTCCAGAAATTTGTGAAGTTAGGCACTGATGTTGGATGAGAAGGCCTGGCTTACAGTCTGTGCTCTAATTCATCCCAAAGGTGTTCTATTGGGTTGAGGTCAGGACTGTGCAGGCCAGTCACGTTCCTCCACCCCAAACTCGCTCATCAATGTCTTTATGGATGTTGTTTGTCCACATCCCGGTATTTTTTTCCCCATTTATTTAAATAGTGCTCCAATTTTTTGGAGTCGCAGTGTTTCCCATTTCAATACATACTGTATATGTCAAGCACAATGCTGTGGTAAACGAGGTGTGTCTAAAAAGTTTGGTGAATAGTCTCAGAAAACAAATAAAAACAGTAGATACAAACAAGTTATCTTTATTGGCCTTCAAAATAATCGCCATCTTTCACAACACACTTTTGGCAACGTTCATAAAGCTTCTGGAACCTGTCAGCAAAGGACTCTTTAGGAATCATTCACAGAAAAGCTGTAACACTCTTGGATTGCTGTCACATCTGCAAAACTTTGTCCTGACCTTGGACTTTTGCAGGCGACTCTTTTTGGGTTGTGGGGAAGACAGTAAATGCCATTCCATGGGTTGCCGCTTGGATACCAGATCGAACTGGTAGCACCTGGTCTCATCCCCTGTGACAATGGTTCACAGAAAGGATGGATCCTGGTCACACATAATAATAAAATCTCCAGAGCTTCCCATCCATTTGACTTTTTGTTCGTCTTTCAGCTTGTGCAGCACAAACCAGGAACAAGTCTTCCGTTTACACAAATCTTTGCGGATGATGGTGCGCTCTGTGTCCTTGCTAATGCTCAATTCCTCTGACATCAATCATAGAGTCAGTTGCCGATCTCGTGCTTGAATTTGTCGCTCTCACTTGATCATGTCTGGGGTTCTGCTTGTCGACAGCCAATCCAAACGTGGCTCATCCTCAGTCGTTTCTTTCCAGTCACAAAAGCGTTTGAAACAATTGTAAACACATTTTATGCTCATGGCTTCCATCCCGTACATTTACACCAACATTTCATGCGTCTCTGTCACGGCTTTTTCCAATATGTAGCAGAACTTGATGTTTACTCGTTGCTCCATTGCACTGTGACCCTGCCTCTCACACTGACTATAATCAAGCAGCAATATTGATGTGGTAAAGCCATACTGCTGCTTTAAAACTTGGGCTCTAAACATCATATTTAGGTATGTCGTGATTGAAACTATCAGTATTTTTAGATTCCGCATATTAGAAAACAGATACAGTGCCTTGCGAAAGTATTCGGCCCCCTTGAACTTTTCGACCTTTTGCCACATTTCAGGCTTCAAACATAAAGATATAAAACTGTAATTTTTTGTGAAGAATCAACAAGTGGGACACATTCATGAAGTGGAACGAAATTTATTGGATATTTCAAACTTTGTTAACAAATAAAAAAGTAAAAAATTGGGCGTGCAAAATTATTCAGCCCCTTTACTTTCAGTGCAGCAAACTCCCTCCAGAAGTTCAGTGAGGATCTCTGAATGATCCAATGTTGACCTAAATGACTAATGATGATAAATAGAATCCACCTGTGTGTAATCAAGTCTCCATATAAATGCACCTGCTCTGTGATAGTCTCAGAGGTCAGTTTAAAGCGCAGAGAGCATCATGAAGAACAAGGAACACACCAGGCAGGTCCGAGATACTGAAAAGTGAAAGAAAATAGGTGCGCAGTCCTAAAGTGATGAAAAGTGAAGTGAAAGCAGCACTGAAAATTAAATTAAACGTGAGAGGATGGCAATATAGAAAACATTACCAAAGTGCGCTAAACAAATAATGAACCAAGTGTTCAAAAGTACATGGATGGTATCCGGGTTAATACCAAAATCATATGCATTCAGTCCAAACAAAAGTGCAAAAACTGTGAAAAAGTCTTTCTTTTCAAATTGGAGTGAAGGTGAGGGAGTGTTGGGAGGTGGGTGGGGCCTCGTCCCAAAAAATGATCCAAAGTGATTCTCAGTGGCCTGATATACACATGTGGACACCCAGTGTTAGGAGTGGACTCTTACCACAATGTGGAGAGATGTGAGCATGTACTATGTTGTGTCCAGAAGTCCCCAACTGATCAGGCTGGCAGGGATGGCTCTCGGAATGGGCCGGAACAATCAGCTGCTTCCAAAGTGGGGAAGGATCTGTAGGCTTCCAAGCAGGGGGAGATGCCAAGACAGAGCAAACCCAGAGAAAAGAAGAGGACTATAGTGCATTACCTTCGACTTTATTAATAAAACGAATGAGGGTACACTTACACATTCCGGACGAACAGATAGCAAATACAGGGCGGTCGCGGGTGTCTGCAGTACAAACCGGGACCTATGACAGCACGGCTGGCTCCCCCCGACGCGTTTCCACTAACAAGTCGGCTTCTGGCCCAGAAGCCGACTTGTTAGTGGAAACGCGTCGGGGGGAGCCAGCCGTGCTGTCATAGGTCCCGGTTTGTACTGCAGACACCCGCGACCGCCCTGTATTTGCTATCTGTTCGTCCGGAATGTGTAAGTGTACCCTCATTCGTTTTATTAATAAAGTCGAAGGTAATGCACTATAGTCCTCTTCTTTTCTCTGGGTTTGCTCTGTCTTGGCATCTCCCCCTGCTTGGAAGCCTACAGATCCTTCCCCACTTTGGAAGCAGCTGATTGTTCCGGCCCATTCCGAGAGCCATCCCTGCCAGCCTGATCAGTTGGGGACTTCTGGACACAACATAGTACATGCTCACATCTCTCCACATTGTGGTAAGAGTCCACTCCTAACACTGGGTGTCCACATGTGTATATCAGGCCACTGAGAATCACTTTGGATCATTTTTTGGGGCGAGGCCCCACCCACCTCCCAACACTCCCTCACCTTCACTCCAATTTGAAAAGAAAGACTTTTTCACAGTTTTTGCACTTTTGTTTGGACTGAATGCATATGATTTTGGTATTAACCCGGATACCATCCATGTACTTTTGAACACTTGGTTCATTATTTGTTTAGCGCACTTTGGTAATGTTTTCTATATTGCCATCCTCTCAGGTCCGAGATACTGTTGTGGAGAAGTTTAAAGCCGGATTTGGATACAAAAATATTTCCCAAGCTTTAAACATCCCAAGGAGCACTGTGCAAGCGATAATATTGAAATGGAAGGAGTATCAGACCACTGCAAATCTACGAAGACCTGGCCGTCCCTCTAAACTTTCACATACAAGGAGAAGACTGATCAGAGATGCAGCCAAGAGGCCCATGATCACTCTGGATGAACTGCAGAGATCTACAGTTGAGGTGGGAGACTCTGTCCATAGGACAACAATCAGTCGTATACTGCACAAATCTGGCCTTTATGGAAGAGTGGCAAGAAGAAAGCCATTTCTTAAAGATATCCATAAAAAGTGTCGTTTAAAGTTTGCCACAAGCCACCTGGGAGACACACCAAACATGTGGAAGAAGGTGCTCTGGTCAGATGAAACCAAAATCAAACTTTTTGGCAACAATGCAAAACGTTATGTTTGGCGTAAAAGCAACACAGCTCATCACCCTGAACACACCATCCCCACTGTCAAACATGGTGGTGGCAGCATCATGGTTTGGGCTTGCTTTTCTTCAGCAGGGACAGGGAAGATGGTTAAAATCGATGGGAAGATGGATGGAGCCAAATACAGGACCATTCTGGAAGAAAACCTGATGGAGTCTGCAAAAGACCTGAGACTGGGACGGAGATTTGTCTTCCAACAAGACAATGATCCAAAACATAAAGCAAAATCTACAATGGAATGGTTCACAAATAAACATATCCAGGTGTTAGAATGGCCAAGTCAAAGTCCAGACCTGAATCCAATCGAGAATCTGTGGAAAGAACTGAAAACAGCTGTTCACAAACGCTCTCCATCCAACCTCACTGAGCTTGAGCTGTTTTGCAAGGAGGAATGGGCAAACATTTCAGCCTCTCGATGTGCAAAACTGATAGAGACATACCCCAAGCGACTTACAGCTGTAATCGCAGCAAAAGGTGGCGCTACAAAGTATTAACTTAAGGGGGCTGAATAATTTTGCACGCCCAATTTTTCAGTTTTTTTTTGTTAAAAAAGTTTGAAATATCCAATAAATTTCATTCCACTTCATGATTGTGTCCCACTTGTTGTTGATTCTTCACAAAAAAATTACAGTTTTATATCTTTATGTTTGAAGCCTGAAATGTGGCAAAAAGTCAAAAAGTTCAAGGGGGCCGAATACTTTTGCAAGGCACTATAGATACCCTACTGCGGAATTTTCTACTACAACTTTGAAATTAATTAATGATTGAAAACTGTCCATCCCCTAAACCAACAAAACAGCCTCTATAAAGTGAAAGTGCAGCGATAAACAGTATGAACGAAAAATGCTAAATATATCAAAACAATATTCATTATGTCATATAAAATATAAAGTGCAAAAGTTCCAAGTGTGAAAATAAACAATATTGGTTATAAAGCCCATATAACAACTGTAAAAGTCCAAAGAAGAAGAATAGGGATCCTGGTGCAATCAAAGTGATCGAAAATAGCAGTACCACCGTTCATGCCTCAATCACCAATGTGTGACAATCCACCACCAAAGGGGATAATCTGCTACTGGAGCATGTGGACTCAGATACCATGGCACCGAGTCAGCAATGCTTGAGTGGAACCAGAATATGATGCTCAGCAGGCAGCTCTAACGGTCTCAAATCCTATAATCAAAGATATCCATGATAGAACACCCAGCTGCAAATCCTGGGTCTCAAGTCCTAACCTCACGACAGGACCCCCGTTCACAATGTTGTATCATGCAAAGCGTTGGACCATAGACAAAAAAGAAGCCTCCACATAGTGTAAAACTGTAACTTTAGATTTTATTTAAAAGGTAGAACACTTACATCATATCCAAGATAAAAAGACCTTTATCCAAGATCCAGCAAGAAATCTATGGAATGCATTGGCCTGAATAGCGTGAAAAAATCCAACGCTTTTCGTCCCCAAGGGTGTCATCTGCGGTCAGTGGTACTGCTGGGGTCAGTGTTACTGCTATTTTCAATCACTGTGATTTCACTGGGATCCTTATTCTAAGGCTACATTCACACCTGAGCGTAGCGTTTTTCGCGCGTTTTTTACCGCGATTTTACCGCGATTTTTGCGGCGTTTTTTACCGCGATTTTACCGCGATTTTTACCGCGATTTTCGTGCAGGCGTTTTTAGATTGAATAGAGATCAATGGAAAACGCCTGTAATCTGCCCAAAAAGAAGCTCATGTACTTTTTTGAGCGTTGGGCGTTTTGTATACAGCGTCAAAACGCTCAGATGTGAACAGGGGCCATTGAAATGAATAGGATTTGTCTTGTTGGGCGTTTTGAGAGCTGATCCTAGAGCAGAAAAACGCCCCAAAAACGCCCCAAAACGCCTAGATGTGAACGGAGCCTTATTCTTTTGACTTTTACAGTTGTTATATAAACTTTATAACCAATATTGTTTATTTTCATACTTGCCACTTATGCACTTTATACAACATATATTGTTTTGATATATTTTGCATTCAATTGTTTGTACTTTTTAGCGCTGCACTTTCACTTTATATATGCTATCACAATGTTTGATCCATTGTAGTACGAGCAGCTTTTTATAAATTTAGATTTAGCGCTTTTTTTTTTTTTTTACATTTAATACCAAAACAGCTTCACACTATCATACTTATTTCACCATGCTTCACAGTTTGAATACGATTTTGGCATTGACGTGCAATGTTTTACATTTCTCATACATAATGATGTCTACATTTCCTGATTCAACATTTGTTCTGTTTATTTAGGTTGCATGCATTCTAGTAGTACTGTGGAACGTCCAGACGGTTTTTAGCAAAACTGAGGAATGCAGCATTTTTTTCTAAGTGTGTTTTCCATGATAAAATATAATGCGCATTCTTATTCAGTTTTTTCTCTTGGAAAACGTAGACGCACAGATGTTATAAAGTGAAACAGATGCTGAAAGATCCTTGGCTGTCACTAAAGGATTCCCTGTCATCTGTCTGAGGTTTATATGAAGTGTCCTTCCACTGTGCTTTGTAGGATAACCCTCCTAATAAGACAAGCAATGGTGAAGAACTCCTTCGATTTGTATTGAATTCATCATAAGCATGAATAGATAAAAGTCCAGGTCTACTTATGTAATCCTTTCCATTCTTAAGTGATTTCCTCAAAAATCTCTTATGAATAGGTTGTATAGCACTACAACAGAACTCTGATGTGAGGAGCAGGTACACCCCCCCCCCCCCCCTCCAATTTATGTTATTTTCAGTAACAAGATATCAAACTTTTATCGATACTGATCTCAGCACTTGACTAATTAACTGATTGTATGACTCCTAATAGCCTCCATTGAAGATGTTACTGTCCGGGAGGTTGCCTTGGTCTTGGCTTTTTAGGACTGAACACCTACTTCATGTTTGTTACATGTTCTCCTTCACATAGCATAACAAACACATTGAAAGATGAAGTTTACTTTTTTTAGATGTGACCATAAAATGAGAAAACATGGGGTGTCTCTCCAGGTCCCCATTCTTATCGACTCCAGTGACTCACACTGAAAGGGTGTCAGTGCAGAAAGAGCTGGCCCTGGCTCAATCTGCAGACATTGAAAGGAAAAAAGACCAAACATGGCACTTCAAAGAGAGCCAAAGTGTCAGACAAGAAAAAGTGGCTTCAGCTCGACTCCAGCCAGGCCATGCACCCCCCGATGTGTTTCACTCCATTTTGAAGATTTGATTGTTGGATACTAAAGAAGCTACATGTGGAGACAAAAGAATCGATGAAAACGCCATGACACGCCGCACCTTTATGGCTAAAGGCGTTGCAAGCAGAGGGGTCATACGTACCATACATCACTTCCAACTCTGCATTGCTATGTAGCTACATACATTGGGAGTTGTATGGGATCGTACACAAGTTTTTGTACTAATAGTAATGTTCACTACATTTGATATGAGACTAGCATGCAAAAATATTCGAAGCAACATTCGTCTGATGTTCTAAACGTGTGTACCAGGCTTTATTCTGACATTCTTTAAAAATCCCTGCAAGACACCTTCTCCTGAGAACATCTAAATGTAAGAATGTTTTTTTTTAATTTAGGTATGCTTTGTGAATGGGATCACATAACAAATCTATAGTGGGGATTTCTCAAATTTGGCTGCAAAAGTAGCAATACACTTTAAACCATTTTCAACAAAAGATTTGGCAATTTAAAGTGGTTCTAAACCCTTAAGGTTTATTACCCTAATGCATTCTATGCATTAAAGTAAAAAAAACCTTCTGTGCTGAGGCATCCCCTCCACCCTCCTTTTTTTTTTTCTCATCAGATTCCAATCCAATCCAGCAATGTGCACAAGAGCATCAGCTCTCGCCACTGTCTCCATCCTCATTGGGCAATATGATAGCATGCTGTAACTAGGAGTGGGGGGGGGGCGAGCCACCTGCTCTGAGTAAATAGATGCAGACAGGGCAACATGGGACCGAGCACACACGGGTGCCTCCATGGAAAGTGGGTTTCGTGGGGACACCTGCTGAAGAGGAGGGGCTTGGAGCACCGGCGGGGGAGCCCAGCAGAAGAGCTGCTCTGTACCAAAAGCATTACACAGGACAGGTAAGTATGACATGTTTGTTATTTTAATAAATTAAAAAAAAAGTTTAATATCACTTTAACAATGATGTGTTTCCTTCATAACAGATGCATTTTAAAGAAGAACTCTGGACATGGATATTTTCTACATAGTTACATTGTTCCAGCTTGGACCAATGCAACTATGTATATACCATAGCGGTCTGATGCCCCTGGAAGCTGGAAATCACTGAAGTAGATGCTGCTATTTCACTGATCTACAAGTTACTGCCCTGCTGCATTCTGAACACAGGAGATCAGCCACTTGGCACAAGCCCCATTCATTTTCTGAATGAATGCAAAGTGTTCTCTGATTGGTCAACATGGAGAGTGTGACATCACTGCCCCACCTCTCCACCTCCTCCAATCAGAGAATTCTACGCATTCATTGAAAACATGCAAAGCATTCTCCGAATGGCGCCTGTGTTTAGCAGCAAACCCTGTGATTAAAATGCAGCAGGGCAGCCGTTTGGTGTGGGACCTGGAAGCAAGTGGAGATCAATGAGTAGCCATGTCTACTTCAGTGATTTCCATCTTCCATGGCCTTTGGCCAGGTATGTATGTATATCCAAGTTAGACCAATGTAACTATGTACAGTTTAAAATATCTATACATTAAATTCATCTTTAATGCTAAAGCGAGTGGGAAATGCACAGAATATTCTTCTTCTTCTCAGACAAAGGAAAACACATCTTTACGTAGAGAAAAGAGAAAACATTTAAGGCACCATTAGGTAACACATACCATAATGTGTTAATGTGTTTTGTTAAAGTCTTTGTTTGGAGAGAATGGGAAAGGATTAGACCATCTCCCAAGCTTTATTGAGATCTGTGTCCCCCATTCGATGATTCACCCTCTATTTATACTAGTAATCATTGTCACCTGGACAGAAAGTCAGTAGAAATCCTACATTCTAAAGTTGTCTAAGAGCAATTTTTATTGAATATTCAAATTACATCAAAAGACAGTGATAGAAATCACTGCCAGAGAGGAAAAAAAAAAAACAAACCAAAAAAATAATCAAAGCAAAACACTTACACTGAATAACATAGATACAGTTCCGCAATTACAGACTAAGCAGGGTGCTTGAACTACCATTGGGGAAGGGGGGTGGGGGGGGTTTCGCTTAAAGGTCCAATGGTAAGTTATGTAAGATATGATAAGGAGACAATAATGCATTCAACATTATAGGACAGGAGAAATAACAGCTCTTCAAGCTTCCACAACGATAGAGGCTGCAAATCGGGTAATTAAATGTGGGGCACTGTCATTTAAAGAGAGACGTGGTTAAGAAATAGCAACCCCTGAGGCTATACCTAAAATGGGCTTGGGACAAGGACCTTGGGTGGACGGTCACACTGACGGTTCTGTAATAGTTTCTGGGTGCTCCAACCACGGTTTCCAAATGTTGTCAAATTTAGTTGGACAACCTCTAGTGCCGCAGGAAACATTATACAGAGCAAGCAGTAAATTAACCAGAGATTTCCAGTGAAAAAATATAGTTTTTTCTAGCATAATATAACAACATACTCAAGAGCACTCGTAACCTTGCGGGGGGGCTAAGGGCTTCACCAGACCCAGCAAGCAGACTTTTAAATCGCAGGGAACCGAAATGGCCATCACCATAGAGATAAATTGGAGTCAATATTAATGGGACAACTCCAAAAGATGTAAATTAAGTCTGCATGTGTGCTGGAACAGCGCCAGCAACCAGAGGAAACAGTAGGCCCACATTTTCGCACTCTATGCAGGACCAAGTAAATGCGGTGAACAATATTAAATTGAATCAGTATATCTTTTATGGAGACAAGGTACTGAAAGGGATAATCCCAGACATCATCCCAGTCTTAATTGTCCAGGTCGAGAACATCAATTGTCCATCGTTTCCTGCACTTAGGCATGCAGAAAAAGGTGGACATATAGCCTGGTACAATACAGAGTGGGTCTTAGTAATGGAATCATTGCGGAGCAGTGACTCCAAGTCTTTTTCCTGAAGGGTAATGACTGCCAACCCAAACTTTGAAGTGATGTACGTAACGAAAAAAATACCAGTTGGGTAGGGAGTATTTAACCTGTAAGACTGAGAATGAGGGGAGACGGCCATAAGCTACTATATCCCCTAGCTTCTTAAAAGCCTGATGGTTTAACCATTTCAAACTCTATTGAACAAAAAAAAAAAAAAAAAAACACTTTAAAACATTATCATTAGGCATGCAGATTAACTCATGGTACTGCGAAATCTCTCTAATCTCTCCATCTATCTGATAACTTGCTATTAGAAAACAAACCTACTTCAGCAAGGCATTCTTAGATAATACCAATAATGTAAATATCAATGTAAGCTTTGCTAATAGTGTAGGGCCTATATTATGTGGGTATTTATGTCACCCTTGACTGGTCACTTTAACCCTTGCTGTTGTCTATCCCCTATATCTCTAACTGTTACACTCCTTGTTCCTATGGAATCCCTCTCTCTCTACCTCAATCATCAATATGTCATGGCTGCTCAATAGCAACTGAGTTTCATTCCTTTTGAAAAGCCCAGGAGCAATTTATGTATAACAGAAGCTAAATTTCAATGATTCTGCTATTCATACTAATTGTTGTTTAATAATTATTTCTGGAGTTTGATTTGTAGTTTCATCCCTAGAACACAGTTATTGGCGAATTATGTTGTTTTGTTTTGTCTCTGGATGATTGTGTTGCTGGGTATAGACTCTAATGTTCACTCGGAAAGCTTGTCTCATTTAATAATGGGCTCTGAGTCCCATGGATTACTGCAGGGATTTTGTCTTGCTGTAATCTCTAGAAAGAAATCTACAAACAGCTGGGAGGACACGACAGATCAGCATTCTTCCATTGGAACGCCGCACAATTCAACTTTAAAGAACGGAGTTTAACCTACATTTCAAAATGAACCTGTTCTGCTTCTCTCTGGTAAGTGGCACAATTATTTACTTTCAACAGGCAAAAAAATAAACTCATCTTTTAGATACAAAAAAAGATATATTTGGTATGATATTATATTAATCAGTTGCTACTTGTAAGAGCTCTCTTTGCATTTGTTTGGTTTTGGAATCTCATAACGTTGTACCTTTTTACCAAGTTAGCCTAACTGTCCAAGATAAAACCAAAGGTAGTGTTGGCAGTGCAAATGTTTCTGGGTCCCAGAAGTGAAGTATTATGGCTATCTTGTTTTATTTCTTACATTTTGTACACTATAAATCATAATTTCTGGTTTTCTTCTCTAACCTGTTGATTAAGCCCTTAGTATGCTGATAAACGCTAACAGGGGTATGACAAGAAAGTTGATGGGGAAAAGGGAACAGCCATTTTATTTATCAAACATGATATGATAAGTCATATTGTATAACAGCTGTTGTCTTCAAAAGCCATTTATACCTCCTGTTGTTAGATTGCTATCTTGAAGACCTGTCCAGTTGTTTACTGCCCTACTGGAAGTAAACAGCCTTTGTGAACAACTATCCCGCATTTCAATCAAGATGTGACTTCAAAGAACCCTTAGATAGATAGGTGCCACCCTCTTCAGAATGTATAAATTGTAATAAAAGTCCTTAGGAAGGTAGAGCAATGATTATTAAGCCAACAGAATGTAATGTGATTGACTTGCTCTCCAAACATGTTTGTCTAAATAAATATAATTTTCGATCTGGCTTCAACAGTCAAAATGTTACTGAAACCCGTTTTGGGGTTACCCTTACACAGTCAAGTATGTTTATTTGTAGTGTCAAATTATGCATGGACTTTTTGTTTATAGGAAACCTATCAGGATAGAAATGTGTAATTCTATTAGCGATCCCTCTGAATGTGCTAGCTGCCTGCCTGTCATGCTAGTCCTTTAGCTTCTATACCTTATAATTCACAGACAAGAAAAAGGTTGGCTGCATGCTTGCTTGAGCACAAAGGATATTCTAATGCCTCGCACACACGTTCAGATAATCGGACGACTTATCGTTCGCATTTTGTTGCGTGATACTAACATCGAATTCAACAATGCATACAAACCGTATGATTTTTTTTTGTAAGATTCTGGAAAAGCTGCCAGGTTGCTTAGCTACGTATCAGATGGTGGAAAACAAAAACAATGGCAGCCAGGCTTTTTCCGTGCTATTTTAGTTGTCGATCGATTTTTAGCGGACACATAGTGTACTGATTAAACGATTGTTGTTCGCTAGACTATGGTACAACAGAAGTTTTCCTGTTTGTCCCTTCAGATTTTGTTGGACAAACTGTCATGATCGGCTGTCGAAAGCTGTGTTCAATGATCAGATTATCGTGCGATCAGGTCGAAAGCGAGTTTTATCGTACGATTATCTGAACATGTGTACGAGGCATTAGGGTAAGCTAAATTTTTCATTTACCAGAAAGAAATGTTGGTGAAATGTTTGCTAAATGTTTTGGAGTTAATGGTTTTTGTGCCAAAAGGCACCCTCACTATTTTTTTATTTTATGTATTTATTTTAATTTTATTTTACATGTCTATGGGAATGTTTGACTATTTTTCCAGAAGCGCATATGTAAGATCAGGCACTGATGTTGGATAGAGATGTATAGAACTGTTCGCCGGCGGACAGTTCCCGGCGAACTTAGCGTTCGCGTTCGCCGTTCGAGAACGGCGAATTTTAGGTTCGCGACATCACTAATGTTGGACAGGAAGGCCTGGCTCGCAATCTCAATCTAATTAATCCCAAGGGTGTTCTGTTGGGTTGAGGTCAGGACTCTGTTCAGGCCAGTCAAGTTTCTCCAACCCAAACTCGTTCATCCTTGTCTTTATGGACCTTACTTTGTGCACTGATCCAAATTAATAATCATTTTTTAGGGCTTGGGCTTAGTTCCTTAGTTCCAGTGAAGGAAACTCTTAAGACGTCAGCATACCAAGATATTTTGGACAATTTCATGCTCCCAACTTTGTGGTAACAGTTTGGGGATGACCCCTTCCTGTTCCAACATGACTACGCACCAGTGCACAAAGCAAGGTCCATAAAGACATGAATGAGCAAGTTTGGGGTGGAGAAACTTGACTGGCCTGTCCTGACCCTTTGGGATGAATTTGAGCGAGTCTTCCCATCCAACATCAATGCCTGACCTCACAAATGCACTTCTGGAAGAATGGTCAAACATTCCCATAGACACAATACTACACCTTTTGGACAGCCTTATCAGAAGAGTTGGAGCTGTTATAACTGCAAAGCAGTGGCGGAGCTAGACTTTTAAAACAGGGGTGGCAAAGGGGTGGCTAGGTATTATTTTGGGGGGTCAATATACAAAGTGTAATTTAGTGTCAGATTCGTCCACCGCAATGTCGCAGTCCCTCTAATGATCGCTGCCATTACTAGTAAAGACAGGATACAGGTGGTGGTGATCAGAGGATACAGACAGGATACAGGTTTGCCCCCAATGATTATTGCAGAGTGCCACAGCAATGCACCCAATGATTATTGCAGAGTGCCACAGCAATGCCCCCAATGATTATTGCAGAGTGCCACAGAAATGCCCCCAATGATTATTGCAGAGTGCCACAGCAATGCCCCCAATGATTATTGCAGAGTGCCACAGAAATGCCCCCAATGATTATTGCAGAGTGCCACAGCCTTGCCCCCAATGATTATTGCAGAGTGAGACAGCAATGCCCCCAATGATTATTGCAGAGTGAGACAGCAATGCCCCCAATGATTATTGCAGAGTGAGACAGCAATGCACCCAATGATTATTGCAGAGTGCCACAGCAATGCCCCCAATGATTATTGCAGAGTGCCACAGCAATGCCCCCAATGATTATTGCAGAGTGCCACAGAAATGCCCCCAATGATTATTGCAGAGTGCCACAGCCTTGCCCCCAATGATTATTGCAGAGTGAGACAGCAATGCCCCCAATGATTATTGCAGAGGGAGACAGCAATGCCCCCAATGATTATTGCAGAGTGCCACAGAAATGCCCCCAATGATTATTGCAGAGTGCCACAGAAATGCCCCCAATGATTATTGCAGAGTGAGACAGCAATGCCCCCAATGATTATTGCAGAGTGCCACAGCCTTGCCCCCAATGATTATTGCAGAGTGCCACAGCAATGCACCCAATGATTATTGCAGAGTGCCACAGCAATGCCCCCAATGATTATTGCAGAGTGCCACAGAAATGCCCCCAATGATTATTGCAGAGTGCCACAGCCTTGCCCCCAATGATTATTGCAGAGTGAGACAGCAATGCCCCCAATGATTATTGCAGAGTGAGACAGCAATGCCCCCAATGATTATTGCAGAGTGCCACAGAAATGCCCCCAATGATTATTGCAGAGTGAGACAGCAATGCCCCCAATGATTATTGCAGAGTGCCACAGCCTTGCCCCCAATGATTATTGCAGAGTGCCACAGCAATGCACCCAATGATTATTGCAGAGTGCCACAGCAATGCCCCCAATGATTATTGCAGAGTGCCACAGCCTTGCCCCCAATGATTATTGCAGAGTGCCACAGCAATGCCCCCAATGATTATTGCAGAGTGCCACAGCCTTGCCCCCAATGATTATTGCAGAGTGCCACAGCAATGCCCCCAATGATTATTGCAGAGTGCCACAGCAATGCCCCCAATGATTATTGCAGAGTGAGACAGAAATGCCCCCAATGATTATTGCAGAGTGCCACAGAAATGCCCCCAATGATTATTGCAGAGTGCCACAGAAATGCCCCCAATGATTATTGCAGAGTGAGACAGCAATGCCCCCAATGATTATTGCAGTGAGACAGCAATGCCCCCAATGATTATTGCAGAGTGCCAGCAATGCCCCCAATGATTATTGCAGAGTGCCAGCAATGCCCCCAATGATTATTGCAGAGTGCCAGCAATGCCCCCAATGATTATTGCAGAGTGCCACAGCAATGCCCCCAATGATTATTGCAGAGTGCCAGCAATGCCCCCAATGATTATTGCAGAGTGCCACAGCAATGCCCCCAATGATTATTGCAGAGTGCCACAGCATTTGCCCGCAATCATTGCAGAGTGCCAGCGTCGTCGTCCCCCCCCCCCCCCCCATGAGACCGGCTTACTTACCTCACGGACGGACGGTCATCACAGCAGCTTCTCATCGGTCCGCGGCTCCCTGCATCTTCTCAGTCCTCCCGCCGGCGCCTCCTCGACCAATGGCACGGCATTTGCCATTCGGCCAATCAGGAAGCGGGAGGACCCGCTCCCTGATTGGCCGGAGGAGGATCCATGTGACAATAGCGAATTTTCATTCGCTATTGTCACAGAATGGGCGGGCTCGGCTTCGGGACGCACTGTTCTGCTGCTCCCTGACCCTGGCCGCCAGCTTAGAGGGATCAGCCGGTTCTGCGAACCGGCTGATCCCATCCCACCACTGCCTGTGATTCCTCCGCTGTCAGCCTGGATCGGGGTGGCAACAGGGGTGGCAGGGACTTTTTCTGGGGTGTCAATTGACACCCCAGCTAACCCTCTGGCTCCGCCACTGCTGCAAAGGGTGGGCCAACTCAATATTAAACCCTACGGACTAAGACTGGGATGCCATAAAAGTTCATGTGCGTATAAAGGCAGGCACCCCAATAATTTTGGTAATATAGTATATATATATATATATATATATATATATATATATATATATATATATTAGTATCTTACAAAAGTGAGTACACCGCTCACACTTTTGTAAAGATTTAATTATATCTTTTTATGTGACAACACTGAAAAAATGACACTTTGCTCCAATGTAAAGTAGTGAGTGTACAGCTTGTATAACAGTGTAAATTTGCTGTCCCCCTGAAGATAACTCAACACACAGTCATTAATGTCTAAACCTCTGGCAACAAAAGTGAGTACACCCCTTAGTGAAAATTTCCAAATTGGGCCCAATGTGTCAATATTTTGTGTGGCGACCATTATTTTCCAGCACTGCCTTAACCCTCTTGGGCATGGAGTTCACCAGAGCTTCACAGGTTGCCACTGGAGTCCTCTTCCACTCCTCCATGATGACATCACGGAGCTGGTCGATGTTAGAGACCTTGCGCTCCTCCATCTTCCATTTGAGGATGCCCCAGAGATGCTCAATAGGGTTTAGGTCATGCTTGGCCAGTCCATCACCTTTACCCTCAGCTTCTTTAGCAAGGCAGTGGTCGTCTTTGAGGTGTGTTTGGGGTCGTTATCATGTTGGAATACTGCCCTTCGGCCCAGGGAGGGGATCATGCTCTGCTTCAGTATGTGACAGTACATGTTGGAATTCACTGTTCCCTCAATGAACTGTAGCTCTCCAGTGCCGGCAGCACTCATACAGCCCCAGACCGTGACTCTCCCACCACCATGCTTGACCTGCTGGCAACACACACTTGTCTTTGTACTCCTCACCTGGTTGCCGCCACACATGCTTGACACCATCTGAACAAAATAAGTTTATCTTGGTCTCATCAGACCACAGGATATGGTTCCATTAATCCATGTCCTTAGTCTGCTTGTCTTTAACAAACTGTTTGCGGGCTTTATTGTGCATCATCTTTATAAGAGGCTTTCTTCTGGGACGACAGCCATGCAGCCCAATTTCATACAGTGTGCGACCTATGGTCTGAGCACTGACAGGCTGACCCCCCACCCCTTCAACCTCTGCAGCAATGCTGGCAGCACTCATATGTCTATTTCCCAAAGACAACCTCTGGATATGACGCTGAGCACGTGCACTCAACTTCTTTGGTCGACCTTGGCGAGGCCTGTTTTGAGTGGAATCTGTCCTGTTAAACCTCTGTATGGTCTTGGCCACCGTGCTGCAGCTCAGTTTCAGAGTCTTGGCAATCTTCTTATAGCCTAGGCCATCTTTATGTAGAGCAACAATTCTTTTTTTCAGATCCTCAGAGAGTTCTTTGCCATGAGGTGCCATGTTGAACTTCCAGTGACCAGTATGAGAGAGTGAGAGCGATAACACCAAATTTAACACACCTGCTCCCCATTCACACCTGAGACCTTGTAACACTAATGCGTCACATGACACTTGGGAGGGAAAATGGCTAATTGGGCCCAAATTGGATATTTTCACTTAGGGGTGTACTCACTTTTGTGTTATTTTGAGGGGACAGTAAATTTACACTGTTATGTACACTCACTACTTTACATTGTAGCAAAGTGTCATTTCTTCAGTGCTGTCACATTAAAAGATATAATAAAATATTTACAAAAATGTGAGGGGTGTACTCACTTTTGTGAGATACTGTGTATATATATATATATATATATATATATATATAAATATATTAACGTACATACATTATGAGCATTTTTCAAAAAATGAGTAACATGCCTAGGTATCCACAATGCTTATATATATAGTGTATGCATATGTATATATATATATATATTTTTTTTTTTTTATTTACAGGGCACTTCATACATTGCCTAGGAATTCTATAGAATGCCTGATTTCACATATTGCCTGTAACATATACACTAAGGGAGTCTACTTATAGTTGTTTTCACACAAATTTTATCCAGGATGTGTGAGTCCTGGGGGAAAGATGTGTCAGTTGTCTAAAAACATGTATAAATAGTTCTCTAAGGCCCCTTACACACAGAGTGTTTTTGCAGCTGCTTTTAGGAGCGTCAGACATTTTTTTTGCAGCCTAAAAACGGCCCTCCCTGTTATTCTTTGGCCTCATGCACACACCGGCTTTTAGGAGCTCCAATTGGCATAGGCGTTTTTAAGCTGCAAAAAAAGAACCCAGGGCCTGTGTGTTCTGATGACCAGCGTCGGAGCTGTAAAAACGTCTGACGCTGCTAAGGGCTGATTAATGTTGCCAGTACAGCATTAAGCCACGTTATACGTTTTTTTTTATGTGAAAATCAATGGTTCCCTATGGGAGCCTCTTGATTTGCATGGAAGTCGCATCACAAGTCGGATCAGATCTGACTTGTGGTGCAACTTGAGCTCTGAGGTTCTTGAGGGGGAGCTCTGCACCCCCCATTCCAAAGCACCTTGTCCCCATGTTGATGAGTACATGGGCCTCTTCCCGACAACCCTGGGTGGTGGTTGTGGGGGTCAGCGGGCAGGGGGCTTATCGGAATCTGGACACCCACTGTAACAAGGGGGCCCCCCAGATCCCAACCCCCTCCCTAATAAAGTATTTCGCTGCAATTCATTTTGCCTTACTTTGTTCCAAACATTCCAAAGTTATCAAACTAGTATGATATGATTTTTTCTATGGAATGGCTCAGGGCTTTTTTTCAGCTGAAACTTGGTGGAACTTAGTTCCACCACCTTTGGCTCAGGCCCTCTGCTCCATGCTCACTACTTCTTCTGTGTTTACAAGTGACATTGTGTCACAGATCTGATCTCCTGAGTGTCTCCCACTGAGTGAAGGATGGGGACAAGGGAGATGCAGTGGCCAGGTTGCAGTGCAGATGTTGACAACCCCAGTGGATGATTTCCCCACAAGTGAGAGAGGCAGAGCCAACTACAATGTGCGGGGAAGTACTAGATGTGGCTGGGTGCTTCTGCTTAATACTGCAACAAAAGTGAGACATGTGGAAGATGGCAGAGCTTGAAAGGAAGTGGGGAGAAGATGGGGGCATTGGAGCGGGGGTTGCATGCAGAGGCAAGAGCTTAGGAGTTGTGAAAGTGAGATGTGGATAGGGAATGCATAGGTAAGCAGCTGTGGAAGAAGGCTGAACTCTGTACTATGTATGCAGCGCACCCCTGAACTCTGCATATGTATGTAACTTACCCCCAAACTCTGCACTCTGTACGTAATGCACTCCTGGTATTTAATGCCTCCTTAAAACCCTCCCACTGTTAGTGAAATTAGACCAAGCCCACTATTTGATGCGGTTTGGAGTATGCATGCGTGTGTGTGTGTGTGTGTGTGTGGGAAGGGGGGGAGGAAGGGAGGTTTGGGGAGTCATAGTGGAGTTCCTGTACCTATTTTCTGAGAAAAAAAGCTCTGGAATGGGTGGAAGGTAAAATATTACTTTACTATTCTAAGTGATTTTTAAATTGATAGGCTCAAAGCTGAATTGCTTCAGCCCTTAAAAGGGATATAAAGGTGCCGGAATAGTTAACCACTTGCCGACCACTCACATTGAGGGTACTGCGGCAAAGTGGCTCGATTCCGTCCAGCGACGTAGACCTATCCCATCTGGGCGGCGCGCGCGTGCCGCCGGGGGCTCGCTCCCGCTGTGTTCAGACACAGCGGGAGTCGGGCCAGGGGAGGAGAGGCAGTGATCACCGCCACTCTTCCCCGATCGTCGGGGATCGAGTGAGGCAATCCGCCCGTTTGTGTAAACAAAGCGGGCGGATCTCCCATGTGACAGGCAGGGACAGATTACAGGATTCAGCATAGCTGAACCTGCGATCTGTGCCTGTGTCACACAATCCCCTCCCCCCACACACGTCAGTAAGCACCAGGCATACATTTAACCCCTTGATCACCAATAAAGTTATCCCCTTCCCTGCCAGTGCCATTATTACAGTAACAGTGCATATTTATAGCACTGATTACTGTAGTAATGTCACTGGTCCCCCCAAAAGTATCAAAAATGTCAGTCAAGGCTCCGATCTGTCCGCCGCAATGTCGCAGTCCTGCAAAAGAAAATCGCAGATCGCCGCCATTACTAGTTAAAAAAAAAAACAATAAAAATGACACAAATCTTTCCCGTAGTTAGTAGCTGCGATAACTTTTGTGCAAACCAATCAAAGTACACTTATTGCTTTTTTCTTTACCAAACATAGGTAGCAGAAAACAAATTGGCCTAAAATGTTAAAAAATGTTGATTTTTAATTTTTTTCTGGGGAATTTCATATAAAAAAAAAAAAAAATGTGAAAAATATTGTTATTTTTCCAAAATTGTCACTGTTTTTTTGTTTATAGCGCAAAAAGTAAAAATCGTACAGGTGATCAAATACCACCAAAAGAAAGCTCCATTTGTGGGGAAAAAAGAGACATTAATGTAATTTGGATACAGCATCGCACGACTGCGCAATTGTCTGTTAAAGTAACACAGTGCCTAATCGCAAAATATGGCCTGGTCAGGAATGGGGTAAAATCTTCCGGTCTTAAAGCAGTTAAAATACGCTCATTGAGAATTTTTTTGTCAAAGACATGTAGCTAAATACATTTTGGCCTAAATATATGACAAAAATGTAATATATTGGATATTTTTTAACTGTCAAAGTAGAAAAATATTGTTATTTTTTCAAAATTGTCGCTCTTTTTTTATTAATATCGCAAACAATGAAAAGCGCAGAGGTGATCAATTACCACCAAAAAAAAGCTCTGTTTGTGGGAAAAAAAGGATGTCAATTTCGTTTGGGTACGGCATTGCATGACCGTGCAATTGTCAGTTAAATTTGCACAGTGCCAAGTTGCAAAAAGTGGCCGGGACGTAAAGCAGGAAAATCCTCCGGTGGTAAAGTGGTTAATTACATAAATGTGCAGGCTTACTGATTTATGAAAAAAAAATTGATGAGTTCCTATTTCTTAGCTTATCTGACACAATCTGAGGATGATAATAGGGCCCTGGCATTCAGAGGTGAGAGGTCCAGTTTCTGCTCTGACAAATGCCTGACCTCATGCTGATAAAACACCCCGCCTCATGTGTGTGTTTACAGTACCATATAACATAGGCGCTCTAAATCAAGGGGTATCTAGACACCTTGGGGGTATAGGAACCAATTGATTGGGTTATGGGACTGGATCTCTGAATAATGAAAAAAGGTAAAACAGGATTTACTGCATGAGTGAACATTAAATGAAAGAGGAAAAAAAAATCAACGTGATTTGTCAGATGACATGCGAGTAAAATTGTTAGTACAGTCTGGAAAATAATTTTTTGATCCCCTGCAGATTTTCTAAGTTTGCCCACCTACAAAGAAATAAAGGCTCTATAATTTTTATCATTGATGTATTTTAAATGATAGTGACAGAATATCAACCAAAAATCCACAAAAAAAAACCACATGCTACAAATGTTATAAATTGAGTTGCAGTTCAGTGGGTAAAATAAGTATTTGATCCCAAGCAAAACATGACTTAGTACTTGGTATAGAAACCCTTGTTGGCAAGCACAGAGGTATGACGTGTCATTGTGACGTGTAGTTGGTTTCCAGATTTGCACACATCTCAGGAGAGATTTTGGTTCACTCTTCTTTACAGATCTCTAAATTTTTAAAGTTTCTTGGCTGTCGCTTGGCAACTCAAAGTTTCAGCTCCCGCCATAAATTTGTCAAGGTGACAGCTATGTAATTGCATTGGATCCATCATTCCTGTTTGACATTTCCCTACACGGGTTGTTCAGTCGGACCTATTCCATCTCTGGGACTCCACCTACAGCAGGACCGCCTACTTCCAGCTTCCATGCTTGCTGTTTGGCTTCGGTGTGGATTGCGGGCAGGGGCTGACTGGCAAATTTTGGCCCAGGGGGCAAGTACAAACCAGAGGCCCATGGTGCAGGGACTCAGCCCCCCTCCCACCCTCCCTCTTCCCGGCCTCCTCCTGACCCCCATTCCAGGCTGAAGCTCCGCTCCAGGTACTCTCTACTCACTGGTCGAATCTGGGTTCCCGACCTGGCCAGCAGGGGACGGTTGGGGGGAGCTGGGACAGCGGGAGGGGAGAAGAGTCTCCAGTGGGGCATGGAACCGGCCTCTGCTCAGACTCAGTTTACACCATCCATGCTGGGTGGGAGGTATGCGCCCTGTCCTTGTCTTCATCCCGCACTCAGTAGGTCAGCAGTGGGGACTTTTTACTACTCTTCACCAAGAATCCTTTAGTCAAGTCTGTGGCAGAAGTGGTGTTGCCTTTTTAACCACATAACGTCTGCTCACGTTGCTGCTACTGCAGCAACGTGGCTGGTTATCGTCTAGCGACGTAGTACTACGTCGCTAGACTCCTCCCCCTGTAGGCGGCGCTCGCGCGCCGCCGGAGGCACGCTCCCACTGTTTTCAGTCACAGCGGGAGTCGGGCCAGGGGAGGAGCGGCGGCGATCGCCGCTGCTCTTCCCCGATCGTCTGGGAATCTAGCATAGCTGAACATCCGATCTGTCCCTGACTCACTCAGTCACCTCCCCCCCACACACGTCAGTAAGCACCAGGCATACATTAACCCCTTCCTCTCCAATAAAATTAACCCCTTCCCTGCCAGTGTCATTTTTACAGTAACAGTGCATATATATAGCACTGATCAGTGGCGTAGCGTGGGGGGTGCAGAGGGGGCCACTCGCACCGGGCGCAACATTTAGGGGGGGCGCATTCCACGCCCGTCATCCGCAAGATGTCCCCATCCCTTTATTGTGACAGTGCTCGTCCGGCGCCCGCCCGCTCTTTCCTGCACTTGGCTCCTTTACTGCCTGTTTGTGCAGGACGAGCGGCGGACGCTGAAGGTGTCATGTGCGGCCAGGGGGCGGGGCTGGTCGTGGGTGAAGATGGCAGCCAACACCGGTGGCTCTGTGCATGTGCAGCGCCGCTCTTGGAGTCTCTCCCTGCTGTCTGGACCAGCTGCCTCCACGCTGGCTGCTGCTGCTGACACGCTGTGTCTCTCCTCTGCTCCAGATCGCCTCCTCAAGTCCCCAGTGTGTGGACACAGAAAGAGGTGAGTGATGTGCTGCTCCGGGAGCCCAGGGAAGTGGACATGGGAGGGGGGAGATAGGTCAGTGTAGGGGGGTGTTAGTGTAGGGGGGTGTCAGTGTATGGGGGGGGTCAGTGTAGGTGTCAGTGTAGGGGGGTGTCAGTGTATGGGGGGGGTCAGTGTAGGTGTCAGTGTATGGGGTGGGCAGTGTGTAGGGGGTGTCAGTGTATGGGGAGGGGCCAGTGTGTAGGGGGTGTCAGTGTATGGGGGGTCAGTGTAGGTGTCAGTGTATGGGGGGGGGGTAATTGTAGGTGTCAGTGTATAGGGGGGGGGTCAGTGTAGGGGTCCATGTAGGTATCAGTGTATGGGGGTGTCAGTGTATGAGGTGTCAGTGTATGGGGGGGGTTAGTGCAAGGGTCAGTGTATGGGGGTGTCAGTGTATAGGGGGGGGTCAGTGTAGGGGTCAGTGTAGGTGTCAGTGTATGGGTGGGGGTCAGTGAAGGGGGTCAGTGTAGTTGTCAGTTTAAGGGGGGTCAGTGTAGGTCTAGTGTAGGGGGGTCAGTGTAGGGGAGTCGGTGTGTGGTGTCAGTGTAAGGGGGGTCAGTGTAGGTCTTAGTGTAGGGGGGTCAGTGTAGGGGAGTCGGTGTGTGGTGTCAGTGTAAGGGGGGTCAGTGTAGGTCTTAGTGTAGGGGGGTCAGTGTAGGGGAGTCGGTGTGTGGTGTCAGTGTAAAGGGGGTCAGTGTAGGTCTTAGTGTAGGGGGGTCAGTGTAGGGGAGTCGGTGTGTGGTGTCAGTGTAAGGGGGGTCAGTGTAGGTCTTAGTGTAGGGGGGTCAGTGTAGGGGAGTCGGTGTGTGGTGTCAGTGTAAGGGGGGTCAGTGTAGGTCTTAGTGTAGGGGGGTCAGTGTAGGGGAGTCGGTGTGTGGTGTCAGTGTAAAGGGGGTCAGTGTAGGTCTTAGTGTAGGGGGGTCAGTGTAGGGGAGTCGGGGTGTGGTGTCAGTGTAAGGGGGGTCAGTGTAGGTCTTAGTGTAGGGGGGTCAGTGTAGGGGAGTCGGTGTGTGGTGTCAGTGAAAGGGGGGGTCAGTGTAGTTGTCAGTGTAGGTCTCAGTGTATGTGGGAATGTAGGGGTGGTCAGTGAAGGGGGGTTAGTGTAGTTGTCAGTGTAGTTGTCGGTGTAAGGGGGGTCAGTGTAGGGGGGTTAGTGAAGTTGTCAGTGTAAGGGGGGTCAGTATAGTTGTCAGTGTATGGGGGGCAGTGTATGGGGGGTCAGTGTATGTAGGGGTCAGTGTATGGGGGTGTCAGTGTAGGGGGTGTCAGTGTATGGGGGTCAGTGTAGGTCTTGGTGTAGGGGGGTCAGTGTAGGGGAGTCAGTGTGTGGTGTCAGTGTAGGGGGTGTCAGTGTATGAGGGGTCAGTGGGGGTGTCAGTGTATGGGGGGTTCAGTGTGTGGGTCAGTGTAGGGGGTGTCAGTGTAGGGGGTGTCAGTGTATGGGGGTGTCAGTGTATGGGGGTGTCAGTGTATGGGGGGGTCAGTGTATGGGGAGTTCAGTGTGTGGGTCAGTGTAGGGGGTGTCAGTGTATGGGGGGTCAGTGTAGGTGTCAGTGTATGGGGGGGGTCAGTGTAGGTGTCAGTGTATGGGTGGGTGTCAGTGTATGCGGGGGTCAGTGTAGGGGGTGTCAGTGTAGGTCTTGGTGTAGGGGGGTCAGTGTAGGGGAGTCAGTGTGTGGTGTCAGTGTTAGGGGGGGGGTCAGTGTAGGTGTCAGTGTAGTTGTCAGTGTAGGCCTCAGTGTATGTGGGAATGTAGGGGTAGTCAGTGAAGTTGTCAGTGTAAGGGGGGTCAGTGTAGATGGGTCAGTGTAGGTGTCAGTGTATGGGGGGGTCAGTGTAGTTGTCAGTGAAGGTGTCAGTGTGGGGGGGGGTCATTGTAGGTGTCAGTGAAGGTAAAAGGTAGGTCTCTGTAATGGACAGGTAGGTCAGTGTAGGTATAAGGTAGGTCTCTGTAGGTGTCAGTGTAGTGGTCTAGTAGATTTGTGTAGGGGGCGCAAATTACTTACCTTGCCCCGGGCGCTGACAACCCACGCTACGCCACTGGCACTGATTACTGCAGTAATGTCACTGGTACCCCCAACAGTGTCAAAAATGTCAGTCAAGGGTCCGATCTGTCCGCCGCAATGTCGCAGTCCCGCAAAAAAATCGCAGATCGCCGCCATTACTCGTTAAAAAAAAAAACACCAAAAATGACAAAAATCTTTCCCTTAGTTAGTAAACGCAATAACTTTTGCGCAAACCAATCAAAATACACTTATTGTGATTTTTTTTTTACCAAACATAGGTAGCAGAAAACAAATTGGCCAAAAATGTAAAAAAATTTTCACCTTCAAGACATCACATAGGGTCTTCATACTGTAACACACTTCAGAGACACAGCTGATCACACTGTGGAAACAGGTCGGTTTCTTCCCGGGCCGATCCATTCCTGCCTTCCATTCAGTGTTTGGGTTTCTGATATGTGTAGTCCTACGGTGATCATTGCTCAGGATGATGGTTCATAAATAAATTGTTTCTTTGTTATACATTGCCTACAGCCATTCCCAGTTGTCTGGGATTTTAATCTCAATTTGACTTTAAACCTTTTATCATTATCATCCATGGTGACTGTTTCCATTCTGTGGAACTACAAATAACAGCCAGAAAGTGTGAGCACATGGACTATGATTGGGCTGTACAAATCTACATTCCCCAGCGCTTCATGAAGAGGTTCTTTTGTTGTTTTTTCCTGGGTAGTGGGACCATTAAGGTACCCATGTGTTCCTCACAGCTGCGGGTGGATATTCAATCAATGCATTTTATGGTCCACTATAGAGCGCCATATTATTTGTTTCTTGTATTTGCTGATGGTTTTGTAGCCCATTCCAGGCTTGTGCAGGTCTACAATCTTATCCCTGACGTTCTTTGACAGCTCTTGTGATCTTGCCTATGATGGTGAGGTGTGAATGGAAGGAGATTCTGTGGACAGGTGACTTTTATACATATAACGAGTTGTCGTTAGGAGTGCCTTCTTAAATTAACAGGACTAATCTATGTACCACACAAGCACATACTGTAGCCAGTCTGTGGGAGCCAGAATTATTGTTGGTTGGTAGGGGATGAAATATTTATTTTACTCACTGAACTGCATCTCCATTTATAACATTTGTATCATGTGTCTTTTTCTGGATTTTTGTCTTTTTCTGGATTTTTTTTTATAACAATTATAGACCCTTAATTTCTTTGTAAGCGGGCAAACTTACAAAATCTGCAGGGGATCAAATAATTATTTTCCCCACTGTAATTGGACCTTTAAAGACCAACAGCAAAGATCTCACTGCTTGAAGCTAGCTTGTATACTTACAATTTGGCATTTTTATTTATACAAAGTTGATAAAATGTCTTCTTTTTTTTTAGTTCTGTTTATTGCTATTCATACGTAAAGTAGCACCAAGCTGTTGACATCTCTTGAAGGCATACTGGTACCTAATAGGACAATGATTATTTTAACAGTCTGACCAAGGGAGTGTGGGGACATACTGGGCATTGCAATGGAGATCTGTACTCAAGGTTAACCCTCTATGGGCTCTATGTTAGACAATGTTGTAGATGCTTGGGAATTGAAAGACAGTACATGGAGGCACCTACTGACGTTGTTCCTTTTCATCCGTTCTGCACTGACATACTTGTTGGAGCCAGCCTAGCATAGTGCATTCTGCAGCATTAGATTTGCCACCCTGTAAATGGTTGGATTGTGTTTTAGATTCAAACATCCTTATGTCTATAGGGGGATTTAGGGACTGTTGGTCAGGTCTCTGAACCCAAATTCCCAAATCTATTCTCCTAATTCCCTCCGTCACTCCAATTTTTCAATATTGCATTGCAGAAGCTGCAGTATAAGGGTTAGGCTTTTATGCTGCAACAAGATAAGAAAGGCTTACCAGTTAGGGGGCAGAGCTGGCAACTCTGAAAAACAGAAATCTAGGCAACTGAACAGCAGGTGATCCTTCTTTGGAAATTCTATTGGGCATTATATTTGCTGTTCTTTTCCTCTTGCTTCAATGGGGCCATAAGAGTAAGGATCATACTACTACTGTGCATCTTGTTTCTACACCCGGAGCCTAACAACTACTCCTCTGCTTAGGGGCCTTAGGGGGACTAGGACTCAGTGATGGCGAACCTTGGCACCCCAGATGTTTTGAAACTATATTTCCCATGATGCTCAACTACACTGCTGAGTTCATGAGCATCATGGGAAATGTAGTTCCAAAACATCTGGGGTGCCAAGGTTCGCCATCACTGGACTAGGTTATCATGTAAGCAAGGTGCAGCTTATCCTCACCTCTGTAGGTGGTGCTGTGTTGCTGACCCCTGTACAGAGGGGAATGGAAGATGATGGAACTGTGTTCCTCTGAAGCCTCTGTAGGTGTCACTAGGGGAGCAGTGGACCGACTGCAACACTGGAGGACCTCAGTGGCCATTTTTGGTAAGGGCGATGCTAAAAAAAAGCCCCACTGCAGGTGGTGCGCACTAGTAAAGTGCATTGAGTAGGGACAGGATCCATGCTGGTTAGGAACAGCACATCTAGTCCTAGGGAAAGGTTCCTTATGAGGAGGAGCAGAGTAAGAACACCTCTGCTGGTTCCACCATTTCTGGAGCTGTGACAAGGATCTTGCCATCGGTCTGCTAAGTACCGCTCACACTGCTACTCCGCCTAACCGCCACCCTTCTCTAACCAGATGCTGCTCTAGTAATGTAAGCCTTTTTGAGGTGACTCTTTAAGTGATGGAACTATTCCGCTGTGCCACTGACATTGCTAAGTGCTTCTGTGATGCCTGTGTCAAGAAGACGCTGATACCAAATTGCTTTGAGACTGTTAAGCAAATACTTTTCCGCTGTTCTCTACCTGTTTTGTTTTTTTTTTTTTACTTCACCAAATAATAACTGTTCCATTCACTTTGGTCTTGGGTACCAACCAACTTGCCCTGTCCCCAAACAGGTCCTCCCATAAAGATAAATTTTAACACAAGGGTCAATAATTGTTTATGATTAGCTGAATGCTGGACACACCTGATATTCGGCATGCACTGTTTTACAAGCACCTGGAGTTCATTAGTGTGTCCTTGAGTATTTATACCGTCTTCCACCATAGCATGCCATGATCTTCCTATGAATACATACTGTGGCCAAGTGTCAGTGTCTTTATCTCCCTCTTATGCCCCGTACACACGTGCAGATTGTCGGCCGAAAATGTTCGGCCGCCGAACGATCGGCCGATTTTCGGCTTGTTAGTATGATGCTTCCGACAGCCAACAGCGCACTTTCGGCCGAAAAGAATCTGTCGTGCAAGCATTAAAATTTTTGGATGCCGACACCAGAGCGGCCGATTGTTCGCCAGTCAATACAGAATTCGGCCGACAGACAGCAGATTTGCAAGACTGGGCATGCTCAGAAAAGAAAAAACACAGGGAAAGTTAACCATCACATGACATCACTTCTGCAGTCGGCTGTAGTCGGCGGACAAAATTCTTGTGCAGTCTTTTGCACTTTTCAACAGACACGACAGCCCAGGGACAAAAGACGGCCGATCGTTCGGCCGACGATCTGCACGTGTGTACGAGGCATTAGGCTACAAATTTGCTAAGATAAGAAGCAGTATTAATTGCCAAGTGAAGTGATATTTTATACAAGTTCTCTGTGTATTGTTATTTTTCAGGAAGGTTCCATGGACAATCTATATGAGCCAGTACAGAATATCCAAGAAACCACTGAGAACAATATTTCCAGGGCATGCAGCCCTCCTTGTACTTTCGTAAGGGCTGAGTCACATGAACGATCTTTTTCAATGGTAAGCAAGAAAAAAACATCATGTATTTTATTTGGGTTTTTTAATGTTGTTAATAGCTGCCTAAACCTGACAGTTCATATCACCATAAACATGTAGCTGCTATCCATTAAGGTTCATCTACTAAAGGCAAATAGTCTGTTCACTTTGCAAGGGAATTTTCTTCAGAGCTTAGTGAATGTGGTGTAGTTTTACTTAGCAAAGAATACTCTTGCCGACCGCACACCGTAGTATTATTCGGCTGCGCAAAATCACATAATACTACGTGATTTCATGTGTGAGGTATTGGCGGCGCGTGTGCGCCGCCGTAGCCACGCTCCAGCTGTGTTTGGACACAGCGGGAGGCAGGCCACGGGAGGAGCGGCGGTGATCGCCGTCGCCCTCCCGCAGTCGTCATATAAACTGACAGAAGACCCGCCTGCATATGTAAACAAAGCAGGTGGGTCTTCTGTCAGACAGGCAGGGAGAGATCAGAAGTTTCAGCTAAGCGGAAACCCTGATCTCTCTGTGCCTGTCACAGAACCATTCCCCCACACAGTGAGCAAGAATATTTAGGCACACATTAACCCCCTTTGATCACCCCCAGTGTTAGCCCCTTCCCTGCCAGTGTCATTTATACAGTAACAGTGCATACTATTTAGCACTGATTACTGTATTAATGTCACTGGTCCCCAAAAAGTGTCAAAAATGTCAGTTAGGGGTCCAATCTGTCTGCTGCAATGTCGCAGTCCTGTTAAAATCACTGATCGCCGCCATTACTAATAAAAACAAAAAAATAAATAAAAATTCCAAAAATCTATTCCGTAGTTTGTAAAAGCTATAACTTTTGCGTAAGCCAATTAAAATATGGTTTTTGGAATTTATATTTACCAAAAACATGTAGCAGAATACAAATTGGCCTAAACTGATAAAAAAAATTTATTTTTTTAAATTTTTTATTGGGAATGTTTTATAGCACAAAGTAAAAAATATGGCTTTTTTTTTCAAAATTGTTGCTCTTTTTTTGTTTATAGCGCAAAATCTAAAAACCGCAGAGGTGATCAAATACCACCAAAAGAAAGCTTTATTTGTGGGAAAAAAGGACATCAATTGTATTTGGGTACAGCGTCGCACGACCGCGCAATTTTTAGTTAAAGTAACAGTGCCGAATCGCAACAAATGGCCTGGTCATTAAGGGGGTAAAAGCTTCCGGAGCTGAAGTGGTTAAAGTGTTACCCCAACATTTCCTATTCCTTATATGTGCCTGCTGCATCATGTACTTGAAAAAGTATCCTGTTCTTTTTGTATTGCTCCCTTTGAGTGAAATCCCTGGTGATCCTGCCAGTCTCCCTCTGCTTTCCAAGTAAAAACTGAGCACACTAAGCACTAGAACACACCATGGTCAGTTGTCTAGTTGTGTGGGGATCTCAGCCTGCTCTTCCAATGTTCACACTTGTCTGGACACACCGCCTCCCCCCCCCACCTCGCACACCCACTCAACCATTTGCTGGAAAGCTCAGTGTGCTCCTGCTCTTCCTCTCAGCTATTATGCATCTGAGAACAGAGGGAATGTGATAACTTATAAAAAAGGGAATAAAAACATATTTGTTTTTTTTTTTATATCTATACAAAAATGTTTTGCTTTTCATTTCTATTTTTAACTGAATGGATTGTTTTACAAGGTAATCATTTACAATCACTTTAATCATGTCCAAGGACAATAAAAGAACAGCATTTTTGCCTGCACATGATTGGATGAAGGAAGTTAGCAGCAGAGCTTCAGCTCATTCACTAAGCTCTGGAGCAACTTCCCTTGCAAAGTGAACACCCTATTTACCTGTAGTAAATCAACCCTATTGCAAGTGAATTAAAACCCAACTCCCACTAAAACGTTTTGTTCAAACCTAGTGATACACTAGCGATGAAAGCTTTTTTACTTCAAGATTTTATTTGCCAACAATTATTAGCATGGCATTGATTTCAGTGTGCTGTAAACCATTGTAATAGCCCGCGCTCCATACAATGAGAGACGTGATTTTCCCCTCTGCACACTGACCACAAGGGGTCATTCACTCAGGACATCCACCATTCATATAAGCCTTGTATAATTTTTCAATGAATACAAAGCATTCTCTGATTGGACAGGGTGGAGATGATGTCACCATCCCTCCTCTTACAATCAGAGAATACTTTGTAGTCTTAGGGAAAAAAAATACAAGGCATTCTAAAATAAAACCATAGATGTAAAAATAGGTATGACATGACTAAGCTTTCTGTTTATACCTCTTTGTCAGTTATGAACAGGAGACTTATTTTTCAGACAGAACAGAGAACTTAAGTCTAAGTGTCCATTCACACTACCGCGACTTGTCAGGCGACTTGTCAGCCTGACAAGTCGCGGTCCGTCGCGGTCCATGCAGTGCTACAGGACCGGTTCTAATAGGAGTGACACAAGTCGCTCCGACTTAGAAAAAGGGTCCTGTACTACTTCGGGGCGACCTCGGAGCGACTTGCATAGACATTCATTATATGAAGTCCGTGCAAGTCACGCCGAAGTCGCGGTGCATGCGACTTCACAGGTCGCCCCCGAAGTCGGAGCGACCTAGTGTGAACCGAGACTAAGGGTCCATTCACACCAGCTGCTGCATTGTAATGCAGTGGCTGGTGTGCAGTACAGACCGGTGGGATCACCGCACTGCTCCCCCATTTTTTCTTCCTGTTTCAACCGTTTTTATCAATTTTTTGAAAGAATAAAAGTTAAAGGAACACTGTGCAGAGCTGCAAATAATCCTTGCATGCTCTGTTTAGACAATAGGAAAGGTACATAAGTGGGGGGAAACAGAACGACATAAAATCTTGGCAAATAGGTTAGGCCTTCTCTAAGATCCCCATTTTTTTTAACCACTTACAGACCGCCCACCATGTATTTACATCGGTATTTTGACGTTAAATACCGGGGTTATGGCAGCAGATAGCTGCCATAACCCCAGTATTTTTTAAATGGCGGGTGGTCTGCTTTAACATAAGGGTGGTCCCAGCGCCGGATTCACCGCAGGATAACCTTTATGGGTAGCAGGAGAGGTGCACCCCTCCCGCTGCTTCCTGATCATTTTCCCCGCTTACCGGTGCTGTCAGTAGCAGGGAAAACTACCCGGTCCGCTTTCCTCTTAGGCAGGAAGTCCAGTGAGGGCAAGATGGCCCCCATTCGACTCTATGACCTTGGAGGACTGGAGTGACGTCATACGTCGCTTTCTAGCAACGGCCTTAAAGAGCCCATTTTTTTCATCATGAAAAAAAATGACTGTTTTTTTTTCATTTTTTTAGTGTAGATGTGAGATCTGAGGTCTTTTTGACCCCAGATCTCACATTAAGAGATCATGTCATGCTTATTTCTATTACAAGGGATGTTCACATCCCATGTATTAGGAATAAAAGTGAACACATTTTTTTTTTTTAAAAGGACAGTGTAAAAATAAAAAAATGAAAGATAAAATAGGATAAATTAATTAAAGCGCCCCGTCCCTGTTAGCTCGCGCGCAGATGCGAACGCATATGCAAGTTGCACCCACATGTGAGGTATCAGTGTTCAAACAGTGTTCAAACCACACATGTGAGGTATCACCGCAATCATTAAAGTGAGCACAATAATTTGAGCCCTAGGCTTCCTCTGTAACTCTAAACTCGTAACCTGTAGAAATTTTTAAAATGTAGCCTATGGGGATTTTTAAGTACCAATGTTTATCGCCAATTCCACGAACGTGTGCAGTTTTGAAGCATTATATGTTGGGTATCTACTTACTCAGCGTAACATTATCTTTCACATTATAGAAATAAATTGGGCTAACTTTACTGTTTTCTTATTTTTTAATTAAAAAAAGTTTATTTTTCCCAAAGAAATTGCGTTTGTAAGACAGCTGCGCAAATATGGTGTGATAAAAAAATATTGCAACAACCTCCATTTTATTCTCTAGGGTTTCTGCTTAAAAAAATATATAATGTTTGGGGGTTCTAAGTAATTTTCTAGCAAAAAAAAAATGATTTTAACTTGTAAAGAACAAGTGTCAGAAATAGGCCCGGTCCTTAAGTGGTCAAACAAACTTTAATAATATGTCACACAGACATTTCATAAAGTTCAATTTGCCATGAGGCAGAGCACAGTGGTGTGAACCTGGTACAACGGAGACAAGGCCTTGTCATGTGGTGGAATTAAGCTGGAATAACGGCCCAGAGCAGTCCCACCACATCTGGTGTAATTGGACTCTTACTGTTCTCTTATGAGTAAGAGTGAAGGAAAAGGGGGTAGAGAAAGGAAACAGAACAGGGAGAATGAAAATGGGAGAAAGAACAAAAAGGGATAAGAGGTGGGGGGAACTAAAAATTATCCATAATAATAGAAAATTCCCCATTCAAAGAATTTAACATGTGGAATCTAAGTATTCAAAATAAAAATCTTAAAAATATCCCTCTTGCTCAGAAACCTAAAGTCGTCCCCACCTCTTATAGGGTTATCAATACATTCTATAATCTGAATTTTCAGAAAGCCTAAATTCGTATTGTGAATTTGAGCAAAATTATTAGCCCTTATTAGAATTTTTTTATGCCCTTATGATATAAAAGTGATCCCTAAATAGGTCACAAAATCTCTGTGTACTGTTGGTGCTGATTTTTAAGAAACAGCCTTACCAGACCAGCACTATCTTCCACACAGCTGACTCTTCATAGGGTTGCAGTTGCTCCATACCCCCATCTTCCTAAATTACCCCATCTTAGTTTTCTGAGCTAGCCGTAACTTCCTGATAACTCAGAGCCACCTCCCTACTGCACATGCACAGGGTTGCAGTTCTTCCATACCCCCATCTTCCTCAATAACCCATCTTAGTTTTCGGAGCTGGCTGTAACTTTCTGATGACTCACAGCCGCCTCCCTACTGCACACACACAGGGTTGCAGTTCCTCCATATCCCCTTCTTCCTCAATACCCTATCTTATTTTTCGGAGCTGGCTGTAACTTTCTGATGACTCACAGCCGCCTCCCTACTGCACATGCACAGGGTTGCAGTTCCTCCATATCCCCTTCTTCCTCAATACCCCATCTTAGTTTTCAGAGCTGGCTGTAACTTCTTGATAACTCAGAGCCACCTCCCTACTGCACATGCACAGGGTTGCTGTTTCTCCATACCCCATCTTCCTTAATACCCCATCTTAGTTTTCGGAGCTGGCTGTAACTTCCTGATAACTCACAGCCGCCTCCCTACTGCACATGCACAGGGTTGCAGTTCCTCCATACTCCCATCTTCCTCTATACCCCATCTTAGTTTTCGGAGCTAGTTGTAATTTCCTGATAACTCACAGCCGCCTCCCTACTGCACATGCACAAGGTTGCAGTTCCTCCATACCCCCATCTTCCTCAAAAACCCATCAAAGTTTTCGGAGCTGGCTTTAACTTCCTGATAACCCACAGCCGCCTCCCTACTGCACATGCACAAGGTAGCAGTTCCTCCATACCCCCATCTTTCTCTATACCCCAGCTTAGATTTCGGAGCTAGCTGTAACTTCCTGATAACTCACAGCCGCCTCCCTACTGCATGCGCACAGGGTTGCACAGGATAGAAGAGCAGAGGGAGACTGGTTCTGCAGCCACCTGGAATGTGCAATGTTATTCAGGAAGGATGCAGGAGGGGGGAAGGGGGGGATAAGGAAATGGGTGAGAATATCACCAAAAAAAGGTACTTACTCCCCAGAAAAAAAAGCTGCCATTTCCTAATAGGTTGGTGGAGAGGGAAAGAAGGACAGATTGTTCAGGGAAAATGTTTTTTTTTTTTTTGTAAACAGCACCAGGGACAGTACTTTTAATGAATGAAAACTATCTCATGTGCTAGGGGCTACTGTGTTAGGTTGAAATCTTTGAAATCTGAAGTTCTGCTTATGCCAGACTTTTTCACCTTCATGCTCTATTTGTAGCAATACTATCAGTTCCCTCAATGAAAAACACTCTATGAATGGAGGTCGGGTGGATGAAAGAAAGGTCTGCCTCCTCCATTCAGCGCTTTTCATTGTGGGAATCAATAATATGGTTTGTAAAAATGAAGCGTGAAGGTGGAAAGGGCGGGCATAGTTGGCATTTAAAGAGTGGCTGTCACAGTTGCAGTTGCTCATATTAACCCTAGAAGCACTGGAAGGTCACTACTGCAGGGGTATCCAGGGACAGAGGACTTCAGATTTCAACCTAAAATAGCAGCCATTAGTACAAGGGACATTCTTCATTCCAAGGAAGTACCGTACTTGGTGCTTAATTTTCACTAAGCTTTAGAATTGATAGCTCAGATAGTGTCCACTTTAAAATGCCCAGATAGTGTAATGCCTGTAGTGTCTCATTTAAGTCTAAGAAACTCACTTTTTGTGGATATCAATGCGGGTGGAACTGTTCCTCAGAATAAAATCTTTTCAATTATTATGGCTCTATTCTTTTGGGGTTGGAATTCCTTCTATTTCCAAAAGTAAACCCTAGATATGTCAAAGTCCTCTTTGTCATAAACGGTAGGAATTTTGTGTAATCATACTCCAATCTATTTAATGTTTCATTCAGTTTCAGATACAATAAAGTGAAAGTTAGTGATCCTTTAAATCTTTCCAATTCTTTCTGTGTTCAATAACTAAAATTGTTTTAGGGAAAGGACTATGATATTGAACAATCATATCCTTACAAATATGGCCAGCATAACAGTGTGTCATCAGGATAGGACATGAGAAAAAACTCCCTAGAAGGGACACAGGCATCAATCAAAAACCTGACAGAGGGTCTAACCCGAGGTTCTGACCCTTTCTGATTCCACTCAAAATCAAGAAAAAAAGTTGTGGCTGGAGTTGGGCTTTAATTCATACATTTTGTAACATTTGTGTTTCATGTTTATTGTTGTGTTGAAAAAAAGATCTATCATTATACTTTTTTAAAGTTAAAGCAGCGGCATGGGGAATGCAGAGGGAATGGGGCATGTGTTATTATTTGTATTCCTCTTGCCATTGCTTGTCTTGGAAAATGCTCACAGCAAAGACAAGCTGCAGCTATAAATGAGCCGTCTCTTTCATAGCTGTTGTTGGACTATGGGGCAAGTTGAACCTAACTGCTAGGTTATGAAGATAACCTCAAACAAGGGACAAAGAACTGCCTGTACCCTGTCCCATAGGGGACAGAACTTTAAAAAAGTAAAGTGATGCTGAATTTTTTTTCTATGTTTGCCTGCCACCAGTCCAGGCTCAGACCAGATCAGTCTTAGAGCCTAACCATGACTAGGAGGAGGTCGCTGCTGGCAGCCATTTAATGGCTCAGCCTGAGCACACCTTCTGCATGATGACATTGGTGATATAATCCTACATCTGTGGCTCTACAGACTCACAGCTGGACTAAGCCCAAAACTGATCCAGGTGAGTATATGACATCTTTAAACAGCATGTTACAGAATAGGACAAAAAAAGAATGTAAAAAAGTTGTAATTAAAGTGGTAATAAACCCAAAAACAAAAGTGTATTATATTGCTCTTTAAAAAATTCTTAGATATGGTAGGTGTATTGATTTTCCTTTGTTTGGTTTTTCTCTTTATTTTCACGATTTGATCTGGCCAGTTAGTCTGTCATTTTTCAGTTTGGTGGGGACGCTCTAAGACATGAAGTGAGTTGGCACCAGGTAAAATTAAGGGAAAAAAGCCTAAAAAAATATTGCAGCCACCACATGTAATCATTTGTAAGCTGCTGTGTATTACATTGATTTAGGGGTTTTATACTGATTTAAAGTAAACTTTTGATTTGCTTTAATGAAAATAAACTTTTTAGCGTCTGTAACTGTGTAAAAAAAGTTTCTATGTTTTTTTTCGTTGCAATTGTATTTGTACCTGTGGCAGGTACAGTATATTTACTCTTAAATTAAGGATTGATCCCTGATACCTGAGTGGTAAGTGTAGCCAACATCCCAATTATAAATCTTAAAGCAGGGTTTGGTGCCTCAAGCCAAGGGGGTGGGACTTTATGGGCTAGTCAGATAGTAAAACTTGTAGTAAAATTGTGACAATTTATTTGAAAGATAGTAAAGAAATCATACAATGATAATCATCATAATTGTGCCAATGGGTTATAGACCCATGTGAGGAGGTGAAAAGAAAATAAAGTAATGAGTGACAATGTGAAAGGTGACTTGATATAGATCTCTGTCTGTAAGTGCTCAAGCATATGAGCCGTTTAGAGAGAGACTGTATATCTGGAGCTTCCGACGCGTTTCGGCCTGTATTTGCCTTTATCAAGGAAGCGAGAGGGCCACCATCTCTGAAAGATATATGGTGGATATATGTTAGAAAATTCAATGCTTCAAGGACGGTATTTATTTATGAGAGGAAATAAATGTACACATACTTGTGACTAAAAGTTGAATCCCGGACCTTTCTATTTGTTCACCCAAAGCTAATCACACAGGATCTATTGAGGACTTGCTGTCTGTGGTGTAAAGAAAATTATATTCAAAAAATAATGAATTTTATGAATAAAGAAGGGGGTAATATGCCACAACTTACATGAAAAAGTGTAGATATTTTGGTTTGTTGTGGTGAAAAGCCCTTCATGGTTGACCTGAAATGTTTATAATGATATAACAGTCGAAAAAGTACTCAGACAACAAAGCAGACATGATACCAACTTCAATACCTTCATTGTTCAAATGCTGAAATTCATACTTCATCACAACATCTTTTCCTTCTGCGGTACGTATTACGTACAATCATGCGGAGTTGCTATGGGCACTAGTTGTGCACCCACCTATGCAAACATCTATCTGGGCGAATGGGAAGAAGACTTTTTAACATCAGAAGACAATCAACAATATACCAACTACATCATGTTATGGCAAAGATACATCGATGATGTACTTCTCATATGGAATGGACCGGAAAAACTACTACAAGAATGTCTCAATAAAATGAATCAAAATCAATTCAATATGTACTTCACCATGACATACAGTTTAACAAAAATACCATTCTTAGATACGTACATCTATAAGGATCAATCTGGTAATCTCATGACAACTCTTTTCCGAAAGGAAACAGCCGGCAACACGGTCCTACATGCCAAAAGCTTCCACCCAGAACCCCTAAAGAAATCGATACCATACAGCCAGTTCTTAAGACTTAAAAGGAATTGCACCAATTCCACAAACTTCCAAATGGAAGCCAACGCCCTTACAGACAGACTAATACAAAGAGGATACTCCAAAACATGCCTCAAAAAAGCCTTCAATCGGGTCAACAAACAAGATAGACAAGAGATCTTATACAAAAAAAGGCAGGACACAAAAACAGAACCTATAGAAAGGTCCGGGATTCAACTTTTAGTCACAAGTATGTGTACATTTATTTCCTCTCATAAATAAATACCGTCCTTGAAGCATTGAATTTTCTAACATATATCCACCATATATCTTTCAGAGATGGTGGCCCTCTCGCTTCCTTGATAAAGGCAAATACAGGCCGAAACGCGTCGGAAGCTCCAGATATACAGTCTCTCTCTAAACGGCTCATATGCTTGAGCACTTACAGACAGAGATCTATATCAAGTCACCTTTCACATTGTCACTCATTACTTTATTTTCTTTTCACCTCCTCACATGGGTCTATAACCCATTGGCACAATTATGATGATTGTCATTGTATGATTTCTTTACTATCTTTCAAATAAATTGTCACAATTTTACTACAAGTTTTACTATCTGACTAGCCCATAAAGTCCCACCCCCTTGGCTTCAGTATATTTACTCAACTGCTGTGTAGAGCTACACAATGGTTGGGCCATGCGTCTCCTACTCACAATGCAAGTCTATTGAATCTCAGACTGACTGAAAACAGAAATAAAATAAAACATTCTCTTGCTTAAGTAATCTTATTACTAAGATACTAATTATACTTTTCTGACGTACAGAATTTGGTAAGGTTATGCAAAGAATAAAAACTGCCTTTAGGGCAATGTCAGGAAATGTGCTAAATGTATCTTTAGTCTGAATTCTATATAATTTCATGCAACCAAATTCTTAAGGGTTTTAATGGTGCTGCAGGGCTGAACATAATTCTGTGCAGTGCATCCACAGGGTTCCTCCTTGCAGTGTAAGAGAGAACTCTGTGTACCCTGATGTAAAGGGGAACACTGTGTACCCTGATGTAGAGGGGAAGACTGCAGACTGTGATATAACGGGGAACTCTGATGTAAGGGGGTCTCTGGTCACTACAACCCCCCCATTACACAAGAGCCCACAGAGCTCCCCCTTACATCAGAGTCTGCAAGATTCCCCCTTTCAATGCAAGGGGAAACTCTGCAGACCCTCATGTAAAGGGAAGCTCTAAAGCTAAGGGGAACACTGCGGGCCGTGATGTAAAGGGGAATGCTCCAGACTGGTGTAAAAGGGAACTCTGATGTACAGTGGTCTGTGGTCACCAGAACTCCCCTTACATCAGAGGTCACAGGGTTCTCCTTTACATCATTGTCCGCAGTGTTCCCCTTTACATCAGAGTCCCCACTTACATCACGGTCTGCAGCATTCCCCTGTACATCAGAGTTCCCCTTTACATCAGGGTCCACAGAGTTCCCCCTTGCACTGTAAGGGGGAACACTGCAGACTCTGATGTAAAGGGCAACTCTGATGTAGGGGGACTCTTGTGACATAATTACATAGTTAGTCCGGTTGAAAAAAGACACAAGTCCATCTGGCTCAACCAATAAAAAACAAAAAACAACAAAGAAAACACAACCATACAATCCCATATACACAATCCTATACCCACAGTTGATCCGTCATCCTCTTCTCCTCCTTGTGCTCCTGCTCCCCCTCCCTCTACTTGCATTCTACATGTTTTGAAAAAGGCCCCACACACCTGCCCTGAGCACTATATGGCTGCCTTCAGAACAGCACCGAAGAAAACAAGCAGCCATCTTTTTTACGGGTAACCATTGCCATTCCCAAATATTTACAGACAGGGAAAAATTGGATGATTTTTTACAAACTGTCTATAAATTTACGGGCTTTTGGCAACCCTGGTCTTGGTGCTGGGTGAAAATGCAAAGTGTTCCCCGAATCCTTGAATGACTCCCATGCCAAGCGAGTGACCTCCTGTGTTCACAATGCAGCAGGACAGTCACTCGTCACAGGACTCAGAAGCTAGTGGAGATCACTGTAGTAATGATGCCTACTATAGTGATTTCCAGCTTCCACAAGGATCCCACAGGTATGGAACATACTTACATTGGTCCAAGCTGGATCAACGTAACTATGTAAAAATTGCCATACCTGAAATTCAGCTTTAAATGTTAAATAATCATGTTTAATCCACTCAATAATCAGTGAATTTGAATCCCGAAGGGAAAGTTTCGAGTATCATGTAAGGTAGCCAAATTAATTTCTGATGTCATCCCTGACCCTTTACAGATGCCTCATTCATGCCGCCTACACTAGTAAGTTTTTGGCCATTGCCCTTAGCCAATAAGCAATGGTAAGGCTAGGGATTGGATATTGAGCCGCAATCCATGGCTTGAACATAAATAAGCTCACACTTCAGTTCTATTTTCTGGTATAACATCTGCAGCAGCTGACCTAGCTCAAATTAAAATGATTTCCTCAGAAGTATATTCCCCATAGCCTTGAAACGATATTATGTTTAGAAGAGTTAGCGCCTGTCTCTGTATTATTACTTCTGGGATACAGAAGTAAGCACTGACAATTCGATGTGGTTTCCACTGTTTCACTTCCAAAATGACTAGAGATGAATTCTTTTTATCTTCATGAGTTTCTAATAACCACTTAGAGGCTAATGCAGCTTTCTGAAGGTTACAGCTGGACTCCAATAGCAATACAGCCATGCATTCATTAAAGTACAAATAAAGACTCTTGTATGACAGTCTAAAGAAAATCCAAACACAAATGCTATGTGATGTACAAGCCTCATAAAGTAAACAAAAGAGCCGAATCATCCATCATTTGTGTCTTACGTGCACCCCCTCCCAGACACTGCAGCTCACAGTGGGAGGGTTGTCAATCCAGAAAGCTGGGAGTGGTCAGGTGCTGAATGACAAGCTACTAGGTTATGAATCAGCAGTGATAATTCTAATAATCACGCCCCCTGCAACACCTTCCCATGAATGCAGCAACTCTGCTTTAAATTCAGGAGCTGTGCAGCATTATTGCCACACCATCACAGGGAGCTGAATTAGATGGACCTCCCTAACAGCCTCAATGGGTATTTGTGGGAGTGCAGGGTGCAGGGTGACTAAAGCCTCGTACACACGATCTGATTATCGGATGAATTTTCATCCTTTTTTCGTTGCATGCTACTCTCATATCTAAAGTGAAGAGGTTACCCAACATACAAAAATTCTCATATGACAGATTTCAACTTCTGAAGTAATGTCATGTGTTGAATTGTTTTGTATGTGTTCTTTTGTTTCTGAGCATGCGTAGTCTTGCTTTTATGATTTTTTTCGGACGAAAACTGTACTTATTAAATGAAAATAAGACATTGTGTTTACGTACGAAAAAAGTTTTATAGCCTGCACATTCAGTTTCTGTCATCCAAAAATTTGTAATCGGCTGTCGAAAGCAGTATACCAACGATCCAAAAATTGGTAGATCATTCGCCGGACAAAATTTTACTTCCGATTCCTTATCGTGTGTATGGGCCTTTAGAGAAAACAGAAAATTGAAGATACAATTTGTACTGATAGTACTAAAGCACATTTTTTAGAATGGAAAGGGATGGAAATACATTTTAATGGGAGGCCATAGTCCATAGTCATAGTCATACTTTATTATAACATACAACACCTCTTCACCGCCTGTCAAATGCTCAAATACATTTGTATCGCTCTTCAGAGAGCATATAAAGTGTAAATGAGCCCTTATATTTTTTTTTTTTTTTGCACAGAACTAAAATAAGTTCTTGTATAGAGGAGCATGAGGAGGGATGCTGACACCTAAACATTTTTTAACCTAATGCAAATACAGTAAATAATTAGTTCCAGAAACAGGCCTGTGTAGCACCCTCCTAGGTAGGTAGGTGCTAGAGAGAAAGTATAGTTTTTAGTCTTGTCTGCTTACCAGAAGGACTGCAGGTAAATCTATTTTGTTCTCTGCCTACCAGAGAGCAGGATCTGTTAATAAGGTCTGCTCATTGTGCTCAGGTGCAACTCGTTCTGTCTGCATTGCTTCACACTGGTCCAATAGGGAGGCATATTGGACAGTGGGAGGAAACAAACAAATGAGTGCACAGGCTTTTGATACAGTCCTGGTGATTTGGCAGAGGGAAGTGCCTTGGTGCATGCTGGGATACTGTATAAAAGGCAGGAGCACATGTGCTTGGGGGTCTTCTGGCTGGATAGTGGAGTCCAGGAGGGAGGAGGAGGCTGCCTCCTCCTCTGTAGACGTGCCATGTGGCGTCAGGTAGTCGACCTGAGAGCCTGGAAATTGCCAATGCGGAACTGAACCCAGAGGTTCAGGGAAGCTGACTAAAAGGGGAGACACTGAAGGATCTGATTCTGCAGTACAGTGAGTACAGATCTGTGTCAAGGGGACTGACCAGAGGGGAGGGGGGGGGGCATCCCTGCAGCTAGAAGAGTCAGTGGATGGGTGCCAGTAAAGGGGATGCTAGAGAATGCCCCAAAGAGAATGGGGATCCCCAAGTCTATTGCTGGAGAGGAAAGAGCAAGGAGACTTAACCATTTCCATACATGTGGCAGCATGGATTAAGCAATGCAGCTGCTTCCGAAAGCAACCTGGTGGGGCCAAGTGAGAGCTGTTCTTATCCAATGTACATAGTTCAAGATGGAGTATCCCACTGTTCCCTTCTCCAATCCAAGTTCCAAAAAAAAACCTAAAAAAAACAATACCCCTTGACTGTTTATTGAGTGACGAACCATTGGTAAAAAGGATGGATCTGTGAACTGTTCCCTAAGTGACTGTGTGCAGGTAATCAGAGGAGGCCCAACAAGTCTTCATACAGCAAGCCCTACAGGGACAGTGCTACACTTGTAATCCAAAGCAGTCTTAGATCAAAGCGAATTTCCCCGTAAGAAGTAATGGAAACTCAGATGATTCATTTCATAACCATGTATTTATAAATCCTTCAGTTTATAGTCCATATAAAAAGATTATAGCAATGTGATAGGTTGTGTAACCATAAAATGAACATCCACAAATGGCGCCTACACAAGGGGATTAGAAGCAACATCCAGCAGGAACTACAGAATATAAAAGAGAAGAGAGGCACCTCTAAGTGTAGCAATATGGTTACATTTAACTGCTTAACCACTTTACCACCAGAGGATTTTCCTGCTAAAAGACCAGGGGTTTTTTTGCGATTTTTTACTGCGTGACTTTAACGGACAATTGCGCGGTCGTGCAATGCTGTACCTAAACGAATTTCACGTCCTTTTTTCCCCACAAACAGAGCTTTCTTTTGGTGGTATTTGATCACCTGTGCGATTTTTTGATCACGCGCTATAAACAAAAAAAGAGCGTAATTTTTGCAAAAATAACAATATTTTTCACTTTTTTTTATATGAAATTCCCCCCAAAAAAATGTAAAAATAAAAATTTTTTAACATTTTCGGCCAATTTGTTTTACGCTACCTATGTTTGGTAAAAAAAAAATGCAAAAAGCGTATTTTGATTGGTTTGCGCAAAAGTTATCGCGTTTACTAACAAAGGGAAAGATTTTTGTCATTTTTGGTGTTTTTTTTTTTAACGAGTAATGGCGGCGATCTGCGATTTTTTTTTTGCGGTACTGCGACATTGCAGCGGACAGATCGGACCCTTGACTGACATTTTTGACACTTTTGGGGGTACCAGTGACATTACTGCAGTAATCAGTGCTATATATGTGCACTGTTACTGCAAAAATGACACTGGCAGGGAAGGGGTTAACTGTATTGGACAGGGAGGGGTTAAGTGTGTCCTAGGGGCGTGCTTCTAACTGTAGTGGGACATTGCTATTGGTGTAAAAACAAAGATCAACGGTTCTACATAGTAGAACCGTCTGATCTTCATTTTTACACAGGGAGAACTGACAGGCGGCTTGTTTACATAAGCCGCGCTGTCTTTCTCCCGCTGTACCGGCGATCGTAGTGTGACCGGCGGACATTGGATCCGCCAGTCACACTCCCGCACTCCTCCGTGAACGAGCCGAGGCGGGCGCGCGCCTCGGCGGGCGCGCGGTCGCCCGCTATTGGCTCTAGAAGGAGTGACAGGCGAGCGACGTAGACCTACGTCACTCTGCCTGGCCGGGGCCGACTGCCGCAGTAAATATACTGTGAGCAGTCGGCAAGTGGTTAAGGACCGCCCCATGTACATATACTGCGGCAAGGTGGCCCCTAAGCAAAAAATCATTTACCTGTACGTCATCTTCTTTTTCAGCTCTGGGGCAAGCAATTAGTGATGTAATTAGACACAGCGGAAGCCAATCAGGGGTCCAACAGACACGATCGTTTGTAGAGAGGCAGACCGCCATTCTGCCAGAGAGGAAAATGGAGATCTGTTTCTGCTAAGCAGAAACATGGATCTTTGTTTTCCTTTAGTCAAAGCACTCCCCCTACAGTTAGAAAGCACTCATAGGGAACACATTTAACCCTTTGATTGCCCCTGGTGTTAACCCCTTCCCTGCAAGTGTCATTTATACAATGACAGTGCATTTTTTTTTAGCACTGATCACTGTATTGGTGCCACTGGTCCCTGGAAAGTGCCACTTAGTGTCAGATTTGTCCACCGTAATGTCGCAGTTCCAGTAAAAATGGCTGATCGCCACCATTACTCGTAAAAAATATAAAAAATAAATAAAAAGCCACTTATAGTTTGTAGACGCTATACCCTTTGAGCAAACCAATCAATATGCGCTTATTGGGATTTTTGTTACCAAAAATATGTAGCAGAATACATATTGGCCTAAATTGATGAAGAAATTAGATCTTTAAAAACATTTTTTTTTTTGGATATGTTTTATAGCAGAAAGTAAAAAATATTGTTTTTTTTTTTTTTTTTTCAAAATTGTCGCTGTTATAGTGCAAAAAATAAAAAACGCAGAGGTGATCAAAATGCAGAGGTGAAAAAAAAGGACATCAATTTCATTTGAATACAGTGTTGCACGACCGTGCAATTGTCAGTTAAAGCAACGCAGTGCCGCATCGCAAAAAATGGCCTGGTCAGGAAGGAGGTAAAACCTTCCAGACCTAAATTGGTTAATGAAGTTTCAACATTTAGCAACTCACATGGTTGATGATTAAAAGAGGCACATCTAAGAATGCAGGCATCCGGGGTAAAGCTGTACACATAGACCATCCTCCGCGCCACCGGCTCTCACTGCTGTCAATCTACAGGAGAGCGATCTGAAAGCTTTAAGCATTCGTGGAGCGCAGTGTGGAAGGGATAACTTTGATGGTGGTGCAGAGGATAATGGACAGCTTTACCCCGGATGCCTGCTTACTTAGATGTGCCTGTTTTCTTGTTCAAAATATTTTATTAGTTTAAGAGCATATAACAAATAGATAAGGATAGGGAAGTAATTTCCTAAATACATGGAAATTGCATAGCACAGGGTCCAAACAGGAACAAAACATATCTATCAAGTTTGAAGTATAGAACTATATAGCAAAGGTGGAGTTCAATCGGGGTAAAGGAAAGCGGGAGCAAGGTCATGATTTCCTCCAGGACACCCCAAAAGGGATCAAACTGTGGCTGGAGGGAAACCATACAGTAAGAAAATCAACATACAATCTAATATAATGTGAGAATTATAGGGCATCAAGAAGAACTATGTTCCTTTTGGAGCAATAAGATAATAAGAAAAATGTAGGCATGGGGTGTCCTCTAAAGACACCATGAGATAAGACCTGAGTATTTGAAAAATAGATGATTGTAGCTAAAAATATTGTATTCCAAGAAAATCATATAAAAAGGGTGTAGGAAATAGAAAAGAGAAGTAGAAAGGAGGAGGGGCGAGCCGAATAAGAATAGAGAAAAGAGGCTGCAGAGTCAAGAAAATGAAGGAAAGAAAGGTAGAAAGTAGAATAGGGCAGGAATCCACATGATGCATGAGCCGGTGTGGATAAGGGCATTACCAAAAAGGTAGCACAGGTTCATTAAATTCTGGAGGAAGAATTTTAGAAATCCACAGTCTCCAGATGGAGTCATATTTGCTCAAGGTTGCGTTATCCAAAGCTGTCATTTTAGCATGTAACATGGCACAATTCATACGATGCTTGGTTTCAAGGAAATTTAAAGAAGGGGATTTCCATGCTTTGGCTATCGTCTGCTTTGCAGCTGTGAGGAGTTGGATAAAAAGTCAGAATTGTTTGCGCGAAAGTAAATCCGGTTTAGCATTCAAAAGAGCCGTTACCGGGTCAGGTAGAATTTGGGTGTCAAACATCGTGGATGAAAGATCAAAGATCTTACCCCAAAATTAGGTGACAATCGGACAATCCCACCAAGTATGTAGGTGTGTGCCTAACTCTGTACAGCTGCGAAAGCAGAGTCCCGAATGGTCAGGAGCAGATTTGGCAATCCTGGCAGGAACGAGATACCAGTGCATGAGGACCTTATAGGAGGCTTCAACCACAACAGTGATGGTGGAGGAGGATTTGGTATCAGTCCAGATGTCCAACCATATTGTGTCATTTAAGGTGCAACCTAAATCGGATTCCCATTTTGCCACATATGTTGGGGGACCAATATCAGGTTTGGTAAGTAATTGCAGGTACAATTTTGAAATTAAGCCTCTGGCATGAGGCTCTGTATAGCATATATGTTCAAATGGCGATAGCTGATTCAAAGGGACATCTCTAGATGTGTGCGTAGAATACAATTTTTTGATTTGCATATAACGGAATATTTCAGAGTGGGGCAAGTGAAAAGTTTCACATAGATCTGGGAATGGTAATAGGCCTGCGGGAGAGGCCATGTTATACAAGCGACTTAGACCGGTGGTGGTCCAATTGCGGAAAGATCTTGGGGAAACCCAGGCAGGATAGAATAATGGATTTTGTAAGAAGGAAAGAATGGGGTTGTGTGCAAACTGAAGTCCATATGTGGTTTTTCACATTATCCCAGATTGAAAGGGTGTGTTTAGTAAGTAGGTTCAGAGCTGGTGGACGAGATTTAGGATTCAACTAGGATCTAGTTTAGGATTCAACTAGAGGAGGTTGAATACCGAGTAGGAATCAAGTTCGGTAGATTCAATAGCTACCCAAAGTGGAATTTCTTTAGTGGCATGATATTTGGTGACGGGGCAATCTGGGCAGCCCTGTAATACGAAACAAAGTTAGGAAAACTTAGTCCGCCGCTGAACTTGGGAAGAAACAAAGTAGACCTAGGAATCTGTGGCCGGGTGCGATCCCATGTAAATGAGAGAGCTCTACGCTGTAAGACGCGTGCAAAGTGGGCCGATACCGAGATCGGGAGAACTCTAAACAAATAAAGGAGTTTGGGAAGAATTTACATTTTGATAGTGCTAATCTTTCCAATCCAAGAAAGTGGGAGAGAGGCCCAAAACTTCAAAAGGTCGGTTATTATCTTCAACAAAGGGGTGTAATTGGATGAAAATAAGGTAGAAATGTTAGCTGTGAGTTTAATGCCAAGATACGAAAGGTGGTATGGGGACCATGAAAAGGGTAAAGCTGATTGAGCAAGACTGAGCTCACTGTCAGATAATGAGATGTTTAAAGCTGTAGATTTGTGAAAATTTACCTGTAGGCCTGAAATGTGAGCAAACTCTTTAAGAGTGTTAATAAGATTGGGTGCAGAAATGTGTGGGGAGGAGAGAAATACAAGCACATCGTCAGCAAATAGACATAATTTGTAGTGGTGACCCCCCAGCTCAAAAACTTTGATGGAGGTATTTAATCTAATATGTTGGGCCAACCGTTCAATGAGTAGGGTGAAAAGTAGAGGTGATAAAGGACAACCTTGACGTGTTCTCCATTGTACAAGAAAAGTTTTCGATTTAAAGCCTGCATATTTAATGTAGGCTCTAGGTTTATTGTATAAGGCAGCCACCCAGGTCAAGAAATGGGGTCCAAAGCCCCACCTACGAAGGGTGAAATTCTTGTAGGACCAAGAGATAGTATCAAATGCTTTTTTGAAATGCAACGATAGAAAACATGTAGGGATACGCCATTTTTTAACAATGTGAGACAATAAGATAGCACGCCGAATATTATCATCTGTTTGGCGCCTGGGTAAAAAGCCAGTTTGATCACGATGAATGATCTCACCAATAAAGTTATTTAGTCTCTCAGCAATGATTCGAGCCAGGATTTTAATCTCCAAATTCAATAAGGAGATAGGTCGATAATTAGACCAGATGGAATTGTTTACATGAGGTTTAGGAATCATACAGATAGTAGCTGTGAGGGAGTCCCTACCTAGAGAAGTACCATGAAGAAGAGAGTTAAAAGCATTGGATAGAAGAGGGGCATAAACGGATGAAAAAGTTTGGTGGTAAAGTGCAGAGAACCCATCAGGGCCTGGTCTCCTATTACGTTTTAAAGTTTTAATGACCTCCAGAATTTAATCCTCCATAATGGGAGCCTCCATCAATTCCATTTGAGTAGCAGAAAGAAAGGGAAGGTTTAGATTAGAAAAAAAAAGAGGTGGCTGCATTAGGGTCTAATTCCCCTTCAGACGTATACAATGCTGCAAGATGAATTTTGACTGGGTTATTGAATAGGTATCTTTTTAAGTCGGATATGCTTGGCAGTGCCATGTGATGCCTTAAGCATCCGAGCCATAGGGGTGTCTGGTTTATTAGATTTGAGATAAAAGTTATGTTGGGATATGCGAAGAGTTTTGTCTGCCGACTCGGTAAGAAATAAGTCAAATTCCAGTCTAGCTTTTTCTAATTCAAGTTTCCGGGCAGTTAAGGGATTGTGTTGGAATGCTGAATAACAGTCATTAACAGTTGATTTTAGCTTATTACTAAGAGTTCTACATTCCCTTTAAAATGGGCCATTTGACGCATACATATTCCCCTGAGAACCGGTTTGTGTGCTTCCCAAAGGGTTACCGGTGAAATTTCAGGTGTGGAGATAGGAGTTAAATAATCAGAGAGGGTGTTAGCTAATTCAGAGCAATGAGTTTGATTTTTAAGTAAAGTATCACTCATACCAGGTAGGATCACAGGATTTAGGAACAGTTGAAGTTAGAGTGGTACAAACTGTGCTATGATATGACCAAGTGATAGGAATAATCGTAGAAGAAAGGATTTCAGGAGCCATGCCGGTAGAAAGGAGGATATGATCTATATGAGAAAAGGAATTATGTGGATGTGAAAAATTAGTATATCTTCTTTTGGTTGGATTAAGTTCCCTCCACGAGTCAACAAGGTTGTATTGTATGAGTAATTAACCTAAAGAAAGTTTTTTGGAGTTCAACAAAGGAGCTGCTGAGGATTTGTCCAGAAAAGGTGAGATAACTTGGTTTGAATCACCAGCTAATATTATTGTACCAATTTTATTGGAGTCAACCACCTGTAAAAGATGAGATAGAAAGGGTGCAGGATTTTTATTGGGGGCATAATAAGATACAATGGTGACCGCCGTGTCCATGAGATGTCCAGTGAGGATCAGATATCGTCCATCAGGATCTTTTATCTCCTTCAGAAACGAAAAGGGAGTGTTGCAGTGGAAGGCTATTAGTACCCCACGTTGTTTGATATGGGCTGAGGCCGTATAAACCTGTGGGAATTTGGGGCTGAAAAATTTGGGGGTAGAGTTAATAGAATTTGGGCCTTCAAGGAAGTGAATGTACTGAAAGCCTTAGTGTGTTTATGGGGAATATTAAGACCCTGGATGTTTAATGAAAGAATCGTCAATGGGGCCATAATAAAGTGTCTGGAGACATGCTATAAAATAAAGGGTAATACCCTGTGGAGGCAAGCCCCATTTCTGAGATCCAAAGAAGAGAGAAAGGCAAATTAGAGAGAGAAGGGGAAAGCAGGAGAAGAGGTAAGGCACAAAATAAAAAATGAGCTATAAGGAAAAGGCATATGTAAAATGATACATAAATGGTTTCCGTTGGTGGCTAAACAAGGGTTCCCCTTTAAGGGAAGAAAGGTCAGCATCAAGATACCCATATAAATGGAACTCTCGAGGGCAACCAGGGGGAGTACACAGAGCAACCTATGAGGGAGCTGACAACTGAACTATATAGTAATATCATATAATAAACCAGGAGGGAAGCAGAGCCCGGACTATGCCCGCAGACCCCAGATACACCTGGTGAGAACCCCAAGGGGGACCCAACCGGCAAGCGGGCGTCTGAAGGCATAAATTAAGTAACCATAGGAAATAGTCATGAGAGGAAAAAATAAATAAAATTAGGTTGATTAGTATGCAAAAAAAGAAAAACTGAAGTTCACAAAGCATTTTGACAGAAAGCAGAAGTCTGTCATAATGGCAAAATAGCATAGTGAGTTGAATATAAGGTGGGTAGTTGGTGAGGTCAAACAGGGACAATAGAATAGTAAACACAAAGAGAAGGGAGAAACCACAGCAAAGTGGGACTACGATATATACCGCTGGTGGTATCAGTCCATAGAGTCTGCCGGGTCAGAAGCTGGAGAGATGAAGCGACCACGTTTATGCAGGCTTTGTCTGTCTTTCCTTCCGTTGATTTGTGGATATTTCTGTGGAAAGCCTAAGGTAGATTTCCGACGAGAAGGAGTTTTGTTAACTTGTGGAGGGTCCGTCAAATGTAGGTCCTGAAAGGTTGGACTGTAAGTTCTCCGCCAAGCGACAGAGGTACTTGGTGCCTTGGAAGGTAAAGCGGATAGAGAAGGGGAAACCCCATTGGTAGGAGATTTGGTGTTGCAATAAAACTTGTAGAGGTTTCAAAGCTCTACGTTTGTTGATGGTGAGAGGAAAAAGATCAGCAAAGATTTGATAGGTATGACCCTGAATGTTCAAAATATATTTCTCTCTAGCTGCAGATAGGAGTTGCTCTTTTGTGTGAAAGAAATGGAATTTAGCGATAATATTGCAAGGTGGACCGGCAGGTTTTCTAACCGATAGTGCACGATTGAGCGATTTCTAAACTGGGATAGCTGGTTGCAGCACTTGAAATAGTGGAAGCATTGTGGCATGTGAATCAATCACAGTTTCAGGAATGCCCCAAATGCGTAAGTGCCATATTTTCAAAATCTTCCAGGCGAGACGGTAGTAAAAGGATTTCTTCTTTAAGATTCTCTGTTTCTGCAGTGTAAATTTGTGTATTATTCTCAATGTCATCCACTCGTGTTTCAAGGTCAGATAGTCTGTAACCCAGTTCTCTAATCTCTTTTGTGAGACTGTTAGTAATGTGGTCAGAGGTTTGGGTAAGTAATTTCTGGAACATATGTTCCAATTGATTTAGCAAAGCAGGGGAAGCCATTTCTTTATCTGTATTTCCCTGCAAATTATCATTTAAATCCTGCTGAGCAGAGAGAGTCCCTGTAAGCAGAGAGGGAATGGAGCCCTGAGCGGTCTTAGCTGAGTGTGTGGAGAGACATGCTGAGGCTGAGGTGGAAGCTGCAGCCACCGCCATTTTGGCGGGAACATGGGCCAGGGCTTCTTTAAAGGATTTTTGTTTTGTTTTGTGCCGGTGTCCGACCAGCACCATACCACCGTGAGCCAGGGACTCTGATACCTGTGTGGTAATTTGTGAGGCAAATTTCGTCCGATAAACCTCTTTTTTTACCGGTTGTCTGCCCTCTGGGAGCAGAGCTTCACCTAGGCCTAACTGCTTCGGCTGGTCCCGCGCATGCGCCTCTAGATGTGCCTACTTTAATCATCAACCATGTGAGTTTCTAAATGTTGTACCTACATTAAATGTAACCCTATTGCTACACTTAGAGGTGCCTCTCTTCTCTTTTATACTTAGTTGTGACATAACGCTACTTGTATACCAAGACATCTCTTGCTTATCAAGTCAAAATGTACTTTCTTGCAAAATGCTCTTAAACCAAGTTACTCGCAATCCAAAGTTTTACTGTAATGCAATAGGGTAAAAAATGTTTAGGCTTTACCACCGCTTTAAGGGCTAGTTCACACCAGTAAACAACGCTGATTATACGGCCATTGGTGTGCATCGGGAGACACAATGCCAATGCCCCAACCTCTGTAACTGAAATCTAACAGTATATGGCCAGCTTAGGAAAGTAAAAATAAAGCAGAGGTGTGCACAAAAGAGGGTTTTCTGTAAATAAATATATTGGAAGACACCTTGTGGTGCTTTCACTTAGGCATAGAAATCGATTAAAATAGGCTGCCAGTTTAAAGAGATACATTTTTTTAACCAAAATATCAAACGTTATACTTATACCTGCTCTGGTGCAATGGTATTGAACAGAGTGGCCCCGAACCTTCTCTTCCCGGGTACCCCACCGGTGATCTTGGCTCCTCCTCTTCTGTGTCTTCCACCATAGCAAGCTTCTTGTTATGGGGGTCAGGGCCGCTGATAAGACAGTACTGCCAGTCCTCCTGTATTAGGCCAAGGCCTCATCAGTTAAAAGGGGCGCCCAGGCACCTGCTGAGCAGGAGGGCCCGCAGTACTGCCTTATTGTGACACTTCTGACTCTGCTGCAGTGATGCAGGCTTCTACTTTTCTTTTCCCCCTCCAGCTGTGCTGCAGGAGGATCAGTTCTAGAATCTGTGCTCCCCTGTTTGCCTCTTTCCCCGTTGTCCTGCCAGTTTCACACAGAGGGGTTATTTCAGGATGGTGAATGGGGGGGGGGGGGTGAACAAACACACCATCCTGAAATACCGATCGCTCACTGTGAGGGTGAAGATATTGCCTCCGTGCCGCTATTCACTTAAATGGGTCTTTTTCGACTTGTTCGGCATATAATTTCTGCTATTGCTGCAAAGCAGAGCATCATGGCCATTGCATTTTAGCAAAAATATAATTTTATATTTTCAGAGGAGGAGGGCCCTGTCAGGTAGGCTGTATGGGCCCTGGGATTTCTATCAGCAGCCCTGATGGGGGTAGACATGCAGACTGAGCTTGGCTGTGTGTATACATAGACACATACAGCACAGCTGTTTCTCTCTGTTTACAGTGTCTGATTGACAGCAATGGGAGCCAATTGCTCCCACTGTTGCCTCTCTGCCCCGTGATTTCAGGGGTAGAGAAGAGAGACGCTACAGATGGGCACAGCGATGGATCGAGTGTGGACTGAGAAAAGTATTTTCGGGGGTGAGGGTATGATGCTGCAAGGGAATGCATTCAGGTAGAAATATTATGACTTCATAATCACTTTTGATTGTGCCTGACAGGTGCAGGTTGATGTCACTAGAGTCTGTATACTCTCTTAATAAATACCCAGCACTCTGTGTACTAACCCATACTAAGGAGCAAATGAACCACCAGGGGGAAGCACTGCCTTTTGGTGTCTCAACTCTGCCTTTTGATGCAGCTGTGATCTGTGTATATACATCTACTCTTATTTCAGCACCCACAGTCTGATTTGAAATTTCAGCTGTTGCACAAGTATATTCAAAGTGCTTATTAAAAAACTAACTTTTTATTTGCATGGAAATCTTTTCATCTGCATGCACAGCAAGCCCTAGGCTTGGTTTATCTAGTATTTCACTCTACTACACAAAGTTTTCTCGACCTATGAAAATCCCGAATCCTATTTTTTTTTTTTCGGCTCTGTAACATCCAATAAAGAAATACAAACAGTCATGAAAAAACAAGCAAAGTCGGGATGCTGTGAAATAATGAATAACCTACTGAGTAATTAAATGAAAGCATTTGACAAGCATAATTTGTTTTTTACTGAGCTGTGCTGCTCTTATGGCAAGACTTTTAATGAGCCGCAGTAAAAAAAAGTATAGCTGCGGAAACATTACAGATAAACTGGAACTGTGAGTAATCAAATGTAAAATAAAGAAATCTTTATTAAGCCATGTCCTCACAGTTCAATGTAATTACACACTGAATCGATACACTGCACTGCAAATGACTCTGAGCACTCATCGGGGCTAGATGTGACTATATGTAAAATATTCTGCTAAGGAATAATTGCCATGTTTTGTTAATGATGTTCCTTTTCTATTGCTTAAGACATATTTATATCATTTATATCATTTTGTCAGAATAAAGAGTCCGTGTGCTCACATACAACATCGCAAGATGAAAATATCTGTTAATAACATACAACGTCTTTCAATCATAAGTATTATTGTAACGATTACCTGTGAAGCGGATTTATACATTCAAATTAAACCCCCCTCCTCTGCTCCGATACACCAGTATTGCATTTTTTTTTCTTTAGTTTACCCTTTATTTTTAATGAAAAGGTTTCGGTCAAGATAAAGAAGGTGGATACAGTGCATTGAAAAAGTATTTATGCTCCTTTGAACTTTTCCACATTTTGTCATGTTACAATCAACAACATAAATGCATTTTATTGGGATTTTATGCGACAGACCAACACAAAGTGGCACATAATTGTGAAGTGGAAGGAAAATGTTAAATGGTTGTGGCGTGCATTTGTATTCACCCCCTTTACTCTAATACCCCTAACTAAAATCTAGTGGAACCAATTGCTGTCAGAAGTCACCTAATAAGTACATAGAGTCTGCCTGTGTGTAATTTAATCTCAGTATAAATACAGCTGTTCTGTGAAGCCCTCAGAGGTTTGTTAGATAACTTTAGTGAACAAACAGCATCATGAAAGCCAAGAAACAAGCCAGACAAGTCAGGGATAACGTTGTGGAGAAGTTTAAAGCAGGGTTAGGTCATAAAAAAATATCCCAAGCTTTGAACATCTCATGGAGCACTGTTCAATCCATCGTCCGAAAATGGAAAGATTATGGTACAACTGCAAACCTAACAAGACATGGCCCTCCACTTTATCTGACAGGCTGGTCAAGGAGAGCATTAGTCAGAGAAGCAGCCAAGAGCCATGGTAACTTTGAAGGAGCTGTGAAGATCCACAGCTCAGGTGTGAGAATCTGTCCACAGGACAACTATTAGTTTTGCACTCCACAGTTCTGCCCTTTATGGAAGGGTGGCAAGAAGAAAGCCATTGTTGAAAGAAAGCCATAAGAAGTACTGTTTCCAGTTTGCATTCTCACTGGGATGGGCAGGGGAGGAGGGACATGTTATTATCCCTAGACCTTCATAAGGCCTTTAATTCCTTCTCTTGGGATTACTTCTCTTTTACCTTAGGCACAAACCACCCAAAAAACTATTTACAGCCAATCCAGGGCCTGACTCTCAGTTAAAGGGTTTACTGTAGCTCCCAACCCATTAATATACATAGAGGTATAGACAGGGTTGCCCCCTATCTCCACTCCTATTCATTTTAGCCTTAGCTTTTAAGATTAGGTGTACTCCAGATATTTAAGTCATTTACTGTGGAGATCGGGAGCACAAATGTGCCTTGTTTGCGGAAGACATTCTAATGCTCCTCCCGTCCCCAATTACCTCCATACCTAACGTATTGACATGTGCAATTTGTTTCGGACCGAATACAAATTCAGACAAATTTTTGGTTATTTGAAGATTCAGGTCTATCGGAATCTCAGAATGAAATAGTAATGAATAGTAACGAATTTCATTGAAATTTGTTAAAATTGGTTTTGTTTATGCGTTTTTCTACGTTTTTAGAACAATTAGAATTCGGATCGGTCGAAAAAAGATCGACTGATTCAAATTCTGTGTGAAGAATAGCTCTTTGTTAAGCAGCGGGCCGGAAAGCTGGCCGCTGCAACCTTAACAACTGATGACTCATCTGCTGTCAGCAGGGCTTCCCCACTGACAGCTGAAATGTAAACAAAACAATGCCGGCAATACAATAAATTACAAAAAAACAGCGTGGGGGTCTTCCCCTAATGGCCTGGTGTGGATTTTAAGGGAAACCACATGACAAAATAAAAAAAAATAAAACACACGTGGGGTCTCCCTCAAGATCCATACCAGACCCCTATCTGAGCATGTGCCATCTGGCAGGTCAGTAAAGGGGGGGGGGGAGTGGGCCTCCCTTATGAACCAAACCAGGCCACATGCCCTCAACATGGGGGTGTGCTTTGGGTTGGGGGCTTTGCCCCCCCCGCCCCAAGTCACCTTGTCCTCTTGTTGATAGGGACAAGGGCCTCCTCCCGACAACCCTGGGCTGTGGTTGTGGGGGTCTGCGGGCAGGGGTGTCATCGGAATCCCTGAGATCCTGGCTCCCCCCTACTTATTCACCCAAAAAAAGTGTCAAAAATAAATAAAAACAGTACACAGTACCCTTAGGTCTGGTATGGATTTTAATGGGGACCCCATACCTAAATGTAAAACATTTAAAGGAGTTATAAAATAGATAGAAGTCTAAATAGAATCTGCCTGACCCAAGATAGCCACCAGAGTCAGGTAGGACGGCAGCATCCAACCTGATAGATCCCCCGATGATCATGGAAACCATAGAGAAACTATATTCCTCTTGACTTTCTTTGCCCCTGCAATGCCCGCTGCGGTTCAGGGCCACCTGCAGTGGAGAAAGCAGACTGCACCTGCCTACAACCAGAACAAGAATTGACAAGGACAAAGTGAAGGTGCAAATGTCACCAGGACAAGAACAATAAGGTTCAGGTTTCACTACTTGGACAAGAAATGAGTAGGTGCAGGTGTTAACGTGATACAAAATGTCAAGGTCCAGATGTCCCCAGGACAAGAAATGAGAAGGTGCAGGTGTTAAGACAAGAAATGCATTACAACACAGGACCCTACAACAGGAAGTGTCTTTATAAAGACCTTAATGGCAGGATCACTAGGTATGTTTTAAATTAAAGCAGCAGATATAGGAATATTGAAGATGACTTTTGAATTTATCTTAACATGTTAAAGCGTATATAAGGTTTTAGTGTTTAGATATACATTAAAAGATATTTCTATGTGACTTTTACAGTTTTGCATGTTCAGTCTTTTAAGTTTTTATTATTGTAATAATTGTAGATATTTGTATGCTGTAAATTCACCACTAGATGCAAGACAAACTACTTCAGTGATTTATGCAGCTGCCTTATTGTTAAGATAATATAACAGCCACATATTGGGAGTATTGTTTTCAGTGAGTCAAACAACTCATATACTTGCATTGTGAGTAGGAGTAGTAAGGCACAACCATGGTGCTGTACTGAAAAGCAGGAAGTAGTGTCTGAGTATATCATGAACAAATATGGCTTCTCCCATGTAATTTGGACCTTCCATGTGTAGCACCCTCCTAGACAGGTGCTAAGTAGGGAGAGTAGTTTTGGCTCTGCCTGCCTATCAGGAGGGCAGCAGGCAAAATATAGCCGCAGTCTGCTTATCAGGAGAGCATGATCCTTAGTTAGGCCTGTTCAGTGTGTCCGATGTGTGATTCATCTGGGCTGAGGGAGTGTCCCCACTGTGTCCAATAGGGAGGCCTGTTGGACAGTGGAGGAAACCCAGCCAGTGACACACAGGCTTTTGTGGCTGTCTCAGTGGGTTGGCTCAGACAAGTGGTCCATCCTGCGATATGCTATAAATGCCAAGGACACATGTGGCAGGGTGTCTTTGGGTGGGAAGCCAAGTCCCAGAAGGAGGGTGACTCCTCTTTTGAAGCTGTGGAAAGTGGTCCCAGGCAGTCAGCCTAGTTAACCAGAAAGTGTGGCTGAACCCAGAGGTCCAGTGGAAGCTGACTAATGGAGTTGGAGGCAACGGTGGTTCTGGAAAAACAGTGTCCGTGAGTACAGAACAACTTGCCCAGGGGTCTGTCAGGAAGGGGACCACTCCAGAGGCTAGAGTCAGCGGACGGGTGTCAGCACACAGGCAGTGAGTATAAAGGGGGTGCCAAGTTAGAACCTTGAAGAGAATAACCAAGCAGGAACCTTTAAGTAACTTCGCTTCAGTGGCAAGGTGAAGCAGCGGCCTTGCCGCATTCTACAGTTAGCTGTACTCAAGACTGTTAATAGTTAATAGTTGGAGTATCCCACTCATCCCTTCTCCTATCAAAGTTCCAAATAAAGACACAAAAACAATATTCCCTGGATTGATTATTGACTTAGCCAAGGACTTTCATTGGTGTTTATCTGCTATCAATTGCTACGGGTAACCCAGGGGAATCCAGAAAGTGTAATTCTCAGCAGTCCTCTAGGGGGCAATGCTACACATATATGGTACTGTATATCAAAACCTTTGAAACAAAACACACATACCCTTTAAATCCACCTCTACTTTTCTAATGATTGTGACAAATTTAAAAAATATGTACTGGCTGTTTCGTTCTGTTATATTTGTTCATGCTGTGGATGTACCCACTGTGAAGTGGGAAATGTTCCAGTTTTGGAAAAAAAAGGGCTGCTTAACTAAAATTAGGCAGAGTTGTTGAAGTATCTCTTTATAAAGACACTATCACTTTACATCTGTGTAAAACAACCCAGCCACTTTATACTTGCCTCTACAGTGCTTGTCTGCTGCTTCTTCTGCCTGCCTTCCGCCAATACAAAATATCAGGTGTTTTTGGATATGGTGGAGCAAATGGCATTCTCCCACAATGCAGTGCTTGGGCCAAATATGCTAAATACTGTAATCAGTGCTGTATTTTGGCCTATGCCAACAAGGCCCAGGCCTAGGGCAGCACGTTGCAGGGGGGGCAGCAAAAAAAGCTACCCCCCTCCACCTGAGACTCTATTGGCCACTGGTTGCTAGATCCGCCTCTCTCACCCCCCCTCCTCTCTTTCTCACCCCCCCATCTGCTCTCTCTCTCACCCCTCTTCTCTCTCTCTCTCATTCCCCCTCTCTTTCTCTGTCTCTCACCCTCTCATTCCCCCTCTCTCTCTCACCCCCCTCTCTCTCTCTCTCTCACCCCCCTCTCTCATCCATCCTCTCTCCCTCCCCCCCCTCTCTCTCTCTCTCATCCCCCTCTCTCTCTCCCTCACCCACCCCCTCTCTCATCCCCCCTCTCTCTCTCTCTCATCCCCCTCTCTCTCTCCCTCACCCACCCCCTCTCTCATCCCCCCTCTCTCTCTCTCCCTCCCTCACCCCCCCCCCCTCTCTCACCCCCTCTCACCCCCCCCCCTCTCGTGAGATCTCAGGGGTTCATGCTGGGACTTGTAGTCCTTAAATTTTGGAGGGAGTCACATCCGTTAAAAAGGAAGGAGTGGGGCAAATTTAAATAGGAGGGGGCACCCAATTTTAGTCTTGCCTCGGGCAGCACAAAACCAAAATACACCACTGACTGTAATATGACAGAGGAGGTGATGTCATCATTCCCTCTGAGCTTTGGCACCAGTTAAAACCCATTATTTTGAAGGTGCGGCGGGCGAGTGCTAAGGAGATGGGTACAAACTGGTTGACTAGGTGGGCTTTGCAGACACTGTCCTCTTGCCCTGAATGGGCACGGAGTCTCTTTAAAGAAAAATAATAATTACATAAATATGGTTTAAATAGTGACAATTAACATATGGAAAATAATGAAATGTCTGACAGAAATATATTGGAATCGTTCTCTGATACTGAAAGAACTTTTTTTATTTTATTTTATTATTAAACACTGGTAAAACCAAATAGGTCATTGTTTATGTTTTATCTGTTCACTAGGAAAATGACCTAGCAGCAAGTCCTGTTTTCAACCTCACTCAACAGGATGTGGTATGTGGCAGCTCTATATAGAAATGCACGCATTGCTTTCGGTAGTATGAAACTAGAGCTTGTTTGTACTGTAGTTATGGTATACATTTTAGTGAACCCCGGCTTCACCCATTCTGGGGAATACCACAACTTTACTTGACTGCTGCAGTGTTGCCCACCATGTATGCTTATACTCACCTTCCCTTTGCTCCCAGACACTCTGTTTAGCTGCCAGGAGTGAAGAGAGGAGGCCCTTTCTAAGCTCTAAGTCACAAGTGTATACCTGTGGAGGAATTAAAAATGTAGGTTTGTGGTCATGTCATAAAGAGTAGGTCAGGATCAGAACTTAAAATACTCTGCTCCTGAAATACTAGAAGCCTTACCTACTTTATTTTTCAGTCATGATGATGAGTAGAAACAGACAAAGCATACAACCTAGTGAAAATAAAATAAAACATTAAAGTACAACTCCAGACAAAACTTTGAAATAAAAAGGTGCAGGTATCACCAAGACAAGAATTAAAAAAGGCACAGGTATCACCAAGACAAGACATGGGAAGCTGAAGGCATCACCAGGGCTACTTATGAGTTAGTGCAGGTCTTACCAGGACAAGAAATGACAATGTGCAGCTGTCACCAGGACAAGAAATGACTAGGGGCAGGTGTCATTAGGACAAGAAATGAGTAGGGGCAGGTGTCATTAGGACAAGAAATGAGTAGGGGCAGGTGTCATTAGGACAAGAAATGAGGTTTCACTAGGATAAGAAATGAGAAGATGCAGTTGTTACCAGGACATGAAATGAGAAGGTGCAGGTGCAACCAGGACAAGAATGAGAGGGTTCAGGTTTCACTATGAATAGAAATGAAAAGGTGCAGGTGTCACCATGACAAGAAATGACGCTGGGGTCACTAGGACGAGAACAAGAAAGTTCAGGTGTCATTAGGACAACAAAATGGTAAGAAATGACAAGGCGTAGGTGTCACAAGGACAAGAAAAAGGAACGTGCAGGTGTCTTCAGGACAAGAAATGACAAAATGCAGTTGTCACCAGGACTAGAAATGACAAGACGCAGGGCAAAAAATTAGGAGGTGCAGGTGTCACCAGAACAAGAAAAGGAAGGTTCAGGAGGTGCAGGTGTCACCAGAACAAGAAAAGGAAGGTTCAGGCGCCACCAGGACAAGAAGTGACAAGGTGCAGGTGTCTTCAGGAGAAGACATGACAAGATTCAAGTATCATAGGACAAGAAATGGGAAGGTGCAGGTGAATCTAGGACAAGAAATTAAAGGATCCAAGTGTCACCAGGACCAGAAATGGGAAATGATAAGATGTAGGTGTCTTTGGCACAAGGAATAAAAAGGTGCAGATGTCACCAGGACAAGAGATGAGCACATGCAGGTGTCACCAGGACAAGAAAAGGCAAAGTGCAGGTGTCATCAGGACAAGAAAAGGCAAAGTGCAGGTGTCATCAGAACAAGAAAAGGCAAAGTGCAGGTGTCACCAGGACAAGAAAAGGCAAAGTGCAGGTGTCATCAGGACAAGAAAAGGCAAAGTGCAGGTGTCATCAGGACAAAAATGTAGAAAGTTATGATGTCACTAGGATAAGAAATGACAGTGCAGGTACTCAACGGGAAATATTTTCTTTTGCCTGTTTTTTCGATACTGAGAGGAAAATGGTGACTGCCCCTGTGGACCCCCGTCTAAGTATACCAGCTGCCTTGCTGTCTCTGGCTTCATAAATCATAATAACCCTTTTTTTTTTTGCGTACTTGTTCCAGGCCAGTGTCAGTGTCTCAAAGCTATTGTAACAGCATGACAGCCAGGAAGAAACAATTTCAGAAGTAGAGGTCAGAATTAGCAGCCTCCATATTTTTTTGCTATAGTTTTAAAAAAGGAAGCCGTTGCATTGTTCATTGAGCGATCATAGCTCCTGATAGGTCAAAGGCTCAGCAAGTTATATTTTTCTATCCATGTTCCTTCACCACTGGTAAACTCTAGCGTCAGATGATGTTGGAGCGGCTGGATGACATCACTCCCACATCTCCCCCAATATGACTATGCTTGGGCTTGGAAAATTTCCATTCAGGCTCGTGAACTGTTCCATTAGGGAAGTCACATGCGCCCCAGACCCTATTACATTAAAGCAACCAGTCTCAATGTTTTTACCCCAGAGGAACCCTTGAAACAATTTTTAGGTCTCAGGGAAACCTTCCAAATACCAATTCATTGGTGGTCAGTGGGAAGATGCCCTTTACATTGGAGGCTAGTAAGAAAAGTGCCCCCCTTTACAGTGATGGCCAGAATGCTACCCTTACAGATGGCTAAAAAATCATTGGTATTAGGCAGTTGGCACTGTCAAGAGATATTGACCTATAAACTATGCAGGAACCATCAAGTGGGAGGTCAATCAGCTACAGTTCAAGGAACCCCTAATAACATCTGTAGGAACCTTAGAGTTCCGCAGAATCCTGGCTGAGAATGGCTGTATCAAGTGCAAAGTCAATCAGCTACAGCTCAAGGAACCCATAGCAGCCTCTGGATGATTCCTGGTGTTCCTCAGAATCCTGGTTAAGAATGGCTGCATCAAGTGGGAGGTCAATCAGCTACAGCTCAAGGAACCCTTAGTAACTTCTGTAGGACCCTTAGAATTCTGCAGACTCCTGTCTCGAGAATGGCTACATCAAGTGGGAGGTCAATTAGCTACAGTTCAAAGAACCCCTTTGCAACCACTGAAGGACCACTAGTGATCTACAGAATCCTGGTTGAGAATGGCAACATCAAGTGTGAGGTCAATCATCTACAGCTCAAGGAACCCCTAGCAACCTCTGAAGGACACTTAGTGTTTCACAGAATCCTGGTTAAGAATGGTTGCATCAAATGGGAGGTCAATCAGCTACAGCTCAAGGAACCCCTAGCAACCTCTTTAGGAACCTGAGCGTTCCACAGAATCCTGGTTGAGAATGGCTGCATTACAGGCAGAGGAACACGGGCTGTGTAAGAGTGAGGAGACAGCAAATAAGTGCAGACCATTAAATATACTTTACTGGATGTGGGAGAGGGGGTAGCTATCAGCAGAAACTGTCACTTTGCCCTGAATTGGGTATTCAGATGACTCGGTTGTGAGAATCAGATCCTGTTGCCTGCTATACTACCGGTAGTAGCTTGTGATAGCTGTCAGTCACTTAAGCCCCGTACACATGCAACGATTATCGGCCGACCGATCGTCCGACTTTTGTCCAAGTTGTGTTTTGTTGTTTGGAATGTGCCTAGACTGCACACAAATTTTCTCGGCCAACAAAAATCTACTTCAGAAGTGATGTCATGTGTTGGTTTGTTTTCTTTGTGTTTTTTCTTCACTGAGCATGCCCAGACTTGCTCATCAGATTTTTCCCTGTCGAAATCTGTACTGACTGCACGAAAATCGGGCGTTGTGTTGACGGCCAACAAAAATTTTATAGCCTGCACACCAGATTTTTTTCGGCTGAAAAGTCGGAGTCGGTTGTCGGAAACATCATACTAACAAGCCGAAAATCGGCAGATCGGACGTTGGCCGAAAATTCCCTGCCAATTTTCGACGCGTGTATACGGGGCATTAAACTTCGAGCATCGTGCAATTATGCAAAATAAATTGATAATGCAAGTTTCTAGTGTAGCTTACATCATAGGGAGGCTTTCCTCAATCTTTGTGGCCAACTCTTAATGATTAATCACTAAAAAACTTTAATAGTGTTATTGAGGTACTAAAAATTGCCCACGCAGTTCTGAACTTATTGAGCAAAACCTGCAGCTGTCCTATCTCCCCTACCACAAGTAACAATGATAGGGATACAGATTTTTCTTGTTATTTAATATGCAGCATTAGCCTCCTGGTTGAGGTTTTGCATTTCATAGCTGGCTGCGCACATGTACAAGCCATCAAACTGCAAAGCGCTTTGTGACTCGGTTGCTAAGAAGTCGCTGTATACATGTAAATGAACCTGACTCTGCACTTCACCTAGAGCTTTCTGCCTTTGTAAAGGTCTTGTATTTTACAATGATATTAGAAAGCTCAAGGACAAATCTAATAGATGCCTTGATTTTACAGAACAGCTTGAAAACACTACTTCTGAAAAGTGTAGTTATTGCCTGACAACAGAAAATTGAACTATTCTCCTGCACATATGCCACCTTCGGGCTCACTTTATTAGTTTATTTTTATTCTATAAGCTTATTGAGCAGACAAGCAGCCTGAACTGACCTTGCACTCAGCAGCCTATTCAGGTTTATGGAGATTTCTGACCTTGTTGGTGTTTAAAGTTACATTTAGGCAAATATGAGAAAAAAGCCATGTAAGCCAGCTAAATATTCCTTTAAAATCACAAAATGTATTGTTATATACAGCTTGCATAAGAACCTGACTCTAAATGCTATGCAAACTTCTGAAGTCTTTTGTAGAGCAATAAAGAGAGAGGTAGGGTCAACAAGGTGAGAATGTCAAGGCTCTGTTACTTACAGGAAACGTGCTTACCAGAGGGGAAAGCACAGAGATGACCTCATCAATGTGCTGCTGCTTCATTGTCCAATCACAAACTGGGGTAGATTCTGGACCAGGCTGAATTGTTAAGCTGCACTGTAGTCTGCAGGGAGGTCACAGACCTCCATTTCTTCTAACTTTATATTAGACTGTTTTTGTGTGTTTATTTATGCTGTATATAGTACTATTCTAATTAGATCATTATTTTATCTAAAGGAGCTGTCTGATTTGGAAACTACCGATGCAAAAAAGAAGAGAAAAAAGTAAGTATGAATACAGTCCCTGCACCTATGTTTCTAAAAAAAATGCGCTACAGCAGTGTTATATTATTAGCACTTGTTGACCAGGGGTGGATAATATATATAAAACCACAACCACAAACAACAAGTTATGTTTTATTGTTAAAATGTAAAAAAAATGTGTAAATTCTTATACAATGCTACATAGGCGTGCTCTAATCTTTGTGTGCGATGCTAATTCCCTCTATTGTGTGAGCTTCCCCCCGTGTTGCTCCTCTAGGCAGTGCTGCCGGTTTCCCCTCCTCTGTTCTCCCCCCAGCTCCTGGGGGGGGGGGGATGTTTCAGAATGGAGAGTGGGGGAAGGGGCTAGTAAATATGTAATTTACCACCCCCTTCCTTTTCTACATGAACACAGTGAACCCACTTACTCACTGCAGTCCTTCATAACCGAAGCATAGTAAACTCTGTTTACTATGCTTCAGTTTGTCAATGAACAGGAAGCCACTCAGCACAGAGTAATATCCCATTCATTCACCATCCAGTGCAGCTGAGGCTGCAGAGAAAGGCATGTGTGTGTAACACTGCTAGGGCTAGTAAATATGTAATATACCACCCCCTTCCTTTTCTACATGAACACAGTGAACACACTCACTCACTGTGGTCCTTCATGGCCGAAGCATAGTAAACTGTGTTTACTATGCTTCCGTTTACTAATGAACAGGAAGCTACTCAGTACAGAGCACTATCCCGTTCATTCATTGTCCAGTGCAGCTGAGGCTGCAGAGAAAGGCATGTGTGTGTAACACTGCCTCCTTGGGGGTTGCTTGTAGTTGTATGTTCTTCTATGCTGCTTTGACCCTGTGAACTGTCCCACCCTCCTGACACTCTAGGTTCAGACATGTTGTGTATAACTTTAAATGAAGCACTGACACAATGCAGATCTGTTTTAACTCCTTAGATTTGCTTTACTCAAAAAGAAGGCTTAAAGGAGGTATTAATAAACTAGGCCCTGGATAAGCAGGCAAGGCTCAGTTGAAATAATACTAAAAAACTGTTAAATAGGCAGTTATAGTAACAAGTAGATACACAATATACACAGTATCTTACAGTAAGTGAATGAATCTCTCAGGAAGCTATAAATTGCTATATGAAAAACTCCTACTAACGGGGATTCCCAGGCAGGCCTATAGTACCCGTATCCTAAGGAGAGATGAGGTACATATTCTATATAGATACCAGTAGCGTGTTTTAGAAGCAATAAAACAGCAATGTTCAGAATGCAAGGCCTTGCTATTATCTTCACAGGCAGTTGGAGCTCAAAGAACGAATCATTTCCAAGTGTAGCACAATGAGAGGGCAGCAATATAAGATAGCTGGCTCTGATTAATGATGATCCACTAACTGATCCTATGTAAGGTGTCTGTGTACAGTGTTCATGAGATGCTGTAATTATTGATAACTGGACTTTGAGCAGGTGCTCTCTCACCAATTCTGATGTCCCTCTTATGACTTCTGGAAGAACAAGCAAGGGCAACTCTCCACACTGTGAACACTGAGAGGGCTGTGTTCTGCTGATTCAATGAGTCTTGGCGACTCTGATTTGATCAGCGATGCTGCAGGGACGTCCGGCATGTAGCAAGTGTCATTCGTTCCGCCTGGGCTGAGTCTGCAGACAGCTGGGTGGCGTGCAGTAGGCTGCAGTCCTCTCTCTTTGCGGCAGACTGATGCACACACGATGAATCCCAGGAAGCAAGAGAGCATTGGCCTGGTCAGCAGATCCCTTTATAGGCTCTCCCACAATTCTCCCCTGGAGCGAATGGCCTGCTGGGAGGTGTAGTTCGTAAACAGTTCAACAGTACAGTAATATCTTTCTAGAAGACTACAGTTCCCACAATGCTTTCTTCCAGTCTCAGGAGTATGATGCATGAAATCTGACACCAACACTAGGGGAGCACAGAGAAAGTCTGACAGAGCAGGGAATTACTCTGCAGTGTCAGATAGTTGTAGTCTACTCCTGGCTACATGCGTTTGAGCTGTGGGGTGCACACCCCTAATGCAATAGGCTGCGCACACCTATGCAATGCTATGTGTTCCTGTCATATTATACTTTTTTTTCATGCAGCACTGATAAAAAAAGTGAGCTGTGGGGTTTATGCATTCAATTTGACGTAAATACCTTTATTCACAATTTCTTCTAGCCCTTTTCACCACACTAAGGCAAAATGTTGCGCATATGTTAAAATTAGGTATTTCATGTATCATAGGAGCCTGCATATACTTGCAACAGCTTGCATAGTCCATACTACAACCCAGTGCAGGGCAAAGCTCCGACACTTCCAGGTCCATTATCTGCCTTCCCTGCTGATTCCTATTGGCCTATTAATATGAATGTGTGGGAGGCAGAAAGGGACAAACCAGTTAATTCAATACTAGAAAGTGACGGAGTTTTGCCTGATCAGAATGGCCCCTCCTCAACGGAGACAATGAAGGCTGATGCAAGTATGTGCAGGTGCATGATATCTAGGTGCTCACATTTTATACCTGTTAGCAGTGGTATATTTCCGTTTTGTGCTGCCCTAGGCAAGACTAAAATTGAGCGCCCACATCTAAATTTGTCCCACACCTTCCTGTTTAAGATCCACCCCTTCATCTGTTCTTATTATTGAAGCCCCCAGTTCTCCTTGCAGGCAGGCAGAATAGTGGACGGCCTCCTGACCCCCCATTTATTATACACTGCCTCCCCATCACCCCATGTATTATATATACACTGACCCCCATTGTATTATATATACATTTACCCCCTTTGTATTATATATACAATTACCCCCAAATATTATGTAGCAGGATTCCCAGCCATTTTGCAGGATATGGGTCCCCCTGGGTCACCGGGTGCAACAAAAGTACCTTTGTGCATTTTCCTCCAAGTGTGAGCACTGAAACAATGACCAGTCCAGTCTCTTTGGGTTTTTATATTTATTGAGAACTTGGATAGGAGAAGGGATGAGTGGGATACGCCTTTGGCTCAACATTGCACAATTTACAGGGGACAACTGAAAAAATGCCTGTTGGCGCTGACTTGATGCCGATCAACGCCGGTTAACTCTGGTTAACACTGAACTGACTTCTGATCACCTCCTTGTGACTCAAAGTCCTTTTGAAGCTCCCTTTGGCACTCCTTGCTGAGGTAGCTACTTTACTTCCAGTGACTCTATAGCACCAATAATTGGAGATTTTGACAAGTTGCTGTTTTCACAGACTACCGGCAGCCAATACACTACAGTACACGCTATAATGTCTGCACATTGTTAGTAACGCCCCTACTAACTAACAACATGGCCGCCTCCAAAGCGGCATCAACTTTTTTCATCCTTACCTGGTGTTCTATGAAAAGAATCAACTGATTGTGTACAGTAGTATATTGGCTGCCGGTGGTCTGTGGAAACAGCGAAACAGCAACTCATGGAAATCTCAAATTATTAGTGCTTTAGAGCAGTGGCGTACCTAGAGCATTTGGCACCCGGGGCGGATCCTATATCTGGCACCCCTCCCCCCCCCCCCCCCCCGCAACTTTAAAATGTAAAAACACCCACAAAAAATTGTAATGTTTTCAAGAATATGTTTTGCACAAATTTCACAGCCCCCCATCACAGTGCCCCTTGCAGTCTGCCCTCCATCCCTCTAATCACAGTTCCCCCTTTTGCACTCTCTGCCTCCCCTGCACAGTCCTACCTTCAGCATAGATAGATAGCTAATATTAGCAATGTGTTTAAGTTTGAGTAAGAGATTGGAGACTTGCTAAAGGAGATATTCAGAGACTACAGACATGATACAGGAGATGGTCAGAGACTACAGACATGATACAGGAGATGGTCAGAGACTGCAGACATGATACAGGAGATGGTCAGAGACTGAGGACATGATACAGGAGATGGTTAGAGACTGAAGACATGATACAGGAGATGGTCAGAGACTACAGACATGATACAAGAGATGGTCAGAGACTGAGGACATGATACAGGAGATGGTCAAAGACTGAGGACATGATACAGGAGATGGTCAGAGACTGAGGACATGATACAGGAGATGGTCAGAGACTGAGGACATGATACAGCAAATGGTCAGAGACTGAGGACATGATACAAGAGATGGTCAGAGACTGAGGACATGATACAGTAGATGGTCAGAGACTGCAGACGTGATGCAGGAGATGGTCAGAGACTGCAGACATGATACAGTAGATGGTCAGGGACTGAGGACATGATACAGTAGTTGGGGGGTGGGCAGGGAAAACCAGGGGGGTGGAGAGCACTGGGGGGGGGGGGCAGGGAGCACTTGGGGGGTGGGCAGGGAAAACCAGCGGGGTGGAGAGCACTGGGGGGGGGCAGGGAGCACTTGGGGGGTGGGCAGGGAAAACCAGGGGGTGGAGAGCACTGGGGGGGGGGGGGGGGACAGGGAGCACTTGGGGGGCGGGCAGGGAAAACCAGGGATGTGGAAGAAGAAGTTGTATAGGAGGGGAATGGGGCAGCTGCATATAGATGAAGAGAGGAGAGGAGGAGAATCAGTTATTCAGCAGGCAGCTGCAGGAAGAATAGAGAAAGATGAATTCCTCTATATGCAGCAGCCCCATCCCCCTCCTATCCAGCACACACACTTGGGCAATGGGCGCTCACCTTCTTCCCGCCAAGGCTCCGCCACCTTCTTCCCGCTGAGGCTCCGCCCCTTATCCATGCCTCGGCTCCGCCCCCTTATTCCTGCCACGGCTCCGCCCCCCGCTAGCAGCACGGACTGAAGGAGCTGCCACTGCAGCTGCCTTCACACTGCGGGATCTGTCTGAACACACGGGCAGGACACCGGCTGACACCCCCCAGTGAGTGGCACCCGGGGCGGGCCGCCCCCCCGCCCCCCCCCCCCCCCCCCATTGGTACGCCACTGCTTTAGAGCAGTTTTTCTCAACTCCGTTACTCAGGGCACACTAACAGGCCAGGTTTGCAAGATAACTGAAATACATCACAGGTAATATAATTAGCTGCTCAGTGATTGCAGTATTCTAGTCTGCATCTCCCCAAGGTAATACTTAAAATCTGGCCTGTTAGTGGGTCCTGAGGACTGGAGTTGAGAAACACTGCTATAGAGTCACTGGAATTGACTTGGTTGGAGATTTTGGCGAGTTGGGGTTTTCGGCAGAACAGCAACTTTGCTCCTCTTTAAGGTGTCATTCGCCCACTTCCTGTGAACCCAATGCATCAAGGCTCCACCCCCTGCCCTGAACTCACAAGAGAATGCTGCAGCATTTAAGATTTGCCCACTGACAGAGGAAGTGAAAAAAATGAAAAGGATATGTGATGAACATAGCAAGGGCATGAAAAAAAAAAAAAAATGATATGAATAGGCAATTTTTTTTTCACAGGAGGCAAAAATGTTCCAAGGAGGGTGGGGGGCAATCAGCGGGTGGAGGGTGCTGAGCTCAGAATTGGCAAAAGTGAACCTGTCGTGACTAGGTTTATGCAAATAGAAAATGAACGTCCATGTTTCTTCTTTCACATATTAAAATGACTTGGCTGCTGAAGCTAAAACTAAAACATTCTCTCCTGCTTCCCACACCACCGATCACTGCTGTATTGCAGAGAAAACAACACTTGAACTATCTTCTAAATCTGACACTTTCGGAAGTAAATTTGACACTTCCAATCAGTAGTTCACAGAGTACAATCAGTGCAGAATTAACTGATTGCCATTGGTCACTGAACTCTTCTTTGTATTATACAAACCTGTAAACATTGTAGTTCAGAAATTAGATTGTAGGGGAGTTGAAGGCGCTCAGAAAATTGTATTTTTGCTCTGTCATTAGACCTTGCATTATTCCAAGGGCTGCTAAAGAGGAAGTTAATTGTGCAGGAACATTTATTGCTGCATCACTGTATTAATTATGTCTGTCATAAAAACTTACAGCTGCATTTTTTTCTTAATTTAGGTCACTCATACAGAAATCGGTGTCAGAAAATGAAGCATTTGGTACGTTTTTTTTTTTTTTACTATTAGTGTATTTAGATTGCATTGCTGTACAGAGTAGGAGTAAGCCTAAAGCTTGACAATAAAACCTGTGGCCATACTTGTGCACTCACCCTTAGCAGGGAGACTAGGCTGGCCATAGATGGCTCAATTTTCTCTCATTGAGTCAGGATGGAGGATAATTCACTGCTGACTATTGTGTTCAGGCAGCCACGGGTGTCATGAATACAATGGCTCTACCTAACAGCCACTGTATCTGATAGGATACAGTCATTATTTTGCCAATAATGTTCCACCTGGCTTAAGCTGGCCACACATGGATCAAAATCCAGCCGGTTCCGCAGGTACCAGCTGAATTTCAATTCATATGTGGGTAGGCTAGTTGTACACAAGACAATCTATCAATGAACTTGTGTACAACCAGCCTGTTGGAAAACTTTTGCTCAATTAGCACCTCCAACAATAGTGACCGGTGCTAATAAGTGTATTCTGACGGCAGGGGAAATCTCCTCACTGTCAAAATACAATAACTCAGTGGGAGGGATTCCTCCATCCACATCGGGTTAAGTCATCTGAGTTGAGTCTTTTTCTTTTATTCAACCCACTGGTTGAACAAATAAAAAAGAATAGTGTATGGCCAGCCAAAAGCCCTGTACACACGAGTAGAAATTCGGCCGGGAAATTTCGTCCGACGACCGATCTGCCGATTTTCGGCTTGTTAGTATGGTGCTTCCGACAACCGACTCCGACTTTTTGGCCGAAAAAATTCTGGTGTGCAGGCTATATCATTTTTGTCCTCCGTCAAAACACCTCCGATTTTCGTCCCATTAGTACAGATTTCGATGGGGAAAAATCTTATGAGCAAGACTAGGCATGCTCAGAGATGAAAGAACACAAAGAAATCAATCCAACACATGACATCACTTCTGAAATAGAATTCTGTCGTACGGGAAAATTTGTGTGTAGTCTAGAGCACATTCCAACTAACAGACACCACTCTGGACAAAAGACGGACGACCGGTTGGCGGAAATTCGTTGCGTGTGTACGAGGCTTTAGGCAATTTTTACATTGACTTTTGTCCAACCAGGTTGGTGTTGCAGGGCTACCCAAAGCTCAAATTCTACACTATTTAGTAGGAATGGCCAGAAATTCATGCTCTCTATGGCCAGCCTAAAAGCTGTTAGATTGGTCGGGAAATTATGGTCCAGCTGCTCTTGTTCTCTCCTAATCAAAGTTTACACATTGTGGCAAAAAGTCTACCAGCAGGCAACTCAAAATTACTTTCAACTTCAGTATTTACATGCAAAAGGTTCCAAGTGCTTCTCAAGGGCCAATATTAGAAATAAACAGTCCCAAGAACAGCTGTGTGGTGCAATATCCAGGAGCCAGCATTTCAAGTCTGAGCAAAGTCAGAGGATTCCCAAAAATGTACACCCAGGTTTAGGTGGCTCTATGAAAACTAGACATGTGTGATTCTTTTTTCTTACTAATCGAAATTCAAACAAAAATTTCAATATTCGTAGATTAGACACAGCGCGAGCCAATCAGCGGGTTCGGCAGACACAATGTTCGCCGGGACCCCGTGATCATTCCCAGGAGAGGCAGAATGGTGGTCTGCCTATGTAAACAGAGCAGACCGTCATTCTGTGAGAGGGGAAGATGGAGATCTTGTGTTTCTGCTAAGCTTGAACATGGATCTCTGTCTTCCCCCAGTCAAAGCATCCCCCACACAGTTACAAAGCACGCTCTAGGAGCACATGTAACCCTTTGATCACCCCTGATGTTAACCCCTTCCCTGCCAGTGTTATTGGTACAGAGACAGTGCATTTTTTAATGTAATAATAATGTCACTGGTCCTCAAAAAGTGTCAAAAGTGTCAGTTAGGAGTCCGATTTGTCCGCCGCAATGTTGCAGTCCCACTAAATTACTTGTACTAAAAAAAAAAAAAAATAAAAAAAAATAAATCCCATAGTTTGCAGAAGCTATAACTTTTACGCAAATCAATCAATATACGCCTATTAGGATTTTTTTTTTTCACCAAATAAATGTAGCAGATAACATATTGGTCTAAATTAATGAATAAATTTGATTTTTTATACATTTTTTTTTGGATATGTTTTATAGCATAAAGTAAAAAACATTGTTTTTTTTTTTCAAAATTGTCGACCTTTTTTTGTTTATAACGCAAAAAATAAAAACCGCAGATGTGATCAAAAACCAAAAGAAAGCTCTATTTGTGAGAAAAAAAGGACATCAATTTTATTTTGGTACAGCGTTGCACGACTGTTCAATTGTCAGTCAAAGTAACGCAAAAAATGGCCTGGTCATTAAGGGGGGTAAACCTTCCTGGGCTAAAGTGGTTAAGAAATCCAAAATCAGAAATAAATTATAATGAAACAAATTATTTGAATCTGAAAATAAATCTGAATTTGAATTTGAAATGGAAAGCTGTTGCAATAAATACAGCAAGGTAGAAAAGTGAAATAAGGTGATGACTCCTACCTAGACTGCTTTATAGAACAGAATAGAAAAGATTTGAATAGAATATAATAAATTAGAATAGAAAAGATTAGACAAGAATATAAACAGAATAGAATAGAATAGAATAGAATACAGTACAAAGTAATAGAATATAAAAAAATTGAATAGAAAAAATAGAATAGCATATAATAAAATAGCATATGACAAAATAAAATTCAACTCATATTAACTTAACGAACGAATTATAAACTAAACACATTTTTCTGTTGTGCACATCTCTAATGGAAACACTGAAAACATTCTCTTTTCCAGGGGGGAATTTATCAAAACTGGAGCAGACGAAATCTTGAGCAGCTGTGAATAGCAACAAATCAGCTTCTATATTCAGCTTGTTCAGTTATACTTTGAAAATAAAAGATAGAACTGATTGGTTGCCACGCACAGCTGCTCCATTTATGATAAATTCTCCTATTAGTATTCACCGGTGTCTGCTAGCTGGTCTTACTGTTATATTAGTGGATTTGTTGCTGACACTTGTTCACTTTAAACAACATCTGCACATACTGCCCCATTCAGAGCTCATCCAGCACACAGTTTGTACTGGATGGGCATGTCAGGTACAAAATAATCATATGTCAAAGGTCTGGCTGTTCCAGAAAAAATGATCAGAAGACCTTGTATATTTGTACCTTAAGGTAAACCTGTAGCTAGCCACTGTTGACGTTAGTAGCATAGCTTACACTGCTCCCCCTTCCCAGCAGTGACTTGGCAGACTTTTCACACTTTGCATGTTACTTCTGCAAAAAGCCCTCTACCTCCTAGCAATTTGTAAATGTATTTCCGCTCCAAAGGGGGAACCAAATTATTTTTAAATATGTACTGTATGTGATTGTTATCAGTTCATCATAAATAATCTTATCAATGTGGGTACACTTTTTTTGAAAACCTTGCTATTATGTATAATTTGTATTTAATATAGGGCTAACCTTGATGGAGCTGCTGTACTTTAACTAGTTCTTTCCCAAAATTAGTGCAGAGGCAGCCAAGCACACAGCAGCAGTTCATTCACTCTGGCTCAGTATTTAGTCTAGGGCAGAGGTCTCCAAATTTTCTAAACAAAGAGCCAGTTTAATGCCCTTCAGACTTTAGTGGGGCGGGACTAGGGCAGTGAGAGAAAAAAATGTCCAGACCTCCAGTGGAAGTAAACAATGCCTTATCTTTGGTGTTCGTGGAAGGACTAGTGCCTCCTCGTTGATGTCAGTAGAAGGAATAGTGCCCCATTGTTGGTGTCAGTTGGTAGAATTGTGCCCCATCGTTGGTGCCGGTGGGAGGAATTGTGCCCTTTTGATAGTGTAAGTGGGAGGAATAGTACCCCACTGTTGGTGTCAACTATAAGAATTATGCCCCATTGCTGGTGTCAGTGGATGGAATTGTGCCCCGAGGGCTGGATAAAGGCAAGCAAAGGGCCACATCTGGCCCTGGGGGTCACACTTTGGATGCCGATGGTTTCTCTTCAGATAGGGAGAGATTAATGCTCACAATGCCAGAGGACAGCCAGACCCTTTCCAACTTCCACTTGGCACTTTTCAGTGACCTCTCCAGACCAGATCTTAAGTGAAATTTCCTTGATTTGCTTCTAATATGGATTTTAGACGTAGGCCCCCCCAGCTCTGCCACAGCTAGGACCTCAGTGAACCTACAGCAAACTCCAGCAGTCTGCCCAGAGGGGCAGAGCCCCTTAGGCTGGGAACTCCTCCAGTAATACAAGAAACTGGCTGCTCCAAGCCTTTATGTGCTCTTCAGCCACCTACTGGGCACACCTCCCCAGGGATGGGCTGAAGTCCCATAAATATCCAGACTGCTTATTTGATTTTACAGCCCACTATGTTCTAGAAAGATCTAGAATGCAGGGGGAAATAATCAAACATGCAGCCTGTGAACAGCGAACAGCCCAAAAAATCAATAACTGCTCCACTGATTACAGAGGAGACAAAAATACCTAAGTTTGCTTAACATCCTAACAACCTAACTAGGAGGGTGCTACATTATATATATATATATATATATATATATATATATATATATATATATATATAAAGGATCGGCCAGGGCTTTTTTTTCTCAGAGAACAGGAGCAGATACTCCCCCCTTCTGGGTCACCCCTTGCTCTACCCCCTACCCACCTCCCAGTACAGCCCCTTTTAGAGAACACAGAGTCAAGTATAATTTTTTGGTGCTAAGTAATTTGTATGTAATTTGTTAATGATAACAAGAAAAGCAGTAAAATAGATCCCCCACCCACCTAGCAACAATAGATTCTAACCAACAAAAGACTCCTCGCAACAAAATACCTCCCAGCAACAATAGATCCACCACATCAAACATACACCCCAACAGGATTTGTCTGCCAGAAACAACAGATCTCCCAGCAGCCAGCAACAATAGGCCCCTCTCCCAGCAGTAGATGCCTCCTAGCATACATTGACCCAAAGGCAACAATAGATCCCTAGCCAGCAACAATGGATTCCCAAGCAGCCAGCATCAATAGACCTTCCGCCACACTTCAGAACCTCTTGCCATTATACAGAAAATAATTTTCTCTTATGTCCTCCGACAGTCGCCGCCCCTTCCCAAGTCTTCACCAATGGGTATTGACCTTTGCTCCGCAGGAGTAGCTAGGCACAAGATTTGTTAATAACAAAAGCTTTTAGCATAGACACACCCCTAGGGGCTGTCCCCTTAGTCAATACCTCCCTGCACCAGCATTCCCAACTCAGTTTGATCTTGCCTAGCTTAGGAGTAGCAGGCTTTCCTGTGCTGGGGCTTCAGTCTCAGCCTTCTACCCTTTTTTTGATTTTATTTCAAGTATTTTTTCTTTCTTTACTAGCTGTTATTTTGTCAGCTTTAGTTTAGGGATCTTCGGATGAAGATGATCATGCGGAGCTGGGTCTCGGACTGGCCGCCCTGGATCCCAGGGCTGAGGGCCAGATGGATCCCCAGCCTGCCATCGAGCGTTCAGCTATGGTTCGCCCTGGCGCCATGAACGACCCACCCCTGCTCGCTGCAGGGATGCTGCCTGTGAGGTGGCTACCTCACTGGACGCCATTCTGCGGTCTCGTGCTGCAGTCCACTGCGTCCTGGCTGCGGCACTCCCTGTCATCCTGATAGCGGTTTGTCGCTTGAGACGGCTCCCCACGCCATCCGGTACGGTAAGCACCTTCTGTGTGGGGACCATCTGTGTGGGTTTCAGTCTGTGGCTGTGTGTACCCCCTTGTCTGGGTAAAAATTGCGGGCTCCCTGTCAGTCTCCCTGTATGGTTTTGCATGCCTTGTGGGCTGCGAGGGGGGGGGGGCCCTCCCGCTCTGCTGTGAGTTCTATCTGGGGCAGATTGGGTGCAGACATGCTTGTGAGGCGGCCGCTGTTGCGGTCCGGCATTTTTTTTGAAGAAATGCTATGCACTGCCCTGTCCCTGTACAGCGCTGTGTTTTGGCGCCAATCGCCGCCATTTTGGCGGGCCGCGCTCGTCGAGCACATGTCGGTGCCATTTTCTTGTAGCCTCGATCCCTCAGCCGAGCGGCCATTTTTGCGGAGCCTTCATAGGCTATATAAGTCAGCCGGTTATTGCATCACTTCCTCTTTCTCTGGGACAGCGATCGGTGGCAGCAGCCTGTTTGTGCTCTCTCCAGGTTTTTCCTTCATTGTCCTGTCGTTCCTTGCTCAGTGTTCTCTATCCCTGCGGGATCGGTGCATACAGTAGTGTGCGGTGGGCTGCGCTCGCCGTGGTGTTAAAGGGACAGTACCCTTTTTTTCCTTTCATTGCTGTGGGCATGGATTCTCAGGATAGCAAGTTTCATCCCGCCCTGGTGGGGGACCAGGGGGCTGATCTGGCCACGGCAGTGGCATCATTGGTGTCTCAGGTGCATATGCTGATGGCTGAACGATCCGCAAAAAGGGCCAGGTTATCCATTTCCTCTGATTCAGAGGGCGATGTGGCTGCTGTGGCTGGCGTGCCCTTCTCAGGGTCTTGCTCATCTCTGGACCCTATGGGGTCTGAGGGGGAGGCGGATGTGGAAGGGGTGGATGTTTCTCCCCCTGGCTCGCCTGAAGAGCTTGCACTCATGGATGAGCTGATTGCCACCATTAAAGATACGTTGCACCTGGAGGATGAGCCCTCTGCTCCTGCTAGGGTGTCCTCCTTTGGGACGCAAAGGACCCGCAAATCAGCGCAGGTTTTTCCCTGCCCTGCTGAATTTCACCATACTGTTAATGAGCAGTGGCGCAATTTAAAGAAGCCCTTTACAGTGGCGAATAAGTTTAAACTGCTTTATCCATTTGCGCCATCCACCGACGAGTGTTGGTGTGTGGCGCCTCAGGTGGGTCACGCGGTAGCCGTTTTAAACAAAGCTACTGCGATTCCTTCTGAGGATACCCCGGTTTTCCAGGACCCTACGGACAGGAGGTTGGAGTCTCTTGCCCGTCATGCCTATATGGTTGCTGGTTCTATGCTAAAACCTATTTTTGCTTCGGTTATGGCGGCCCAGGCGGTTGCCGATTGGACGAAGGTGCTCAGGCGCACCCTGGTGGCTGATTCGGCTCCGCCTACCACTTTGGCCATGGTGGATCAAATCCATCAAGGCGTCATGTACTTGTGTGATGCGGACTTGAATTTAGCTCCTTTGGCTGCACGCCTGTCTGGCGTGGCGGTGCTCAACCGTCGCCTGATATGGCTGAAGAATTGGTCGGTGGACCAATCTTCTCGCAAGACATTGGCCGATTTTCCCTACGTGGGATCTCGCCTTTTTGGCGAGGCTTTGGATACTCTGATTAAGGGTGTTACTGGGTGCAAGAGTACTCTCTTGCCCCAGAATCCCAAGCACAAATCTTTCCGTGGCAAACGGAATTCCTCGTTTAGGCCCTCCCAGGGGTCCTTTCGTGCCTTTCGGTCACAATCCAAGGGCAAGCCCTTCAAGGGCCAGGGCTCCCAGAAGAAGCCGTGGGCGGGTAAGCAAAAATCCGGCCAGTCCGGTTCGACAACCCACGCCAGTTCCGCCTGAAGGGGCGCCCTCACCCGTTTCTGGGGAGGGGGGAAGTCTGCGCAGTTTCCTCCAACCTTGGCTGATCCGCATTCAGGACAGATGGGTTCAGGAAATCGTTCGATCTGGTTACAAGATCGAATTTCTCTCTCGGCCAGCGGGCAGATTTTTTCCCTCAAATCTTCAGCTGTCTCCGGAGCGTTTGCAGGATCTGCATCTGGCGGTGCGGGACCTGCGGGCCCAAGGAGTGGTGGTTCCGGTGCCTCATCGGGACAGATTTCGGGGGTTTTACTCCAATCTGTTCACTGTGCCCAGAAAGGAGGGCAAGGTGCGTCCGATTCTGGATTTGAAAGCTCTGAACCGCTTTGTGCGGGTTCGCAAGTTCCGCATGGAATCCCTGCGCTCAGTGGTGGCTGCCCTGAGTCCGGGGGAGTTCATGGCCTCCATCGATCTGAAGGATGCGTACCTACACATCCCCATCTTCGAGGGTCATCAACGGTACCTTCGTTTCGCCATTGCGGAGGAACACTACCAATTCGTGGCGTTACCTTTCGATCTTGCTTCTTCTCCACGGGTTTTTACAAAGGTGCTGGCACCGGTCCTGGCCCTGTTGCGGGCACAGGGCATTGCGGTTTTGGGGTATCTGGACGATCTCCTCATACGGTCCAATGCCAGCCAGAGCCTGATGGCCGACCTGTCCACCACGGTGCAGACGCTGCAAGAGTTCGGTTGGACCATAAACATTCCGAAGTCGACTCTGTGTCCTTCGGTTCGTCTTCCCTATTTGGGGATGGTTCTGGACTCTGTTCAGGTGAAGGTTTTCCTTCCAGAGGACAAACTCCTGGCGCTTCAGGACGAGGTCTGGGCCCTCAGGGACAACCAAAGCTCGTCCCTCCGGACATGCATGAGATGTCTGGGGTTGATGGTCTCAGCCTTCGAGGCGATTCCCTTTGCCCAGTTTCACACGCGGGGTCTCCAGGCAGAGATTCTGGCCAAGTGGGACGGGCGTCCGCAGTCCTTGGATCTGCGGATCTCGTTGAGTCGCTGCACCAGACAGGTGGCTCCAGTCCCGACGGTGTCGGGGGGCAAGTCTTTCCGTCCGTTGTTGTGGATGGTAGTCACCACGGATGCCAGCCTGTCGGGCTGGGGTGGTGTCCTGGGAGTTCTGTCCGCCCAGGGGACTTGGTCGGAGGAGGGGTCCTCCCTTCCGATCAACATTCTGGAATTGCGAGCGATAAAGCTTTGCCTTCGGCATTGGTCGGAGCCGTCCTGTTCGGGTTCAGACGGACAATGCCACCGCGGTGGCCTACATCAACCATCAAGGGGGCACCAGGAGTGCCCGAGCGGCTCGGGAAGTGGCCGACATTCTGTCTTGGGCCGAGACGCACGTTCCGGCGATAACGGCAGTTCACATTACGGGGGTGGAGAACTGGCAGGCGGACTATCTGAGTCGCCAGACCCTGGACCAGGGAGAATGGTCCCTTCACCCGGATGTCTTCCAGATGTTGTGCGCGAAGTGGGGTTCACCAGATGTGGACCTCGTCTAAACAACAAGGTGGAAAGGTTCGTGGCAAGGACGCGCGATCCTCAGGCGGACGCCTCAGACGCGTTAGTGGCGCCCTGGCATCAGTATCGTCTGATGTATGCCTTTCCACCGATTCAACTGCTGTCCAGGCTCCTTCGCAGGTTGGCCTCGGAACCGCACACGGTGATTCTGGTGGCACCGGACTGGCCTCGCTGGTCTTGGTACGCAGACCTCGTCAATCTGGCAGTCAACGCTCCGTGGCACCTGCCGCTTCGAGAAGACCTTCTGTCTCAAGGGCCGATATTCCATCCTGCTTTACAGTCGCTGGCTTTAACGGCCTGGCTGTTGAAAGCCAGGCCCTGAAGGGCAGGGGTCTCTCCCCTGAGGTCATTCCCACTTTGATCAAGGCTAGAAATCGGGAAAGATTTACTACCGTACTTGGAAAGCATACTTTGCCTGGTGTGAGTCCAGGGGGTTTTTCCCCTCGCTCATACTCGGTGTCCAGAGTGTTGGCTTTCCTCCAAACTGGAGTGGACCAGCGTTTGGCGCTGGCCACGATTAAGGGTCAGATTTCTGCGCTGGCCGTTCTTTTTCCGCACCTTTGTTCAAGGGGTGCGCCATTTGGCCCCTCCACGGAGGGAGCCTTTGCCTCCATGGGACTTGAACCTGGTTCTGTCCGCATTGCAACATGCTCCCTTTGAAAAGATCAGGGAGATCTCGTTGCCTCTGTTGTCCAAAAAAGGTGGCCTTTTTGGTGGCGATCACGTCATCTCGCAGGGTGTCGGAGCTGGCGGCTTTGTCCTGCAGCTCTCCCTACTTGGTGATCCACAAGGATAAGGTGGTCTTGCGACCTAACCCATCCTTTCTGCCGAAAGTGATCTCGGATTTTCACCTTAATGAGGAAATTGTCTTGCCTTCGCTCTGCGCGAAGCCGAAGCATCCTAAGGAGGTTGCCTTGCATTCCTTGGATGTTGTCCGGGCGATCAGGGTTTACCTGTCGTCCACTAAGCCTTTTCGCAAGTCAGATTCCCTCTTTGTCCTTCCTGAGGGACCTCGGAAGGGCATGGCAGCGTCGGCCGCGACTATCGCCAAATGGATTAGACAAACCATTGTACGGGCCTATGCCTTGAGGGAGAGGGTTCCTCCCTTTCCTGTAAAAGCGCACTCTACCAGGTCTTTGAGTACGTCTTGGGCTTTCCGGCATCAGGCTTCTGTGGCCCAGGTGTGTAAGGCGGCGACTTGGTCGTCCGTTCACACCTTCTCAAAGTTCTATAAGGTGGATGTTCAGGCATCGGCCGATGCCTCCTTTGGCCGTAAAGTTCTCAGTGCGGCAGTGCCTTAGGGACCCTTGTTTTTGGGTCCTTGGCTGTTGGGGTGTTTTACCCCTGGGTTACTTGTTTTTTCCTGGGTTGTTGCTCCTGTTGAGCACGTTTTTCCTGTTGCCCAGTTGGTTCTATTACTGTGTGTAAGGTTCCTTTCTCTGATGTGGGTGCTGCGTTGCTTTTTCTGTGGCTGCGTCTCCCACCCCTCAGGTCTACACTGCTTTGGGATATCCCATTGGTGAAGACTTGGGAAGGGGCGGCGACTGTCGGAGGATGTAAGAGAAAACGGAATTTTTGTAAAAGCTTACTGTAAAATTCCTTTCTCTGAGTCCTCCGACAGTCGCCGCCCCCCGCCCCTCTTTTGGAGTTTTTGTGTACTCTTACTGCTATGCTACCAAACTGAGTTGGGAATGCTGGTGCAGGGAGGTATTGACTAAGGGGACAGCCCCTAGGGGTGTGTCTATGCTAAAAGCTTTTGTTATTAACAAATCTTGTGCCTAGCTACTCCTGCGGAGCAAAGGTCAATACCCATTGGTGAAGACTTGGGAAGGGGCGGCGACTGTCGGAGGACTCAGAGAAAGGAATTTTACGGTAAGATTTTACAAAAATTCCGTTATTGCCATTATAATGGCAATAAAAATTTCAATTATATATATTTAGTGCTGGAGGTGCCGCAACTGCATTCCCCCGCATTCCCGCTAAAAAAAAAAAGCCCTGGAGGCAGCCATATTTGTTCATTAACTATAGCTTCTACTTTGTGCATAGTATAGCAGCCCAGCGTCTGTCCAGGCTGACTGAAAACAATAGACACTCTGTATGGCTAGATTATTTTATTAAAGCAGTTGTTCAGCTGGCATATTGACCATATTTCTTGATATATATAGATGGTCCTCAGAGCGAATCTTTAGATGACACACAACCATGAAAATGTGGAATGGCAAAGACACATCAAAAATCCCTCTCAGATAAGCGTTATATCTTCAATGTGTACTCACTAAAAATACATCATAGTCTTCCTTTTTAGGATCACTCACAAGAAGTCAGCTGTATGAAGCATAATATTCTCCTTTGGGCTGGATTTACATTTGAGCAGCGCGATTTTCACATGTTTTCAGGCATATCTTTTTTAGCATTTTCTTGAATTTTTGAATGTGCATATCAGCATTTTAGAAGTATATTTCAAGTACTTTATATGTGTATTTAAACTGTATTATTTGTATGACTATTCAGATCACTATAATTTTGTCAGCATTCACTCATTAGTTTTAGGGATGTTGTCGCACACTGGGGTTGATTTACTAAGACTGGAGAGTTCAAAATCTGGTGTAGCTCTGCATAGAAACCAATCAGCTTCCATTTTTTTTTTGGTCAAAACCTAATTGAAGAAGCTGAAGTTAGAAGCTGATTGGCTACCATGAACAGCTGCACCAGATTTTGCACTCTCTAGTTTTAGTAAATCAACCCCAATGTATAAAGCTGTGCCTGTTATGTAAATGAGGAAAAATCAAATGTTCCTAAAGTGATTGTAAAGGCAGAAGGTTTTTACTGTACTGCACTATATGCAGTAAGGTAAAAAACCTCCTACATGAAGCCCCCTTAAATTCATACCTGAGCCAGATCTTGATCTAGCGATGTGCACGAAAGCAGAGGCTCTCTCGCTGCTCTTTGGCTCAGATACAGCAGTGGGGGCCATTGGCTCCTACTGCTGTCAATCAGATCCAGTGACGAGGGAGAAGGGGGTGGGGCCGAGCCCCACTCTGTGTGTCTAATGAACGCATAGGGGGCGAGCAAGCAGGAGTGCCCTGATAGCAAGTGGCTTAAAGGAAAAAAAAAGAGCTTTACAATCACTTTAGTATTATCTCTTCTGATTGTGTTAGGCTATTGTTTTAGGAATGTTCTTAGGTTATTATTTTAGGCTCTTTACTCTTGTGGTCAAAGGCTATTTTCTGTTAGAATTGAATGTTCATAGGGCTCCTTTACATGAGCGGCACTATCTACTGTCCTTCTTAAAACCAATCTAAGGCTGGCCATACATTATAGAAAAGTGATGGCAGAAAATGACTGAGTAGTCCATTGAGTCTGCCCTTTTTTTTGGGTGGGTGGGGGGGGGGTGTTTTTTTGTTACCTTTAGACCCCGTTCACACTGGGGCGACCTGTCAGGCGACCTTGTCGCCTGACAAGTCGCCGTGGGTCGCCTGCCATAGAGCAGCACAGGACCCGTTCTAATAGGAGCTCCGACTTAGAAAAAGGGTCCTGAGCTTCTTTGGGGCGACCTGGAGCGACCTGCATTGACTTCAATGATATGAAGTCCATGCCGGCCGCTCCGAGTTCGCGGTCCGAGCTGCGCACCGTGACTTCACAGGTCGCCCCGGCAAGTCGGGTCGCCCCAGTGTGAACGGGGTCTTATTGCCTTAGTATAGATCTATATTTGTCCCAAGCATATTTGAAGCCATTTACTGTTGGCTGTCTCACTACCTCTGCTGGTAGTTTATTCCAAATATCAACTGTCCTTTCAGCAAAATAATATTTTCTAAGATTAATTTTGAACTTTCCTCCAGTTAGTTTGAGGTCATGCCCCCGTGTTCTTGATTTTGGTTTTATATTGAAAAAATTGCCCTCCTGAACCTTATTCCTTATTTACCCCCTTGATGTATTTAAAGGTTTAAATCAAGTCTCCCTTTCTTTCCTCCAGACTGTACAGATTAAGCTCCTGAAGTCTCTCCTGATATGTTTTATCCCCCAGACCTTTCACCATTTTTGTTACCCATCTCTGGACTCGTTCATTATCAATATCTTTCTGTAAGTGAGGTCTCCAGAACTGGACACAGTATTCTAATGGGGAAACTTATATCATTTTCTTGCACAATTTTCCTTTAGATTTACCAAAACCATATAATACGAAGTCAAACCTAAACACTTTCAACTTGTATGCAACCAGGCAGGCACTTGTCCTTCAAAGTTGAAGGTAAATTTAAAGGGAATTGAACAGGAAAATAGTATAATGTATGGCCAATTTTAGATTATAAGCTCCGTGAGCAGGTTCCTCCTATTCCTTCTGTATTGAACTGTGTTGTAATTGTGCTACTTTATATGGTAAAATGCTGTGCAAACGGTTGGTGCTATATAATTCCTTTATTATAATAATAACAATAATAATAATAATCTGTGATGGGTCACTTTTAAGAGGGCAGCAGAACAGCAGTGGTCAGGCATTGTCCTTTGTTTGTCAGCTGGGTGGGGAAAGTGGTTTCTATTGAAACACTGCACTGCAACCATGAGCCAAGTGCTTGGCTTACAGTTATGGTGCAGCCCTTATCACTTGAATGGGTTGCGTTGCATGGCTCTACAGCTTTCCAAACCTGTTGTATGGGTTTTTGCCCTCCTGCAACTATGGCACCATGTAGTATAATAGTATTTGGCCATGTTACCTGCAGTTTGGTGGTTGGGGGGGATTTCAAATCTCAACTCAACAGCCTACTTTTACTGATTCCCAGCTAAAAATCAGAAAATAATCTTTTGCACATATTAAAATCGTTCTCAATGGAATTTTTCATAACTATTGAGTGAGTGCTGAGACATGTGCATAGCAAATTTGATATAACTAGATCTATGTGTTCTGTTTGTGGAATAAAAGAAACAATAAAATAAGCATCCATCCAAAATTATTGTTGTCCAACTTGTCCTACCAATATTGATCTCCAACAATTTACCAGTTAAATATTCTATTCCCACCATGCTGCAAGATACTTATTTGTTCAGCCGGTGGTGTATCACCAAGGAGCCTTAAGTCTTGTATATGTCGCAATCTAAGTAAATCAATGACATTGCTGTATCATATTCCTAAATTCCAAGCTAAAAAGGGTTTAGCGACAATTAAATATTGACCATCAGACTGCTGCTGTTTAGGATTATATGAGATTAGTTTCCAAGGGGAATTGAACTGCTGAAAACATTTGCAATCTACTCTTTCTGCATGTTTCAAACACAGAAAGATCTATTGCCTGATATAAAGCTATTCCTGACAGTCTCCTTGTAATCTCCGTATGGCCAAGGCCTTCAAGGATTCTCTCTAATGGAGAACAAATTTGATTCCTGAGTTGACCATCTGCTGCTGGTAACCCATCTTCCGATGTTTGATGTTAGACAGGAGAGTCTGGAACACAGCATACTGGCAGAACTCCAGGAGCCCTGACAACGAGTTCTACCTCCGAAGGCACTGTCACATTGAAGGTAATACGATCATATGTTTCAGGGTTTTTCAACAAGATCCCTAAAGACTTAGTAATGGCACTTTGACATTCATTTGTGCACTTTCAAGTATTAAAGATACATTACCCTTAAAAAAAGTTCCTATACCGAACTATGTCTAATGGAAGTTTATAAAGTGTTGGCACTATATAAATCCAGTAAAATGATAATCATGAAGGCAGTGAACATAAATGAGAATTTTTTAACAACTTTGAACAGTTTATAAATAACCTCAGGCCTTTTACTGCCTCTTCTGTATTTCTGCTGCATTTGGCAGCAAACCTGTCAGCCGTTTTAACCCTATGTTCACACCTATGCATTTTTAAGTGCGTTTTGCAGTTTGCAGAAAGGTATAATAGTCCATTTAACATGGTTTCCTACAGTATGCAATCACATCTATGTGTCTTTCAGCTGCTGCATTTTTGGAAAGGGTCAGGAACTTTTTTTCCGCAGCAGATTGCATTTTGCTATAATAGACTTCATTGGACCCATTGCGTTTTACAGCATTTTTACATGCGTTTTGCATGTTGCGTTTTTTTTTTTTTTTTCTCTTTAACAAACAGTGTATAGTTGGTTGCTAAGGAACGTCCTTAAAGGAGTTGTAAAATCAGAAGGCTTTTAATCTGTTTAATATGTTTTCTTTGCCTTCTGTGTGCAGCAGCCTCCCCAGCACCACCTAATACTTACCTGTGCCCCATCTCTGTCCAGTGATGTCCACGAGTCCCTTGGCTGTCTGGTACCTTCCCTCCTGATTGGCTGAAACACAGCAGCGGCACCATTGGCTCACACCGCTGTCAAAGTAATTTAGCCAATCAGGAGAGAGAATGGGTGGGGCTGAACTGCAGCTTCATGCCTGAATGGACACACCGAGCTGCAGCTATACTCGGGTGCCCCCAGAGCAAGCTGCTTGCTGTGGGGGCACTTGACAGGAGGGAGGGGCTAGGAGCAGCAAAGTGGGACCCAAGAAGAGGAGGATCTGGGCTGTGCACAACTACTGCACAGAAATGGTAACAACATGTTTGTTATTCAAAAAAATAAAAAAAAACAAGACTTTACAATCACCTTAACAACCGATGAGTCATCAGCTGTCAACGGCAAAAATGTTTTTTTTTTTTTTTTAATGTGTGGGGTCCCCCCAAAATCAATACCAGGCTCTTATCTGCGTATATAGTCCAGAAGGTCAGGAAAGGGAGGGGATCCCACAACATGGAGGGGGTGCTTTTGGGGCAGGGGGGGGGGGGGGGCTCTGGTTTCCAGACCACTCCTTACCAGCTATACACAGGGTGTTAAAGAGAAAAAAAAATGCAAAATGCATGAAAACAGCATGCAAAAACGCAACTAAAAAGCAGGTTTAAAAATGAAAAATGCACCACAAAACATGCTGGAAAAATGCATCAAGCGTAGCTGCATAGATGTGAACCTAGACTAAATGCAGTGAGCACGTTACTATCTGTAGTACAGCAACAAGGGAGAACTGAGAAAGAGCTGAAAACACTACTTGGGGTTTTAGCATAGCAGAAGCAGTGGTGTCAAGTGACTACAGAAAGTTAGAGGCTAAGTTTACCTTTAAAAAAATAATAATTGCCATATTCTTGCAAAAAGAAACGCATTTCTTATTTATTTTTTTAGAATAGGAGCCTGCCAACCATTGGATGGTAGGTGCAATGCCAGGCTTCCTCCAGCTCCCTATGCCTACTGACTTTAAGTTGGAGAGCTGGAGAAAGTGTTAACGGACTATGAGTGTGGCAGTTACTGCATTAGAGTTCCATAGAGAACTACAAGTCTGTCTGCTGAAGTGGTAGGCAGGACTTGTAGCTCATTTACTCACAGATCTCTATGAACGAATGAATGAAAATAATAAGCGGCACCAATTTTAAAAGTAACAGCTGCTGCAGGGGAGAAGAAGGGGGGGGGGGGCATTGCGTTGCATGGTATACCTTAAATACAATGTAATGTAACATAGTGCAAAAAGTATAGTAAGGAAGCTATAGATAATACAATTTTCTTTTCTGCAACCACGAGTTGCATGAAAGAAAATTGCCCGATTCCCCCAACACCTTCATTGTTTATGGGGGAATCCGTCCCGCAGTGCTATTGTGTTCTGCCGGGTTTGTGAGAAAACGTCGCTGCCCGTGGAACACAATGAATACTGCAAGCGGCCCTAACTGCTGGCAGTAATTGCATGCAAAGAATCAGACAGACTGGTTGTGCTGAATCAATCGATAGATCAACTTCAGTACAAACAACCTGCCCATAGATGGATCGAATCACAGTTGGTTCCTGCTGAATCGGTCAATATTTGATCCATCTATAGCCAGCTTAAGCCTTTGGGAGCTAACATCACTTCTAGCAGATCAGCACATATTTGTCCATGCTTGCACCATTTCTAAAGAGATTTTAGTGTGGAGAAATGTGCATATGTTGGAGAGCTGTGCTAAATATACACTATATTGTCAAAAGTATTGGGACACCTACCTTTACATGCACATGAGCTTTAATGGCATCCCAGTCTTGGCCCATCCTTTGCAGCTATAAGAGCTGTCCACAAGGTTTAGGAGTGTGTCTATGAGAATGTTTTACCATTCTTCCAGAAGCACGTTTTTGAGGTCAGGCACTGATGTCGGATGAGAAGGCCTGGCTCTGAGTCTCCACACTAATTCATCCAAAAGGTGTTCTATTCAGTTGAGGTCAGGACTCAGTGCAGGCTGGTGAAGTTCCTCCACCCCAAAGTCTCTCATCTATGTCTTTATGGACCTTGCTTTGTGCACTGGTCCAAGTCATTTGGTGAAGGAGATTGTTTTTCAGGGGTTGGGCTTGGCCCCTTAGTTCCAGTGATGTAAGGAATCAGCAGACCAAAACATTTTGGACAATTTCATGCTTCCAGCTTTGTGGGAACAGTTTGGGGATGGCCCCTTCTTGTTCCAACATAACTGCACACCAGTGCACAAAGCAAGGTCCATAAAGACATAGATGAACGAGTTTGGGGTGGAGGAACTTGACTGGCCTGCACAGCGTCCTGACCTCAACCCCATAGAACACCTATGGGATGAATTAGAGTGGAGACTGCGAGCCAGGTCTTCTATCCAAAATCAGTGCCTGACCTCACAAATGCGCTTCTGGAAGAATGTTCAAACATTCCCATAGACACACTCCTAAACTTTGTGGACAGCCTTCCCAGAAGAGTTGAAGCTGTTATAGCTGCAAAGGGTGGACCAACTCAATATTGAACCCTAAGGACAATGACGTCCTCCCAGAATCTCGCTTCCCGCGCGCCCCCCGCATCACAGATAATGGTGAAGGGCCAATGACAGCGGCCCTTTACCACGTGATCGCTCCGTCCAATGACGATCAGTTGTCAACAAACCAGCGCGTGTCCGGTTCAGTTCTCTCCTCGCATGCTGTACACAGCGATCAGTACAGTGTGCGAGGAGTGGAGAGAGACCACAGCACTGCTCACCCTGCCTCCTCCATGCCTCCTCCATGCCTCATTCATGCCTCAATCGTGCCCCAGTCATGACTCAATCATACCTCAGCCATCCCTCAATCATGCCTCAATCATACTTTAGTCATGCCTCAATCATACCTCAGTCGTGCCTCAATCATGTCTCAACCATCCCTCAGTCATGCCTCAATCATGCCCATCCATGCCTCAATCATGCCAGTCTGTGCCTCAGTCATGCCTATCCAAGCCTCAGTCATGCCAATCTGTGCCTCATCTATGCCTCAATCATGTCTATCCATGCCTCAATCATGCCTCATTCGTGCCACATCCATGCCTCATCTGTGCCCACCCATGCCACCTCAGTGCTCATCTGTGGCTACAAAATTTTCAGTTTTTTTTAATTTAAAGCGCAAAAATAAAAAAAACTCAGTGATGATTAAATACCACCAAAAGAAAGCTCTAATTGTGGGGGAAAAAAGGATGAACATTTCATAAGGGTACAGTGTTACATGACTGGGTAATTGTCATTCAAATTGTGAGAGCACTGAAAACTGAGAATTGGTCTGGTTAGGAAGGGGGTTTAGGTGCCCAGTGGATAAGTGGTTAAAGTTCATGTGCGTGTAAAGGCAGGAGTCCCAATACTTTTGACAGTATAGTGTATATCAACAGTTCAAGACCAGCAATCATTTAGGCATCACCCACCAAGACCTTATAATGCCACACTTTATAGCATGTGTTGGGAGGATTAGTAGATCCCGGGAGGACAGACAGCAGGTCTCTGGGAGAAGAAAACTGTCTTCCCAATGAGCACTAGGGTGAATCGTGTACCGTATGATGCCATCAACATGTATCATATAATGCAGTGAATATGCACTCTGTAATATAAGAGCTAGCAGAAATTAGAAGTCCAATTTATTTTTTATAGAAAATATTGTAAGGTTGGCATAGTGTTTTAACAATTGGTTCATTATCTATTATAAGCTTTTGAATGCGCTGTAAATATTCCCTTAAGAAAAAGGCCTAAAGCGTAAAAAAAAAAAAAAAAAAATTATTTATACTTTTTCTCAAATCAGACAAGGTTAATTATTAAAAAAAAAAAAAAGTTTTTCTTGTCTTTTAATGCTGCTGAGATAAATTGAATTTGTATATATAAATGAAAGACAAGGCAGTTTGAATGCAAAAAAGACATGATAAAACTTCCATGACACATACATATTTTATTCTCTTATAATAGTTATAATGTTTTTTTGCAACTATTAAAGCCCAGTTGAAGTCATAGAGATATATAAGTCATCAGATAGGCATTGCACTAACAGCCCTAAGGCTTAGTTTCACACCATGGCGTTCTGGATCGCAGGCGGAATTGCCGCGATTGTGCCTGCAATCCAGATTTGCCGCAAAATGCAGGATGCGATTGCGGTCCCCATTACTTCAATGGCACCCTGATCGAAGTGAAATTTTGCTGAGACTGTCCCCCGACTAAAATTGTGCAAAGAGAGTTGTTGGATGCCTGTCGCCCAAAAGAAGTGCCGGAACTAGGATCTTAATATGACTGTGCAGTTAAATGAGAACCAGTGTTGGATCCAGTGCATCCATTAATCAGCACTCAGCAAGGGCTTGTGTCAATAGACAAGCACAGCATGATTTTCAGGCTCACTTACCTTGCATTTTAGATCAATTGGACAAGCTTTTGATATCAGTGTTCCTTCACAGGTGCATTTGACCTGTAGTTGACCTCTTTCTGACCAGCTGTTGACCTCCTGTTCTGCATCATTCTGCTTCAAGCTGCTTTTCCATACCCATTGACTGGTATTGAAACAAAAACAGCTCTGGATTAAACAAAAACCCATGTGCCCAGACTCAAACAGATCTGGTCTGATAACCTTCTCTCTATCTCTTCAATTCAAGTCTGATTGAGGATACATGTTAACCACTTAAGCCCCGGAGGATTTGGCTGCTAAACGACCAGGGGGTATTTTGCGATTCGGCACTGCGTGATTTTAACGGATAATTGCGCGGTCGTGCGACGCTGTACCTAAACGAATTTGGCGTCCTTTTTTTCCCACAAACAGATCTTTCTTTTGGCGGTATTTGATCACCTGTGCGATTTTTTGATCACGCGCTATAAACAAAAAAAGAGCGTAAATTTTGCAAAAATAGCAATATTTTTCCCTTTTTTTTATATGAAATTCCCCCCAAAAAAAATGTAAAAATCAAAATTATTTAACATTTTCGGCCAATTTGTTTTATGCTACCTATGTTTGGTAAAAAAAATCGCAAAAAGCGTATTTTGATTGGTTTGCGCAAAAGTTATTACGTTTACTGACTAAGGGAAAGATTTTTGTCATTTTTGTTTTTTTTTTTTTAACGCGTAATGGCGGCGATCTGCGATTTTTTTTGCGGTACTGCGACATTGCGGCGGACAGATCGGACCCTTGACTGACATTTTTGACACTTTTGGGGTTACCAGTGACATTACAACAGTAATCAGTGCTATACATATGCACTGTTACTGTAAAAATACACTGTTAGTGAAGGGGTTAACTTTATTTGAGAGGGAGGGGCTGTGTGTGTCCCTAGGGGCGTGATTCTTACTGTGATTGGCTGTGGCTTCAGCTGTATGCAGAGTGATCAACGGATCTACATAGTAGATCCATATGATCAGCTCTCATACAGAGGGGAGAATGACAGGCAGCTTGTTTACACAAGCTGCCTGACTTTCTCCCTCTCCCCCGCCGATCGCAGAGTGGCCGGCGGACATCGGGTCCGCCGGTCACACGCGCGGGGGGGTCCGTGACCACGCGGGAGCGGGAGCGCGCCTCCGGCGGCGCGCGCTCGCTCCCTAGACCCTCACAAGCTAGTGACGTAGCCCTACGTCACTTTGCCTGTGAGGGGCTGACCGCCGACGTAGATCGGCGTGCGGCGGTCGGCAAGTGGTTAATAGGTGAGGCTATTACTCAGCTATGCCAGCATAGGGCACTGCAGTCTGAGAGCAGCAAGAACTATTTTTACCTAGAGTACAAAATGTTTTAGAGTTCATTCACACTTGTGCGAATTAAAAATCATGTGATTTCCATTGCGTCATTGTTGCTTTGACCAATGTGATTGTTTTTGCTCTACAAATTTGCACACAAGTTGCATGTATATCATGCAGGTGTGACTTTTGAGGGTTTACATTAAAGTCTGTGGCCCTCAAGTTGCATGAAAGTCAGACCAAAGTAGCGCAAGAACTACTTTAATAGCACAGATATGAACAGTACTCATTGGGAAACTTGGAGTGTGACTTGTCATGCGACTTTGGGGTTCAAAGTCACATGACAAGTCCCAGAAGTGTGAATGGGGCCTTAAAACGTCTCCAAGCAAAAATCAGTCACAAATCATAATATCAGTAATAGAATAATTACACTGTTTTTATCTCCCCCCCCCCCCCCCCAGATCAGGGACATAAACAGTAAAAGAAAAGTGAAATTGTTGTGTTGCTACAATACACCTCTCTATTAAACCATTCAATTTGACTTAAAAGAGTAAAAAATATAAAAAAAAATATAAAAAAATTAAGTGTTCAGCTATGCAATTGTGTTACCCCCTCAATAAAGTACATGAGATATAAAACTGCAATGTAAACCTACTGTGTACTACAAAACACCTCCCTTACACTGTGAAAATGACACATATACCGATAAATCCAATGCTCTCAGTAGTTTCTCAATAAACATAAGCAAACATTAAAGCCACTGTTCACTCAACTCCACCCCCCCCCCTTTTCCTTTTTTTCAATATAATACAATGCAGTAGGTTCACAAAAGATCATTCACAGTCTCGAATGTGGAAAAAGTCCTTGTTAAAGTGCTCAAATAATAAAGTGCTTGTTCCTGCACACTGGTGCTCCTGTACACGTGCTCCCCTAGGATCGCACTCACCAGTCTTCCATGATCCCTTAATGTTAAAAAGTCGGTCTGATGCACTTTTCTAAAGTAATGCTCCCTCCTGGATGTATATGCTTTCCCTTTAAGGATCCCCTCCAGGTAGTGGAATATCGCCTTCTCCTCTCCTCCTCCTATTCCAGTCATATGAAAGGGAACCAGAGAGCAGCCTCCAATAGTGTTATACCACTTTATTTGTTTAAATCACAAAAACATAATAAAATGCACTTACAGCAATATATGGCTTGTTATAATACACAAGCTAATAGGTCAAACATGGGTCCGGGACGCTCATGCGTTCCATGGACTGGAAATGAGGTAACTAGAAGTGATATAAGAAGCTCCCCCGACGCGTTTCATCATCGTGATGTCATCATAAGCACCATCTCACTCCTCTCATCATCAAATATACCCTCCTGTATGCTAATGATTACTCCTAACCAGGGCTTTTTTTTTTTCAGAGAATAGGTGCAGGTACTCCCCTTTCCGAGCCAAACCTTGTTTCTCCTCCTACCTACCTCTAAGCATTATCCTTTGGTTCCACCCCCTACCCACCTCCCAGTACTGCTCTTTTTAGACAATACCGAATCAAGTAACAATAGATCCCCCAGGAACATTAGATGCCTCCTAGCAACAATAGATCCCTCAGAAACAAGAGACCACTGCTGCAACAATAGATCCTGAGCAACAAAATACCACCACAGTAGCAACAGATCCACTCCATCAACAAAAGATGCCCTCAGCAATAATAGATCCACTCCAACAACAATAGATCCCCGCCAGCAACAACAGATCTCCCAGCAGTCAGAATCAATAGACCCTCCACCTCTTGCTATTACATATACTCAGTGCTGGAAGTGCCAGAACTGTGGTCCCCTGTGTTCCTGCTGGAAAAAAAGCCTTGCTCCTGAGTCCTAACCCTTTATTACACATACTGAAACAATGCTGCACTCATCCATTATTATTCAGAACCTTCCCACTGGCATGTTAATTGCTTTCTCATGGCAATTCCTTACCACATACCTACATACTATATGCTGGAATTAACCCCTATGTGGATTTCATACTTAATGTATACATTCCTCATTGGGTTAAATAAACCCTTAAACACCATTAAAAGAATCTACTAAAAATAAATACTATAAAATGGTGAATTCCCGATTGTATATATGCAATCCTCCTTGGAAATAAATTACTATAAAAAAAACAATAAAAAAGGACTACTAACAATTAGAATTAAAACATTTGAATTCTGTATTCACATTAAGACCTTCCGGGTGCATTGTCTCTAATTCAAAATTCTATTTTGTTTCATGGAGTTTAAGGGAGGTGTTTTGTAGTACATAGTATGTTTACGTCTGATTTTTGTATCTTATGCGTGTCATTGAGGAGGTACCACAATTGCATGGTTAAATACTTTTTTTTTTTTGTTAGTTTTTTTTACAATCTTTACTTTTTTAAGTCAAATTTAATAGTATTTAGGGAGGGGTATTGTAACGCCACATCAATTACACTTTACAAATCATAATAAATTTAAGTCCAGAACTAGAAATACAGAACTAGAAAGATAAAATATAAATTGTGATTTAGCCCCCGTTCACACCAGTGCGACTTGACATTTGATTGACAGTTCCAAATTGCATGACAAGTCACATCCCATTGCCGGTAACGGAACCGTTCATATTGCTGCTACTCATGTCGCAGCAATTATGGAAAAGGTTCCTGCACTACTTTCATTTCATTGCGACTTGCATAGACTTCTGTTGTATGAAGTCGCGAGCCACAATGAAATCAGCAGTGCAAATTGCACCATATACAAAGCCCCACTGGTGTGAGCCAGGGCTTTAATTATTTAAAGAGTGAATTTGCCACTAGAACACTTACCAACACCTCCTAGTGGCCCTTCAAGTGGGTCTTAGTGCCGGGAGGTGGGAAAAACTTCCCGATCATGGGATCACTGTGAATGGCTTATTGCCGGGAGGTGGGACAAACTTCCTGATCATGGGATCACTGTGAATGGCTATCATAGTGGTCACATGATTGGGAACTGTCTGTGACAGATTGGTCACTGTGCTGGGAGCATGCAGTGAGCATAATTTTAAGCACAAAAACCTTGATACCCATGTGTGTGTATGTGTGGCATGTGAACGTTAAGGCCCATCTGCCTTCCTGCCATACATTTAGTGTCATTAGTACATGCTAGCTTGATTAAGGTTCAACAGTAAAAAGGCTCCCTGTATAATTTCACCCTGATTGTATCACAACTGTTGTTAAAGCCCTGAGGAATGGGAAGTCCTTATCTCCCAAAATGCATTGGCTGTATCTGATGTTCTTAAATAAATGTTGTAAATACATTTTCAATTGAAATAATTTTGTACTAGGTGTGCCTATCCACACACCCAAAAGTTATTCATGTGTATTTCATTAGAATACATGATGATTCTGCTTCCGTTTCCGTTTATATTATGTGTTGCAGACCTCAGTGAAGAAGAATATATTATGGGAGATAGAACAAACTTACTAACAAGATTACAGGAAGAAAATCTTTCCCAGGTAACTATCTACACTTAATGCAAAGTCTCGGGGCTTGTTCACACTATTGGTTGGGGGCGCAGTAAAACCCAGTAGTTGAGACATGATTTTACCACCCTCGAGCCGCTATTGCCTTTAGCTGCAGAGGCAGCTGCCAGGTGTGCACACATGCTGTGAGTGCTTTGCTTAAACCCCCTGTCGGGAGTCTTTCAAGCAAGCACATACCGCCATCACGTACAATGCACATGGTTGTGGCGCACTAGTGTGGGGTTAAAGTGGTGAAAGCAGGCAGTGAGGATGTGATAAAATGCCTCCTCACCACCCTTCAAATGCATTTGGATTGCTCTTCAGAGCGCAAGCTCGTATAAATGAACCCTTTTGCCCATACCCACTGGGCATTTTGCCCTGGTCAAGGACCATCCAGCTGCATTAGCTTCTTGTAGTTGGACTAGATAGTGCACCTGCACCTTCCACCCACGCCTAAAGTCTGGAGCCTAATGCAGTGGGGCTAAATGCCCAGTGTGCATGGGGCCTTAGACATGAAACAGGATCTAAGAATGAAGAATGGGAAAATGATTGAAAAGTTTGCCCCCTCCATTCATAAATTGTGTTTCATTTATGGAAGCTGTAGTACCAGCCTCTATGAATGGAGGATCTGGCTGGAACGTGCGGGCATAGTTGAGTACTCTTGATGGCACTCCTGTGACAGCTCCTTAGTTGTATTAAACCCCGCCATACCAGAAGATTACAGTGGCAGGGGCGGAGAGGCATGGATGGAGGAGGATTTGCACTAACAGAAGAGGCATCAGCACAAGGGACACATCCTTCTGACTGTAAATTATCCCTTGTGCTTATTTTTCTGTTTTTTTTTTTTTTATATGGGCTGCAGTTAGACTTTTTTGACTGCCCAATAGAAGGTTCTATCAAGTGTAAAGTGCACACACCTAGCAGTACCTGCACATATTCTACCTGCAGCAGCCTCAAAGTCCATTCACTACTTCTGAATTCCCAGACACTTCTGTTTAGCAAAGCTCTAACATCTCTTGGTTCATTTCAATGATGGACTGCCTCACTTAACAATATGAAAGTACATGAAGCAGGAAGAGGTGGGAGGTCTTCGACAATACTAGTGAGTGCTTGAGTTTTGCCCTGTTTGGAATGTTAATTTTTATGCACATATTGAAATAAAAAGAATTTAAAAAAAATGGCCTTGGGGTTTTGACATAGCAATGGGGATTTTTAGGTTGCTCCAGGTATGTGCAGGTTCCTCTAGATATCTTCCCTTTATATTTGATAGCAACTTAATTCTACGATAAAACCACTTTATAGAAGTGCTTTAGGATTACAGTGTTCTAGTGGAAATTTGTCCATATAATTTTATAGCACAGGGGTGCCCAACCGCTGGCCCGCTGATTTGCCCTGCAACGTCCTGTTCTGGGATGGCAGGTCAGGAAGCCCAGATCACGGATTTCCGACCCACCATCCCAGAGCATTAGTGTTCTGAATGGAGCTGGAAGCTGGAGGAAGCGCGGCTGTGGATGGAGCAAAGCTGTATAAGCCGATGCTTCTGTATAGCGCCACCTCCTGTCACAGGCGGAGTGATACCAATTGCACTCTGCCTGGGACAGCAACAGCTGGCAATATCTGTAGCAAGGGAGACTCCTGAATGGAAGATTATTTTTAAGGTTAGTTTATATTCTAAACTCACAGTGTATACATGGGCATATCTCTTCTGCAGTGGTTACTGGGCTGCTTTCAAACTGACTCGCAGGTGCACCGCAGTGAACCTGCAGGTTACCTGCACTGAGCCATACACTTCTGGTATTACAGTACCTGCGCGTTTGGTTCGCTTTCAGAAAGTGCACCACACCTGAAAGATATAATAGAAGTCTATGGCAAAGTGCAGCTAACCCACAGGAAAGCCACAGGTGCACTGCGCTGCACCCCCGTGCGGGTAAACCGCAGTGCATTAGTGTGAAGGCAGCATTAGGCCCCTTTCACACGATTGGTCTGATTGGGTCTGCCTGTCTATTTTTCAGGCGGATTAAATCGGACCCTCTATTCACCTCTATGGAGTGACAGATGTAAATGGACTTGTGTTTATTTACACCAGCCCACCTCCAATCTGATCTGCTAAAAAAAACAGAAGTCAATCTGTCTCCTTCCGTCTGAGTGTATCGCAGGGGCCCATAGAGTAGAGAGGGCTGGACCCGTGTCCGCTCTGCATATGCAGATTGGACAGGGACCTGTCTTCTGCCCGATCCTCTCATTGGGACCTGTGACTGGTTACCAAGTCGCTTAAGTGGCCCTCGCTCTTCAAAAGGTTGGACACCCCTGTTATAGCATGTTATATTATCAACACCTTTTTCCTAAAATGACCACCGTGTGCTTGCTTAATAAATTATACATATTTGTGCTGTTTACTCTAGATCCCACCGTATGAGCCCTGGAATCCAGCACATAACCAGTATTCAAATTCTAATGGATGCACTAATGAGATGGTGAGCACACTTGGAAGGCCTATGAGGGCTGCACTGGTATCACAAATGTAAAAGGGAAAATAATAATTGTTCTCTTGAATAACGGTAAACATGTGAGTCTCTGTTGAAATCCCATAAATCATTCCTAACTGTACAAAATTAAAATTGGGTAGACTGCATGAATGATAATGGTGCAATCTAACCATCTAATGCCTCATACACACGCATCGATTATTGGCCAGGAATTTTCGGCCAACGTCCGATCGGCCGATTTTCAGCTTGTTAGTATGATGCTTTCGACAACTGACTCCGACTTTTCGGCATAATAAAATCTGGTGTGCAGGCTATAACATTTTTGTTGGCCGTCAACACAACGGCCAATTTTCCGTCAGTCAGTACAGGTTTCGGCAGACAAAAATTTGATGAGCAAGACTGGGCATGCTCAGAGAAGAAAAAACACATGGAAATTAAACCATCACATGACATCACTTCTGAAGTAGATTTGTGTTGGCCGAGAAAATTTGTGTGCAGTCTAGGCACATTCCAACCAACACAACAACACTGGACAAAAGTCGCACAATCAGTCGGCCGATAATCGTTGCGTGTGTACGAGGCATAATTACTTGGTAAATTGATCAGTTTGATCATAAAATTGGTAGGCTGATGTGCTGTCAAATATGATTGTAGGATGCTTCAGAAAACCTGTACTATTCTGAGTATATAGCCAGCTGACACCAATAATACAGATACCCATAGACATGAGAGAGTGTTGCCCAATCGGACCAACATTAAAGTAGAACTACATGCAAAAATGTTTGTTTCCATTTTGGATAGAAATAGGGAGAGTTATAATCCCTGTAAGGTTTATTTTTTGCCATCCTTGTCCTACCAATTTAGGAGATTTACCTTCACGTCCTGTAAACCTATAGGGGTTTATTTACTAAAGTTAGAGAGGGCAAAATTAGTCACAATTCTGCAGAGAAACCAATCAGCTTCCAGGTTTTATTGTTAAAGCTTAATTAAACAAGCTGAGGTTAGAAGCTAATTGGTTTCTCTGCAGAATTGTGACTCATTTTGTACTCTCTAGCTTTAGGCTCCATTCACACCTGAGCATATCGTTTTCAGGCTTTTTTTGAGTGTTTTTCCAGGCTTTTTTTTTGTGCATTTTTAAGGCGTTTTTTTGCAGCTGTTTGGAGGCAGCCATTGACATCTAACAAAAACGCTTGTAATCTGCCAAAAAAGAAGCTCATGTACTTTTTTGAGCTTCAGGCGACAAAACGCTAATATGTGAACAGGGGCCATTGAAATTAATGGGATTTTGCTTGTTGGGCGTTTTGAGACTTCAGAGATAATCGTTTTATGAGTTGAAAAATGCGCAGGTGTGAACAGGGCCTTAGTAAATAAACCCCATAGCCACAACAGGAAGTGAGAGGAAATCCCTGCAAATTAAGGGAATTTCTTGAGTCCCCCAGGTTACCAGAACTAATTTCCACATTGAAAGATTTCCCCTCTATTACTTTTCTGGGGACAACTCAAAATGTGGGATTTTCTTCTACTTTAACGTTCAATGATAATGGTAAACAGGACAAATAGAGAGGATAAAACTCCCTAATTGGAGCACAGACAGTAATAAAAACTGACAGGTGTTCTAATCCCTCTCCACTCTATCCTAAACTAAAAGAAAAAAAGTTTTGCCTTTAGTTATACTTTAATTTGTGTCTTAATATTTTCATATACGTAAGTAGATAAACGTAATACAGTAAAACCCTGGATTAAGAGTAACTTGGTCTGAGAGTGTTTTGCAAGACAAGCTAAATTTTTTTAGAAATTTTGACATGATAAATGAGCGATGTGTTGATATACAAGTAGCATCACAACAGAGTATAAAAGAGAGGCACCTCTAAGTGTAGCAATATGGTTATATTCAATGAAGGTACAATATTTAGCAACTCACATGATTGATGATTAACAGGCACATCTAAGTATGGAGACACTGGGGTAATGCTGTCCACATAGACCGTCCTCTGCACCGCCCTCAACATCATCCCTTCCACACTGCGCTCCATGAGCACTTCAACCCTCGCTTTCAGATCGCTCTACTGCAGGGTAGTCTTCCCGATCATGACAGCGGTGAGAGCCAGCGGTACAGAGGACGGACTATATGGTCAGCTTTACCCCAGATGCCGGGTTACTTGCAGTAGATTTGTCTCTTTTAACCATAAACAATGTGAGTTGTTAAATGTTAAACGTTTATTAAATGTAACCATGTTGCTACACTAAGGCCCCTTTCATACAGGCGGACCGTTCAGATCTGCCTGTCAGTTCTTTTGGCAGATCTAAACGGTCCCCCCATGCATCTCTATGGGGTATCGGATGTCAGTGGAGACATGTCCGCTGACATCTGATCCGATCCGTCAAATCTGGACAGATGGAAACCCTATTTTCCATCTGTACAGCAGATCGGATCAGATGGGATCGGATGGGAAATGGACAGACGGTCCATTCCCATCTGATTCCCCCATAGAGAACAGCGGGACCTGACAGCTCTGTCTCCACACACAGCGATCAATCCCCTGCTGAGAAAAACGGAGTCCGCCTGATGGACTCCAAGTGTGAAACGGCCCTTAGAGATGCCTCTCTTCTCTTTTATACTCTGTAGCTTCTGCTGGATTTTGCTTCAAATACCCTTGTGGAGGCGCCATTTGTGGATGAACATTTTATTGTTATACAACCTATAACATTGCTATGATCTTTTTATATGGACTATAAACTGAAGGACCTATGAAATAATGGTTGTGGAACGAATCATCTGAGTTTCCATTATTTCTTATGGGGAAATTGGCTTTGATATTCAAGCGCTTTGGATTACAAGCATGTTTCCGGAACGAATTATGCTCCAAAGCATAAATCCAAGGTTTTACTGTATTTAACAGGCATTAGATATACCAAGAGAAATGCTACTTAAGCACATGTTAAAGAATTCTTATGAAAGTATGAAAAGCCACAGCAAAATGTAATCATGATGTTCAGCCTCAGGGTAACTGAATGGAATGCCTGCTGTGTTGTATACATATTAAAGCTGGACTCCAGGAATTACCTGTATTGCATTCTTACCTTGGCACAAAATAAGTACGTATATCTTATACCAGATGAGCCTCTTCGAAAATGGAAGTTGCTGTAGTAGTGGATGCTACTACATTGATAGCCACAATCTCCTGGGTTATACTCTGTGCACATAGCGTCCCCTCTGCACACTGACCATAGGGGTCTCTGGCTTGACTCTGCCACCATTCATAGAACATCTTGGGGGTTTTATTTCAATAAATACAAATCATTTGCTAAATAGATGAGCTGGAAATTGGTGACGTCTCCTCTCCACCTTGTCCAATCAGAAAATGGATTGTATTTATCGAAAAAAAGATGAATGGCACAGTGCAGAGTGAGAGACTCGGCACAGAACCCAGACGAATAGGGCTATCCCTGTAGTAGCACCAACTACTACAGTGATTTCCAGCTTTCCCAGCAACCTATCTGGTATTTGAGATGCAGACAGCAAACATTTTGATATCTGGAATTTTTGCCCCCATGTATGGCACCTCTTTCTATGCAGCATGACATAGTTGTGCAGAAAAACAAACTCAGCAGCTATATACAATCGACAGTTTCAAAGCCTTGCTGTCAATCAGCATGATATAGTGGAGGGATGGGCTCAGTTACTATATTTTAAGGCTGATACGTAGTGGGTTGCAAACTGCTTTCCAGTTGCAAGCAAACTTAGTAATATTGCAACTGGTTATGGTAGTGGTGTCAAAACCTCCTCCTATTAAATCAGCCTTTAACCATGTGGTAATTCTTTGAAGTGCTTCTCTAACTTTTTTAAAATCAGATTTAGTGAACCCCCTGTAAAGCAAGCATTTAATACCATCCTGTCCTGCTGACTGCATTGCTAAATGTCTCTGTAGTGAAGAGAGAAATGTGCTGAAAAAACTTCAACATTTGGCACTTCCCAGGAGTTGGAAGTTGGCATTCCCCACTGTGCTCTGTGGTTCCTTCCACCAGCCCCTACCTCACTATAGCTCACAGGGGTCAGCAGAAGGAACTATCAAATACAACAGGGGACCAAGCATCCAACACACAGGGAAGTATGCTAAGGGTTTTCAGCAAGCTTCTTTTTAATTCAGAGGAGTTTGACGGCATGAACTGTGGAACAGATAAGTACTAATTGCATGCTTTACATGCTTCTTTCTTACCTATTTAATTTTTTTAAATCATCAAGGACTTTTTAACTAACATTTAACAACTCAGGTCTCTGTAATTTATGACTTTACATGTAGCTTACAGGGTCATTGAGCCTTCTATATATTTTATTATGATACTCAGTTTGTTACAGGTTTTATCATCAGAAAGCTTATCTCAGTCTGGTTTATTTTTTATCAGGAACTGGATGACAATAAATCAGAATCCATGGGAACATTAAAAAGATTGCAAAAAATGGTCAGAACAAAGAAAGCCAATGACGATGTTAGACATGCTTTGTTGCAGTGTAAGTATCTGACATCTCTCTGAAGCGAAAGGACAACCTTATCAGTGCATCCATCAATTCATACATGTTTTCATATGCTCTCTCCTTAAAAGTGAAACATATGTTGATCCTGCCAGAAATGCAGTGAGCTCATTACTTCCTATTTGATCTAACAACTCTGCCTCTGCTGCACTGAAATCCCATGCAGTGTTGTCAGAATACAGCCCCTCTCCTCATCTCCATGATATAAGGAAGAGGTTCTGTAGTTCAGCATGGAAGAACTCAGACGGGCTAACACGACTTGGAATTTCAGTGCAACATTGGCACTGTGTTTTCAGTTCAAACCGGATGTAAGTAGCTCAATGAATATCTGGCAGGCGTTGGTGCTGCTGAGGAGGAAATACTATCCTTGTGAACCAGATAAATAGTAACTTTCTTCTGTTGTGTGAATATTCCTCCTGCATCCTTTTTTGCCAATCCTGTTGTTGCATGCCTTACCCATTACCAGTACTTTATATTGGTCATCTGTCAATCCAACAATGAACAAGCAGGAAAGCTGTAGACGTAACTGCCAATGTTACTCCAGGAAACTCACATCATTTTTTTTTGGTTGCACAACTGCGCTGTTGCAGTTATTGGATGATGTTTGATGGAGCTGCCCTGCAAGCTGATACGTGGGACAGAAAACAGGAGAGAGGGAGAAGCTGTATTTCAACCATCTGGAGCCACCCTTCAAGTTGATGAAAGTGGTATTTTGGGGCAGCTTCCAGAGGAGAAAGGAGGAAGTGAATGGTCTCCCCTTATTGATACAGCAGAGAATGGACAATGAGAATGGCGAGGGAAAGGCCAGAGGTCAGCTGTAATATTGGTACCACAGACAATAGGGGGAGTCTAGGGAAATTGCAGGATCAAACAGTTATTTACTAACTATACCAAGATGAAGGACATAAAGCTTCTGCATCAAGGTCCAGAAAATACTTCTAAACACATAGACCAGGGATTCCCAAACTACGGCCCTGCAGCTGTTGCAGAACTACACATCCCATGAGGCTCTGAAATTCACATACCTGACTAGGCATGATGGGAATTGTAGTTCCTGAACAACTGGAGGGCCGTAGTTTGGGAATCCTTGACATAGACACTTAGGGCATTTTTTAGTTTAATGACATTTTAATACTTACGTTGCTCTATAATGAGTTGTATATGCCTTAGCTCGTCCTATTAAAGATACTTGCCTGAAAACTGCAACAGAAGCCTCACCTGGCCACACCAGAAAATCACAAGCATGCACTGTGAAGCGTTTCTATATTTAGTAAGGGTTTTCATTATTCACTTGAGTACTAGCCTGTATATGTATACCACTTCTTTACCAGGCTAATTTTTATTTCAGTTTTCAGTGCTGTGATAGTTTGACTGACGATTACTTGATCATGTATCTAAATTCATTTTATATCATTGTTTTGAAAGGGATGGAGCTTACTTTTGGAGGTATTTAACTGGTTCCAATCCTGCCTATAATAAAACGATGGCCAATCCAGAACTTTCCCATCCCGGGTGGACGTCATATGACGTCCTCCTAGTCACACGCCTCCACTCTAGCGGCCATGCTGTGTCGCGATCTGTAACCTGCTGTGTCCACCGGTAGATTGTTTTACCGGGCCATGTGATCTCTGTGACCAATCACAACGATCACGTCAATTGTACTTAATGAATTGCTTTTATTCATAGCCATTCATTGTGTACTATTGTGAAGATCTATGTGATTTAAAATGTATTTAAACCTCCATCTTAAATATGATGCTTGCTAGGATCCCTTCATTCATGAAATTCCCCTTCCTTCACTTCCTCTGTTGTGAATGGAAAGATTCTTGTTTGTAATTGCCATGTGAGATTTTCCATTACAGTACTCACATAGCTCAGAGCCACTCTAATTGGCTCTGTGCATTTTGACTGTGATCGGCCCTGTCTGAAGACAGCGCAATTACAGTCATTTAGCACACATGTGGTGGAGCTGATACGAGCTTTTGGCTGCACCACACTTGCAGACATGGATACCTGACACAGGAAAGGAGCAGCTTGTTGTATACTTGGATTTTGCACACTGTTTTAAACTGTACTGCAGTAGTAAAGTGGTTAATAAGGAAATTGTATGGTGCCCTTACTCACAAAGTCTGTGCACAGAGAAGGTTAGCTTTATCCCTAACATGGCTCAATGCCTTCTTGTTCAGGGCTTGTCTCATACCTTCCTGTTCCAGACCATAATTGTTGGCCATTATTATGATAGGCTGCCTCACTAGCCAGTAGGAATGAGTGTATTTAGTGCATTTTACTGGGAAATCCTGCACAGGAGGAGCACACCCATCATGAAGAAAAAGGACCCCATGTCTTCATCAAAGCATCACCCCTTCCATATAGTGATATTATGTATTTAACACGGCCAGTGCACCAGCCCCTGGACAAGCTGGCCTAGGTTTTTGGGGCTCTGATTTAATAGGAGAGCGGTACTGTTTTGTATTTTGAAGTATGCGGGTGAGTTATTTAAAAAGCGCACTTATTCATTAAAGACCAGAAACAGCAAAACCAATCCGCTACTGTTATGATTGTACATAAAAGGGTACTGATCAATACAACATTTCATTTTAAGCTCCCACCCAAGACATTGAAGAGGAAGAAGAGGAAACATTAGTGACGTGTATGAAATTGGGTAAATCCCAAGAGAAAAAGACCACCAAGGACATTGCTAGGAAAAGACAAGAAGCAGAACGTTCTGTGGAGGTGAACTGTGCTTCCTTGGACAGATCTGGCAACCTAAAACGGAACACTTCCCGAGGCATGGTCACATGTCCGGATAATGCCACCCAGTTCATGACAAACTGGAAAACCTTTCCTGACATCTTTGACCCATTCTCAGCATCACAGATAGAAGGATGGGAACACTGCGTATGCTGCAACCATTACTCCCAACTCCCACCTTCTTTCACTGATATGGCCCTCCCATATGCTTGGGTAAGTTTATTTTGACTTCTTATAAATGTATTCTTTTTTATCTTCTGGATTTCAGGAAAGCCTGATTTTGACATTCCTACAGAAGTCTGTACTTGTGCTATTGATTCTACATTTAATGGAATATAGAGACTGGATTTTTAACCTTCATGACAATACAACTTTTTGAATCCACACATAAAATGCCTCTTGGTTTGAAAACATTAATTAGTCTTGCAGCAGAAAACTAGGAATATGCAACTTTGTGTGTTCTTAGTTCTCAGAACTATTGTCAATCCAAAAAATTTGTCATAGAGTTATTGTCAAGTTTGAGTAGTATTAAAAACTTTTTAGCTTAACACATTTAGCATAATAACTTAAAGCGAAACTTCACCCAAAAGGGGGGGAGCGGGTATCTGGTTTTGGCAAGTACCCGCTCTAACTTCAGGTCAGATCGCAGTTCAGCCCCCTCCTCCTTCCCCCCACAGCCTTCTGGGACACACATAAGTCCCAGAAGACTGTAGGACCATTCACAAAGCAGTCTTCCAAGATACAGACATTCTCTGGTGGAAATCTCAAAACATGATCTCTTGGTCCCATTTCCAGGATAATTCAACTTTTGTTACCCTTTCGTCCCCTCAACAAACTAAAAGTGTTCCCCAGTCTTAGCATTTCTGATATCTTCAGATACGGTACTTTTACTCCACACATTACTTTGAAAAAAAAATGTCAAGACGCTCCAAGGGGCAAAGGTCTCATCACAGCCTTTTAGAACTATATGGCTGGTGCAGATTCACAGATAAAATTGCCCTATATGGATAAATGGGAAGTAGACTGTGAATCCCAATTGACAGCGGAGAAATGGGACGAATGTTTGACCAACCTTCGTAAATATACTAGGTCACCTACGGTCAAAGAACCAGTGAAGTTGATTACAAGGTGGTTCTTAACCCTGCAAAACTTCATGCTATAGTTCCCATTGTATCACCTACTCGCTTTAGAGATTACTCCTCCCCTAGTTCTCTTTCTCATATTTTTTGGTCCTGTGAGAAGCTAGATCCAGTTTGCCAAAAAATGGATGAGTTTTCCTTGGTGATAGTGGGCATTTCATGGAATGAAAAGTAGAGCCAGCAACTTCCATAGTCCATATGATGGCTTTACTGGTTACATGACAGTGAGTAAAAAACATAGTGGGCAGGCCTATTAGGCTAACAATTGTCTACTCTTTACTCCCATTTCAGATATAACTCACTCATTCATACAATTTGTGTAGCTATTCATTGGGTCATGGCACTCATTGGAAGACCCTGGATATTGCTATCCCACAGAATAAAGCCAGAACAGATTCTATAATGGTTATGGAGATAACCTTTCATATTCTACACACCTTAATGTCATATTTTAATAATAAATGGGAACCCAGGTGTGAGCATAGACACCTTTTTCTTTGAGGAGTTACTCTCCTTTCTCAACCATCTATTATCTATCATGTTTAGCTTCTAGACAGGCATAAGATCACTTTAAATATTACTAAAACCTTATATGTTGGCATGTATATTATGTTTGAGATGTTCTTCAGTACCTTAGATTCAGGTATAGTGCTTCTGATTTTGGATCTATGTGTTTTGATGGCTTCAACATTTTCAAAGTATTTACCGTATATACTCGAGTATAAGCCGAGTTTTTCAGCACATTTTTTTGTGCTGAAAACGTCCCCCTCGGCTTATACTCGAGTCAAGAAAAAAAAAAAAAAAGTCCCTGGCTGCTCCGACGTGCTTAAACTTTAAAAATGGCACCGCCCGGCGCATACATGTCACCGCGCACGCACCGCCGCCGCTCGGGACTGGCCGGGAATAGCCGAACGTATACGAGCGGCGGCGGCGCGTGTGCAATGACGTGTCGGCGCCGGGCGGCGCCATTTTTAAAATGAAGGCGCCTCTGGAACAGGTAAGTGAAACAGCTGCACTACCTGCCATTATGCAGGGCTGCGGGCATACTACAAGGGATGCAGTGCTGCGGGCATGGTCCACCTGTACCATGCCCACAGCACTGCATCTCCTGTAGTATGCCCACAACCCCAGATCCTCTTGTACCATGCCAGTCACCCTGCATTCTCCTGTACCATGCCAGTCACCCTGCATTCTCCTGTACCATGCCAGTCACCCTGCATTCTCCTGTACCATGCCAGTCACCCTGCATTCTCCTGTACCATGCCAGCCACCCTGCATTCTCCTGTACCATGCCAGTCACCCTGCATTCTCCTGTACCATGCCAGCCACCCTGCATAATCCTGTACCATGCCTGCCACCCTGCATTCTCCTGTACCATGCCCGCCGCCCTGTATTATCACCTTAGGCTTATACTCGAGTCAATCATTTTTCCCATCTTTTTGTGGTAAAAGTAGGGGCCTCGGCTTATACTAGGGTCGACTTATACTCGAGTATATACGGTAGGTTGTATTGGTAATGCTTCTCTCTCTTAAAGCGGAGTTCCGCCCTCAGAAAAGTTTTTTAGAAAAAAATACCCCCGGGACAGTCAGGCCTAGAGCATTCCAGAATGGATAGCCTCTGAACTGTCCCAGGTCGCACTTACCTTTTAGAAGAAATACTTACCTTGAAAATTTCTTGTCCAGTGCTGCCATCTCAGGTGTGGGCAGCTGAAGCCAGGGCATCCTCTTTGGTCCTCTTCATCCCAGAATGCGCCTGCATGCCCAGAAGCTGTTTATCAGGGAATGACGCGCCTGCATCGCAAGTGATGAGCGGGGCCAGTGCAGGCACATTGACTCCTGGGAGCGATGACGTTCAGCTCCCAGGAGTAACGCAAGCAGGAAGTGATGGCGCGGGCCACGGTCGCAGAGGGAGGAAAAAATCGGGACTATCCATTTGTTTTTTTAGGGCATTTAAAGCAAGAGGGTGGCCCAAAGTCATTTTTGAGACAGGAACTCCGCTTTAACTCGCTCATTTTTGTAATATTGTTGACTTTTGTACAAGTTAAAAAAAATTTGTACACAAAAAAAAAGTAGTAAATATCTACCTCTGACATTGTCATATAGCCAGTCACTATTATAGGGTCAGCAGAAGGAACCACAAAGCACAGCAGGGGACCAGAAATTTGACACTCATGGAAGTGACTATAAGTATAACTAAAGGAAAAACTTTTTTTTTTTTGTTTTGGACAGAGTGGAGAAGGATTAGAAACCCTGTCATTTTTTATTGCTTTCTGTGCCCCCTTTAGGGGGATTCACCCTATCTATTTGTCCAGTTTACCATTATCATTGAAAGTGAAAGTAAAAAAATCCCAAATTTTGGTTTATCCCAAGAAAAAAAAATAGAGAAATCTTCCAATGGAAGCACTATTTCTGGTGACCTGGTGGTCCCCAAGGAATTCTGTTAATTTGCAGGGATTTCCTCTCACTTCCTGCTTGGCTATGGGACAAGAAGTGAAGGGAAATCTCCATAATGGTACACACAGGGCAACTCTGACAGGGGTTATAACCCTCCCTTGGGCTATGAAAAATGAAAAGAAAAATGTTGCCTATAGTTCTACTTTAAAGTATAACTAAAGGAAAAACTTTTTTTTAAGGTTTGGATAGAGTGGAGAGGGATTGGACTGTCAGTTTTTATTGCTATCTCATAAGAGAGATTCACACTCTCTATTTGTTCTGTTTACCATTACCATTAAAAGTGAAAGTAAAAGAAAATCCCAAATTTTGGGATGTCCCCAGAAAAGTATTAGAGGGGACATTTTCCAATAGGGATAATAGTTTTGATGACGTGGGGGTCCCCAGGAAATTCTGTTAATTTACAGGGATTTCCTCTCACTTCCTGTTTGGCTATGGGACAGGAAGTGAAGAGAAATCACTGCAATGGGACACAGATAGAGAAAAAAAAATCTGACAGGGGTTGTAACCCTCCCTTGCTCTATCTAAAATGAAAAGAAAAGTTTTGTTTTTGTTTTAATGAAGCCATCAAAACACATAGATCCAAATCATTTGGTGGAGGGGGGATTATGGTGTGGGGTTGTTTTTCGGGGGTTGGGCTTGGCCCCTTAGTTCCAGTGAAGGGAACTCTTAAGGCGTCAGCATACCAAGACATTTTGGACAAGTTCATACTCCCAACTTTGTGGGAACAGTTTGGGGATGGCCCCTTCTTATTCCAACATGACTGCGCACCAGTGCATAAAGCAAGGTCCATAAAGACATGGATGAGCAAGTTTGGGGTGGAGGAACTTGACTGGGTCCCTGGTCTTAACCACCACGGAGAGATCGCCGCAAGCATATGACTTGTTGTCGACTATATCGTGGGCAGCTATTAAAAGGGAGGCCAAATTGACATCTTTACCGTCTAAAATATCTTTCTTAATATTTACAGGTATAAAATGAGCTGGGGTGACAGAGAGGGTACTAGGAATAATAGTCTGAAAAGTTCAGCTTTATGAGCCAAAGCTGGGTATGAGATACCGTTGCGCTGTAGCTCGGTCATGAGCTTGGAGATGGTCCAGGATCTCGGAGAGGGCGTGCTACCATGTTCTGATCCCCTGGTGGGATGGAGGCAAATTCTTTAATGTCCAAAGCCTGTAACATGACCTATGTAACTAAGAAGAAATCTTTTGTGTGTGTATATATATATATATATATATATATATATATATATATATATATATATTTTTTTTTTTTTCAAAATGTGTACAAGTGTGAGTTATGTGGTGCAACGAGCGGACTCACTATGGTGATAGTGGGTAAGTTAGCAAACGAAAACTCAAGTTGCACAGGACTGAAAGCGTGTCAGTCTTTGAGTGTCATAGATGCTGAGTTACCTGAAGCATACCAGGAAAATTAACACCGTAAACTTAGGCCTTAGTTACCTGAAAATGTGTCAGGTAAGTAGTATGAGTGTTTGCAATATGTCGTAAACGTATGATGTATGTGTTAACGGATGAGGAGACTTGTCACCAAACAAGTCAATTAATGAATGAACATCTCAATCTGTAGGTACCCGTAAGCGGGACGGGTGAAAACTGTAGTGGTGTAATGCCGTAAGCTACAGGATAAATGATGTATGTACAGTACAACAAAGTTGACGTGTATGGGATAAGACCCGAAAGTTTTGAATATATTATAATGTGTGACTATAAAGGTTGAGGAAATACCCACCTGTATTGATTGCGCCTAAACTTGGACATGTAAGTCCTGTGGATATGTAGAAATAATAACTATGGGAAATTGGAAACTACGGATATAAGCAAAAAGTAAGAAATAAGTGAGATGCAGATGCGAAATATGATGTATGAATACCGTAAGTAACGAAAAATGAAATTGTACGAAAATATTGACGTATTCGTAAAGAGTTCAGGGAGGTTGAAGCTAGAAAGTACAGGAAGTAACTGTGATTGTGTTAGGCTTAACAATACTGTGTGTAGAACATTCAAATCATATAAAAGGATAGCATGAAAAGGCAGATGAGAAGAAATCCTTTTACAAAAAAACACACTAATTTTGTAACATACCAATGCTGAAACGAAACCAGTGAAATGCAAGTGTACCAGGAATGAAGCAATCTGATAGCAGTAATCTGTGAAAAATCATGACAAAATCAGAGCCCAATTCAGGGAGGTTAAGTGCAGGTAATTATGGAGCGAGACTCCTCCTTCTCCTTTATATATATATATATATATATATATATATATGTATATATATATATACACACACAGTATCTCACAAAAGTGAGTACACCCCTCACATTTTTGTAAATATTTCATTATATCTTTTCATGTGACAACACTGAAGAAATTACACTTTGCTACAATGTAAAGTAGTGAGTGTACAGCTTGTATAAGTGTAAATTTGCTGGCTGTCCCTTCAAAATAACTCAACGCACAGCCATTATTGTATAAACTGCTGGCAAATAAGTGAGTACACCCCTAGGTTAAGATGTCCAAATTGGCCATAAAGTGTCAATATTTTGTGTGGCCACCCTTATTTTCCAGCACTTCTTTAACCCTCTTGGGCATGGAGTTCACCAGAGTTTCACAGGTTGCCACCGGAGTCCTCTTCCACTCCTGCATGATGACATCACAGAGCTGGTGGATGTTAGAAACCTTGCACTCCTCCTCCTTCTGTTTGAGGATGCTCAATAGGGTTTAGGTCTGGAGACATGCTTGGCCAGTCCATCACCTTTACCCTCAGCTTCTTTAGCAAGACAGTGGTCGTCTTGGAGGTGTGTTTGGGGTCATTATCATGTTGGAATACTGCCCTGTGGCCCATTCTCCGTAGGGAGGGGATCATGCTCTGCTTCAGTATGTCACAGTACATATTGGCATTCATGGTTCCCAGCATGAATTGTAGCTCCCCAGTGTCGGCAGCACTCATGCAGCCCAAGACCATGACACTCCTTTCACCATGCTTGACTGTAGGCAAGACACACTTGTCTTTATACTCCTCACCTGGTTGCCGCCACACACGCTTGACACCATCTGAACTAAATAAGTTTATCTTGGTCTCATCAGACCACAAGACATGGTACCAGAAATACATGTCCTTAGTCTGCTTGTCTTTAGCAAACTGTTTGCGGGCTTTCTTGTGCATCATCTTTAGAAGAGGCTTCCTTCTGGGACGACAGCCATGCAGACCAATTTGATGCAGTGTGCGGCGTATGGTCTGAGCACTGACAGGGTCACCCCCCCACTCCTTTTTGTTGCCAGCAGTTTAGACATTAATGGCTGTGTGTTGAGATATTTTGAGGGGACAGCACATATACACTGTTATACAAGCTGTACACTCACTTCTTTACATTGTAGCAAAGTGTAATTTCTTCAGTGTTGTCACATGTAAAGATATAATAAAATATTTACAAAAATGTGAGGGGTGTATATATATATATATATATACACATACGCTGTATATGTTGTGTCTTCTTCTTCTAAAAGGGGGCAATAAAGCGAAGTGGTTAAAAGATTAGGCGGTAGAAAGTACTTAATATAAAAGCACAAACACATGACTTCAATACATGTTATATGTTCTAAAGTTTGAAAAGCAATAATATTGGTGTGGTCGGGCGCTGGTTACTTCAGGTAATCTCACACATCTTGATTAGTTGTCAGTGCAGGGAAAACATGAATATTCAGCGTCTTTACAGACAGAAATGACTGTAACCTAGTGAGAGATCGCTGCACATGGTAATTCTATTTCCTGAGAATAAATGATAAGAATTCTGTGACAGGAAATGTCGTACAGCTGCTTAGAAACACTGAACCTTTACAAATGCTTTCCATGTAGTCAGCTGTTCCTATAACTAGGTAAATGATGCCATAGACTGGAACGATATGACATACCTGTAAAGTCATTTATAATGACAATGCGGTAAAAAATATTTGCGCACTGTCATGGAAAGTAGAAGCAACAAAACAATTAAAACCTAATTTCTGGCTAGGTTTAAAGATGGTGCATGCGTTTGATGTGAACCTGTCACTACTAGTAGACGTAATTATTTCATGCAGAATGCTGGGATGGTCATCATGTCCTCCATGTTTCCCTCCTTGTTGGGCGCCAAGCAAGGGTCACATGAGAGGCCTACCTAGGGGTGTGTTCTTAGTGGTTAGGGCCACTGCCTTACACACAGAGTACCTTTACTTTGAACATACAGATGAGCTATATAAAACTCCCTCAATGTACTTTACACCACTATGGTTACTTGTACAATTAAGAGGGACTCAAAGAGACCTTGTCCTCTCCACCTGTCCAGCGTATCACAGCTACCTCACTTTTAGTAACGGTATGGGGTTCCGCTGTGCACCTAGCGTGCACTATATGCGTGCACTTAATTTTACCTTTTCATGCCTGTGTAGAGGATGATGGCCCCAGTGGTGCAGGTCTGCTCCTGTTGCTGTGGGAGACGGATCACTGCTGAAGGAGTGCTGACAACATCTTCCTTGATTGCAAAATGCTATCTCACCTGTCACATGAACGTGCTCAGCGACAGGTTGCCAGAGAAATCTTTGCTACCCTTGGAAACCACTTGCATCTTCACACTGTATTAACTCCTGTACTGTTATCCTCATACCCCAATGTGCTTAGTGACCAGAGCTGTAGCCTATTTGTACCAGTTACTTGAATTACACCCCCTGAGTAACTTCAGACCAGGCAGAGGCAAGATTTCAAATGCTTTACTTGTATAAATTAACATGATGACATACAGTATATAGACAGCAGTCTGAAATAAGGTGCAGTCATTTCCCTAACTTTCCTAGTCCCTAACTCAGGCTTGTGGCTGCCCCAGCATACCTGAAAAGGAAAGAGTCCATCTTTGGTAGAGTCCATGGGTGGCATGTTTAGGGGGGACTGAAAGCTCCAGCATTCCTCCTGGGCAGTGGGAACTCCGACTTCAGCACATCACTGGGCACCCAGACTCTGGTGGCCGCAGGGAATTGGTCTGGCCAGAGTGAACCATACGGAACAGAACCAGCAGAACAAGAACTCCCTTGGCATCTCCGTTAGAGTCTGGGCCTTCGTTCCTTATATAGGACACAGGACCAGGTGTCGGACCCAGAAAAACCCACCAAAAAATACCTGGGAAACACAATTAACCCCCAACTTCCCGGCTGTGGCAGCCTTAACTACTACCTATCTACACACTAATCAGCCCTGCAGCCAATTGACTGCAAGCTGCTGATAAAAGAAGGTTTTCCAACAAGACTGTTTGCACAGAAGCCAATCTAATAATTGTCTTCTGTTGCTCTGGAAGGGCTACACAAAGTTCGGATTTTGACCGGTCCCAGCTGAACCAGACAATTTTTGATCCATGTGTACGCAGCTTAAAGATCACCATACACTATACAATATGATTGTGCAATCTCCTTTAGATCTACCATCAGCTAGATATTGCCTGATTTGATACAATTCGAAAGGATTTGTTAGATTTGTCCTCCTATTACAAAGTTTCGGTTAACCTAAAGTAGATTGTAAAACCAGATTTTATACTGTATGACCACCTTAAGCATGCTTTAACGTAGACCTAAACCCAATCACCTAAATCTCTAATAAGCCTTTACAAGTTAAAGTGGAAATAACCCTCCCCCCTCCACCTCCAAACAAATGCTAGGCAACAGATTTTTTGGCAGAAGAGACATGCAAGCCTTCCTCTTTCTCTTGGCAATCATTTTATTTTTTATGTACACTGCATGGCACATGCTCTATACCAGCCTTTCTCAACCTTTTCAACACAAAAGAACCCTTGAAAACCCTTCTCTCCGGGAACCCTTGCTAAAAATGACTATATCCAACTCATGATACATTACTGTGATGGTCAGTGGGAAGAATGCTCCTTACACGTCCGGTCACTGGAAATAATTACTTCCTTACAGATATCTAAAAAGATCAATGGTGTCAGTGGGAACTTATCTGAGAGGCAGAAATTGCTCATTGCTCAAGGAACCCCTAGTAACCTCTGGAGGAACCGAAGGTTCCACTGATCCCTGATTGATGTACGCCACCAGCTCATTCCACTCATTTGTCACTGAGAATAGAATCAGGGTTGAGTTAAAACCGAACTCCAGGAATTAGATACAATCTACCCATTTTCACTGTAAAGATTAAATGCTTGTTTAGTCTGGGGGCTGTAGAGATACTTACCTTACTCCTGGCTCCAGCATGCTTCTTCCATCTTCTATCCACAAAAATTGTACATCCTTGTCCTTCAATTTTTTGTGCCCCCCTGGTCGAAACCATTTGTTGAATCATCCCCTTTAGTTCTTTGAACAAACGTTCTGAAAAAAAAAAAAAAAAAAAAGATTTTCTAATGAAATTCTACAGGTGTAAGGCTAGCAGAAAATAAACAATTTTCCTTCAGTTACACCTAAACATAACCCAATGTAAATAATATTTGCTGCCACAATGAAATGTAGTATTTATGTGAATTCCCTGTAGCTATTGATAGCTGTAGGCTGCTGTAGACAAACCCAGGAGGCAATAGGCACAAACTAAACTTTTCCAGCCATGTATAATTTATATTTTAACATTTTTTACCAGAAAAAGCGAAAGCAGTATAAAACATTATTTACAAACTTGATTATTTCACTTCCATGGCTCGCTAAATTAAAATTGTCAGAAAGGAGGCGTTATGCTTTAAATCATTCGTAGGGCAATCACGAGAAGTTAACTTGATAACTGTATCCAGTAATGGTTTCTGCTCCGCTGCTAATTTGTGTCATAATATTTCAGAAAGGAACACAGCGTAAAACATTCATTTATTATAGGAGTGTTTGTTATTTATAAAGAATATGGAAATTTCCCGCTACCTGCTTCAGGCTCCATTGGATAGATTGATGCGGCCCTTTGCAACGGGATGAGTGATTTCAGACACGTGTGGGTTGGGAATTTCTCTATTTTGGATGAACTGCTGATGTAGAAAGAAAATGTATGAATTCTCCTCGGAGTTCTGCTATTTTATTCTTTTACTGGATTAACGCAAGCTAAAATGTTTCTGGTTTTATTTGAAGAAGTTTCATTTTATTAAGTTATGGGAAATGAAGCATCTGACCGTGACTGAACATTTTTTATTTAAAGGAGAACTTTCATAAATGTATTTATTTAAAAGGTATGTCATATTTAAAGCTGAGGTGTAGGTATGCATATTTTTGCAAAGTTTAATTGGCCCCCCTTGGACCAACGTAAGTATGCATGCATGCATCATAACTGGAAGATCCCCTTGGAAGCTGAAAAACCTTGTAGCAGGCTTAGAAGCTGACCTGCTGCTTAGTGAACACAGGAGGTTGCTCGCTTGGCACAGGGGCTATTTAGAGAACACTTTGTATTTTTCCAATTAATTTGTTTGGATGAGGTGGAGATTGTGACACCACCACTCTGCCTCTCCATCGCATCCAATCAGAAAATGCTTTTCATCCATTGAGGGAATGCAAAGTGTTTTCTGAATTTTGCCCATGCCAAGTAAGCACGCTTCTGTGTTCACTAAGCAGCTGGGTATCCTCTCACCATGGGACTCAGAAGCTAGCGGTGATCACTGGAATAGTGACCTACTATAGAGATTTCAAGATTCCACTGGGATCTTCCAGGCATGACACATGCATACTTACCTTGGGCCAAGCTGGACCAATGTCAGCATGCAAAAATATGCATACTTAAGCTCTAAGGCTCCATTCACACCTGGGCGTTTTCAGCTCCAAAAACGCTCAAAAGAAACGCTTCCAAAACGCCCAACAAGTAAAACCCCATTCATTTAAATGGCCCCTGTTCACATCTGAGCGTTTTGCAAAACGCCTGTAGCTGAAAAAAGTACATGAGCTTCTTTTTGGGCTGATTACCAGCGTTTTTGATAGATGTCAATGAAAAACGCCTGAAAAAATCACGGTAAAATCGCGGTAAAAATCGCGGTAAAAATCGTGGTAAAATCGCGGTAAAAAACGCTACGCTCAAGTGTGAATGCAGCCTAAAAGAATTGTAAAATATTTTATTTTTTTATTTTGAATAACAAACATGTTATAATTACCTGCTTTGTGCAATGGTTTTGCACAGTGCAGCCCCAATCCTTCCCCTCTGGAGTCTCCACCGATGCTCCTGACTCCTCCTGCCTTTGAGAATCCCCCTAGCAGGTGGCTTGTACTCATGTGGGCTTGATCCTTAGCAGCATTGTGTGCATCTATAGACACATACAGTTTGGCTCAGCTCTGCCCCCACTTCCTTGTCACTGGATTTGATTGACAGCAGCCAGAGCCAATGGCCAGTTTTGCTGTAAGTTTAAGTGTTTTTTATGAGAAAAAAAATGAGAAAAATTATTATTTTTTTTTTTTCCCATGGGTGCAATGTCAATCTCCTGCACACTCTTCCTACAGCTCTCTGCCTGTACTTCTGTAGAGGCAATCAATTAGAAAGCTGTAGAAAGTGTCAATGGACTATGTGTATGCTGATTACCGGACTCGTAGTTAATTAAGCTTAAGCTTTGCTTTCCTGGGATTTTTGCCTTCCTCTGGATCAGCTGTGGGTATAGGATTGTGTATATATATAATTGTAAAATATTTTTTTTCCCTTTTATTGGTTAAACTAGATGGTCTTTTTTTTTTTTTTAGCCAGACTAACTATGTAAGTACATCATCTGCTGCAGTGGACTTGTGGTTTATTCATTTACACATCACTGATTGTGCTGATTTTATATGTGACAGCAGCCACGGGGGAGAGGAAACCCCACATGCTGCCACAAGTGCTTGGGAACATGTTACATTCTTAATTGGCCTGTAACATGTTCCTATGGGCTATATATATATATATATATATATATATATATATATATATAATATATGTATACGTGTGTATATATATATATATATATATATATATATATATAGGTATACGTGTGTATATATATATATATATATATTGTGGGGTTGATTAGCTCGGTGGTAGGCGTGGATGACCCCTTTGGGGGGTGCGTTTACACAGGGAGATAGCCGAGAAGTGGTTGCAAACAACAGTTTGGTTTATTCTTGCAGTTTATTTCACACAAGTGCAAGCCTCAAAACGGCAAAATAAAAATAAAACACAAAATAAATCCTTGCCACTGTGGGCGGCTACCTTCACACACTGGAACCTATCTAATGAAGTCTGTCCACAACTTACTGTTGGGCAGACTTGGCTGATCATACAGCATACTCTCAATAGTCCATTTTTTATCTCTTCACACAGCACATGTTCATTTAACCTGTCCCTTTTGTTTGTCTCTTCACATAGCAAACAGTTCATTTATTTCTTCCACATAGAAATAGTTCATTTTCTCACCTTGAGAAGTCTTCAGTCTTAATTAATTTCCCCTTCACACAGGAAATGTCCATTGGTTTATTTTCACCTAGAAACGATCCAAGACCTCACCTTGAGTAGTCTTCACACTTGTTACCCTCAGCTTCACATCGCTTCAGGAGGTCTTCCCCATGCTCACACAGCTTTCAGGGGGCACACATCTGACTGTCCTCCTCTCCCAGCCCACACGGCGACAGGAGACAGCAATCCTTAGACTTCCTTTGGACAAATGATAGAGACCTTAACTTCCTCATCCCGAACAGCTGAAGGCCTTTCAACTTCCTTAAGCCGTCCTGGCTACCTTTTCAGCTGACACCCTATAGTAATTGGTGAACTTTCTACACCAGGTGGAAATGTATCTCCTGTCTGTGACTACATCCACAGATTTACCTGACTTACTGTCACATACCCCCCCCCCCCTCTTGTTTCAACCTCGGGTTGGGACCAGTGTTAATTTTGGCAGCAGATTTCAATTTAGTTTTAGTCTTAGTCTTAGGACTAAAATGGCATTTTAGTTTTAGTCCCATTTTAGTCTTCTGCAAGTGTTTTAGTTTTAGTCGTATTTAGTCGACTAAAACTCCAGTACATTTTAGTCAACTAAAACGTCCTACATTTTAGTCGACTAAAACATCCTACATTTTAGTCATCTATAATCGAATGGGTGTAGTTCAATTGTAATTTGTAATGCATTATTTAAGCATTTCTCTACAATTTCCAAACTCATTATACTACTGCTGGTCCTGGAGTGAAAAATCTAATATGTTATTATTTATGGTATTAAGCTTTGAACATGCACCAGTGTTAATTTTGGCAGCAAATTTCGATTTAGTTTTAGTTATAGTCTTTTGACTAAAATGCCATTTTAGTTTTGGTCGTATTTTAGTCATCTGAATTGTTTTAGTTTTAGTCGTATTTTAGTCGACTAAAATTGTGTTAATTTAGTCGACGAAAACGTTTTAGTTGGTTTTAGTCAACGAAATTAACACTGGTTGGGACACAGATTTCCAGACACGCATGTGTCAGGCACTTCTCTTGGCTCTCACTGATAAGCCTCCTAGTATCCTCAAGCTTCCGGATGAAACTGTTTCTGTCATCTTCATTGACAGATTTCTCGTAAATGTCACACAGTTTGTCTCTTATCTCATATACATCTTCCTCAACTGCATTTTTGGCATAATTTCGCTCCTTCTCAAGTTTGTCTTGCATACAAGTTAGTCCTATCCACCAAGGAGGACCGTGATCCATAGGCAACTCAATTTTGCTAGTCTTAAAGTCCTCAACATTCTTAAGACGCCTCTCTCTGCAATCAACAAATGATTTCCACAACACTTTGAGAACCTCTGCTTCACTTAGCTTTGTTCCAAGAAATGTCTTCTTGAGCTTGGCTTGCTCTAAGATGCTGTGCAGAAGGCCTTCCATTTGCGACAACAGGCTGTCACACATTTCTTCAAAGTGACCCCTGTTCATTTTTCCAGCGACATCATCAACTTTCCTTCCACTAACATATGGGTCAAAGGCAACAACACAGTTGAACCCAGCGATCTGGGTGGTATCCATTATAGACCTCCTCTCTGCATCAGTGAAGAAGCATGGAACTGCAACACATTCTTTTACAGGTTTCTTCAATGCACTTTCTGCTGAACTATTTGACCACTCAAGGTCACCTAGTTCCTTTTCTCTATCTGAATTCCACATGGAATGCATCTCAAGATCACTATCAAACTTCTGCCACCTGTCTTTCACCAGTTCCCTTTTGGAAATATTCCCTGAAAGGCACTTATTCATTTGCTTCACGTTTTCACCAACAGCCTTAGTTTTCTCCACTAGGTGGTGTTTGCTTTTTTCTCCCAGCTTTATATCACTTGCTTTAGTTTTCTCCGCTTTAGTTTTCTCCACTAGGTTTTCAGCCTGAACTGAGAAATCACCACATCTCTTACACAACTCCTTTGTTTGCTGAAGCTCTACTGATACATTTTCCAATGCTTGAAGTTTTTGAAGGAACTGTTTATTCCAGAGGGGTGATTCAAGCCACATGTCATCACATTTCTGAGGCTCACTCAGGACAGACCCCAAAACACTGATCCTTTTAAAAACTGCATCAGGCACACTATCCCGTCTTTAGGACAGATCCTCTGTTGCCTGTAATTCCTCTTCAAGTTCTTCCAACTGAATCTTCATCTCTTCTACTTGCTGTTTTAAGGCTCGCTTAGACTTTTCTAGCTCCTGAACGCTTTTCCCAACATCATCCTTGGAGCTGACCAAATCTTCCATTTCTGTACACAGCTGTTGGTTAACTCTTTCTAGTTCAACCTTACACTCAAGAGCTTCCTCCAAGGAGCGAGCCAAGAACAGGGCTTTGCTCTCATTATCACGCGCCTCCGCTTCTGCACGGTCGAGTTCTTCTGCATATTTTGCAGACACAGTCTTCTCCTCACCAAGCATCTGATCAAACTTCTTTTTCACATCTTCAACACTCTCTAATGAACCAACGCTTTCTTCCATGCATTTTTTCATATCCGCTATCTGAGCTTGCAATGTTGCAACTTGCTCTGATAGGTTTTTCTTTGCTTCCTCCTCCTCTTTTAATTGTTCCAGGAAGCCATTTTTCTCATCTTCCATTTGTTTGAGCTTTGTGCTAAAACTCAGCCTTTGACACCTCTCTTCCTGTAAGAGTTCCTGCGTGTCTTGCAGCTGCGATTCCAAGATAGAAAAATCTTCCGCAATTTCTCTAGATTTGCTGTCTGCTTGAGAAAGCTGATTTGTGACATTGTCCAACTCAACCTGCAGTCGGTTTGCCTTCTCTGACAGCTTAGCACACAATCGGTCACCTTCTGACACTTTGACTTGCGATTCCTGCAGCTGTGCCTCTAATTTTTTCCTCTTGTGTTCAGAATCTCCTTTTCCCTGCATAAGAGCCTTCACCTCATTGGCTAGTTCCTGGGAATGAGAATGTAATTCTGCCACACAGGCTTCTTTCTCCTTTAACTGCTGCTGGACACGTTGGGCTTCATCTTTCCAACTTTCACAGTCCGTACGCAATTCATCTACCACATTGCTCAAAGTGGTGAGCTCAAACACAGTACTCCGTAATTTAGCCTCTCTTTCACTTTTCTCCTTGTCGCTGAGAGACCATGTCGTTTTCAGAGCGACATTCTGTTCCTGCACCCCCTGCAGGTCTATTTTTGTAGCTTCCAAAGACTGAAGACTTTTTTTCAGCTGATTACGCAACTCCAACATATCACACATACTTTGCTTCTGCAAAGTCTGAATTTCAATTTCCTTTTCCATGAGGATGGTATCTTTCTCCATTATAGTCTCTCTGCGTTTTTGTAACTCGGAAAAAAGAAGAACAGTGGATTCTTCACACTGGAACACCTGAGCCTGCAAGTTTCTATGCTCCATCCTAAGCAATTCCAGGGCGTGTTCCTTTTCTTCCATTTTCCGTTTCAAGGCATCCATCTCAGCCCTGCACACATACTCGGTTTCCTCCAAACCGATTGCCTCCATTGGCTGCTGGCGTCTCTGTTTCCAGCCTGCCATGCTCTCTTGGTGAGCCTTTTGTTGAGCTGCAAAACTCTGCTGAAAATCCGCATTTGCCTCAGTGTTGCTAGGGACAACAACCTTTCTCTTTAGCGACTTTGTTCAGGCATGGATGGGGCTCGTTCAGGCGGTAGCATCCCCTCCATCCATAGAATCCGGTCTCTCATTTCAGCTATCTTTGCATCTTTCAGGCGTTTTGACCGCCCCATCTTCAATAATTCCACAATAAATTTTTCACAGTCCAGCAAAAAAATTTGAGACCACTGTCTCGTAGTTTTTCTCTCTCTTGCAGGATCTCCTTTCCTGCACACACAGTTTGTGCAGTCTCATGCACCAGACACAACAAAGTTCATCAAAAATTTTGAGACCACTGTCTCTTAAAACACGTTTTTTTCTCTTTCAGGATCTTCTCTCCTGCACACATAGATTGTGCAATCTCATGCACCAGACAAAGTTCATAGAACATATGCACTTCTTTGCAGGGATCTCTGCTTCTGCCCAATGCATACCTCCACCATATGTGGGGTTGATTAGCTCGGTGGTAGGCGTGGATGACCCCTTTGGGGGGTGCGTTTACACAGAGAGATAGCCGAGAAGTGGTTGCAAACAACAGTTTGGTTTATTCTTGCAGTTTATTTCACACAAGTGCAAGGCTCAAAACAGCAAAATAAAAATAAAACACAAAATAAATCCTTGCCATGGTGGGCGGCTACCTTGACACACTGGAACCTATCTAATGAAGTCTGTCCCCAACCTACTGTTGGGCAGACTTGGCTGATCATACAGCAGACTCTCAATAGTCCATTTTTTATCTCTTCACACAGCACATGTTCATTTAACCTGTCCCTTTGTTTGTCTCTTCACATAGCAAACAGTTCATTTATTTCTTCCACATAGAAATAGTTCATTTTCTCACCTTGAGAAGTCTTCAGTCTTAATTAATTTCCCCTTCACACAGGAAATGTCCATTGGTTTATTTTCACCTAGAAACGATCCAAGACCTCACCTTGAGTAGTCTTCACACTTGTTACCCTCCTCAGCTTCACATCGCTTCAGGAGGTCTTCCCCATGCTCACACAGCTTTCAGGGGGCACACATCTGACTGTCCTCCTCTCCCAGTCCACACGGCGACAGGAGGCAGCAATCCTTAGACTTCCTTTGGACAAATTATAGAGACCTTAACTTCCTCATCCCGAACAGCTGAAGGCCTTTCAACTTCCTTAAGCCGTCCTGGCTACCTTTTCAGCCGACACCCTATAGTAATTGGTGAACTTTCTACACCAGGTGGAAATGTATCTCCTGTCTGTGACTATATCCACAGATTTACCTGACTTCCTGTCACAATATATATATATATATATATATATATATAGGTATACGTGTGTATATATATATATATATATATATATATATATATATATATATATATATATATATATATATATATATATATATTTATATATATACACAGAGTGTATATATATATATATATATATATATATATATATATATATTCTTTAACTTTTCTATCGTTATTTATTATATTATAGTTTATGATTTTGTGTTTCAAACTTTAGCATACCCGAGATGTTATAAAGAAGAACGCACAGTAAAAAAAAAATCATATGTAAATAGTTGGTTTGGGCTGCTTGTCCTTAGGAATTACATGCAAAATAATGGTACCGCTTTCAGCACCTAAAATCTGAAACAATCATACCGCCAGGGAGGTTAGGAAACGTGTGTTAATGCACATTATGTTGTTTGTAACGAGCATCGCGTTAAGGCTACTAACATACCACAATGCAGCAAAAATCAGACCTGGACTTTTTTCGAACACAATGCATCACAAAGAACGGTAGAGCGTTATCGTGTGTTATGTTGCATTGAATTAATGTGTTGGGGTGCCATTCAAAATTTATGGAAAATTCAAAATGCTATGCACTGCAATGCATAGCAGTATGTGCATTGCCATGCATTACCGTAATGCAGCAATGTGAATAGACCCTAGGGTGTTTGTGTGAGTGTTAGGTGCTAGATGGTGTGGTAAGTGGCATGGGGGCTTAGTGTAAAATTCACATCCGTTTTATGCGCTAAAAAACTTGTTTCCTAAACATCTTGTGCTGAGCTTATAAAAATAGTACAGCTTCTCTTATACCAGTCTAAAAGTGTTGGTAGTCACAGAAATGTTTCAACAATGGCCTATTAGAGACTGTTGTCTTGATCCCACAAAAAAGGGAAGAATCCTTACAATGAGCATATGGCATACTCGAATGTCACTTGAACTAAAAACAAAACAAAAAAAATGGTGATAAGCTTTGTGATGTGACAACAACAGCAAGGAGGGCAGACCAATCACTCATTTCCTGCGGAGCGTGATGTAAGATCTGCCTGTGTATGACAGACCTAAGAGATTCAGAAGGATTGAGAGAGAAAAAAACACAGGTTTAGCAGGAGAGGAGCAAGGTCTATAGAGGATACATTTCTCAAGCAGGAACAAAGAATATCGTGAGATGAAAGAGGTGCACCTTCCCTTTGTTCACTATGATGAAAATATTACCGGCAAGGTTTTTATATTAGAAATCTAATCTTCTCCTGGTACACTCTGCATTTCAGAAGAGTTATTTGTTTTCCTTACATTGTGTGCGAAAAAGAAAAGTCATACGTTTTGTGTGCTTCTCAGCACATCTAGAGAAAACATTTGGATAAGGGCCAGAACATTTCTTAATGCTGTTCAAACAATTTTAAAGATGTATGGCCAAAACTTTTTTTGGCTGTACTTCTCTTGTGGGTCACAGGAGTGTACTTACTTTTGATGTTCTCTGACCCAGAATCGCTTGGTCGGCTGTCGGCTGACATCACAGAGCCACTCCAGGCTCTCGAAGGATCCCAACTATATTGTTGGGATCCCCCCAGATGCCTGATTAGCAGCTTGCTCAGACTCTTATGGCTTGTACACACAATCTGACAATGAAAGTCTGTTTTTCTTTGTATGCTAGTTGTATATAGTAAATGAAGAGTTTATTGAAGTTACGAAAATTCTAGTACTACAGAATAAAAATTCGGAAGTGATATAATTTGTTGTAGTGTATTTGTGTTGTATTTTCGAACAACAACTGTACTGATTATATGAACATCGAAAATCGTACAATCTGGTACCATAGGAGAAAACTTTTCGTGCTTGTCCCATCGGATAATATTGGATAAACTGTCATGATCAGCTCTTGAAAGCTCTGTACTAAAGATCAGATCATCGTACAATTGCTTTGAAAGCGGTGTTTTCAACCGATATTCGGGTTGTGGGTTTGGGCCATTAGCGCGCCGCTGAGAGTCTGAGCCAGCCTCTCCCACCCTTTCTCCAGATTGGCGATCCAGTGAGAGCTTCAGGGGCAGATCAGAGAGAGAGATGACTGACAGTCACTGCTTTCTGCTTCGGGAGGACCAAGAACTAAGACAAATCAGCGGTCATGTGATCACTTAGTTCTCAGGCTTAGAGCCAGTGGAGGACGGCTGCAGCATCAGAACAATGATGCAGCATGGAGGTGAGTATAGAGGTTTGTTTTTTAAACTCCAAACTTCTCCCTTAAAGAGAATCTATCACATAAATGAAAAACAAAAGATGAGCACACCTATTAAAGTCCATAATATTTTAAAGCTTATTTTCCAAAATACAGAAATATTTGTAAAACAGTATAATTTATAGGACCTGCCATTTACCGCAGTGTGTCATTGGCATTTAGCTTTGTTCTGGGCCTATTATTTGGATAGAAGTTGAAATTCCGGTGGGGATATCATGCACTAGAGTTACACAATAAGCTGCACTAGCACTTAACCTCCCTGGCGGTATGATTCTTTTGGATTTTAGGTGCTGAAAGCGGTACCATTATTTTGCATGTAATTCTTGTGAATGAGCAGCCCAAACCAACTGTATACATTTATTATATATATTATATATATACATATATATGTATATATATATATATATATATATATATATATATATATATATATATATAATGTATACAGTTGGTTTGGGCTGCTCATTCACAGGAATTACGTGTATATATATATATATATATATACATACACGTGTGTATATATATATATATATATATATATATATATATACACACACATATATATATATATATATATATATATATATACACACACATATATATATGTATATATATATATATATAATGTATATGTGTATATATATATATATATATACATATATATATATATATATATATATATATATATATATATATATACTGTATATATATATATATATATATATATATATATATACATATATTTACATAAAAAGTACAGTAAAACTGCAGGAAAGGGCACTGGGGGGCAATGTAATGTGATTTTATTTTATTTTGAACGGTATCAGTGTGTTTGGTGCATTTTACATTTGAATTTGCCGCCGGTTCCACCCCCCGGCGGACGTCACGTCGCCGGAGACGGAAGCCGGGGCTCGCAGACGATCGGGAGGAAGCTCCGCCGCCGCACACCGCCCGCAGTCTTCGCTGGATCCCGGAGAAAAGGTAAGTAAAACCTCCTCCAGCATCCAGCGATCTTCTTAGCGCTACCCCGAGTGTGACTCGGGGTTACCGCTTTTGGCACTAAAATCTTACCCCGAGTCACACTCGGGAATACCGCTAGGAAGGTTAATATACTTACTTCTACCCAGTGAAGTAACTAGCCTCATGTGATTCACAGAGACTAAACAAATCCTCCTATATAAATTGTACTTGTTTATCTATGGTATTTCCCCTACATCCATTCAAAGTGCAGAGGATCTCTCAGCTATGAAAAGCAGGGGGCGGAGAGATGAAGTTACACTCTGCAGAGTTCAGTGAGAAGAGCTCTGAGAGCTGATTGGAGGGAAAGGACACATTCCCCCCCCCCCCCCTTCACACAGCACACAGAAACATAGCTGAGGCTGTCAATCAGCTGAAGAGCCCTCCTCTGTCACCTTTTTACTCATGGTGTTAGGAAAACTTGCCAGAAGTAACTTAAAAATGACATTTGCTCTGGAGTGAGACAAGTGCACACTATAGAGGGAAATGCTTTGTTAATATTTCATGCCTAAAGTTTACTACCACTTTAAAGGAGAACTACGTGGCATCTGAGCACCACAAAGCAAAAACCCTGTTTTTATTTTTTTAAAGGTAATTTTATTAATGCTTGTAAGGTAGCACAAACAGGAGAAGAAAAAAATAAAACAATATATCACACAGATACAAACATGTTATCGATACATATAAAGTATACATGTTAAGTTTATACTGCAAGCAAAAATTCCACCCATAGGTTTAAATAGGTGTGAAATAACTTAATGAAACAAAACAAAAAATAAACCCTAAACAGTAACCATCTGGTGACACCCAAACATTCTCATGTGTGACAGCCTTTATGTTGAGATTTAACAGGAAGGGGCACATAAAAGGCACATAACACTTTATAAAGTTAAAATGATTATTCTATAAAGTTTTCCTCCAACGCCATATCTCTATGCGAGACAAAAAGACACTTAAATCTCTGATCACCTAATACATCATCAATCCATCCCAACCATAACTTATCAAATTTTTAGGGCACCCTCGAGTAGGATAAGGCAATTTATACATTGGCAATGCCTTGTTAATTAGGTCAACCCAAGATTCTAAACGAGAAGGATTTGGCCTTTTCCATTGCAGTACTTTTTAGCATAAAAAAGAGAAGACGAAGTAGAGACTTTTAAAATTCTCTAAGCTCATTTTTAATATTCAAAACAAACTTCCCCATCCATACATGCCTCTATGTTTTATTTTGCTGAGAAATCACTTTGGAAAAAATACCCCCTAGCATTTCTGACCAAGCCAATCTTGAGTAAGAAGATTATTTATGTAACATTTACTTCTTGGAATCCATCTGCCCTTATCTCTGGCATGCAGACAGAAGGGTGTGATAATAAACATACTCTTACACTGCAGTGCAACCCAAAACCACCATAAACTGTTATATAATATGTGCTATTGATCAAATTTCTTTTATATGCAACAAGAAAAATCCATGAAAAAATTTCCCCAAAACAAAGTCCATAAATGAATGTGATCCACCGCAGTGTTCTTCAATCATCCTTCAATCTATGACACCAGAAAGTGCACACCACCACCGGCGGAAAAATCTGCTCACTTCAAAGATGAGTTAAACCAGCTTTATATAAAATTACTCCTGCCATATCCTACTGCGATCTCCCCTCCAGGCATCCGGCTCTGTGAACTCGTCTTACTGCTCAGCGAACCCCATATAATCAAAAAAGCAGACTACATAGTGCTCTCCATTTCAACAATTTTTATTAAAATGTCCCCATAGAAACATACTTACAAGATATATGATTAAAAATCGCTTTAAATATCTATCTGTCTGCTCACCACTCCGCACGGATCGCGGTGACTGCGTGATGTCACGGGCTCGGCTCCTCCCTCTTATACACGTATCGCCCGCTCATTGGACTTCTTCAGGAGGACCTACTATAGTTGTAGTGTGGTGGAATCACTAGGAGTATATAGCAGCAGCTAAACATATTTAAATAATATACATTGAGACAGGATTAGGTGGCAGAAGTGAGAGGTAGCGCTGATTATATCTTATACATAGAAGGGTGTACTTAGCTGAGAAAACCTCTCCCCCCCCCCCCCTTCCTGAACCCCATGTAATCTCAAAGGCAGACTACATAGTGCTCTCCATTTCAACAATTTTTATTAAAATATCCCCATAAAAAAACACTTACAAGATATATGGTTAAAAAGTGCTTTAAATATCTATTACATCTGTCTGCTCACCACTCCGCACGGAGCGCGGTGACTGCGTGATGTCACGGGCTCGGCTCTTCCCTCTTTTACACGTATCACCTGCTCATTGGACTTCTTCAGGAGGACCTACTATATATACTATAGTTGTAGTGTGGTGGAATCACTAGGAGTATATAGCAGCAGCTAAACATATTTAAATAATATACATTGAGACAGGATTAGGTGGCAGAAGTGAGAGGTAGCGCTGATTATATCTTATACATAGAAGGGTGTACTTAGCTGAGAAAACCTCTCCCCCCCCCCCCTTCCTGAACCCCATGTAATCTCAAAGGCAGACTACATAGTGCTCTCCATTTCAACAATTTTTATTAAAATATCCCCATAAAAAAACACTTACAAGATATATGGTTAAAAAGTGCTTTAAATATCTATTACATCTGTCTGCTCACCACTCCGCACGGAGCGCGGTGACTGCGTGATGTCACGGGCTCGGCTCTTCCCTCTTTTACACGTATCACCTGCTCATTGGACTTCTTCAGGAGGACCTACTATATATACTATAGTTGTAGTGTGGTGGAATCACTAGGAGTATATAGCAGCAGCTAAACATATTTATATAATATACATTGAGACAGGATTGGGTGGTAGAAGTGAGAGATAGCGCTGATTGTATCTTATATATAGAAGGGTGTGCTTAGCTGAGTAAACCTCTGCCCCCCCCCCTTCCTGAAGACCCCTGGGATAAATTACATAATTTGCCTAGACCTGGAAACCAGGAAGTAGCTGAAGAAATGTAAAAAAAAAAAAAGGTAAAAACAAGTAAACATAATGTACTTTCCTATCTTTATACTAACACTAGCAGCATTTGGATTAAAAATAGTCAATGTTGATTAAGAGAAGTTCCGCGTTAAGGCTTCTAAAGTATTCTTAAAATGAAACTGTGACCAGGCTATGAAAATACAAGTATTTGCATATTTATAGCAAGCAGTAAAGGAGGTTAAAGCATGTCGGCCTTTACTTCTGTAGCAGCAGGTATTTTGGAGCAGCGTTTGGTTCGCAGTTGTGTTGCAGCCCATTCACTTAAATGGGTCACATGGCTGTACTGGTGAACGACGCCTGTTGTATACATTTTGCCTATGTATTATGATGACAGCTAGCCATGCTAGCTTGCAGCTGTAAACTTATCTGCTCCTGCTCTTGCACCCCGCCCCTTTCTCTTCTGGGGTCCCCCACAGGCAATCTTGTCTCCTCCTGTTCTCCAAGTGCCCACAAAGCAAGCCTCTTGCTATGGGGCACTTATGTGGGCTCAATCCTAAGTCAATGGCTACCGCTGCTATCGAGTCTCCTGTGAGAAATGAGAGAGAGAGAAGAGCTGTTGACCGCCATAGTGCTGGACAGAGATTGGGCGCAGTTAAGTGTTTATGGGTAGTGTTTAGACTACAAGCATTGAACTTATTCTCTCTGGAGAGGAGACGCTTGAGAGGAGATATGAAAGCAATATACAAATACCGTACTGGTGACCCCAGCATAGGAAAAAATCTTTTCAGTTGGAGGGAGTTTAAAAAGATAGGTGGTCATTCACTGAAATTTGAATAAAATAGGTTTAACCTTAAACTGCATAGAGGGTTCTTTACTGCCAAAGTAGTAAGGATGTGGAATTCTCTCCCACAAGCAGTGTTATCAGCAGGGAGCTGGAAAAAATGCTTGATAAAAAACGCTGGTAATAGCTTTAGGAGTGTTAGCGAATTTTTGCAGCTCCTTTTTTAAAAAAAAAAAAAGGTAAAAAAAAGCTATTAGTAGAGTTTAGGAGCATTTCTACTGGAAAAACACTTCAAGAAACTCTACAAAAACTATTTTTTTTTCTGCTCCTAGATGCTGAAGCTCAAAAAAAATGCCTAAAGTAATGTGCATGGACACATAGGATAACACTATTTGGCTTCTAGGAGCAGAAATAAATGCAAATAACAGCTCCTAGGAGTTTAAAAAAACACTGGTTTGGATGGAGCCTTAACGATCACAGCATACATACACACCACAGGTTGAACTGGATGGACTGGTGTCTTTTTTCAACCTTACCGACTACGACTATGTAACTATGTAACCTTAATGTAGAGAGTGCATTAAGGTAAAAAAAAAAACATTTTGCTTTTATATCCCTTTCTCACGGGGCGAATTTGCTCGGTGGACTCCGCTAGCTCAGGGGGGGATTGCTCTGTAGATCCCCGCTGAGCAGACGGATGATAGGTCCGTCTCTGCTCACTGTGCTGGGACGGGCCTGTCAGAGTCCCGCTCTCCTCTATGGGAGGTCCATTTTCATACGATCCGACCCGCTGGATGGGTGGCGACGTATCACCATCCATCTGTTTTAAGCGTATCTTGTCGGATTGGATGACAGACGGGTGTCAGAGGACACATCTCCGCTGACATCCGCCTCTCCCTAGTGGAGAATGGGTGGCCCGGTCAGATCCCCCTGAAAAACGGAGAGGCGGACCTGATCGATCTGATCGTGTGAAAGGGGCCTTTTAGCCATGTTAAGGGAACCTATTCATTATAAAAGGGGGACAATAGATGAAAAAACACCCATGACCCTTTTTTAGCAATAAAGTACACCAAAATGCAAGGTATGTGCGCGGTGATGGTGTGCATTGTGTGTTCCACGCTTTGTACAGTACACTAATGTGCCAATAACAACGAATAGTACTGCAATGCACTGCACATGGAGCAGGCCTGTGGCCATACCTTGTGTCGACATGTGTTAATGTATAAGTTTTACCATATACATTACCACAACACACAAGTGTGAATAGGCCCGAAATGTGTCCGGTGATTCATGCCATTAGTCCTAATCTGCTATAAGAATGTCAGTCACCCACCATCACCAGTTTCAGCTCTGCCTTGTGGTTTTAGATGGTGAGATTCTTCAGAGGTAATATAACAGTTTTCATGAACGGAATAGTATACTGACAGGAAAAGCGTGCGTTGCAAAACACTCGCTTGTGTATGTGGTGTCACATCCTCTGACAATGAGGAAGCCTGAGGTTAATGTAAAACAGGCAGCTATAGACTGTCAGGCAGCTAGTGTGCTCCGTACAGCCTGGGCCACCTACCCGTACAGCCTGGGCCACCTACCCGTACAGCCTGGGCCACCTACCCGTACAGCCTGGGCCACCTACCCGTACAAAATGCTGAAAAGAAAGCCGTCCAATGTCTCCGAGAAGGAGAAGAGCCAGAAACCAAAGGTAAGAAGAAGAAATCATTCTATTTGCCAAGTTAGGTCTGTGCTGACTTTGCTCCTTGTTTTTGGGCTGGGGCATGAAAGCCAAATTGATCCTGAACAGCTGCCCATTGTAATAAACCAATTCTTATTTCACAATGGAAAATAAAAAGTCATGGGCACTGCTGCTGTTATGGAGATCTTATCTTAGTGATTGTTTTTTATGTGTATAGTGATTGTATGTATGGGTGGTAGCAGCTCTACTTATCTCTCTATTGTGTGATATATTTTCTGTCTTTTGTAATATTTAATAGCACTGGGATGCTTTATGATTTATTTTAAGAGAAAATAAAAAGTAATTTGGTGTCTACGGAACCCAGCCCTGTTTTTACTCAAAAGGGCAGCTTCTATGGGTTTATTTATAAAGGGATTGAAAGGTGAGAATTGTCTGTGTTGCCCCAAAGCAACTGATCACATTCTCCATTTCAGTTACACTACAAATATAGGCATTTAGGCTCCATTCACACTTGTACAACTCAAAAGTTGTGCTGACTTTGGAGTACAACTTTGGTGCAACTTTGGACGAGTGCAACTTATGCCCGTACACACGTGCAGATTATCTGCAGACTTACCAAAACCATATAATATGAGGTCAAACCTAAACACTTTCAATTTGTATGCAATCCGGCAGGCCCTTGCACTACATAGAAAAGGTAAGTCTGCAGACAAAAGTCTGCAGATAATCTGCACGTGTGTATGGGGCATTAGGCCCTTTTCACATGATCTGGCCAATTAGGTCTTCCTGTCCATTGTCCTGGTAGACCCGATCGGGCCACCCATTGTCCTCTATAGTGAGATGGATGTGTCTGTCCTCACCCACCTGGCATCCGACCCATCAAGATCCTCTGAAAACAGATGTATGGCGATACATCGGATGGGATTGTTTTCATCCGATCTCCCCATAGAGGAGAGCGGGACTCTGACAGGGCCATCTCTGCTCAGTGAGGAGAGCAAGCGGAGTCTGTCAAAATGGATCCGCTCCGAGTGAAAGGGGCCTAAAGGCCCGTACACACGTACCGATCGTCGGCATACAAACGTCGGTGGACGAAGGATCTGCCGATTGTACGCGTGTTAGTATGGTGCCTCCGACAGATGTCTGCGCACAATCCGCGGACAAAAGTCTTTTGTGCAAACATGAAAATATTTGTATGCCGACACCAGAACGGACGATTGTTCGCCTGTCAGTACACAATTCGGCCGACAGACCGCAGATTTGCAAGACTGGGCATGCTCAGAAAATAGAAAACACAGGGAAAGTTAACCATTACATGACATCACTTCTGCAGTTGGCGGACAAAATTCTTGTGCTGTCCTTGTGCTGTCTTTGCACTTTTCAGCAGACACCGACATCCCGGGGAGAAAAGAGGAACATTTGTATGCCGACCATCGGTACGTGTGTACGGGGCTTAAGATATGACTTTGGCTTTGACCAGTGATAATGGACAACTGTTGCACAACTGTTACATTGCATAACATTCAGGTACAACTTTCATGCAACTTTTGAGGATTACCCTTAAAGTCTATGGCTCTCAAGTTGCATGAAAGTCAGGCAAAAGTAGTGCAGGAACTACTTTGAAGTTGCTGCAACTTTAAGTTGCACATAAATGAATGGTTATCATTGGAAAAGATATGGAACGACTTGTCATGCAACTCATGGTGACCAAAGTTGCATGAAAAGTTGCAGCAGTGTAAATGGACCCTAGTTGGCTATTGTGGGCGCCTGAGGCTGGGTTAACACTGCTCCGACATGAAAGTCCCATGCCTCCTGATCTGACTTTGCCCTGCAACAACAGTCCGACCTTGGTCAGACTTTAATGAACAGGATCCAACTTGAGAAGAGTGCAACTTGGGTCTGGTATGGATTTTTTTTTTTTTCAATACATTCTGCATTTTACATTGCCTCTGAGCACAAGTCGCATGTCACAAGTCGGATCAGTTAATAGGACGATCCGACTTGGATACAATTTTAATGATATTTAATAGGCTGAAATTGGACCAAAGTAGGGCAGGAACCCTTTCCAAAGTTGAACCGACACAAGTCAGACCAGTTAGGATGGCTCTCATAGGAAATCAATGATTTATACACGTCATGCGACATGTGCTCTCAAAGTCGGAGCGTATGTCACACCAGTGTAAACCGGGCCTTAGGCAATATCCCCATGTAATTGTTGTTGTATAACATATGTGTAATTAATTAAGCAACAAATGTTTACCAGATATTGCTACAATGCTTTACACATCTGGATAAAGCTGCATCATATAGGAGGGGGGGGGGGGGGAATGCAGAGCGCTTTAAGCTATTTTAAGCAGTATTAAAGAGATATATATGGTCAAAGCTTTTTTTTTTTGGCCACACTTCAATTGTGAATCACAGGAGTGCACCTAATTGTGTACTGCTGTGACCCAGAATCCACCAACAGCGGGCTAATGTCTATCACAGAGTGGATCCAGGCTTTGGAAGCATCCAGACAGTAATGTCAGGATCCACCCAGATGCCTGACCAGCAGCTGGTTCAGGCTCTCAGAGAGCCAGCCACCCCCCCATCCCCTCCACAGCCCGGTGCTCAAGTGAGTGCTGGAGGGGCAGAGCAGACAAAGAACTGTGCAATCAGTGGTCATGTGATCACTCAGTTCTCAAGCTTAGAGCTGGAAGGGGACAGCTGCAGCATCAGACTAATGGATGCATGAAGAGGAGTATGAGTGTTTGTTTTTTTGTTATTTTTCTATTCCCATATTTCTCCTTTAACCTCTACAAAAAAAAAAAAAGACACACATTAGTCTCTTCTGTTCTGCCTATCAGCATTGATGTACACTGAGCCACGCATACAGTATGCAGCGTACATTTAGATCTCCACTCTGTGCCACGATAACGTAACTCCCATGTGCCTGCGTTCATGCCTTGCCCCCATAGCAACAACAGGAAGTGAGAGGAAATCCTTGGTAGTCATCAGGGTCACCAGAACTCGTGTCCCCATTGGAGGATTTCCCCTCTACTGTTCTGGTGACAACCCAAAATTTTACATTTCCTTTTACTTTCAGTGAACGGTCACCAGGACAAAGAGGAAGGGTTAATCTCCCTAATGGGGACAGAAATAAAACATTACAGGGGTTCTAACCCCTTTCCACTCAATCCAAAATAAAAAAAAGGTGTTGCCTTCAGTTATACTATATAATGGCCGACTCCAACTCAGTTTTGGATGGAGTGCAGAACGGTTAGAATCCTTTTTATTTCACCATCTCATCTGTGTCCCCATTAGAGAGAGTCCTCCTTACTTCTTATTGAATTGTTGTCATACTGAAAAGGAAATGATGGAAAATGTTCTTGTTTCCTTGCTACTGTACACAGGCTGTGTAGGGAAATCCCCTTAAAGCTAAACTATGATCTATGCTGATATAAAAAAAAAAAAAACAACTACAAATTTATGTAGTACTGGGGACATTAATACATGGTTACAGGGCTTTTTTTCCCTCAGAGAATAGGTGCAGGTACTCCCTCCTTCTGGGTCACCCTTTGTCTCCGCCCCCTACCCACCTCTGAGCAGCATTTCTTGGTTCCAACCTCTACCCACCTCCCAGTACCGCCCCTAGAGAATACAGAGCCAAGTATCATTTTGTGGTGCTAAATATTTTGTATCGAAATTGTTAATGATAACAAGAAAAGCAAAAAATAGATCCCCCCACCCACCCAGCGACATAAGATTCTGCCCTACTCACCCAGCAACAATGGATCCCAACCAACAAAAGACCCCTTGCAACAAAATATCCCCCAACAACAATAGACCCCTCGCTCAAAAAAACCCCAGCAATAATAGATCCACCACAACATACACCCCAAGAGGACTTGTTCGCCAGAAACAACAGATCTCCCAGCAGCCAGCAACAATAGACTCCTCTATCAACAGTAGATCCCTCCCAGCAAACTTTGACTCCCCATAAAAAAGAGATCCCCCACCAGCAAAAATAGATCCCTCCCCAGCAACAATAGATTCCCCCACCAGCAAAAATAGATTTCTCACCAGCAACAATAGATCCCCCAGCAGCATCAATACCTTCCAGCACACTTCAGCACCTCTTGCCATTACATACATTCAGTGCTGGAGGTTCCAGAGCTGCGTTCCCAGGTGTTTCTGCTGAAAAAAAAACCCTGCATGGTTATATGTATACTTAAAGTGATTGTAAAGTCTCAAGTCTTTTTTAACCACTTTACCACCGGAGGATTTTGCTGTCTTCCGTCCAGGCCACTTTTTGCGATTCGGTGCTGTGCGACTTTAACAGACAATTGCGCGGTCGTGCGACGCCGTACCCAAACGAAATTTACGTCCTTTTTTTCCCACAAACAGAGCTTTCTTTTGGTGGTATTTGATCACCTGTGCGATTTTTACTTTTTGCGCTATAAACAAAAAAAGAGCGTTTATTTTGAAAACATAACAATATTTTTCACATTTTTTTATATGAAATTCCCCCCAAAAAAAATGTAAAAATCAAATTTTTTTAAAATTTTTGGCCAATTTGTTTTCTGCTACCTACGTTTGGTAAAAAAAATCACAATAAGCGTATTTTGATTGGTTTGCGCAAAAGTTATTGCGTTTACTAACTAAGGGAAAGATTTCTGTCATTTTTGGTGTTTTTTTTTTTTTAACGCGTAATGGCGGTGATCTGCGATTTTTTTGCGGGACTGCGACATTGCGGCAGACAGATCGGACCCTTGACTGACATTTTGGACACTTTTGGGGGTACCAGTGACATTACTGCAGTAATCAGTGCTATACATATGCACTGTTACTGTAAAAATGACACTGGCAGGGAAGGGGTTAATTTTATTGGAGAGGGAGGGGTTAATGTATGCCTGGTGCTTACTGACGTGTGGGGGGGGGGAGGTGACTGAGTGACAGAAGGACAGATCGGATGTCCAGCTATGCTGAACACTCCGATCTGTCAGTCCCTGTCACTATGGAGACAGGCGGGCGGATCTCCTCACTCGATTCCCCGACGATCGGGACAGAGCAGTGGCGATCGCCGCTGCTCCTCCCCTGGCCCGACTCCCGCTGTGACTGAACACAGCGGGAGCGAGCCTCCAGCGCCGCCCACAAGGGGCGGAGTCCAGCGACGTAGGTCTACGTCACTGGACGGGATCGTGCCACATTGCCGCAGTAGCAGCAATGTGAGCAGGGTTTAAGTGGTTAAATAACAAACATGTTATACTTACCTCCTCTGTGCAGTTGGTTTTGCACAGGGCAACCCAGATCCTCCAATTCTCGGGTCCCTCCACACTGCTCCTGGCCACTCCCTCCTGTCGAGTGCCCCCACAGTAAGCAGCCTGCTATGGGGGCACCCAAGCTGAGCTGCATCTCTGTGTGTCCATTCAGACATAGAGTTGATGGTCAGCCCCGCTCCCCTTTCTCCTGATTAGCTAACTGACTTTGATTGACAGCAGCGGGAGCCAATGGTGCTGCTGCTGTATCTCAGCCAATTAGGAGGGAAAAACCTTCTGCCTTTATGACTCCTTTAAATGTAAGGACCTGGATTTGATCATCTATCAGCCCCCAGCAATCCCCATACAGCAGATCTGAGGTGTGAGAAGAAGAAGCAGGACAAGTGGCTAACAGTGTGATGAGATCATTACTGTGCTGCTTCTACTTTGACTGTCAACTTACAGAGTAGGGAACAACCTGGGCGAATGGGTTGAATGATGATGGTCATTAGATTAAGAACATCTGGCACATTAAAAAAAAAAAAATACCGTGGAGGAAATCTCTGGATTGCAGGTGAATATTACTGCATAAGGTGGCTATGTTACTTTGTCTTTTAATGAGCGATTCATTTTTATCTTGGTAATTTGGGTTGGAGTTCTGCTTTAATTAGGGCATGGGTTGCACTAATAATGCACATTCCAGTAGAGTGAGAATGGATTAGAACCTATGTGAGGAAGAAAATGTAAATTGTCTTGTATTGGGATACAGACACCATTTTGTGCTAGGTTTACACTAGCGGCAGCTCTTGCATGTGTAAATCCCCTCGCTAATATGCAGCCTATCAGCAGGTGGGTGAAAAGATGTACAGGTACTACTGTGCAAATGTTTTAGGCAGGTATGAAAAAAATGTTGTAAATTAAGAATACTTTCAGAAAAAAAAGTGTTAATAGTTTATATGCATCAATTAACAAAATGGAAATCCAAATTAAAACAATATTTTGTGTGACCACCTTTTGCCTTCAAAACAGCATCAATTCTTCAATTTACACTTGCACACAGTTTTGGGAAGAAACCAGCAGTTAGGTTGTTCCAAACATGTTGGAGAAATAGCCACAGATCTTCTGTGGATGTAGGCTGCTTCAAGTTCTTCCAACTCTTTATGTAATCCCAGGCAGACTCAATGATGTTGAAATCGAGGCTCTGTAGGGGCCAAACCATCACTTGCAGAACTCCTCGTTCTTCTTTATACTAATGATAATTCTTAATGACGATGTCTGTATATTTGGGGTCTTTGACCTGCTCCAGAAAAAATTTGGAGCCAACCACACGCCTCCCTGATGGTATGACCTGATGGATAAGTATCTGCCTGTATCTCTCAGCATTGAGGACGCCATTGATCCTGACCAAACCTCCAACTCCATTTACAGAAATGCATCCCCAAACTTACAAGGAACCTCTGCCATGCTTCACTATTGCCTGCAAACATTCATTATTGTACTGCTCTCTGGCCCCTTGCAAACAAATTGCCTCCTGCTACAGACAAATATTTCACATTTTGACTCATCATCAGTCCAGAGCACCTGCGCCAATTTTTCTGCATCCCAGTTCCTATGTTTTCATGCATAATTGGGTCACTTAGCCTTGTTTCCACATCAGAGGTATGATTTTTCCATGAAGACCACTTCTGGCCAGACTTTTTTCAGACAGTAGATGGATGTATCTAGTTCTCGCTGGTTTCCACCAGTTCTGCGCTGATGGCACTGCTGGAAATCCTTCTGATGTTGAAGCTTCCATGGCCGACCACTGCGTCTATGGTTCTCAACATTGCCCAATTCTTTGTATTTCTTCAAAAGAGATTGAACAACACATCTTGAAACACATCTGCTTTGAGATCTGTGCCTGGAAGAGACCTTGCTGATAACTACTTTGTTGCCGTGTACAGTCTTGCCGTGGTTTATGACCTGTGACATGAAACTGTCTTCCACAACTACACATTAGTAGCAGAGTTTGGCTGTTCCTCACCAAGTGTTAAGCCTCCCACACAGCTGTTTCTGTTTCAGTTAATGACTGTTTCAACCTGCATATGAAATGATGAATATTAGCACCTTCTTGGTATAATTGGTTAATCATACAACTGACTTTAATCCTACAAAATTCCTGACTTTGTGCAAGTGTACAAAGTGTGTAAGTGTAAGAATGAATGCTGGTTTGAAGTCAAAGGTTAGTCATACGAGTTTATGATTTGATTAAGATTTTTCTCCTGTTCGCTCACTTTGATAACAATAAACAATTAAAAAATCTATTTTTCAAAGCATTCTTGCTTTACAGCATATCTTTCCACCTGCCCCCAAAAAAACCATTGTGACATAACTGTTGAGATCCCTCCTGCAACTGTCATCTAGTATCCTGGTGTCATGTCATGTAACTACAACAAAGGACGTATATAATCTCAGAGTAGGGTGGGAAAGCCAATGTTATACTGTAAAACAAGTATTTTTTATGTCAGTAACTTGTGGATCTGTAAATAGGCTATGTATGGCACTAGTGCACTATACTTTTAATACTTAATGAATAAATTTGTATAATTTTAATAGTGGTGTATATAGTATTTATATGTATATGATAAGGCACTAATAAAGTCCCATTTCTAGTTTTTTGTTTGTTCGCTTTTTTTTTTTTTTTTAAGCCTAGGAAAATGCACCAAACTAATATTCTAATTTGTAACACTAAAATCTTTTTTTTATTTTTGGAGATATAAGATGACAAGCACATCCGGGACCCGTAAATTGCCATCTGAGTTCTTGAATACCACACTTAAAGTGGTTTAAAAGGCAGAAGGTTTTTTATCTTAATGTATTCTATGCAATAAGATAAAAAAAAAAAAAAACTGTATGCAGCAGCCCCCCTAATTCTTACCTGAGCCCCATCTGGATCCAGCAATGTCCACTGTGTGCAGCCGGCCCCCCCTAATTCTTACCTGAGCCCCATCGGGATCACAAGATTTACCTCCCTTCCTGACCAGGACATTTTTGCAATACAGCACTGCATTACTGCATTTGTTTTTTTTTTTTTTTGTGCTAAAAACAAAAAAGACCGACGATTTTGAAAAAATCCTTTTTACATTCTGTTATAAAATATATCCAATAAAAAAAATTTGGAAAATCTAATTTCTTCATCAGTTTAGGCCAATATGTATTCTGCTACATGTTTTTGGAAAAAAAAAACAATCCCAGTAAGCGTATATTGGTTGGTTTGGGCAAAAGTTATAGCGTCTACAAACTCTGGGATATTTTTAATTTTCTTTAATTTTTATTTTTTTACTAGTAATGGCAGCCATCAGCAATTTATAGCAGGACTGGGATATTGAGGCATGAAACACTAACTTGACACTTGTTGGGGACCAGTGATACAGTGATCAGTGCTGATACAGTGATCAGTGCTAAAAATATGCACTGTCACTGTCCTAATGACACTGGCTGGAAAGGGGTTAACATCAGGGGCGATCAAAGGGTATTTTTTGCTAGAAAATTATTTAGAACCCCCAAACATTATATATATATATATATTTTGTTAGCAAAGACTCTGGAGAATAAAATGGCAGTCGTTGCAATATTTTTTATCACGTGGTATTTGCGCAGTGGTCTTTCAAACACCATTTTTAGGAAAAAATAAATTTCACTGCATTTAAAAAAAAACTAAACAATAAAGTTAGCCCATTTTTTTTGTACTGTATTTTGTGAAATGCTGAGTAAATAGATACCTAATATGTTACAGTTTAAAATTGCACACAACTGCGGAATGGCGACAAACTACGGTCAATAAAAATCTCCATAGGCAATGTGTTAAAATTTTTTAAGGGTTACCAGTTTAGAGTTACAGAGTAGCTCTTTTTTTAAATTATCGCTCTCGCTCTGGCGATCGTGGCGATACCTGACATGTGTTGTTTGAACAGCGATTTAATTTGCGGGCGCGACTTCCATATACGTTTTCTTTGGTGCATGAGCTCACAGCGATGGGGGCGCTTTAAAATTTATTTTTTATTTTCTATTTATTTAACTTCATTTTTTAATTTTAGCACAGGTTTTTTAAAAAAAAAAAAAAATCTGATCACTTTTTTTGCTGTCACAAGCAATGTAAACATCCCTTGTGACAGCAATAGGGAGTGACAGGTACTCTTTATGGAGGGATCGGGGGTCTAAAAGACCTCGGACCCCTCCACTGCACTTCAATGTATTCAAAATGCCAAAAAAGGCATTTTTGAATACTGTCACTTTTTAAATTCGGCGCCTTTAGCCACCGAGTAACCCGGATGTGACGTCATGGACGCCACTTCCGGGTTACATGATCGGAGACTCGATTGAAGCTGAATCCAGCTTTGTTCGTGACCCCCAACTAGCCGGCGGAGGTGCCGGCTGATTGCTCGGTCTCCCGTGGGACAGGAGACCCAGGCAGAAGGCGGCGGAAAGGGGGGTGTCCCCTCCCGCTCGCTGGGGTAACGGCTGAGTGGCTCCTGAGCTGCATCAGCCATTACCACCTGAAAGCCAACCGCCGGCTCTAAAAAATGGTACCGGGATAATGTCTCTAGCTGCAGGCATCACCCCGGTACAACCACTTCTTGCAGGCGACGTAGAGCTACGTCGATTTGCGGGAAGTGACAAAACAAAAAACACACACATACACACTAATAACATTAGTTAAGCCCTGTACACACTAGCAGAAAATTGGCTGGTTTTCCTCGATGTTCACAGCCAAGTGAGAACCGAGGATAGAAACTATGTATGAAAATTCTCGTACGACAAAGGCTTTTTTAATAAATTGTTGTACAAACATAACCTCAGTAAACTGTAATAACAGAGATATACATCCAATGCATTTCGAAAAATCAATGTTTTTTTTTTTCTTCTTCAGGGGTACAAGGTTACATAGTGCATTAATTCTGTTATATGAAAAAAGAAGATGTAATCAAATTGAAAATACAATTAAATAATTACAAACTGAATAGGTGTGTCTTGCGTATTCATCCTAACCAGTTAGAGCCATACAACAATAGTACATACATAGTATGAATACGCAAGACACACCTATTCAGTTTGATGTAATATATTAATTGTATTTTCAATTTGACTACATCTTCTTTTTTCATATAACAGAATTAATGTACTTAACGTAACCTTGTACCCCTGAAGAAGAAAAAAAAAATGTTGATTTTCAAAATGCATTGGCTGTATATATCTGTTATTACAGTTGATTGAGGTTAAATTTGTACCACAATTGTTTATTACAACCGCATTGTTTGTTGTTGTTTTTTTATTATACATTGTCTTTTTTGTCTAAGATATATGTAATAAAATAAAAACGTTTTAACTGGTTTTGATTTATGTCCTAAAAAATCCCATCAGAGGGGGTTCTGTACATAGTGATCAGCACAGGGCCAAACAGCACTGTCCAGATAGAATATCAGGGGTTCTGCATCCTCATAGGACAGTCAAAGTAGAATGAAAACTCCTCTGACAAGCTTTAACCAGGCACTGATAAAAGTCACAAGACTGCTCTAACTGCTGTTGAGAAAAGGTTTTTAAGCAGTTTATATTTACTAAGATAATTGCATTTCCATGTTCTGTGTGCTGTGGGAGACCAGATATAGTGAATGCAGGCTCCTGGGTTTAGGACCACTTTAAAAGATAGAAAATGGGCATATAATTTGAATTGTTGTCAATGACTTTTGTAGCACCCTCCTGGGTAGGTGCTAGGTGGATAAAAGCTTAGTAGCTCCATCTGCTTATCAGGGGAGCCTGATTGTTAGTTTTGCCTGTTGCATGTGTCCATGTATGATTCATCTGGTCTGAGGGAGTGTCCCAACTGTATACAATAGGGGAGCCTGTTGGACAGTGGAGGAAACCCAGCCAGTGGCACACAGGCTTTTATGACTAGTCCAGTGGGTTGGTACAACAGTGGTGCATTCTGGAATATGTTATAAAAGCCACGGGCACATGTGACAGGGTGTCTTTGGGCAGGAAGCCAGGTCCCAGGGGGAGGGTGACAGCTGTCTCTCCTCCTGTTGCTGAGGAAGGTGGTCACAGGCGGTCAGCCTTGTTGGCCAGATGTGTGGAGCTGAGCCAGGAAGTCCAGTGGATGCTGACAAGAGAGTTGGAGGCAGAGCAACCCAGGGAAAAACAATGTCCGTGAGTACCGGGAAGCTTGCCAGGGGTCTGCCCAGGAAGGGGACAGGAGGTCAGCACACACAGCAAGTGAGAAAGGGGGTGCCAAGTTAGACCCTGAAGAGTAACCTAAACAAGAGTTCATATTCTTTGTCTTCACTTCAGTGGCAAGGTGAAGCAGCGGCTTTGCCTCACACACTACAGTTAGTTGTCCTCAGGATTGTGCATAGTTCAAGTTGGAGTATCCCATTCATCCCTTCTCCCATCCCAGTTCCAAAATAAAACACAAAAGCCAAATCCCCTGGACTGTTTATTGACTGAGCCAAGGACTTAAAATGCTATTTGTCTGCTATCCTTTGCTAAGGGTAACCTAGGGGAACCCAGAAGGTGCAATTCTCAGCAGCTCCCTAGGGGGCAGTGCTACACATTCATCCAAGTTTTCCTTTCCTATTATGGAAAACTAATACAAAACCTCTGATCACATCTGGCCACATGGACATCAAAGAATGGTCAGTTTATTTTCTCAATTTTCAATGCAATCTCAAAGACCTGCTCTGTGAGGAGCATCAGTAAAGGACAACCGGTTTGTAGCACTGCAAAGCAGTAAGCAGAACCTGCATATGTAATGAGCACCTATAGCTTCTACCAGCTACATATAAAAGGACAAATTATACAGAGACCAGGATTATAGGACACACATTGAAGAGATTATTGTTCTTCCAAAGATACATCCGAACATGGAGAACTATGCAATCCATTTAGGAATGTAATAAATGGAAAACGATATGTCCTAGTAATCGTTATTCACAGCTCTTCCTCATACACATGGATCTGCCATTCAGATCTCTATTTTGCTTTGTGTTCAGTGTCTCTCCTGTTATGTAACATGACAGAATGAGCGTCCCTGGCCCATACAACATTAATATTGCAGCACAGCTGTCACTGTGGAATTTGTTAAGGTACCAGACAGTGAAAATCCATTGGGACGGGAGATCAATTTTCTCACTGACATCTCCTGAGACTCGTTCTCTGTTCCAGAGGCTTCTCAGCGCTGTGTTCCCATTACAGGGTATAGGATGGCACTAATGGTATTTCATAAATACTGTGTGGTTAGATCATTACACTTTAGAATAATGCACAGGGCGCATCTCACTTCCAATAAAATTCACTAACGTGTCATTTATTCTGCAGAATATATTTAAAAGCAATATAGTATGTATATTGTCACATCACTTCCCTTTCCCTTGTAAAGTATATTGACGGAGGTGTTTGCTCTTCAAGGGAAACCTATTGTTCTACAGCTTATCTGCTGCACGGGGGCCCAGAATGTCAGGAGGGTCCATTAAATATACCATAAGCTTTTGTACTGTACAGTATATATAGTCAAGTTTCAAATCTCTCTCCAGCCATTTTTATATTTTCTAGTGTAACAGTCAGAATATTTATTTACTGACGTTTCCACATTGGGGAGAATTCCCCAAACTTCCTGTCATGTTGACACCAGGAAAAGAAATTAGAGAATGGAGGTGTCACCGGGACTGGAAGACATTGAGAGCAATTAAACCTGAAAGATGTCCACTTCTAACCCCTTCCCGCTAAACAAATGAGCTTTTCTTGCTGTTTTTTGTCTCTGACAGAGATATTTACTATCTTTCCTGTGACAGGAACATACCTCAGCTTCTGTGGTCACGTGAGCAACTCAGTCATCTTAATCAAATCACCATGGAATGTGTCAAGGCAGATGTCAATTGTTCAAGAACGAGATAGTTGGTATGAAAGTTGTGGAGGTTAAACTAAATTTCAGACTCCATGCACACTATACGCTAAAAAATAAAAAATATTTAGCATTTTTTTGCCAGAGTTTTTGCAGTGTTTAGGAGCGTTTTCAAAAGTGTTTAGGAGCAGTAGCATTTTTTGTTAAGGCGTCGGCGGCCGCCAGCGTCCTTAACAACCAGTGTATAGCGAGTTGCTAAGGAGTGACTGGCAAGCCAGCCACCACATCCTTAACAACGGATGACTCATTACGGTAGCTGTCTGCTGGGCTCACCGATCAGAGGGTGCTGGTGGTCAATCATTGGCCGGCACCCACTGATCAGCTTGTGCTGTCACTAATCACAGCCCAGCCGGCACGCCTCCTACCCGGAAATGATCACAGTGATCCGGCACAGGAGAGCCGCTCTGCTCTCATATGTGAGGTGGTTGGCAAGCCTGCATAGTGCCACTGACTATCACTGATTGTAGGATTGTTTTTTTTTTTTTTTTTAAAGGTTAGGGGTTCTAAACTGCCACTGACCTCCAATAATTATGAGATTGTTTTTTGTGAGGTAAAACAATGAAAGGTAAATGTAAGCAATCCCAATGTTGGGAGACTTTTTTCCTTAATAAAGTAAAAAATGAAACCTAGTCTTTACTGAATGCAAGCAAAAGAAAAATAACATGAAACTAATTAGGGTACAGTGCTGTATGGTGATGTAATTGTTAGTCAAACTATCACAGCACTTAAAACTGAAAAATGGCCTGGTAATGACGGGGTACATACAGGCTAGTACTCAAGTGGCTAAAAATATGTTTTGTTTTATTTACTCAACACAGCCAAAGTACAGCAAGTCCTAGGGAGCAGATCGCACTTAAAAATTAATGATCAGCTTCACTGATAGGTAGTGCAACATGTGTGCTGTCTGGCAGCTTCTTCTGATTCCAAGCTGGCAAACGTCTGATTGTTGTAAGGCTAAGACACAGTAACAGTTTTTCCCAGACTGAACAGTTAAAAAGGGTCAAGTTTTGCTGATAAGTAATAAAAATGCAATAAAAAGAATTTTTTTGTAAGCAATTTTGCAAATAAATAGGTTTACTGCTGACGTGTCATGGTGTCATGGTGTTATACAACACCGCATATGTTTTTTTTTTTTGCAGTATTACAATGAGCATGTACTGATCCATGAGCACCAACAGCTGGGCTGACACTATGTGCTGTTTGCGCACATTTTCTCTGTATCTTCCACCAATCAATCCACTACCAGAACACTGTAAAATTCCTGTGCTGGTTTTTATCTTTCTAAAGTTTAAAACTTGCACAAAACTGACCACGTTCCCCCTACCTTCATGTGATAGTGCTCAAGTCTCAGAGCACTGAATTAGCATTGACCAATGACTTATGGAAGGCAGTGGAGGATGCACCATGATCCTATAATCAGAAGGTGTTTTTTGGGGCTTGTTGGCACCAGACTGAGTGGACAGGAAGGTATGGGGAAGGTATATGTGCAGGCACTTAAATAGTCAGTTGCTGGGCCAATCTTATACCGCACTTATTCCAAACCTAGACTACACCTATACCAACCTTACACTTCTGTATACAGAATCTTTACCACATCTGAACCACATCTAGATTGCACCTGTCCAAGACTATACCATATCTATACTGCACCTATACTGTATGCAGGTTAACTGGGACTGTTGTTAATTGCACCAACGCTCTTAAAGAGCCCCGACGATAGCCGGCAAAAAAGCATCTCAAAGCACTGCCCCTCCTGTAAGTATTAATTTGGAAGCCCCCTTTGTTTCCCTGCCCCTTCTGCTACCATCCTCCTTTTCTTTTGGACAGTGCATGCCTAGCTGGTATAAGACTAGCATCACCATCATAAAGGAGCTCTGGCAGTATAACTCCAGCACTTGGTAGATTAAACTTTACTACTGCTCACTGCTGCACTTGAGTTGGCATTGCTACTGTTAATGCTGATCCGGACACCAAATTCATCCTATGCCTAGTCCTTTCTGTTAATCGTGGTAAATTGTGTTATTATCATTGTTAATCAAGTTTATGCTTGCCTAGTTGCCAACCAGAATGGGTGGTAATATATTAAGTTTGCCTTTACTACCTGGTTTGGTGCCTGTTTTCTTTGATATACAGTAGGTCTACTACTGGTAGCAGTGCTGTTAGTGACTTTCTGTGATATTGTATGTTTCTACACTCAACCTAGTGTGTTAAAGTTTACATTTTTTTGGAAAAGGTCAAAGCAAAGAACAGAGGACCCCTTCTAATCAGCAGCTCCCATTGGGGGGAGAGTAGTACTTCACTTATTTTAAAACTTTACATTCATTGTTGAATTAATATGCAATACAGGAGTACCTTAAAATTTCAATACAGTAGGATAGTAGCCTTGGCCGCTGATAAGGCAGTACAGCCAGCCCTCCTGTACTGGGCCCGGGCCGAATCAGTTCAAAAGGGGGTCTGGGCCCCTGCTGAGTAGGAGGGCCAGCTGTACTGTCTTATTGCAGACACCAATCCTCTTCTGCTTCCCCCAGCAGCTCTGCCAGCTTTTCCTCCTCATTCTCCCTCCGGCTGCACTGCAGGGGGAATGGTACCAGCACATGTACCCATTCTATCTGCTGTCTCCGCACCCCTTTGTGCCCCTTTCCTCCACAGAGCTTCTGGCTTCCCTCCTTTTCTCTTCCGCTGGCAGCTGCTATAGGCACACATGGGGATGTTTCAGAATGGAGAGCGGGGGAAGGGGCTGGTAAATATGTCATCTACTGGCCCCTCCTTTCCTGAATGAACACAGTGAGCAATTGGTACCAATCACTTATATGACCATTAATCACTGAAGCATCGTAAACTGTGTTTGTGAATGAGCAGGAAGCCTCAGCTGAGGCTGATAAATCGATGTCCTTAGTCACTCTGACCTTGGGGGGGGGGGGGGGCGGGTGGGGGGTTCTGTCAGGTAGGCTGTATGGGGCCTTGTGATTTGTAACAGCAGCCTAGATAGTAGCAGTCCTCTACTCTCTTGCATTGTAGCTAATGGGAATAGCACATGGTTCCTACCTGCAGCAGCCAATATCCTCTCCACATCTGATGAAAGGCCATCCTGCTCCTGTATGATGGGTGTTATATTGGTGCTTATTTATTTCACTCCCTGCTGATTGGCTGCTGCAGAAAGCAGGGAAGCTGTTTCCTGAGTCACATTGATAACGGAGTGACCTGCCAACATTCCAAAAAATGTAACACAAATCCCTTATTAGAGCCATGCTGCCAATGAGGCCAATTGAGCCAGGTAGCTACGGTGGTACTCATGGAGGCACCACTGAGGCCAAAGTGGTCATACCAGGTACCAGGCAAGTGTTCAGTAATTCCCCCCTCAGGCAGCATCCCTTATAGTCCACAATCATCTGTGTCAAGTGGATCCAGTTTCTCATTTTAAAGTAAGCGGGTTTGCTGCAAACAGTTTTTTTCTGATTTCTTCCACATGCATACGACTAAAATAAAAAAGTATTTTCTTCTCTAAGGCCTCATGCACACTAACATAACATACTAACAATAAAACAGCGCTTCCACCTATAACAATCATAAATTATATAATAAAATGTTCATGTGCAAAAAAAATGTAACCAAATGTAAAGTGCTAAAATAATATAATATATAAGTGCAATGGTGTTCTAGATTGTCCGCAAAATATACATAAAGTGCAATGGTGCTCCAAAAATGTCCATAAAGTGTACAAAAGTGCTTGAAGGTAAAGAAAGTGCTGGAGTGCTTCAGACTAAACAGGCGGTGCGGGGTCTATCTCTCCCCTCCAGAATCCTCACTCACCGGAAACAATGGACCCTCAGCTTTTCAGTCTCGGGGGTCAGAGAAGCTTATATTTGGTGAGATGAGTCCTTATTCCACCTGTTCGATGTTTCCCCTCTATCACTGGGTATCGCCTTGCAAAGGGTCTTTAGGGCTCAAGCAAAATGAACAGCCGACATAGTGAAGTCCATTTGATAAAAAATGTAATTTGCGCATATATTATTACTTACAAGACGGGTAATGTAAAGGAAACTTATAGGAAGAAAAGCAATTCTTCCAGCAACGCTGTCTGGCATGCGTTCCACGGAAGGCAGGAAGTGAGAATCCTTTTTTTTGCAACAGATAGAGCTTTCTTTGGTGGTATTTAATCATCACTGGGATTTTCTTAGTTTCTGTTATAAAATTGGGTAAATAAGTAATTTTACTTCTTCACTGATATGCGCTGATAAAGCTGCACTGATGGGCACTGATCAGGCAGCACTGATGGGCACTGATCAGGCAGCACTGATGGGCACTGATAGGCGGCACTGACAGGCACTATTAGGTGCCACTGGTGGGCACTGATAGGCGGCAATGGTAGGCATCACTGATAGGCACTGACAGGCAGCACTAATGGGCACTGACAGGCAGCACTGGTGGGCACTGATTGGCAGCCCTGGTGGGCACTGTTGGAGTTGCAGTTATAATCAGTGCCCTGATTATCATTGTAGATGCCCCTTGTGTGGATTTGCCAGTTATCAGCTCTCCTCTCACGTGCTGTCAGCGCGAGGAGAGGAATGCCGATAACGGGTAAATCTGGTTTACACTGTGATCGGCTAGAAGAGTCCTAGAAGGGTTGTTTTTCTAACACTGCATTGGGTCATGTAATGTGGCTTGTTTAGATACGTATAGCAAAGAAGATGCCTGCACAGCGGCTTTCCTAGCTATGAAAAAAAAAAAGCAAGATACAGCAGAACACGCAAGTAAACAATTTACTAACTTCAATCTGCAAGGGCAGCAAACTGCTATTTTTTTTTTCAAAGAAAAGACATCTTGCATTTCAAACCTGCTGCAGATTACATATTTTCTAGGAAGATTGCATAAATCTGTCACTATTTTATCTTCAAAAACTGTATCATCCAAAAAAGAAAAAAAAAAACACAATCTTGAAGCATAAAGATCACAAACTCTATAAGCTCACCAATATTAACTGCTACCGTTGAACTCCAGAAACATAAAGCATGCAAAAAAAAAAAAAAGAACTTTCTGTCAGTTTTATTATGTCTCCAAAGGTTCCCCTTGAAAGACAAGAGTGACCTTGATATGCTGAGTTGGCACATGCCAGTGAATTAATGGCAGGACGTCGCTGGAGGGAGGCTCGCAGAAACAAAACAGCGCCAAGGGCTGTGTTCTGCTCTGATCATTAACTAGATGAATCAAAGTGATACATCAAATAAACTAATCTGGTGCTGGCCTTTTTACTTTGTGTAGGACCTCGGATACAGAGAGCTGCACTGTTTTCGGTATCTTAAAACACAAAAGTGTTGCAAAATAAGGCTAGGGCGCGAGTCGAATCCCAGAACTGGCAGGGAATTTTTCTTCCCCTCCTCTGCCCTGTTTCTTGCAATGTTTGCCAAGTTTGATAGCTTGCTGACACATCAAAAGCTACTTCTGTCTCTTTAGAGGCCAGCAGGAATAGAGATGGAAGTGAGTCTGACAGTGGTAAAGATAATGAGGGCAGATTAGCCCCTTCTGTCTGTGTGTGTCATGTCTAAGCGTTGCTGGCACACGGGTGGGCGGCATTGCAAGGATGGGCAGGGTGGGTAATCTGACATACAGCAATTTCAAAATACGATCGGAGACACACTTCAAGAGACAGTAGCATAGAACAGCTCAATAAAAGCATGTCTGCTAAACTACAACTTAAAGCCCAACTAAAGTCATATACATATGTAGTGATTTATTCATTTATTTATTACAAGTACTTAAATAGCTCAAAGAATTTACACAACACTTTACATTTATTGTACATTCCTATCAGTCCCTGCCTTCAAGGAGCTTACAATCTAAGGTCCCTAACTCACATTCATACATACACATACTAGGGCCAATTTTTACAGGAGCCAATTAACCTGCCAACATGTCTTTGGAGTGTAGGAGGAAACCGAAGTACCCAGAAGAAACCCGCACAGGCACAAGAAGAACATATTGTACTAACAGCATCCATTTTTGCAGCCTAACATTCACTTTCCTATTAAGGTGGTTGTGGAGGGAATCTAAAAATGGCATGTCTAATAGGCATCAGATCAAGACAGATACTGAACTGGCTTAAAGGCCGTGTCCAAAGGGTGGTAATAAACAGCGCATACTCAGACTGGTCTGAGGTAGTAAGCGGGGTGCCCCAGGGCTCAGTCCTGGGACCAACCTTGTTCAATTTATTCATAAACAGCATTGAGGACGGGATCAGTAGTTCGTTATCAGTTTTTGCAGATGACACAAAATTGGCCAGGGCAATAACTGCACAGCATGAAGCAGATATCCTACAGAATGACCTGGACAAAATTACGGAGTGGGCAACGACATGGCAAATGAGGTTTAATGTGGAGAAGTGTAAGGTTTTGTACTTGGGGACTAAAAACATAAAAGCACAATACACGTTAGGAGGGGAACCCTTGGGGGAATCAAAAATGGAGAAAGATCTGGGAGTCTTGGTTGATGATAGATTAGGCAACAGCATGCAATGTCAAGCGGCAGCTTCCAAAGCCAACAGAATATTAGCATGCATAAAGAAAGGGATGTATTCCAGAGATAAGACTATAATCCTTCCACTTTATAAAACTCTGGTCCGACCGCATCTGGAGTATTCTGTCCAGTTCTGGTCGCCAGTCCTCAGGAGGGATGTGTTGGAGCTCGAGAGAGTCCAGAGAAGGGCAACTAAACTGATTAGGGCATTGGAGGACCTTAACTATGAAGAGCGGCTGCAATCGCTCGATTTATTTTCCCTGGAGAGGAGACGTCTGAGAGGGGACATGATAGCAATTTATAAATATCTTAATGGGGATCTCAGCTTAGAAAAAAAGCTATTCATTCGAAGGAATTGCATGAGGACTCGAGGACATACAATGCGATTAGAGGAGAAGTGTTTTAACCTCAGGCAACGAGGAGGGGTCTTTACTGTTAGGGCTACAAGATTGTGGAATTGTCTACCACAAGAGGTGGTTTCTGTGGGTAGTATGGTGGCTTTCAAAAGACTCTTAGACTTACATCTCAAGGATCAGGACATTAAGGGCTATGTTAGATGATTACAGCCACACACACCTACACAGGTTGAACTGGATGGACTATTGTCTTTATTCAACCTCACCTACTATGTAACTATGTAACTATGTAACTATGTAAGACCTAGTGCACTGTATAATAGTGTTTTTTCGGCCAGGGTAACATAACACTCTGTGGTGCCATTTGTGTTCCCCTGGGGAGCACGAGACTTAGTTTACCCTGGTTCAGAGATGGGCAAGAGGACTTTGTGATGCAGCAGGGACTACGTAGTGTTTAGCACTCTGATGTTATGGGAAGAGTCTGATTTGTTGGGGGGACTCTGTGATGGGAGTACTTTGATGTGATTAAGGGCTCTGATGTATAGGGGGACTTTGTGGTGATGGGGGGCCTCTGATGTATATGGGGAACTTTGACAAGATAAGGGGACTGTGATGTGTAAAGGGTGCACTAACTAAAAAAAAGGTTGAGAAACACTTTATTATATATATATATATATATATATATATATATATATGTAAAAGAACTGGTTGGACACACACTTCCCCTTTCCCTTGTCTGCAATACAAGTCTGTGGACAAGAGGTGTGGCTGTTAGTCAGCTCTGTTTGCACAGGGCACTGCAATGTCAGGACTGGAAACAAATTTTTACATTAACGGCTTGCAGGCCATACGCTGTATATATATAGGTGGCTCTGCTGTGCAGGATCATGTACCCAGTACGTGATCCTGCACTTCAAGGTCTGGGGCACACGCACGCTGCCAGAAGCCCCATCCTGCTGTGATTAGACAACGTGGGAGCTGATCGGTGGGTACAGCGAACTCAATATCCACCTGCACCCGTCCATGCTTTGGTACACAGGCAGAATGGTGGTGTGCCTATGTAAACAAAGCAGATCGCCGTTCTGTCAGTACAGAAAGCATGGAACCTGGGTCTCTGCTAAGCAGGGGCACTGATCCATGCCTTCTCCTAGTACAAGCACCTCCCCCACAGTAGTGAAGCACTGATCCATGCCTTCTCCTAGTACAAGCACCTCCCCCACAGTAGTGAAGCACTGATCCATGCCTTCTCCTAGTACAAGCACCTCCCCTTCAGTAGTGAAGCACTGATCCATGCCTTCTCCTAGTACAAGCACCTCCCCCACAGTAGTGAAGCACTGATCCATGCCTTCTCCTAGTACAAGCACCTCCCCCACAGTACTGAAGCACTGATCCATGCCTTCTCCTAGTACAAGCACCTCCCCCACAGTAGTGAAGCACTGATCCATGCCTTCTCCTAGTACAAGCACCTCCCCCACAGTAGTGAAGCACTGATCCATGCCTTCTCCTAGTACAAGCACCTCCCCCACAGTAGTGAAGCACTGATCCATGCCTTCTCCTAGTACAAGCACCTCCCCCACATTAGTGAAGCACTGATCCATGCCTTCTCCTAGTACAAGCACCTTCCCTACAGTAGTGAAGCACTGATCAATGCCTTCTCCTAGTACAAGCACCTCCCCCACAGTAGTGAAGCACTGATCCATGCCTTCTCCTAGTACAAGCACCTCCCCCACAGTAGTGAAGCACTGATCCATGCCTTCTCCTAGTACAAGCACCTCCCCCACAGTACTGAAGCACTGATCCATGCCTTCTCCTAGTACAAGCACCTCCCCCACAGTAGTGAAGCACTGATCCATGCCTTCTCCTAGTACAAGCACCTCCCCCACAGTAGTGAAGCACTGATCCATGCCTTCTAGTACAAGCACCTCCCCCACATTAGTGAAGCACTGATCCATGCCTTCTCCTAGTACAAGCACCTCCCCCACAGTAGTGAAGCACTGATCAATGCCTTCTCCTAGTACAAGCACCTCCCCCACAGTAGTGAAGCACTGATCCATGCCTTCTCCTAGTACAAGCACCTCCCCCATAGTAGTGAAGCACTGATCCATGCCTTCTCCTAGTACAAGCACCTCCCCCATAGTAGTGAAGCACTGTTCCATGCCTTCTTCTAGTACAAGCACCTCCCCCACAGTAGTGAAGCACTGATCAGGTACACATTTAAACCTTTGATAGCCCCTGATGTTAACCCCTTCCCAGCCATCCCTGTATTAGTGTCACTAGTCCCCAAAAAGTTAGTGTCCCGACTATCCGCCACAATATCGCAGTGCCCCTATAAGTCGGTGATCACCGCCATTACTAGTAAAAAAAGTATTAATTAATAAAATATCCCCTAGTTTGTACACACTATAACTTATGTGCAACCCAATCTATATACACTTATTGGGAATTTTTTTTTATCAAAAACCTCAGAATACAGATTGGCATATATTGATGAAGAAATTTGATTTTATTACATTTTTTATTGGATATTTTTTATAGCAGAAAGTAAAAAAAATATCAAACACCACCAAAAGAAAGTTCTGTTTGTGGGAAAAAAAGGGCATACATTTTGTTTAGGTACAGTGTCGCATGACTGCACATTTGTCAGTTAAAGTAAGGTAGTCAGTAAACCTGAGGTCAAGTGGTTAAGCAAAGGATAGTTTAAGGCATTTCTAAGCAAAAAATAATCATTTAAAGCATAATGGGCTACAGGACTAGGTATAAAAAGATGTCAGTTTTCAAATGGGCTTTAAAGTATATTTGGCATTCGAGTGTTTGTAAAGCTAATCACTAAAATCTCATATCAAATATCATGTAAATGCGTTTTCAACAGTAATAGTTTACGATATTTTCCATTCTGCATCAATTAAAAAATTAAAGGAACACTTTTTAATCAGAGTATAGCATCAAGTCAATTAAACTTCTGGGATATTGATCTGGTCAGTTAAGTAGCAGAGGGGGTTGTTAATTGGTTTCAGCTGCTTTGGTGTTAATGTAATTACCAGGGGCACTAGATGGGCAACAATGGGACGGCCTTCAAAACAGGAATGGTTTTACAGGTGGAGGCTACTGAAATTTTCACTAGTTTTGAATTTAAATAGGATCAGTGTCACTACTGGTAGCATGAAGCAATACCTGGACCCTATAGAGGTTGCACAGGCAGTCCAACTCCTCCAGGATGGCACATCAATATGTGTCATCGCCAGAAGGTTTGCTGTGTCTCCCACCACAGTCTCAAGAGCATGGAGGAGATTCCAGGAGGCAGGCAGTTACAATAGGAGAGCTAGACAGGGCCATAGAAGGTCTTTAACCCATCAGCAGGACCGGTATCTGCTCCTTTGTACAAGGAGGAACAGAATGAGCACTGCCAGAGCCCTACAAAATTACCTCCAGCAGGCCACTGGTGTGAATGTATCTGATCAAACAATCAGAAACAGACTTTATGAGGGTGGCCTGAGGCACCAACGTTCTCTAGTGGGCCCTGTGCTTATTGCCTGGCACCGTGGAGCTTGATTGGCATGTGGCATTGAACAGAATTGGCATGTCCGCCATTGGCGCCCTGTGATTTTCACAGATGAGAGCAGGTTTACCCTGAGCACATGACAGACGTAATAAGGGTCTGGAGAAGCCGCAGAGAATGTTTATGTTGCCTGTAACATCGTTCAATCCTCAGACCCATTGTCAGACCCTACGCTGGTGCAGTGTGTCCTTGGATCCTCCTGGTGCACGACAATGCCCTGCCTCATGTGGCGAGAGTATGCAGCCAGTTCCTGGAGGATAAAGGAATTGATACCATTGAATGGCCCCCATGCTCGCCTGACCTAAATCCAATAGAACACCTCTAGGACATTATGTTTTGGTCCATCTGACACCACCAGGTTGCATCTCAGTCTGTTCAGGAGCTCAGTAATTCCCTGGTCCAGATCTGGGCGCAAATAACCCAGGGCGCCATCCGTCGTCTCATTAGGAGCATGTCCCAATGTTGTCAGGCATGCATATAAGCACGTGGGGCCATACAAACTACTGAGAACCATTTTGAGTTGCTGCAATTCAATTTCAGCAAAATGGATTAGCCTGCTGCATGATTTTTTCACTTTGATTTTCGGGGTGTCTTTGATTTCAGCCCTCTGTAGGTTGATCATTTTTATGTTGATTAAACAATGTGGCATCCTTTCCTTCCTAACACATCACCCAGTCCATATCAGTATACTGTAGATATCCAGCATGACATTTTTCTCCATTGAGATCGGATGTGTTTTCAAAGTGTTCCTTTAATTTTTTTGAGCAGGTTATTATGTTAATCAGTTTACACTTATTTTTTTATTACTTTTCTCCATCTAGCGTACCAGCAGTTTTGGAACTTTCGATCGGTTTAAGAAGCCTTCCATTTCCAAACCAGAAGACTTGAATGAGGTCAGCAACTTATGGCATTTCCACCACACTACCCTGTAACAATATTTGTCTTTTTATTTATACATTAATGTAACGCTCCTGCGTTTTTATAGTAAGCTGGATTTGCAGCTGCAGAATCTCCACTCAGTAGTCATGTAGAGATGTGTTGAATTACCAGATCCAACTCTCCAGACTCATCACTGTGGACCCGCCTGCTTCAGCATACAGATATACACACACTCAATAAGATGTTCCTGGAGTGATAGGATGTATATGACAGTATAGAGGTGATGTGCTGAAGGGACAGGGGTGAGCAGTGTTAGCAATGATAAGCACTTGATAGTAATGTTCAGGAGAGTAATAGACGGTAATAGGTAGGATGCAGATAGGTTAGTAATCATGTATGGTAATAGGTGGTAAGGACAGCAGATGATATACAGGAGAGACTAACCCAGTGCAAGGATAGATGGTAGTAGACTCAAGAGCTAGCAATCTATGTAACAGTGCAGATGATAGAATTAGTAATGCATAGATAGTAACAGTCCTTAATGTGCAGAAGTAGATAGTGTAAGTTAGTTATGGAGGAATCCCCTGTGGGGTACTTATCACTAGTAAGGTTAGTAAGTAGAGGGGTCCGGTAGTGAGGGAGTGATCCGGTAGCGAGATACGGGATCTTTATCGAGGTTCCAGTCTGTTCCAGGTAAAGAGAATAGCTGGAGGCTCCGGCAGCATAAGACAAGGCTTGTAAGCATGCGGTTTGAACGAACAACCTGAGAGAGAAAGCCGGCGATTGAAATAGCCGCTCAGAGCGGCGCTCAGTGATGATGTCATACGGCTTAAAGGTATATGCGTTCCACCTAACTAAAAAGGTGGGACGCAATATGAAAAGGAAAATGGGCAATAAGGGTACCAAAGGTACCAGAATCTTACAGTACCCCCCCCCCTTAAGGCCGGCTCCGGAAGGCCTATAGCACTGGTTTCTCCGGGTATTTAGAGTGAAACCTTCGTATAAGCCTAGGTGCGTGAACATCAGAAGTATCCAACCAGGTGTCGTCTTGGGGTCCATAGTTCTTCCATCTTATGAGATATTGGAGTCTTCCTCTGTGGATACGAGAATCCAAAATCTCCCTAATCTCAAATTCTTCTCCGCCTTCAACTTGTATTGGAGGTGGAGGCAAGATGGTAGGCCTTATTCCTTGGTTAGGAACATGTGGTTTCAGTAGCGACACATGAAAGATGGGATGTATTCTGAGATCTGCCGGTAAAGTGAGTTGTACTGCAGCTTTTCCAATGAGTTTCTTAATTGGGAAGGGTCCCAGAAATAAAGGTCCAAGCTTTTTGCTAGGGATCTTTAACCTTAAATTTTTCGTCGATAGCCAAACGAGGTCCCCAATAGCATATTGAGGAGAAGGTCTTCTACGAAGGTCGTAGTACCTTTTTTGTTGACTGTGAGCGTGTGAGATGGTGGTATTAAGTAAACCCAGAGAGTCTTTTATTTGGGTAAGATAATCCGAGGCTACTGGGTTACTTGATGGTAGGATGCGTGGTGGAAGAAGTGTGGGATGAAACCCATAGTTTAAGTAGAACGGACTTTGCTTAGTAGTACTGTGGGTTGCTTTGTTATAAGCAAATTCCGCCAGAGGGAGGAGGTCCACCCAATCATCCTGTAGGTATGAGGTGTAGCAACGTAGATATTGTTCAATGCACTGGTTGACTCTTTTAGTCTGTCCGTTGGTCTGAGGGTGGTAAGGAGAAGTGAGCTTTCGCTCAATCCGTAGTATGTGACATAGAGCTTGCCAAAACTTGGAGATGAACTGTGAACCACGGTCGGATAAAAGAGTCTTTGGAATTCCATGTAACTTGAACACATGTTTCATTAGTAATTCCGCTGTTTGCTTAGATGAAGGTAGTCTGCGAATAGAAATGAAATGTGCCATCTTTGTCAGATGGTCCACTGACACTAGAATGGTATTAAATCCTTTGGAAGGTGGTAGTTCTACTATAAAGTCTAAGGACACAACTTCCCATGGAACCTGGGGTATTGGTAGACTGCAGAGTAGACCAGATGGTTTTGTAGTGTCAATTTTGGACCTTGCACAGATGTCACATGAAGAAACTAATTTTTGTACAGACGTCTTCATATCAGGCCACCAAAACTGCCTGGTAAGCAAATTAAGGGTCTTAGTCATACCCATATGTCCTGCCATAGGCACATCATGTGACAATTCCAAGATCTTGGTGCGCATAGTAGGGGGTATGTAGAGTTTGTCGTTGTAGTAGAGGAAGCCTTCTGCATCAGTAGTTAGTTGTGGTGGAGGTGAATCCAATCCTATACTGTGCAAAATCTCTTCCTTCAGGGAACGAACAACACCAATAATACGTTCATAGGGTATTATAGGAATAGAAGGAACTTCAGCGCAGTTATCTTCGGTTAATCGTGATAGCGCATCCGCTTTTTTGTTTTTGTCTGCAGGTGTGTAGGTCACTAGGAAGTTGAATCTTAGGAAGAATAATGACCATCGTACCTGCCGGTGGGAAAGAGTTTTGTTAGTCTGAAGGTATTGAAGATTTTTATGATCTGTATATATGAGTATTGGTAATCGGGTACCTTCAAGTAAATGTCGCCAATTCTCTAGTGCCAGTTTTATGGCAAGCAACTCTTTTTCACCCACTGGGTAATTCACCTCTGGGCTGCTTAGTGATTTAGAGAAAAAAGCAACTGGGTGGAGTGGTGAAGTATTTGTTGGTCGTTGGGAGAGAACTGCTCCTACTGCCATGTTTGACGCATCTACCTCCAGAGTATATTGGAGGGATGGGTCTGGATGGCGTAGTATGGGAGCAGAAGTAAAGCTTGATTTTAACAAGTGGAAAGCTCCATTTGCTTCTTCTGACCATTTGAATGGTTTCTTTATACTTGTAAGTTGTGTGAGAGGTCTCACAATAGCAGAGAAGTTCTTGATGAACTTCCTATAGAAGTTTGAAAATCCGAGGAATCGCTGTAATGCCTTACGAGTTGTTGGTATAGGCCAATCCAGAATACAGGATATCTTGCTCATATCCATCTTGATTCCGGTTTTAGATATGATGTATCCTAGGAATAGTATTTCTTCTTTATGAAATAGGCATTTTTTTAATTTCACGTATAGGTTGTGTGCGAGTAATCTGGATAACACAAGTCTTACATGTTTTATATGTTCAGACAAAGATCGAGAATAGATAAGTATATCGTCCAGATATACCACAACACAGACATCAAGTAAGTCTCTGAAGATGTAATTTATGAATCTTTGAAAAGCTGCGGGAGCATTACACAACCCGAAAGGCATCACAAGATATTCGAATAATCCGTATCTGGTTCTGAATGCTGTCTTCCACTCATCTCCGTCACGGATTCGGATAAGATTGTATGCCCCTTTTAGGTCCAATTTAGAAAAGTAAGTAGCCCCACGCACTTGTTCAATGAGTTCAGGAATGAGCGGTAAAGGATAACGATCCTTTATCGTAATGGTATTTAGTTGCCTATAGTCAATAATAGGCCTAAGACTTGAATCCTTATTGCGGACAAAGAAAAGTCCTGCAGCTGTGGAAGAAGTAGAGGGTCTGATGAACCCTTTCGCCAAATTCTCATCCAAGTATTCCTTGAGATGAGAAAGTTCATCCTGTAAAAGAGGATAAACATGGCCGAAAGGCAATTTGCTATTAGGGAGTAGATTGATAGAACAATCATAGTCCCTATGGGGAGGCAACACTTGAGCATTTTTCTCAAGGAAGACTTCGGACAGTTTCTGATAGCATAGTGGTGTAATCTCATCTGACACCACAGACAGGATCTTTCCATAAGATGGGAGGTTACATGTGATCTCGCAATAGTGAGAAGGGAAGGTTAGAGTCCGTGTTTTCCAATTTATGGTTGGTTGATGTATGTGTAACCAGGGAAGTCCCAAAATAATGGGAAAATGTGGTGAAGGTAGTACATCAAAAGTGGTGGTCTCCATATGAGACTCGTTAGCAGTGACAAGGAGTGCTTGTGTCTGATTGGTGATTGGACCAGAAGATAACGGAATACCGTTAATGAAACTAACAGAGACAGGTTTAGGTTTTGAAATAATAGGTATTTTATTTAAGGTAACAAAACATGTATCGATATAGTTCCCACAAGATCCTGTGTCGATCATAGCCTTGGTGGTGATCCTAGTCTGGTCCCACTGCAATGTCAAATGAACAAAGAGGTAGGGATTAATAAAAGGAAGTCGTTAATCCCCCTAGTAAGACATGTGAACACTCACCCTCTTTTTTGCGGACAAGGGGACAGACGCTTATCAAATGATCCGGGGATGCGCAGTACATGCAGAGATTTCTGGATCTTCTCCTGGCTCGTTCAGTGGTCGATAAAGGTGGGCGTATGGTTCCTACCTCCATAGGAGTAGGGTCAACGGCCAAAATCCGAGAAGGACTGGACAATGGCATTCCCATTTTCTCAGCCTTTCTTTCTCGCAGTCGCCTGTCAATGTTGATACTAAGTTGTATTAAGGCATCCAAGGTGCCAGGTAAATCCGCTCGGGCGAGCTCGTCTTTAACGGCTTCTGACAACCCGAGCCTGAACTGAGTTCGCAGAGATGTATCATTCCACCCTGAATCAAGGGTCCATCTTTTGAACTCTGCTACAAAGTCTTCAACAGGTCTCCTTCCTTGTTTTAAAGCCCTCAATTGGATATCAGCAGTACTCTGCCTTCATATAAGCTAGCGAGTTCCGCTAGGAATAAGGGATAGGAGTTGAGAAGAGGATCATCTTTCTCAAAGAGAGAGTCTGCCCAGGCCCGTGGATCACCCGTTAAATATGAGATAGTGGTACAGACTTTAATTTTATCAGTAGGGTAAGTACGAGGTTTTAGCAAAAAAAGCAATTGACATGCGTTTTTGAATTCACAAAATTTTTTCCGATCACCTGTAAACACTAGAGGAGGGTTTATTTTAGGTTCAGGGGGCTGAGCAGCAGTAAGCTGTGAGAGACGGGTTATCTGCTGTCTCAGAGTCTGATTTTCATCTTTTACTTCAGTAAGAGCAAGTATTAATGCATTTACTTTTTGTGTTAATTGTATCACTTGAGTGGGTAATTCTGCTGAATCCATTTTTTGGGTTCGTTCAATCTGTAACGCTCCTGCGTTTTTATAGTAAGCTGGATTTGCAGCTGCAGAATCTCCACTCAGTAGTCATGTAGAGATGTGTTGAATTACCAGATCCAACTCTCCAGACTCATCACTGTGGACCCGCCTGCTTCAGCATACAGATATACACACACTCAATAAGATGTTCCTGGAGTGATAGGAAGTATATGACAGTATAGAGGTGATGTGCTGAAGGGACAGGGGTGAGCAGTGATAGAAATGATAAGCACTTGATAGTAATGTTCAGGAGAGTAATAGACGGTAATAGGTAGGATGCAGATAGGTTAGTAATCATGTATGGTAATAGGTGGTAAGGACAGCAGATGATATACAGGAGAGACTAACCCAGTGCAAGGATAGATGGTAGTAGACTCAAGAGCTAGCAATCTATGTAACAGTGCAGATGATAGAATTAGTAATACATAGATAGTAACAGTCCTTAATGTGCAGAAGTAGATAGTGTAAGTTAGTTATGGAGGAATCCCCTGTGGGGTACTTATCACTAGTAAGGTTAGTAAGTAGAGGGGTCCGGTAGTGAGGGAGTGATCCGGTAGCGAGATACGGGATCTTTATCAAGGTTCCGGTCTGTTCCAGGTAAAGAGAATAGCTGGAGGCTCCGGCAGCATAAGACAAGGCTTGTAAGCATGCGGTTTGAACGAACAACCTGAGAGAGAAAGCCGGCGATTGAAATAGCCGCTCAGAGCGGCGCTCAGTGATGATGTCATACGGCTTAAAGGTATATGCGTTCCACCTAACTAAAAAGGTGGGACGCAATATGAAAAGGAAAATGGGCAATAAGGGTACCAAAGGTACCAGAATCTTACAGTACCCCCCCCCCTTAAGGCCGGCTCCGGAAGGCCTATAGCACTGGTTTCTCCGGGTATTTAGAGTGAAACCTTCGTATAAGCCTAGGTGCGTGAACATCAGAAGTATCCAACCAGGTGTCGTCTTGGGGTCCATAGTTCTTCCATCTTATGAGATATTGGAGTCTTCCTCTGTGGATACGAGAATCCAAAATCTCCCTAAACTCAGCACATCCCCCCCCAGATAGGCTGCTAGTTGGGTTAGGCAAATTTCGTTCTTGTGGCTCTTCTGTAATCAGTTGAGCAGCCTGTGATTGCTTTGAGTTGTTCTGGGCTTTACTGGCTGCAGGTCTGATTGATTCCCTCTGCTTTCTGGAGGATTCTAGAATGTAATAAGCTGGATAAAGCAATCAATGGGCTGAAAATGTATGTTGTCACAGCCAATCCCTGGGGTAAGGCACCCAAATGGTGGCTGGGAGTGAGCATAATGAGTCTGTAGCCTGGAGTTGCCCTGTTCTTGTCCAGGAGGAGAAGTTCCCAGCCTAAAGGGCTGATGCCCTTCTGGACAGCCCTGCTGAAAGTTTTACTTGTTCTCATTGAGGTCCCAGCTATAGCAGAGCTGGAGGGGCCTATTTTGCTAGATTCCCTGAAGCTAACAGTGGAGTTATGCTAGGGATCTGATCTGGAAGATTTACTGAGGAGTCGTCTGCCTGAGACTGGAGGGTGGTATCAAGGTACCCGGGGACACTATGAGTACATCCCAGGCAAGCCTTAGTTTTAGTGCACCGGGGGTTAATCACAGGAACAGTGAATAGGATCCTTCACACAGGTCTGTACTCAAAGTGTCCCCGGGTACCTTGATACCACCCTCCAGTCTCAGGCAGACGACTCCTCAGTAAATCTTCCAGATCAGATCCCTAGCATAACTCCACTGTTGAGTGATGCTACCTATTTACTGTATATAGGAAGATATAATAAATGCATTTCATCCCTCTCTAAGCATTTATATTATACTGTAAATTCTGTATTTAAAGTATGGTATATTTTTACCATGTGGTTTGCATTATCGTCAACAGGAAGTGATGATAAAATTATCAATATCTGATTTTGGAAATTCCAATGCAATTTTATATTTATCCTTCAGCAGAAAAGACTGGCAGTTCATATTGTAATCTCTTAATCACTAAAAGAAAAGCACATTGTACTAGAATTTTAAACCATTATTTATAAAGGTAGTAATATAAATGTAATTTTAAGGTACATTCTATACAAATTTTTAAATTTTGACTTTGAACTTATTTAGAAGACAATTCCTATCCCAGCATTTAGCTGGTGCAATTGATTGGCCTACTAACTACAGTAAATTGCTATAGTTAGCAGTTTTTTTCTTGTCTGAATGACCCCTGAATCTCAGCCTGTGGAAATTCAGGTTTGCGTGTACCCTAGTTCATGCAGCTCCCCTTCTTACACGGCAGCCTCATCCCTACACATTAGAGTGGTGTTTTTTAAACCTGGGGTTCCTTCAGAGAAGCTGGGGGTTGCTTGAGTTGTGAGCAATGGTGGGTTGAGCTCCCACTTACCCTGACTACCACTATAAGGGAGGAATTTTCCACTAACTACCATGGGCAGCACAATGGCTAAGTGGTTAGAATTTCTGCCTAGTGGCACTTGGTTTGTTGGTTTAAATCCCAACCATGGCATTACCTGCCTTGAGTTTGCATGTTCTCCCCGTGCCTGCGTCAGTTTCTTCTGGGTATTCTGGTTTCATCCCACACTCCAAAAAACATGCTGGTAGGTTAATTAGCCCTAGTATGTGTATGTATGAATGTGAGTTAGGGTTCTTAGATTGTAACTCCTTGAGTGCAGGGACCAATATGATTGTACAATATACCGTATATGTAAAGTGATATGTAAATTGTTGGCGTTATATACCTGTAATTTAAATCTAAAGACTAACTTCTAATCGCATAACTCGGTCATTCCTGCAGCAAGAATCCGCAGATTCTTGCCGCAGGAATTCGGAAGCTGCAACAAACCGGCTGTGTGAAAGGGGTCTAAGGATATCTAGTGACAGACAGGAATTGCTGTGGGGGGACAGTGTGTAGGCAGGTGCAGTCTATATTCTCCAATGCAGGTGGCGCTCATCCACAGTGGCAATGCAGATATGGGGAGAGAAAAGAGGAACCTAGTTCCTCTAGCTGGGGTGTCCAATCTTTGGCCCTCCAGCTGTTCAGGAACTACAATTCCCATCATGCCTAGTTATGTATATGAATGTCAGAGATTTACAATGCCTCATGGGATGTGTAGTTTCGCAACAGCTGGAGGGCCATAGTTTGGACACCTAAGGCTTCCTCGGTTACAGGGAGGCAGCTACCCAATTGGATCCTGGTGCCCCATGTGACTTTGTTGGCTATCTTGGTTCAGACAGAGTTTATTTAAGACCCTGGTGCATAATTTGCGGGTGGCTAGTGCAGGGACGGGTTACCCATCTGTTGGGGACAATACTTAGAGCCAAAGAAAGTTTCAGTAGGGGTAGGGAATGTGCAGGGACCACAACAACCTTCCCGGAAAGCCTCCCTTTGAGTATGGACTGGCCAGGCCGCATTACGCTCCTCATGGCGGATGCTGACAGGATCTCCAGGTCTACAGTCTACTGTCCCATCACTGTTGCACTTTGTAATGGCACTTTTCCACTGCAAGTACCACATGGTACGGTGTTGGAACCGTTTGGTACGGTTTGGTTTTCCACTAAAGTAGTACTAAAGTTAAGTGGGTGGGATAACAACGATTCTCTGACCAATCAGTGGCTAGTAGTGACTGCATGCAAAGGATTGTGGGATATGGTACCAGTATGGTACCTCTTGGAACCACAATCGAGGTGGTAATGTTTTAGAGAGCCTTTACGTTCGGTTCCATGCAGTGGAAAAGCGCCGCCGTACCGTACCGAACCGTTCCAACACCGTACCATGCGGTACCAGCAGTGGAAAAGCACAAAAGCGAGCCGAACCATTCGGTACCATGCAGTGGAAAAGCGCCATAAGTGTCCCGGTCAGGTTGCCTCCCTGCTGGGCTGGTTGTGAACTGCTGAACTCTTGTTACAACATATTCCTGTCATTGCACTTGGACTCTGTGTGCTCATTGGCTGCCGCATCACGCTTTAACTACCCACAAGTGCCTTAAAGGAGGTGAGTATTGCAGCCAGAGCTGTTTATTTTTTATTTTGAAGCCTCTTGTGGGACCCTTTTAAGAAAAAAAAAGTTTACTGGCTGATTTCACTTGTTGCCTTGAATTTATGAAGTGCCTCGTAAAGTTCCTAGAAGAGAAAATGTGTGGTAATTTTGTTATGCCCTAAACTTTCCCAGCTAATGTGCATTTGTTCTAAAAACAGATGGGTGATTCCGACAGTATATTTGAAGGAGGAGGACCTCCAGACGGTGACAAGGCTTCCAATCATGCCGGAAGTCTGAGTAAAAAGATGAAAGCCATATCTCTGACCATGAGGAAAAAGATGGGCAAAAAGTACATCAAGGCTCTGTCTGAGGTGAAAATCATTAAATATTACTATAAAATCTTAAGCACAAAACTAGGTTTTTACACAACACTATGAAATAAAAAAAATAAATAAAAAATATTAAAGCATTTGTTACCCCAACATTTCATATTCCTGATATGTGGCTCCTGCACCATGTACTTGTATGAAAAAGTCTCCTGTTCTTTTTGTATTGCTTCCTTTATGTGAAATCCCTGGTGTTCCTGCCAGTCCCTCTGCTTTCCTATTAAAACCTGACCACACCAAGCAGGAGAACACACCGTGGTCAGTTCTCTAGCTATACTGGGAACTCAGTGTGCTCTCCTCCAATGATCAGACTTGTTCTGACACGCCCCTGCAGCACAACCATTCACTGGGAAGCTCAGTGTACTGTTGCTTCTCCTTCCCCCAGCTCTAGTGCAGCTGAGGACAGAAGGAATGTGATCACTTATAAAAAAGGGAAAAAAGGTATTTATAATGTATTTTTATATCTATACTAAAATGTTTTGCCTTTCATTTTTATTTTAAACTGAATGGGTTGTTTTACAAGGTGATCATTTACAATCACTTTAGGAAAGATCTAATTTCAGGGATTTAACTGTGTAAATAGTCCTCTGCAAAAGCAGAAATGACTTCTGGATAAAGTGGATTTTTTCCATGGGAGTCCTACAAATTTTATAGAAACCATGTTTTAGTTTGCAGTGGTCATGTCCAGATCAATACGCCTGCTAGGCCCCTCCCACCCCCCAACACACACACACACACACACACACTCCCCAACATGATTTATTTTCTATAAGGCAATCAAAAGTGCAGAAAATGTGAACAGAGCCCAACAAGCCATGCTTACATTTCGTTGAAAAAGTATTCATACACCTTGAAATTTTCCACATTTTATCATGTTATAACCAAAAATGTAAATGTATTTTATTGGGATTTCATGTGATAGACCAACACAAAGTGGCACATAATTGTGAAGTAGAAGAAAAATGATAAATGGTTTTCAACATTTTCTACAAATAAATATCTGAAAAGTGTGGCGTGCATTTGTATTCAGCCTCCTTTACTCTGATACCCCTAACTAAAATCCAGGGGGACCAATTGCCTTCAGAAGTCACCAAATTAATAAATAGAGTCCACCTGTGTGTAATTTAATATCAGTATAAATACAACTGTTCTGTGAAGCCCCCAGAGGTTTGTTAGAGAACCTTAGTGAACAAACAGCATCATGAAGGCCAAGGAACACGCCAAACAGGTCAGGGAGAAGTTTTAAGCAGGGTTAGGTTCTAAAAAAATATTCCAAGGTTTGAATATCTCATGGAGCACTGTTCAATCCATTGTCCAAAAATGGAAAGGGTATGGCACAACTGTAAACCTACTAAGACATGGCCGTCCACCTAAACTGACAGGCCGGGCAAGGAGAGCATTAATCAGAGAAGCAGCCAAGTGGTTCATGGTAACGCTGGAGGAGCTGCAGAGATCCAGAGCTCAGGTGGGAAAATCTGTCTACAGGACAACTATTAGTCATGCACTCCACAAATCTGGCCCTTATGGAAGAGTGGCAAGAAGAAAACCATTGTTGAAAGAATAAGAAGTACCATTTGCAGTTTGCAAGAAGCCATGTGGGGGACACAGCAAACATGTGGAAGAAGGTGCTCTGGTCAGATGAGACCAAAATTGAACTTTTTGGCCTAAAAGCAAAACGCTATGTGTGGCGGAAAATTTACACTACACATCACCCTGAACACACCATCCCCACTGTGAAACATGGTGGTGACAGCATCATGTTGTGGGCCTGCTTTTCTTCAGCAGGGACAGGGAAGCTGGTAAGAGTTGATGGGAAGATGGATGGAACCAAATACAGGGCAATCTTAGCATCCTAAGTATTCATAAAAACTTTAAAGTATATGAAAATCCTCATCTTGTAAAACAACCCATTCAGTTTAAAAAAGAAATGAAAGTCAAAACCTGTGTGTGTGTGTGTGTGTGTGTGTGTGTGTGTGTGTGTGTGTGTGTGTGTGTGTGTATATATATATATATATATATATATATATATATATATAACATTATAAATACTTTTTTTCCAGATAATCACATCACCCTCTGTTCTCAGCTACATAAGGAGCTCAAAGAGCTGGGGGAGGAGAAACAGCAGGGCACTGATCTTCCAAGTAAACGGCTGTGGGGGAGGGGGGGTGTCAGCACAAGTCTAATCATTGGAAGAGGGCAGGTTGAGTTCCCAGCATATCAAGAAAACTGACCACGCTGTGCTCCCATGCCTAGTGTGATCAGTTTTTAATAGGAAAGCAGAGAGACTGGCAGGAACACTGGGGATTTCATACAAAGGAAGCAATGGAAACTGAACAGAATTTTTTTTCATACAAGTACATAGTAAAATAGGCACATACCAGGAATTAGAAATGCTGGGGAGTAACATATTCTTTAAGTGGCATTCAAATGCCTTAAAGGCTAAGTAATCATTTGATCTATGAATGAAAATATGGGGAACGTTGGGTAAAATAATAAAAAAGGTTGTTTTCTTTTTATTTACCCTTTTGCAGAAAACCGTTTACACCATAGCAGCTTGTTCTATAATCATTGAAATTGAGTTTACAGTTTGATTGGTCTGTAATCCAATGAGTTATAAAGTGTTTGATCTCCCTGCACTGTCAGAGCCCAGCTTAGATATTCCTCTGGGGTGTTACAGTATCTGACCAATTAATACTTTAACACTCTCTATGTATAAACTTTATAGCTCCCATCAAGGTTAAATTCTGTAAAGACTTACAAAATAAATCACTTGATAAACTGTTATTTTATTACCCTCAATTAAGCAGAGGTGTTTTTTTTTTCCTCTTCAGAGCGAAGATGGAGATGGGAATTTTGCTGTGCGAGACAGTGACCCTACAGGTGGGCACGCTGCTGAGAAGTGCACTCTACGCGCCAGTGAATCCGTAGAAAGTCTTTACAGTCTGAATAGCGGTCAAAGTTCATCGAGTAAGTATTCATAAAAACACATCGTCAGATGGGGAGCCATCTAACAAATGACCTATAGGTACAGTTCCACAAGTTCCATCTTACTAATGTCTTGTGACATACCAGCAATGACAGATTGCATATCTTGATATCCTTCCAAATAACATAATTCAGTTGCAAATTGGCAGAAACTGTTTTGATATCTAATTCTCATACAACACCAGCCAAACATGTAAACACACAACTGAAAAAAATATAGGAAAAGTTTTACCGCCAAAAGATGTGTCCTGTGATCCCCCCAATCAGATCTTTGGTATATGGCTGCACAGAGTGACACCTCTGCAGTTCTGCAGTCTTAGTGTCACTGCCCCTCCTCCTCCCTGCTCTTTTGACTGCTGGTAAAAACATCACAATGTTGATGCCCACCCTGAGCTGACGTTTTAGTAGAGTTTCACTTTTGGGTGGAGTAAGCCTTTAACACACAAAAAAAAATTTTTGATTTTATTGCATGTATTCCCAGTGAGACCTAGATAGAAAAAAAAGAAACAGAAAAACAAGGATAACATTTTTTCACAAGTCATTTAGTGAACCAAAAATAAATAACAGCATCATTATATATGATTCAATACCATCAAATATTTTTTTTTAAAAATACAGAATAACCAATATATTATATCCATAATATGAAGAAACTCTCTGTACCAGGCCATCCCAGTCCGCCTCTGTACCAAGCCATCGCAACCTGCCTCTGTACCAGACCATCTCAACCTGCCTCTGTACCAGACCATCCCAACCTGCTTCTGTACCAGACCATCTCAACCTGCCTCTGTGCCAGGCCATCTCAACCTGCCTCTGTGCCAGGCCATCTCAACCTGCCTCTGTACCAGACCATCTCAACCTGCCTCTGTACCAGGCCATCCCAACCTGCCTCTGTACCAGGCCATCTCAACCTGCCTCTGTGCCAGGCCATCCCAACCTGCCTCTGTACCAGACCATCCCAACCTGCCTCTGTACCAGACCATCCCAACCTGCCTCTGTACCAGACCATCTCAACCTGCCTCTGTACCAGACCATCGCAAACTGCCTCTGTACCAGACCATCTCAACCTGCCTCTGTACCAGACCATCCCAACTTGCCTCTGTACCAGGCCATCCCAACCTGCCTCTGTCTGTAACAGACCATTCCAAACTGCCTCTGTACCAGACCATCTCAACCTACCTCTGTACCAGGCCATCCCAACCTGCCTCTGTACCAGGCCATCCCAACCTGCCTCTGTACCAGGCCATCCCAACCTGCCTCTGTACCAGCCCAGGCCATCCCAACCTGCCTCTGTACCAGGCCATCCCAACCTGCCTCTGTACCAGACCATCCCAACCTGCCTCTGTGCCAGGCCATCGCAACCTGCCTCTGTGCCAGGCCATCGCAACCTGCCTCTGTGCCAGGCGATTGCAACCTGCCTTTGTGCCAGGCCATCGCAACCTGCCTCTGTGCCAGGCCATCCCAACCTGCCTCTGTACCAGACCATCCCAACCTGCCTCTGTACCAGACCATCCCAACCTGCCTCTGTACCAGGCTATCTCAACCTGCCTCTGTACCAGGCCATCCCAACCTGCCCCTGTACCAGACCATCGCAACCTGCCTCTGTACCAGGCCATCGCAACCTGCTTCTGTACCAGGCCATCGCAACCTGCCTCTGTACCAGACCATCCCAACCTGCCTCTGTACAAGACCATCGCAACCTGCCTCTGTACCAGACCATCCCAACCTGTCTCTGTGCCAGGCCATCCCAACCTGCCTCTGTACCAGACCATCCCAACCTGCCTCTGTACCAGACCATCCCAACCTGCCTCTGTACCAGACCATCTCAACCTGCCTCTGTACCAGGCCATCCCAACCTGCCTCTGTACCAGGCCATCTCAACCTGCCTCTGTGCCTGGCCATCCCAACCTGCCTCTGTACCAGACCATCCCAACCTGCCTCTGTACCAGACCATCTCAACCTGCCTCTGTACCAGACCATCCCAACCTGCCTCTGTACCAAACCATCTCAACCTGCCTCTGTACCAGGCCATCCCAACCTGCCTCTGTACCAGGCCATCCCAACCTGCCTCTGTACCAGACCATCCCAACCTGCCTCTGTACCAGACCATCTCAACCTGCCTCTGTACCAGACCATCCCAACTTGCCTCTGTACCAGGCCATCCCAACCTGCCTCTGTCTGTACCAGACCATTTCAAACTGCCTCTGTACCAGACCATCTCAACCTACCTCTGTACCAGGCCATCCCAACCTGCCTCTGTACCAGGCCATCCCAACCTGCCTCTGTACCAGGCCATCCCAACCTGCCTCTGTACCAGCCCAGGCCATCCCAACCTGCCTCTGTACCAGGCCATCCCAACCTGCCTCTGTACCAGACCATCCCAACCTGCCTCTGTGCCAGGCCATCGCAACCTGCCTCTGTGCCAGGCCATCGCAACCTGCCTCTGTGCCAGGCCATCGCAACCTGCCTCTGTGGTAGGCCATCGCAACCTGCCTCTGTGCCAGGCCATCCCAACCTGCCTCTGTACCAGACCATCCCAACCTGCCTCTGTACCAGACCATCTCAACCTGCCTCTTTACCAGGCCATCCCAACCTGCCTCTGTACCAGACCATCCCAACCTGCCTCTGTACCAGACCATCGCAACCTGCCTCTGTACCAGGCCATCTCGACTTGAGTCTGTACCAGGCCATCCCAACCTGCCTCTGTACCAGACCATCCCAACCTGCCTCTGTACCAGACCATCTCAACCTGCCTCTGTACCAGGCCATCCCAACCTGCCTCTGTACCAGGCCATCTCAACCTGCCTCTGTACCAGGCCATCCCAACCTGCCTCTGTACCAAACCATCTCAACCTGCCTCTGTACCAGACCATCCCAACCTGCCTCTGTACCAAACCATCCCAACCTGCCTCTGTACCAGGCCATCCCAACCTGCCTCTGTACCAGACCATCCCAACCTGCCTCTGTACCAGACCATCCCAACCTGCCTCTGTACCAGACCATCCCAACCTGCCTCTGTACCAGACCATCTCAACCTGCCTCTGTACCAGACCATCCCAACCTGCCTCTGTACCAAACCATCTCAACCTGCCTCTGTACCAGGCCATCCTAACCTGCCTCTGTACCAGGCCATCCCAACCTGCCTCTGTACCAGGCCATCCCAACCTGCCTCTGTACCAAACCATCTCAACCTGCCTCTGTACCAGACCATCCCAACCTGCCTCTGTACCAAACCATCCCAACCTGCCTCTGTACCAGGCCATCCCAACCTGCCTCTGTACCAGACCATCCCAACCTGCCTCTGTACCAGACCATCTCAACCTGCCTCTGTACCAGACCATCCCAACTTGCCTCTGTACCAGGCCATCCCAACCTGCCTCTGTCTGTACCAGACCATCTCAACCTACCTCTGTACCAGGCCATCCCAACCTGCCTCTGTACCAGGCCATCCCAACCTGCCTCTGTACCAGCCCAGGCCATCCCAACCTGCCTCTGTACCAGGCCATCCCAACCTGCCTCTGTACCAGACCATCCCAACCTGCCTCTGTGCCAGGCCATCCCAACCTGCCTCTGTGCCAGGCCATCGCAACCTGCCTCTGTGCCAGGCTATCGCAACCTGCCTCTGTGCCAGGCCATCCCAACCTGCCTCTGTACCAGACCATCCCAATCTGCCTCTGTACCAGGCCATCGCAACCTGCCTCTGTACCAGACCATCTCAACCTGCCTCTGTACCAGACCATCCCAACCTGCCTCTGTACCAGACCATCTCAACCTGCCTCTGTACCAGGCCATCCCAACCTGCCTCTGTACCAGACCATCCCAACCTGCCTCTGTACCAGGCCATCTCGACTTGAGTCTGTACCAGGCCATCCCAACCTGCCTTTGTACCAGACCATCCCAATCTGCCTCTGTCTGTACCAGACCATTCCAAACTGCCTCTGTACCAGACCATCCCAACCTGCCTCTGTGCCAGACCATCTCAACCTGCCTCTGTACCAGACCATCCCAACCTGCCTCTGTACCAGACCATCTCAACCTGCCTCTGTACCAGACCATCCCAACTTGCCTCTGTACCAGGCCATCCCAACCTGCCTCTGTCTGTACCAGACCATCTCAATCTACCTCTGTACCAGGTCATCCCAACCTGCCTCTGTACCAGGCCATCCCAACCTGCCTCTGTACCAGCCCAGGCCATCCCAACCTGCCTCTGTACCAGGCCATCCCAACCTGCCTCTGTACCAGACCATCCCAACCTGCCTCTGTGCCAGGCCATCGCAACCTGCCTCTGTGCCAGGCAATCGCAACCTGCCTCTGTGCCAGGCCATCGCAACCTGCCTCTGTGCCAGGCCATCGCAACCTGCCTCTGTGCCAGGCCATCCCAACCTGCCTCTGTACCAGACCATCCCAATCTGCCTCTGTACCAGACCATCTCAACCTGCCTCTGTACCAGACCATCTCAACCTGCCTCTGTACCAGACATCCCAACCTGCCTCTGTACCAGACCATCTCAACCTGCCTCTGTACCAGGCCATCCCAACCTGCCTCTGTACCAGACCATCCCAACCTGCCTCTGTCTGTACCAGACCATTTCAAACTGCCTCTGTACCAGACCATCCCAACCTGCCTCTGTGCCAGACCATCTCAACCTGCCTCTGTACCAGACATCCCAACCTGCCTCTGTACCAGGCCATCCCAACCTGCCTCTGTACCAGCCCAGGCCATCCCAACCTGCCTCTGTACCAGGCCATCCCAACCTGCCTCTGTACCAGACCATCCCAACCTGCCTCTGTGCCAGGCCATCGCAACCTGCCTCTGTGCCAGGCCATCGCAACCTGCCTCTGTGCCAGGCCATCGCAACCTGCCTCTGTGCCAGGCCATCCCAACCTGCCCCTGTACCAGACCATCCCAATCTGCCTCTGTACCAGACCATCTCAACCTGCCTCTGTACCAGACCATCCCAACCTGCCTCTGTACCAGACCATCTCAACCTGCCTCTGTACCAGACCATCTCAACCTGCCTCTGTACCAGACATCCCAACCTGCCTCTGTACCAGACCATCTCAACCTGCCTCTGTACCAGGCCATCCCAACCTGCCTCTGTACCAGACCATCTCAACCTGCCTCTGTACCAGGCCATCCCAACCTGCCTCTGTACCAGACCATCCCAACCTGCCTCTGTACCAGGCCATCTCGACTTGAGTCTGTACCAGGCCATCCCAACCTGCCTCTGTACCAGACCATCCCAATCTGCCTCTGTCTGTACCAGACCATTCCAAACTGCCTCTGTACCAGACCATCCCAACCTGCCTCTGTGCCAGACCATCTCAACCTGCCTCTGTACCAGACATCGCAACCTGCCTCTGTACCAGACCATCCCAACTTGCCTCCGTACTAGGCCATCCCAACCTGCCTCTGTACCAGACCATCCCAACCTGCCTCTGTACCAGACCATCTCAACCTGCCTCTGTACCAGACCATCCCAACCTGCCTCTGTACCAGGCCATCCCAACCTGCCTCTGTACCAGACCATCCCAACCTGCCTCTGTACCAAACCATCTCAACTTGCCTCTGTACCAGACCATCGCAACCTGCCTCTGTACCAGGCCATGCCAGCCTGCAAAACGTCCTCATTGTAGTAGCCTGTGATACATAGAGAAAGCACCAGTCTCTTCTGGACACGCCTTAGAGATTTTCTGTCTGTATACTGAACACAGGGTGTCACTTCTGCATCTGTACCATTCAGAGAATGTCTTATATTTTTTTCAATGAATACAAGAGATTCTGTGTGTGGATGAGGCAGAGATTGTGACATTATCCGGGTCCTTGGTAGGTGTTCAGTATACAGAAGGCAAGTCTTTCCAGCAGTACCCAGAATTGACCAGCATTGATTGTACATAGCACAATATACTACAATGAATTTCTGAATCCCCAGCAACCCTCTAAAAGGGAGATATGAAGTAGATGTAATCAAGTGGGACAAATGAACAATGAACGTTTGAAAAAAAAAAAAAATGTAATATAAAATAATTCATTTCTAAAAAAACACAAATGCTTATTTACAGGTGGTGTAACAAGTTGCTCTGATGGGACTAGCAACAGAGACAGTTTCAGACTTGATGATGATGTTCCTTACACCGGACCATTTTGTGGTCGAGCAAGGGTTCATACTGACTTTACCCCCAGTCCGTATGACACCGATTCCCTAAAAATCAAGGTAACGTACGGTGCTAGTTTTCTTATAAACACATACACCCAGTTCATTCATGATTTCATAATGACCATTTTCTACATGTGTTTTCCAGAAAGGAGACATTATAGACATTATATACAAAACCCCCATGGGCATTTGGACCGGCATGTTGCATAACAAAATTGGGAATTTCAAGTTCATATATGTTGACATCATTTCTGAAGAGGAAACACCTGTCCCAAGGAAGATAGTGAGAAGGAAAAGTAAGCGGCCAAGGCCCAAAACATTACAGGAACTTCTGGAAAGGTTCAATCTTCAGGTGAGTAATATCACAGAATCACTATAACACAATATAATACCACAATAAAAGAAAAGTTCTCTTTGGAGATTTTTTAAATTCATCACTCGTCTTACACCTCACGCCTAGCCTAACCCTCACCTTATCTACTTCAGCCACGGAAGGTTTTACCCCCTAATGACCAGACCATTTTTTTGCGATTCGGCACTGCGTTACTTTAACGTAAAATTGCACAGTCGCGCGATGGTGTAGCCAAATACAATTGATTTACCTTTTTTCCCCACAAATAGAGCTTTCTTTTGGTGGTATTTGATCACCTCTGCGATTTTTAGATTTTACGCTATAATCAGAAGAAGAGCAACAATTGTGAAAAAAACACAATATTTTTACTTTCTGCTATAAAACATTCCCAATAACCAAATTTTAAAAATTACATTTTTTTATCAGTTTAGGCCAATTTGTATTCTGCTACATATTTTTGGTAAAAAAAAAAAATCCCAAAAAGCGTATTTTAATTGGTTTTCGCAAAAGTTATAGCGTTCACAAACTACGGGATAGATTTTTGGATTTTAAATGTATTTTTTTGTTTTATTAGTAATGGCAGCGATCTGCGATTTTTAGCAGGACTGCGACATTGCGGCGGACAGATCGAACCCCTTACTGACATTTTTGACACTTTTTGGGGACCAGTGACATTAATACAGTAATCAGTGCTAAATAGTATGCACTGTTACTGTATAAATGGCACTGGCAGGGAAGGGGTTAACACTGGGGGGTGATCAAAGGGTTAATGTGTGCCTAAATATGCTTGCTCACTGTGTAGGGGGATAATTCTGTGACAGGCACAGAGAGATCAGTGTTTCAGCTTGGCTGAAACTTCTGATCTCTCCCTGCCTGTCTGACAGAAGACTCGCCTGCTTTGTTTACATAAGCAGGTGGGTCTTCTGTCAGTTCATCTGCTGATCACGAGAGGCAGTGGCAATCGCCGCCGCTCTTCCCGAAGGCCCGCCTCCCGCTGTGTCTAAACACAGCGGCAGCACGGCAGCGCGGCTCCGGCGGCGCGCAAGCGCCACCGAGACCTTGTACACAAAATCACGTAGTACTACGTGGTTTTGCGCAGCCGAGCCGCCCTGCCGCAGTAATACTACGGTCGGCAAGAGTTTAAAGCTCAACTCAGGGATAAGCAAATATTATCTAAATACAGGAGACATGTACACACATAAAATACATGTAGAAATCTGTATGAAAGGGCAAAATAACTAATCTTTCTCTGCTACAGGCAAGTAACACAGGTCTTGTCCCTCCCCAGCAGTAACTGTACAGTGAAAGGTGAAGTAGTAGATCGATGAGCTCATCTCTCTCTCACTGTGCTCTCTCCTCCTATCAGCATGTGCCTTGCAATGCCACAAGACTGATCAGCTCTTTGTGCGACTTCTCCTTCCCCCTACCCTAGCACTGCTGTATAGGAAGAGTTTGATATCAGGTAACGCAAAGTCTCTATACTTACCTGTTCAAGGTCCTGCGCTGACTTCTTCTTCTGAGTGCCCTTTGATTGGCAGACTGGAGATGATGTCACTTATGTTTATGCACAGAAAGCCATCATCCTGGAACTCTGAGACTGGCCCGGCACTGTAAGCGGAAATGCGCATCCAAAAATTGAACTAACACTGTATGCCCTATCAACCTCCCTGGGCCCTACTGTACTTAATAGTATTAGCCTTGGCAGTGAGGCTAGCTACAGTGCTTGCTGAATGTACCCCTAGTGATATGAAATAATAGTGGTTCAAATAGTAATCAAGTTCTTGTACATAACCAGTATAGATGCAAGAAGTACCTGATTGCATCAATGACTGATCATAGATAAAAATAGTTGTACAAATAAATCAATAAACATTAGTGAAAATTAAAATTGCACGTGGCACAAAAAAAACAATGTATGATATAATTCAAGTCCAAATAGGTGACTGTTGTGACCAGACAGTTCAAACAATAAAAGTCTTCGTGCAAATGTGCTTATCCAGTAGATTCAAAGTGCAGGTGCTCAAAAGCGGGTATCCATTATTTCTTGTGACATTGATTTTTTCACCGTGGTGTGGGTAAATTAAATGACTTACCAGATCCAATGGGTCCTATATGCCTTATGGCCCTACTGTACTTACCTCCATGGTGGCTGAGCTGTCAGTACCCACACAGCCGGTGCAACTATCCAGGGATTTGAAATCTCCGCTCTTCTGATTCTTCTCTGTGCAGTGCTTCTGGGGATGGATCAAACGGATGCTCTGTGCTGGTGCTGACCAATCAGAAGTGCTCTGATCTGACCCAGGAAGCACTGCACAGAGACAATAAAGAAGAGCAGGAATTTCATAGTTCTCAGTGGAGCACAAGCACGGTGGCATCACCACACTTGAAGTTCAGTTGATACTTCCTTCTAACTGAACCTCTGAACCAGTTCCGGAGTCGCAGTCATCACGCAATCTGAAACCTGGAAGTGGCCTGTTTGACTCCTGGGACTGGTTGTTTTTACAAGCGTTTATCTGTTACTCTGTAAGTAGTTTGCAACCATACGGTTTTATACTATGTGGCTCTCTTGGCTTTCTTTTCACGTTGTTACTGGTTATCTTCATTTGCTGATGGGGTACTCATGAGGACATGGTGGTGACCCAGAGTATGTCTATATATCTTAGCAGGGACCATTAAAATGAACATGCCTTTTTTGACTCTTTCTGTGGTTAAAGAGGCCATCAACTCTGGTAAAAGTTTCCATTGCACACAAAGGTGGTGGTGCCCTCTAAGAAGTTGTGGTGTCCACAATATCAACTGATTGCGTACATCAAGATTTTCCTCACTGAAGACTTCTCTCTTGCAACGATTTATATCATAGCAATTTCTCTTAGGGCCTGCTAATTTTTTCTTGGGACTATTTGTTTTTTATTTAATTTAGGCTGGGTTCACACGTATGCGAATTGGATGCAGGTTTTCAATCGGCATGATAGCAGAGTGTGACTGGCTCTCAATGGAGCCGGTTCATACACCTCCGGGGTGGCCGCGGTCCGCATTTGCATAAGATTGTGTGCGTCTTTGGCTCCAAATTTGGTGCGAATTCAGGCAGAAATTCGGAACTGAGTCGGTGAACAGGGACGCACCGGACTCCCTGCTGTGAGCCACGGTCACAGCATATGTGAACCCAGCCTGAGTGTGCATTTACACTGGATTTATTTTATATGCATTGCCATTTATAGTATTTATTGCAGGTTTTTATTTTTCTATAGTGTGGCATCTTAGGCTTATATTTTATCTGTACAGAATTTATATCAATTGTTGGGCTAACTGCTTTTATGGCTTTCAGTGTAATTTCACCTTTATATCTATTAGTATATAATAAATGCACATTTTTGCTTTGTGTAATATGGATGCATTTTTTATTTTTTTTGCAAAAGGTGGCCTTTAAGTTCAAATTGCCAAATATAGAAATCTGTCAGAATAAGGACCTTCTTTAACTAAAGTAGAACCTTACTGAGCTATCCAAATCAACCAGCCAGACTCATTTTCTATATTATTGGCATTAACCACTTAAGCCCTGGAAGATTTTACCCCCTTCCTGACCAGGGCCTATTTTGCGATTCGGCACTGCGTGACTTTAACGGACAATTGCGCGGTCGTGCGACGCTGTACCTAAACGAATTTGACGTCCTTTTTTTCCCACAAACAGAGATTTCTTTTGGTGGTATTTGATCACCTGTGTGATTTTTTGACCATGCGCTATAAACAAAAAAAGAGCGTCAATTTTGCAAAAATAACAATATTTTTCACATTTTTTTATATGAAATTCCCCCCCAAAAAAATGTAAAAATCAAAATTTATTACCATTTTCGGCCAATTTGTTTTATGCTACATATGTTTGGTAAAAAAAAATCGCAAAAAGCGTATTTTGATTGGTTTGCGCAAAAGCTATCGCGTTTACTAACAAAAGAGAAAGATTTTTGTCATTTTTGGTGTTTTTTTTTTTTAACGAGTAATGGCGGCGATCTGCGATTTTTTTTGCGGGACTGCGACATTGCGGCGGACAGATCGGACCCTTGACTGACATTTTTGACACTTTTGGGGTTACCAGTGACATTACTGCAGTAATCAGTGCTATACATATGCACTGTTACTGCAAAAATGACACTGGCAGGGAGGGGGTTAACTGTATTGGAGAGGGAGGGGTTAAGTGTGTCCTAGGGGCGTGTTTCTAACTGTGATTGGACATGGCTACTAGTGTAAAAACAGAGACCAACGGTCCTACATAGTAGAACCGTCTGATCTCCATTTTTACACAAGGGGAGAATGACAGGCGGTTTGTTTACATTAGCCGCCTGCCTTTCTCCCTTCCCGGCGAACGATCGCAAATGACCGGCGGACATCGGGTCCGCCGGTCACACGCACTGACTTGTTAGGGAACGAGCCGGGGCGGGCGCGCGCCTCAGCGGGCGTGCGCTCGCCCGCTATTGGCTCACAAGCCAGTGACAGGCTAGTGACGTACCGGTACATCACTTTGCCTGGCCGGGGCTGACCGCCGCAGTATATGTACTTGCGGCGGTCGGCAAGTGGTTAAAGTGCTAAATACCTTTTCTCATCGGCACTATATAGCAGACTTATGACTTCTATGAGTGTCTGGTTAAAGCTTGTAGAAAGAGTTTTCATTCAACTCTGACTGTCCTTTGAGGCTGCATGACTCCTGACTCTGTCTGGACAGTATTGATTGGCCCTGTGCTGATCACACGCACCCTTACAAAAAATAACTCTAGCAATACATACCAAACTGAGCATGTGCAGAGTGCCTCCAAGGCTACTATCAGGAGATGGATTGGGGACAGTGGAAAAAGGGGGGGGGGATCGGAGAAGACAGGATCAAACAGCCTTTTTACAGAATGTGCAGGATTAACCCCTAAGGTTTCACAGTAAGTATAACAAGCCTGCTTTACTGCATATACACACTGATTTTACTGTTGTGGGTTTAGTAACACTTAAAGAGCATGAAAGCTCTCTGCAAATAATTGTCTTGAACTTATGAACGTTTGTGTTGTTGCCCTGTTTTCCAGGAATATATGTCCAGCCTGCTTCTTAATGGATATGAGACACTAGTTGATCTGAAGGACATAAAGGAGAGCCATCTCTGTGAGCTGAATATCACCAACCCTGAAGAAAGGATGAGGTTTCTGGTGGCCATAGACAACCTACAGGATCCCGACTGTAAGTGTTTCTTCCTACCCTGTCATTATATTACATATGTTTGCTTAAAAAATTTGGTTGCTGATTACAGCAGTATAAATTATGACACCAGCTATATTCAGGCACACAATCAGGTTAGGTTGGGCCAAGGTTACTACTTTGTAGTAAAGCCAAATCGGACAATTACACCTACATGAAGGCTTCTGACAACCTTCTTTATAAATAGACGATCACATGAGCTTGTAAAGGACACAATGACAATATCATCACATGCATGGAGCTTATTATACACTCCTAAGTCATTCATTGGGAACATTTTCCTTCTTTTGCTATGGTGTGTGTATGTGTGTGGCTACTTAGAGTAAACCTAAGTAAATCTAATATTATTGTAATTTCAAAAGTGTTTTTTAATATCTTGAAATATGCATCTTTTCTTAAAGAATATTTGGTGATCCAACCATCAAGGTCCTAGTTCAGGCACTTCTTGTTATTGGGGGGGCAGGGCAGGCACTTCTTGTTATTGGGGGGGGGGGGTAACAACAGCTGTACTTCACTTTGGTAGAGACTACAAACATCCCAACATGCATTGCGCAGGCATAATCCGCTGTTGTCACTATTAGGAAGCCAATCCAGAGCAAAGGTGTGCAGCCAATGCTGGAGAGGGTGGATGTAGACAGGAGGTGACTGAAAGAGGCTGTAGGAGACCAGCACCACTGAAATGCACTATTGAATGAAAAAAGTAAAAATTATATTTTATATATAAAAACAAATAATAATAATAGTTTAAAATAGCAAATAAAAAAATCATTATCCGTTAGGATTTCAATATAAATGGTCTTCAGGAACTTAGAGCAGATAAAAATTAAATATTTTAAACATTAAATAGATGAATATAAACTATTGTATAATAAAAAAATACTTTTTTCGCTTGCATTTTTTTAGCAGTCATTTTCCCACTTGCAGAGTGCTGTCATGGCTGGGGTGAGAAGTGGGAGATTTCTTTACCAGTGTTTTACTTCCACTGACATTACTCACTCATCCTAGAACTTCTTTGTATTAAACATGCTTGCATGCATACCGTGCGCCAATAACAGGACCACACATGGTAGAGTTACAACCATTGCATTGTAAAGTAGTTGGTGTGTATTGTCACCCTGAAAAAGGAAGTACCAAGGTAAAGGGTAAATGCCAAACAGCTATAATGATTACAGGCTGAATGGGAAGCATTCGGGTGTAAAATATTATAGTGGGACTTCAGCCAAAATCTTTTAGAGTGATCACATTGGGTAGTCTATATCCTTTACCCACCCACAAAAAAAAAAAAAAAAAACCCTTTTTGATGTGTCCCTCCATTCATGTCCCTATGCTTTATTTTGGTAAGAAATCTCTTTAAAAAAACACCCCCTAGCATTTCTGTCCATGGCCATCTTGAGTAATGGGCCATACACACTATACAATTTTCTGAAGTCTTTTTCCTTTAGACTTACCAAAACCATATAATATGAGGTCAAACCTAAACACTTTCAATTTGTATGCAATCAGGCAGGCCCTTGCACTACATAGAAAAGTTAAATCTGAAGGAAATCTAACCACAAAAGTTGGATAGTGTGTATCCAGCTTAAGGCTCCTTTCACACGGGCTTTCCAATCAGGTCCGCCTGTCAGTTTTTCAGGGAGACCTGATCGGATGCTCCATGCAGCCCTATGGAGCAGTGGATGTCAGCGGTGCATGTCCTGTGACACCCGATGCTATCCAATCCGATCTGACAGGCAGTCCGTTTTCACCTGATCTCCCATAGTGGAGAGCGGGGATCTGACAGATCCGTCTCAGCACAGACAGCAGAGATGGACCTGTCATCCGCTTGCTCAGCGGGCAACCCCACTGAGCAAAACCGAGTCTGCCGGGCGGAAAGCCCGTATGAAAGAACCCTAAGGGCAAATGATTCATGAAACTTCCTGCCCTTAGCTCAACTATGCATGCTCAGCTGAGAAAACCCCTCCTTCTCTTCTCCCCTCCTGTGGCATATATGACCTCTTTTGCCTAGGCCAGAAACCAGGAAATAACTAAAGAAATGTAAAAAAAAAAACGTTTAAAACAAGTAAATATGATATACTTTCCTATTTGTTTATTATTGCTAGCAGTATGAGGATTAAAAATAATCAATATTGATTGAGATAGTAAAGTTCCACTTTAAAGTGATATTAAAATATTGTTGTTTTTTAAAAAAACTAACAATCATGTTATACTTACCTCCTCGGTGCAGTTGGTTTTGAACAGAGCAGCCCGGATCCTCCTTTTCTTGGGTCCCTCACCGGCAAACAGCTTGCTCTGGGGGCACCCAAGCAGGCGCGCTCCCAACCCGCGGCTCTGTGTGTCCATTTACACACAGAGCTGTGATTCAGCCTCGCCACCTTCATCTTCTGATTGTCTCACTGGCTGTGATTGACCGCAGCAGGAGCCAATGGCTCCTGCTACTGCCGAAAGTCAATCAGGAGTTTCAGTACCTGAAGAGACAAGGCTCTCGTCAACATTGCTTCATCGAGAGGAGGCTCAGGATAGTAATAGGGGGGTCTGGAGGGCTCCTGCACACAGAAGGTTTTTTACCTTCACGCCTTGTGCCTTTACAACCCCTTTAAATACATGGAAATTCCTTTTGTCAAATGCTCTCTAAAGAGCATCTGAGCGCAGATCAATCTTCAGAGTGCAAAGATAGTGTGAACAAGTCCTTTAGGTAACAATTTCAGCACAAACAGTAGTGTTGCTGGTATGGTAAATGCCTATTTTTCTGTTTTTTTTTTTTTTTACTTTTATTCAAAGGAGAGCAATCTGTAGAGGTCTTGTAATGATCCCATTTTGCGTCTCATCCACTTAACTATAATAAAATAAGCAGTCTAAATAGTCAGAGTTCAGACATAAAATGTTTAGTTATGCATTTAATAAAGAATGCAACAATCATACATATCCAGCTCTTCTTAGTCTTTCACAGCAATATATGGAAAATAAACTGGCACTTGACTTTGAAAATATAAACTGGATTCGTATTTTATAGGTCAATACTGCCTAGGAGACTCAGGTAATCCGGTAGAAGTGGGTGTAAGGACAGGCAGCTACTATTTTACGTTTCCATGTCCTCTTACAATAGTCATTTATTGGTTTAAGGTTTAAATAGGTTGCTCACTTTCATAGACAGAAAATAAATAAATACTTATTTAGCTGATTTCCAAGTGCAGTGCGTTCTCTAGACTGTGTCACAGTAACAGATGTAGAATAGGACTTCCACTTACTAATGCTGTTTTTTTCTTTCCTTTAAAGCCAAACTCCAAGCAAATAAAATACACAGTTAAAATACATATACAGGAGATGTTTTACCTCGTAAAGGATTTGTATTTTTGCCTATGCGGTTTTGATATATATACCTGTCAGATTTCACAGCCTGTCTGGTGACCTGATTTTTATCTCCAGCAGTTAAGCAAAAAAGATAGGTCACCTCAGTCTGTGATTAGAAAGGGAAGGAACAGAGGCAGTTCAGCCCTCTGCTCATTCTGATTTTTCCCCAGCAGCAAGTTTCTTGTCAGCCTTGCATGCATGCAGGACACCGAGTTCTGCTGTACAGAGCAGTGGTCTTCAAACTGCGGCTCAGGGGCTGGATGCGGCCTCTTGCTTGCCTTTATATGGCACATTGGGCCCTATTTCATCCACTAACATGAATAATGGGGCAATTTTCCTTCTTCTTACACCAACAAAGGGGCATATTTCCCCCCACTGACACTGATGGGGCACCATTACTCCCAGTGACACCAAAGTTGCGTCACAATTCCTTCTACTGACACAAAGAAGGGGCACTATTCCTCTCAATGACATCGACAATCCGATACAACTCCTTCGGAAGCGCTGACAACAATGATGGGACACTTTTTCTCCCAATTACACCGTCGATGGGACACTATTCCTCCCAGTGACATCAACAATGGGAGACTATTTCTCCCAACAATGGGGTACAATTCTTTCCATTGACAATGATGGGACACAATTCTTCCCAATTACACTATTTTTGAGATACTATTCCCAATGGCACCAAGAATGGGGCACTATTCATACCAATAACACCAAGGATTAGGGAACTATTCCTACCAATAATGGGGCACTATTCCTACCAATGACACCAATAAAGGGGCACAAATCCTTCCACTGACACTAACAATGGGGCACGATTTCTCCCACTGACACTAATGATGGGGCACTATTCCTACCACTAACACCAACAATGAGGTACTATTCCTCCCAATGACACCAACGATAGGGCACTTTTCCTCCCACTGACACCAATGATGAGACATAGGAGGAGATTTACTAAAACTGGTGCACACAGAATCTGGTGCAGTTGTGTACTGTACCCAATCTGCTTCTAACTTCAGTTTGTTCAATTAAGCTTTGACAAAATGTGGAAGTTGATTGGTTACTATGCACTGCTTCAGCAAATTCTGTGTGCACTAGTTTTAGTAAATCCCCTATTGTATTCTTACACCAACACCAGGGAATTTTCTTGTCTTTCATTTAGAAAGTATGGAGACCACTAGTATAGGTGATTACAAGAAACTAATACAAAATTAAAACCAGCTACTTACACTAGTTGCATCTGAAAATGCATATCGTTATTGTTTAATGAATATATAACTGCTTTAATTGGTGTTTTTTTTTTTTTTTTTTAATTTGCTTGGATTTGAAGTTTACAGTAGGAGATTTGTAAAAAAAACTCAAAAGTAATTATTTTCTTCCCTCCATAAGCACAATGTGAAGACCTGACACTGGAATTCTCCTATTGATCTCTTTCCTTACTGTTTGTACTGTCTTTGCCTGTGGCTGTGTTGAAAGATTAACCTTTAAATCTAGAGGGTCCTGCAGATCTCTAAAACTAATCAGGGTAAGGAAAGAGTGGGGAAAGTTCAGTACAACTGTTCTTCATACAGGCTCCATGGAGGTTTTGCCACCCAAAACTTCTTTTATAGAAGTGAAATGTGTAAAAAATCCCGCGCAACTGGATGTAACTGAAAAGATTGGCTGCAGCCTACCCCAAAAAATATAGTGTAAAAGCTATATTCAAATATTATAGGGAAGTAGGGTAAATTGGCGCTGCCAAGAAATCATAAATCAATCAGTAGGTATGGTGTGTTGCTGTTAAGACCAAATAAATATAGGCAATTGCACTAGACCAATAAATAAGTAATAAGTATAGAAACACACAATAATATAAATGGCAATAATATAAAATATAAGTGATATTGTGCAGCTCAAAGTGACTGGTTCTATTACATAAAGAATGGAATAAAAATGCAGGTGAAAATAGTGCTACCCTATAAATAATTGATAAAACTATAAAAGTCCCAGTGAATGAAGAAAATATATATACAATTAATAGAGGTGTATAAGGTGACTTTTAAACGTTGTAGCAAAGTGATCTAAAAACAGATATTAAATATCAATAAATTAGGTGATTATTAGTGAATCGAAAAATAAATATGTGTATAATTAAATTGATATAAGTGATCCGGTAAAGAAGTCCATATAAAACAATTAGTTTCCAGCAAAGTCCATAAGTGATGTTCTTATAAAAATAGGATAAAATATATAGGTGAACAATTTCCTTTTTAGAGACAAGAAATAGGTCCCAGAAGTGGTTCCAAAACGTGGGTGATGGGTGAGGAAATCAGTGCTGGCAGCGCCAATTTACCCTACTTCCCTATAATATTCTTTTATAGAAGGTCTGTAAAGTCTCGTTTACAGTTGTGGCTAAGGCAGTTGAGTTGCAATTTTCCTGCTCCCCGACTGACCACCTTAACCTTACATGCCAGTCGCAAAGGATGGTACACATGCCCCAACAAAAAATTTACCCCTTGTCCCATTCAAAGGGCAGTACTGCCACCAAATGTGATCCATTTACGTGAAAAGAGCCGTGCTGCAATCGCCCTGAAACCCCATGCAATGTTGCAGGCTTTCCAGGACCAAAACAGGCATCCAGTAGATGGCATAGCACCACCCAGCCCCCTGTCAACAGCCCTCTGAAAAGCAATCTTTGGTGGGTGGCAATCACAGCCGCAAATGTACAGGAGCCATAAATGTTCTTATTTATCCAGGTTATGGTATATCTAGCAGTAGTTAGACATATTTAACTGCACTTGTTTTGTTCAAAGCTTGTCCAAACCGCTGCAGTTCTAATAAACTAAAGCAATAACTTGGTAAACTATAAATGTCTTCTCTTCACCATTACAGAACAAGTCCAGGTAAACATGTCTAATCACCACTACCTCTTTTATAGAAAATCTTTCATTATCTATTTTTATTCCGTATCTTTCTATGCACAGAGGAGTGGGTCTAAGCCTTGCTACTTTTACTACAGCTTTATAAACTTCCCCAGGGCTCCTTTTTTAGCCCCAGTTCACACTGGCACTACTTGTCATGCAACTTGAGAGTTCAAAGTCACATGACAAGTCATGCCCCATTAACGGCAGTGAAACAGTTCTAATCAGTGCGACTCAAGTCACTCCCACTTTGAAAAAGGTTCCTGCACTACTTTGGTGCCACTTCAACACGACTTGCATTGACTTCTGTTAAAGAAGTCATATGCAAGCCCCGAAAAAATTCATGCAGGGATGTCGGATTTAAAGTCCCTTGACTTTGAAGCTGCCACAGTGTGAACAAGGGCTTAGAGTGATCCTAGTCTCAAGCGAGTTAAAGCTTATCTAAAGTCTAGACCAGACTTTCTCAACTTTTTTAATACAGAGGAACCCTTGAAAAAAAAAAGTTAAATCTCAGGGAACCCCTGCTATAAGAATACATTTCTAGCTCACCAAACATTTGCATGGCCTGTAAATTGTAAATATATTTAAAATAAAAAATGTAACGTACCTAGCATATATATCCCCCAGAACACCACCCTGTTGCTTGTTTCAGTTCCAGTTATGAAATGGAACACATCATAAAGGCCAGAAAAGAAATGCCAACAGGGAAAATTGGCCCCTTTCACACAGGGGGGATCCGTTTGGATGGACTCTGCTAGCTCAGCGGGGATTGCTCAGTTTATCCCGGCTGAGCAGGCGGATGACAGGTCCATCTCCACTCACTGTGCAAATATGGACCTGTCAGAGTCCTGCTCTCCTCTATGGGGCGATCGGATGAAAACAGACAGCCACGTTTTCATCCGATCCGACCCGCTGGATGGATGGTGAACGTATCGCCATCTGTCTGTTATCAGCGGATCTTGTCGGATCAGCTGCCAGGCGGGTGTATGTTCGCTGACATCAGCCTCCCTATAGAGGAGAATGGGTGGGCCGATCAGGTCCACCTGAAAAACTGACAGATGGACCTGATTAGTCTGATTGTGTGAAAGAGGCCTTACACTGGAGGTCAGTTGAAAGAGCTCCATATATATTAGTAGTCGGTTTATTGGTCCTAAACATTGGTGGCCAATGGGAGAAAGAGCCCTTATGTTAATAGTCAGTGGAAGATGGACACTCTTACAAAATTGTCCCCTTACAGACAGCTAAAAAGGTGTAGCGCTGTCCCCTTAGGAGCTGCTGGATATTTGGGCCTCCCCTCACATGCACAGCCAGGCAACAGGTATTTTTCAGCACTTGCTCAGACTGCAAGAACTAGTCCGGGGTGTTTTGTTTTGTTTTAGTTTATTATGGAGATGAACTTGGATATGGAAGGGAAGGTATGGGATGATCAGAACTGTAACTTGAATGCAAACTGAGGACTTAAAGCTGTCTTCTGGTTGCTAATGATCACCATGCTGTCCTCCCCTAAGTAAATAGATCAGCTCAACTAATAAAATGTTACAAACACTGAATGCAGATGCTTTATTTATGTAGAAAATGCTGATGCACTTGGCTGTTCCTTAGATACCCAAGCAAGAGGTACAGGGGTAGCTGTACTAGTTTAAGTGTCTCTAAGCTGTCCCTAGGTGGTAAGAAAGCTGGGTATTGCACTTTGCTGCTTCTCCTCTATCAGGCTCTGGGGTATAGTGGCTGAAGCTGCTCACTCAGTCCCTTAGGTTATTATTTAAGCTCAAGTGACTGCTGCACAGACCTCCTGCTGAATAGATCCTGACCCTGGCTTCCAGGATGGCTTCAGCTAAGCCTAGCTGAGGCTAAAATGGTGTGAAGCTTCTACTGCTTCTGGTCTGTCTCTTTCTGACTCCTTTCTTCTGCCCAGGGCCAGAGCCCCCCAGCACAGGGGTTCCCCCTCAGGCAACTGGACCCTGGTCTCTGCTCCCACATGGCCAGGCTACAGAATATTTATGGTCCATCTCTCCACCTTCTGGGCTGTCCCCACCCAGGGACTGGAGGAGACTCCATAAATATTCAGGCCTAGTCTCTGCTTATCTGCTCTCTAAGTTCTAGAACCTTCCAGCAGTTCCAGAAGCCAGGGGAAGGTAACAGACCTTTGAGCTCTGCCAGCTAACTAAACACATTAACCCCTAGTTCCTCTGCCTACAGGGAAACCGAACTACATTTTCCTACACTGAAACACAGACGGTACTACAAAGGTAATTGGTATTAGTGGTTACTGGGAGTTAGTAATGCTTAATTTTTCAAGGAACCCCTAGCAAGCTCTGAATAAACCCTGGTCTAGACAATCAAAGACTGCTTTTCCAATATATGTTTTTGGGGTTTCTTTGGTAAAAATTATACTTTTGCTTTGACATGTCAGGCACAATGGACACTGTTTGTCTCCAGTATTCCTAGAGTACAGAGTCATATTAATATTCCCTTAGCCTTGTTTCTTTAGGAAATTGTGTCAGCAGATCATTGATTTGTCTGTTTTGACAGGTGGTCAAGAACCGGATAAAGAAGCAGCACCCCTGACACTCAGCCCTGACATTTCCAAAAACAAAAGTGAACTCGATTGTCCTCGAGATTCAGGATGCTACATCACATTGGATAATGCAGAGAACAGCAAAGAGGATACTGACTCAGAGAAATTATGTGAAGATGTACATAAAATTACCATTACAGAATCCCCCTAATTCAAGTGGCGAGTAGGATCACCCAAACTGCACCATGTCCTACACTAACCATTTAGTGTGTCAGAAACCTTCAAAGTGTACATTACCTGGAAAAGATCTTCATGTATTACAGTATTTATTAGCAATGTAGAAATATCTATGGACATTCCACAATTTATACAACTTTATCTTTGGTACTTCAGCAGAAGATCAAGACAATTGATCTGGTTGAACTTGATGGACCACTATCTTTATTCAACCTTACAACTATGTAACAATGCAACAATGAAGAGGCATTGACATTGGCAGTGCACATTTTTAGTTCATTTTGAAGAGCGTTTTTATTTTCATTTTTATATTGCGCTACTTTTTATGCCAACAGAAACAATTCTCAGTGTGAGCTTGTCGAGTTTGTCCCCTAATGTTGTCGTGTGCAATCATTGTAAATGACCCCATGAATTAGGTCTGTCTTGATCACTGCGGGATTCAAAAGCATGAAACCTCATTTAAATGTCATCTTGTGAGCACAATTCCAAGACTCACCTCTGCTCGGACACATTCTCTGATGAATCCTATTAGAGGACATTCCATGTTCCCTCCACTTGCTGCTTCAAGGCACTGCAAAATCTACATGTAAATAAAAAAAATGAGATCATATACTTAGAGTACTTTAGCATCTCTAGTAGGGATGTCACAGTCCTTACAGGGAAATTGCTGGGGAATGATGAGTACCCCAAATCCCGCAAGAAGTCCAGTGCTTTCTCTCATGAGATTCAGGCTGCTCTGTATTCTTCAGGATCTTGATGTATGGAGCTTGGCATCGCTTACCTAGGCGCTACTGGTGGAAGATGGTGGTCAGGTAAGTACAGGGCCATTTTTACTGGTATGGAGACTCAGACCTCAGTACTGCACCCACCTTGCCCCCATGGGTGGCAGTCGCCCCAAATGGCCCCATGGATGTAGACTATAGATTAAACTGGATGGACTTGTGTCTTTTTTCAACGTCTATCTATGTATCTATGGATGGCATTGCCCTGGGTAAGTAAATAGTTACAATTTTTCTGTACAGATACATTTTTGCAGTACTAAAGGTCAACGATTTTTACAGGGTGCAGGGTTAGGACCTTGCACTTTGCATTTTTAAAACAACTAAGCCAGGAATAGGGGTTGGAATACTAGTTGTGTTCCCTTGTAGAGTTTGCCTCCCTGTAGTGTCTCACTGCTATCATAGTACACAAGAGAGCTAAATAGCTATTAGGTGAAGAGCTTGTCCTGTGTTGTTTTAAAGTAGAACTCTAGACAAAACTTTTCAGTTGTCTCAGTCCCAACGTCTGATGTGCAAATGCTTGTCCCTGGTAAGTGACTGAACAGGTAAAGGTTGCAAAGGGCCAATTTCAAGCATTCCTCACACTGGTATCATCATGTAGCAAACATGAGCAAAAGCGGAGCTTGCATGTCTAATCAGCAGATGTGGCTGCCTCCATGTGCAGTTATAATTACAGAATATACACAGAAACACGACAAGCTGTGTGACAGAAAGCTTTGGCCCCATGGGTATTACGGTGGATTTTGGGGAAAGACTTACTATTTTGTGCCAATAATAAATGTGAGAAAGTGTGAAGCTGTACCAGATCCTTCAAGTAGCTATACCTTATGTTGTTTAGTGCTGTAAAGTAGCCCAGCCTTGAAAGTGAATGTGATTCAACTGACTCAATGAAAGAGAGTCAACAGAGAAAGCAGAGAATTGGCATTGTTCTGGCTGCCGTATTTTGTATTACCAATACGTAGTATAGATCTCTATATGTTAGGCATATATAGAAGCAAGTCAACATACGGCCATAGGTATAACTTCAAAGGTAAACCCAACATAATAAAGAACAAGTCTCTTATCTCCACACATGGAACAGACAATATCAAAGGCCTTAAAGCAAGTGCAATTTGTTCCATTTTTATTTCCTTTTTTTTTTTAGTCTACAAGAAAATGAACTCAGCATTCCTGCATCATTTTTTATTACTTTATTTCATCTAAATTTTGGTACAATGTTTTGGATACTCTTCTGCCAGTTCATCATGTTGTTCATTTGGGAAGATTGTTTGGGCTGGAGCTGTAAATACTGCTTCATATTTGGAATTTTGTAAATATTTTTTATTGTTTGTATGTGGCAATATCAATTTTGATTACTTTTTATACATTATTCTTTGTGTTCTTTGTGGAATTCAAAATCTCTGTATGTGTAATTTTTGATTAAATAGCACTGAATAGTTCTACCATTTTTTATTTATTTTTTGACATATATTGTTTTTTGGACACTGTAGATTAAACTTTGAAATAGCCTGTGGCAGGGTCCTAGCTGTCCCATGTCATTTTTATTCTGCTAGGGGGGCCTTGAGATTTATAGCAGTGTCCAGGGGCCTCTGTTTCATTCTATATCTGTCCCACAGCCCACACAGACCCAAGCCGCCGTCTAACATGGGTATGGAATGGACGGTGGGTTGGAAACCCTGCGCTACACCATCCCCCTGGTCCTTAAGCAACATTAAGCCCTTACCAGTTGGGAGTATTTCTTCCCTTACCATCACTTCAAACCTGAGCAGGTTTACACTGTGTACCTTATATTCTGGATGCCGTCCCAAGTAATCGTGTAGAATTTTATGAGTCACACCTTTCCAGCCACCTGTGCCCTAACTGTGTCCTAGCCCACTTTACATGCTTCCACTCAGGTAGTCAGGCATCCTCTTTATATAACACAACTCCAGCCAGAAGCACATTTCTCCTCTACTTACTTGGTAGTGAAAGAGTACAACTTCCAACCATTGCCAATGAAATAAAAGCCCTTCTAATATAATTCCACTAAACCCATATCGTCTGGTACAGTGTTAAGTCTTTTTTCCTATTGGATCAGTGCTGGATATCTAGTATCTCAGGACTCGCTATGGAAGCCTACATGGGGGAGCCAAACAAACTTGATTCTTTGCTACATCGTGCTTTGGTTAGATACAAAATTCTCTATTCTCCTAGACTTCACCACTCTATATATGCTACACTTAGATGGTGCTGTGTTCCTTTTTCCCTTTTGTCTTTCACATGCAGAGCCACTTCTACCTCACAGAATTAGCTGCCACTGGGTCAAGCTACTATACTTGGACTTGTGTTGCCAGCATCTTAGAGACTTTGTTTTAGGCTCTCTTTTCTAAGTGTGCCAATAAGCCTTTTCCCCTTGTATTTTCTCAATGAATGTAAAGCGTTCTTAGCTCAAACAGCTAAGGTATTTACACTTACCCCCCAACTTTTGAACTTCAGAATGAGGGACACTGAAAGTAAGGGTTGACCTGCGGCGTGCATTAACGCGACACAGCAAAATGTGGGTGTGACCAAAATCTTACTAATGGGAGGGGCTTATGGGGTGTGGTTGAAGAGTGTGCTACACACAGAGTGCAAGGTTGAGGAGAGCCCTACATACAGAGTGTAGAGTTCAAGAGTGCAGTACAGAATGCAGGATTAAAGAGAACACTTCGTACAGAGTGCAGAGTTGAAGCGTGCACTACAAACAGAGTGCAGGGCTGGGGGTGCACTGTGTACAGAGTGTAGGGTTGAGGAGTGCTCTACAAGTAAAGTTCAGGGTAAAGAAGCGCGCTACATACAGAGTGCAGGATTGAAGAGTGCACTACATGCAGAGTGGACGGTTCAGGGGTGCGCTACATATAGAGTGCAGGGTTGAAGAGCGTGCTGTGTACAGACTGGAGGGTTGAGGGGTGCGCTACATACAGAGTGCAGGGTTGAGGGGTGCGCGTGTATACAATGCAGGGCTGAGGAGTGTGCTAAATACAAATGCAGGGTTGAGGGGTGTGCTGTGTACTCCTAAGTTCTTCCCCTAAGTAGAAAGTCCCAATCCCCCTTCATTCCAGTACAGAGCTCTCTTCCTGCCACAAATCCTCTCCTAAGAAAGCATTAGAGTGGGGCTGCTGCAAAAGAGCAGCTATACTTACATCATCTGTGCAGGCCACCAGTATGGCTACTGGAAGAGCTTCTGCCACCTGGCTAAGAGTGGCCCAGCCCCCTCTCTACTCTGCTCCCTTGGGCCCTCTCCCTCCTCTGCTCCTAGATGAGCAGAGTAGTGCTGTAACTTGTAAACAGGTAAGCAGCACTTACCAATTTACAAGTGACAGTAGTGAGCAGGGAGAAGAAAGCAGTGCCGGAGGTGAAAAAAAGTCCTGCTGGTGCTCACACCAGCGCGCCCCTGCCAGGAAAATCAATGGAGCCAAGTCCCAGAACTTGTTCTGCCACTTAGCTTTGGTTCGCCAGGATCCAGGGATTTACATCAAATCCCGAGACGGTCCCGACGAATCTGGGATGGTTGAGAGGTATGTATACATAGTTATATTGTCCAAGCTGGACCAATGTAACTATGCATAAAATATCCATACTTAGAATTCTTCTTTAAAGAGACAATGCTATCTGCTCAGGTAAGACACTTTAACCACTTCTGGACCGGAAGGTTTTACCTCCTTAATGACCAGGCCATTTTTTTCCAATTTGGCACTGCGTGATTTTAACTGGTAGCTAACTGCGTGATTTTAACTGTAGCCAAACAAAATGTATGTCCTTTTTTCTTCACAAATAGAGCTTTCTTTTGGTGGTATTTGATCACCTTTTTTTATTTTTTGCGATATAAACGAAAAAAGATCTAAAATTTTGAGATAAAAAAAATCTCAAAAGGGGAAAATTTATTGGTTTGCGCAAAAGTTATAGCGTCTACAAACTATGGTGTATATACTAGAATTTGCGCAGCTTTTTCTTTGACTGCCTATCTAATTTCTTGAAGTGCTAGAATGGCATTACAGTACAAAATCCCCCCAAATGACCCCTTTTTGTAAAGTAGACACCCCAAGGATTTTCCTGAGAGGCATGTTGAGCCCATTGAATATTTAAATTTTGTCACAAGTGTTTGATAAATGACAAAAAAAAAAAGTTGTAATTGAAATGATATATTACGCATGCATGCCATGGGTATATGTGGAATTACACCCAAAATACATTCTGCTGCTTCTCCTGAGTATGGGGATACCCCATGTGTGAGACTTTTTTGGCAGTCTATTCGCATACAGGACCCTGAAAACCAATCACTGCCTTCAGGCTTTCAAATTGTTAATTTCACTCCTCACTACCTATCACAGTTTAGTAGGCCATGAAATGTCAAGATAGCACAAAAAAATCCAAATTACCCCTTTTCAGGAAGGTAGACACCCTAAGCTATTTGCTAAAAGGCATGTTGAGTCCATGGAATATTTTATATTTTGCCACAAGTTTTGGGAAAATGACAATTCTTTTTTTTTTTTTTTTACACAAAGTTGTCACTTAAATGATATATTGCTCAAACATGCCATGGCTATATGTGAAATGACACCCCAAAATACATTCTGCTGCTTCTCCCGAGTATGGAGATAACACAAGTGAGACTTTTTGGCAGCCTAGCCGCATACAGGACCCCGAAAACCAATCACCGCCTTCAGGCTTTCTAAGGGCGTAAATTGTTGATTTCACTCCTCACTACCTATCACAGTTTTGGAGACCATGAAATTCCAAGACAGCACAAACCCCTTTACAGGAAGTAGACACCCTAAGCTATTTTCTGAGAGGCATGTTAAATATTTTGCAGATCTTGTCTTTTGTGACAATGTTTTGAAAATTGAAAAAAGAAAAAAAAAATTTACTTTTATTCCTCATTTTCCAAAACAAATGAGAGCTGCAAAATACTCATTTGGGGGGGGGGGGGGTTGTGCTATCTTGGCATTTCATGGTCTCCGAAATTGTGATAGCCAGTGAGGAGTGAAATCAACAATTTACGCCCTTAGAAAGCCTGAAGTTGGTGATTGGCTTTCGGGGTCCTGTACGTGGCTAGACTGCAAGAAAGTCTAACACATGTGGTATCCCCATACTCAGGAGAAGCAGCAGAATGTATTTTAGGGTGTCATTTCACATATAGCCATTGCATGTTTGAGCAATATATCATTAACCTAATACATTTGTGTAAAAAAAAAAAAATAATAATTTTCCTGAAACTTGTGGCAAAAGATAAAATATTCCATGAACTCAAAATGCCTCTCAGAAAATAGCTTGGAGTGTCTACTTTCCAAAATTGGGTAATTTGGGGGAGTTTTGTGCTATCTTGACATTTCAAGGCCTCCGAAACTGTGATAGGTAGTGAGAAAGTAAAATAAGCAATTTATGCCCTTAGAAAACCCGAAGGCGGTGATTGGTTTTCGGGGTCCCGTACACAGTTAGGCTCCCAAAAAGTCTCACACATGTGGCAACCCTGTACTCAGGAGAAGTAGTAGAATGTATTTTGAGGTGTAATTCCACATATACTGGCATGTGTGAGCAATATATCATTTACTGACAACTTTGTGTAAAAAAAATGAAATTGTTAATTTTCCCGAAACTTATGTCAAAATATAAAATATTCCATGGACTCAACATGCTTCTCAGCGAATAGCTTGGGGTGTCTACTCCAAAAAGGGGTCATTTGGGGGGTATTTGAACTGTTCTGGCATTTTATGCCCAATATTAGAAGCTTATGTCACACATCACCCACTCTTCTAACCACTTGAAGACCGAGCCTTTTTATTTACATGAAAATATTATTATTTTTTTTACTAGAAAATTACTTTTAACCCCCAAACATTACATATTTTTTAAAAAGTAGAGGCCCTACAGAACAAAATGGTGGGTGTTGCAATTTGTTTTTGTCACACGGTATTTTTCCAAACGCAATTTTTTGGGAAAAGAAACACTTTTTAAAATTAAATGCACAAATACTCTATATATTGCCCAATTGTGAAACCAAACATGACATGCTTTAAAATTGCGCATGCCCATGTAGCGGCAACAAACTATGTACATTTCTACAAGCTTTTGAAAGCCTTTACAGGTTACCACTTTAGATTTACAGAGGAGGTCTACTTCAATAATTACTGCCCTCAATCTGATATTAGCAGCGATACCTTACATGCATGTTGCAATTGCTGTTTACATATGACCAATGCTTGCAATCGCCTTGCATTTTTTTAATTTTTTTATTTTATTTTAAAACCTTCCCTTTCATTTTTTTTTAAATAATTTTTATTGTTATTTAAGGGAATTTAAATATCCCCTATGATAGCAATAAGTAGTGACAGGTGTAACGGACCGTTTCAGCAGACAAGGGGTTAAAATCCGTTTAGGCGATATGCCCCTTTCTGAGAGACAGGCACAGCTACTTGCAGGACACCAAACTCCCAAACTGGATACAAAATAGCACTCCAACCTGGAACCTCACGAATAGCTGCTAGCAGACGAACAGGAAAAGCATACATCAGCTTATACTCCTAGCAATCAGTCTCCAACAGCCTACAGTGAATCCCCCCAAGAACGAGACAAGGCTCTGTGTGAGGCTCAAGCAGTGGTCTGTTTATTGAGGGCTACCTGCCCCTGTATTTATGCAGGTCTCCCACCTGGTGGACACTCCCCTAGGGGACCAAATGGAAGACTGTGACACAGGCAGACATGTATCACATTACAGACTCACAGAAGCAAAACATCCCCACAATGCATCCTGGCTTCCCCCCTTCGTAGACAGCCAGGTGAGCTCATTAACATGCTTATCAATAGTCTCAGACCCAATTAACATACTGTCCCACTCTAGACAAAAGCACTCAGTTAATCAGTAGACATTCCTCAGGAGGGGGGCTGCTGGAAACAACCCCCCCCCTCTCTCTGCAGCTAAAGCTAGTTTTCACAGCGACCTCCATTAGCCACATGGTTAAGAAACACAAAAAAACACAAAAATGCATAACTCCCAGTCTACTGAACAGAACCCCCACATTCAACCCATCCCCAGATAGCCTGGATCTGAGCGCTCAACATATCCAAACAGCGCTCAGATGCCACAAACATAGTCAAATCACCATGGGGTTTACGTTCAGCATGGGCTGATGAGAGGGTCCATAGCCGCATTGCAGGAGGCGAGCAACCAGGCTTCTCCAACGACCAGTGGCGAGATTGGTCTCGTCACAACAGGTACTCTTTAAAAAAAGAAATTGGGTTTTTTTTAGACTCTAGATTCCCCCTCTGCCCTTAGAGCATCTGACCACACCAAGATTGGTGTAATAAGATGCTTTCCCAATTTCCCAATGGCGCTGTTTAGATCTGGCAAAACTGAAGTCTTTAAATGCTCGTAGCTCCTGGTATCTTAGGCCATAGAGATGATTGGAACCACTCTGGTCTCAAAACAGCTCTATGGTCAGCTGACAGAACCACCGGCTGCAGTCTCTAGTTACCCGGTGGCACAGGAGAGCCAGAGAAAACCGTGGAAGTCCTCTTTAATAGCAGTCTAGCGGCTAATTATCTTCTAGGATTACTTTTACATGAAAGCCGACCGCTGGCTGTAAAAAACGATACCAAGATGATGCTTAAATCTGCAGCCATCATCCTGGTATGACCACTCAAAGTCCAGCGACGTACCAGTACGTTGCTGGTCCTTGTCCTCTATTGTACGGTTCTTTTTTTTTTCCATGCAGCCTGTAGGCTGAATGAAAAAAGAGAACTTAACAGATAACTCCATTCATATCAATCAATGTGGATGAAGAAATCTCTGCCAGAAAGTGTGTGGTATGCCCACCATTACCCACTTCTACTGATGGGCATACATGCAATGTAAGGGAAAAAAAAGAACAGGGCAGATTCCTCCATTCCCATTGATCGGTGTGGATGAACAAATCTCTGCCAAGAAAAGTGTTAAAAAATATATGGCGAAGCAAAGGGGAGATCCGCCCTCTGTGTCCACCCCATCCCCTATACTTCGCGATATATGCTCTTTTTTTTTAACTGCGGTGGTGAAATCACCTCCTACAGCGCTGCAATCAGTGATTTACGTAAATGCTGAGAGCAAACGCCGTTGCTGTCAGAATAAATAAATCAGTGCTGCAGCTGATGGGCGCACCTGCAAAGCAAACAATTGTTAACAATAAAACACAGTAACAATAAAACATTACAATATAATAGTATACAGTGCAGGAAAACAGTAGAATGGTGGTATCTGCAAAGCAAACTATGGTTAACAATGAAAAACAGTAACAATAAAACATTACAGTATAGCAGTATATTATAAAGTACAGTAAAGCAGTAAGAACAGAAAATTAACTCATTAAAATGACAACTATGTTTGGCTTTATTTTTTTAATTTTTTGTTTTTTTGTAACTTTTTTTGTAACTTTTTTGTAATTGTAAAAAACTTTAAACCTTCCAGGCTAGGATCTCTCAAAAGGCGGTAGCCAACATCTTTCGAGACCCTGTGTGAAAAACTGTGCCTTGGACTGTACGGTGTTGTACCCTATACTAATACTCTACTAGTGTGTGGTAGTGACGAAAACAGTCCCCGATCCAGAGACCAGGTTGGCCAGGACAGGAGGGATAAAAATAGCGAGTGTCCTGCCTAAATTCGCATTTCCTACAGACACAACATTTTCTTTGGGGCACTCTTTGGGTAGGGGTACTAGGGAGGACATCCGGAAAATGCCTCTCATGCAGCCGGCTCACTTTATCTGGATTGTGAATTTGGGCCACAGCACCTTCTGGATACAGAAGGGCTGTGATGACCTCTTCCTGGAATTTTAGGAAGGATCCACTTCTTCCTGATGCTTTGTATAGCACATAAGCGTTCAGCAGAGCCAAGTGGAATAAGTATACAGACACTTTCTTGTACCAGCGTCTGGCTATACGGCAATTAAGTATGACGCCATCATCTGGTCGTTGAAGTACACCCCTCCCATGTTAAGGTTGTATTTGTGGACAGAGAGAGGCTTCTCAACAACACCAGTCACCGTTGCAATTTGGACTGTCGTGTCTGTGTGAATGGAGGACAATACGAAAACATTCCATGTGTCCCTCCACTTCACTGCAAGCAATTTATTGCACTTCAAGCAGGCTCTCTCCCCCCATCTAAGTCAGGAATCTACAAGCGGTTGGGGGAAGCTCCGGCGATTAGGTCGCACGGTGCCACATGCGCCAATGCCAGAATCAAAAGGTGACTAAAAAGTGGCACGCTTGTGTAATTATTGTCCACGTATAAATGGTACCCCTTTACGAATAAGGGTAACACCAAGTCCCAAACAATCTTGCCACTGCTCTCCATGTAGTCTGGGCAGTTGGGGGTCTCCACACTGCTATCTTTTCCCTCGTGAATCCAAAAACTACATGTATAGCCTGTTGCCCTGTCACAGAGCTTATACATTTTGACCCCATATCTGGCACGCTTGCTGGGGAGAAACTGTTTGAAAGCAAGGCGGCCAGAAAAAAATTTCAGGGACTCATCAATGCAAACAGGTTGTTGGGGTGTATACAAGTCTGCAAACTTTTGGTTGAAGTGATTTACGAAGGGCTGAATTTTGTGGAGCTGGTCATATCCAGGGTCAACCCGAGGACAGCCGAGTTTATTGTCACTGAAGTGCATGAACTGCAAGATTTGATTGTATCTAGTCCTGGCCATGGCAGCAGAGAACACGGGCATATGATGATCTGGGTCAGTGGACCAATATGACTGCAACTCACTCTTTTCAGTAATGCCCATGAGGAGGGCTAGACCCAGAAATGTTTTAAATTCGGAAACAGTGATACGTTTCCATGCAAACTCTCTGGCAAGGGTCAAATTTGGATTTGCGGCGATGAATTGATTGGCATATAAATTGCCTTGGTCGATAATAGATCTGTACAGATCTTCCATGAAAAACAGCTCATAAAAACCAAGAGGAGTAAAATCGTCTGTTTCCACCTGAATTCTAGGTTGGCCAGTGAAGGGGGGGGGGGGGAAGTAAGGGGCGCTGCCAAAGTGGTGGGCTCCCAATCCAGATTTGCAAGTGCCTCAGGAAGAACACTATAGGCTCTAAGGGCCTGTCTTCGAATTCATAGTGACACTACTTGTGCTAGCCACCGCACCAGTTTGATATGCACTCAGGGGACTCACCATGTCACCAGGTGCTACTGCAGTGCTGGTTTGACTATGACCAGGATATACTTGGCACTGGTGCTTGCCAGTTCACCAGAAGGGTGAGGAGCACTAGTACCTACACTCTCCTGCATACGAGAACCCTGCGATTGTTGCACCTCAGCAACAGAAGAACGGTGCCAGATATGTCTGACTTTAGCAGGGACTACTACTCCGTTGTCAGATCTATCTGTCAGGGTGCCGCTGCTTTCTACAGGTTCACATACTGAGTCTGATTCTGACAGTGAGGCTTCCCCATCGTTCTCATTTGTCAGGCTCAGCATCGTGTAGACCTCTTTACTAGTGTAACCCTGTTTGGACATTTTGGCCAATAAATTTATAGGTACCTAGTGTGACTCACTGGTAAAAAAGAACCTGGTTGTCAAGGACTGTTTGAACCGCTACCAAAAAATATAGCTGCTAGTGCCAACAGAGATCAGGCTTGACTCTGCTAACGCTGCAGGTTAGTGTGCTGTGTATTGGAAGTGACAGTAATCTGCTGATACTGCACTTCTCGGGGGCTGGGCGAAAGGGCTAAACCCAGATGCTGACAGGTGTCGGGGCTGATCTTGCTAACACTGCTTTTTGGGAACAGTATACTATACTATTGGGGACGCTAGTATAGTTCTGATCTGATCAAAGATATTGATCCATTCAGACACTATACTAGTAATGGAGGTGTTTAGTGTGAGTCACTGGCAATCAAAGGTTTAAAATGTATTGCTAAACATGCGGCGAGGCAATCTGATGCTGTCCTGGATTGATGCTAGCTAACGTTAACGCTAACTGATGTCACCTGTGACACTAATACAGTGATCAGAAAAAAGATCTGTACACTAAAATAGTGACACTGTGACAGGGCCATGAAGGGGTTAACTGGGGATGATCAGGGGGTTGAACCTTTATTGGGGGATATATGGCGGGTACCCTAAAACTATCTGGGACTGCCTCTCAAACTAACTTATGCGTCACAAGGGACACTAATACAGTGATCAGCAAATTATCTGTATACTGTATTTAGTGACACTGTGACAGGGATTGAAAGGGTTAACTGGGGGGTTATCAGGGAGTGACAAATGTGCCTATGTGTATTGGTGTCAGTGTAGTGCTTGTGTGCTCACTGTCTGATGCTCTCTTCTCTCATGCTGGAACCGAAAGGGAGAGAAGTTTGCATAATTTCCTTGCTTGTGTTTACATTACACAGGCACAGGATGTTCTGCAATTGGTCAGAACCGATCACCAGGTCCAGGCCAAAAATCATTTGCCTGGACCTGATGATTGATCAGTTCTGAACCAAATCAGCACATCGCAGGTACAGTTACGTCGGTTCATGCACATCGTACAGTACAGTTATATGTAACGCTCTGGGTTCTTAGTTCAATGGGGCTGGATCTACAGCTGCAGAATTCCACTCAGTAATCTTGTAGAGATATGTTAAATCACCTGATCCAACACTCTTGACTCATCACAGTGGTTCAGCCTGATTCAGTATGCACATACACAAACACTCAGTTAATGATGTTGCAGGAGTGATAGGTAATTATGCAAGTAGCAGTGAAATGATACACTGAAGGTATAGGCAGGGCCGGTGCAAGGATTTCTGCCTACACAAGCGAAGCTCCATTTTGCCCCCCCCCCCCCCCAACGGCCACCCACCTCCCTTGCAAAAATGTTTCTTTCAATAATTTTTTTATATATATATGCCCTCCTGCTTTCATTGCTTCAATGCAGTGACCAGTGTACATGCCCCCTTCAATGCACAGTGACCAGCGTACATGCCCCCTTCAATGCACAGTGACCAGCGTACATGCCCCCTTCAATGCAGTGACCAGCATACATGCCCCCTTCAATGCAGTGACCAGTGTACATGCCCCCTTCAATGCAGTGACCAGTGTACATGCCCCCTTCAATGCACAGTGACCAGCGTACATGCCCATTTTCAATGCAGTGACCAGTGTACATGCCCCCTTCAATGCAGTGACCAGTGTACATGCCCCCTTCAATGCACAGTGACCAGCGTACATGCCCCCTTCAATGCAGTGACCAGCGTACATGCCCCCTTCAATGCACAGTGACCAGCGTACATGCCCCCTTTCAATGCAGTGACCAGTGTACATGCCCCCTTCAATGCGGTGACCAGTGTACATGCCCCCTTCAATGCAGTGACCAGCGTACATGCCCCCTTCAATGCACAGTGACCAGCGTACATGCCCCCTTCAATGCAGTGACCAGCATACATGCCCCCTTCAATGCAGTGACCAGCATACATGCCCCCAATGCAGAGATCAGTGTGCGTGCCCCCTTACCTACCTGGAGCAGCAGCGGCGGCGGGCGGCTTCTTCTCAGTCCCGGTGACCGGCGGCGCGTCTCCACGAGTCCTTCCAGCAGCAGCAGCAGCGGCGGGCGGCTTCTTCTGAGTTCCGGTGACCGGCGGCGCTTCTCCACGAGTCCTTTCGCTTCCGCCTCCTCCTCGGCTAATGGCAAGGGGTTTGCCTTGCGGCCATTTAAGAAGCGCGTATCGGACGCGCTTCCTGATTGGCCAGGATCGGTGTGACAATAGCGAATTTTCATTCGCTATTGTAACGCAATGGGTGGGCTCGGGATGCACTGCTCTGCACCCCGGGTCCACCCTTTGCATCGCCCTATTAGAGCCTCTGGCTCTAATCGGGTGATGCAAAAAAAAAAAAAAACCCCATTGAACTCCATGCATCCAGCGCCTCTGCATGCAGATTAGGGGGCCGGACGCATGGATGGGGGGGCGGCGCCCCTGCGCCCTCTGTACACCGGCCGCCACTGTGGATGGATTCCAAGGATGCCCCTCCTATCCAGTCACACAGGGAGACTTGCTCAGGCACTCACCTTCTTCCTCCTCCCCTCCCCAGACACTCACCTTCTTCCTCTTCCCCCCCAGACACTCACCTTCCCCCCCCCCCCAGACACTCACCTTCTTCCTCCCCCCCCCTCGGGCACTCACCTTCTTCCTCCTCCCCTCCCCAGACACTCACCTTCTTCCTCTTCCCCCCTCAGACACTCACCTTCTTCCCCCCCCCAGACACTCACCTTCTTCCCCCCCCCCCCCTCGGGCACTCACCTTCTTCCTCCTCCCTCCCCCCCCTCAGACACTCACCTTCTTCCTCCTCACTCCCCCCTCAGGCACTCACCTTCTTCCTCCTCCCTCCCCCCCTCAGGCACTCACCTTCTTCCTCCTCCCTCCCCCCCTCAGGCACTCACCTTCTTCCTCTTCCCTCCCCCCCTCAGGCACTTACCTTCTTCCTCCTCCCTCCCCTTCTCCAGCACTCACATTCCTCTTCCCCTCCCCTCGGGCACTCACATTCCTCTTCCTCCCCCCCGGCACTCACATTCCTCTCCCCCCCCTCGGGCACTCACATTCCTCTTCCTCCCCCCGGGCACTCACATTCCTCTTCCTCCCCCCTCGGACACTCACATTCCTCTTCCTCCCCCCTCAGGCACTCACATTCCTCTTCCTCTCCCCCCCTCGGGCACTCACATTCCTCTTCCCTCCCCCCTCGGGCACTCACATTCCTCTTCCTCCCCCCCCCCTCGGGCACTCACGTTCCTCTTCCTCCCCCCCCCCGGGCACTCACATTCCTCTTCCCCCCCCCCCGGGCACTCACATTCCTCTTCCCCCCCCCTTTGGGCACTCACATTCCTCTTCCTCCCCCCCGGGCACTCACATTCCTCTTCCTCCCCCCTGGGCACTCACATTCCTCTTCCTCCCCCCCCGGGCACTCACATTCCTCTTCCTCCCCCCTCGGGCACTCACATTCCTCTTCCTCCCCCCCCCTCCGGCACTCAAATTCCTCTTCCTCCCCCCCCCCCGGGCACTCACATTCCTCTTCCTCCCCCCCCGGGCACTCACATTCCTCTTCCTCCCCCCCGGGCACTCACATTCCTCTTCCTCCCCCCCAGGCACTCACATTCCTCTTCCTCCCCCCCCGGGCACTCACATTCCTCTTCCTCCCCCCCCCTGGGCACTCACATTCCTCTTCCTCCCCCCCCTCGGGCACTCACATTCCTCTTCCTCCCCCCTCCCCCTCGGGCACTCACATTCCTCTTCCTCCCCCCCCCCGGGCACTCACATTCCTCTTCCTCCCCCCCGGGCACTCACATTCCTCTTCCTCCCCCCTCGGGCACTCACATTCCTCTTCCTCCCCCCCCTTGGGCACTCACATTCCTTTCCCCCCCCCCCCCCCGGGCACTCACATTCCTCTTCCTCCCCCCCGGGCACTCACATTCCATCCCCCCCCCCGGCGCTCACATTCCTCTTCCTCCCCCCCGGCACTCACATTCCTCTTCCTCCCCCCCGGGCACTCACATTCCTCTTCCTCCCCCCCCCGGGCACTCACATTCCTCTTCCTCCCCCCCCCGGGCACTCACATTCCTCTTCCTCCCCCCCCCTCGGGCACTCACATTCCTCTTCCTCCCCCCCCTCGGGCACTCACATTCCTCTTCCTCCCCCCCCCTCGGGCCCTCACATTCCTCTTCCTCCCCCCCCCCCGGGCACTCACATTCCTCTTCCTCCCCCCCTCGGGCACTCACATTCCTCTTCCCCCCCCGGGCACTCACATTCCTCTTCCTCCCCCCCCCCCCCGGCACTCGCATTCCTCTTCCCCCCCCCCTCGGGCAGTCGGGCACTCACATTCTTGGGGTGGAGGCGGAGCCAATGCTAGCCTAGGCGGCAAGGAGAGGAATTCGAAATCCTCCTCCTCTCGTCATGTGACAGCAGAAGAGGTTCTCGGAGCGGAGGAGGATTTCAAATTCCTTTCCTCTCCTTGCCGCCTAGGCTAGCATTGGCTCCGCCTCCACCCCCCTCCGTCTTCTTCTGGCTGCAGCGCTGCGGCTGCTTGACACTCGGGGGCTAACTTAAAACGATCCACACGAGACCCGGGGCAGGGCGGGCGGTGGCAACTCCGGTCCCCGGATAATTAAGTATTTAAAAAAAAAAAAAGTTAATTTTTCCGCCCCATCCCGGCTGCGGACCTGCCCGCCCCAAGCGGCCGCTTGCTCCGCCTGGTGGTTGCGCCGGCCCTGGGTATAGGCTTTGAAGAGTGACAGTAGATGATGATAAGCACTCAGATAGTGATGTTGCAGGAGTGATAGTAGATGATGATAGGTAGAAGTAATAGTTACAATTGATAACACAGGTATGTTAGTCTCTTTGTAGATGTGTGGAGGTAGGTTGGTAACTGATGCGAGAATCGGATATAGCTGGTAACCGATGTGAGAATCGGATAGGGCTGGTAACTGATGTGAGAATCAGCTAGGCTGGTAACCGATGTGAGAATCGGATAGGGCTGGTAACCGATGTGAGAATCGGATAGGGCTGGTAACCGATGTGAGAATCGGATAGGCTGGTAACCGATGTGGGAATCGGATAGGCTGGTAACCGATGTGAGAATCGGATAGGCTGGTAACCGATGTGAGAATCGGATAGGCTGGTAACCGATGTGAGAATCGGATAGGCTGGTAACCAATGTGGTGTTCAGAGGTATGCACAAACAGAGTTGCAGGGTAACAGATAGCAGTAGACACAAGAGCTAGCAATCTAGTTCAGGAATGCAGGGTTTAGAAAGCAGTAGGCACAAGAGCTAGCAATCTAGTTTAGTAATGCAGGTGATAGATACCAGAGAGCATGTATCCTAGAGCTAGCAACAGTTCTGTAATGCAGGTATTAGTTAGCAAGTGTTGTTGATAAGAGGGGGTCCCCTGTGGGGTACTTATCAATAGCCAGTAGTGAGGGAGTGCAGGACAAGGTAGCGAGGCTCCGGTCAATCCAGGTATAGGGTATGTAGCTGGAAGATTCGGCAGCGTCAGGTTAGGCAGGTATCAGGAGCGGTTGCACGAACAATGTGTGAGTGCAGACCGTCAGTTGAAATAGCCACTCAGTGCGGCGCCTGATGATGATGTCAGCCCTGTTAAAGGAATACACACCTATATGCGTTCCACCTACCTGAGTGGTGGAACGCAATCCGGAAGTGAGGTGATAGAAAGGCACTGAGAGTACCAGGATCTTACATTATATCAGTTTGCACAGCCGAGCCACCTTGCCGCAGCAAAACCGCGGTGGGTGGTCAGCAACTGGTTAAAGAGACACTGAGGGTGATTCAATAAAAATATTGCACCAAAATTCTGGCAATATTGTTATCTTAGTCTAGCGCAAAATAATGTAATGTGTAATGGAGATAGTTCCAATGCATGCAACAGATTCGAATAGTTCTTATTTGTGACATTTTTCTAATGTCTGCAAAGCCACAGTACTACTTATATTATAATAATTGTTTATTTCCAAATTGAAATAACACCTGCTTTATATTTGTTACATGTTCTCATTCACATATCATAACTAACTAGCAAAAAACACGTAGCAAAATAAAAATTGCTGCTTACATTATACTTGCTCCTTCCTAAAAGCCTCAAAACTAAAGTTTTCCTCTGCTATACAGTTGGAGGCTGGGGAGTTAAAGTTTACCATAAATAACGCTGTCTGCACTGTGCTGGCAGGTCTCATTAACAGTTGTAAACTGAATTTGACCCCTCTCTGTCCTAACAAAGGGTCACTGAGCTCAATGTTTGGATTCTGCATTTTTTATTAATAAAGGGAAACTCAGCATGCCCCTCTTTGTCAATGGAGACAGATAGCGTTGCCTATCATTTCAAATTATTTAGCGTAGCATGTATTCTGCCCAAAAGCCTGCTCCAATCAAACACCTATAAAGGTAAGAATGATTTTTTAAAGATATTTTAAGTAGTGTGTGACGGGGAACACATAACAAACATATAGTGGAGTTTCTCATACTGCAAATTGATGAAGGTATGGGGGATTAACATTAGGACTTCTGAAGGAAAAAAATAGTGATCAGACAAGGTGTTCCATGACATCCTTGCCTTGGGTGCCAGAAGACCTTGTTCCAATTTTGTCTTGAACTTCTACTAACATAAAAAAGATGATATAGATTTTTTCTTTAAAAGCTTTTGAGTTCACATTTCTTTAATAACGTCTTAGAAGAGTTCCTACAGAAAGCTCAGAAATACAAAACACAGAACACAATGTATCTAAGGATGTACAAGGACGTGGCAAGATGGAGTGAACTAAGAAAGAAGACACAAAAAGATATGGAAGTTAAATGCTTTTAACCAGATTCAAAACCTTAACTTCATTGCCTTTCTTTTTTTTTCTGCAGACACATAAATTGTGTCCAAGGCACAATGCTTCTTTCTTGCTTTTCTTTATTTCATCACTGCATGAAAACACAGGAGCAGTAAAATCTATAAGTCTAATATTGTTGCATTGTGTTCTATCATACCAGGTACCGTGTGAATTTCCTCATCTCTGAGCGCCATCTGCAGGATTCCATAAACAGTGCAACTTTTTACAAAAAATATTCCAATTCCATGTTTCCCAAGTCACAATGAGTGGGAAATTGGAAATTTCAAAACAGGAAAGTTGTACTGGTAAAAGTAATCCTAATCACAAAACTCTCCAATAAGTTTAAAATATTATTCAAATTTCAAAAGTCATTTTCATTTTTAAATCTTCAACTTTTCACTTGCCAACGGCCCACAGTATATATACGTCGTTACTTTGACATTACTTTGGTAAAAAACATTTCTGTGGGTGATTCAGCTTCTTCTAAAAGTGATCCTGGCAGTGGATTCACCACAGGATCACTTTTACAGGTGGTGGGAGAGATGCCCCTATAGCCTGGTCATTTCTGGGTTTACCAGAGCCGTTGATAAACCCAGAATAGATCTGATCCATCTGATGGTTAGGCAGGAATTCGAGTGAGGGCAAGATGGCCCGCACTTGGCTCTATGCAGAGGCGTAACTAGATCCTTCAGGACCCCAGTGCAAGAAACCATGAAGGGCCCCCCAAACCCATCTCGGGGGCCCTTTGCATTGGCCCTAGGGCCCTTTACTCTCATTGTGGGCCCTTTTTTTGCTGTACACAACAAAAGAGAAGAAAATGCAGCCAAGTAGACACAAACTCAAGCTACCCTATATTAGAAATGTAAAAAAGTTTAATATCAAATAACCGTAAATACTGTATACCCAACAATAATAGATATGGTCAAGATAGAAAACCACAAGAACAAAAATGGAAAATAAATTAAATACTACCCCCGATCAGACTCAAAAGGAACCCTCCCAGCTCCCTGTCAACCCCCCCAAAGGGACACCCAGTGACCCACCACCACAGTCCTGGCTAAACCAGCTTGCATGGAAAATACCCAGTACAAAAAAACATAAAAGCAATTTACTAATACCTCTGTCAGAATAGCAACTGGGGCAACTATATTCAAGTCCCAATTGTGCCTGGGTTCACGCATGCTGCAGCTTACAGCAGGGGGTCTGGTCTGATGTGTCCCTGTTCACTGAATCAGGTCAGAATTTCTGCCTGAATTTGCACCTGATTTGAAGCCAAAGGTGCACAGGACCCTTTCCAAATGTGGACCGCGGCTGCCCAGGAGGTGTGTAAACCGGCTCCATTGAAAGCCGGTCCCACTCTCCTGTCATAAGAATTGGATGCGGGAAACCTGCATAAGTGTGAACCCAGCCTAAAAATATAAGTGGACTAAAAGCGTGATTTAAAAATGGGCATGCCAAAGAGTTATCCTCCAGTGGATGGACAGCAATTCAGATCTCTATGGCTAATTTGTAAAATATTGCAAATGCAGATTGTGATAAACGTCCAAATAAGTGGTGTTAGGCTACATGTAGCTCGTCCAGTCCAACAATAATTTTGTGGCTATGAACCTCTTGAAATAGCCAGAGAGCCAATGTAGGTTATGGGGGGACCAGAAGGCTCACCCGATCTTCACCCCTTCTGGGGACTTGTTGCCTGTAATGAGCTGTAACCTGATACAGCTAAAGCTACTGATGAAACAGGGAGCCCACATATGATGTATGTATCCAGGGCGGGATGAGCTCACTGCAGATTAGTGTATGCAGCTAAACAGAGAGCATGAGCAGAGTGAGCTCTGCAGATGCCGAAATGTGCGGAGCAGGCCATGTCTTCACCCCCCGCCAGGGATATTACTGGATGATCCAAAGTGCCACTTGAGATCAGATGCCGGGTCACCTGTGTAAAGCAGCTCATCTCCGTGGGATGCAAGCTGTCAGAACTCTAAAAACACTCCACTGAAATATGTTTCTGTAGCTTTATAAAGTGTCGGGCTGCCTGTGTGAAGTCTTCCTGCGGTCTTAGGGCCCCTCCCACAGTGGTAGAACGCCGAGGCCCGGTCACAAGTGCCACTGCTGCGACCCTGGTAGTTCCGCCACTGGCTCTATGCCTTTGAGCGACCTCCAACGTCACTTCTGGTTCTTGAGTTTAAAGAAATTATTATTATTATTTTTTTAAGTCAAAGTGTCACAACATTTTTATTTTCTTTCTTTTTCTTTAAAGGTAAATAAGAGTTCTGGGGTCTTTTTTTACCCCAAATCTCTCAATAAAGAGGCCCTGTCATGCCTATTTCTATTACAAGGGATGTTTACATTCTTTGGAATAGGAATAAACGTGATAAAAAATAAAATGAAATAAAAGGGACAGTGTAAAAATAAAAAGTAAAAGAAAAAAGAAAAGAAAAAAATTAAAGCGCCTTATTCCTTTATGCTCCCGTGCAGAAGTGAACGCACATGTAATTTGCACCCGCATGTGTAAATGATGCTCAAACAACACATGTGAGGTATTACTGCGATTGTTCGAGTGAGAACACTAGATCTCTGTAACTCTAAACAGGTAACTTGTAAAAAAATGTAAAGCGTTACCATAGTTTGTTGCCATTCCACATGCATGCGCTATTTCGAAGCATGTTAGGTATCTATTTTCTCGGCATACCAGCTTCATTCACATTAAACAAAAAATTGAACTAACTTTTTTTTTTTTTTTTTATTCATTAAATTGTATTTTTAAAAAAAATTACTTTCAAGGACCGCTACGTAAATACAGTGTGACATAAAATATTGCATTGATCTCCATTTTATTCTCTATGGTCTCTGCTAAAATAAAACATTGTTAATGTTTGGGGTTCTTAGTAAATTTCTAGCAAAAAATACTCGTTTAAACTTGTAAACAAAAAGTTCCAGAAAATGCCTGGCCAGCAAGTGGTTAAAATAATACCCAGTGATCCTGCCATGAAAGTCCTTGAAAGATACGCATTTATTTTAGGGTAACAGCACTCTGTCCCTGTGTGGCGGGATGTCATCATCCTACTTCGGCCAATAAAGATGGCACCCAGAAAAATCTGGGTAGAAGATGCCAGAGCTGGTGGGCCTTGGCCCGTTAAAGGGGAAGTATTACAGAGTTCTGCTTTGAAAAGATGGAGGGGGGGGATAACTTTACCCAATACTTGTTGAAAAAGTACTTTCCCATCTCAAGTAATTTGTAGGGCTCTCAGTGTGAGCAGTGCACATTGCAAAGGCATGTTCCATTGTTGGTCACTATCAAGATATCTGCCCTGATATACAGCCTGTATATTACATGCATATGGACATGAAGTAGCTGCAAAAGACTACAGGGGATCAACAGCACTCAGATTGAAAAGGGATGCAAAAAAAAGCATTAAAAATGCAAAATTTTTCATAACACACAGATGCTTGAATGCTCATATACTGGCTACAGATTCACTCAACTAAATGAATTTAGCAAATGGACTGGAAGTGCCCATTTTTGAGAGAATGACATGTGATTACATCTGAGGTTCCAATGAGTGCAGAATGGGGACAACCATAGTATAGAAGCGAAGGGGATGTATGATCTGTCACAATTTGTGGATTTTCACTTCTCTCTACAGTCATTTACAGGACTATCATGGAAGACTATAGCACTCTCCAATGCCTTCAGAACATTACACGAAATCTCAGAACTTTTGTGCATTTAAAGGCACACTCCAGTCAAACTTGAAAATCAAGGCTTAAAACATAACTTCCCTAAACTGCGCTTGCTGCTAGAAAATATCAATTGGGATAGAACCCTGGGAACAAAGAACACGGAGGAAAAATGGGAGTTCTTCAAGAGCATACTAAACAGGGGGATTGACCAGTGCATTCCAAAGGGAAATAAATTTAAAAGAGCAAAAATAAACCCTGGGTGGCTAAACTCCAACATAAAAATGCATATTAGTGCTAAAGAAAAGGCCTTCAAAAAATACAAGACTGAGGCTTCATTGGCAGCATTTAAGCACTACAAAGAGTGTAATAAGAAATGTAAAGACGAAATCAGGGCGGCTAAAATAGAACACGAGAGACATATAGCAGAGGAGAGCAAAAAGAACCCCAAGAAGTTCTTTAAGTATATAAACAGTAAGAAAGCAAGGCCTTAACACATTGGCCCCATAAAAGATGATAAAGGAAATATGGCCACTGAGGACAGAGAAAAGGCGGAAGTGTTAAATAATTTCTTCTCTTCAGTCTTCACAAAAGAATCGGGGGGCTACACGAACCCAGCTTGTAAGGCCGAACTAAATAATACACCTCAGGAAGTGCCGCCATGGTTAACAGAAGATAGACTTAGAGCTAAACTAGAGAAACTTAACATAAATAAATCCCCGGGACCGGATGGCTTGCACCCGAGGGTTCTTAATGAGCTCAGCCAGGTGATTGCCAGACCATTATTCTTGATCTTTAAGGATAGTTTACAGACGGGTATGGTGCCAGCTGATTGGAAAAAAGCCAACGTGGTACCAATATTTAAGAAGGGGCCGAGATATATCCCGGGTAACTATAGGCCGGTCAGCCTAACATCTGTAGTCTGCAAAATTTTGGAGGGGATGTTAAGGGACCACATACAAGACTTTAGTAATGAAAACGGTATTATAAGTAGTAATCAGCATGGATTCATGAAAAATCGTTCGTGCCAAACCAATCTATTAACCTTCTTACGATGAAGTGAGCAGCCACCTAGATAAAGGTAAGCCTGTGGATGTGGTGTATCTGGACTTTGCAAAGGCCTTTGACACCGTTCCCCACAAACGATTAATGTACAAACTAAGGAAGGTAGGTATGGATCAGAAGGTGAGTACCTGGATAGAGAACTGGCTCCAGGGGAGAGTACAGAGGGTGGTGATTAATGGGGAGTACTCGGATTGGGCGGGTGTGGAAAGTGGGGTTCTGTCCTGGGACCAATCCTGTTTAATTTGTTCATAAATGATCTAGAGGAGGGGATATCGAGTACAATCTCAGTATTTGCAGATGATACTAAACTAGGCATGCCAATATCTTCTATGCAGGATGTGGAAACCTTGCAAGCAGACCTGAACAAAATAACGGGGTGGGCAACTACATGGCAGATGAGGTTTAATGTTGATAAATGTAAAGTAATGCACTTGGGGGCCAGAAACCAGAAAGCAAGCTACTCACTAGGGGGGGAACCTCTGGGTGAGTCTAGGATGGAAAAGGACTTGGGGGTACTGGTAGACAACAAGCTTGGCAGTGGCATGCAATGCCAAGCCGCCGCAAGCAAAGCCAACAGAATACTGGGTTGTATAAAAAAGGGGATTCACTCCAGAAATAAAGAGATTATACTCCCGCTCTACAAGACTCTGGTCCGGCCACATCTGGAGTATGCTGTCCAGTTCTGGGCACCGGTCCTCAGGAAGGATGTGCTGGAACTGGAGAAAGTCCAGAGAAGGGCAATAAAAATAATTAGGGGAATGGAGGACATCAGCTATGAGGAAAGACTACAAGCCCTGAACCTTTTCTCTCTGGAGAAAAGACGATTGAGGGGGGATATGATATCAATGTACAAATACTGTACTGGTGACCCAAGCATAAGGAACAAACTATTCAGAGAAAGGGGATACAATAAGACACGTGGCCACTCACTAAAACTAGAGGAAAGGTGGTTTAACCTTAAAGTGCGTAAGGGGTTCTTCACTGTAAGAACAGTAAGGATGTGGAATTCTCTTCCACAAGCAGTCGTATCAGCAGGGAGCATTAATAGTTTCAAAAAACTATTAGATGGACACCTTAAAGACCACAACATACAGGGGTATACAATGTACGGTTAAAAGCAAACACACACACACATCATAGGTTGAACTGGATGGACTGATGTCTTTTTTCAACCTCACTAACTATGTAACTATGTAACTCCATGAAAAAATGTTATTCTCCCATGTTCTGCCTGCACTGCATGGGTAACTGCTCATTTTGTCTTAAGGTGTACTTACCCAGTCCTTTGATCCTCTGGAAAACTGCACTCCCCAGACATGATCAGACCAGTGGTGGACTGTTCCTGGCGTCCCCACGTCCAGAGCCAGTCTATAGGCATGATGACTTTAGGAAGAGTCCATTCACAAGACCACTAGGGTGCGAGGGGGGGGCGGGGGGGAGGCAGGAGCAGCGGGGATCGGTCTTGCTCTCAAAGGACCAGCGGATTAGGAAAGCATATCTCCAAGCCGAAATCCCCTAGACAAAAATGAGCAGTTACCCATGCAGTAGTTTTTTTTCCTGGAGTTCTTCCATTCCTCTAGTATTTAAGCAGAGTGAAACCTCTATAATTTTCTCTATCAGCCATTTCAAACACCTTTTTCAAAAACATGCATTTAAGGTGTAGCCACCCTGCCTTAGAAAAAAAAAAATGTATATTCACCTAGGTAGATGCAGCATTGATTTGATGCTGCATCTGTACCCGCTTTCTCTGCAGTGAGAACTGAACGACAAAACAACGCTGATTGCTCAGTTCTCCCCCTGGGCTCTAAGCAGACAGCTGTGACTGTCAGTCTCTGGCTTTCTGCTTTGCCTCCCCCACTCACTGAGCTGTGGCTATGGAGGGGGCAAGAAGGGCTGGCTCAGGCTCTCAGGGGATCACAGAGAGGCTAAGCCGGGTTCTGGTCCAGGTTTCTGGGCGGATACCGACCATATGGTCAGGATCTTTCCCAAGCCTGGACAGGCTGAGGGACGTCAACCGACAACAGGCTTTAGCTTTAGAATGAACTGCACTCCTGTTATCTAAAGGAGAAGTATGGCCAAAAAAAAAAAGCTTTTAAGCTCTAAGCAGGAGTGTCTTTATATTTAGTTCTGCATGTTTGCAGTCAGCCAATGCCAATTTGTAGTCTATGCCTTGTTCAACGTCCCCTAAGTCCAGCCTGGCTGTCAGTTCTTTCATCTGTCAGTAGGTGGCACTGTCACCTCTGGTATTGGTGTGAGATCACACAGTAAGTCTGGATTATGAATATTCATAGCTTTTCCCAGTCCACCACTAGGTTTCCTGTGCCATTGGTGCATTATTGGAAAAGATGTAAATATTTGGGGCTGGCTAATGCAAGCTCTCTTTTCCCCAGGCTCTGGCCTGGGGAGGGTGCATGCGCTGCTTTTTTAGGCCTGTCTGAATGAAGTATGGAGGTGGAGATTGTGGCTTCATCCCCAAGGCTCTCTACCTTGTCCAATCAGAAAATGCTTTTCATTCATTAAGAAATGCAAAGCGTTCCCTGAATGGTGCCAGTACTAAGAGAGTGACCTCTCTTTAGAATAAAGCAGGACAGCTGCTGGGCACAGAACCTAGAAGCTAATAGAAATCACTATAGGGGTGCTTACTATAGGGATTTTCAGCTTCCTTTTTAAAAAATTGCATTAAAGTGGTATTAAACCCAATAGCAAACATTTATTATTTTGCACCTTTCAGTTCTTAGATGTGGTGGCTGCATTTGTTTTATAACACAGAAGGTTTGTTGCTGGCCACATCAAAAAGCCTTAAAAAAAGAACATGCAGCCACCACATCTAAGGATTGGTAAAATGTTGGGTTTTTGGTTTGGAATGCATGGGTATGGGATTAAAAAAAAAACATTAATATAGATATACCAAGTGCTGTGGGTTGGAAAGGGGCAGGACTAGTGGCCTAGTGACATAAGCATGCTGCAATGTAAATACCAGGAAAGGAAAATTACGGTGGGTACTAATTTCATTTTCCATTTTACTGCCCTACTAGAAACTGTTCTTTGTAGTGTGAAAGATTTCTAGAAAAGCGGAAATCCCCTGTGTGTCACCACACTGTGTCTTAAAGGGAGAAGTGATTCAGTCAATAGATTCCCTCCACTGCCTTAGAAAAGGCATGTAGCCCAGGTGGGGACAAACAGTTTCCATCTCATTCTTCTCACACAAGTGTCCTTTATTAGGAAAAATTATTTTAACCACTTGACCTCCAGAAGAATTACCCCCCTTCATGACCAAAGCATTTTTTGCTATACGGCACTCCGTTACTTTAACCACTTGCCGGCCGGGCCATAGCCGAATGACGGCTACAGCGCGGTCGGCCTATTCTGGGAGAGGGTACAATGACGTCCTCACAGAATGGCACGCACACAGAGCTGTCCGTGCTCCCCGGGTCCCGAGGACCCCGCGCATCACGGATTGTGATAAAGGGCCAATGACAGCGGCCCTCTACCACGTGATCGCTCCGTCCAATGACGGAGCGATCACTTGTGAACGAACTGGCGTATGTCCGGTTCATTTCTCTCCTCTCCTCGCACACTGTACACAACGATCAGTACAGTGTGCGAGGAGAGAAGAGAAACTGCAGCTGCAGCCATCCTCTGCCTCCTCCATACCCAAATTATGCTCATCCGTGCCACATCCATTCCCATCCGTACCACATCTGTGCCCACCCATGCCACCTCAGTGCTCATCCATGCCACATCTGTGCTCACACATGCTACGTCAGTGCTCATTCATGCCACATCAGTGCTCATCCGTGCCACATCAGTGCTCATCCGTGCCACGTCAGTAGTAATCTGTGCCACATCCATGCCACGTCAGAGCTCATCCGTGCCACATCCATGCCACGTCAGTGCTCATCCGTGCCACATCAGTGCTCATCCGTACCACATCAGTGCTCATCCATGCCACATCCATGCCAAGTCAGTGCTCATCCGTGCCATGTCAGTGCTCACCCATGCCACATCAGTTCTCATCCGTGCCATATCCATGCCACATCAGTGCTCATCCGTGCCACTACAGTGCTTATCAGTGCCCTACAGTGCCTCACAAAATTGTAATGGGAAGTTAGGAAATTATGGTGCTCCTTGCATATTGGGCCTCTGTATGTGGCTAGGCTGTGGGAAAGTGTCACATATGTGGTATCGCTATACTCAGGAGGAGTAGCAGAATATAGTTTGGGGTGCTTTGTGTTTTTGGTTCCAGGATCTGGGGGCCCCTTTGTTAAAGGGGTCTTCTGGACTCCAATAAGCCCCCCCCACTCCCCGACAACCATAGTCCAGAGTTGTCGGGAAGAGGACATTGTCCCCTTTAGAGCCCCCCCCCTCCCCGCCTCAAAGCACCCCACCCCCCCATGTTGAGGACATGTGGCTTAGGATGGTTTAGGAGGGGGGCGCACTTGCTCATCCCCTCCCCTTTCCTGACCTGCCGGGCTGCATGCTCGCATAAGGGTCTGGTATGGATTTTGGAGGGACCCCACGCCATTTCTTTTTAAAATTTTGGCATGGGGGTGTCACCTTCAAATCCATACCTGACCCGAAGGGTCCATCGAAGTCTATTACATGCAAAACACTGCATTTTGCGGAAAAATAAGTCCAAGACCCTTTCCAAAATTGCAGAGGCACAAAAATGCATTGATGTGAACGTGTTCCATAGGAACCCGTATTAAAAAAATGAAATGCATTTCTTCAAAAAGCATTAAACACATTAGTGTGAGACGAGCTTTAGAGTTACAGAGGGGCTCTTTTGCTAAAATTATTGCTCTCGCTCTGACAATCGTGGCGATACCTCACATTTGTGATTTAACCACTTAAGCCCCGGAAGATTTTACCCCCTTCCTGACCAGGCCCTATTTTGCGATTCGGCACTGCGTGAATTTAACGGACAATTGTGCAGTCATGCGATGCTGTACCTAAACAAAATTGACGTTCTTTTTTTCCCATAAACAGAGCTTTCTTTTAATGGTATTTAATCACCTGTGCGATTTTTACTTTTTGCGCTATAAACAAAAAAAGAGCGTAAATTTTGCAAAAATAACAATATTTTTCACATTTTTTTACATGAAATTCCCCAAAAAAAAATTTAAAAATCAAAATTTTTTAACATTTTAGTTTTCTGCTACATATGTTTGGTGAAAAAAAAAATCGCAATAAGCGTATTTTGATTGGTTTGCACAAAAGTTATTGCGTTTACTAAGGGAAAGATTTTTGTCATTTTTGTTGTTTTTTTTTTTTAACGAGTAATGGCGGCGATCTGCGATTTTTTTTGCGGGACTGCGACATTGCGGCGGACAGATAGGACCCTTGACTGACATTTTTGGGGGTACCAGTGACATTACTACAGTAATCAGTGCTATACATATGCACTGTTACTGTAAAAATGACACTGGCAGGGAAGGGGTTAACTTTATTGATGATGCAGGGGTTAAGTGTGTCCCTAGGGACATGCTTCTAACTGTAAAGGGATGTGGCTAGTGGTGTAACAACAGAGACATACGATCCCACATAGCAGGACCGTATGATCTCTGTTCTTACACAGGGGAGAATGACAGGCGGCTTTGTTTACATCAGCCACCTGCCTTTCTCCCTCTGCACCGGACGATCGTGAGTGACCGGCAGAGAGCGGGTCCGCTGGTCACACGCGCGGGGATGTACAGGAGCGAGCAGGGGTGGGAGCGCGCCTCCGGTGGCGCACGCTCGCCCCCTAGAGCCTCACAGGCTAGCGACGTAGTCCTACGTCGCTTTGCCTGTGAGGGGCTGACTGCCGCAGTAAATATACTGTGGGCAGTCGGCAAGTGGTTAAACACTATTTACATTTGTGGGTGCAAGCGCACTGGGACAGGGGTGCTTTAAAATGTATTTATTTTTTTTCCTATTTTTTTATTTTTTACACTGTTTTAAAAAAAAAATCTGATCACTTTTATTGCTGTCACAAGGAATATAAATAACCCTTGTGACAGTAATAGGCAGTGACAAAGTATTCAAAATGCTGAAATCTGCAGCGGAGTAAACCGGAAGTGACGCCATGACGTCGCTTTCGGGTTAAATGATCGGAGACATGATCAAAGCTGAATCTTCAAGCCGATGTACAGGTACGTCAGTTTGTGGGAAGTGATTAATCAGTGTTTTTGTGTTTATTATATGGTGCTTTTACTAAGGGATGTGCTGGATTTTATTCCATGTTTTGCAGGGAAACAAAATCCAGCACATCAGAGCTGACAGGACAGAGCTCTGCCTTGTTTATATAGGCAGAGCTCTGCACTGTCTTTCTCCTTGCCGATCAGCGGGTGCCGGCAGACATCTATTGGCCCGCACCTGCTGATTGGCTTGTGCTAACCACAGCACAAGCAGCGTGCGTGCGAGTGTGCCCCCCACCCAGAAGAATGCGCAACAGGAAAGCTACTTTGCCACCGTATAACAGTGTTTGACGGTCAGCAAGTATAAATTAACATTGTTATAAAACTAAAAGATCATGACACACTCTATGCCCAGACTGCATGAGGGATTCCTGGTGACTTTTAGTTCTGTGAAAGACCCACAACCTGTGACTGTGTTTGCAGATCTGTTGATCTTGAGATAATCCGGTGTTGCTGTGATTATCCCAGGACTGATCTTCCACAATCAGAAAATTCTGCAATTGTATGCAATTGATTGTGCTGTGATCTTCACATAAAGGCCCTTGTTCAGGCACTTCCTGTTATAGGGTGGCAACTCTCTGTCCATGTCTCCTAAGGCTTTGTTTACACTTGCGTCAAAATGTAGGGGCTTTGTAGCAGCTATGTGTGCATGCGCGCAGCACCGGGAACAGTTATGCACTGACTGAGCTCTGCACGCCTCCGATCTGAATAACCTAAAAAAAGCCATTAGAGGTGCCTGGACAGACCAGCATCTGAGCAGCCATCCCTGAAGCAGGAACAAATGATTGAGCGGCAGAATAAAAAAAAAAAAGCCTCTCCAGCCACCACAACAGTCCCGATCGGTTTTTCAGGCCCCGCAGCAGTCTACAACAGCCAAGATGGCGCCAGGACAGGGAGAAATGGTGCGCGGTGGTCTTCCAAGGGATGTGATAGTTAAACCCCATTTCTACAAAATCAAGGAAAAAATTACGATGGAGGCCAGAATCAAAGGCAGCTTAACCCTCCTTGGACACTCGGTCCAGGTGACAGCCTGGTCACCTGATCAACCGCCAAATTAAATACCAACGGTCGTTTCCCTTTTGCTTATCTTTTACATATTCCTTTACCAACTTTCAATCCAGGGAGGAAGTGCTATTGGACTTGGGACTAATTTCCTGAGATTCTCAGGTCCTCAACGCCAATCCTGCTGATGCCCACCCTATTTCCCCTTCGTGGCCCCAAACCAGGAGATCCAACTTCAGGAAATCACCAACAATTACCTGACCGTTAATGGGCTCACCATTGGGGTCCCATGCATCCTCTCATTTCTGGTTTACTCACATTTAGACTCTGTTCAATACTGAAGACGTTTCTTTCAACCGTTTACAGTTCCTGTTACACTAATGATGTTGATTTAGTATTCATACACTGAGGGGATCCCCCCTTCAGGAGACTGAATAGTTTCCTGATCGGGGAATTTTATTTTCTTATTACCTGTGCTATTCTCAATATGCTGGTCCCTCCCATTTCTTTAAAATGATGTGAGAGTTGGGCTGGAGCAGTAGTGTATGCCACCCTTAGTGGACTTGCCTCTATCTTGCGAGTGGAGGCAAGCTCACACCATGACATAAGGACTTGGCTCCCCTGACAAGATACTGTTTTACAGTTTATGTGATCTTTTTTGATTGCGTCTTATATTATGTTCACTTATGAGATAGTCAAAGATGCGCAGTCCTCTCATGATAACTTTATTTTCTTTCTTCAAGTCTTTCCTTCCTCTAGTGCACTCCTTCTCCAGGATGGCTTCCAATCCGACAGGTCGGGTGATCCCAGACTATTGGTCTCCGAATCTTCTAATTCTCTGAACCATTATGTCAATAGATTCTCACACCAATTATAAAATCCTAACACATAATGTGCAGGGTTTAAGTTCCCCTACAAAGTGAACAACAGCTTTTCAACAGTATCATAAATTGGGAGCAGATATTCTGCTCTTATAGGAGACTCCTTTCTTCCGAACTTCTGCCCTGAAATACTTGAACCTTAAGCCCCGTACCGATCGTCGGCCGAACGATCGACCGTCTTTTGTCCAGGGCTGTCGTGTCTGTTGAAAACTGCAAAAGACTGCACACGAATTTTGTCGGCCAACAACAGCCGACTGCAGAAGTGATGTCATGTGCAGGTTAACTTTCCTTGTCTTTTTTATTTTCTGAGCATGCCCAGTCTTGCTAATCTGCTGTCTGTCGGCCGAAATCTGTACTGACTGGCGAACAATCGGCGGTTCTGGTGTTGGCCAACAAAAATTTTAATGCCTGCACGACATATTCTGTTTGGCCGAAAATGCGCTGTCAGCTGTCGGAAGCATCATACTAACAAGCCTACAATCGGCCGATCGGTCGTCGGCCGAATATTTACGGCCAACAATCGGTACGTGTGTACGAGGCTTTAGTTACTCTACGTTTTTCTTGTCAAACAGACATGACAAGAAAGGAGGGGTGGCGATATGTATAGCCAAAAGGATCCCTTTCACACCTACTAGTCAAACACGATAAGGAAAGCCGTTATCCTATGGTATCAAAGAAAATCAACAAACAGGCAGTCACGTTGATTTCCTATTACAGCTGCAACAAAAAGTATGTGAACCCTAATCTGATCCTCATCTAAGTCACAACAATAGACAACCACAGTCTGCTTAAACTAATAACACACAAAGAATGAAATGTTGCCATGTTTTTATTGAACACAACATGTAAACATTCACAGTGGAGGTGGAAAAAGTATGTGAACCCCTAGACTAATGACATCTCCAAGAGCTAATTGGAGTGTCATGTCAGCCAATTGGAGTCCAATCAATGAGATGAGATTGGAGGTGTTGGTTAGAGCTGCCCTGCCCTATAAAAAAAACACACCAGTTCTGGGTTTGCTTTTCACAAGAAGCATTGCCTGATGTGAATGATGCCTCACAAAAAAGAGCTCTCAGAAGACCAACGATTAAGAATTGTTGACTTGCATACAGCTGTAAAGGGTTATAAAAGTATCTCCAAAAGCCTTGCTGTTCATCAGCCCACGGTAAGACAAATTGTCTATAACTGGAGAAAGTTCAGCACTGCTGCTACTCTCCCTAGGAGTGGCCAGCCTGTAAAGGTGACTGCAAGAGCACAGTGCAGACTGCGCAATGAGGTGAAGAAGAATCCTAGAGTGTCAGCTAAAGACTTACAAAAGTCACTGGCAAATGCTAACATCCCTGTTAGCGAATCTACAATACATAAAAAACTAAACAAGAATGGATTTCATGGGAGGATACCACAGAGGAAGCCACTGCTGTCTAAACAAAACATTGTTGCACGTTTACAGTTTGCACAAGAGCACCTGGATGTTTCACAGCAGTACTGGCAAAATATTCTGTGGATAGATGAAACCAAAGTTGAGTTGTTTGGAAGAAACACACATTATGTTTGGCGAAAAAGAGGCACAGCACACCAACATCAAAACCTCATCCCAACTGTGAAGTATGGTGGTGGGGGCATCATGGTTTGGGGCTGCTTTGCTGCGTCAGAGCCTGGACGGATTTCTATCATCGAAGGAAAAATGAATTCCCAAGTTTATCAAGACATTTTGCAGGAGAACTTAAGGCCATCTGTCTACCAGCTGAAGCTCAGCAGAAGATGGGTGCTGCAACTAGGACAATGACCCAAAGCATAGAAGTAAATCAACAACAGAATGGCTTAAACAGAAGAAAATACGCCTTCTGAAGTGGCCCAGCAGAGTCCTGACCTCAACCCGAATGAGATGCTGTGGCATGACCTTAAGAAAGCAATTCACACCAGACATCCCAAGAATATTGCTGAACTGAAACAGTTCTGTAAAGAGGAATGGTCAAGAATTACTCCTGACCGTTGTGCACGTCTGATCTGCAACTACAGGAAACGTTTGGTTGAAGTTATTGCTGCCAAAGGATGTTCAACCAGGTAATAAATCCAAGGGTTCACATACTTTTTCCACCTGCACTGTGAATGTTTACATGGTGTGTTCAATAAAAACATGGCAACATTTCCTTCTTTGTGCGTTATTAGTTTAAGCAGACTGTGATTGTCTATTGTTGTGATTTAGATGATGATCAGATCACATTTTATGACCAATTTGTGCAGAAATCCATATCATTCCAAAGGGTTCACATACTTTTATTTTGCAGCTATATACTCCCAATTGGGGTCAGGCATGCTTCTTCCGCTTGATGCTGGTTATGCCTCTTGTGGTGGGTCAGGTTATCTTGGGGGGAAATAGCAATAATTCATTAGACCAAATTTTAGATAAATCTAATGCCAATAGGGCAATTCTGAAACATATCCCTAAACAGAGCAATAGATATAGAATAGCGTGAATGTACATTACTATGATTTGATTGAAAGTGGGAGGGACACCCATACCACCGCTAAGGAATATAGGTTCTATTCCAATGTGCATAACACATATTTGGAAATTGATCACCTATTCACATTATCTTCATTGCTCCCGTTCATTTGAAAAGCCAGTATCTTCCCCATGCCATTGTCGGATTATTCCTCAGTTCTAATTTCGCTAACAGATTTATGGAATAAGCCTCAGCCCTCATCCTGGCGCCTCAATGCCTCTGGTAAACGTCGCTGTTATTTTTAAAGATATAGAAACCGCTCTCAAACAATATTTTCAAGACAATCCCTCTTCAGACACCTGTCTGAGTATTACTTGGGCTGCTCATAAGGCAACCATTTGTAGCAAAATGATACAAATTGCATCCAGAGTTAAGCGGGCCTGCAAACTAATGATTAAAAAACAGGGTGAGTGGGCACATGTGCGGCAGCTCCTAAGATGGTCGCGTAGACTGGGAGCTCCGCTCTGCTTGGACTGTTTGGCACCCACACTGGCACACAGCGCTGCCAGCAACTTGTCCTACCCGAGGCCAGTGAGGGACAATACATAGCAGCATCCCCCCATGTCAGCAGGACCCATCCGCAGGGCTCTGGAAAGTCAGCTCATGCAGGCTGGGTGCACTGCTCAAGATCCAGCCTCATTTGTAGGAGGAGTAGGGGAATTACGTGAACAGCCCCACTCTGGACTCTCCGTTCTTCAGCCCGCTCTCAGGGGCTCATGTGAGTACTCAAAACAGAGGGACTGCTTCACCAGCATCCACAGAATCCCTGTTAGGGCACACTGTGGAGGATCTCCTGTTCTCCCCCGTGGAGGAAAGCTCTACACACTACCAGATGAGGGAGGCCCACCCTGTCCACCCTCCCAATCTACCTTTTGACATTGCAGATATGTTTTCAAAATTCTCAGACATGCTAAGCAGTGGCCTGGCCCAAATAGCTGCTAAAATTACAGGGGACATTAAGGCAGAACTCCAGAACCTAGGATCTTGCATAGAGACCATCGAATCAAACTTGGAAGCAACAATAACCAGAACTGATCAAAACACAGACAGCAATATCCAAAATAGATGAACTCGAGAACAGGTCAAGGAGATACAGTGCTTTGCGAAAGTATTCGGCCCCCTTGAACTTTTCAACCTTTTGCCACATTTCAGGCTTCAAACTTAAAGATATAAAACTGTAATTTTGTGAAGAATCAACAAGTGGGACACAATCATGAGGTGGAACGAAATTTATTGGATATTTCAAACTTTTTTAACAAATAAAAAACTGAAAAATTGGGCGTTCAAAATTATTCAGCCCCCTTAAGTTAATACTTTGTAGCGCCACCTTTTGCTGCGATTACAGCTGTAAATCGCTTGTGGTATGTCTCTATCAGTTTTGCACATCGAGAGACTGAAATTTTTGCCCATTCCTCCTTGCAAAACAGCTCGAGCTCAGCGAGGTTGGATGGAGAGCGTTTGTGAACAGCAGTTTTCAGTTCTTTCCACAGATTCTCGATTGGATTCAGGTCTGGACTTTGACTTGGCCATTCTAACACCTGGATATATTTATTTGTGAACCATTCCATTGTAGATTTTGCTTTATGTTTTGGATCATTGTCTTGTTGGAAGACAAATCTCCGTCCCAGTCTCAGGTCTTTTGCAGACTCCATCAGGTTTTCTTCCAGAATGGTCCTGTATTTGGCTCCATCCATCTTCCCATCAATTTTAACCATCTTCCCTGTCCCTGCTGAAGAAAAGCAGGCCCAAACCATGATGCTGTCACCGCCATGTTTGACAGTGGGGATGGTGTGTTCAGGGTGATGAGCTGCTTTTACGCCAAACATAACGTTTTGCATTGTTGCCAAAAAGTTTGATTTTGGTTTCATCTGACCAGAGCACCTTCTTCCACATGTTTGGTGTGTCTCCCAGGTGGCTTGTGGCAAACTTTAAAGGACACTTTTTATGGATATCTTTAAGAAATGGCTTTCTTCTTGCCACTCTTCCATAAAGGCCAGATTTGTGCAGTATACGATTGATTGTTGTCCTATAGACAGAGTCTCTCACCTCAGCTGTAGATCTCTGCAGTTCATCCAGAGTGATCATGGGCCTCTTGGCTGTATGTCTGATCAGTCTTCTCCTTGTTTGAGCTGAAAGTTTAGAGGGACGGCCAGGTCTTCGTAGATTTTCAGTGGTCTGATACTCCTTCCATTTCAATATTATCGCTTGCACAGTGCTCCTTGGGATGTTTAAAGCTTGGGAGATTCTTTTTGTATCCGGCTTTAAACTTCTCCACAACAGCATCTCGGACCTGCATGGTGTGTTCCTTGTTCTTCATGATGCTCTCTGCGCTTTAAATGGACCTCTGAGACTATCACAGTGCAGGTGCATTTATACGGAGACTTGATTACACACAGGTGGATTCTATTTATCATCATTAGTCATTTAAGTCAACATTGGATCATTCAGAGATCCTCACTGAACTTCTGGAGAGAGTTTGCTGCACTGAAAGTAAAGGGGCTGAATAATTTTGCACGCCCAATTTTTCAGTTTTTTATTTGTTAACAAAGTTTGAAATATCCAATAAATTTTGTTCCAGTTCATGGTGGTGTCCCACTTGTTGTTGATTCTTCACAAAAAATTACAGTTTTATATCTTTATGTTTGAAGCCTGAAATGTGGCAAAAGGTCGCAAAGTTCAAGGGGGCCGAATACTTTCGCAAGGCACTGTATACTGTAATTTCAGGATTAGGGGTCTCCCTGGAAATTGTAACAAATGTTCACGCAGCAGTACACTCCCTCATCCAGGACCTCATATAAAACATCCCTCCATGCAAGCTGGTGCTGGACTATGCTTATAATGCACTAGGACCCCCACGATCAGATGGTCTCCCGAGGGACATTGTGATAAAACCCCACTACTATGCCGTTAACCTTCCTAGCGGTATTCCCGAGAGTGACTCTGGGTTAAATTTTAGAGCCAAAAGCGGTAACCCCGAGCCACACTCGGGGTACCGCTAGGAAGATCGCCGGATCCTAGTAGAGGTTTTACTTACCTTGTCACCGGGATCCAGCGATGTATGCGGGCGGTGAGCGGCGGCGGAGCTTCCTCCCGATCGTCTGTGAGCCCCGACTTCCGTCTCCTGCGACGTGACGTCCGCAGGGGGTGGAACCGGCGGCAAATTCAAAAAGTATAACACACAAACACACTGATACACTGTAATCCTATTGGATTACATTGCCAAAATAAAATAAATTGACCTTTGATTGCCCCCCAGAGCTTTCTCCATTGCACTTCCTGCATTTTTCCTATACATTGTGTCTGGACATTGCAGAGCGACCATGGCATCGAACAAGCGTGCCGCAACCTCAAAAGCGGTATATGACCTGCTGGGCGAGAGCGACAGCGATCCTGAATCGCTTGCAGAGTGGAGTGACAGCGATTTATGGGGAAGTTCGTCATCCGATGCAGAAAGTGAGTTCAGTGATGATGCTGTGACTGTGCCGAGCGATGTGCGTACTTGGTGCGTGATCGACTGCGGTACGGAGCACGTAGCGCCCCAAGGTTCCCGTTTACCGGAGCACCTGGTATAAAAGTCGATGTTGAGGAGGACAACCCCTTGGCATACCTGCAACTTTTTTTGACCGATGAGGTTATCGAAAAAATTGTTGTGGAAACCAATCGGTACCAGGAGCAACAAGCCGCAGCGCATCGGCGGTTTTCAAGGAGCAGGATGTGGGAACCCGTGACCAGTGCGGATATCTGGAAATTCCTGGGCCTAATTATTCTGCAGGGAGTGTTGGAGTAACCCCTGCAGAAGTGGTGTTGGACCACCAGCAAATTATTGGCCACTCCTTTTTTTGGCACCGTTATGTCGGAGTATAAATTTTCGCTCATTATGAGGTATTTGCACTTTACCAATAATTATGATTTTGATGAGACTTCTCATCCAGCTCCGAAGCTCAAAAAGATCTGGGACATTTACCAACTAATTTTGAAAAATTTCCAGGAGTCCTATGTCCCAGAAAGAGACATTTGTATAGACCAGTCATGTCCAAAGTCCGGCCCGCGGGCCAGTAGCGGCCCGTCCTTTACTTCCATACGGCCCCCAGAGACACGGCTGATCAATGTCTCTCTCTGTGTCTGAGCCATCGCACATCCCTGCCCCGATGCCGATGCGATGGGGCGGGGGGCGGAGCAGAGCTCGGCGGGACTCGGGAGCAGCCGAGCTGCCGAGGGAGGCCCCGCCCCCCGCTCTGCTCTATGTGCCTGGCGCCGCCCACGACGCGGGAATGCAGAAGGAATGCTGAAGGAATTTGCAATCTGCATTCCTTCTCTCACCACACAGCCACCTGTAGAAGCCCCGTGTGGAGCTGACCGAGGAGGTCTACTGCCTGTCTTAGTAAGTTCGATTTTATCCATAAAGCCCTGATGCTTCATATATTTCCATATATATGTGTATATATATATATATATATATATATATATATGTGTGTATATATATATATATATAAATATGTGTGTGTGTGTATATATATATATATATACACATATATATATATATATATAATGTAAAAAAAAAAGTCCAGGAAGCAGCGCCGAGAGGTAGAAGGGGGCGGGCGGCTCCGGGACTTCCGATGACAGCGCGTCCTTCCTTCTCCTCTGCCCCACCCACCCCCTTCTACCTCTCAGCGCTGCTTCCTGGACTTTTTTAAAAGTGATTTGGATAGTGTCAATGGCGCTGGTGAGGCTGCAATTATGGGTACTGCGCTGGCGAGGCTGCAATTATGGGTACTGCGTTGTTGAGGCTGCATATATGGGCACTGCGCTGGCGAGGCTGCATATATGGGCACTGCGCTGGCGAGGCTGCAAATATGGGCACTGCGCTGGGAAGGCTGCAAATATGGGCATTGCGCTGGCAAGGCTGCAAATATGGGCACTGCGCTGGCAAGGCTGCATGTATGGACACTGCGCTGGCGAGGCTGCATGTATGGACACTGCGCTGGCGAGGCTGCAATTATGGGCACTGCGCTGGCGAGGCTGTAATTATGGGCACTGGGCTGGCGAGGCTGCAATTATGGGCACTGGGCTGGCGAGGCATCAATTATGGGCACTGCGCTGGCGAGGCTGCACGTATGGGCACTGCGCTGGTGATTTGTACTTCATTTTAAATATCAGGCAAAATGGTCGGCCCTCACGCATGTTCACTTCATAAAGTCTGGCCCTCTTTGAAAAAAGTTTGGACACCACTGGTATAGACGAAAGTCTAATGGCCTATAAAGGGAGACTCAGCTGGATACAATATATTGCATCCAAGCGAGCAGGCTTTGGAATAAAATCATTTATGCTGTGTGAATCCAGCTCTGGATATATTTGGAATTCGTTCCTATACACCGGGAGAGGAACCAAGTTCAACCGAAGGTTCAGCAGCTATGGGATGGCAACCGCTTCAGTTCTGATGCTGATTGAGCCTCTGCTGAATCAGGGGTACTGGTCCTGGATTATAACAACACCATGGGAGGTGTGGACAGAGCTGACCAGGCCATGACTTTCTATCCGGCAATGTGGAAACAGCAGAAAAAATATTATAAAAAAATATTCAGGCACCTCCTGGAGCAGTGTTTGTGGAATGCATTCATTCTCCTAAAAAAGAAGAGTGACAGGCCTGTGGTTCATGCAGACTTTGTGTGGAAAATTGCTGAGCTCATATTTCTCAGGCACCAAACACCAACAGTAAGTAGATCCGGACGCCGTGCTGCTGGTGTTGTGAACCCCGAACGACTGACCGGTCGTCATTTTATGGACCACATTCCGCCGACGGAGAAGAAGACTGCACCCACAAGGATGTGTGTGGTTTGCTGTTCCAAGCGCGAGGACACCGGACGAAAAATTAGACAGGAAAAGCGGTACTACTGTCCAGACTGTGATGTTGGACTTTGCACTGTACTGTTTCAAAACTTTCCACACCCAGGACTTTATTGAAGCAATATGACCAGTAATATTGCATCCTTTTTGGGAAAAAAAAAAAATATTGCATCCTTGTTTGACAAAAAAAATGTCAGTGTTTTTGATTTACGTTATTTACTATAATTTATTGAATAAAAAGTGTTATTTTTTGGAAAAAAAAGTGTTATTATTATATTATTATTGTATAGTTATTTATTATATTATAATTTAGGATTTTGTGTTTCAAACTTTATCATACTCGGGATGTTATAAAGAAAAACGCACAGTAAAAAGAAATCATATATAAATAGTTGGTTTGGGCTGCTCATTCTCAAGAATTACATGCAAAATAATGGTACCGCTTTCAGCACCTAATATCCGAAAGAATCATACCGCCAGGGAGGTTAAGGAGGTGGTCATGTAGCGGGCATACTCAGCCGCACAACTCAAGCTCTAGGATCAACCTAGGGTAAAAAGCTAGCCAATTAAATGGGCTCAGCACTGAAGGGCCTCTTAGTTTAAACCCTGATCACTGAACAACACCAATAAGAATTTATTCCTTCACACCTAGCTCCCTCTTCGATAAGCTCCCCCATTCACTAGCCCTCCTGCTTCCAACAACATTCAGACCCCTGCATTCTTACTCTTATAGACCTTCATCGCTCTTCATACAATTTTCCACCAACTGATTCGTTGATATCAAATATATCAGTTGTGCTGTTATTTTATGATGTTATAGTTATGTTTTTTTTTTTAACAAAAGGGCGGTTGGAGCAGCCCATATGTGCCTTCACCTGACCAGGAGATATGGCTTCTCCTTCTCCCCTTGCCAGGATTTCTTCTCTGGTAGAAGATTCTACAAAAATGTTAGGAGGGATTGTTGGGATATGGTTCCCCCCTCCCCTCTGGAGATTTTTACATCTCTCCTCCCTTGTTTTCAGATTCCTCTTTCCTTTTCTCTAGATGTTCTACCGGAAGCACTTAAATTTACACTCTACCTGATCCGAGACCAAAAGAAAAGGGTGTTGGGCGCTTCTGACCAAGCCAGAGAGGAGAAACAGGGGGATTCACCGTTGTAAGAGGGATGCAGGGGATGTCTCCAAGGTCTAGTAGGGAATCGTCACAGTAGGCTGAGTACTAGGCTGCGCTGGCGGGAGAAACTCTGAGGAATCCGCTAGTAAACATGAAGAGAAAAACAGGCGCCATGTAATCAACCATAAATTTATTGCACAACAATTAACATAGTATCTTACACTGAGGTAAGCTTCAGTCCGTGTCTCAGCAAGTCCAGCCGCACAATCCGGCCGTCCACCGGCCCGGAGGTGACGTCACAGGAAGCTGGTCCGGAGGGATGGTTACAGCGGAAGCCGCGATGGAACGCAAGCTCCCGGAAATGACGTCATTTCCGGGAGCTTGCGTTCCATCGCGGCTTCCGCTGTAACCATCCCTCCGGACCAGCTTCCTGTGACGTCACCTCTGGGCCGCCGGACGGCCGGATTGTGCGGCTGGACTTGCTGAGACACGGACTGAAGCTTACCTCAGTGTAAGATACTATGTTAATTGTTGTGCAATAAATTTATGGTTGATTACATGGCGCCTGTTTTTCTCTTCATGATCCGAGACCAGGTCACCCGGGCACTTCACTAGACTCCTCTTTACAAGGCCTGAAGGTAAGTGACTGTATATCGCATGTGTTCCTCCTCTACTTGCTCCATGGCTGACACTGTAAGACCACCCCCCCCCCCCCCCACGAATTGAACCGCACAACACAGGGATTGAATTCTCAAGTCAAACGACAGGAAAATATTGAAATACTATCTTAACCAGAAGATTGAAATTATCCTGCTTCAGAATGTATGACCCTAAGTTCATCCACCCTAAATTTTTCCTAGCTAACACAGATTATAAAACGAAGGGGGTTGCAATCCTTTTCTCACGCAAGTCCAATTTTGTGCTGAATTCTGAACATGAGGACCCTGACGGCGGATTTCTCCTTGTTCCCTGAGTGTTGGATGATCAACTCTTTTTATTTGTTTCCTACTATGCACCCGAACTGAGCCAGGCAAAAGTTTTCAATTCCACGATCCAGAAACTAGGGCCCTTATTTGAGGGCACAGCTGTTGTCGGGGGGGATTCCAATGTTGCCTTTGACTCAGGGCTTGACAAAAAGTGCCCGCCGGGAGCTCAATCAATTCCACCCTCCCAAGCAAAGCCTCCATATTGCTAGGCTAATCTACCATTTTCCCTTTTAATGTTTTCAATTTGGTTTGTCTTCTTTTGATAAGCCCTAATAATTTCTGTTCATTAATATTGAAAAAATTGTACCATTCATCATTTAGCGCTTTATTGTCTAAACCATCATTGGGGTTAATAGCCCAATGTAATCTCCTGGGGGGCTATATTTTCCTTCATATATTGTTCTAATGTTGCAATACCCCACCAGGAGCAAGCCCAATGTACTTTTAAGTTATTTGAGTTGATACTCTATATCTGCATTGTCACTGTTGAGAGTGAATTTTTCTTGTGTATTTATAGTTTTGTGTTTTATATATTCAAAAACATCCATGGCTGCAGGGAAAAGTGTGATACTGTAAGTACAACAAATATTAAAATATTATGATCCCCGTGCTATGTAGTGTCTGGAACGCATTACCAAGACTGCTGCTGGGATGTAAGGTGTATTTTCCTCTCAGGTATTTTTATGTGAGTACCCAGCGCTGTCTAACCATAAAGTGTTTAATATATATCTCTATTCATTATTTGTGCAGGAAAAAAAATATTTAAACCAGAATATATACTTTTTAAAAAATTAAAGTGCAATGAGTGCAACAAAAATGTGCATGGATAATAAGTTCTTTAAAGTGCTGGTTATCTTTTTCTTCCAATGCCAGTATGTTCCAACAAGTACTGTTGTGTTCCCCTTACTCACAGACTAGTGATGGGTTAAACGCCTGTGTTTCAAAAATAATCCTCCAGTGGCACAAAAATGTTTTATTTTTTCTTTTGTGACTCCGGCAGGTAGGTCAAAGAACCTCATATGAGTGTAGGGAGATAGAATTAGGAGAAATCTATAGTGTAATTCTGTTTTTATTTAAAAAAAAAACATATAAAAGCCAATTGCGCACTTACAAAACTCTCCTATTGCATGTGAGCATGTAATGACTCTGCTATAGCATTCAAAAGTCGCGGTTTGCTTTCCAGAGCGGACGTGACATAACTATAAATATCCACCTGCTTAATGCATTTCGCTCCACCCAGGAAGCATCCTCAGAAGCTGGGGGATTCTGGTATCTGATTCTATATTTATATGGTTAGCACCTCCTACTACATTCCCCACTACTTCCTCATTTATCTATTACACCCATACTTACTCCTTCCTGTTTGCTCAATTTTTTCCCTGCCTTCTTGTTTGCTCAATTTTTCCCTCCCATCTGCAGTCACTTCCTCCCCACAGTGCATAACTACATTGTATGGATTTTCTTTTGTGGCACTGTTAGTTATTTCTATAACTTGTATGTAAACTGTTTCAGAGCAGCATCACACATCTCCACATTCACATTATTAGAGTCATAATAAACATAATACATGGGCAAAAATATAAAACAATGAAAATAAAAATAAAAGGAAAATAACATTTAAAAATAAAAATGGGTTTTTAAATATATTCCTCATTGAGAGTCAGATTAGGAGAACACATAAACAATATTAAAAAAGGTTTTAAATACCATAACATGTCAGAACATTTTAGGAAACATCACAATAAAGATCCAAAAGACCTGAAAATGTGTGCAATAGATAGAATTGATGATCATTGGTGGGAGGTTCATAAAAAATAGGCCATTTCACAAAATTAAACATTTTGGGTCCACAGGCTCAATACTATGACACCTGTGGGTCTAAACGTTGAAATACAGTCAGGTCCATAAATATTGGGACAAAGACACAATTCTAATATTTTTGGCTCTATACACCACTACAATGGATTTTAAATAAAACAAACAAGATGTGCTTTAACTGCAGACTTTCAGCTTTAATTTGAGGGTATTTACATCCAAATCAGGTGAACGGTGTAGGAATTACAACAGTTTGTATATGTGCCTCCCACTTTTTAAGGGACCAAAAGTAATGGGACAGATTAACAATCATAAATCGAACTTTCACTTTTTAATACTTGGTTGCAAATCCTTTGCAGTCAATTACAGCCTGAAGTCTGGAACGCATAGACATCACCAGACGCTGGGTTTCATCCCTGGTGATGCTCTGCCAGGCCTGCTTGTTCTTGGGGCATTTTCCCTTCAGCAAGTGAAATGCATGCTCAATCGGATCCAGGTAAAGTGACTGACTTGGTAATTGCATAACGTTCCACTTCTTTCCCTTAAAAAAACTCTTTGGTTGCTTTGCCAGTATGCTTTGGGTCCATCTGCACTATGAAGCACTGTCCAATGGGTTCTGAAGCATTTGGCTGAATATGAGCAGATAATATTGCTCGAAACACTTCAGAATTCATCCTGCTGCTTTTGTCAGCAGTCACATCATCAATAAATAGAAGACAACCAGTTCCATTGGCAGCCATACATGCCCACGCCATGACACTACCACCACCATGCTTCACTGATGAGGTGGTATGCTTTGGATCATGAGCAGTTCCTTTCCTTCTCCATACTCTTCTCTTCCCATCACTCTGGTACAAGCTGATCTTGGTCTCATCTGTCCATAGGATGCATAGGAGGTTCCAGAACTGTGAAGGTTTTTTTTTATGTTGTTTGGCAAACTCTAATCTGGCCTTTCTGTTTTTGAGGCTCACCATGGTTTACATCTTGTGGTGAACCCTCTGTATTCACTCTGGTGAAGTCTTCTCTTGATTGTTGACTTTGGCACACATATACCTACCTCTTGGGGAGTGTTCTTGATCTGACCAACTGTTGTGAAGGGAGTTTTCTTTAACAGGGAAAGAATTCTTCGGTCATCCACCACAGTTGTTTTCCGTGGTCTTCCGGGTCTTTTGGTGTTGCTGAGCTCATCTGTGCGCTTTCATTTTAAGGATGTTCCAAACACATCCATGTTGATTTGGCAATACCTAATGTTTTTGTTATCTCTCTGATGGGTTTGTTTTGTTTTTTCAGCCAAATAATGGCTTGCTTCACTGATAGTGACAGCTCTTTGAATCTCATATTGAGAATTGACAGCAACAGATTCCAAATGCAAATAGCACACTTGAAATGAACTCTGGACCTTTAATCTGCTCCTTGTAAATGGGATAATGAGGGAATAACACACACCTGGCCATGGAACAGCTGAGCAGCCAATTGTCCCATTACTTTTGGTCCCTTAAAAAGTGGGAGGCACATATACAAACTGTTGTAATTCATAAACAGTTCACCTGATTTGGATGTAAATACCATCAAAATTAAAGCTGAAAGTCTGCAGTTAAAGCACATCTTGTTTGTTTCATTTAAAATGCATTGTGGTGGTGTATAGAGCCAAAAAGATTAGAATTGTGTCAATGTCCCAATATTTATGGACCTGACTGTAGATATAAAAGTTGTTTCATACATAACTATTAGGGAATAGAAACCAAAATTCATAATAAGAAATAAAACGTATATGAGCATCTAAAAGTAGTATAGAACAAAGAGTAAGAACAATAAACAAGGGGAGGTTTTATATATTTTTACAGGGAAAAGTTCTAAGACTCACATGAATTATCATATGTACAATTATGTTTTTATTAATATATTAAAAATGTTTTTCCTTTTTTTTTTAAATGTTTTTAAATATATTTAAAAATTATTCATCATAAATTAGCAGCCAGACTAACTCCCAAACCTCGCTCCCATACGCTACCAAAAATACGCTCTGGGACACATAACCCACAGAAAATTATGGGCGCCTTTCACGATTATTATAATGAAGGAGCACAGGAGGACCAAACTAGCCTTAACTCAAACTGGAATACCTTTATATAACCAGATTAGAAGCCCCAATAACTGATGCGGAGATTGCCTTGGTTATTAAAAACTTGAAACAGGGTTCTGCCCCATGGGCAAGACGGCTTCTCGAATCCCTACTATAAAGCTTTTGCACCTATTCAATCCCCATACTTAGTACTAGAGCCACTTTTGGAACGCTCCTTTATTAGTTATCCCAAAACCAGGGAAGGATCGGGGCGAGGTTAGCAACTATCGGCCCATCTCGCTAAGATATTTTTCCGCTTTCGTGGTGAGGCTTAACCTCCTTGCCAGTATTCCTGAGTGTGGCTCGGGGTTAATTTTCAGTACCAAAAGCGGTAACCCCCGATCCATACTCGGGATTACCCCATAATTTTACTCACCTTCCCTGCGCTCCCCCGCCATCCTCCCCAGCGTCCTCGCACTCTCTCCCCGCTCTGTGCACGGCCGATGCTGGCACCTGTCTTTTCCGGTTTCCTTACCTGTGAGTGTTGCGACCCGGGGGGGGGTGTAACCGGTCTCAATATGAAAAATGTAAATACACTAAATGATATGATACAAAGTTGTGATCCTAACAGATTACACTGTATCATGCCATTTCACCACAGGATTGCACCTGGTGACTTTTTCAGTGCCCTGCCTGTGCTTTTCCAGTTCTTTGTGCCTGGAAAATTGAGAATGACCATGGCATGCAAAAAGGATTCTTTTTGGGCAAAAGCGCTTTTAGACGAGCTGGAAAACAGCGAAACTGAGTTACTTGAAGAACTGAGCGATAGCGATTTGTGGGAAAATTCGTCATCAGGTACGGAAAGTGACGATTCTGATGTCTCTTTATGGCACGCACATAGCTCCATTGGAAAATTTGAAGATTCATTTGATATACTTCCCAAATTCCACAAGCTATGTGCCAGAAAAAGACATCAGAATCGTCGCTGTCATCACTTTCCGTACCGGAAGACGAATCTCCCCACAAATCGCTTTCGCTATCTTCAAGTAACTCTGTTTCGCTGTCGCCGTTTTCCAGTTCATCTAAAAGCGCTTTTGCTTTCAAAATTTTCCAGGCACAAAGCAGTGGAAAAGCCCAGGCAGGGCACTGGAAAAGTATCCAGGTGCAATCCTGTGCTGAAATGGCATATTACAATGTGATCTGTTAGGATCACAGCTTTGTATCATGTCATTTAGTGTATTTACAGTTTTAAATTTGCCGCCGGTTCCTCCACCCCTGCGTCGCAACTCGCAACGCTCGCAGGGAAGAGAACCAGAAGGCAAGTGCTGGCAATCGGCCGTGCACAGAGCGGGGAGAGAGTACGAGGACACCAGGGAGGACGGCAGCGGAGCGCAGGGAAGGTGAGTAAAATTCTGGGGTAATCCCGAGTATGGCTCGGGGGTTACCGATTTTGGTACTGAAAATTAACCCCGAGCCACACTCGGGAATACCGCCAAGGAGGTTAAGCCTCACCACGAAAGCGGAAAAATATCTTAGATGGTCTAGACATTGTTTTTATATCATGGGAGATAAACCAAATACTTTACTAGCGAGAAAGCTCACACCCTGGCCATTTCAAAACTCTGTTTGCGGAAAGGCCAACTGACACAAAATTCTCAATTAATCACGTGGGAATGTTTAACCCTCCTCTTATGTTAGAATTCCGTTACTATCCATGATGTTAGGGTCAGTTTTGACCCGTGTTTTAAATCAGCCATAGAATACCCTCTGAATAATTATTTATCATCAAATTTGTTTCTTACCTCTTGGTTACCTTGTTAGGCTTCTTTATCCTTGAAAAGATTGGTTTTAATATTTTTGGTGTGACCCCTAGACCTTTCTTTTGATAGCATACCTCTCATTGTCAAATTGAAAAAATGGTAAAATAAAGTCAGCAACTCTGAAATGAATTTGTCCTATGTTTCTTCACTTTATTTAGAGAAGCAGACAAGCAGGAAAACAGATAGGCCCCTCCCTAACTACAGCTCACAGGGTTGAGAGGGGATTGGCTGTCAGTGTTACTAAGCAGAGAGAGTGTTTATGATTTCAGTTTTGGCACTTATTAGTGTCCTAAAATCCTATATTATAACTGGGTCAGAATTGACCCTAACACCATGAACGTCTTAATTTTCACCACAGTATTTTATAATTTAGTGAAAAGGATTATTTTTCTATTACATTGTTTAAATAGAGGTTCCTGACAAAGTAAAAAAATCTTGATGCAATAAACAAATTTATGTGATACTTATAGACATTCAAAACCTGAAAACGGGTCAGTTTTGACCCTAACACAATAGGAGGGTTAAATTGTTCTTCTAAACTCTATGAATTGTCCCCCAAAGATAAGCCAGAAGAGTTTTTTTGTGATCTGCTTCCTAGTATGAAGCGAGATCATGTGGAGTTAATGGAGGCAGAATATACAATACTAGAAATTGTGGTTGCTATAAAAGGTTTGAATCCATTGAAAGTGACAGGCCCCGTTTTCTCCAGTCAGTACTATTGCAAGAATGTAGAAATCTTGACCCCCATTTATGCTAATTTTTCAATGACCTGAGAAAGGATTCCCCACTCCCACCACATGAAAACAATGTCATCCCCAAACCAAATAAGGATCATGGAGATTGTGCGAATTATCACCCAATCCCGTTGATAAATGCTGACCTAAGATAATGACAAAGATTTTGGCCATTCACATGAACTCCTTTTTGTCCAAATATATTCATGCAGACCAGGTAGGATTTGTTCCTGATAGGCCCCAGAACAAACCAGACGAGATATTGATATTATTTCTGCATCAAATTCGGGCTGGGATGGTCGGGGGAGGTGGGGAGCACTGTTACTGTCTCTAGATCTCCACAAGGCTATTGATTCCCTCTCCTGCGGTTACCTCTTTTTTACATTAGAAAGCTTTTGGCTGACAATGCTCAGGACAATATATAGCGAACCTTCAGCCAGTCTTATGCTTAAAAGGCTACAAATCGCAAAGTATTGACATAAAGGAGGAAACCCAACAGGGTTGTCCCCATTATTTTTAATTTTGGCCTTAGAACCTCTGGCAATAAAGATTAGGGATAGTCTGGATATACAGGGAGTTTACTGTGGGGATCATGAGCAAAAGTGTGCTCTGTTTGCAGATGATTTACTGATTCTCCTCTCTTCCCTGGTCACCTCACTACCCAACTTACATCTAATATTACCACACTTTACTCATATCTCTGGCCTGCGAGTGAACCATTCTAAATCCCAAGCACTCAACTTATCTCTAGAAGCACACATAGTCCGAGCCCTGAGAAATTTGTTTTCCTTCAAATGGCAATCAGAGGCTCTTCCATATTTAAGTATCCTTTTAACCCCACACTTTATCAGGAAAATTACCCTCCTGTATTTCAAAGATTATTGGAGGATCTCAAAGATGGTCAACTAATCCCCCATCATGGTTCAGTCGATTGCACTCCATTAAAATGACTATTTTACAAAAAGTGTTATACTTAGTTCACTCCCTATATTGATAACAACGTCATATTTGAGGAAATTTCAAATGCAGTTGTTGAAATATATTTGGGGGGACAAAGGACCCAGGGTGAACAGACATACACTGTATAGACCTAAATTTTCACGTGGCACAGTTGTTGGCTCAGCTGATCTGCTTCCATACACGACACATCCAGCTCGCTCTGGATGTCATTGGAGTCGTCCCTTCATCTCAATAAGGAGATAAGCCACCTAATGTGATGGGGGCAAAGGACAGACCCGTTATGCTGTGCCCCACTCTATCATTTTCATTGAACCTATTGGACAGATTACTGTCCACGCATGGATTTAAATCCTAACATAATCCATCGCTCACCCAGGGTCTTCACCACCAAAACGTTGCTTGTTGGACCAACAAAGTTTAGCTGTGCATAGCAGATTTCTGTGGCCATAGAGGTGTCTTGTGAAAAAAATCTCTCCAGAAGTTTCAGCTTCCTAATTCTGAACTTTATCGATATACTTAGATAGTCTATTTTTTGGTGACACTGAATCACACCTCTGATGTAACCTCCTCTACGTCCATGTAATATTTATGCAAGAGTTTTTCAACAAACACACTGGTCACTTATCTAAAATATACAGTATTTCATCTTCTACCTCTGAAAAGTTATTCTATTTGCAGAAATAGAAGCAGGATCTGGGAGAGAGTTTGGAAGCTGAAGAGTGGAGCAAGTTAGGGCAATGTGCCTCCAAATGATATATAAATACCTCATTGATCAAGGGGAACTACAAGGTCTTCCTTAAGTGGTACATAGTGCTAGTGAGAATAGTGACCCAATGTCCCAGGTGCTGCCCCACAGTGCTTCAGCGGGTTCAGAATAGAATGTTCTATGTGTGGTGGACTTGCCCAAAAGTGAGCAGGTTCTGGATTTGCACTTACAACTTCCCTCACTCAGGCAAACATCATTAAATCGCATTTGCAGGCAGTTTGTACACCGGACGGAGGAGACTGTGAGACACGCATGGAGGCTCTTTGCCTTTATATTTGTTGCAGCCAGAATTTCCATAGCCAGGTTCCTGGAAATCCCCAATGGTCCCTTTCCACCTGCTAAAGTCCAAGCTATCTTGTTTAATGGTGAATGAACACCTACCAGCGATTTTGAATGATAAAACTGTTCTGTTTGACAAAACTTGGGACTCCTGGATTAAATACCTGTCAGAAGCCTTCTAGAATGGGATTGTTTTGAAGTACTTTTCTTCTAGGAGGTGGTGCACTGCTTTCCTGGCTAGTCTTTTTTCCATCTATGGTCTATTTCCTTTTTCTCTTCTATTTCTTGAGTTCTTCGTGATTACAGAATTGGGTTTGATGGTTTCATCAAGTGGATGAAGCAGCGGGTATTCTCACTTCTATATACTATCCCACGTCCTTGGATTACATAGTGAGGGGCAGGTTACTCTAGCATTAAAATGGCTTTATTTGAGCGTCTTCTCCCTCATTAGGATCATTTTTGGAACAGATGTGATAGGTTGGGGTATTTGTTTTTTCTTATTTGCGCTTGATGCCTATTTTTTTGTTATACTGTATTTTTTTTTTTTTTTATTCCTGAATGTGGATGAGCCAGGAGTATCGACAAAATTTTACTTTTTTCTTCTGAAACACATACGATTTATACCCTGTTTTGTAAAAAACATTGGAAACAAAAATAGTGGTAGTGAAAGAACTCTAAATACCAATCAAAGCAGGTCTTATTAAATAAAATGATTACCTTACAGTTCTGTACACACTGTTGAGTTTGCGCTGCTTTGCTTCAGAATTCTTATACCATGTTGCTTTCTTGGTGCTTCAAAGCATCTCCAAAACCTCCATAGAAGGCTATCACAGTGCTCTCTAACAGCATCTGCAGCTTTTGCTCCTAAAGGCCACCTATTCAGCACTAGTTTCACTTTGTTTTGGTGGTATTGCAGGCATAAGATATGCATACCTCCCAACCTTTTGAGATGGAAGTGAGGGACACGTATTAGCAAACTTAAGTAGGTATAGGACACACCCCCTGCAACACCTCTGTAAAGGAGAATTATCCAAAAAAAATGAGTCGTTAAACCCACAAGTGCTTTTTGTATTACTATGATTCCTCTGAACCGAGCCCATTTCTAACATGTTGTTTACAAGTTAAAATCTGTATTTTTAGCTAGAAAATTACTTAGAACCTGCAAAAACATTACATATATGTTTTAGCAAAGACTCTGGAGAATAAAATGGTGGTCGTTGCAATATTTGTCACGCGGTATTTGCACAGCGGTCTTTCATATGTATTTTTTCCAAAAAAATGGCATCTTACTCCATTTAAAAAAAAGTACTCAGTAAAGTTAGCCAATTTTTTTGTATATTGTGAAAGATGATGTCACGCCGAGTAAATAGATACCTACGGTTTAAAATTGCACACACCCGCGGAATGGCGACAAACTATGGTCAATAAAAATCTCCATAGGCAATGCTTTAAAATGCTTTCACGGTTACCAGTTTAGTTACAGATCGCGGCGATACCTCACGTGTGGTTTGAGCAGCCCTTTTTATTTGCGGGCACGACTTCCGTATGCGTTTTCTTTCATGTGCGAGCTCATGGCGTCAGGGGCGCTTTAAAAAAAATATTCCCCATTTATTTTAATTAATGTTTTAATTTTTGAAGAAAAAAAACATCCCTTGTGACAGCAATAGGCAGTGACAGGTAGTCTTTATGGAGGGATCGGGGGTCTAAATGACCCCAGACCCCTCCACTGCACTTCAATGTATTTAAAATGCTGAAATCTGCATTTTTGAATACTGACAGTTTTTTATATTTGGCGCCTTTACCTGCCGAGTAACCCGGACGTGACAACATCACGCCGCTTCCGGGTTACTACATCGGACACCTGATCAAAGCCGAATTCGGCTTTGATCGGGACTCCAACCAACCGGTGGACATGCTGGCTGGTTGCTCGGGTCTCCCGGTGGGATGGGAGACCTGGGCAGAGCCGCGGAAGGCGGCAGGCATCCACTCCAACTTGCTGGGGTAACGGCCGAGCGGCTCCTGAGCCACATGGGCCGTTATCACCTGAAAGCCGACTGCCGGCTCTAAAAAAAAAAAAAAAAAAAAAAAAAAATGGTACCAGGATGATGCCTCTAGCTGCAGGCATCACCCCGGTACAACCACTTCTCCGAGCCGACGTATCGCTACGTCGATTCGCAGGAAGTGGTTAAGTTGCTGCATTTGTAACTTTCAAAATGCCATAGAAATTGTATAAAAGGTTTAGCACCGTGAAACACTTTTTGAATGCGCACTATATGGGGAGGTGAGTGGAGACCAGAGAGAGAGGATTAAGCAGAGCAGGAGAAACCAGCAGATGTTGCATGTGATGATCAGCATTGGGGCAATATAACAGGAGGTGAGCAGGAAATGGAGAGAGAAGATCAGCAGAGCTGGGGGTACTACTGAGCAGGGGGATCTCCTGACCGAGGCAGCTATACAGGGGTACTAAATCAGCCGGGGATCTGCTGTACAAGGGGTACTAAATCAGCCGGGGATCTGCTGTACAAGGGATACTAAATCAGCCGGGGATCTGCTGTACAAGGGGTACTAAATGTGCTGGGGATCTGCTGTACAAGGGGTACTAAATGAGCTGGGGATCTGCTGAGCCCCCTTTAATCCAAAAATAAAAAAACAAACTACAGGGAAAATGCCATGCAACCTTTTCTAGAGAATAAACATGCAGAAAAGAAGTGGCTGCAAGAGATCAGCAGCCCCGAGATGCCATTATTGACAAAAGATAAAAAATATTTCCATAAAAAAGAAAACCACACATCTCAATACTCATATCAATTGTTTATTACACAATGCTTTAGCAAACTAAGGTTAGGTTTACCACTTGGGGTTGGGGTGTAAAAACATGCAGTTACCAAGTTTTTCTGTGACCTTTTAGGATGCAAAGGCAACTGGACAGGGTTGTATAGTTGCAGCATCTGCAATGATTTGCTTCATGACGCAACAAGAATTATCCTCAATGTGGTGTTTGGTGGACAGTACCGCCGACTGAATGCAACTGATTCAAGCAATACACATAGTTGCGGTGTAGTGGTATGTGCTTTTAAGGGTTAAAAAAGGAAATGCCTCCCAGGTGCCTGTCCAACCCCCACTATAAAGTTGTCCACTAAGGATCACTCTCCAGAGGGCAATCCTCATGGAATAATCCCTACCACAGATCGCTTTTTAGAGGAGCAGAAATGGCAGCCGCAAGTATGAATGAGCTCCTAGAAGAGGAATTGCCCTCATCCTGGGAGATTTCCTCTCACTTCCTGTTGCATCTCAAGAACAGGGACTGAAGGAAAGTCTCCTCGTCGATATCAGGGTTAGCAACGTCGCACACATTTTCTTTTACTGACAAAACAAAAAAAAAAAAATCTACTGACAGAACACATTTTTTTAAAAATTCAACATTTTCATTGCATATGCTTTTATGCACACAAAAAACGGAATTTTTGTAAAATCTTACCTGTAAAATTCCTTTCTCTGAGTCCTCCGACAGTCGCCGCCTCTTCATATTCGTCACATATGGGGTATTAGACTTTGCTCCGAAGGAGTAGCTTGGCAACAGAATATGTTAACATTAAAGCTTTTAACATATCCCACCCTCAAGGGGTGGTCCCCTCAGTCAATACCCTCCTACTTCCTGCAACCATATCTCAGTTTTAGTGGAATAGCAGTAGAGTATACAACCAAACCCCAAAAGAGGGGCGGGGGCGGCGACTGTCGGAGGACTCAGAGAAAGGAATTTTACAGGTAAGATTTTACAAAAATTCCGTTTTCTCTTACGTCCTCCGACAGTCGCCGCCTCTTCATATTCGTCACATATGGGGACGTCCCAAAGCAGTGCAAACATGAGGGGTGGGAAACGCATCCGCGCCGAAAGGCAACGCAGTCTCCGCATCAAAGAAAGGAACCTTATCAAAGGAAGGAAACCAGCTGGGCAACAGCAAAAAACAAGTGCTCAACAGGAGCAACAACCCAGGAAAGGACAAAAAACCAGGGGATACAAAACTTATCCCAACAGCCAGGAGTCCCCAACAAGGGACCCTAGGGAACAGCCGCACTCAGAACCTTGCGGCCAAAGGAAGCATCCGCCGATGCCTGAACATCTACTTTGTAGAATTTTGTGAAAGTGTGCACGGTCGACCAAGTCGCCGCCTTACACACCTGGGCTACAGAAGCCCCATGACGACAGGCCCAAGACGTACTCAGAGATCTAGTAGAGTGCGCCTTCACAAGCACAGGGGGAACCTTCCCCTGCAAAGCATAGGCCTGTTCAATGGTCTGCCTGATCCATTTGGCGATGGTAGAGGCCGAAGCCGCCATGCCCTTCCGAGGACCCTCTGGAAGAACAAACAAGGAGTCCGTCTTTCGAAAAGACTCAGTCGATTTAAGGTAAACCCTTATCGCCCGAACAACATCCAGAGAATGCAATCTCACCTCCTTTGGATGTTTAGGCTTCGCGCACAACGAAGGCAAGACAATATCCTCATTAAGATGGAATTCCGAAACTCGTTTCGGAAGAAACGAAGGATTAGGTCGCAAGACCACCTTATCCAAATGAATAACCAGGTACGGAGACTTGCAGGACAAAGCCGCCAGCTCCGACACTCTGCGAGCCGAAGTGATCGCCACCAAAAAGGCGACCTTTTTGGACAACATAGACAACGAGATCTCCCTGATCTGTTCAAAAGGAGCACGTTGTAACACAGATAGAACGAGATTCAAGTCCCAAGGGGGCAGAGGATCCCGCCTAGGGGGGACCAGATGCCGCACACCCTGAACAAAGGTGCCAACCAAGGAGTTGGAAGCCACGGGACGTTGAAACAGAACGGCCAGTGCAGACACCTGACCCTTTATCGTAGCCAGCGCCAAACGCTGATCAACACCCGTTTGAAGGAAAGACAGCACACGGGAAACCGAGTACGTGCGGGGTGAAAACCCCCTGGACTCACACCAGGCAAAATAGGCCTTCCAAGTACGGTAATAAACCTTCCCCGAGGAAGACTTCCTCGCGTTGATTAAAGTATGAACGACCTCCGGAGAGAGACCCCTCTCCTTCAGGACCTCTGTTTCAACAGCCAGGCCGTCAAAGCCAGCGACTGTAAAGCAGGATGGTATATCGGTCCTTGAGACAGTAGATCGTCTCGAAGAGGCAGACGCCACGGGGCGTCGACCGCCAGATTCACGAGGTCTGCGTACCAGGACCGGCGAGGCCAGTCCGGTGCCACAAGAATCACCGTGCTGCGTTCCGAGTGTAACCTGCGAAGGAACCTGGACAGCAACTGAATCGGTGGAAACGCGTACATCAGCCTGTACTGATGCCACGGGGCCACTAACGCGTCCGACGCGTCTGCCCGAGGGTCGCGCGTCCTTGCCACGAACCTTCTCACCTTGTTGTTGAGACGAGACGCGAACAGGTCCACATCTGGAAGACCCCACTTCGCGCACAACATCTGGAAGACAGCCGGGTGGAGAGACCATTCCCCCTGATCCAGGGTCTGGCGACTCAGATAGTCCGCCTGCCAGTTCTCCACCTCCGGAATGTGAACCGCCGTTATCGCCGGGACATGAGTCTCGGCCCAAGACAGAATGTCGGCCACTTCTCGAGCCGCTCGGGCACTCCTGGTACCCCCTTGGTGGTTGATGTAGGCCACCGCCGTGGCATTGTCCGTCTGCACCCGAACCGGGCAGCCCTGCAGCCGGTCCGTCCAGCGATGAAGACAGAGACTTATCGCACGCAGTTCCAGAATGTTGATCGGAAGGGAAGACTCCCCCTCCGACCAAGTCCCCTGGGCGGACAGAACGCCCAGAACTCCACCCCAGCCCGACAGGCTGGCATCCGTGGTGATTACCGTCCACGAGATCGGACGAAACGACTTGCCCCCGGACACCAACGGGGACTGGAGCCACCACAGAAGGTTTTCTCTGGTGCGATGACTCAACGAGATTTGAAGATCCAGAGATTGAGGTCGCCCGTCCCACCTGGACAGGATCTCCGCTTGGAGACCCCGCGTGTGAAACTGGGCGAATGGAATCGCCTCGAAGGCCGAGACCATCAATCCCAGACATCTCATACACGTCCGCAGAGACGAGTGCGGAACATCCCTGAGGGACCTGACTTCCTCCTGGAGAGTCCTGAGTTTGTCTTCCGGCAGGAAGACCTTCGCCTGCACCGAGTCCAGAATCATTCCCAGATAGGGGAGGCGAACCGACGGACTCAGTGTCGACTTTGGAAAATTTATCGTCCAACCAAACTCCTGCAGAGTTTGCATCGTGACAGATAGGTCCTTCTCCAGACCCTGGCTGGTCGCAGACCGAACCAGAATGTCGTCCAGATACCCCAGGACAGAAACGCCCTGGGCCCTCAATAATGCCAGAACCGGTGCAAGCACCTTGGTGAAGACCCGCGGAGCCGAGGCGAGACCAAAGGGCAACGCCACGAACTGGTAGTGATCCTCCGCAATGGCAAATCGAAGGTATCTCTGGTGACCCTCGAAAATGGGGATGTGAAGATACGCATCCTTCAAATCGATGGAGGCCATGAATTCCCCCGGAACCAGGGCAGCCACCACCGACCGCAGGGATTCCATGCGGAACTTGCGAACCCGCACAGAGCGGTTCAGAGCCTTCAAGTCCAGAATTGGACGAACCTTGCCCTCCTTTCTGGGCACGGTGAACAGATTGGAATAAAACCCCCGACACCTGTCCCGATGAGGCACCGGAACCACCACTCCCTGAGCCCTCAGGTCCCGCACCGCCAGGTGCAGGTCCCGCAAGCGCTCTGGAGACAGTTGAAGATTTGAGGGAAAAAATCTGCTCTCCGGCCGAGAGAGAAACTCGATCTTGTAACCAGATCGAACGATTTCCTGAACCCATCTGTCCCGCACACGGGCCAACCAGGGCTGAAGAAAACCGAGCAAGCGTCCCCCCACCCCAAAACTGGGTGAGGGCGCCCCTTCAGGCCGAACTGTTATGGGCTGCAGATCCGGATTGGCCGGACTTCTGTTTACCAGACCAGGGCTTCTTCTGAGAGCCTTGACCTTTGAACGGTTTGCCCTTGTAGTGCGGCCGAAAGGCACGAAAGGACCCCTGAGGGGGCCGAAAATTAGCATGCTTCTTCCCAGAAGCCCCCTTAGCCTTGGGGAAATGGGGCAAGAGAGTGCTCTTACCCCCGGTGATCCCCTTAATCAACACATCCAGGGACTCCCCAAAAAGGCGAGACCCATCATAAGCTAGATTGGCCAAGGTCTTACGTGAAGATTGGTCCACCGACCAACATTTTAACCAAACCAGGCGGCGAGACAACACCGCCACGCTGTGCACACGTGCAGCCAACGGAACCAGGTCCAGGTCCGCATCACACAGATACATGACACCCTGGTGGATTTGATCCACCATATCCAGGGTCGCCGGCGAGGCCGAGTCGGCCACTAGGACGCGCCTAAGCATCTGCGTCCAACTTGCGATCGCCTGGGCCGCCATGAGAGAAGCAAACAGAGCCTTAAGCATAGAACCCGTAACAGAATAAGTATGACGGGCAAGAGACTCCAGTCTCCTATCCGTGGCATCACGGAACACAGGGGAATCCTCTGCAGGAATCGCAGTGGCTTTGTTCAAAACCGCAATTGCGTGATCCACTGGGGGAGGTACACACCACCTCTTATCAGTGGAAGGCGAAAAAGGATAACGCAGCTTGAATCTACTTGGTACCGCAAAAGGTTTGCGCAGATTGCGCCATTGATCCTTAACAGCGCGCTGAAAATCATCATTGCAGGGAAAAACCTGCGGCGTCCTGCGTTTTCTCTGCGTCCCATAAGCCGCCAAGGCAGCGGGGGGACACACTTCGTCCTGCAAACGCAGCGTTTGCTTAATGGAAGCAATCAACTCATCCATGATTGCAAGCTCTTCAGGCGAGCCAGGGGGAGAATTATCAACCCCCTCAACTTCAGCCTCCACCTCAGACCCCACTAGATCAAGAGAGGAGCGGGACCCCGATAAGGAGGCCCCCGCCATAACAGCCCCATCACCTTCACCCTCAGAATCAGAGGAAAGAGCAACTCTGGGCCTTTTTGTAGATTGAGCAGCCACCAGCATCTGCACCTGAGCAGCAAGGCCAGCCACAATAGTGGCTAAATCCCCCCCTGGGGGGGAAACAGCGGTCCCCTGGCTTTCCACCAATGCTGTAGGAAATTTGCCCTCCTGAGAATCCATTGCCCCTGTAATGCCAGACAACAAAGGGTTAACTGCCCCTTTTAAGCAAGCGCGGCAAGCGCAGCCCACCGCACCACACTCAAGCACAATAAGACCCCCCACAGGGAATATGCAAACTGAACACAGGCAATGGATAGCAAGAACAGAAGGATAAAACCTGAGGAGACCCTCGCCGCTGCTGCTGCCTCGATCGGTGTTCCTGGAAAGAGGAAGCGATGCTGCCAGGGCGCTCTATGTAAGCCTATGGAGGCTACAATAAAATGGCCGCCATGCATGTAAAACATGCGGCCGGAGCGAGTGTAGGCAAAATGGCGTCGTTTGGCGCCGAAACCGCCGCTCCACAGTGCATTAAAACACACATTACATTCCAAAATCAGAATACATGTCAGATCGCCGCAGCGATCGCTGTATATGCCCAAACATGCCAAAAAAACATGCCCCACAGCACACAGCTTCTCACACTGACCAGTCTGACACACACAGTGTCATACAGCCCCCCCCCCCCCCCTTGCAGCCCACAGCATGCAGCCGAGAGATAGGGAGACAAGCAGTGTGAATAGAGGCAGGTTACACAGTCCCAGACTGACACCCCCCCAGACAGACAGGTCCCCACATAAATACACTTACCTCACATGGCGTGGGGGACCCGCACAGGCGAACAAGCCGCTGCACATGAGGCAGGGAGAGTCGCATTCAAGACGCACACAATGGGGGTTAAGAAACCGCACAGCGTCCAGTGAGGTAGCCACCTCACCAATCATCCCTGCACCGAACAGGGATGGGTCGTTCACTGTGCCAGGAGCGTTACCTGGCTGAACGCTCGATGGCAGACTGGGAAGCCACTGACCCACGACCTGCGACCAGGGGGATCAGCCCGAGACCCAGTCCGCATGATCCTCTTCATCCGAAGAACTAACTAACGCTGACAAAATAACAGCTAAGTAAAGGTAGAGAGAAAACTCAAACAAAATTTTAAAAAGAAGAAAGAGTCTGGGACAGAAAGTCCCAGCACAGAGAGAGCCAGCCACTCCTGACAAGCTAGACATTAAAACTGAGATATGGTTGCAGGAAGTAGGAGGGTATTGACTGAGGGGACCACCCCTTGAGGGTGGGATATGTTAAAAGCTTTAATGTTAACATATTCTGTTGCCTAGCTACTCCTTCGGAGCAAAGTCTAATACCCCATATGTGACGAATATGAAGAGGCGGCGACTGTCGGAGGACGTAAGAGAAAGGATATTTTTTTCTGACTGGCCCTACCTTAAAGAGCTTCATTAAAACCACCAACTATTGGGACAACGAACACCTTGAAAATGTAATGTACATCATAATGTATAGAATGCAGGTGTCAGGATGAACCCACTGTTCACAGCAGAGTCCGCTTTTATAATAAAGTCCCCAGTAGGGCTGCACGATATTGGGGAAAAAAGAACATTGCGATATTTCGTTTTCAACGATATATATCGCAATATTTCTCTGGGTGGAATGCAGAAGACGGATTAGGCAGAGTCGGGACTCACAGTTGTGGTAGGAGGTAGAAGAACACAGCCCGACATGACATCTGTCCCAGACGTTCCCTCTGCCGCCCTGGAGCTAGTTCTCTTGACCGAGCGGTGAGCGCGGCACAGCGAACCAATCACGTGAGTAGCGGCACAGGGAACCAATCAGGTGTGCAGGCACGCGTGATTGGTTAGCTGTGCAGCTGCTCACCGCTGAACGTGTGGGACGGCTGCCAGCACTGCGAGTCCTCCTCCTCCCCCCAAGTCCCGACTTCTCCCTGCCTCCCAACCCAATGGTAAATATCGTGTCTTCGGCGATATGAATATCGCCCACGCCCGCAGAACGATAGTCGATATCACATCGACTATCGTTCAGCCCTAGTCCCCAGTATTCCCCAATACGTCAAGGTTCTAAGAATCCCTCCTTACAGCAGAATCCCCAGTGTTCGCTGTTACACCAAAGTGTCCCCCTTACATCAGAGTCCACAGACTTCCTCCTGTAACAAGTTACCCCTTCCATCAGTGTGCACAAAGCTTCCACTTACATCAGAGTTTAGAGTGCCTCCTTACATCGGTCTACTGGGTTCCTCTTTGCACTGCAAGGAGGAACGCTGCAGATTCTGATGTAAAGGGGAACACTTGGGGTGCCACACCCAAGTGTTACACAGAGGACCCCTAGGGCGAGCACTCCAAGGGGGCAACGACACCGCAGACTTTCTGCTATCCTGGCCCATGGCTAAACAAGGTAGATCCATTTAAAATCACAAGTAACTGGGCCCATCCAGTTTTCCCAGGGGAATTACTCCTGTGCCCCAACTGCCTGTGGGCACCCTGGTTTCTGTTGCAGCCAGTACTAGCCCTCAGAGCCCCCATCTCACCAGCAGGGATACCATATAGCTAGCCATTCCAGCCACATCTAAACATGAACAACAGCATAGCACCCCAACTGGTCACTGATAAGAACAGATACTACACTTGATCTTAGCCAAAAGCCAGAGAAGCAGTAAGTGTATATTAATTGGTTTGTGTGAAAGTTATAGAGAGTATACAAACTATGGTATGTATATTGGAAAAAAGATTGTTATACTTCTAATGGCGGTGATCAGTGGCTTATAGTGGGACTGCGATAGTGCAGTGGGCATCTAACACTAACTGACATCACAAGTAATTATAATAAAAGTGATCAGTGGCAATACTATACCCTGTCACTGTACAAATGACACTGGATGGGAAAGGGTTAACATCACAGGTAAATCAAGGAGTGAAGTGTGTGCTTAACAATGTGTAATGGGAGTATCATGTGCTGCTTCTTATTAAACTATTTTTTGGGAATAAGAAACAAAAATCATTCCCTCTGTACAGAGCTCTGTGTTTGTCAACACATGGCTCTGGGCTGTGATTTGACACAGCCAATAAGCAGGTCCTTGCCATGAATCATTAGCCAGGGCCTGCTGACAAAATCCTGTTTCCAATCACAGCTGGATTTGGGGGGCTGGTTCAAGGGGGGGTTGGGGAGGTCAAACATGGATAAACGTGCAAACACAAAAATAGCTCTAGCAGTGGAATAGTTAAACATGGGTAACGATGTATGTAAAAACAAATTCCGTGTTAGTGCAGTGTGGGGTAGAAAGGTGTCGGGGTGTATAGCAGCGTGCAGAGTGTCCTAGAAAGGTGTCGAGGTGTAAAGCAGCGTGCAGAGTGTCCCCTACAAAGGTGTTGGGGTGTATAGCAGTGTCCCCTAGAAAGGCGTCGGGGTGTATAGCAGTGTCCTAGAAAGGTGGCGGGTTGTATAGCAGCATGCAGAGTGTCCTAGAAAGGTGTTGGGTGTATAGCAGTGTGCAAAGTGTCCTAGAAAGGAGACGAGGTGTATAGCAGCGTGCAGAGTGTCCCCTACAAAAAGTGTTGGGGTATATAGCAGTGTCCCCTAGAAAGGCGTCGGGGTGTATATCAGGGTCCTGGAAAGATGTCAGAAGTATAGCAGTGTGCAGAGTGTCCACTAGAAAGGTGGCGGGGTGTATAGCAGTGTGCAGTGTCCTAGAAAGGTGGCGGGGTATATAAGAGTGTGCAGAGTGTCCTAGAAAGATGTCGGCGGTGTATAGTATGTGTGCAGAGTGTCCTAGAAAGGTGTCGGGGTGTATAACAGTGTGCAGAGTGTCCTAGAAAGGTGTTGGGTGTATTGCAGTGTGCAGAGAGTCCTAGAAAGGTGTCGGGGTGTATTGCAGTGTGCAGAGAGTCCTAGAAAGGTGTTGGGTGTATTGCAGTGTGCAGAGAGTCCTAGAAAGGTGTTGGGTGTATTGCAGTGTGCCCCCTATAAAGGTGTTGGGGTGTATAGCAGTGTGCAGAGTGTCCTGGAAAGGTGTCGGGGTGTATAGCAGTGTGCAGAGTGTCCTGGAAAGGTGTCGGGGTGTATAGCAGTGTGCAGAGTGTCCTGGAAAGGTGTCGGGGTGTATAGCAGTGTGCAGAGTGTCCTAGAAAGGTGTCGGGGTGTATAGCAGTGTGCAGGGTGTCCTAGAAGGGTGTCAGGGTGTAAAGCAATGTGCAGCATGTCCTAGAAAGGTATAGGGGTGTATAGCAGTGTGTTCTAGAAAGGTGTCAGGGTGTATAGCAGTGTGCAGAGTGTTCTAGAAAGGTGTTGGGGTGTATAGCAGTGTGCAGAGTGTCCTAGAAAGGTTTTGAGTGTATAGCAGTGTGCAGCGTGTCCTAGAAAGGTGCCAGGTGTATAGCAGTGTCCTAGAAAGGTGTTGGGGTGTATAGCATTTTGCAGAGTGTCCCAGAAAGGTGTCGGGGTGTATAGCAGCATGCAGAGTGTCCCCTAGAAAGGTGTTGGGGTGTATAGCAGTGTCCTCTAGAAAGGTGTTGGTGTATAGCAGTGTGCAGAGTGTCCTAGAAAGGTGTCAGCTTTTAAGGCAATGTGCAGCGTGTCCTAGAAAGGTGTCGGGATGTATAACAGTGTGCAGAGTGTCCTAGAAAGGTGTTGGGTGTATTGCAGTGTGCAGAGAGTCCTAGAAAGGTGTCGGGGTGTATTGCAGTGTGCAGAGAGTCCTAGAAAGGTGTTGGGTGTATTGCAGTGTGCAGAGAGTCCTAGAAAGGTGTTGGGTGTATTGCAGTGTGCCCCCTATAAAGGTGTTGGGGTGTATAGCAGTGTGCAGAGTGTCCTGGAAAGGTGTCGGGGTGTATAGCAGTGTGCAGAGTGTCCTGGAAAGGTGTCGGGGTGTATAGCAGTGTGCAGAGTGTCCTGGAAAGGTGTCGGGGTGTATAGCAGTGTGCAGGGTGTCCTAGAAGGGTGTCAGGGTGTAAAGCAATGTGCAGCATGTCCTAGAAAGGTATAGGGGTGTATAGCAGTGTGTTCTAGAAAGGTGTCAGGGTGTATAGCAGTGTGCAGAGTGTTCTAGAAAGGTGTCGGGGTGTATAGCAGTGTGCAGAGTGTCCTAGAAAGGTTTTGAGTGTATAGCAGTGTGCAGCGTGTCCTAGAAAGGTGCCAGGTGTATAGCAGTGTCCTAGAAAGGTGTTGGGGTGTATAGCATTTTGCAGAGTGTCCCAGAAAGGTGTCGGGGTGTATAGCAGCATGCAGAGTGTCCCCTAGAAAGGTGTTGGGGTGTATAGCAGTGTCCTCTAGAAAGGTGTTGGTGTATAGCAGTGTGCAGAGTGTCCTAGAAAGGTGTCAGCTTTTAAGGCAATGTGCAGCGTGTCCTAGAAAGGTGTCGGGATGTATAACAGTGTGCAGAGTGTCCTAGAAAGGTGTTGGGTGTATTGCAGTGTGCAGAGAGTCCTAGAAAGGTGTCAGGGTGTATTGCAGTGTGCAGAGAGTCCTAGAAAGGTGTTGGGTGTATTGCAGTGTGCAGAGAGTCCTAGAAAGGTGTCGGGGTGTATTGCAGTGTGCAGAGAGTCCTAGAAAGGTGTCGGGGTGTATTGCAGTGTGCAGAGAGTCCTAGAAAGGTGTTGGGTGTATTGCAGTGTGCCCCCTATAAAGGTGTTGGGGTGTATAGCAGTGTGCAGAGTGTCCTGGAAAGGTGTCGGGGTGTATAGCAGTGTGCAGAGTGTCCTGGAAAGGTGTCGGGTGTATAGCAGTGTGCAGGGTGTCCTAGAAGGGTGTCAGGGTGTAAAGCAATGTGCAGCATGTCCTAGAAAGGTATAGGGGTGTATAGCAGTGTGCAGGGTGTCCTAGAAGGGTGTCAGGGTGTAAAGCAATGTGCAGCATGTCCTAGAAAGGTATAGGGGTGTATAGCAGTGTGTTCTAGAAAGGTGTCAGGGTGTATAGCAGTGTGCAGAGTGTTCTAGAAAGGTGTCGGGGTGTATAGCAGTGTGCAGAGTGTCCTAGAAAGGTTTTGAGTGTATAGCAGTGTGCAGCGTGTCCTAGAAAGGTGCCAGGTGTATAGCAGTGTCCTAGAAAGGTGTTGGGGTGTATAGCATTTTGCAGAGTGTCCTAGAAAGGTGTTGGGTGTATTGCAGTGTGCAGAGAGTCCTAGAAAGGTGTTGGGTGTATTGCAGTGTCCTAGAAGGGTGTCAGGGTGTAAAGCAATGTGCAGCATGTCCTAGAAAGGTATAGGGGTGTATAGCAGTGTGTTCTAGAAAGGTGTCAGGGTGTATAGCAGTGTGCAGAGTGTTCTAGAAAGGTGTCGGGGTGTATAGCAGTGTGCAGAGTGTCCTAGAAAGGTTTTGAGTGTATAGCAGTGTGCAGCGTGTCCTAGAAAGGTGCCAGATGTATAGCAGTGTCCTAGAAAGGTGTTGGGGTGTATAGCATTTTGCAGAGTGTCCCAGAAAGGTGTCGGGGTGTATAGCAGCATGCAGAGTGTCCCCTAGAAAAGTGTTGGGGTGTATAGCAGTGTCCTCTAGAAAGGTGTTGGTGTATAGCAGTGTGCAGAGTGTCCTAGAAAGGTGTCAGCTTTTAAGGCAATGTGCAGCGTGTCCTAGAAAGGTGTCGGGATGTATAACAGTGTGCAGAGTGTCCTAGAAAGGTGTTGGGTGTATTGCAGTGTGCAGAGAGTCCTAGAAAGGTGTCAGGGTGTATTGCAGTGTGCAGAGAGTCCTAGAAAGGTGTTGGGTGTATTGCAGTGTCCTAGAAGGGTGTCAGGGTGTAAAGCAATGTGCAGCATGTCCTAGAAAGGTATAGGGGTGTATAGCAGTGTGTTCTAGAAAGGTGTCAGGGTGTATAGCAGTGTGCAGAGTGTTCTAGAAAGGTGTCGGGGTGTATAGCAGTGTGCAGAGTGTCCTAGAAAGGTTTTGAGTGTATAGCAGTGTGCAGCGTGTCCTAGAAAGGTGCCAGGTGTATAGCAGTGTCCTAGAAAGGTGTTGGGGTGTATAGCATTTTGCAGAGTGTCCCAGAAAGGTGTCGGGGTGTATAGCAGCATGCAGAGTGTCCCCTAGAAAAGTGTTGGGGTGTATAGCAGTGTCCTCTAGAAAGGTGTTGGTGTATAGCAGTGTGCAGAGTGTCCTAGAAAGGTGTCAGCTTTTAAGGCAATGTGCAGCGTGTCCTAGAAAGGTGTCGGGATGTATAACAGTGTGCAGAGTGTCCTAGAAAGGTGTCAGGGTGTATTGCAGTGTGCAGAGAGTCCTAGAAAGGTGTTGGGTGTATTGCAGTGTGCAGAGAGTCCTAGAAAGGTGTCGGGGTGTATTGCAGTGTGCAGAGAGTCCTAGAAAGGTGTTGGGTGTATTGCAGTGTGCAGAGAGTCCTAGAAAGGTGTTGGGTGTATTGCAGTGTGCCCCCTATAAAGGTGTTGGGGTGTATAGCAGTGTGCAGAGTGTCCTGGAAAGGTGTCGGGGTGTATAGCAGTGTGCAGGGTGTCCTAGAAGGGTGTCAGGGTGTAAAGCAATGTGCAGCATGTCCTAGAAAGGTATAGGGGTGTATAGCAGTGTGTTCTAGAAAGGTGTCAGGGTGTATAGCAGTGTGCAGAGTGTTCTAGAAAGGTGTCGGGGTGTATAGCAGTGTGCAGGGTGTCCTAGAAAGGTGTCGGGGTGTATAGCAGTGTGCAGGGTGTCCTAGAAGGGTGTCAGGGTGTAAAGCAATGTGCAGCATGTCCTAGAAAGGTATAGGGGTGTATAGCAGTGTGTTCTAGAAAGGTGTCGGGGTGTATAGCAGTGTGCAGAGTGTTCTAGAAAGGTGTCAGGGTGTATAGCAGTGTGCAGAGTGTTCTAGAAAGGTGTCAGGGTGTATAGCAGTGTGTTCTAGAAAGGTGTTGGGGTGTATAGCAGAGTGCCCACTAGAAAGGTGTCAGGGTGTATAGCAGTGTGCAGTGTGTTCTAGAAAGGTGTTGGGGTGTATAGCAGAGTGCCCACTAGAAAGGTGTCAGGGTGTAAAGCAGTGTACAGATTGCCATGAAAGGTGTTGGGGTGTATAGCAGTGTGCAGAGTGTTCTAGAAAGGTGCTGGGGGGGGGGGGGGAATATTGCAGAGTGTCCCAGAAAGGTGTTGGGTGTATAGCAGTGTCCTAGAAAGGTGTTGGGGTGTATAGCAGTGTGCAGAGTGTCCTAGAAAGGTGCCGGGGGGGGGGGGAATATTGCAGAGTGTCCCAGAAAGGTGTTGGGTGTATAGCAGTGTGCAGAGTGTCCTAGAAAGGTGTCAGGGTGTATAGCAGTGTGCAGAGTGTTCTAGAAAGGTGTCGGGGTGTATAGCAGTGTGATAGAAAGGTGTTGGGGTGTATAGCAGTGTTCTGTGCAGAACGTTCCCTCAGAGCTGACATCTAGGTCAGAATACGAACACCACGACATCACCTCTATACACTTCCACCTGCAGCACAGAAATCACCCGCTGGCGCGTACGCAGAGGGCGGAGCACGTATTTGACGTGCGCGCAACTCCGTGTCTCAGGGGCGCGCGTTCCTAGCAGCCGGGGGCGGGTTCTCTGCACACAGTGAAGCCCCGCCCTCTGTGTAGTGTACAGTCATCAGTGAGCGGAGCAGGAAGCCGGGTGATCGGTATTGGAGGAAGTGGAGGTGCGGGTCGGTCAGTGTACACCATGTCGGGGGAAATGACTATACTGGGTGAGTCACAGAGGGGATTGCTATGGGGGCACCACTAGTCCCAGCATGACCTGCCAGTATGTGGGAGCGCTGTGTATTCTAACCTGTCATAGATGCGACACCATATGGTGAGGGGGAGGGGCCACATCTTGTACTGTGCTACATAATATTATTATATGTAAAGGACCCAGTGCTGGGGACAGAGCCATGTCCACCTGTGTGCGACCTCTACCACTTCCCTGACTCCTTCCATTTATATCATCATACCTGTCATTGTCATCATAGACAGAATCTACCCCCCCTTTTATAGAGATGGTAGTCATCAGAGACTGGACCCCTCCTTAGAGATGGTAGTCACTGGGAACAGGTCCCCTGTCATCATATAGAAAGTCCCCAGCACTCCGCCATGTATTGGCTCAGACATAACCCATAATAATGTCACATGGGTTGTATAGCCACCATCATGGGTCCATGTAGTGACACTTTTTTTGCCTCGTTTCCACTGAGCGGATCGGTTTGGGTCAGTTTGGTACGGTACGCTAATTTGAGTGTTTCCATTATGAAAGCGGCCTATACAACCGAACCAAACCGCACCATTCCTGGTCCTGCTTCAGATGTAGGGCCATAGGAAATGGTACGGTACGGTTAGGGCGGAGCTACTGGCGTCACACGATAGATTCCACTGATTGGCGGACAGGAAAACTTCAATGCTCACGTCAAATGAAAGAGCAAAACAAACACCTCATTTGGTGTAAACCCTGCATGGCCCCTGGTGGCCCAACTTGTAGTGGAAACGCTCACCTGAATAGACCGGACCATTCTAATCCTTCCAAACTGTACCGACCCGAACCGTTCCACTCAGTGGAAACGAGGCATTAGTGGAAACATGAGTCATATGATCATTATTCTGTGTTTATAACAAAACTGGCTAAACAGACATGGAGTGCCGGTGACTTCCTGTTCCTTGATGGCATTTTTGCATGCTGCAATTTCAGAGCAATCACCGGTCAGACACAGCACTGAGGTCTGTGGAGGTCACAAAGATGTTACCTGGTGCCCATTTTTGTTCAGAATAGAAATTATCTGGCACTGAGCTCCTAAATAAGTGCTGGCAGGACCACCACAGACTGAATAGGAGGAATAAATGAGTGAAGAATCCATGGAACACTACAGGCTGCCATGAATTGCTATTATTCCCTCTAATAGGCTGATGCTATCTACCATCCCTTTTTCCTCTTCCCCTTTCCCTCATCGGCTCCCCTTTCCCTACCCCTCATCGGCTCCCCCCTACCCTTTCCCTCATCGGCTCCCCCCTACCCTTTCCCTCATCGGCTCCCCCCTACCCTTTCCCTCATCGGCTCCCCCCTACCCTTTCCCTCATCGGCTCCCCCCTACCCTTTCCCTCATCGGCTCCCCCCTACCCTTTCCCTCATCGGCTCCCCCCTACCCTTTCCCTCATCGGCTCCCCCCTACCCTTTCCCTCATCGGCTCCCCCCTACCCTTTCCCTCATCGGCTCCCCCCTACCCTTTCCCTCATCGGCTCCCCCCTACCCTTTCCCTCATCCTCTCCCCCCTACCCTTTCCCTCACCCGCCCTTCCCTCATCTGCCCTCCCCCCCCCTCCTTTTTCCCTCATCCACTCTTCTCCCCCGCCCCCTTCTTCTCTCCTCCACTCCCAACTTTTTATCTCTTTCGCTCTCTTTCCCCCCCCCCCCTTTTCCACTTTTCTCTCATCCGCCCTTTCGACCCCCTTTCCCTTTTTGCCTTCCTTTTATCCTGTTCACCTTTCCCTTTTCCTCCTCTCTGCCCCCTTCAATCAGGGGTCATGAACATGCTTCAGGAAATGGTCAAAGGTTGCAGACATGCCATAGATCCTGAAATAGAGAGATAAAAAAACAATGAACACCAAGGAAACAAAAGTAAACCAAACCAACTGAGTATCAGGAACCACTCTAATAATAATAATAATAATATTTTTCTCTCTAAGGTCCCATTTACATCTCTAACAGCAGGATCGCAGGCAGAGTTGCACAATTCTGCCCATGATTCCAGGAAAATGGTAAACTCGCGTCATAATGCACATTTGGGTGCAATTCTTTTATATAGCACCCCAAATGTGCTTTAAAAAAAAGTGATGTCACGTAACAAAACATGCAAAACATTTGAAAAATTGCACTGTGCAAAAAACATGCCAAAATTGGCCCGAAAAAAGGTCCAGGGGCTAATCTGGTGCATTTTTGGCACGAAAGCCAGACAGTTAATGGTGTCATGGCAAAATATGTGGGGGAAAAAAATGCACAAATAAACCCAACGCTCCTGTGTTACTAAATAGAAACCGGGCCTTACTGCCTCCTGAAGTTCATGTTCTGGAAGTGCAGGTAACGCGGTGCTGCTTAATATTTTTAGGAATGGGGTGCTGTAGTATTATGTGACTTTTCTTGAAGTGCAAGCATGTTGCTACACAGAGCAGTTTCTCTTCCCTCCTGATTAGTGCGGTCCCAGCACACAGTAAGGTGAGGGGTTCTCAGGATTCTTCTACATCACATGACACTGAGCCACAGTCCAGGAACATTTCTCCTAATGGGGTCAATTCACTAAGAGATAATCACAGCATTTATATTTTCCCTAAACTAAATCATGCCATATTCATCTCAAAAGCAATTGCTTAAATTTTGCCATATTTAGCACTTAAATCTAGTGTTATTTTTTACGTTGTTTTATCACATTTTTTTTTCACAGGCTAACACTGTATCAGAGGAAGGTGGTTCTATGAATGAAGGCCCCCAGAAATATTGTGAAACTATGAAAACGTTTTTAGTGTTAGTTCACACCAGGAATTGCTTTAAAGCGGAACTAAACCCTTCTATTGTTTTCACCTAAGGAAGCTGCCGTCTTAACTTCTGTTTGATCTTTAACTGCCATGATGCTGCACATGTGATCAGTTATGTGACATCCGCCATTTGATGATTTGATAGTTTGGTTGAGAGCACAAACAATGTGACAGTTACATTCCTGGCTTGTACCGGGAATGTAACTGTCTTTTGAAACTGGTAAATTGATGGGTTTAGTTTCACTTTAAGTTTCATCAGAAATCACCCAGGTGTGAACAGAGCCTAATGGGCCATACACACTATAAGATTTTCTGAAGACTTTTTCCTTTAGATTTACCAAAACCATATAATATGAGGTCAAACCTAAACACTTTAAATTTGTATGCAATCTGGCAGGCCCTTGCACTACATAGAAAAGGTAAATTTGGAGGAAAAAGTCTTCAGAAAATCTTATAGTGTGTATGGCCCTTTAGTGTGCCTTCATCGACAGAACAATCTCCTTCTAGTAAAATGTTACAATTTATTTCTATTCCTGAGCTCAGGGCAGAACATTTCTACACTGATACATTGTATACTTTTACTGGCCAGTACAGAGTTCCCCTCATTGTTATTTTGTACATTCCAAAAATAATGACTTAGGGCCCTTTCACACGGGCGCTCCGTATGTCCGCACTCCGCAAATCATCCTATTTTTTTGCGGATGATTTGCGGACATAATGTAAGTCTATGGCATTGCGGATGTCAGCGGAATACCATCCGCTGACATCCGATTTTCTTCCTGTCAGTTCTGTTCCGTTTTTTTGAACTGAACAAAACCCTATTTTTGTTCCGTTCAAAAAACGGAAAGGAAGGAAAATCGGATGTCAGCGGTGTCATCCGCTGACATCCGCAAACCCCCATAGACTTACATTATGTCCGCATATCATCCGCAAACGGATGGGATGATATGCGGGCATACAGAGCGGATGACAGAAATGTCATCCGCTCCGTGGAAAAAAAAAAAAGGACCGCAGCGGAGCTTTCACACGGAGCGGCCGTGTGAAAGAGCCCTTACTACCATGAGATAAATAATGAATGGTTCAAACGGCAACCACCCCAACCTATAACTGCCATTAACAGCTAGGAGCACATAGAAGGGGGATGCATGTCAAAAAAACAACAAAGAAAAATTCCCAGCTCACTTGCCAGCCAGCCTGCAACATACCAAATTTACCTGTCTAAGGCCTCTTGCACACTGCAGCTTAAAAAAAGCCAAGTGCAGCTTTTTTTTTTTTTTTTTCTGAGCTAAAATACAGCCCTTTAATTGTAATGTGCCTATGCACACAGGTGCGTAAATGAGCGCCATGTATTCTTCAGTAAGAACAAAATAGAAAAAACTACATTTTTAGACAGTAATTTACACCTAATGCGTGCAATTGCACACAAATGAACATTCACAAACATACTGTTGTTCTGAAAAATGCTAATTTGCATATTTTTTACAAAAATGCGAGAATACATTTGCGCGAAAAGATGTGAATTTGCGCGAATGCATATGCGCAAAAATGTGCGCATTTCAATAAGACAAATTTACGGCTGAAAAAGGAGATGCTCAAACAGGAGTACTTTGTGTAAGAGGCCTAACAATTCATGTTAAAAAAGGGGTTTAGTTTGCACACATTTGTAAATGCATGCATTAGCAGCAGAGACCACTTTATAGCACCTGCAGCTTATGTCTCCAAAGTTGCATATCAAGTCACACTAGTGGAAATGGAGCCTTAAGCCCCGTACACACGTGTCGAAAATTGGCAGGGAATTTTCGTCCGACGACCGATCTGGAGAAGAGACGATTGAGAGGGAATATGATATCAATGTACAAATACTGTACTGGCGACCCTAGCATAAGGAACAAACTGTTCAGCAAAAGGGAATATAAAAGGACTTGCAGCTATTCGCTAAAAGTAGAATAAAAGCGGTTTAACTTTTAAATTGTGTAAAGGGTTCTATACTGTCAGAGCGGTAAGGATGTGGAATTCTCTTCCACAAGCAGTGGTGTCAGCGGGGAGCATCCAATAGTTTTAAAAAACTATTAGACGGGCATCCTAACAACCATAACATACAGGAGTATACAATGTACTATTGACATAAACACTCATACACACACTCATCATAGGTTGAACGGGATGGACTGGTGTCTTTTTTTTTTTTTTCCAACCTCACTTACTATGTGTGTGTAATAAATTAAAAAAAAAAAAAAAATATATATATATATATATATATATATACACACACACACACCACTGCTTGCCTGCACATTTATCCTCTCTGGACAAATGCACATGGATCTTTGCAGTCTCCTGTTATGTCTGCCCTTGTCAAGCTCTCCTTGGCTTTCCTATGACTCATTCCTCCCTCCCTCCCTTGCTGGCAAACCCTCACGAGAATTTAGAGAGAGAGATGTACATGATATTATTAGCCTAGGGGCCCCAGTGATGGCGAACCTTGGCACCCCAGATGTTTTGGAACTATATGTCCCATGATCCTCATGCACTCTGCAGTGTAGTTGAGCATCATGGGAAATGTAGTTCCAAAACATCTGGAGTGCCAAGGTTGGCCACCACTGGTAGGCTAATGACCAGACAAGAAAGAGAAAGTGGGCTGTATAAGGTATTACCCGCAGAAACAAAAAATGTTTTACTATCCAAAGTTAAAACAACAAGGGCAGAAGATTTAATAGATGGAAGGATGAAAAAATGACTGAAGAGCCGTTTAACCACTTCAGACCTGCCCTATAGCAAAAGACGACTCTGTTGTTCCAGGAGGGTGTCCCTGGAATCACAGCAGCCCTTTACCATGTGATCAACTTTGTCCAATCACAGCTGATCACAGTGTACACACACTATAAAAGCGGAGAACCAAAAATTGGCAAGTGTGACAGGGGACATTTACACAGATAATCAGGGCACTGCCGCCTCATCAGTAAGGAAGAAAAATGACTTATTTGCAAAATTTTAGAACAGTTTTCGTTTATCAAACAAAATAAAAAAACAGTGGTGTACATTATATCTAACAGCAGTTATATTATATTCTGTCCTGGTGCTGAAACATCTCAGAAAAGTTCTTGAATCACAAAGCCTCTGCAAGTATCAGTATCAGAGGAAGCAATTTAATATCTGAAAGGTCACAAGTGATGGAGCAGGAAGCAATGAAGGTTGTTTGTATGACATTTGCCTATTCTGGTAATGATTCTGCTGATGCTGACTCACAATATTTGCTGATCACACTTGCATGTTGATTGTGTGCGTTGTTAAATAATAGAGGAATATAAACAGGCTTGTGCAAATGGCAACAAATACGCTGGTAGGATACTGTAAAGCCAACTATACATAGATTGTAATTCGGACAACTTGGGTACAATCAGCATGTCGGATTTTTTTTTCATGCGATTATTGTTGTTGGCTATAGCCACTAGCAGTACTCATTGTGTTCTGCAGGCCGGGTAAGATCTCTGTACCCTCCTACCAGCAAAACACAATAGCGCTGGGGGGTCCCGTATTCTCTTATCACTGACTGTTGATGGGGGAATTCAAGAACTTTTTCTTTCCTTCCAACCATGGTGCAAGGAAAGCAAATCATCTATCTTCTCCATTTTCCCTGTATTAGAAACAATAGTTATTTTCTTGCATGGGCAGGGTGACCGTGTCCCTTTACCTTACTACCTTTTTATTGGAAACCGCTTTTCTTGTTTAACTACTTCCCACCCAGGCCAATTCTGACATTTCTCTCCTACGTGTAAAAATCATAATTTTTTTTGTTTTGCTAGAAAATTATAAAGAACCCCCAAACATTATTTTTTTTTTTTGGAAGGAATATACTTTAATTAATTTTAATGCATAAAAAAACAATAAAAAATGCAAATTTTTTTTTTTTTTTTTTGTAAAATAGAAGAGATTGTTGCGCTAGGTAAATAGATACCTAACATGTCACGCTTTAAAATTGTGCATGCTCGCGGAATGACGTCAAGCTACAGTACCCCAAAAAAAAAAAACTCCATTGGCAAAGCGTTAAACATTTTTACAGGCTACCAGTTTAGAGTTAGAGGGGGTCTAGTCGTAGAATTCATGCTCACACTATAACATTCACGGTGATACCTCATATGTGTGGGGCGAACACAGTGTACATATGTGGGTGCGACCTACATATGGGTTTACCACTGTGTGTAAACGTCGTGGGACAGAGGTGGTTTAAAAAAATGTTTTTAGTTTGTTTATTTTTACACTGTCCCCTTTTTTTTTTTTTTTAATCTTTTAAACCTCCCTTGTGATAGAAATTAGTCATGACAGGTCCTCCTTCATGGAGACATCTGGGGTCTGTAAGACCCCAGATCTCTCCTTTATCCTGGAAATGATGAGTGTTTACGTCTGCCAGAGCCGGAAGTGATGTCATGACACCGCTTCCAGCCTCTCGGGAGCAAAGAGATGGCCCGGAACTATATGGTCCACAGCCAGCTCTGATAACCTGGCAGCATAGCTGGATCTGATACCAGGCTCCCCGATCGCACCAGAGAGGCACTAGTGGGAGGCCTGTAAAAGCAATCCAGCGGCTAATTTGCCACTAGGATAGCTTTTACAATACTGGGAATCGCTGGCGGGAAAAAAAGAAACTGGATGATGCCTGTAGCTATAGGCATTATCCTAGTATGACCACTGAAAGTCTAGGATGTCATATGTTGTCCTATGGGCAGGAAGTGTTTAAAATGCTGGAGGTGTTTAAACTGATTTGGCAGGCATCAAACAGTGAGAGAGCCCAATATTCGATGGTAAAGAGGCTTTAGCTGGACATATGGATTAAAATTTAGCCAGTTCAGCAGGGATCAGCCAAATTTCAATGCATGTATGGGCACCAATCGACTTCTGTACAAATGCTGTCGGATTTTCCCCAATTGATCAGTGGTGCAGGCTACAGCCTGCAACGCTGATCAGTGTATTCTTCCCACTGTCAGAACACAGTAGCTCAGCAGGGAGGATTCTCCCATCCACATTTGAGCGTGTGGATGGGGAAATTGAGTCAAAATCTGACTCCTATATGGGCCACGTATGAAGAGTTCTGTGATCTCTGGGTGCAGTGGGCTACCCGGGTGAACTTTATTTTCAGCTGCAGTATTTGCTTCTAGAATTGTAAAAGTTGATTTAATTTTTTGCTTGCAGTTGCTCTTTATTTTTACAAAATGTCTTTTTTTTTTTTCTCTTCCCACTCCAGGTTCTGCCATTTTGGCCCTTCTGTTAGCTGGATATTTGGCACAGCAATATTTGCCTATGCCCACTCCAAAGGTTCTTGGCATAGACCTTGGAACCACATACTGTTCTGTAGGGGTGTTCCATCCTGGCACAGGTGAAGTGAAGGTAATTTTGGATGATGACGGTCACCAGAGTATACCAAGCATTGTGTCCTTTACAGAGAAGGATATATATGTGGGGTATGAAGGCCTGGAGCTCGCAGATGCCAACCCCCAGAATACCATATATGATGCCAAAAGATTTATTGGGAAAATCTTCAGCCCTGAGGAGTTGGAGAAGGAGAGCGACAGGTATCAATTCAAGGTAAGAGTTCGCTGCCCTGCCCTTCAAAGAGAATGTGACACAAAATAAAACCATTGTTTAGGGGTGCACCATTATAGTCTTGTGTTAGAAAAACTGGAGATGCAGGAAGAAGAGGGTGGGAAGACCACTGAATATCTGGAGATACAGGACCCAGGAAGAAGAGGATGGAAAGACCACTGAATATGACAAAACTTTAATCTCTGTGCAATAATATCTTTATTAAAAGTGCCAGGCAGTGATGACCAGATAGTTCCGATATGGGTGGTCCAAGCCCATATTGTACAGGTGTCACCGGTGCAACTACTATTGATAAAATTAAAATGTAAATTATCTGGTTTGCTGCAGCTAAAAGTGACTCCAAACACAGGAGTGTGGAAAATGAAAAAAAGAGTTGTGAACAGCTGTGCTAATCAGTAAAGGTGCAAACAAAAATACTTCTAAAATAAACATTGTATCCCCAATAATTATTCATATCAAATCATGCAAATTAGTGAATATCAAAAAACAGCAATCATCTCAAATATCCAAGTGTCCACATATTCCGTTCCGTGCCAAAAAGTAGCAGTGACTGCTGGAGAGACTTTGTGCCGGTCCAAAGGCACCCACCTATGTGATTGTATATTTGCAATTAATTGCAACAATAAACTGGTTGCGCAATAATGGCTATTCTTTACTTCACAAATACAAAGAGGGGTGGTCATAGAAACCGGGACCACAGGCAAGATCACATGGAGCCACAGAGGCATAACATGAAGGCCCATTTCACACAGGGAGTCTGTCAGGCGCACTCTGTTTTTCTCAGCGGGGGGATCGATCCGCCAATCACCCGATGAGAAGGCGGATGGCAGCTGTGTCTCCTCGCTGTGTGCGGAGACACAGCTGACAAGTCCCGCTGTTCTCTATGGGGGAATGGATGGGAATGGACCGACTGTCCATTCTCATCCGATCCGCTGGACGGATGGAAAAAAGGGTTTCCATCCATCCAGATTTGACGGATCCGATGTCAGTGGACATGTCTCTGCTGACATCCGATGCCTCATAGAGATGCATGGAGCATCCGTTCAGATCCGCCAAAAAAATATACCAACTGCTGGTGAGTGCGCATTTTAGCAGGCGGTGCATTTGCACATGATCGGTTGAATCGCTGCATGAGAAAAAGCTACTTTTTGGCACAGAATGGAATAAATGGTCACTTGGTTATTTGAGATAATTGTTTTTTGACATTCACTAATTTGTATGATTTGATACGATTAATTATTGGGGATACATTGTTTATTTGAAGTGTTTTTTTTGTTTGCACCTTTTACAGGTAAGCACAGCTATTCACAACTACTTTTTTTTTTTTTTTTTGGTTCAAGCCCATGTCTAATTCAGTGGCAGAGAATTAAAAATAGGACTTCACTTGTGTGCAAATGTAGCTCTCTTACTTTTACCTGTTCCATCTCTCCCAAACAGTATCCAGGAGGATTATTATTGGATTGGAAAATTGGTAGTGGCCCATACACATCTCTGAATAATGGGGGGCCTGAAACGTTGTCTGCTGATAAATTTACTTGTGCATTTGTCTGCTTTTTGAGTCAGCAGTGGCTGTGAAAGGGAAGAAGGTTACAATATATATCAATATTCTCTTCCTGTTTCCTAGCCGCCGATGTGGGGAGAGACTGGAGCAAGGGGACAGTGCAGGGGACATAGTGAGGTTGATTTATGAAAGTCAAGTAGACAGCGCACTTTTACAAGTGCAGTTGTTCCAGAGCCTAGTTAATGAGGGGAAGCTTTGCTAAATCCCATCTTCCAAATATGTACAAGCAAAAATGCTGTTTTTTTTACTTTCTTTGCATATGATTGGGTATTCTTTATAAAGTGAAGTCTTATCTCATTTATTAAGCTCTGGAGTAAGTGCACTTGCAAAGGGCAACTGCACTTGTAAAAGTGAGCTATTTGCTTTTAAATGAACTCCAGTGTGTTCTGACCATAGAATCAGCTGCCACTGTTGCAGGGGGGGGGGGGGGGGGTTACAGGTAGCAGGAATCTCTGTCAAAGCACATCCATGTCATGGTATAAAACAGTGGTGGTCAGTATATTTGTTATATGGAGCCTCAAGTGTGGCCCTAACACCAGCAAAGGGTCTAATAATCCGTGAATAGAATGCTGTCAGAGGCTGAAGATATGCAACAGATGTCAGAGGCTACCAGCCTTCTATAGGAGTTTTTGGAGACTGGGGGAGATGCTTTAGGAGACGGTCATAGACTGGAGGCCCATTACATGAGACTGTCAGAGATCACTGGTATTGCAGCTCCTTTGCAAATCAATGCTTCCATATTGGTACTCTCCCTGGGCCGGTTCACACCACAGAAACATAGGAGTTCGTTTACTAAAGGCAAATCCACTGGGCACTGCAAGTGCCCTTTGAAGTGCAGTCGCTGTAGATCTGAGGGGAACATGCAAGGCAAATAGCATTTTTGCTTGCATGTGATTGGATGACAGAAATCAGCAAAGCTTCCTCTCATTTCAGGTCTACAGAAACTGCACTTCTAAACACTTGTAGTGTAAAGTGGATTTGACTTTTGTAAATAAACCCTACAAACTGGATGCCTTCTGGATGTGTTTCTGCAGGCACTATTTTAACACGTTTTTGATACGTTCCAGTGCATTTTTGATGCATTCCATTCCTTTTTTTTCCCCTCTTTAAAGCGGACCTACATTGCATCTTTTATTTAATTCATTTTTAATATTCAAAGTAAGCTCCCCCATCCATCCATGTCTCCATTGTTGAGAAATTACAACCCCCTGGCATTTCTGGCTGTGGCCATCTTGAGCAAGAGAAGAAAGATGATTTGTGTAGTGTTTACTTCCTAAAGCCCCGTACACATGTACCGATTGTTGGCCGTGAATTTTCGGCCGCCGCCCGATCGGCCGATTATCGGCTTGTTAGTATGATGATTCCGACAACTGACTGCGACTTTTCGGCTGAACAAAATCTGGTGTGCATGCTATAAAATTTTTGTTGGCCGTCACCAGAACGGCCGATTGTTCGTCAGTCAGTACAGATTTTGGCCGACAAAAGTCAGATGAGCAAGACTGGGCATGCTCAGAGAAGAAAAAACACACGGAAAGTAAACCAGAACATGACATCACTTCTGCAGTTGGTTGTTGTTGGCCGACAAAATTTGTGTGCAGTCTAGAGCACATTTCAACCAACACAACAACACTGGACAAAAGACGGCCGATCGGTCGGCCAACAATCGGTGTGTGTGTACGAGGCTTTAGCTCAAGCATGTGTGCAGGAGAGTGTGCTTAGCTGAGAAAACCCTTCCTTCATTTCTTGAAGACTCCTGGGATGTATGGCATCATTTGACTAGGCCTGAAAACCAAGAAGTAACTGAGGAAATGTAAAAAAGTTTAAAGGAGAAGTATAGACAAAGCATTGACATTTGACTGTCCTCTTATGGATCACAGGAGTGCAGTTCGTTCTGTCTTCTGACCCAATCTTTAGCAGCGAGCGGGCTGAAGTCCGCTCTCTGCTGACATCACAGGAACTGGTTCAGGCTTTGCGTCATCACGACCACAGGATCAGCCTATGCCTGGACTGACATGCGGCTCAGCCTCTCAGCTAGCCGCTAAGTCGGCTGCTCCCACCCCTTCCACAGCCCAGCGCTTCAGTGAGCGAGAAGGGTCAGAGCAGGGAGCTGCTGACTGACGAGCTGTGAGAACAGAGTGATCATCTGTGTTCGATCCCTCGGCTCTCAGTGTAAAGGCGCCAGGGGACCGATGCAACAATTGGATCAATGCTGCATCCATCTAGGTAAGTATAAATCACTGGATTGCATCTGGAGTGAACTGGCCCTCCAAGATCCATTATAAAAGATCAGTGGTAAAAAAACTAAGAAAAACCGGATGAATAGAACAGAAAAAAAAGTAAGATGGTGTGAAGGAAGTAATCCAAACCATTAAGTAATCTTTTCCAAAATAAATGTATTTAACTGGCCTGAGCATACACCAAAACAGGCCACTGTCTACAGGGGTGCCTGAGGGCTACACAATGTGTGCCAAAGGGATACATGCAGCCCCCAGGGGTGCAGGTTGAGCATCGGGAATACAGAATGGGAGTAAAGCGGGACGAACATAATCCATTTCCTACTTCAAACAGCCACTAAAATCTTCAGCACTGAATAATGCAAGTAAAAGCCCTCCCTTTTTTAAAGGAAAATACTGAGTATTAAAACAAAACCCTCCTATCCTTTTAAGCCAAGGAAGCTGCCATCTTAGCCTCTGTTTGACCTTCACCTGCCATGGTGCCGCACATGTGATCAGTTAAGACGCCAGCAATTTGATGGTTTGTCAGTTTGGTGAAGTGCACAACCAATGTGACAGTTACATTCCTGGCATGCTTGGGAATGTAACTGTTTTTTGAAACCGTTAAATAGATGGATTTAGTTCCATTTAAATCTATATGGATTGTTTCTGAATGCCCATTGATGGTTGCAATGAAAATCTTGCTCAATAAACTTTTTCGATCCGCAGCGAGAAGTGACCGGTTTTTGCTCCTGATGGACCTTGTGTACCATTGTGTCAGTGTTAAAAAGTGTCTTTTTAACACTGACACTAAATTCCTGCTGTCATTTTCCACTACAGGTTTGAATCTGGTTTGAGAAAGTTGAGATTGACTATATACTAATTCCACTGTGGTTTCATCTGACAGTTGACTCTTCTATCCAAAGATATACCTTTTATGTTCCTACTGTTTATTTAGTCATTAAATGCTTTCTTAGTTGTATAAAGCCCATTGACTGTATGCTGTGTCTGTAGGTTGTGAACAATGATGGTGAAGCTGTGTATTCAATCAAAACCAATGAAACCTTTACCGTCACCCCAGAGTACATTGGATCTCAGCTACTATTAAAGCTCAAGAAGATGGCAGAGAAGTACCTTGGTATTCCTGTGTCTAAGGCTGTTATTTCAGTTCCTGCGGAATTTGATGAAAGACAGCGCAACTATACTGTGAAGGCAGCTAACCTGGCTGGTGAGTGATCCTGTAGGTCAGGGGTCTTTAAACTATGGCCCTCCAGTTGTTCAGGAACTACAATTCCCATCATGTCTAGTCATGTCTGTGAATGTCAGAGTTTTACAATGCCTCATGGGATGTGTAGTTCCGCAACAGCTGGAGGGCCGTAGTTTGAGGATCCCTGCTGTAGGTGTTTTTTTGTCAAGTAGATGAAATGTATTTGATAAACGGATGACATCGATGGCCAGTATCTTGTTAAAGCTGTATATAATTTTAGAAAATTGTCACTATGCTGAAAACAAGCATTGGATGGAATCTGATGTGTTACTGAACTCGGACAAATCTTTGCTATCTCTGTAAGATACATGGCCACAGCATTTTCTCTGCTTTTTCTAACATTTTTTGTGTTCTGAATTGAAAAGTATCAGTGGCTTAGAGCAGATGTATCCAAACTTTGGCCGGATGTGGCCCTTTGCTTGCTTTTATCTGGCCCTTGGGGCACTATTCCTACCACTGATATGAGGCACTGTTGCTCTCACTGCCCCCCCCCCCCCCCCCATCGATACCAGACACCTCCCACTGACACCAAATAGTTAATTTTTTTTTTTTTTAAATCCGACTGGCCACCAAGCCTATGGCATTTTCTACTCCCACTGGCCACAGTCTGGCCCCCCTAAAGTTTGAACAGCCGTACATTTACTGCGGCAGGGTGGCCCTTAAGCGCAAAATCACATACCTGATGATTGTGATGCTGTCATTTTGTAAAAGGGCTCTAGGAGCCGCGCTCCCACTGTAATTAGACACATCGGGAGCCAATCAGCGGGTCCGATGGCCGCCGGCCACCTGGGATTATTCAGGAGACTGACAGAACGGCCGTTCGTCAGACAGGAAGAGAGAGATAACTACTAACAAGGAACACAGATCTCTCTTCCTGCAGTCAGTCCATTCCCCCTACAGTTAGAAAGCACTCACTAGGAGCACACTTAACCCTTTGATAGCCCCGCCCCTGATGTTACCCCTTCCCTGCCAGGGTCATTTATACAGTAACAGTGCATATTTTTAGCACTGATCACTGTGTTGGTGTCACTTGTCCCCAAAAAGTGTCACTTAGTGTCAGATTTGTCTGCCGCAATGTAGCAGTCCCGCTAAAAATCGCTGATCGCCGCCATCACTAATAAAAAAATAAAGATCTATTAATCTATCCCGTAGTTTGTAAACGCTATAACTTTTGCGCAAACCAATCAATATATGCTTTTTGGGATTTTTTTTTTTTACCAAAAATATGTAGCCGAATACAAATTTGCCTAAACTGATAAAGAAATTTTTTATTTTTTTATTGGATAAGTTTTATAGCGCAAGAAATAAAAACTGCAGAGGTGATCAAATACCACCAAAAGAAAGCTCTATTTGTGGGAAAAAAAGGACCCTTTTTTTTTTTTTGGGGGGGGGGGGTACGGCTCCTGCTGCCCCCGCTCATTCACGGTCACTCGCGATCATCCGTTACAGAGGGAGAAAGGCAGGCGGCTGATGTAAACCAAGCCGCCTGTCATTCTTCCCTGTGTAACAGCAGAGATCATACGGTCCTGCTATGTAGGATCGTAGATCTCTGCTGTTACATGAAAAGCCACATCCAATCACAGTAGGAAGCACGCCCCTAGGGACACACTTAGCCACTGCATCACTAATAAAGTTAACCCCTTCCCTGCCAGTGTCATTTTTACAGTAACCGTGCATATGTATAGCACTGATTACTGTAGTAATGTCACTGGTACCCCCAAAAGTGTCAAAAATGTCAGTCAAGGGTCCGATCTGTCCGCCGCAATGTCGCAGTCCCGCAAAATAAATCGCAGATCGCCGCCATTACTCGTTAAAAAAACAACAAAAATCTTTCCCTTAGTTAGTAAACGCAATAATTTTTTTAACCAAACATATGTAGCAGAAAACAAATTGGCCAAAAATGTTAAATTTTGATTTTTACATTTTTTTTGGGGAATTTCATATAAAAAATGTGGAAAATATTGTTATTCTTGCAAAATTGTCGCTCCTTTTTTTTGTGATTATAGCGCATGATTAAAAAATCGCACAGGTGATCAAATACCACCAAAAGAAAGCTCTGTTTGTGGGGAAAAAAAGGACGTTAAATTAGTTTAGGTACAGCGTCGCATGACCGCGCAATTGTCCGTTAAAGTCACGCAGTGCCGAATCGCAAAATAGGGCCTGGTCAGGAAGGGGGTAAAATCTTCTGGGGCTTAAAGCGGAGTTCCGGGCACAAAAACGATTTTTTTTTTTTTTTGTGCCCCTCCGCTAGGTAGACCTCACCTGAAAAGGAATTGGATAGTTAGGTTTTTTTTTTTTTGTTTACTCACCTTGTAATTGAAGATCGAAGATACTCACCTCAGAGTACTTCCTCCCTCGGAGCCGCGGCTCACCCCGTCACTTCCTGTCTCGCTATGATTCCTGGGAGCTGGAACGTCATAGCTCCCAGGAATCAATGCGACGGCACCGGCCCCGCACGTCATTTCCGGGCGACGCCGCATTCCCCTGCTAAACAGCTTCTGGGCATGCCCAGAAGCTGTGGAGGAATGCAGCGCCGCACCGGAAGTGACGAGAGGGGCCGGTGCGGCGCATTCTGGGACAAGAAGACGCGGAAGAAGACACAGAAGAGGACCGCGACGGCTTCAGCTGCCCACAAGAGAGATGGAAACGCTGTGGAAGAAATTTTATAAGTAAGTATTTCTTCTAAAAGGTAAGTGCGAACCGGGACAGATCAGAGGCTAGCCATTGTGGAATGTGCTAGCCCTGACTGTCCCGGGGGTATGTTTAGTAAAAAATGACATCTGTGCCCGGAACTCCGCTTTAAGTGGTTGAAGGAACGTGGAAAATGGCCTGGCCATTAGGGGGGTAAAACCTTCTGGAGCTGAAGTGGTTAATCAATGCAGGTCTTCCAGAGGGTGGACCATAGCGATGCAGTCCTATCCAGCTGTCTAAACCGTAAACAGTTGCTGTCAGTGGTCATCATAGTCAGATGGTCCCCTGCACATTGAGGCTTGTCAGGGTATCGGGACCTAACCACGGGTCATAAATAGTTAGTGCTGAAGGCTTTGATTGGGTTCTCACCAAAGACATTATCCGCATGGATCCTGGTATTATTGGTGGTGGATTGTTTGTTTCATAGCTAACTTGTTTTCCTTGTTCAGGTCTGGATATTTTGCGAGTCATCAATGAACCCACAGCAGCAGCAATGGCTTATGGGTTACATAAAGTTGATGTATTCAATGTCCTTGTGGTTGATCTGGGAGGAGGAACGTTGGATGTTTCTCTGTTGAATAAACAAGGAGGAATGTTCCTAACTCGAGCCATGGCAGGTAAGAGACACATTTATGGTAATATGAGGCCACATTAAAGTATATTTAAAGGCATAACTTTTTTTTTTTTTTTGATAGTGGTTAAGGGTTTTAACCACTGTCAGATACTTACTTAATTAACCCTCGCCCACTCTTTCCGAAATGAAAAACATTCTGGCTTTAGTTAAACTTTTTACTTTATCATTACAATTTATCAGTTGACATTGGGTATGGACCTTTCAGCTATATATATATATAATGTGTGTGTTTTATAGCAGAAAGTAGAACATGTTGTGTTTTTTTTTTTTTTCTTCAACAAATGTGGGTCTTTTTTCGTTTTTATATAGCAAAAAATAAAGACCCAATGGTGATCAAATACCCCCAAAGGAAACCTTTTAATGTGTGAAAATTATATAAATTTTGTTTGGTCACAGTGTTGCAGGACTGCACAATTACTAGTTAAAGAAGCGCAGTGCTAAGTGGCAAAAAAATGGCCTGGTTATGAAGGGGGGAAAACCTTCCAAGCAGCTTATTGGCTAGGCTGTGAGTGGAATGACCCTAGTGGTCAGCAGTAAGTGTGCATACACATTGGTCTTTTAGGCAAAAAAGTTTTTTATAAAAGGATAGTTGTTTTGGGTGGATTGTGCAGTCCTATGAAATTAAGAGTATACTACTTTGTTTGAGATTTACATTCACCTAAAGTTTGCCTTTGATTAACTTCACAGGTAACAATAAGCTTGGAGGTCAGGACTTCAATCAGAGATTACTGCAGTACTTGTATGACAATATATATTCTACCTATGGATCATTGCCATCCCTTAAAGAAGAAATCCACAGACTCAGACAGTCTGTGGAAGCTGTGAAGTTGAACCTCACATTGTATAATTCCTCATGGGTCCGTATGCCTTTAACATTACCTGCATATCACTCATCTGAACCAAGGAAGGTCGAAGAAGATCACACCCAGAGGAATGTCCCCTTAAATCAGGCCACCCAGAAAGATGGGAGCATTGACCCTCAGAAGGTCCATTTTGAAACCGAAATTTCAAGGAAGCTCTTTGAGCACTTGAATGAGGATCTGTTCCAGAAGATTCTGGTGCCCATAGAGCGTGTACTAAAAGAGGGACACCTTGAGAAGGAAGAAGTGGACGAGATTGTCCTGGTTGGCGGATCTACACGTATACCTCGTATTCGGCAAGTCATCAGGGACTTTTTCAGCAAGGAGCCCAACACATCGGTTGACCCTGACCTGGCTGTAGTGATAGGAGTGGCAATACAGGCAGGAATTATGGGGGGCTCGTGGCCTCTTCAAGTCAGCGCAATAGAAATACCAAACAGACATTTACGAAAAACTAACTTCAATTAAAGATTCTACTGTTCCCTACGTCAACGTGTATTCCAGAGAGGTGTGGTCACGCCAATATAGTATGTGTTTAAACCTGCCCTTTAAAAGATATTTATTTTTTTAGGACATTTTGTGAAGGACTTTCCTGGAATGTATAGTCACTTTATGAAGTGTGGTTGGAGAAAGTCTTGGTTATATTTATGACATTTTTATATCTATGGAACATTCCTTACTGCACATCACATACTTGAATGTAGATATCTCTTTGCATTCATCGTCCTACAGTCTATTTTCTATTGTAATGTATAGAGTTATATACTGTGCTATCGTTCTACATAAAATGGATTTTCAAGGTAAACTCTGGAAAGAGATCAACATTGTTGAGGGTGGCAGGTGTTATGTGCAATGTAAACTTCTGCGGCATCCTTTGCCAGATTTGCAGACGCAAAATCTCTGCACTGCCATGGATCATCATCTGCTCATCTACTTCCTCTCTATGTGACATCCCCATAGACTTTCCTGGTGACAGGTACCTCCGTTCTAAGAACCAGAGGGCCAGGACCAGCAGAGGATAAACAGTGGGCAGGGTTGCAATTTAGCAGCTGTGTATTTAATGTAGCTGAGGGAAGTGGAACTCCTTACACTAGCCACTCCCAACACTGTCATTTAAAACTATATAGTAATCCTCCAATCTGCAACCCCAGCCAAACTTTTTTATTTTGTAGGATTTGGGTAGAGTATGGAAAGATCGAAATCCTCTGTTGGGCTTTGAAATGGTTTGTCCCAATTGGGGAGATTATCTCACACTTTTTGTCCAAGTGACAAAGTGTTTCCAAAAATAAAAAGTAAATAAGTTACCTCTAATGCTTAGTATCCTTTTGCCTACAGTGCTGTTCTGTACCATACCAAGGAATTTCATTCATGCAGGATATTTCTCACATTGCTTTTCTCCCAGTGGTGTGACAATAGTACAGTGCAGGGATTGTGTTGCTCATTCTTTCTTTCCTCAGCCATTGTCCATTAATGAAAAGCCTTGCATTCCATGAGAATGGGCAGAAGAAAAGAAGGTGCAGATATGACAGGATTCCCCCTTGTCTATTTACAGAATGGCTTTTTGGGTTTTTGTTTTATTAGAAGAATGTGTAAACTGATAAACATGAAATGCAAGGACAAATGCTTGTATAAAGTTGTATGCAATCGAATACACTTACGGCAGCAGTAGCCAAAAAAAAAAAAAAAAATCAGGTAATACAGGTGTATCGAAAGACCAGTGTTCACAATATCAGTACAAGTATACACAAATTTCTCAAAGAAACAAAAAAAAGGAAACTACTGTAAGTTGTAATATACTGCTTCTTGTGAATAGACGAAGGGGGAATAAATCCCTGCACTGTACTATAGCCAGAAATCGGGAAGGAGAATGCTACGAGTAATATCCAACATTTTGTGAATAGACGAAGGGGGAATGAATGATGCTATCCCTGCACTGTACTGTAGCCAGCACTCAGGAAGAAGAATGCTACGAGTAATATCCAACATTTGTGAATAGACGAAGGGGGAATGAATGACGCTATCCCTGCACTGTACTATAGCCAGAACGGGAAGGAGAATGCTGCGAATAAAATCCAACATTTATGAATAGACGAAGGGGGAATGAATGACGCTATCCCTGCACTGTACTATAGCCAGCACTCGGGAAGAAGAATGCTGTGAGTAATATCCAACATTTGCGAATAGACGAAGGGGGAATGAATGATGCTGTCCCTGCACTGTACTATAGCCAGCACTCGGGAAGGAGAATGCTGCGAGTAATATCCAACATTTGTGAATAGATGAAGGGGGGAATGAATGATGCTATCCCTGCACTGTACTATAGCCAGCCCTCGGGAAGAAGAATGCTACGAGTAATATCCAACATGAATGAAACGGTTATTTATACAGTACAGACAGTGGTGTGGGCATGGTATACTAATTCTTAGGGGTAACTTAATTTACATTGTGCTGTTTCCAAAAAATACTTTTTTTGCCCTGTAGTTCCACCTTAAGGACTGTTTACCTTCTCTGTAATGCATTCAACATTTGTTCCTTTGAGTCCACTGGAGGCAGATGACAGTATTACGGACCACATAGTGGATTCTCCGCAGAAATGTATGGTGAATACTGTCCAGAGAGGACAAACGGGAAGTTCAGCTCCCAGCAATGCCTTGGTGGTCACCAGGCTGTGACATCCAGTTATATGGTAAAGCTATGTTCTACAAGTAGTAGGTCAATTTCACCTTGTAAGTGCTTATTCTGTTTGAGAATTCTGGCTGCATGCCTATATCTCTCCTGCATTGTTAGAATAAGATCCAACTTTTAATTCCGATCATCATCCCATCCCATAGGAGTTGGCCTTGCTGCAGCCAAGAGGAAGCAATGATTAAATACTGCTTGGAAAGCTATACATTAAAACACATAACTTGAAATATTGTAATATCACATAAATATATCCATTGGATGAATCTTCTTTTTTTTTTTTTTTTTAAAAAAAGGCTTCCTCAAGACAATGGAAGATTCCCCTATGGCATTCTTGAATGTTCCTGTTGCAATGCTTTGCACTAGTTTGTCATTATTTATAATGAATCCTTTTTCTCCATAATTGATACTTTTAGTGCATTGTGCTCTAGTGCGATAATGGCAGAAAGGTGCAGATGCAGGTCCAGAAGCTACGGACTATGAGATTTTTTCTATGGTGAGGATGCTGGAACACAATGGGAAATGTACACATATGTCTTGTGTATAAGTGGTGATGGTGTTGGTTTACCATCTTCCAGTTAATATTTTTGCTTTTATTTAAAATAACTGAACTAAAAAGTGATCAATTGAATCTAATCTGCTGCTTTGTGCAGCCCTTGCATACTTCTGGCTCCTAACTTTGAACCCCCTCCCCCCCCATCTAATCCAATTAATGTGGACCAAGCCTTTTCACTGAGTCAGGAAATTAGGAGGATCCTGTAAGAAGCATGGTGCTGCTTCCTAAAACATTCTGGGTCAGTGATGGTCCTGAAGAGACTATCAGGATAACTACCCTGGAACCTACATTTTCTGTGTGGCTCCTGAACTTTATTAATACTAAAGTTTCCTATTCCTGAGCAGATCTCTTTCTGGGCTGTGGGATGGGCATTCCCCAACAGACTTTGCCATTCATGGTGCTGGCTCAAACTTGTAGATTAGCCTTTCTCAACCTTTTCAATATAGAAAAACCCTAAAAATAATGTTGTGGTCTCTGGAAACCCATGCCAATGATTAGTTTATCTACAGCTCATGCTACTTTAGCGTGATGGTTAGTGAGAAGAATGGATGTCCAGGAGAAAAAAAAAACACCCTTACAGAAAAATAAAAAGACCATGGTTAATGGTTACTTATCTGAGAGGCAGAAATTGCCCACTGCCCAAAAAATCCCTAGCAGCCTCTGAAGGAATCCTAGGGTTCCACAGAACCCTGGGTGAGAATGTACATCATGTGCATAATCTACTGCAGCCCCTAGCAGGAGGTTCATAATCACCAACCTCATTCAGGGAACAAGCATGTGATTGGGGGAAATTTATTAAAATGTGTGCACATAGAATCTGGTGCAACTGTGCATAGTAACCAATCAGCTTCTAAGTTTTAGCCCCCGTTCACACTGGTGCAAAATGCGATTTTACAAATTGCAACTGAAGTCGCTTCTAATGTCTTTCTTTGCCATTGTCTTAATAGGTGTGATTCGGAAAAATAGTTCTTGCACTATTTTTGCCGATTTCATGTGTGACTTGCATTGACAGTTGTGCATGAAATTGCACAGATGTCGGCAAGCCGCAGATGAAATTGCACTGTCCTGTGACTTTGAAATTGTGCTGAAGTAGCTCGATTTCAAAATCGCATTCAATGTGAACGAAGGCTTATTGTTAAAGCTTAATTGAACAAACGGAAATTAGCAGCTGTTTGGTTACTATACACAGCTACACTAGATTCTGTGTGCACCAATTTTAGTAAATCTCCCCAATAAAGTCTTGGATATGGCCTTCAAAATACTTCATCTGCTTTGCTGCCCTATCAGTACCTGATCAGGTATTTACACAGGGGTGAGAACAGCTAATTTTAGTTTAGTTAAAAAACCTGTTGCTGAATGACTGGTATTCTTGAAGAAAAAGTCTCAAGAGTAAAGAAAAATTAAAGTAATTGTAAAACGGGGGGGGTTTTTTTCCTTTTTATAGAATAAACCTGTAATGCTTGCCTGCTCTGTGCAATTTTTTTTGCACAAAAGGACCCTGATTCTCCTCTTCTGGGGTCCCCAGCTGGCGCTCCAGGCTCCTTCTGCAAATGCCCCCATAGTGAGCCACTTCCTATGTGGGCACCTGTGTAGGCTCGATCCCAAGCCAATGCTGCCTGTGGCTATAGACGGGTATAGTGTGGCTTGGCCCCGCCTCCCATTCCTCCTTCACAAGATTTGAAGGAGCCAGTGGCTTCCACTGCTATCAATCTGCTGTGTGAGAAAGGAGAGAGCTGCTGGATTGATTGGGCTCAGATAAGATGGTAGGGGGGCCTCTGGAGAAATCCTGTGCACAGGTTTTTTACCCTAATGCAGAGAATACATTAAGGTAAAAAAAAATTAAGCTTTAGAAGCGCTTTAAATTTGGTTCCATAGCTTCATATTGAAATGCTGAACGATTGTGTAGTCAATCCTATGTTTTTCTCTGCCATTACAGCCTGGCAGCTACTCCCCTGTCAGAAGCCCAATTTTGTGGGTTTTATTTTTGATACCGATAGTCCCCTGCATGTGCTCCACTGGCAATAAGTGGTGACAGTCCCTTCCTGCGCACTACTATTGTGGAGCTCAAATCAAGCTCACTTGCTTCTGCCCTTTCTGCTAAGGTTTAGCTACAAATTGCTAAAGCAGAGTAGCAGAGCACACCAACTTATTGCTGTGTTACTAGCTTAACTAGTCATGTAGTAATGACAAATCACCAGTGACTAAAGATTAAAATGCTGTTAATATTTGTAGCAGTATTTAATCTCCTGTCTCATACGACCCTTAGTAGGGATTTGTCTGTAAATTTTGTAAGAGGCTTTAGAAAGTCTAATAAATTTGTACATGGTCACTCCGCAGTAATGCTATCATATGCAGTGTTGTCGCAGAACCTTCATTCCGTGCACTTTTCTGTCCATCAATGGCAGTATTAACATTGTTACAACCATTACCCATTGTATGTCTTACTCACATTGAGTAGGATTTTACTTTTCTTTTTTTTTTTCCAAGTTTTAAATTATATGTGTACACGGAAGAGAGAGAATGTTCTTTTATAAGTAGAATTAAAATGATTTAAGAAGTTAATTTTGTGGTCTGTTTATTCACCTGGTTTTCTGCTGGAAAAAAAAAAATGTCAAGCATGGAATATGTAGTGGTGTTCTGTTTAAAGCACAACTTCCAGACAAAATTTGGTTTGCTTTGGTTAAAGCGGGGAAGATTAAAGTTTGCCGTAGATAAATTAAACCTTGGCGGATTCCACAGGGACTGGCTGAGATTCGATCCATCTATAGGCAGGCTGGTTGTACTGAAGTCCTCCTCCCCCCCCCCCCCCCTCACTGGCAGATCACAGCACTGTGCGAGGGATTCCCCCTTTAACAGTGACTGTTATTTGGGAATCAAGTGATTTTCTTTTCCTGTTCTGGTGACAACCCAAAATTGGGGATTTTATTCTATGGGGAGATCGGATGAGAACGGACCGCCTGTCCGTTCTCATCCGATCTGCCAGACGAATGGAAAATAGGGTTTCCATCCATCCAGATTTGACGGACAGGATCGGATCGGATGTCAGCAGACATGTCTACGCTGACATCCGCTGCCCCATATGCATGGGGCATCAGTTCAGATCCACCTAAAAAAAATGACAGGCGGATCTGAACGGTCCGCATGTGTGAAAGGGGCCTAAAGAGGACAATTGGGTGAATCTCCTTCATGGGGGCACAGGCAGCAATAAAAACCTGACAGGTGTGCTAATCCCTCTCCACTCTATCCAAAACGCAAAAAAAAAAAAAAAGAAACAGCGCCTGGCAATGGCAGTACACATTGAAAACACATCTACTACACAAGGTCTGTAGAAAAGATAATTTATTGTCATTTTAACAAATGTATTTTGTTTGCAGCAGTTATGACAAATCCCTGAGACAAATAAAAAAATATCACTAAAATATTTGGGAGTGCTCCTGCCTACATTTTACCATACAATTATATGCAGTAATAATTGCTACATGGATAAGCAGCAGACATTAAATGCAATGTACAGCAGAAGTACAAATGACACATTGTATTCCAGGCAGCTACGCACTAGTATAGTACACTTAATTCTCAGGGCCATCCACATACTGGGAGCATAAGATGAGAACAGTACCAGAGAATAAATATTAAATAATGATACCGATTATTTAAAAACGTTTCTATTTTTAAATTTGACCATGTATACTTACACACGCACATGTGCATTGGGCATGTTGTAATTCCTGTATGAGAACACAGTACAATGGATGTACCTGCAATAACATCTCAATAGTTCATACTGAATGCTATTTCTGGACGTAGCCAGAATACATTTTGGGGCCCCGTTCTCACTATATGCATTGTGAAGTCTAGCCCAATGCAGTCCCAGGGCATAGACAAGGTAATATTCCTTTAGTCCTAGAGCTCAGTTCACATCACTGCACTGAAAAAAGTAGACATGCACTACTTTTTGTGGAGTAGTGTGTTTTAGTGCAGTGCATAGCGGGTGAATAAAGATGAATGAAATGTCATTCTGTGACATTTCCAAAAAGTTGAGAAAAAAAAAAAAAAGGAACAGTATGATGCATCATTTACATCACAGCAACCCTGCTATCTTCACAGTGCAAACTGCGGCCACTGGTGTGAAGCTCTGATTCCCCTTTCTCTATTTGTAACTGTTGTATCTGCCAAAGGAATTGTAATTGTGTGCAACCACCTTTGTGATCTACAAATCCCTGGCTGACGGCACAGTCCTCAACTGCCATAGCAGCACAGTTTAAGAACACTGGTTATGCCACACCCCCAGCCAGCCAGGAAGGCAGCACACTAATGAGATCATCACTCTGCTCTCTCCTCCTTTAAGCATGTTTCACTATAAGCACATGCCCATGCAGCAAAGCCTGATTGGCTCCTACTGCTGACAGTGTTGCTCTACAAGAGGATAGCAGCTAGCTGAATTTAAATGTGCATTTAATTAATTTATAACTTTTATTTAACTTTACATCTATATGTTGCAGCAATGCCCGCATCGCTGCTACGCATGTACAGGGTGTCGACACATTGCAGTGCCATTGATTTTATATAGCACATGTTGCAATGCATTCCGTTGCATAGTGCATTGCAGCAAAAACTTGAGGTTGTCTGATTTTTGGGATGATTTGGTGGATTGGAAGCCCACTGATTTCAGCGGGTTGCCCTAATGCAATACACGTTAACGTGTGACATAATGCAACACATATATGTAATGAGCCGCTAAGTATAACTAAAGCCACTCACACTAGCGATCTTCTCACAAGCAACAAGATCACTAGAATGTACTGGGAAAACATGCACTTGATTCATATCAGGGCTGTATATAGGAGCATTTCTCCTCGCTGGACATATGGAGAACACTAAATTCCTGATGCAGAATTGTGCCCTGGATTGCTCAACATAAATCTAATAAAGTTTTAGATTCAGAACTCTAACTTTAAATCGTATATGTTAGTTTTAGCAATGTCTGTTTTTTAGATGTATTACATTTTATAGAATATTTTTTTTAAATCATTTCACATTTGTAAGTGGTTTTGCAATAAAATGGTGAGAACATGATGTTGCTTGACTCACCTAAAAGTACTATTTCAGTTCTGGTTAGATTCCTGATGGGGGAGTCACCTATTGGCTATGCTGCTTGCCTAGCGAGTTCTTTGGAGCAGATTTTCCGACTGTGCCATTCAACAAGAACCAATCAGATGTCATCTATTAAAATGTTACTTATTTTCCAGACACTTCCACTACCAGAGGTCTTTTGGCGACCATATACACTTCAATAAATGCTGGGTTTAATTTCTGATCAATAGCTTCTGATAAAAATAATCGCCCAACCATTTGATCAATATGCCACACATGAGGAAGTAGATTTCAATGGATAACTAACATATGATTGTAATTTACAATCATAGATTATCAACTGCATCTCTGATTCACCATGTAATCTCATAACCTGATCAATTGAAATACAACTGTAGTCACGAAAAATGTATCTGCCCTGGCCAATGGAATCAGTTTGATTGAATCTGATCTAAAATTAATCGAAATCGCTCAAAAGGGCAGTAATGGCTTTTTGATTGTTACATAGTTGGGAAGGCTGACTAAAGACATCAGTTCATCAAGTTCAGCCTGTGTGGGTGTATGTATGTTAATGGAAATATCATTTCCCATAACTGTTTATTGTGTTTGCTAAGATACCCATCCAAGAGTTTTTTTAAACAACTGACATTTCCTGCTGACACCACTGATTGTGGAAGGGAGTTCCACGTCCTTACTGCTCTGACAGTAGAGAACCCACCTACGTAGTTTGAGGCTAAACTGCTTCTCCGCCAGTTTCATTGAGTGACTGCGTGTCTTCTTAAGCTCCCTGAAACGGATTTGTTTTTTCCCCTATGCTAGAGTCACTGTTGAGGTATTTGTATATCGCTATCATATCTCCTCTCAAGTGTCTCTTCTCCAGAGAGAATAAGTCTAATGTGTGTAGTTGTTACTCATTTGCGTATTTGCTCTAATCGCACATCGATCAGCTAACATAAATCGAAGTGTGTGTGGCCACCATTATGGTTTTATTTTACTAGAGTTAAAATAATGATCTTTGAATAATCCATTTACTGCAAATAAATCAATATCACTTGAGCAGATTTTGCATTAGTGCTATCAGAAAATGGTAGTGTTATCTGAAACATATTTTCATCATGAAAACACATAATATTGCCTGAATGGCAGTTATCTGTAATGGAAAAAATGATCCAGGTACCTGAGTGGATCTCAGTGGAGCAGCATGTAGTCCATCTGGAGTGTTCGGACATCAAATAGGGTTGAAAAAAGGGGATTTGTGTGGGGAGGTGCACTGTCAGCAACACTGAAGTAACTGAAAGAGAATCTGTAGAGACTCACAGAGGGTGTCATTGTTGACCTTCTGAAAAATGCCTATTGTCTGGCTTCTGGTGTTAATCCTATCTGAGGTGCTAATATAAAACAAGCATGTGGAAAGTAAAGCGAGGTAAAGCAGAATTCTAATTTAGGCTACGTGTATACTGGAACTAAACTGGAGCAAAAAGGCATGTTAACTTGGTACCGCCTTTAGTGCATGGACGTTTATTCAATTCATTGGCCAGAGTACTTTCCACTGAAATGAATAAGTGGCAAAGCACTAAATACAGCTCACACTTAGGCACGTTTATACACGCTTTTGCCAGTCTTTGGTCAAATTGTTTCTTTGCTAAGCGCGATTCTTCTGCATTCAAGAGGGACGTATAACTGCCACTAAACTCTAGTAAAGGCCTAAGTGCGCATGGAGACGAAGGGGTTGATTTACTAAAGGCAAATAGGCTGCGCACTCTGCAAGTGCAGTTGCCCCAGAGCTTAGTAAGTGATGTAAATCTTCATTTTGCAAAGAATACCAAATCACATGCAAGGAAAATTTTAAAAAAATTGGATTTTTGATTTACCGTAAAATCCATTTCCCTGATGATGTTCATTGACGGACAGAGCTCCTGATCTTCATAACAATTGGGTTATACTGCCCCCTACAGGAGTAGGACACTAAGCAGAAAAAAGTCTGGCTGCGCCTATAGGCAGTCCCAGGGGGTATATGCCCTGTCTCTGCTATAAGTACTCAGTTTTGTTGCAAGCAGTGTCAGAAAAATTGCAACTCCACAGAGGGGTCGATGCTGTGTCCATCAATGAACATCAGAGAAATGGATTTTACGGTAAGTCAAAAATCTCATTTTCTCTTTCATTCATTGACGGACACAGCTCCTGATCTTCATAACCATTGGGACGTCCCAAAGCAGTGTAGAACATGAGGGGTGGGAACAGCAAAATATTTCCAAGGCTTAACAGTAGCCAACCAGGCAACAGGAGCTCAACCAAAACAACTAGAGCCCATCTAAAATAAACAATACACCCTCGAAGAGGATTAGGTCCTCTAAACAGCAGCCTGCAAAACCTTGTGGCCAAAAGAAGCATCCCAACACATCCACTTTATAAAACTTTGTAAAAGTGTGCACCGACAACCAGGTGGCTGCCTTGCAAACCTGTGTGACTGACGTCTGATGATGGAAGCCCAGGAGGCACTAAGCACCCGAGTAAAATGTGCCTTAACAGGGAAAGGAGGAACCTGACCCTTGATGGAATAGGCCTGAATCGCTGTCTGATCCATCTGGAAATGGTCGCAGAGGAAGCGGAGAACCCTTTCCGAGGTCCATGCATGAGTACAAATAGGGAGTCTGACTTCCTGAAAGACTCTGTGCCAGCCAGGTACACCCTATTTGCCAGGATCACATCCAAGGCATGCAAGGCAATTTCGTTTAGGTGTTTAGGCCTGGGACAAAGGGAAGGCAACACAATGTCTTCATTCAAATGAAAATCAGAGACAACCTTTGGGAGGAACAACGCACAGGGGCAAAGAACCACATTATCTCTGTGAATCACCAGGTAAGATGAATGACAGGATAACGCCACCAGTTCCCACAACCTGCGGGTAATAGCCACCAAAAAAGCCACCTTCTGAGACTTACACTGTCAAGGGAATCTCCCAAAGATTCTAAAAGGGAGACTTCTGGAGGACTGAAAGCACCAAATTGAGGTCCCAAGCCAGCAACAGAGACCGCACTGGAGGAACCAAATGTCGGACACCCTGAAGAAAGGTACGCACCAGGGAGTGTGTGGCCAAGGGTTGGAAAAAGACTGGCAAGGCTGACACCTAGCCCTGAGGATCCCGTGACCGAGCCACAAACCTCTGCACCTTTCTGTTGAGCCAAGACGCCAACAGATCCACCTCTGGGATGTCCCACTGGAGACAAAACTGATGAAACACCTGCGGATGAAGGAACCACTTCCCTTGGTCCAACACCTGCCGACTGAGGAAATCTGCCTGCCAGTTTTCCACCCTGGGAATGTGTTAGACGGAGAGGACTGGAACAAACCGTTCTATCCACCTTAGAATTCCCACTACCTCCAGAGCCACCAGGATACTTTTTGTGCCCCCTTGGTGATTGACATAAGCCACGGCCGTGGCCATGTCCGATTGAATGCGAACTGGGCATGCCTGAAGATGATTAGTCCAATGGTCCAGACACTGTCTGATCGCTCGGAGTTCCAAGACATTGATCGGTAGTCTTGACTCTTCCAGTGTCCGGATCCCCTGAGCAGAATGTTTGCCGAGGACCCCTCCCCAGCCGGACAGGCTGGCATCCATAGTGACCACTGTCCAATACAAGGGGAGGAAGGAGTTGCCCAGACGAAGAGCCGAAGAACGATGCCACTATATCAGGGACTCCTTAGTTCCCCGACTCAGCCGGATCTGATTGTCCAGATACTGCAGAGTCTTATCCCATTTGGACAGTCTCCCTTTGCAGGGACCTCGTATGGAACTGTGCAAATGGAACCGCCTCGAAGGTAGACACTATCAGGCCCAGCACCCGCATGCAAGTCCAGAGGATGACTATCTGTTGGACAGCAGGAGACGAATTGCAGCCTGAAATTTCTGGAGTTTGTCCAGAGGAAGGAGCACTCTGGGTAAGGCCGATTCCAGAGCCAGATAGTCCAATTTTGTGGACAGAACCAGAGCAGACTTCTGAAAATTCAGAATCCAGCCGAACTCCCGCAGAGTTCGTATGGTGATCTGCAGGTTTTCCACCAGAGCAGTAGGAGACTCTGCTCCACAGAAGGAGGTCGTCCAAGTAGCCCAGTACCGCGATCCCCCATTGGCGTAACAAAGCTAGCACCGGTGCTAACACTTTTGTGAAGATCTGTGGAGTAGAGGCAAGACCAAAGGGTAATGCCACAAACTGTTAATGCTCCTCTCCCATGGCAAAGCGGAGCAATCGCTGGTGACCGGCACATATTGGAATGTGAAGGTAAGCATCCTTGATGTCGACAGAGACAAGAAAATCCCCCTGATGCAGGGATGCCACCACAGTGTGAATGGACTCCATTCTGAACTTCTGCCCCCGCACAAAGCAGTTCAGCGCCTTGAGGTCCAGGATTGGACGCACCTTGCCTTCCTTCCTGGGAACTGTAAACAGGTTTGAGTAAAAACCCTAAAAACTTTCTGAAGTCGGAACTGGGTCAATCACCCCTTGAAGTAACAGGTCTTGTACCGTCCCAAACAGACCCTGTAAGCGGTCCGGGGACAGGCGCAAGTTGGAAGGAAAGAACCTTCCGGAGGACAAGAGGGAAACTCGATCTTGTAGATGGACCAAATTACTTTGAGGACCCACTTGTCTTGTACCAGGGAAGTCCAGGGGTCCGGAAACCAGCGAGGGTGTCCCCCCACCCCCGATACGGGTGAGGGCACACCTTCATGCTGAAGGAGCCTTGTCCGTGGGTCTGGAGAATCCCGCTTTCGGCTTGCAAGACCAGGTTCTGAAAGGCTTTGAGCCCTTGTCAGTTGACCCTGAGGAATGAAAAAACTTCCTATGAGCCGAGAAGGAGGGCCCACGTCTCTGACAAGGTTCCTTGCTCTTAGTAGCCTGCAAAAGAAATGTACTCTTCCCCCCGTGAGACTTTTGATGATGTCATCCAGGGTAGTTCCAAACAGGTGATCTCCCTGAAAGGGTAGATCAGTCAAGGCCTTTTTAGAAGCCTGGTCCGCAGACCAGCATTTGAGCAAAAAGACATGCCAAAGGACCACTGCCGAAACGGAGAGCCGAGCCACTAAGGGAGCTGCATTCCAAAGAGGCATCACAGATAAACTGCAGCCCCTGGACCAGCTGGTCCACCAGCTCAGCAAAGGCAGCTGTTCTCCCTCTAGGTCACGGGGTAAAAGCTTAGCTCACTCGGTCAGAGTTTGTGACACCACTGCAATGGTGAATACCGACCTCAGTGCTGAACCTGCTGGAGTGTACATATTGCGGGCCACAGCCTCTGCCCTCCAGTCAGCCAGATCCTTAAAGGCTGGGGACTCTTCATCCGGAATCATGGTTGCCTTGTTCAATCTTGAAACCGGAGGGTCCACCACCGGTGGAACAGTCCACTTCTTAATAAGGGACGCCTAGAAAAATCGCTTAGGGACCTCAAGGGGACACTTTGGTCATCCCCACTCTTTAGTAACAATTGTGTCAAAATAGGTGGGGAAAGAAAACACCTTTGCTGCTCTGGCTGGCTTATGGGTGTCAAAGGGAACCGGTGCGTCCGTCGCAGCTGCAGCTGCATCCTCCATCTTCAAGGTCTCACGCACAGATACAATCAGTGCGTCCACCAGCGCCTTTTCATGCACGGTTGCAGATGTGGAGGAATCATCCTCACTCTCTGAGGATTTTGGGAGTGTGGTCGCAGACCCAGCAGGGTGACCCACGTCCGGGGCGGCCGAATCAGATTTAGGATCTGATGAGACAGATGAGGCAGTAGAAGGAGGGGGATGCTTTTTGCTAGCCCGTTGCCTGAAAACAACCTCCACCTGAGACACAAAGGATTCCAGGACTGCCGTCAGTGCATCGATGGATGTTTAGGACCCAGAGGGCCCCGCAGCCTCAGAGAAGGGATCAGGTGGGGAGATGTGCTCCAAGGACTCCATGAGTCACCAGGAGACCCCACAAAAAAAGGTGTAAAGCACTGTACAGGGACAACACCCACTGCGCTGGCAGCACCACCCGGTCACCAGGCACAAAGCACCAAGTAATCCTCACCCGACTCACCAACTAGCAGAAACAGGCACCTGCAGCCACCAGGATAATCTGCACTCACACGCGGCGATCAGGAAGTGAAAGGATCCAGGAGTCAGCACCAGGGGATGAGGAGAGGCTCCCACTGCCGAAATCAATGCCCACAGGGCTACACTGTCATGGCTGCTGCTATTTTCAATTGCAAACCATTACAAAATGGCCACCGCACTAAACAAACAAGACCGCCATGCATAGACACACACAGGCTACAACCAAATGGGGCCCCACGAGGCTCCCAAGGACCAAGGAGGGGTCCCTAGGCCTCAAGGACAGACCCAGGCAGGACGGGGGGCCCTGGCAGGAGCCCCCACCAGGTACAACCCCCCCCCATACAGCCGATCGTCCGGTCGCTGGTGGTGCACCCCCCCAGCCCCCATCGCCAGCATAGTGCCCTGCCCCCCACCCCAGACCACACAAACAGCCCCAGAATAAGTGGAGGGGGGTAGGATGGGTGACAGATGAAAAAAGGGGGGTGCCTGACAGGAAGGAGGGTAACCCGAGGGTCAGACTGTCCCAAGGAGGTGCCCATGTCCAACCCAAAACCCTCCAAGAGGAGAGGGGGGACAGCTACTCACCATACCAGGAACTAGGTGGGCACTGCTCCAGACAGAACCCCTCTCCATCCAAGCGGGGGGGGGGGGGCTGTCGGCCAGGAGGAACGGCTGCGACTTGGGCTGAGACCCAATCGTATGCGACCTTGCGAGGCATTTAACAGCCCCTGTCCAGTGGGGCTATGTCGCGGCTGACCTGGCACTCATTGGCCAGACTAGGGTGACCACTGGATCTAGATTGTCCAGCCCATCACCCAGTCCAGCAATTGACTGTAGATCTCACAGGAAAAATTCAGGAGAAAAATTTTCAATCTAAAAATAAAAAATTGCTAGGACCAGAGATACCAGCAAAGAACTAGGTCCTTACTCCTGACTAGGTAGAAAAAAAACAGTACTTTTAGCAGAGAGAGGGAGTATACCCCCTGGGACTGCCCATAGTCATAGAGAGACTTTTTTTCTGCCTAGTGTCCTACTTCTGTAGGGGGCAGTATAACCCAATAGTTATGAAGATCAGGAGCTGTGTCCGTCAATGAACGAAAGAGAAACAGCATTTTTGATTGCACATGATTGTATGATGGAAGTCAGCAGAGCTTCTGCTCAATTACTGAGCTCTGGAGCAACTGCTCTTACAGTTGCAACTGCACTTTACAAAGTGCACAGTCTATTTGTCATTAGTAAATCAACCCCATAGGCTTTTAAAAGCTCCTAAACTCACGTATAGGAGCAGCAGTGTACACGAGACCTTAATATACTTCCAAGCATTAAAGTTATTGTAAAATCTCATATTTTTTTATATTTAAATAACAAACACGTCATACTTACCTCCTCTGTGTAATGGTTTTGCACATGGAAGCCCAGATTCTCCTCTTCTCTGGTCCCTGGTATGAGCTCCTGGCCCCTCCATCCTGCTGAGTGCCCCCAGAGTAAGCAACTTACTATGGGGGCACCCTAGTCCTAGCTCTGTGTATCCATTCAGACACAGAGCCACGTGTCGGCCCTGCCCCCTCTCTCTCCTCATTGGCTAACTGAGTTTGATTGACAGCAGCAGGAGTCAATGGCGCTGATGATGTGTCTTAGCCAATCAGAAGGGAGAGTCCCGGACAGCCGAGGCATTCATAGGCATTGCTGGATCGAGAGCGGGCTAAGGTAAGTATTAGTGGGGCTTCTGCACACAGAAGGCTTTTTAATGCATTAAGATAAAAAACCTACTGGCTTTACAATCCTTTTAAGGTTTTTTTGTTGCACAAGTGACATACAATAGCTGGCCATACACTAGTAGATTTTTTAACTAACATTTGTACAAAAAATTCTCAACAGTATATTTGTAGACATGATGAATGTCATTTGCAAGTACTTCAAAAAAGTTTATTTTTAACATTCGATTTGGGAGTGAATGGACTTTCCCAAATGAAAACCATATATGCGGTTAGAAATTCATTAGTACCAGAAAAACACTCCATTCTGCTCTTTCAACATCTCTCGCCACTGTGGTCGAAAATGACCAGTGATTTGACCCCATGAATAATTACAAAATAGAACGAACAATCTTAAAACGTAAGTCTTCAAACAAAATTCTGCTAGTGTATGACCAGCTTTATTCTCTTCTGCAATAAAGGCTTCCTACTTTCCTCCCCATAACATATGCTTTAGAATATGCACTTAGCTTGTCATGAGGAGCAGTATACATTCTTGGCACATCTCTGAGTCAGGAGTTACATCATCCCAGCCCAACCAATCAAGGTGGCTGAAGACCCTGAAACTGGAAGAAGCCAAAGAGATGATGTCCATGCCAGAGAGGGAGCTCCTAGATGTCGCTTTGCTGGGAAGGAGGGGAGTATTGAAGGGTTGAGATCCGCTTGAAGCCTTTTCAAAAGGAGAAGGTAATGGCAGTTTTTTATGATTTTCTAAGTACAGTTTTTTTTCTTAATTTGGTAGCTAGGATAGTAGGGTGGGAAATAACGACTTACACACACTATACTTATCATAGTTTTGTGTTTTGCTCCTCCTCTGGATTCCTTTGGGCTGTTAGAAATCTCCCAGCAAGAGCCTAACTCCCTCCTCTTGATGTATCATTGAGATTTCTTACTTTTATGGTGAGCTGTAGATCACATGGTCCTTTCTGGAGAACAGATCTAATCCACCAAAGTCCACCATCACCAGGGTTTAACTTTAAAAGCTGCCCTAATGACACTATAAAATGATATGGAAACAGACCAACACAAGACATGTAAAGGAATGATAAAATGGATAAAATAAAGAACAAAGGAGGAAGGCATTGAGTTTGGCTGGGAGAGAATTCATTGTTCCGATGTTTATGCTTTTGTTGCGTACCAGAAAAAGAAGCAGAAGGAAAAGTCAGAGCCTGTACAGGGAACATTCTGATCTCCTCTGATGTAGTCTGTAACAGCAATCTTCCATATCTCATTTACTGCTCTGGGTTTGGGAGTATCCCGGCCTCTGCCACCATCTTAAAGAAGACCCCTTTCTTCTGTATCAGTCGCTGGGGCTCATCAAACTCCACAACTCTGCCTGCTTCCAGAACGAGCACCCTGCAGGAAATACGATATTATTTGAGTAAATGTATAACCAGAGATGTATAGTAACTAAGTAGAACTACTTCACTACTGTACTTAAGTACGGAAAGGCGCTATCTGTACTTTCCTAGAGTAGAATTTTTTTTCTCCTACTTCCACTTTTACTTCACTACATTTTTTCAATGATTTCAAAACTTCTACTCCAATATTTTTTTTTTGTGCTGCATTGTTACTCTTTACAATTATAAAAATTACCACTGCCAGAACAGTAGATGGCAGGTTTCATGAAGCTCAAAACATGTGTATTATCAGCGCATACGAAAACAAATGCTACTGTATGTATAAATAAAGCTGCATTTGAAATAATAAAAAACAATATGATGTTCAAACTTTTGACTTCTTTCTTCATAACACAGTACTTGTACTTTTACTTTCAGTACTTGAGTAGCAATTTTTTTTTTTAAAACTACTGGTACTTTTACTTTCAGTACTTGAGTAGCAAAATTTAACCACTTTAACACTAGCCACTGTGCTGCTACTGCAGCAAAGTGGCTCTTGTAGGTCTGACGACGTAGACCTACGTCGCCAGTCTCCTCCCCCTGTAGGCGGCGCTCGCGCACCGCTGGAGGCGCGCTCCCGCTGTTTTCATTCACAGCGGGAGTCGGGCCAGGGGAGGAGCGACGGCGATCGCCACTGCTCTGCCCCGATCGCCGGGGAATCCAGTTTGGAGATCCGTCCGTCTGTGTAAACTCTTAATCTCTTAAGTGACAGGGATTGATGGATCGGAGTGTTCAGCATAGCTGAACATCCGATCTGTCCCTGGCTCACTCAGTCACCTCCCCCCCCCCCACACGTTAGTAAGCACCAGGCATACATTAACCCCTCCCTCTCCAATAAAATTAACCCCTTCCCTGCCAGTGTCATTTTTACAGTAACAGTGCATATATATAGCACTGATTACTGCTGTAATGTCACTGGTACCCCCAAAAGTGTAAAAAATGTCAGTCAAGGGTCCGATCTGTCCGCCGCAATGTCGCAGTCCCGCAAAAAAAAAAATCGCAGATCGCCGCCATTACTTGTTAAAAAAAAAAACACCAAAAATGACAGAAATCTTTCCCTTAGTTAGTAAACGCAATAACTTTTGCGCAAACCAATCAAAATACACTTATTGCGATTTTTTTTACCAAACATGGGTAGCAGAAAACAAATTGGCCAAAAATTTAAAAAAAAATTGGTTTTTACATCTTTTTTGGGGGGAATTTCATATAAAAAAATGTTAAAAATATTGTTATTTTTTTCAAAATAAACGCTATTTTTTTGTTTATAGCGCAAAAAGTAAAAATCGCACAGGTGATCAAATACCACCAAAAGAAAGCTCTGTTTGTGGGAAAAAAAGGACGTAAATTTTGTTTGGGTACAGCGTCGCATGACCGCGCAATTGTCAGTTAAAGTCGCACAGCGCCAAATCGCAAAAAGTGGCCCAGACGTAACACAGCAAAATGCTCTAGTGGTAAAGTGGTTAAAAAAAAAAATACTTGCAATACTTAAGTACAAAACATGTTGAGTACTTTAGTACTTCTACTCAAGTCACTTTTTGATCGAGCACTTCCACTTCTACTCAAGTATGGGTTTCGAGTACTTTATACAACTCTGTGTATAACAATAATTTCTTACATTATTAATTATAGTCACAACTAAAAAAATTAATTTAAAAAATATATTTTTACGTTTTTATTCTATTATACAATCACATATATGATATAAAAGCCAGCAGATTAAGCTTTAGGCTCCTCCTAATGTTTTCCAGGCCCCTACATTGCTGTAAAGTCTGATATTTATACATGGAAGTAATAAAAATTGGAGCCTCTTGTCCGAGGCCGTGGTAAGGCAGGAGAGGATCCTACCTCAGGAGCTGTTATGGGGGATACTGACAGCTCAGCCCCTCAGTTTGCCCTAGGACAGAAGCCATGTATTAGAAACACTGACAGCTACAGTGCCTTGAAAAAGTATTTATACACCTTGAAATATCATTAGCTTCACATAATTGTGAAGTGGAAGAAAAATGATAAAAGTTTTTCAACATTACAAATAAATATCTAAAAAGTGTGGTGTGCATTTATATTCAGCCCCCTTTACTCTGATACCCCTACCTAAAATCTAGAGGTTTGTTAGAGAACCTTAGTGAACAAACAGCATCATGAAGGCCAAGGAACACACCAGACAGGTCAAGGATAAAGTTGTGGAGAAATTTAAAGCAGGTTTAGGTTATAAAAAAAATATTCCAAGCTTTCAACATCTCATGGAGCACTGTTCAATCCATCAACCGAAAACAGAAAGAGTATGGCACAACTGCAAACTGGCAAGGAGGGCATTAATCAGAGAAGCATGCAAGAGGCCCATGGTAACTCTGGAGGAGCTGAAGAGATCCACAACAAATGTTTTACAAATAAACGAAACAATAAACATGTATACATTTCTACACTAGATAAAGATATTAAAAGCATATAAAACGGTTCTAAAACATATACAATTAGCCTGACCCAGAAACATATTTTTACTCTAAAGGCTAAGTGGAGTGGGGGGGTGCTGGAACATGTTACACCCTAAATAGGAATGCAAAATGTTCTAAAGGTGAACTTTAAGTGCTAAATGTTGCTGATCATATGTGCAATGATTTCCAGGCTTCCAATAGAAAAAAATAGCAAATGCACATTTTTTTTACCTGCAAAAAGACGTGCATTTATTTATTATTTATTTATTTTTTTTTAAATAAAAGATTAACTTATCCTTTTATTTTGAGTGGCAACAATTTCCAGCAGAGGCTGCACTGACAATAGCTACATTGTTCCCTTCAATAAAATACTTTTACCTTTCACTGTCCATGACGGTGTGCAATCTGTGCGCTATGGTCAGTACAGTGCAATCAATGAACGCATTTCGAATGGTGCTCTGAACCAGATTATCTGTTTCCATATCAATGGAGGCCGTTGCTTCATCTAGAACCAGAATCTTTGTCTTCCGGAGTAAAGCTCGAGCAAGACAGATCAGCTGTCTCTGTCCAACACTGAAATACAAACATTACAATTTGCAGCTAATCTCCGAGCATGAAAATACATACAAATTTAAACTACATATACAAGACGTTATACCTTCAAAAAGTATTTGTATTTCTGTGCAGCCGCTTTTGTAAACTAAACACGCTTTCCAGACAGCACCTTGACTTCCAGTGCAGCAGGACTTAAGCAAGGCCAGTGGTTCAAAACACACCCCAGCTTGCTTTAGGGCCATGAAAGGGTAACACTTATTGCAGGTCAGAGTGTTTAGCAACCTGTCTCACTGCAATAAAGTTGATTTTGCTTCAGTGACAACATCAGTGTATGGCCCATTGTTCTCCTGATACCTGATGTACATGTAAGCAGGCACCAGAGATATCATGGACAACGCAGAGGATATGGGCACTTGGAGTGGTATTGCCTTCTACTCAATGGTAAGATTTATTACTTTGATAAGGAAGAAGTTCACAATCAGGGTTCATATTCCCTATGCATAAAATATTCTCTGCCACACAGTTGTAGGCAGGTGCAGTCTATTCTCTCCATTGTAGGTGGTGCTCTAATGCAGCGGCATTGCAGTCAAAGGGAAAGTCAAGAAGAACATGGTTCCTCTATGGTTTCCTGTGTACCTGGGGAAGCTATCTGATTGGATGCTGCCACCCCATGTGACTATGACAGCCATCTTGGGTCAGGAAGAGCCTAATTTAAGATGCTGGCTCCAAGGCTTGGCTCGCATTTCATGTGTGGGTAGTGTAGGGACAGGCAGGGAGAGGTTCCTGATGAGTAGGGAAAGGATAGGAACATGTCACACTACCTGGAATCCTCCCCATTTGGGAACCGACCGGCCAAGCCGTATTCCGCCCCTCAAGACAGACACGGTCTGCACATCTGAGACTTGCTCTGTTACACGTGAAACACTTTTTTTTATTATATTCTTCCATTTCATTGGATTAGAAGGTTCTCGGAAGGAAAGCACTCAAGCGCATCAGTTATTTAGAAATTCCTTGCAGTGTGAACTGGTGAAGGGCTCATACTATACCAGCAGAGAAGTAAAGCAGTGCAAGTGCAGTAAAGCTCTATGTACCCTTTACTGCCCCATGTAGATCACAATGCGTACCTGAGGTTCTCTCCTCCCTCAGAGATGTCATGGTAGAGTTTCTTGGGAAGAGACTGCACAAAGTCCTTTACATGACACATGTCCAGAGCATTCCAGAGCTCCATATCAGAATGTTTGTCTAACGGATCCAGGTTCATCCGGAGCGTTCCTGAGAATAAAACTGGATCCTGGAAGCAAACAGCACTCAGTCAAATATAACCCAGAACTAAAATCATGATGAAACAGAAAATGTACTGAAAATAACTGACAGAATCCTTAACTGTAATTTGCATATTAAAACTGAGTAGGCGTAGCCTAAAGGGTATATTTCAGCTTGTTCCAAGAAAAGTTTACTGTTGAAATATTCACTAAATGCAATGGGAACATTCACACCATCGACTCCCACAGTCCTGTTCAATGGACACTTGTACTGAAAGAAGTATGAATTCTGCAATTGCTAAACTCCTTCTGAAAATACCTGCTGCCTGGCTGTTCCAGCCTTCAGTACTTTCTGGCTGATGCTTTTGACAGAAGGGGGGGGGGGGGGCACAATGTTTTTTTTTTTTTAATTGGTTACCATCCTTTAAAGTTTACCCCAGCCATGCCTATATTATTTCACAGTTGCACGGTTTCCTATCCTTGACTTAAATTGCTTACTCCGATTTCACTGCACATTGCAAGCTTCTCACAATGTGCTTTAGAAGCTGCAGCAAGTTAGTTAGAGGCTGCCTCATTCATTTCATTCATTCATTTAGGACAGTCTGTATGCAAATGCAATCTGGCTAGAAACACCCACTTATCCAGACTGATGTCCACCCAGAAAGACATTATGCATCAGTGCCGAGGGCTCCTGAAAGGATTTTAAGGCAGGATGATGTTTTTTTTGGCGGGTCCCTACTGCGCATGCGCGAAGCCTATTGGCTCGGTGGCGGAGGAGGGAGGAGAGGGCCGAACTTTCGAGGGACGGTGCCGCAGCGCCGTATCCCGAAAGTGGGGAAGGGTACCTGTCAAAAACAGGTACCCATTCCCCCCTCCCCCCTGAAAGGTGCCAAATGTGGCACCGGAGGGGAGGCGGAAACAAAAGAGCGGCAGTTCCACTTTTGGGTGGAACTCCACTTTAAGTGGGAAGGCATGTTTCCCGAAGTCTACCTAAAGCTCAAACGTTTCTTTTTAGTTCATAAAAGAATAAGGAATGGCTAAAATCCATCCGTCAGGTTTTTTTTTTTCCCCTTACCTCCTGTACTGGTGACAACTGTCAAATGTTTGATTACCCTTCACTTTGGGAACCAATAGAGAGGACGAATCTCACCAGCAGGAGACAAATAAATTTGACGATGGTTCCAACACTTCTAACACCATCCAAAATTGAAAAGAAAAGTTTTGAAAGTCTGATTAGCTAATCTGTAAACCCTCCCAGAAATGACTGCTCTCTATATTCTAGTAGAATATAGAAAACACGCAGGATTCAAATAATGGGATCTTCTCGGTGGGATTTATAAAAATATTAAACAGCAATCAATAGCAATCCAAATTGTTTTATGGCAGTTAAAATGGAAATAAACCCTCCTATCCTTTTCAACCAAGGAAGCTGCCATCTTGGCTTCTGTTTGATCTGCAACTGTCATGATGCTGCACATGCGATCAGTTATGACACCAGCCATTTAATAGTTTGATAGTTTGGCTGAGAGCACAAGCAAATGTGACAGCAATTCTGGCACGCTGGGAATGTAACTTTTTTTTGAAGATGTTAAATCGGTTTAGTTCCACTTTAAGAAACGGATAACCAACATCCAATTGGTCTCTATATCGTTTATTCTTCACTTCTTTTTCTTGTGCCAATTGTCTGTTTAATATAAGATCACGTCCATCTTTTTATCATAGACTCACCTGTGGTATGATATTAAATTTGCTCCGTAAATCATGGAGACCGATAGTAGCTATGTCAATCCCATCCACCACAATCTTTCCTCCTGCCCTCTCAACAACACGGAATAAACAGTTTGTGAGTGTAGATTTCCCAGCTCCTGTTCTTCCAACGATGCCAAGCTGAAAAATAAAACACATTTAATGATCTCTAATGTTACAATGGCATTGAAAAACCTAAAACAGAGAGTAAGGAAGATTAACTTGCACATTCCTAAAGAATAGAATAGCAAGAGCATTCCATATGAACTGGAGAGCCCATTGGCAGCACCCAGTCAAATCCAAATGCCCTCTCATTGCCGTCACCCTCCTAATCTCACCATGGACATTATAATCTAACTATACAATCTCTGTGCAATCTACTTTATATCTACCGAAATTATGTAATATAAGGACGTATCTAAACTATCCAATCATTTTGTATCCAATCGGGAAGGCTCTTAAACTACATAGTTGTTGGTAGATCCAAAAAGAGAATGTAACGTCTAAGGTGAGCTTTAGTAGAAAGGAGACATTTTGTGCAAGGTGAAAGGTCCATAGGATTTGGTTGGGGGCATGAAGTGCAGAAGTAGGGGTATGATAATTGAGGGTTGCTTTTAAAGGAGGTAACAGGGTGAGAATAGTAGTTGAAGGGGGGCACAGGGTTTGGGGATGCTAGAACTGAACCAGGAGGTATGGGATTGAAGCTCAGTGACCTGGCTATTCCTCACCAGAGCCCAGGTGGGTCAGATTATGACACTGAAATGATTCTTAATAGAAATGGAAGAGGGTCAGGTTTACAATTCAAACTTGCCCCAATAGTTGTCATTATTCTTTTTTTTTGAGTGTGGTTTGCTACAGAGAGTGCCACTTTCTCTGGTGTACAGTACAGTTTTGTGCATCTCCAAGCATGGCTCACCAACCACCAATCTTATATTCTCCTTATATTCTAGTATCATTTTGTTTCATGGGTGTCCCTAGTAATAAACCGATTCCAGATAAAAGGCCTTATAATCACTTTCTCCGTAGTACGCAGCTGGAAGGTGACATCACGGAGAGCCAAGTCATAGTCTTCCCGATATCTGGCCTGGTAGTTGATGAATTCAATGACTCCTTTGTCTGGCCACTCCAAGGGTGGTCTTCTAGCAATAACCCAGGGGGCCTAGAACCAAACATAAATATTCATCTATTGAACTCAATTCATTTGCACAAATTCATATATATTTTCTACAGCAGAGGAGAGATTACTGTACCTCTTTCTCCATCTCTTCATACTCACAAACACGTTCTATGGCTACTCCATTTGTCTCAATCTCACAGGCTTTACGTACCCAGAAATTTAATGTCTGTGTGATCTGGATAAAATAAGGAAAATTAAGGCATGTCTTGAAAGAAAAAATATGTTGTAATTTCTGTGGTGTACATATGTTTTATTGCTACAGTGGTTACCTTAAAGTAAAGTTTTTTTTACATTTTGGATAGAGCAAGGGAGGGTTGTAACCCCTGTCAAATTTTTATTTATTTTTTTCCCATTTTTTTTGCCATCTGTGTCACATTTTAGAGATTTCCCTTCACTTCCTGTCTCATAGTAAAATCAGGAAGTGGGAGGAAATCCCTGCAAATTAAGGGAATTCCTTGGGGATCCCCAGGTCACTAGAACTAGTGTACCCATTGAAAGATTTCCCCTCTATTACTTTGATGGGGACAACCCAAAATTTTGAATTTCCATTTGCTTTCACTTTCAGTGATAATGGCAAACAGGAAAAATAAAGAGGGTGAATCTCCCTAACGGGTACAGACGACAATAAAAGTTGACGTGTTCTAATTAGTGATCGACCAATATAGTTTTTTTTTATTGCCGATACCGATATTTTGGTCATCGCATATCGGTATCGGATATTGGCCGATATTTTCTTACATTAGAAAAACATTTTTTTTATGTATTTATTTATTTTTTACAGGTACTCTTGTGGAGGGATCTGGGGGTCTAAAAGACCCCAAACACCTCCTCTGCACTTAAAAGCATTCAAAACACCAAGTTTGGCTGTTTTGAATGCTGTCATTTTTTTTTAATTTGGCGCCAAGTACATGGAGATCCAATCAGAGCCGAATGCGGCTTTGATTGGATCCTCTCTTTGGCGGCCGTGCATTCTGGTTGCCCGGGTCTCCCGGTGGGACGGGAGATCCGGGCAAGCCACGGAAGGCGGCAGGACTGGAGGGGCGTCCCCTCCCGCTCCTTGTAATGACAGCCGAGTGGCTTCTCAGCCGCATCAGTTGTCATTACAAGACAGCCGACTGTCGGCTATGGACGCCGGTACCGGGGTGATGCCTCTAGCTGCAGGCAACACTCCGGTACAGGCACTTTCCCGAAACAATCAGCAATATCGGTAACCTCAGGGGCCGATTCCGATATATCGGGGAAAGTGCATATCGGCTTTGCCGATTATCGGTCGATCCCTAGTTCTAATCCCTCCCCACTCTATCCACAACTAAAAAATGAAACTTTAGTTATACTTTAAAGTGATTTTTTATATGATTCTCACATTTTTACATGTTTTCACTTCCACATTACAGTAATAAACCCTAACTCCACTATTGTGGAGAAAAAATATTCCCCTCTGGGTGATCTCTCTGTACATTTCAAGGATTATAACAAACTTTGTTGCAGATTCCTACCTTTTGTTAGTCTGAAGAAATCCCTGTGTGTTTCTCTGTCCCCCTGTGGGAACGTGAGTCTAATGGAAGTGGTTTTACAATTATCAATCAGCTGTGGAAGCTGCAGAGCACTAATGAGGAAATTTTCTGGGCCTGCATCCCTTTAGACATGTTCCTATTGGGAGTATCTAACCAAAAATTACATTTTTGTTGCAGGGGATGCCTGAAATCTGACTTGTATCTTTGGCAGACTTCTGGGAAAATCAGTGAGCCAACCACAAGCAGGAAATGATGTTTCTGGGGTGTGGTCAGTATACATTCTGTGTACAGAACAGCTCCAGGTAGCCATATTGCATTGCAATTTCAGAAAACTACAACAGCTGCAGATTGAAAAGGAAAGGTAATTTTTAATAACATTCAATTGCAATATGACTTGTGTCACAATTGTATATGCTATATTATTTTTTCTTTGTTTGCTATTTTTTCCCCATAAATGTAGAGTTACCCTTTAAACTTAATATGGTGATTTGTAGATGAACCACTAGAGGGAGGAATCACTGAATTTGCAATCACTCTGCCTCCCTTCTTAAAGCGGTGTTCTGGCCTTCCCCTCCAAAAATGAAAAGTCAGCAGCTAACATACTGCAGCTGCTGACTTTTAATATTAGGACACTTACCTGTCCTGGAATCCAGCGATGTTGGCACCACAGCCATTTCCATCGGCTGTCGGGTGCTGCCGCCGCCATTGCCAGTACGGTAACCTGGCCGTAAAGCCTTGCGTCTTCACATCCGGATCCCTACTGTGCATGCGCGCTCTCTTAGTGGCCTGGCCACAGCAAGGTCCAACTGAACTGTTTTTCAGTTTTGGGTGGAACTCCGCTTTAACAGCTGTTGATATAAGATAGCAGCCACACAGGGAATACATTGTTTTTAACGAGTTGGCAAAGTGGCTGATTTACTACAACTGAAGCTGATTCTGCACTCTCAAATTTAAGCAAATCCACCCCATAGACTCGTGCAAAGGAGGCATAAAGATGCCTGTACATACTGTAAATAATACAAACTATATGCGGAAACAAAGTATTTTAAAACATTAACATGCATTAAAAATTGACATGTAAAACAAAATTAATGACAACAGTATACATCATCTTTGAAGTTTCCTGACTGTTACATGTATCTGGAGAATTTTAACTGGAAATTAGTACAATGCTCTCTGATATAGATTAGCAATTTAGCATTAGCATATAATGAGAAGACCAAAATGCAGCTATCCCTCAGCAACCAACCAAGTCCTTAAGGATATAAAAATGGGAATCCAACCCACTGTTATAGGAAACAGCCAAACGTTTCTTAGTTTTCTTAAACCAGTCTGTTTCGAACATTACATTCACCTCTAGGAGGTGGCGCTCATTCGCAGTGGCAATGCAGGTGAAGGAGGAGGTCAAGAGGAACCTAGTTCTTCTATGGTTTCCTTGATCACAGAGAGGCAGTAACTGATTGGAGACTGGCACCCCATGTGACTTTGGTGGCCATTTCGGATCAAGCAGCGTCTATTTAAGACCCTGGCTCCTGGGTTTGGCAGGCATTTTATGTGTGGCTAGAGTGGGTACAGGTCACCAATCTGTCAGGGACAGTGCTTAGCATCAGAGAGAAGTTCCAGACGAGTAAGGAAATTGCAGAGACACGGCATTCTTTCTGGAAGCCTCCCCACTCGGGTACAGACCAGCCAGGACGCAGTTCACCCCTCAAGACCGACGCTGTTGGCACAACTGAGATCTTCATCGCTGTTATAACCTATAAGTGCTCGCAGTCGGGTGCCTTCCCACCGGGATTTTTGTGTATTGCCGAACTTCATTTCCAATATAGTTCTGTTTTCTGCAACTGGACTCAGTATTTTCTGCCACTGCTCCAACCCATAGGTGTAAAAAAAAAAAAAAAGGGAGTGGTCCACAGGCAGGGACTGTCATCTTGGCTTTGTAGAAACAAGTTCTTAATGATCATGACATCATCGGCTCCTTTTCAGTCCAGCACCTGATCTCCGGGTGACAACATGAGCCTTATTCACCTCACCACATACAGTTAGGGAAGCAATACAGTGGTGAGCTACTGAGGCAAAGCTCACAGTTCACCTTTATGTAAGTATGAGACAACAGAAATGCTTGAGAATGCTTAGATCTTGCTTTTACATTAAATTACCTTTGAGTTGATGGGCACCTTGAGTTTCCGGGCTATACTATATGTTATCACAATCTAGGTGAATCCCCTTCAATCTAAATATATTACCTGTGCATGTATGTACTTACATTTAGAGCATAGGTGATGGACAATCCCACTGTGCCAGAGGTCATTTTATCACCGGCTTGAATGGCAAACAGCGCAGCAAAGAAAACCATCAGGTTCCCCAAAAATTCCAGTCTCACCGCAAGCCACCTATTGACCAATGATGAGACAAAAATTAGTCTGAGAAAAGTGATCCATTCAGGGCATTAATAAAGGGTCAGTTCACTTTTACAAAAAACTGCTTATGCACTCTATAAATGGAGGTTGGGTAAGAGGAAACTATAGATTAAAACTAACTGTGCAGCTTTGACTAAAGTTGGATAATGCCCTTGCTGTAGGTGCAGGCCATTTAGGTACCTTTAGGAGCCTGGCAGAAAAACTCCCAGAGGTGACATCAACCCATCCTGCCTTATTGTTAGAGTCAAGTCTCAAAATCCCACACGTGTGGTCCACTATCTCCTCTGTTGCAGCATCCCTGAGGTTACAACTATTGTGACAGATGAGAGAAAGTGCATGCAAGGGATTGTCTTAGGAACATCTTTTTGGTAAAGCTGAACTAACCCTTTAAGGGTAGAAATACATTTGAAATAAACACAGAACAAAGTTGACCACACACAGTAAATTATGTTTGTCTGACAGATGAGATCTGAAACAAAATTTTGCTAACAGAAAAAAAACCAAGGCTACACCCAGATAAATGTCTCCCTGAGAACAATGATGGGGGACACATTGGCCACTCATTTCTAGTGCCTGTACCTGACAATGGGGTTGATTTACTTAAAACTGGATCACTCAGAATCTGGTGTAATTGTGCATAGTAATCAATTAACTTCTAACTTCAGCTTATTTAATAATGCCCCATACACACGTGCAGATTATCTGAAGACTTGTCTGTAGACTTACCAAAACCATATAATATGAGGTCAAACCTAAACACTTTCAATTTGTATGCAATCCGGCAGGCCCTTGCACTACATAGAAAAGGTAAATCTGAAGACAAAAGTCTTCAGATAATCTGCACGTGTGTACGGGGCATTAGGCATTGACACTGAAACCTGGAAGCTGATTGGTTGATATGCTAAGTTGCACCAGATTTTATACTCTCCAGTTTTAGTAACTATTCCCCAGTGTTCCTTGTGTAAGCTTTCATATGAACTAAAGTTGGTTATCACCTTTTTTTCCTCAAGATGGCTTGAGTAGGTCACTGACTCATCAGAGAAGGGGAAGGTTGGGTCATTTCAAATGAGTCTAATGGTGTCCATAGACATGAAGATGGTCTGCCTCTCTGGTCCCTTTCAAATGCTTTAGCAGATGGCCTGATGTTTATAGGCCACACACAGACACTGACGACCAAGGTTCATCAGGTGCAATAGTGATTAGAAAGGTTAAGGAACAATGTCTGATTGTTATTGTTTCACCCAATATAATGATTTTTGTTTTGGAATGCACTGGTCGATTTAAGGGCAATCAAATCATGTCGACATGTCTGACCATCCTCTAGTGCAGGGGTTTCCAAACTTTTTAAACAAAGGGCCAGTTTACTGTCCTCAAGACTTTAAGGGGGACAGACTGTGGCCATTGGGAGTAGAAAGTATCTTGGCGTCAGTGGGAGTAAACAATACATCTATGGTATTACGTGGAGGAATAGTGCCCTATCGCTGGTGCCAGTGGGAGGAATAGTGCCCCATCATTGGTGTCAGTGGGATTAATAGTGCCCTATCACTGGTGTCATTGGGAGGAATAGTGCCCCATTGTTGGTGTCAGTGGGAGAAATAGTGCCCCATTGTTGGTGTCAGTGCAATTAATTGTGCCCCATTGTTGGTGCCAGTTTAAGGAATAGTGCCCCATCATTGGCATCAATCGAAAAAATAGTGCCCCATTGTTGGTATCAGTAGCATGAATATTGCCACATTGTTGGTGTCAGTGGGAGGAATAGTGTCTTGTATAAGTGGAAGGAAAAGTGCCCCAAGGGCCAGGTAAAGGCAAGCAAAGGGCTTGCTCTAGTGTCTTCTTGACATCAGATTTCAAGAAAAGTGTAATTTTGAGTCAACTATTAGTTCCTCCAAGTAAGCTCATTCTAACAAAAAAAAGATCGTTAGATCTAAAAAAAAGGTGGTCAGGGGAACAATATTTTTTTTGTGTCTACTTTTCCATCTTATAATAAGTGAATGCATTCACAATGCATAAACATTTTTACATGCTTGGAAGCATTATTGCGAAAATAGCTGACAATGTCAAATGTGAATTTTTTTTTCAAAAGGAACCATGATTTTAGAGAAATATGTGACAGTTAACATAACTAAATGTACAATGTCCTGAGTCGGTAAGAAGTCTTAAGCCTGTACACATGGGCTGAATATTGGATGGTATCATCTGGTTCAATAGAAATCGGCCGACATTTGACATCTGACAGAAGCTGGCCCAACGTCCAGCTTCTGTTAAAGGGGCATGACCGAACCGATCGGCATCCAATCAGCACTGGCTGAGAGCGCTGACCAGGGTTTCTGACAGGGGCAGTCCCCCTGTCAGAACACAATAGCTCAGTGGGGAGATCACCGTACTATAATCGAATATTTAGTACAAGGTCTCCTCCCGAGCTCTTTATTTTTTTTCGTTCAGCCCGGAACTCTTCTTCCTGTCTAGTAAATGTGAGCCCAGATAATAGAAAATCTGACAGGAGTACTAAGAAAAAGTCTTGAGTGGACATACACTTTAATTTAAGACATCTAAAGAGTCTTAGACTATTTTGTCTGAAAGGTGGATAGTGGATACACACCTAAGTAGTCATGGAAGATGAATGTATATCACACCACTCTGAATACCAGTACCTGTTAGAAATCACATTATTGTAGTAGCAGACCAAATTTTCATTCACCGTATCCTTATTCTGTCCAATGAACCTCTCCTGATGCCCGTAGGCTCTGATTGTTGAAGCCCCTGACAACGTCTCGCTGAAGTGTGAGATGACTGGAGAGCGAGAAGCCCCATCGAGTCTGCGGATTTGTCGTGAGCTGGCGATATAATATCTCTGATCACAGGGGAGAACAAACATCAGCAGTGAACTTTCCAATCTGTATTTTAAAAAATAATTAATGCCTAAGTGTAGTCCTTTTTTTTTTAAATCAGCACAAGAGACAGTACTTCCATTCAATGAGAATCATCCCTTGTGCTGCTGGCGGCTCTCTTAAATGGCCATTACAGCCGCTAGCAGTAATCACTGTGTTCTCTCGGTGGGGCTGGGTCCCCCTGCCTCCACCCCCCGCTGGGAGAACAATGGCTCCACAGGAGGGATTCCCCCATCAACACTGACCGTCGGTCCACCTACGGCTGGCTTTAGTTGAAATCTGAAGTCCTCTGTCTATCCACCCCATCATACACCTGATGGCATAAACTTCCAGTGCTGCAGGGGTTATTACAAGCTGCTGGACATGTAACAGTCTCTTGTCAAGAGTGCCAATTATGCCTGCCTCTACCGCCCCCTCCTCCCTTCACAGAAGCTGTATACTACAGCTTCGAACAGTTAAAAGCACTCTATAAATGGAGGTTGGGTGGATGAAAAAAAGGTCTACCTCCTCCATTCACAGAGCATTTTTCTTTTATGCAAGCTATAGTACAGTTTCTATGACTGTAACAGGTCCAGTGGCTCATGTTAACATCCCAGCTTCTAAAGATTATGGTTGCGTGGGTATGGTGGGGGGGCAGAGGACTTTGGATTTCACCCAAGAGAGCAGACAGCAGTAGGAATGAGCTCAGGCGGGTTTGGGGTCTTGTCTGTGTGCTATCCCAGGAAGCTGTCAAAGCCAACAGCCAATCATAGGTGGCAGAGGCATTCCTGGCCCCACAGATGCATGCATGCTTAAGTGGCTTTGAGCTCTGATGAAGAGAGAACTTGTCCCTCGAAATGCATAAGCCGTTGAAGTCTGGATGGCAACTTCCTGAGATTGGACCATGTGCAGTTGACCTGGAAGCATAGATTGTGTATCATTCTGCTGAACTTCTGATATGTAGTTGCTTGTATATATTTCATCATCAGAATAAAAAAATCTTTTTATAGAGGTAATGCTCTAGGCTGGTGCACCCTTTTTATTTGTTTTTTTCTGCTCACATGGAAACACTCCTGAGCTCATCACTGGGACACTTCTCATTGGATGCAAATACCACTCTTTGCGTTGATTTATTTAAAAAAAAATTGCATTGAAGGAAAACTTGACACAAAACGTATATGTTATGGTTGCCGAAAAACTGGTTTCTTATATCTCTCAATGATTCCAGCACAGAACCTGCTGCAACCTTTACGAAATCAAATAAATATTCATGTTCTTGCAGAGGTGTACAGTTTGTGACTTGACAGTTAGAAGTGAATTATGATGCATGCCCCTGTTTCTCTCCTTAATATTAGAGAGATAAATCGAATAAATCCCTTGTTAGAGCTATAGAGGTTGGGCAGAGTCAAGGAAGACTAGTTGTTATAAAGGTCTATTGACTTGCATTGGGTTTGTTGCTGCCATCTTTAATTTAAAACAAATCCAGCTCACCTTATTTTTATTGGGTGACAAATAAATACACACTTACCTGGATGAGCAGGTATAAAAATCCTAGGGGAACAATGGCCACTAAGAAAAGCGGGGTGACACACACAATGACCAGTATAGTGCCCAGCACATCCAGCATACAGTTTAACCATGTCCGTAAATAGTAATGAAAGCGCTCATCTATCACATATATGTCCTAAAAAAAAAAAAATAATAAAAAAAAAGCAGGGTAGAAGTTACAGGAAATATCAGAAATAAGCCTTTGTATTACAAAAAAAAAAAGAATTATACAAGAGGAATGTGTATTATTAAATAATTGTTAATAAATAATAGATCTTTGCAGTAATCCAGTGTGAAACTTAACCTATGTGCAGGAGCTTCCTGTAATAAAGGAAGAGGACTGCTGCTCTTTCTCCTTGTGCAGGGTGACTGGTCTCCTCTCTACCCCCTCCTATATTTTCCTGCAGACAGCCTGTAGTGGGTGGAGTCTGCTGGACCCCTCCCACATCTCTGCTCTCTACTACATGGAGTATGTACAGCTAATTGATGATGTCACTACTACTTTTACAAGCTGATATCTGCGTTTGCAAGTGTACTTAATGCACACAAAGTGGATTTATACCCTTTGTGGCTATTGAATATATTTACACAAATAGCACATTGGTTTTTATGTACTACTACTTGAGATTTACACAAATGTTTTTGTCACCAAAGTTCAATTTTAAGTGTCCAGTAAGAAAAATTCCCAATTATGTGCTCCCTACTTGCTACCAAGTGGAACAGTCTATACATCAGGGCATGACATACATTTGTACAAGGCTTTGAAACAGTGAGTGGCTTCCCCCTTCTTTTATGAATATATATACAGTATGTCACAAAACTGAGTACATCCCTCACATTTTTGTAAATGTTTTATTATACCTTTTCATGTGACAACACTGAAGAAATTACACTTTGCTACAATGTAAAGTAGTGAGTGTACAGCTTGTATGACAGTGTATATTTGCTGTCACCTCAAATGCCTCAACACACAGCCATTAACCACTTAACGTCTGCTCACGTTGCTGCTACTGCAGCAATGTGGCTCGTTATCGTCTAGCGACGTAGTACTACGTCGCTAGACTCCTCCCCCTGTAGGCGGCGCTCACGCACTGCCGGAGGCGCGCTCCCACTGTTTTCAGTCACAGCGGGAGTCGGGCCAGGGGAGGAGCGGCGGCGATCGCCGCTGCTCTTCCCCGATCGTCGGGGAATCGAGTTTGGAGATCCGCCCGCCTGTGTAAACAGAGTGGGCGGATCTCCTAAGTGACAGGGAGTGACAGATTGCAGTGTTCAGCATAGCTGAACATCCGATCTGTCCCTGACTCACTCAGTCACCTCCCCCCCCCACACGTCAGTAAGCACCAGGCATACATTAACCACTCCCTCTCCAATAAAATTAACCCCTTCCCTGCCAGTGTCATTTTTACAGTAACAGTGCATATTTATAGCACTGATTACTGCAGTAATGTCACTGGTACCCCCAAAAGTGTCAAAAATGTCAGTCAAGGGTCTGATCTGTCCGCCGCAATTTCGCAGTCCCGCAAAAAAAAAATCGCAGATAGCCGCCATTACTCGTTAAAAAAAAAAACACCAAAAATGACAGAAATCTTTCCCTTAGTTAGTAAACGCAATAACTTTTGCGCAAACCAATCAAAATACACTTATTGTGATTTTTTTTTTACCAAACATAGGTAGCAGAAAACAAATTGGCCAAAAATTAAAAAAAATTTTGATTTTTACATTTTTTTGGGGGGGAATTTCATATAAAAAAAATTTAAAAAATATTGTTATTTTTTCAAAATAAATGCTCTTTTTTTGTTTATAGCGCAAAAAGTAAAAATCGCACAGGTGATCAAATACCACCAAAAGAAAGCTCTGTTTGTGGGAAAAAAAAGGAAGTAAATTTTGTTTGGGTACAGCGTCGCACGACCGCGCAATTGTCCGTTAAAGTCGCACAGTGCCGAATCACAAAAAGTGGCCCAGACGTAAGACAGCAAAATCCTCTAGTGGTTAATGTCTAAACCACTGGCAACAAAAGTGAGTACACCCCTAAGTGATAATGTCAGAATTGGGCCCAGAGTGTCAATATTTTGTGTGGCCACCATTATTTTTCAGCACTGCCTCTTGGGCATGGAGTTCCCCAGAGCTTCACAGGTTGACATCACGGACATCAAGGAGCTGATTAGAGACCTTGCGCTCCTCTACCTTCCTGAGGATGCCCGACAGATGCTCAATAGGATTTAGGTCTGGAGACATACTTGACCAGTCCATCACCTTTACCCTCAGCTTCTTTAGCAAGGCATTGGTCGTCTTGGAGGTGTGTTTGGGGTTGTTATCATGTTAGAATACTGCCCTGCGGCCCAGTCTCTGAAGGGAGGAGATCATGCTCTGCTTCAGTATGTCACAGTACATGTTGGCATTCATGGTTCCCTCAATTAACTGTAGCTCCCCAGTGCCAGCAGCACTCATGCAGCCCCAGACCATGACACTCCCACCACCATGCTTGACTGTAGGCAAGACACATTTGTCTTTGTACTCATCACCTGGTTGCCGCCACACACGCTTGACACCATCTGAACCAAATAAGTTTATCTTGGTCTCATCAGACCACAGGACATGGTTCCAGTAATCCATGTCCTTAGTCTGCTTGTCTTCAGCAAACTGTTTGCGGACTTTCTTGTGCATCATCTTTAGAAGAGGCTTCCTTCTGGGAGGACAGCCATGTAGACCAATTTGATGCAGTGTGCGGCTTTGGTCTGAGCACTGACAGGCTGACCCCCCACCCCTTCAACCTCTGCAGCAATGCTGGTAGCACTCATATGTCTATTTCCCAAAGACAACCTCTGGATATGGCGCTGAGCACGTGCACTCAACCTCTTTGGTCGACCATGGCAACGCCTGTTCTGAGTGGAACCTGTCCTGGTAAACCGCTGTATGGTCTTGGTCCCCATGCTGCAGCTCAGTTTCAGGGTCTTTGCAATCTTCTTATAGCCAAGGCCATATTTATGTAGAGCAAAAATTATTTTTTTTTCAGATCCTCAGAGAATTCTTTGCCATGAGGTGCCATGTCGAACTTCCAGTGACCAGTATGAGAGAGTGAGAGTGATAACACCAAATTTAACACACCTACTCCCCATTCACACCTGAGACTTTGTAACACTAACGAGTCACATGACACCGGGGAGGGAAAATGGCAAATTGGGCCCAATATGGACATTTTCACTTAGAGGTGTACTGACTTCTGTTGCCAGCGCTTTAGACATTAATAACTATGTATTGAGTTATTTTGAGGGGACAGCAAATTTACACTGTTATACAAGCTGTACACTCACTACTTTACATTGTAGCAAAGTGTAAATTCTTCAGTGTTGTCACATGAAAAGATATAATAAAATATTTACAAAAATGTGAGGGATGTAATCACTTTTGTGAGATATGGTATATAGTTTTTCATGAACTTTAAACACCTGATCACATTAGAATGAAAAATATATTGGGTCGGGTATGACTGTGCCCAGGACTTACCTTAGTGAATCGGTTCAGTACTTGACCCATGGGTGTTGTTTCAAAAAACTGGAGTGGTAGGTGTAAGATATTGTCTAACATCTGGTTGTGCAGTGAGCGAGAGGCGCAGATTGTTCCTCTTGTGATCACATAGGCACCATAGCAGACAAAAACGCCTAAAGCAATCACATAAAGTGCAAATGGTTATAGTACATTTACAATGTCACAAAAGACAAACATTTCTATTTTAAAGTGATTGTAAAGTCTTTGTTTTGTTTTTTCTATAAAAATAACAAGTATATGTTATACTTACCTCCTCTGTGTTGTGGTTTTGCACAGAGCAGCCTGGATCCTCCTCTTCTTGGGTCCCAGGCTGGAGCTCCTGGCCCCTCCCCCCCTGTTGAGTGCCCCCACAGCAAGCAGCTTGCTATGGGGGCTCCCGAGCCGAGCTGCAGCTCCATGTATCCATTCAGACACTGAGCTGTCATTCAGCCCCACCCCCTCGCTCTCCTCATTGGCTGAGTTTGATTGACAAGCAGCAGGAGTCAATAGCGCCGCTGCTGTGTCTCATCCAATCAGGAAAGGGAGTCCCGGACGGCTGAAGCACTTGTGGACATCACTGGATAAAGATGGCCTCAGGTAAGTATCAGAGGTGCTCTGAGAAGGACTGATACACACAGAAAGCTTTTTTTTATCTTAATACATAGAATGCATTAAGATAAAAAAAACCTTCTGACTTTACAACTCCTTTAACTACCTGACAGTTTGTCACTCTACAGGGCTTTTCTACTCACATTTCCTTCACTAACGGACCAATGCCAAACAGAAGGGGTACTGGGGGCCTGAACACATTTCCAAATGGGTTTCCAAAGTCTGACCCATAAGGATGCCAAAGCATCTGAACTGCTTTTTAAACACACATAACATACGATAGTTATCTGCCACTGGTCCATCTATATTCTGCACACCTAATTTCTTCAATATTACCAATTGCACCTAATTTAAAGGTTGTTCTGCTGACTTGGCCAGCTAACACAATGGCATAAACGTAGTTTCTCAATAATGAACATTCCACTGTGCATAACTGCATTATCATTACACTCAAATATTTTTGTAGCACCCTCCTAGTTAGTATAGGATGCTACGTAAATTTATGTATGGGGGATAAATAGTTGGAAACGGCGCTACCTGATATATGTACAGCGAGTACATAGTGCTTAGTACAAAAATAATTTAGTGCGCAAATAAATATGTGCAGATAGTGCTCCTGTAGAATTAGTGAGCTATGAAAACTGGCCAGAAATAAATGATGCAATAATAAATTTAGGCAGAGGATGAATATGTGCAAACGCTGCTCAAATGGCAAAAAATAAGCTGTAAAAACTGGCCAAATATAAATAATGGTATGCAAATATTAAAATGAACAAGGTATGGTGTGAATGGATGGTGCAATAAATTATTAAATATAAGTCCCAATAAAATAAAGATGTAGTGAGTAAGGGTAACAATAAAAGTGATAAATCACAATAAAAAAATACAGAATATGATCACAAGAGGTCGCACTTACCCCGCAGCAAGATAATGCTCAATAGCTGTATAGGGTAGACAAAAAAGCTCTCAGACCTGTCCCCAACCTGTCTTTACAGACCGATGGATTCTCATCTGAGTGCAAAAGAAAACCTCTTAGTGTGGCAGGTGGTTTAGGAATGCAAAAGGGTTAGGAGCGGTCCCGTAGACGTCCAATGACGAAACCCACGTAGGGCGGAACCTAACGTCAACGTCACTTCCGGTCCGCAGCTCGCCGAGAGTGGAACGCGGAAGCTTCTCCGGCGCTGTCTGCACCAGTCTGATACGATCTGCTACATCCGCATCCAAAGTGTGAGTTACTACTAACCCTTTTGCATTCCTAAACCACCTGCCACACTAAGAGGTTTTCTTTTGCACTTAGATGAGAATCCATCGGTCTGTAAAGACAGGTTGGGGACAGGTCTGAGAGCTTTTTTGCCTACCCTATACAGCTATTGAGCATTATCTTGCTGCGGGGTAAGTGCGACCTCTTGTGATCATATTCGGAATATCAGACAAAAAGGTACTCACCACCATTTTCTGTAATTTTTTATTGTGATTTATCACTTTTATTGTTACCCTTACTCACTACATCTTTATTTTATTGGGACTTATATTCAATAATTTATTGCATCATCCATTCACACCATACCTTGTTCATTTTAATATTTGCATACCATTATTTATATTTGGCCAGTTTTTACAGCTTATTTTTTGCCATTTGAGCAGCGTTTGCACGTATTCATCCTCTGCCTAAATTTATTATTGCACCATTTATTTCTGGCCAGTTTTCATAGCTCACTAATTCTACAGGAGCACTATCTGCACATATTTATTTGCGCACTAACTTATTTTTGCACTAAGCACTTTTTTCCTCAACTACTATCTGTACTCGCTGTACATATATCAGGTAGCACCGTTTCCAACTATTTATCCCCCATACATCACTTTGACCCCTAAGTTTTTAGGGGTTGGTTGGTGGCTGCAACCTCAATTTATTTATTATTTTTTAAGAGTCTCGGAGTTCCTGATCCATAGCGCTGGTTTCCCCCTCTTTTATTCTACGTAAATTTAGTTCAGCTCCTCTGTAATCAGTAGAGCAGGGGATAATTGTTTTGGTCTGCTGAAAGTATCACAGGCTGCTGATCTGATTACCTCCCCCTGCATTCTACAGGATTCTAGAATCACAGAAGGAGGATAAATAGAAAGGCAACCTGAATATTTATGGGTATCTAGCCAATCCTCAGGAAGGTGTGCCCAGTAGGTGGCTGGAGAGCACATAAATAGTCTGAAGCCCGGATCAGAGTGTGTGGATCCTGGGTTTAGTCCTGTAAGAGGAGTCCCTCATCTAAGGGGCTCTGCCCCACAGGGCAGTCTGCTGGGGCCGCTGCTTGGAGGTCATCAAGGTCACAGCTGGAGTCTAAGCTTAGGGGCCTATTTCCAAAGTCTGGGATTTTCCTATGGTATGGAGAGCTCACTGGAGAATACCTTGTGGAAGTTGGCGTGAAGAGTGTCCTGTGGTATTGTGAGTTTGTGTCTCCCTCACTAAAGAGTGTCTGGTGGATATCAGAAGAAGGCAACTGATGATCCTGTGGCATGGTCACTACTGACCTACACTCTGTACCCCCCTGACTGTGTGTAGTACTCAGTTCTACAGAAGTGAGTCCTAGGCATTTCCAGCCAGTAGTGAATTTTGTGGGTGCTCTCTGCCAATGCAGGGTGAGGACAACTGTCCTCGGCCAATTCAGTTTCTTTTTGGGGTATCCCATGCATCCCCTTACCCCATCCAAGTTCACATTAGTAATAAAAGCATAAAAGATACTCCCTAAATTCTTACTGAGCCATTAAGAAGGAAGAAATGTTCTGTCCCTGGCTGTGTGTGCACTAAGTTTGGGAGAAAGGGACAATCATAGCCAGCGGTTCCTTGGGGGGTGCGCTACATTATTATGAGTCAATATATATATATATATATATATATATATATATATTTTTTATTTTTATTTATTTTTTTTTTTTAACGAAAAAAATGTTACATTTACAGCTAACAATACATTGAACATAGTGATATAAAAGATCATAATGCCTTCACCTTGCAGAAACCCCAGAAGTCCATAGATCCCCAGTCGATTGTTCCTCAGGTCGGCCCATTCTGCTGCATCTTTTACTTGCTTGGCCTCTGTTGTCCATCTACTGAGCCACACGTTTTGTCCTATAGCCATAGCGTTCTGTCCTATGTAAGCTATTATTGTGAAGGTCACCCAGAACCATCCAAAAGCATTAAGGTATTTCATCACCACTGACATTTTCATCTGGAAAACCAAACATCTGTCAACAATTAAACTAGTTGTAGAAGAGCTAAAAAAAAAAGGGATAGCTGTATCAAAATTACAGCATGACATCGTAGCTCTTGTACAAAACCTACATAACCTTCTAAAAAAAATGTGGTCCTCATATCTGTAAGTGTCAGGAGTAAATGGAAATATCTAAGGTTTTAGGTCTCCACAGCACTCCTTTCCAGGCTCCATTCACACTTGTATGACTCCAAAGTTGCGCCTACTTTGTAGTGCAAATGTGGTGCAACTTTGATGCAACTTTGGATGGGTGCAACTTGGATACGACTTTGGCTTTGTCCAGTGATAATAGGCAACTGTTGCACACAAGTTGTATGGTATAACATTCAGGTACGACTTTCATGCAACTTCTGAAGGTTAACATTGAGGTCTATTGTCCTCAAGTTCCATAAAAGTTGGACCAAAGTAGTGCATGAACTATTTTGTAATTGCTGCAAATTTAAGTTGCACATATATGAATGAGTATCATTGGAAAACTCGGGGAACGCCTTTTCATGCAACTTTGATGTTCAAAGTTGCATGACAAGTCGCACAAGTGTGAATGGAGCCTAAGACACTCATTAGAATTCGAATGTGCTTCTACACAAGAAATGTCAGTGTGGGTGAAGGATTCATGTACCAGTTGTAGACAGGTCCATGGAGTGTGAAGGAACACGGAGGTTGGAGTGCAACTGTGCTTCCTCCTCACCATTGCACCTGTCAGATAGCACAGCAGAGGGAAGTTTTGTACCAGGGAAGGGGTGGGTGGAGGTGCGGGGGCAGATTCAATGTGGGGATTCACAGATACTAGTTCCCCATCAGGTCTGCTTCCCTTGCAATTGGAAGCAGGCAGTGGGTGGATCCTTAGCCAATAGACAGCCTGCTATTGGCAATAGAATATGCCCACTGCCTGCTATCAATTACAAGGTGAGAGCGGACCTGATGGTGAATTAGTGTTTTAGCTTTCCCATCAGGATCTGCTCACTGCAGCTTCACTGGTTGGTAGGAGGCCGTTGGCTGTGAAGCCAACAGGGTCCCTAACAACCAGTGACAGGGAGAGGGCAACGGCAGCAAATATGCTGCTCTGCTAAATTGTGGACAGGGACAGGCACTATGCCTGTCTCTGTATGCCAAGTTAGAGTTATGCCTCGTACACACGCAACGATTGTTGGCCGTGAATTTTCGGCCAACGTCCGATCTTCGGCTTGTTAGTATGATGCTTCCGACAACCGACTGCGACTTTTCGACCGAACAAAATCTGGTGTGCATGCTATAAAATTTTTGTTGGCCGTCAACAGAACGGCCGATTTTCCGTCAGTCAGTAAAGATTTCGGCAGACAAAAATCAGATGAGCAAGACTGGGCATGCTCAGAGAAGAAAAAGCACACGGAAAGTAAACCAGCACATGACATCACTTCTGAAGTTGGTTGTTGTTGGCCGAGAAAATTCGTGTGCAGTCTAGAGCACATTTCAACCAACACAACAACACTGGACAAAAGACGGCCGATCATTGTTGCGTGTGTACGAGGCATTAGTCTTCATTACCTCCAGTTTTGTTATCTACAAATTGAAGGCAATTATATTTGAGCTTGGTGCATTAATAGCGCCACTTTGTAAAATCTGCTGCACTTGTCGGTAAAGTTACTGAAACAGACGGTAGGTATTTTTTAATCTGGCCGAGGCTATTTTAAGGGTCCACAGTGGCAGAAAACTGTTGGTAGTGCTGTACTGAATTCCTCTGACTGGGTCAGCTAGGCTTACTATACATTAGGAAGCCGCGCTATTAATTGCATCACTACTAATAGCTAACAGTAAAGCTTGACATACATACAGGATCGAAGTTCCGTCAAAGAGACCTGTTGGAAGGTTTTCCTCAATCAGTGGCTGCAGCAAACCGGTTGTAGCCGCTGATCAATGTATTCTGACAACAAACTGGAATCTGTTTTTTTTTTTAATTTCTTATCAGGCTCATGTATGGCCAAATTCAGTGAGAATTCAAAAAAGATTAGCGGGACAATTACTGAAGCCTGCTGCTAACAGCTTTGCTTTACAGAGATTCCCGTTTTTTTAAAGAAATTCACATAGCTGACTATTTGTAGGTAAGCAGATTTACCAGAACCAAGAGGTGCAAAAAAGATACATTATAGTTTAAAATCTGGGAGTGGTCCATTTACTTGTCCTTGCATTATCTGCCCGTGCCTCAATAGAGAGTATGATGTTTGTGAATATATTATATGAACTGCACAGACAAGCCTGAAAATTAAACACTTACACTTCCCGTGGCCACCTTCTCTTTATTCATTCTTGAAGCATTTGACATCTTGAACACTGACCTGGTCAAGACATGGACATGGTTAGACATGTTTTATCCAGTTTATGGAAAACCTTGGTTATACTAAGGATCTCTGTTATGCAACAACCTACTTAAAATATATCTTTACCCAGTAAAGGTTTGCATACCTTCTATTATCCCTTCCATTTCCCTTCCTTTCTATTTTGTGCCTTTTTTTAATTGGGACACCTTAAGTGTTTTTAAACCCAAAAACAAAAATTTTAAATTTTGCAGCTTGCAAGTCGTTCGACATGGTAGCTGTATTAATTTTAATTTTTCAGAGAATAAGAGAATTTTCAGCAGGTACAAAAAATATCTGTTGATCATGCAATATATGCTGTCTCCTTGTCTATTCTTGTGAGCTTTAAGACAAAAAAAAAAAAAAAGACAAATAACCTTATCTTTTTTTAAGTAAACTACTGCTGACATAAATTTGTACATGCTTATTACATGGCAAAGGCAGACATGTTTGAAGTCCAGCATGTGTGACAACTACAGCTCTCTCCATAGATACAATGGAGAAATGAGTGTAGACATGAAGCGACAGGAAAGGATTTTTTGCAGGGTTCCCAGGTGAAACATAAAGGAAATAAAACCTGAAAAATAAAAATAAAGCATCCAGTAAATCTAAAGGCTGTTAACCTGCAATATATAATAATTTTGTGTTTGGGTTTTGATACGCTTTGAAACCCATCTCTAGGGAAAATAAAAATGCTCCCCTGTTGTGGGGCTGCCCCGTTTACAGTAATCGCTTTAGTTCTATGAAACCAGTGTCTTCATGTGTACTGCAGGGCAATGGGTGCTGCATTGGACTTTATGATATCAGAGGACCTGTGATTGCTAGAACATGGAGAAGCAGAGGCTATAGAGAACAGTCTTAAAGCCTGAAAGAAGCCTGTGGCAGAGGAGGATCAAGAAAGTAAAGCTGCTTTTTATGACCCCCCCCCCCCCTAGACCTAAACAAGCATTTAAAGTGTTACTAAACCCACAAGAGTAAAATCAGCCAGTATATGCAGTAAAGCGAGCTCGTTATACTTAATGTAGAACCTAAGTGGTTAATCCTCTGCATTGTGTAGAAAGGCCATTTGATCCCGTCCTCTCTGATTCTCCCCTTCTATTACGGTCGATCCATCTGTTGATAGAACAGAGCCTTGGAGGCACTCTGCTCATGCTCAGTTTGGTGTGTATTGCTAGAGAGTTTTTTTTTTTTTTTTTGTAGGCTGCATGTGATTGGCACAGGGCCAATCAGCACTGTTTAGACAAAGGGTCAGGGGTCGTGCAGCCTCAAAGGACTATAAGCTTTACCCAGACACTGATAGAAGTCATAAGACTGCTATATACTGCTGATGGGAAAAGGTATTTAGCAGTTTATATTTACTAAGATAATTGCATTTCCATATTCTGTGTACTGTGGGAGAGCAGATATAGTGAATGCAGGTACCTGTGTTTAGTAGCACTTTAACCCTTGCAGCACAGGGTCAGGCCCAATGCAAGGGAGAATTTTACTTTTCTTGGAGTTAAGCTTTAACGTCTTCATAATTACTTAGTGATCCTGGCAAAAAGAACCTATCCTTGAATTCTTGTCATAGGGTGACAGCACAGGGTCCATTTACACCCCAACCACCCGTAGAGCAGAGCCAGCTATGTCCGCTCTGCATAAACTGAGCAGTCACGGACCTGTCATCCACTCGCTCTGCTCTGCAGGGAATCAGCAGACAGATCCCTTTCTGGACATAAAGGAGTCCGCCCCATGTGATAGGGGCCTTACAGCAAAAAAAGTTTTTTTCCCTTTTGAGACAAAGGTTTTGCATAAATAAATAAAAGCTGATAAATTTAGGCACTTCTGCCAGTGGTAAATGGTTTGTCTCATGCCTGTAACTGTAAAAGAGAGCATGTTCTGGTAAGAAACAACAGACTTAATGGCTGGATCACCAGATAAAACTAGAAGAAACCCTAAAATTTGAAAATAATGCAGTCATCAGATCTAAGAATTGGTAAGGTGCAATGTAATACATGTTTTCTTCTATGTTTAATACTGCTTGAACTGTTTGTAACAAACTGTATTTTTACTTACTTATTGTGTATCCTATTTCTCTTCTACATAACTGCATTATCTCCCAGAAAGAAGTCTTACCTGTCTTTTTGAGCCAGATTATCTTGGGCTTGTCTCTGATCGGTCTTGAAACTCTGGGTTTCTTTTATAAGATTTGCTAATAGGAGACAAGTAAAATTTTGAAATAAAAATGTATCTCTTTTAAATCAAAACTCCAGCTAAAAATATGAAGATAAAAAAAAATAGCTCATCAAAAATAAAACAACAAAACCAGCCTTGGCCCCTTTCACACAGGGCGAAATCTGTTTTCATCTGGTTTGCTCAGCGGGGATCTGTCCTCGGATCCCCTGTTAAAAGAGCAGAGCAGGCAGATGACCGGTCTGTGTCTGCTCCACTTATGCAGAGCTGACAAGGACACAGCCAGCTTTGCTTTATGGGCAGTCAGATGTAAACAGACCAACTGTCTGTCTACACCCTTTGCCCACCGAGTCGCCCAGACAGAGAGGAACGGATCCCATTCTGTTTGTTTTTGCTGGATTGGATCGGATAGGAGGTAGCCAGGTGTAATGGACACAAGTTCATTTACATCTGACTGCTCATTGAAGATAATGAGGGGTCAAATCGGGTCAGCCTGTAAAACAGACCCGCAAACCCGCTCGTCTGAAAGGGGACTTTTTAGAAAATATTCAGCCTCAATCCGGTGTTTTTCCCAATAGTATTTTTTTCTGCTACTTGATGTCTTCAGTCTGATGGCCAGCATCATTTTAACCCACCTCTATGAGCCCAGGTCATTCTAGACCAGTCCCTACCAATGACTAGACAATGAAAGGATAAGCAGCACAGTGATGGGCTCATGTCTGTCACTCTGCTCTCTTCTCCCATCAGAATGCTTCTGGTCAGTACATGAACCGATTGGCTCCTTGTCTTGATTCTTCCTCTCACACTCTGAACTCTAGTATACAGGACTGCAAGTGGATTATACCAGGTCAAATTATTATTATTACCTTTGTAATTATATTCCTATAGCGCTTTTTCCCCTGAGACTCAAAGACTAGAATATCATAATATAGCTTATTTTAGACAGGGGACAATTACCCTACTAGTTGCCATTGGAGTGTGGGAGGTAACCGCACAAGCACAGGGGGAACATGCGAATGCAAACAAAAAACACAAAAAGGGCGCACCGACCTAGCGCATTATCCTCAATAATGGTTTTATTGTTGTAACATAAAAATGGCTACTCACAAACGCAGATGAAATCAATCATATCAGACTTAGAAACTTGAGTGTCAGAAGTAGTCCATACGAAAGTCCATTGTCCTATTAGGGTGAGGCTCTGAGGAAGAGGCATAGGCCTCGAAATGCGTCAGCCGTCATCCTAACAGGACAATGGACTTTCGTATGGACTACTTCTGACACTCAAGTTTCTGAGTCCGATATGATTGATTTCATCTGCGTTTGTGAGTAGCCATTTTTATGTTACAACAATAAAACCATTACTGAGGATAATGCGCTAGGTCGGTGCGCCCTTTTTGTGTTTTTTGTTTGCAGTACTGTTGAACTGCCCCAGTCCTTTAGGGCAGCAAGACCATAGCCATCTGAGACGCGTTTTGCAAAGTCCTGTGGGAAGAGCAGTCGGAGAGCCTCGTTTTCTGAGCGCAGGAGAAAGGTGTGTCTTTCACCTTATTTTGTTTGGAGCAGGAACATGCGAATGCTATGCAGATAGTGTCCTGACCAGAACCGGGGCACATGCTGGCAGGCGCTCTCCAGCAAAGGAGCTGTCTCATTACTGGCTTCAGAGTTGGGCCTCAATGCACCAAGTGAGGGCACCTTGCTGACATTAAGGCCTTGTTCACACATCGCGTAGCAGGAATACGCTTTCCCCTATGCGGTTTTCAAAGCGTGATTGTCACGCGATTCTGCATGTTGCACAGGGCCAGCCCATTCACTTGAATGGTCTGCCCTATGTATGTTTGTCACCTACAAAGAAGCCACTGCTGCTTTTCAGGTGACAGACTTCAAGCGATTTTTAAAGGCTTGGTTTGCCTCATGAAAATCGTGGCAGAATTGCATCGCATTTGGGGTGCCATTAAAGGATAATGACACCCAAACGACCATCACACATTTTGCAGCAATTGCCACGCGATTTGGAACTTGGATTCCAAATCATAAAGTGTGAATAGCGACTTAAGCTAGAGTTATGTGGCACCTAGTAACATGGGAAAAGTACTACAGCACATGTACTTTGGTCCATCAGAAAATGAACAACGTAAACAAAAAAGTGATAAATCTTCTTTAAAGTAAGTTTTGTTAGGACTCTCCCTTTTTATATGCTTGCTTTTTACAATTTTAGATGTCACAGGGGCATGGTTATAGTGAAGAGCATCTGATCTTGATTGGACACTGCAATGTTTAAGCCAGCCATAGATTAATCGAATCTCGACCGCTCCCTGCTGAACTGGCCGAGATTCAATCCATCTAGGGCAGGCTGCCCGTACCCCCCACCGGGAGAACACAATGGCTCCATGGGAGGGATTCCCCTATCAACACTGACTGTGTTGATGGGGAATTGAGCAATTTTGTTGCAGGAAAGAAGATCGTATAATCTATGGCCTGCCTAACTCCACACTGCAATCTACATTTACAAGCCATTTATAAAATGCAGGCCATGAGGTTTAGCCTGTTTCCCAGGTCATTATTATTATTATACAGGATTTATATAGCGCCAACAGTTTGCGCAGCACTTTACAAGATGAGGGCTGACAATACAATTCAATACAGGAGGAATCAGAGGGCCCTGCTCGTTACAGCTTACAATCTAGAAGGGAGATAGTTGGACAGATTGGGGTAATGAGTTTCATAGGATGGGAGAGGCTCTGTAAAAGTCCTGGAGGGGAGCATGGGAGGAGGTGACAAGGGAGCTAGAGAGCAGGAGGTCTTGAGAGAAATGAAGAGAATGATTCGGTTGGTATTTTGAGACTAGGCTAGTGATGTAGCTGGGGGCTAAATTGTGGATAGCTTTTAAGTTGTAGTTAGTATTTTGAATTACATTTTTTGGGTGAGTGGAAGGCAGTGGAGAGATCAACAGGGGGGAGAAGCAGATACTTAGCAATTGGTAAGGTGGATGAGTCTGGCAGCAGCATTCATGATGGATGGAAGGGTGGATAGCCTATGTAAAGGTAAGCCAATGAGAAGGGAGTTGCAGTAGTCGAGGTGAGAGATGACCAGGGAGTGAGTTAGGCTATTCGCTCTACATAAAGCTGCAAAGAAAGAACTGGTTGTATTACTTTGACAGGTCACATGATCAGGTTCTCCTCATTCTGTTTTTTTTCCAATTAATTTATTGAAATGAATGATAGCTTCCTTGCCTATAAAGGATAGGAGGGATTAGTTTACCTTTAAGCTTCAAAGAAAGAAAGAAAGTGGATTGACAAATCTGCAAAAATGAAAACTGACAGAACAGTTTCCCCCAACAACCAATCAGATTCTTTGTTTCATTTTCATACTGAACAAGGGATGAAATCTAATTGGTTGTTGAGGGCGAGCAAACTATAGACACTCATCATTCTTTGTTCTAGTTGTGCTTAGTGTCCAAACACAATTCTTTCATTTCAACATTCAGTAGGTATGACTTTCACCAAACATTCACCTGTGGTGAATCAATCACTGCTGTTTGAAACATATGCACCAGAACAGTCACCTGCAATAAATATGCAATGGGGTGATTTACTATTGACGAATAGGCTGTTCACTTTGCAGTGGAATGTGGTGAAAATTCACTTTGCATAGAATACCCAATCAGGTGCAAGGAAAAAAAAAAAACTGTACGTTTGCCTGCACATGATTGGATGATGGAAGTCAGCAAAGCTGCATCTTTTTTTACCAAGGAAAAAAAAGGAAGATTTCCTTGAAAATTGAACAGCCTTTTTGCCTTTAGTAAATCAACCCCAATTTTCAGAATTTGGTGGGGGAAGGGGTATTAAACATCTTTCAGCCTGGTACTTGATGGGCTTTAAGTTGCTTTTTAGCTAAGCTGGAAGTATTACTTGTTCATTACGTATCCATCATACATTTCTTGGAATCTTGGGTAACTAGCTAAAGCATTTCACTCCATGCAGAGTAGTCCCATTTAGGTGGACATTAAAACAGGACATTTTTAAAAACAGTGATCATATGGGTACAAAACACATATATTTGCTAACATATTAAAAATTACAAGTATAGTATCCAAAATAAGTATATACGAGTATATACAAGCCATAGTCATGTTTAATGCGGAGCTTCATGCAAAAGGGGATGCTCCGCTTGTCTGCTTCCCCCCCCCCCCCCGCTACAACATTTGGCACCCTTTAGGTGGAAGGGGGAGAACAGGTACCTGGTTTTGACAGCAGCCGAGAGCCGATTCAAAACTTGGCTTGGGTGTGGACACCTTGCTGGATGCCTGGGCAGGTAAGTGCCCTAATAATAAAAGTCAGTAGATGCAGTAATTGTTGGAGGAGGGGGGCTGAAATCCTCCTTAAAGCAGAGTTCCAGCCTCGGAAACGTTTTTTCAATAAAAATACCCCTGGGACAGTCAGGGCTAGTACATTTCATAATGGATAGCCTCTGTACTGTCCCGGGTCGCACTTACCTTTTAGAAGAAATACTTACCTTGAAAATTTCTTCTCCAGCGCTGCCATCTCAGGTGTGGGCAGCTGAAGCCAGTGCATCCTCTTCCGTGTCTTCTTCGTCCCAAAATGCCCTGCACAGCTTCCGGGCATGCCCAGAAGCTGTTTAGCAGGGAATGACGCGCCTGCACCGGAACTGACGAGCGGGGCCGGTGTAGGCGCATTGACTCCTGGGAGCGATGACGTTCAGCTCCCAGGAGTTAACGCAAGCAGGAAGTGACAGCGCGGGCCGCGGCCGAAGAGGGAGGAAGTAGAAGGAAGGTAAGTATACTTTCTTCAAAAACAAGGTAAGTAAAGGAATAAAAAAAAATCGGGAGTATCCATTTGTTTTTTAGGGGATTTAAAGCAAGCGGATGGCCCAAACTTGTTTTTGAGGCCGGAACTCCGCTTTAAGAACAAATTATATATGCTATGCATCTATATTAGTACAGAATTCCTAATCACAGCAGGACAGTCACCCCATCTCTGCTCAGCATAGAGGTAGTTCAATGTCTTTTATATAATTATCCAATAAATGAAATAGTACTTGGCTCTACAGTATAATAATACAACAAACAAGATCCTGCTGAACATACAACCAGTATTAATTGTGCAAACATAGTAACGTAGGAACAAACACATAACAGGTTCCACCACTAAGTCAGCATTGACAGTCATGGACTAGGATTTGTTTTATTTTTTAAAGCTGAATTTCTCACATTATCTTTTTCTTCAATATATTAGAGAGAAAAGTTAATATCAGATAATACACTATCGGGATAGCATAGTTGATGTCTGGTAACAATAGTTCAACTTTTACCCATATAAGGGTGCGTCACCACTGAAGATGTACTGGCAATTCCCAATTTAAAACAGAACCAAACTCACATTAACAACCTTTTTTTTTTTTATTCTACCCCCACTTTCTCTTACACAAAACCTAAAACTTCTAACTACTTTCTAACTTTTTATTTCTTTTTGAGCTGCAAAGCAGCATTTCTGGATTTCCAGCCTAGGCCAGACCCCAATGCCCCCTGGGATAGCTAAGTCACAGCAATCCCAGGAGTTAGTGTGTTACTAAGCTGTGATGAGCTGCGACGAGCACACAAACACCTCTGGCCAGCATAGAGGCAACTTGCCAAGAGCTATCAGCGTTCCAGTGCAAGCGCAGAAATCCCACCCTGTGTGCGCATATGTGCAGTTGGTCCCTGCCAAGTCCTAAATACCTGGAATATACCAGCCTTGCATATACACACACATCTGAGTTTTTAATATGGCAGTGCGGAAAAGGGGTGTGGGAAACTTTTCATTTAGCGGTTTAGCTCTGTTTTAAGACATTTAATATTAAGAAACTAAAAATTGCCACACCAACCATAGTTACCAAAAGTACAAAACTTTGTTACTCAAAAATATAGAAATCTCTTAACCCCTAAAACACAAAAAACAAATTCAGGCTGAGCATGTTGGCTGTTTCTTCCCCAGGTGTTTGCATTCTTCTCCATGCAATGTATACCTGTATGCAATTTAGATTTTTTTTCTATTTGTGTTGATATATTATGTCATTTAGTATTGTAAATTATATTTGTATTGTGGGTTAGTCTGATTATATATCTGATTATATATTATATTTCACAATTTTGATTAAAACTGTATTAGTACTTTATTTATGGGGTATCAGGACAAAATCCCCCCGGACAATATCCCCCTTGACAATATCCCCCCGGAAAACATCCCCCTGGACATAATCCCCCCGGGACAACATCCCCCCGGATAATTTCCCCCTGGGACAACATGGGCAATATCCCCCGGGACAATATCCCCCCGGAAAACATCCCCCCGGGACAACATCCCCCTGGATAATATCCCCCTGGGACAACATCCCCCGGGACAATATGCCCCCAGAAAACATCCCCCTGGACATAGGGTTAGAGGGGGGATATTGTCTAGGGTATATTGTCCAGGGAGGATATTGTCCGGGGGATGTTGTCCAGGGGGGATGTTGTCCAGGGGGGATATTGTCCGGGGGGATATTGTCCGGGGGGTTATTGTATGGGGGGATATTGTCCTAGAATCATTTATGGCTGGTGTTCATTAAAATATTTAGAATTTATGCTTGCTTGGGTCAATTACATGCCATCAAGGTAAAATATTTGAGGGAAACATAATAGTTTGAAATTGATGGGTATTGTATTTTGCAACATTCCTTTGGGAGAAGAGATTAAAATTGTGTTTTTGGGTTAAGAAATTTATATATGTAATAATTAAGGTTTTTAATTTAGTTGGTGCAGCAATCTCATTTGATAATGAAATAAATATGTAGGTAGAGCAATCCAGGGACCACCTTCTCTATACTGTATCCTCCCCAAAGCCCGTGCAAACACCATGTCTGCACACATGTGCACAGATGGCAAGTTTGAGACCCTTTCTACTCTATCCCTCTGATCCGTATCCCTGTTAAACCCTTCATGCTTGGAGTCAAGTAGGATCTTGCTTTCTACACGTGGTTACAAGTTAAGACTCTGTAGGTCCAACCAAACACCTGGGGCCCATGGGACATGGGAGCTCAGGTCACCTGACATGTCCTGTTGAGGGGCTTGTCCCTTTACCACCAGGAGGATTACCCCTTCCCTCAACCACCCTTAGCTCCTAGGCCAATCAGGCGTGTACTCATTGCATAACAATATAATTTCACCAGGTATTGGCTGTACACTTAAACTTTAGGTTTTATCCCACATATTACTTTTTAGGCTTTCTTCACACCAGTCACATTTTGAAATTGCACTAGAATCACACAGAATAACATGATAATGGAAATCACCATTGTTTTCAATGGTGCCTGTCAGGCATGGACTGGCCATGGGGCACACCGGGCATTTGCAGCACACCGGGCATCAGGGGATTCAGGGGACCCCCTGATGAAGTCACTTGTGAGTAACGCAACACGTAGGGCATGACTAGATTGGAGGCATACCGGAAGTGATGAGCTAATACGAGCTTGCTGCTCGTGGAGTATATACATGCTATACATAGCCCAAAAGTGAGTAAAAACGCTTTTTTAATAAAATAAATTGTTTTAAATGATACTACACTATGGGGAGTCTCCTTTATATTCTTAAATAACTTGGATCTTACTGGGAGGGAACCCCAAGAGCAATACAGAGGAAATACCAATCACCATAGAGATCCACCAACCTGGGAGGTTACAGGAGGACACCTAGAGACTGGAGGAGACATACTAAGGACCAGGACAGGACCAGGAAAAGATTACAATATATGTTGTTACCTTACAGCAGTAAGGTGAAAGGCTTGAAAGCACAGGTGTCACAACACTAGAAAGAAGAGACACCAGACAACTTACCCATTTATTAACCCTATATTATATAGCATTGGGTTCTAAACATACTGTTTACCACCGCTACCGTTTTGTATTATTTCTTATTATGTATTCACGTTCTTATAACCAATGAGCTTGTTGATTTATTTATATTGTACAGGAAAAAACATTGATCTTTGCCAGATAAAAATATATATCTGTACTTACAGGGTTTTGCATTTGGATTCTCCTGTGCCCCAGAAGTTTGGATCAACTCTGCTAAGTCCTGCCGTTTTGAGATCAGGTCTGTATAGTTGCCAGCCTGAGTTATCCTTCCATCTTCCATGACAATAATGAGGTCCACTAGAGGAAGAACGGTGAGGCTGTGTGTCACCAGGATCCTTGTCTACACAAAGACATTAGCTCTCAATTAACATTTAATACAAAGGAACGCTGCAACAAATAAAATACTGTATAGATAGAATTTTCATTTGACTGGCAGAATCACTTTCTCTGGGGCCTTTTAATAAGGGCTCATTTACACTTGCTTCGGCTTCAACACACATAAAAGCACCTACCACTTCAACATGCTTTTATGATGTGCTTTTGCTGCTTCGATTAAACTTCAGTGATGGTTCGGTGATGCTCTTTTGTGTGTGTGTATCTCATACCTGCAATTTCTCCAAAACAAAGTGAAGCTAAAGCAAAATTAAAGGAGTTGTAAAATCAGGAAAGTTTTTTATCTTAATACAATCTATATAGTAAGATAAATAGCCTTCTGTGTGTAGCAGCCCCCCCAGAACCCCTAATACTCACCTGTGCCTAAACCGCTGGCAACAAAAGTGAGTACACCCCTAAGTCAAAATGTCAAAATTGGGCCCAAAGTGCCAATATTTTGTGTGGCCACCACTATTTTGCAGCACTGCCTTAGCCCTCTTGGGCATGGAGTTCACCAGAGCTTCACAGGTTGTCACTGGAGTCCTCTTCCACTCATCCATAACGACATCACTGAGCTGGTGGATGTTGGAGACCTTGCGCTCCTCCACCTTCCATTTGAGGATGCTCCACAGATGCTCAATAGGGTTTAGGTCTGGAGACATCCTTGACCAGCCTATCACCTTTACCCTCATCTTCTTTAGCAAGGCAGTGGCTGTCTTGGAGGTTTTTTTGGGGTCGTTATGTTGGAATACTGCGCTGCGGCTCAGTCTCCGAAGGGATCATGCTCTGCTTCAGTATGTACATGTTGGCATCCATGGTTTCCACTATGAACTGTAGCTCCCCAGTGCCGGCAGCACTCATGCAGCCCCAGACCATGACACTCCCACCACCATGCTTGACTGTAGGCAAGACACACTTGTCTTTGTACTCCTCACCTGGTTGCTGCTACACACGCTTGACACCATCTGAACCAAATAAGTTTATCTTGGTCTCATCAGACCACAGGACATGGTTCCAGTAATCCATGTCCTTAGTCTGCTTGTCTTCAGCAAACTGTTTGTGGGCTCTCTTGTGCATCATCTTTAGAAGAGGCTTCCTTCTGGGACGACAGCCATGCAGACCAGTTTGATGCAGTGTGCTGCGTATGGTCTGAGCACTGACAGGCTGACTCCCCACCCCTTCAACCTCTGCAGCAATGCTGTTAGCACTCATACGTCTATTCCCCAAAGACCACCTCTGGATATGACACTGAGCACGTGCACTCAACTTCTTTGGTCGACCATGGCGAGGCCTGTTCTGAGTGGAACCTGTCCTGTTAAACAGCTGTATGGTCTTGGCCACTGTGTTGCAGCTCAGTTTCAGGGTCTTGGCAATCTATGTATAGCCTAGGCCATCCTTATGTAGAGCAACAATTCTTTTTTTCAGATCCTCAGAGAGTTCTTTGCCATGAGGTGCCATGTTTTACTTCCAGTGACCAGTATGAGAGAGTGAGAGCGATAACACCAAATTTAACACACCTGCTCCCCATTCACACCTGAGACCTTGTAACACTAATGAGTCACACCGGGGAATGACACCAGGGAGGGAAAATGGCTAATTGGGCCAATTTTGGATATTTTGACTTAGGGGTGTACTCAATTTTGTTGTCAGTGGTTTAAACACTAATGGCTGTGTGTTGAGTTATTTTGAGGGGACAGCAAATTTACACTGTTATACAAGCTGTATACTCACTACTTTACATTGCAGCAAAGTGTCATTTTTACTTCAGTGTTGTCACATGAAAAGATATAATAAAATATTTACAAAAATGTGAGGGGTTATACAGTATGGGAGATATTGTATAAGCTGCCACTGCTGATCTTTCAAACTGAAATTGTTATCTGCCTGGCTGCTATTCTGATCCAATCTTTTTGGTCCTCAGACAAGTCTGCAGGTCACATGGTCTGAGTTCACCTTGACTTTACTGATCAGCAGGGTTGTCCTGGGTGAATGACACACTGAAACGTGTCGGGTGAAGCCTTACACGCTAACGCCATGCTGCTGTCTCTGATTCTTAGAGTGGCGGCCATCAGAGTACTGGCTCGTACACACTATAGGAAAATAAAGAGATAATTTTCGCCCGAGGAACGATCATAGGATTTTCTGATAGGGTGTACACAACTTTGGACAGCCAAGTCCAACCTTCCAAGCGAAAATTTCCGAAGAGACAAACTCAAACATTTTTCTCGTACTGGAACAGAACGAACGATTTTCCTTTAATGTGTACCGTTTTCATATGTTTTTCGTATGAGAAATATCAGATAAGAAAGACTGCGTATGATCAGAAACAAGAAATAAATAACAAAAAGCATTTGTTGCACGAGGATTTTCGTACATTATTTCTATCCTCGGTTCCGATTTGCTGTGAAACATCGAGGAAAACCGGCCGATCGTTCGCCCAATTTTCTCATAGTGTGTACGGGGCTTAAGTCCAACTGCACTTGTTTATGCTCCATGTGGGTTTTATGTGAATAGTTTTTTTAGCACCTAAATCATATATTTTTTATGCACTTTATGTAGATATTCTTTGTATGCACCTTATGTAGCATGGTTTATTACGTTTATTGTATGCTTTATATAAGCGCTGCACTACTTCTTTGATTCGTTTAGTAGATATGGTCATCGGTTCCAGCTGACTGCAGAAAGTGATGTGCTGTGATTCCAGTGTGCACATGCAGTGCCGGATATATAAGGGGGCAAAAGGGCCACTGCTCTGGGCCCCCTGACAGAAGGGTCCCCCCCTCTATACAATAATATTTTAAAACAATATAAAAAAATTATATAAAATGATAAGGAAATAATAAATAAAATGTATAATATTACAAAACTGCTTTCTTTTGAAAAATGTTTCTTGGGAAGTATTATTTGGTGGGCTTCATCTGTAAAAGTTTTTTATTCTGGACTGCTATATTGCATTGTTTTTAGAATGAATTTTGGCAGCTCGAGCGAACTACACACAGAGTGCTATCACTGCATGTGTATATCTGCACGCATGACCTCAAAATGACACTGTCATGTGTCATGCATTTTAAAAATGTGTGACTGATATTGAGAATTTAAATCAACTCTGTGTATGAGGGTCCCCCAGAACCTGAAGTGCCCCAGGCCCCAGCAAGGTCTACATCTAACCCTACACATACAGCCCCACCATTTAAAGCCTAGAGAGAACAAACATGGAAGATTGGGTGAAGATGGAAGTGCTGGGAGCATTCTGTTTAAAAGGTAAGTCTGTTATATTGTGCTAGTATGCAGTGCATACTAGCACATTATGGCACAAGCCTGCAGGGGGCCCTATAAAAAAAAAAAGAAAAAAAGAAAAAAGCATTACCGCTTTAATGTAGCAAATAAAATATTATTCTAACCTACCTTATTTTTCAACAGCCCATTCTGTCCAATGACTTTATCAAACAGATGCTTCCCAACATGAACATCAACAGCAGACAAGGGGTCATCTAACAGATAGATGTCTGCATTGCTATACACAGCTCTCGCCAGGCTGACTCGCTGCTTCTGACCACCACTTAAGTTCACACCCTGAATACATAAAAAATACAAAAGTAAAGATAAGTAATCACATTGTAAAACTTCATAAACCTTATACATTCTCTTAAAAATTCAATTGAATTTAATTTTTTGCGATCACAGGTTCATCCCCTCTCATCACCATGCTAGTAAAAATGTTTAAATAAAACGCTGCCGTTTTTATAACATACCTTATTTTTAGACACTGTGATATCATCACTGGGTCTCTGTGCTCCTCTATGCAATGTAGGCAGATTACAGCTGAAAAAAGGGGCCTGCCAGGGTGCTATACATAGCTAACAAACAACTGGCCACTACCCTCACCTATAACTGGCCTTCACTGCAAGGAGTACATAGAAGGGCAACCTATGCAAAACAAAACCTGAAAATTCCCAGCTCAATTTACCAGCCAGTCTGCTACCAACTGAATTAACAGTCAAAATGCTTTGACAGTTGGATATCAGTCTGGAGGAAGGGGCATTCCTAAGCAGGGTGTATTTGCATGCAGACTGCCTAGGTACTGTCTAGATGTAATGATGAGCCTCCATGACTGAGAGAACTAAAATCCAATGAATAAAAGGGACAGTCAGACTGCTATCACTGATTGCTGCAGATTCTAATACACACTGTGGGAAGCTCACAGTGTGCAGAGAATATAAGACAGGAACAGCATACGTTCCCCCTTGACAGCAGCAGATGCCCCCTCCACCCATCTTCCCTAGACAATGGCAGAAGCCCCTTGCTGATCAACCTTGGTAGAACAACTTTGGCAAATGGGAATTCTTTTTGCAAGCTGCTTTTATTTCTCTAGAGTTAGAGGTAGATCTACATTTAAGGGGATTCTATGCATTAACATAAAAAAAACCTTCTGTGTGCAGCAGCTCCACTCAGCCCCCCTAATACTTACCTGAGCCCGTCTTTATCCAGCGATGTTGCAGGAGTGTCTAAAATGCTCGGGACTCCCCTCCTCATTGGCTGAGACAGCAACGCAGTGCGATTGGTTCCCACTGCTGTCAATCAAAATAATTTAGCCAAGCAGGACAGAGAGGGGGTGGGGCCAGGTCATGGCTCTGTGTATGAATGGACACAGGGCGCTGTGACTCAGCTCAGGTGCCCCCATAGCAAGCTGCTTGCTGTGGGGGCACTCAACAGGAGGAAGGGGCCAGAAGCATAGAAGAGGGACCCGAAAAGAGGAGGATATGGGCTTCTCTGTGCAAAACCAACTGCACAAAGCAGGTAAGCATAACATGTTTGTGATTTATTTATTTATTTTAAAAACAAGACTTTACAACCACTTTAAGGAAAGTACTTTGAATGATGCTTTGTCAGCAGGCAGATTATACCCGTACTGTATGTTTAATTGCCATCTGTAACCCTAGAAAAAAAAATTGATCCAGTTCCCTTAAATTATGATGTACAGCACAGTGCTTGTGCTGTGTAATTTGGCCCCCTGTATCACTTCAAAAACCTGGCTGATCCTGCCAGCTTCTACCCTCCCCTCTGTATACTGACCATGGTGTATCATGGCTGCTGAACCCTGACACTGTGGTCAGTGTACGTGCCTCCATCATCCCAGCTGCTACAAGTCTGTTATCTTTACACCATCCAGCTCTGCTTTATAAAAAAAAAAGCTGATTTCCACCTGTTTTCACAGCGCCTATCGGCGCTCACGTGACTCCCGGCTCTCTTCTTTTTTCCTCCCCGCCTCCCCAGCTGACGCCAGAGGAATTTCTCAGCCCCGCCCGCTGGAGATGTCAGAGGGGAAGAGGAAAGAGCCACGTGAGCGCAGATAGGCGATGTGAGAACAGGTAGAAATCTGCATTTTTTTTTTTTTTTTATAAAGCACAGACACTAGGATACAAGTTGTAATCTAACAGAGGGGTGGAGTAAAGATAGCATAGCGGCTTAACAACCACATTAGGAATTCAGCAACTTTGCAAAAAGTGTAGGCACATTATGACTTATGTCCAATTAGGTGCATGTCACCTCTGTGGCTTATCTCTAAAACTTATATGTGACAGGTTTATTGCATGTCCAGAGGATACACTCAGGGCTGTGAGAGGACAGAAGCACACTTAGCAGCTCTGCTCACCCCTCCCCTCCGCTGCCCATTCACAGAAGCCTTTGTATTTTGTGAATGAGTTCCTTCTGCTATTGAAGAAACTGAGTCGGAGCTCTGGAAGTTATCCTTCTGGAGCACTAAACCTGTCCAATGTAAATAACAGACATACGTCTGCCGGGTGCCTCCTTGACTCATGGTATGCAGGTATGCCTGCAGTTTTTACGAATTCCTGGGATTCAGCTTAAAGGTAATACACTCGTATTGTAAGGAGTATAGTCTTACCCTCTCTCCAATTTCAGTTTGGTCTCCATGTGGTAAGAGCTCCAGATCGGGAAGTAGGGCACAGGCTTCTAGGACTCTCTCATAATATGGTTTATTGAAGGCCTGTCCAAAGAGAATGTTCTCCTGAAACAATGCATTCTGTATCCATGCTTGCTGCGTTACATAGGCCACAGAGCCCTGTTTGTGGAGAAAAAGAAAAACTGAACTGGAACATCACCACTAAAATTTACGTCAAAGTGGCTGACTTTCCTCATAAGAGAGTAGAGAACAATATGTAGACCAGGGGTGTCAAACCCACAACACTCATGCAGTCCTATAGAGCAGTGGTCCTCAACTCCAGTCCTCAGGGCCCACTAACAGGCCAGATTTTAAGTATTACCTTGGGGAGATGCAGACTAAAGTACTGCAATCACTGAGCAGCAAATTATATCACCTGGGGATGTATTTCAGTTATCTTGAAAACCTGGCCTGTTAGTGGGTCCTGAGGACCAGGGTTGAGGACCACTGTTATAGAGTGTAGCATGCCACCTGGGCCTGTTTGGAGGGACGCTGGGGATGCCTTGCAATCACAGCAGCCACAACGGCCATCACAGACAAGCCCAGCCAATGCACGTCTGTGGGGATGCCAGGGATGCCATGCAAGAATAGCAGCAGCGGCAGCCTGCATTATTAAGCCAGGCAAATGCACGTATGGAGGGATGCCTGAGTTGACATGTTTGCAATAGCACCTGGCAGCAGGAAATTCACAGGCCCCAGGCAAGTAAATGCTGCAAGGCTGGATGAAGGAGGTGGTAGGGTGGGTTGTGCTACCCGCATCCCCCCTTTACCTCCCCACACAGCACATGCATAGGCTATGTTCACACTGGTGAGTAGGGCTGGTGTGAATTGTAACAGGACTTCCTCCTGCAACTCTCAGAGAGTAGGTGTGGCTGTCGATCTCATCCACTATAATGACAGTTCGCTGGCAGCTGCACCTATTTGTGGCACTCTGCACAGCCAGCGGTGATCACTACTGGATGGTGCAGGGAGCAGTGAATAGGTGCGGCCGCCTGCAAACTGTCATTTTAGTGAATGGGGTCAGCAGTTACACCTACCCACTGAGAATTGCAGGAGGAACTGCTCATCAGGTACTCTTTTGTTATTTTTTTTAAAAACAGTGTTAAATATCACACTAGTTTTATGTTGCCCTCTTTTACAATAAAAATATTACAAAAAAGTTTTTTTACTCAGATAGGTACAATATCTTTATCAGCGATTAACTTGTGATCCGCCTGATTTTTTCTGCGCATCAGCGATCCCTATTGTTAGTGTATTTTATGTGTGACCCAAGACAATTCCTCTTCTTCCAACGTGGCCAAGGAAGGTCACCCGTGATGTAGACCTAAAAGAAGAATTTCAGGCATGGTATATTTTTACATTGTTCCAGCTTGGACCAATGTAACTTTGTACAGTATATACCATAACATGGCTGATGCCTCGGAAGGCTGGGAATCACTGAAGCAGACACCTCTACTCTAGTGATCTCCACTCACTTCCAGGTCACATGCTAAGCAGCCTGATGCATTGTGAACACAGAAGATAGGCCACTTGGCACAGACACCATTCAGAAAATGCTGTGCATTTTATGAATAAATGCAAAGTGTTTTCTGATTGGTGGATTGCATAATGCCAGCTCCCCCCTCTCCACCTAGCTTTGCAAACCACAGAAGTATTGTATTAATGGTCTTACTTTTCTCTGAATAGTCCCCTCCAATTTGTTCATCTCCCCTAGAAGTGCAGAGAGCAGGGATGACTTCCCAGATCCAACTTGGCCAACAACAGCAACCAATGAGCCTTCTGGAATTTTTAAGTGGAGACTAGACAAACAAATAAATGATACAATGTATAAGCAACATCATTAGGACTCAGTAAGTACTGTATATGCTGTTATACCTGGGACTTGGCACAGTTCAATATTATGAGTTAGTAGGTACGGTGTATGCCTTGCATCCTGGACTTGGCCCAATTTAGAGGAAATGGTTCAAAAACTGTGCTTTTGTACATGAGACAGTGAGCACAGTTCAGCATTTTGACTCAATAAGTACTATATATGCCAACATTGTGCTGTTTATGCTGTTGTATCCTGGACTTGGCACAATTAGGTGGAAATGGTTTAACATTATGGTTCTGAATGTAGGAACCCGAGCATAGTTTACTATTATGCTTCAGAAGGTGCTATACATGCTGTTATATCCTGGACCTAGCACAGTTTAGTGAAAATGGTTCAACATTGTGCTTCTGAACATAGGACCATTGAGAACAATTCACTAGCCAGCTTGATTTTTTAGTTCTCAGTTTGAGTCACACTACAGATTTTAGAAGAATAAGGGACCTGCAGGAGCCGGGAATGCTCTGTCATTACACACATCTCCTGTCTTCCAAATGTATTTCGATTTTGGGATGGAAAGTGCAGTAATTGATTCACCACCAAATTTTAAACAAACCTGCCTTAAAGAAGAACCGCAGTCTGCTTACATATATTGTAATAAAAACATGTGTGCCATTTCGAAGCTTCCCTCCAACCACTTTGCATATTATTATATATATATATATATATATATATATATATATATATATATATATACTCTGATTCTGTACTTGTCAAATATGCTGCAGAAATCCTAAGGGAGCTTCATTGGATTAATACCCCATGGACTATATTGGACTGTATTTTCTTAATGATGTCCTACAGAGATCATTTCTTAGCGCTGCTTACGGATATTAATTTAATATATGTGTTAAGTTGATATGCATTTTGGTTTCATGTTAGGCAGCAGCTGTTCACATAAATCATTATTCATTGTATTGGTGTGCACATGGTGTACTTGGAGTGCAGAAGCGCTGGGTGATTGAGATTTATAATCTAGCTATTATTTTTTCTCAGTCCTTTTTTGCAATATATATATTATTGTTTAGACTTGTTTATCTTGCTTTCACAAGATTTGATTGCAACATTTATTCACTGTATATTTTGTAAACATTTTTTGTTAGGTTTGGCGCAGCTCCACACATACTCATCTTCATTCACCACGCCTCTCTTAGTCCACAAATTGCTGTATGTTTAGGCTTAACTGATAAGCCAAGCTCTCTGCCAGTCACCGTTGTACTGGGGGGAGTTCTGCCCACAAGGATCTCAGATGGAGCATGCCCCAGTACAAGACAGCAAGGCATATATGCATCAATTGGGCGTTGCAGCCCGCCTGTCTTGCAGCTCCATATATGTGTATAGCTGCCATAAACGGCAAGTGAATTTGGTGTCAGTTTTAGAAAATCATGCCTGCAGGTCGTCAACAATCGGTCACAATGCACGACAATTTTCTTACTCTTTCAAGATGGGGGGACCGTTAGTTTCCCACTGGAAGGAAGCAGCACTAAATCCAACCGCGTGATCTGTAATTATTAAAGATGGAAACAGCATACTTTATTAAAGGGACAAAAAAAGAACACAGACAAAATTCTCACTTCACATACAGTATCTCAAAAAAGTGAGTACACCCCTCACATTTTTGTAAATATTTTATTATATCTTTTCATGTGACAACTCTGAAGAAATGACACTTTGCTACAATGTAAAGTAGTGAGTGTACACCTTGTACACCCCTCAAAATAACTCAACACACAGCCATTAATGTCTAAACCGCTGGCAATAGTAAAGAGTACACCCCTAAGTGAAAATGTCCAAATTGGGCCCAAAGTGTCAATATTTTGTGTAGCCACCATTATTTTCCAGCACTGCCTTAACCCTCTTGGGCATGGAGTTCACCAGAGCTTCACAGGTTGCCACTGGAGTCGTCTTCCACTCCTCTATGACAACATCACGGAGCTGGTGGATGTTAGAGACCTTGCTCTCCTCAACCTTCCGTTTTGAGGATGCCCCACAGATGCTCAATAGGGTTTAGGTCTGGAGACATGCTTAGCTACTCCATCACCTTTTTTCCTCAGCTACTTTAGCAAGGCAGTGATCATCTTGGAGGTGTGTTTTGGGGTCGTTATCATGTTGGAATACTGCCCTGTGGCCCAGTCTCCGACGGGAGGGGATCATGCTCTGCTTCAGTATGTCACAGTACAAGTTAGCATTCATGGTTCCCTCAATGAACTGTAGCTCCCCAGTGCCGGCAGCACTCATGCAGCCCCAGACCATGACACTCCCACCACCATGCTCGACTGTAGGCAAGACACACTTGTCTTTGTATTCCTCACCTGGTTGCCGCCACACACGCTTGACACCATCTGAACCAAATAAGTGTATCTTGGTCTCATCAGACCACGGGATATTGGTCCAGTAATCCATTTCCTTAGTCTGTCTGTCTCCTGCATACTGTTTGTGGGCTTTGTGCATCATCTTTAGAAGAGGCTTCTTTCGGGGACGACAGCCATGCAGACCAATTTGATGCTGTGTGTGGCGTATGGTCTGAGCACTGACAGGCTGACCCCCACCCCTGCATCCTCTGCAGCAATGCTGGCAGCACTCATACGTATATTTCCCAAAGACAACCTCTGGATATGAGGCTGAGCATGTGCACTCAACTTCTTTGGTCGACCATGGTGAGGCCTGTAATGAGTGGAACCTGTATTGTTAAACCACTGTATGGTCTTGGCCACCATGCTGCAGCTCAGTTTCAGGTTCTTGGCAATCTTCTTATAGCCTAGGTCATCTTTATGTAGAGCAACAATTGCTTTTTTCAGATCCTCAGAGAGTTCTTTGCCATGAGGTGCCATGTTGAACTTCCAGTGACCAGTATGAGAGAGTGATAGCGATAACACCAAGTTTAACACACCTGCTCCACATTCACACCTGAGACCTTGTAACACTAACAAGTCACATGACACCGGGGAGGGAAAATGGCTAATTGGGCTCAATTTGGACATTTTCACTTAGGGATGTACTCACTTTTGTTGCCAGTGGTTTAGACATTAATGGCTGTGTGTTGAGTTATTTTGAGGGGACAGAAAATTTACAGTTATACAAGCTGTACACTCACTACTTTACATTGTAGCAAAGTGTCACATGAAAAGATATAAAATATTTACAAAAATGTGAGGGGTGTACTCACTTTTGTGAGATACTGTATATTTGTCTAGACTCTATTTATGTTTATTTTGCGTATTAGGACATTGTACTGCACAGTATTTTGCACATTTCAATTTGTTAGCGTGGCACAAAATGACTCATGTATGGCCGGCCTTAAAGTGTACTCATCCTTTCAGCTGTCCTGCTTCACATTAAAATATAAGCAATGTGAAAAAGGCTAAAGTCCCTCCTTAAAAATACTCCCTTTTAACATTTACTTACTTCCTTTGTAATCTGTTTCAATGTTTTCTGGGATGAGTTCTTCACCACAAAGAAAATTTTCCAATCGTGCCAGAGAAACTTTAGTCTAGAAAATATAAGCAGTGATTTATGAGAAGTGGTACATTCAGATCACACCATACAAAAGTCTGAATAATGACAATTACAGCTAATAGGAGCCAGTCAGCTGTTTACTTCCATTTTCCAGAGTGGTTCACAAAAATGATAACCTGAATCTCATTGGTTGCCCTTTCCTCGATTTCTGTAAATCAGTCATAACCAGATGTACACAAAACGTTTTTAGTGATCTTTGTGGTCCGCTTTAAGAAAATGTACTCCACATGTCTAAGGCTAGCTATACACTAAAGCAATCTTCCAGCAATTTCCTTTGATTGCACAAACCAACCTTTTGAATTAATAGATCCCCAAGAGTTTATACTAAAACTGTGAAATGATTGACGCTGTTGGAGGTGGATTGCTTTAAACGGTTTGATCTTTCCTTGCAATCATAGTTTGGATGAAAGTGGTCAAACTGGTCTAGAAATTGCTGTGCATATGGCCAGCATTATATCATTGAAAATTCTGTTGCTTTTAGTCATTTTTACAAAGAATATTTCCAGGTCTCAATTTCTGAAGAAACTCTTTAGCTAAGAAAAAGGGCAGCACTGGGCTATGGAGCCACAACTACTTTGCATGGACACTTAAACTTGGGGTTCCTGGGAGGGCGGGGAAGCATTGTACACATGTGGATCTACCTTACTACCTCAATTTGAGTCGAGATTACTGATGGGATGTCACTGTCACTGAATATGCCCTAAGGGAAGGGGTAGTAAATCTAAAATTCACAAAGGTGCAGTCAGTAAAAAATTTTTGGGAGCAGAGGTCTGAATCTCATATTTGTCCAATTGTCCAATTTGTATTTAGTTCCCCCTGCACATCACAATTTCTTTCAAATAGTATCCTCAGTACCCCCCATTCAAATTACAGTTCTCCCTCTTCCCGTCATAGTTCCCCACCATATTAAATTCCCCCTTTCATGGAGAAGCTTGTTCATCTGGTTAAGGAGACAACTTCTAAATATATAGAAACGTGGTCATGCTGGCATCACTTTAAGACAAAGGTCGAATACTCCCAGCTTCTGATCTAAACCAGGTACTGAACACTCAGGATCTTGACAGAGAAAGAGGAAGAAGCCACCCTACCCCTCTCTCTTATATCCCCGGGGACTTCCCCTACTCCTTCTACTCCTCCCTTACTTTCCCTTTCTTGATATTATTTTGCTGATTTTATTCCCTCACCCACTTTTTTTTTTTCTCTTTCTCCATTTTTATCCTTTTAGTCATACAAACCCACCCTTACCCAAAACCGACTTTTCTCATTAACCTTTATTTTTTAACCCTACCCAAATCTGTTTACCCAGAATCAGTCCCGATCTCTTTAAATCCTGCTTAGGATCTTCCAAATATTGTTATATCGGTTCGATAGGCCAACACTTCAAGCCCCCCTAGAGCCACCTTCCCAGTACCGGTTGCTAGGGGTCCGTTAACTGCAACCACACGGGGATTTACTATTGCCCATCTAACAGGCTATCCAAACGTAAGAGCTAAGAAAGCTGGTCTCAGACTTTCCTTATAGGTTATCAGACGTTATCACACCGAAACACGGACACACACACACTATTTGGATCTTTGCATTTATTTATCATATTTGCACTGTTACAAACATGTTAATATTTTATAAGCGATACAAACAGATCAAAAATTGTCTATATTGACAATTACCTGTTCATTTTTATGCCAGTTAGATACAATTTTTACCTTTTTAAATAAAGCTCTTTTGTGGGGAAAAAAAATAAAAATTGGGAACAAAGTAAAGATTGGAAGTGTGTCCTCCCACCCCAAAACACAGTTTGCTCCCAGTTGGGGTGTCTGGGTGTGAACACCCTTACTGTTAAATTTGCTCTAATACTATATTTTTTATTCAAGTTTAAATGTGACTTATGTTATGTTAATGTAACCACTCAAGGTAACTTCTGCTGTATGTTCTAATGCATATCAGAAAATGTCCTTGTTCTCCTATCATCTTGTATTAATTTTGTGAAAAACCTTAATAAAATATTGAAACATAAAGTCCCCCATTCCCTTTATGTCAGAGTCCCCCTACGTGTCACAATCCCCCCTCTTTTTGTCACAGTTCTTCCTTTACATCAATGTGGCCACCCCCTTTAGCTCCCTTTACAGCAGTGTCCCGAGCCCCCTTTATAACAAAGTCCAGAATCCTCTTTATAGCAGTGTCCTCCCCCCTTTATAGCAGTGTCCTGAGCCCCCCTTTATGGCAGTATCCTGAACCCCCCTTTATAGCAGTGCCCTGAGCCCCCCTTTATAGCAGTGTCCTGAGCCCCCCTTTAAAGCAGTGTCCTGAGCCCCCATTTATAGCAGTGACCTTAAGCAGGCTGATCGGTAAGTTGAGCCGGGAATTTCTTTGGTTTTGTTTTGCAAGCCTTGCCCTTCCATATGCTCCTTGGCGGAAAGGCCAGTTATAGTAGAGGACTGTGGCCATTTGTTTGTAATGGTAAAATATTGGTGAGGGGAGGTTCTGGACACCTTTGCTGCCATTATGTGTGTGCTGGGTGTCCAGTGGGCCCCTGTGTCTTTAGGGAGGTGTTTGCTCCCTCCAGGCACACCTGCCTTCCGCCTATCGATTATAAAGCATGTGCTTCAACTGTGGAGGCTCTCAAAATTTAGAGTAAGGACTACAGATACTGCGGTGCCTTGATGGAGCTCTGCAGTTTACGCATGGTTTTGCAAATGTGTGCAAACAGGACCCCCGTTTTTAATGCACACTGTTAGACAGGTTAATTTGGTTGGTTAGCAGGCATGTCTGTGTGTTGAGCTAGGAATTTCTTTGGTTTTGTTTTGCATGCATTGCTCTTCCATGTGCTCTGTGCTGCAAAGGCCAGTTATAGGTGAGGGCAGTGACCATTTCTTTGTACAGTGACCTGAGCCTCCCTTTATAGCAGTGTCCTGACCCCCCCTTTATGCAATGTCCAGCCCCTTTATAGCAGTGTCCAGAGCCCCCCTTTATAACCATGTCCTGAGCCCCCCTTTATAGCAGTGTCCCAAGTCCCTCTTTATAGAAGTGCCTTTATAGCAATGTCCTAAGCCCCCCTTTATAGCAGTTCCCAGTGTCCTTGCAACCAGTCACCCACTTGCCGCTCCTGCCCACCACCCTGTCCTCAGTAGGGTTGAGCGGACACCTAGATGTCCGTGTTCGACGGGTTCGGCCGAACTTTAAAAAAAAGTCCGGGTCCGTGTCCCGGACTTTTACCGAACTTTTCCCGGACACCGAACCCCATTGAAGTCAATGGGGACCCGAACTTTAAGGCACTAAAATGGCTCTAAAACACCAAAGGAAAGGGCTAGAGTGCTGCAAATGGCAGCAAAACGTAATTAAGAGCATGGCAAGTGCTCTGCAAACAAATGTGGATAGGGAAATAACTTAAAACAACAAAAAAAAACTGAAAAATAAAACAATGTTCTTCTTCATCTCTGAAGGACGAGGCCCATATGGAGTAGGAGGGAGGTTGAGGTGGTGGTGGATGTGGCGGTGACATAGGCGTGCGCACAGGGTGTGCTGGGTGTGCCTGGGCACACCCTAATCACCTAGGGCACATAGCATTGCCAGTGAGGAGATGGGAAAGATCTCCCTGGGACCTGCTCTGCTCTATTTCTCCTTGCCTACAGGTACATGGCCCCGATACATTACTCTCCCTGCTGGCAAACACATGCATGTGTATTTCAACTTTGGGGTGCACACCTTAATGCAATAGGCTGCGCACACCTATGGGCGGTGTAGGTGGAAGCGGCGGTGGAGGAGGACCAGGGCCGGATTAACAGCATCACACGTACCAACACAGACTATCCCCCAATTTAACTGATCCCCAAAGGTTTTTGATTAAATAGCGGAATAGAAAATATGATCCAAAAAAAGTGTATGTATATCACACGTACACAACCACACTAGGCCCCAATTACTATTGTTTGTACCCCTAAAAGGCTAGATGAGGAGTAGGGGGGGTATGGAACAGGCAGCACCCTCAAACCTTCAGAAGTATGAGATGAACCCCAACAACTTGGAAAGGTGGATCTCTCTCACACGTACCAACACAGACTATCCCCCAATTTAACTGATCCCCAAAGGTTTTTGATTAAATAGCGGAATAGAAAATATGATCCAAAAAAAGTGTATGTATATCACACGTACACAACCACACTGGGCCCCAATTACTATTGTTTGTACCCCTAAAAGGCTAGATGAGGAGTAGGGGGAGTATGGAACAGGCAGCACCCTCAAACCTTCAGAAGTATGAGATGAACCCCAACAACTTGGAAAGGTGGATCTCTCTCACACGTACCAACACAGACTATCCCCCAATTTAACTGATCCCCAAAGGTTTTTGATTAAATAGCGGAATAGAAAATATGATCCAAAAAAAGTGTATGTATATCACACGTACACAACCACACTAGGCCCCAATTACTATTGTTTGTACCCCTAAAAGGCTAGGAGTAGGGGGAGTATGGAACAGGCAGCACCCTCAAACCTTCAGAAGTATGAGATGAACCCCAACAACTTGGAAAGGTGGATCTCTCTCACACGTACCAACACAGACTATCCCCCAATTTAACTGATCCCCAAAGGTTTTTGATTAAATAGCGGAATAGAAAATATGATCCAAAAAAAGTGTATGTATATCACACGTACACAACCACACTAGGCCCCAATTACTATTGTTTGTACCCCTAAAAGGCTAGATGAGGAGTAGGGGGGGTATGGAACAGGCAGCACCCTCAAATCTTCAGAAGTATGAGATGAACCCCAAAAACTTGGAAAGGTGGATCTCTCTCACACGTACCAACACAGACTATCCCCCAATTTAACTGATCCCCAAAGGTTTTTGATTAAATAGCGGAATAGAAAATATGATCCAAAAAAAGTGTATGTATATCACACGTACACAACCACACTAGGCCCCAATTACTATTGTTTGTACCCCTAAAAGGCTAGATGAGGAGTAGGGGGGGTATGGAACAGGCAGCACCCTCAAACCTTCAGAAGTATGAGATGAACCCCAACAACTTGGAAAGGTGGATCTCTCTCACACGTACCAACACAGACTATCCCCCAATTTAACTGATCCCCAAAGGTTTTTGATTAAATAGCGGAATAGAAAATATGATCCAAAAAAAGTGTACGTATATCACACGTACACAACCACACTGGGCCCCAATTACTATTGTTTGTACCCCTAAAAGGCTAGATGAGGAGTAGGGGGAGTATGGAACAGGCAGCACCCTCAAACCTTCAGAAGTATGAGATGAACCCCAACAACTTGGAAATGTGGATCTCTCTCACACGTACCAACACAGACTATCCCCCAATTTAACTGATCCCCAAAGGTTTTTGATTAAATAGCGGAATAGAAAATATGATCCAAAAAAAGTGTATGTATATCACACGTACACAACCACACTAGGCCCCAATTACTATTGTTTGTACCCCTAAAAGGCTAGGAGTAGGGGGAGTATGGAACAGGCAGCACCCTCAAACCTTCAGAAGTATGAGATGAACCCCAACAACTTGGAAAGGTGGATCTCTCTCACACGTACCAACACAGACTATCCCCCAATTTAACTGATCCCCAAAGGTTTTTGATTAAATAGCGGAATAGAAAATATGATCCAAAAAAAGTGTATGTATATCACACGTACACAACCACACTAGGCCCCAATTACTATTGTTTGTACCCCTAAAAGGCTAGATGAGGAGTAGGGGGGGTATGGAACAGGCAGCACCCTCAAATCTTCAGAAGTATGAGATGAACCCCAAAAACTTGGAAAGGTGGATCTCTCTCACACGTACCAACACAGACTATCCCCCAATTTAACTGATCCCCAAAGGTTTTTGATTAAATAGCGGAATAGAAAATATGATCCAAAAAAAGTGTATGTATATCACACGTACACAACCACACTAGGCCCCAATTACTATTGTTTGTACCCCTAAAAGGCTAGATGAGGAGTAGGGGGGGTATGGAACAGGCAGCACCCTCAAACCTTCAGAAGTATGAGATGAACCCCAACAACTTGGAAAGGTGGATCTCTCTCACACGTACCAACACAGACTATCCCCCAATTTAACTGATCCCCAAAGGTTTTTGATTAAATAGCGGAATAGAAAATATGATCCAAAAAAAGTGTATGTATATCACACGTACACAACCACACTGGGCCCCAATTACTATTGTTTGTACCCCTAAAAGGCTAGATGAGGAGTAGGGGGAGTATGGAACAGGCAGCACCCTCAAACCTTCAGAAGTATGAGATGAACCCCAACAACTTGGAAAGGTGGATCTCTCTCACACGTACCAACACAGACTATCCCCCAATTTAACTGATCCCCAAAGGTTTTTGATTAAATAGCGGAATAGAAAATATGATCCAAAAAAAGTGTATGTATATCACACGTACACAAGCACACTAGGCCCCAATTACTATTGTTTGTACCCCTAAAAGGCTAGATGAGGAGTAGGGGGAGTATGGAACAGGCAGCACCCTCAAATCTTCAGAAGTATGAGATTGTGTTCACTGTACCCCACAAAGATTGAGTTCACTGCACCCCACAATGATTGTGTTCACTGCACCCCACAAAGATTGTGTTCACTGCACCTCACAAAGATTGTGTTCACTGTACCCCCCAAAGATTGTGTTCACTGCACCCCACAAAGATTCTGTTCACTGTACCCCACAAAGATTGTGTTCACTGCACCCTAAAAGGATGTTGTTCACTGCACCCCACAAAGATTGTGTTCACTGCACCCTAAAAGGATGTTGTTCACTGCACCCCAAAAAGATTGTGTTCACTGTACCCCCCCAAAGATTGTGTTCACTGCACCCCACAAAGATTGTGTTCACTGCACCCCAAAAAGATTGTGTTCACTGTACCCCCCAAAGATTGTGTTCACTGCACCCCAAAAAGATTGTGTTCACTGTACCCCCCAAAGATTGTGTTCACTGCACCCCACAAAGATTCTGTTCACTGTACCCCACAAAGATTGTGTTCACTGCACCCCAAAAAGATTGTGTTCACTGTACCCCCCCAAAGATTGTGTTCACTGCACCCCACAAAGATTCTGTTCACTGCACCCCACAAAGGATTTTGTTCACTGCACCCCAAAAAGATTGTGTTCACTGCACCCCAAAAAGGATTTTGATCACTGCACCCCAAAAAGGATGTTGTTCACTGCACCCCAAAAATGATTTTGTTCACTCCACCCCAAAAAGATTGTGTTCACTGCACCCCACAAAGATTGTGTTCACTGCACCCCAAAAAGATTGTGTTCACTGTACCCCCCAAAGATTGTGTTCACTGCACCCCACAAAGATTCTGTTCACTGTACCCCACAAAGATTGTGTTCACTGCACCCCAAAAAGATTGTGTTCACTGCACCCCAAAAAGGATGTTGTTCACTGCACCCCAAAAAGGATGTTGTTCACTCCACCCCAAAAAGATTGTGTTCACTGCACCCCACAAAGATTGTGTTCACTGCACCCCAAAAAGATTGTGTTCACTGCACCCCAAAAATGATTTTGTTCACTGCACCCCAAAAAGGATTTTGTTCACTGCACCCCAAAAAGGATGTTGTTCACTCCACCCCAAAAAGATTGTGTTCACTGCACCCCAAAAAGATTGTGTTCACTGCACCCCACAAAGGATTTTGTTCACTGCACCCCAAAAAGATTGTGTTCACTGCACCCCAAAAAGGATGTTGTTCACTGCACCCCAAAAAGGATTTTGTTCACTGCACCCCAAAAAGATTGTGTTCACTGCACCCCACAAAGGATTTTGTTCACTGCACCCCACAAAGATTGTGTTCACTGCACACCAAAAAGGATTGTGTTCACTGCACCCCAAAAAGATTTTGTTCACTGCACCCCAAAAAGATTGTGTTCACTGCAGCCCAAAAAGATTGTGTTCACTGCAGCTCACACACAGAAAAATGGATGTGGATCACTGACACCTGCCTATCTCCAATCCCACACCACACAGCAATATCGATTGTAGTTTGTAGAACACAGTTTCCCTAAAATTCAGCAGACTCTGTCCCTAACAGGATTGAGAAGAGATCGTAGATCAGGATTGAGTGCAGATTCACCCCACCCCCCACACAGCAATATCGATTGTAGTTTGTAGAAGACACTGACCCTATAATTCAGCAGACTCTATCCCTAAAATGCCTACAACTCGCCCTGCCTAAACACTCCGACCTGTCCCTCAATTCTATCCGGACACAAATGGTTTTTTCCTGCCTATCTTTCCCTAATCAGCAGCCAGCACGTTGATGTGTGCTCTGTCCCTGATATAAGCAGCATAATGACGCCGCTGCGGCTGCCTCGAACTTATAAAGACTTGGTCACATGCTTCAGACGGCCAATCACAGCTACTAAGACATTTGCAGGCATGGCTGGGATGGCTTAAGGCACACCAGTTAAACGATTGTTGATTGGCTGTTGAAAGCCCGCCATGAAAAGAGCGCCAAAGCATGCAAAACCCGGAAATAAAACGACCGAACACGGATTTTTACCCGAACATACAGTAAAGTGTCCGTGTCCGTGTTCGGGTAAAAAAAATCCAATTATTCGGTACGAACACGAATAATACAGTCCGTGTTCGCTCAACACTAGTCCTCAGCCCTGCTGTGAGGATCATATCACAGCAGCTCTGGGGAAAGAAGCAAGAGAGGGTTCTATGTGGAGGCCAGGGCAGCAAGAAAGAGAGACCCAGCTCCAAAATGGCGGGACCGGATGGGACTGTTACTCGGTCCAGATCTGAACCACGGTCCACCATTTAGTAATGCCTGCCCTTGAACTTTGTAGATATTTTAAAGTTGTATGAAACCCTCAATGATTTTTTTAGCTTAGCACACCAAGCACAATAAAATAAACATTTCCCAGTAAATTATTTGCTGAAATTTGTACCCCAGCAGTTTACAATTTTCAGTGCTGCTGGTTCCTGCTATCTCGGTGTTAAACTTGGGACAGTGGTCATGGCACCAACTTAAAATGGAAAATAGCCAAGCATTAAAAGATAAAGTAACTGCATACTCAATTATTAAAACGCTGCATACTCCGTGATTAAAGCAGTAATAGACCCAGAAGCAAACAATTATTAAACTGCAGCTTACTAATTCTTAGATGTGATGGCTGCATTAGATTTTGTTTTAGCTTTTTTCCCTTTATTTTCACCTGGTGATCTGTCCAGTAAGTCTGTTGTTTATCAACATAACAAGCTCTCCTGCAGATGTAGCAGTTTAACACTGACAGGGGTGCTTACAATGATTGGCTTTTACTTATTAATGTAAAACCTTTATCCCAAAAGAAAAAAAAAAAGAAAAAAAAAGGATTGTGTAACTTCAAAGTGAGCTGGAGCTTGGCTTTAATTTGTTAGTGTATCAATATCTGCTGGTACACCTAACACCTCCTTCCCCTTCCAGACTGACAAGACTGATATCCAAAAGTTGCCCCTGTGCTCCTTCATCCAGAGTGGAGGCACCTTAATACAGGAGGTGGTTTACTGGGCAGATCACTAGGTGAAAATAGAGGGGAAGAAGGCCTAAAAAATAAAACTAATGCAGCCATCACATCTAATGTATGGTAAGCGGCACTATTAGAGTTTTGGTTTTGGGTTTATTATTGCTTAAGATCAGCTTCTAAAAGCTCTTAAAAAACATTGAGGTTTCATATCACTTTAAGGCTGCATTCACATGTCAGCTTATAATCGCGGGCAGAACCGCCGCGGTTCCGCCCGCGATTCGGAGATTTATTGCAAATCGCGGGACGCCTAGCGTTGCCCGTTGATTTGCAATAGCCCCCCAAACGCCGAGCGATGTTGCCGCGATTTACGCCCGCCGAATCGCGGCAACATCTCGCAAACAAAATCGCGGGACGCAATACGCCCGCGATTATAAGCTGACATGTGAATGCAGCCTAAGGTGTACCCCATATGTAAACATCTATGCTGCCAATGTTGTTTCTGCTCATATTTGTTTGCTGCATAAATCTTACACCAACAGAAACTGCAGATGCTGAATTTTACAATCATTGGACATAAATACACCCGGGAGATCACTTTTCTTGCCTTCTTGCCTATATAATCATTAGTATATGCTGCATCAGTGTTTGAGCACATTAAAAGTCACATGGGTTTGATGTACTTCATTTTCCTGAACATCAGTTTATCCTCGTGTCTCTGGGATTCATGTTCAAATAGTGAAATTAGGAGCCTTATAGTACACATGGGTTTGTTGTAGTTCAATTTTCTAGAACTGGGGTCTCCATACTTTCTAATCAAAGGGCCAGTTTACTGTCCTTCAGACTTTGGAGAGGCTGGACTAGGGTCAGCGGGAGTAGAAAATGTCCTGGCATCCAGTGGGAGCACACAATTCCTATCTTTGGTGTCAGTGGGAGTAATAGTGCCCCATCGTTGGTGTCAATGGAAGGAATTCTGCCTCATTGTTTTTGTCAGTGGAAGGAATTCTGCGCCAATGTTGGTGTCAGTGGGAGGAATAGTGCCCCATTGTTGCTGTCAGTTAGAAGACTAGTACCCCATTGTTGCTGTCAGTTGGAGGAATAGTGCCCTTTCGTTGGTGTCATTGGAAGGAATTCTGCCCCATTGTGGTGTCAATAGAAAGATATCTGCCCTATTGTTGGTGTCATTGGAAGGAATTCTGCCTTTATTGTTAGTGTCAGTGGGAGAAATAGTGCCCCATTGTTGGTGTCAGTTGGAGGAATAGTGCCCCATTGTTAGTGTCAGTGGGAGAAATAGTGCCCCATTGTTGGTTTCAGTGGGAGGAATAATGCCCCATTGTTGGTGTCAGTTGGAGGAATAGTGCTTCAAGGACCGGGTAAAGGCAGGCAAGGGCCACATCTGGCCCCCGGGCGCAGTTTGGAGACAACTGTTTTAGACATAAGTCACAGTAATCTACCATTTTTTTTCTTGCACACATTATGTTGTTCTGTATCGTATGAATTGTCGGTTGTGCTTGCTTTTTTGTTTTTAATCTTCAATAAAGTTGTTTGTATATTTGCACACCTTTTTTTTTCGCAAAAAATTTTTTTTTTAAAAAACCCACCAAGCAACACCCCCCGCAACCCTCCCCCACCCCCACCCCGGCACAGCATGGGATAATTGCTTGTTTAAAGGATTAGGGAGTAAATACATAAGGCCGGCCATAGACAGACAGGTTACAGGAAAGAGAATCGTTCAAATACTCCATCAACACAGCCAGTGTTGATGGGGAATCCCTGCCACAAAGCTATTGTGTTCTCCCGGTCGGAGGGGGGGGGGGGGGTCAGAGGAAGCTGTCCACAATTGGAGAACACAGTCATTATTGCTAGCAGCTATAACAGCCGCTTGCAATAATCGCATGTAAAATCCAACAGGCTGGTTGCACCCAAGTGCGTTTTAGGGTGCAGGAAGTCGCATAGTGAAAAAGCACCATGCAATTTCCCTGCAAATGTGTTTCAAAAAGGTGCAGATATCTATTTACCACTTTTCCCGCAGGTACAGTATCCCTTTCAAGTGAATAGGCTGCTGTGCCTGCGCAAACGTGAGACACACCTAAGCCATAGGTGTGAATCTAGCGTTAAGCAAAACTTCACTCTCTCGATCATTGTTGACTATTTTTAATCCTTATGCTACTAGTATTAGTAAATCGCTAGAAAAGTATATCATATTTACTTGTTTTCACCTTTCTTTTTTACATTTCTTCAATGGCTTCCTGGTATATACGCCTAGGCAAATAATGTCATACATTCCAAGAATCTTCAGGAGGGAAGGAGGGGTTTTCTAAGCTAAGCACACCCTCTTGCATGCCTCAGATAAGGGCAGATGGATCCCAGGAAGGAAATGTTACATGAATCATCTGCCCTTACTCAAGATGGGCGCAACTATAAATGCTGGAGGTGTTTTTCAAAGCGTTTTCTCAATAAAATAAAGCATGGAGACATGGATGGGTGAGTTTGCTTTGAATATTAAAAATGAATTAAAGGATACGTCCACCCTAATACTAAAATCCCTGCATCTATAGATCTCCATGATCTAACACTAACATATCTAGCCCTGTAAAGAAGAAATCAGTATACATACCTTTTTTGAAGCCGTCATGACCCGATCTTATGCTGAGCTGTCAGCCACAGCTTTGCTGTGTAGGCGGGGGCAGAGGACACAGCCAACAACGGAAGCCCCATAGTAAGTCTATGAGTGACGTCACTTCCTAGGCATTTCACAGCCGTTGTCAGCAGTGTCCTCTGCAGAGCTTCCCTCACTAGAGACCGGGTCGGATCGACTTAAAAAAAAGGTATGTATACTGATTTCTTCTTTACAGTACTAGATATGTTAGTGTTAGATCGTGGAAATCTCTAGATGCAGGGATTTTGGTTTTAGGATGGACTTATCCTTTAAATAGCATTTTAAATTAAATTAAAAAAAACTGTAAAAAAAGAAGCAGTGATATAGTAATGAGGGAGGTGTGGTTCACAGAAGTAAAACACGCCCTGCAAAGCAGTAAGACAGCGCATGATTTTCCTTGATGGTCACATGATGTTACAGGAAATCAGGGCTCAGAATACAATAAATTTTACATTTTTAACAGAAAGGTTCAGATTCCAAGCTGCCATGGACTAGGTAAGTGAGAGAGACAGAATACAAAGCAAAAGGAATATACTGACCTGCACTACTGATGAGATGACTGTAGGCAGATCGAACAATGGAAGTCGCAGAATGTTAAAGAGCGATATTGTTGTAAAAACCTTTGATGCAGTCAGAATGGAATCTTCATTTATCAGGAAATATACTCCAAATGTGGCAATGGAGACCTTGACAATAAAAGAAGTGAAATGCTGTGTGTTATATAGATTGCACATCACAAAAAAATGTAGAAAAAAAGTATCCAAGTCAGACTGTAAAATACATTAAAACATAACGTGATATTTGCAGAATTGTAGAAGACTGATTTCTTTGTATATTCAACTCTTCTATTTTTTTATTTTTAATTGTTTTACAAAAAAAATATTTTGTGCTTAATTCTGTATAAAGTGGGCAGGACATATGGGGGCAGGGGAGAACTCCAGGTTTACTTTCACGTTAAGTAGTTGTTTGGCTGAGCTGATCCAAATGACCTATTTCCAAACTGATGTGCCTGCTGTCAGCACTGTATAAACTGTATGCAGCATCAGCTACACATTGTATAGTATGCGTGTCATGTCAGCAGTGGTAGACACAACTTTCTGTCTGCTGCTGGGACAAAATGTTGGGCTGAGTGCTTTCCAGCCATTTACAGGAAGCCTTGTATTTTTTTTTATCAATGAATACAAGGCTTCCTCTGATTGACTGAGATGTGTGGGTGAGTAGATGACATCACAATCTCCAGAACATGCCATGTCTCTTCTGCAATAAAATAACTTACCTGCCTGTTTGCAATCCTCTGTAGAATGCCACTGTGCCGGGATCAATGACTCCAGCACATGTGCTTAAGTGATGTCATTCTGCAGCAACCAATCAAGACAGCCAGAGACGGGCACCCAGGAGAAGCCAGGTAGAAGATGCCAGGGTCCTTTGGAGCATCAGACCCATTGGAAAAGAGGTAGTGTTGATGCTTTTAGTTATGCTTTATGTTTATTATCTATATACAGTAAAAAATACAGCTCTCTTTACACTCACTTAAAGCGATTGTAAAGGAAATTTACAAAAAAAAAAAGTGGAATTGCACAGAGTGGCCTTGAACCTCCTCTTCTCGGGTCCCCATCGACACTCCTGGTTCATCCTGTCTGTCCAGTGCCCCCATGGGAAGCCGCTTCCCGTGGGGGCACTCATGTGTGCTTGCTTCCGAGCCACGCTGCTGCATCTATTGACACAGACAGCGGCACTCAGCCCTATCCCCCACTCCCTTGTCACTGGAGTTGGTTGACATGAGCGGGAGCCGAAGTGTAATGCATGCAGTAGCTGGGAAGCAGAGATGCAGCAGGTTTTTTGACATACAGATCACCAGAAAGGTAAGTATGTTACTTCTTCTTTTACAGGTGGCCTATTGAGTCAAAGTGACCCTATGGTAACCGGTCACTTTATGATCTTTATGAGCAGTGCAGTGCTTTCAGCCATGCCACAATAAATAAACCCACAAGTCTCTTTTTTATCAGGTATTTTCAAATCGACATCTATACAGTTACAATACAGTGACAGCACAATAGTATGGCTTACCAGGAAAGGAATGCAGGTGAGTGTCAGCATAGAAAATGTGGTCAGATATCCAGAAGATTTTAGAACATCCATTTCTTTCTCCCTAATTTCACTGACTTTCCTCTGATAAGACGGTTCCCAGGCATACAGCTTCAGAATCTGAAAACATTGTACAGAATTCATATGAATACCATAATACATAACAGAAGGCGGTACCAGAATCTATGGTGGGGAACAAGTCTTAACCTCTCCTCTGTCACTGTTTGACCACTTGCACACTGTATTCTCTAGGACGTCTTTTCTCCTACAGGCGTTTAGCAGCAGAAAAAACTTGGTTTTTGCATGTGTGTTCATGCCAAGCGTTTATCGTGCGTTCATGTAGCTGGCGTTAAAGCATTTTTTTACCCCCAGAATGTTAAGAATTGGCCAAGCGTTAATGCGAATTTAGCCACTTTTGAACAAATGTTCCTCTCCTGAATGTGACTTTGGTTGGGGGGAGGATTCTGCCTCTAAGCTGCTGTACACATCTATAGTGTGCATGGGTACAAAGGCTAACATGGAGGCAAACCTCAAACGCCTGTAAGGCAGTATTTTAAAGCTCAAGTGTGCCTGGACCCTTTTTTTTATTATTTGAAAGATGATGCGACTACTTTTTTTTTTTTTTTTTTTTTTAATAAAATATACAGTGGGGGAAATAATGTTTTGATCCCCTGCAAATTTTGTAAGTTTGCTCACTTACAAAAAAATGAAGGGTCCATCATTTTTATCATAGGTGTATTTTAAATGACAGATAGAATATCAATTAACATTCCAGAAAAAACACATGGAACAAACGTTAAAAATTAAGTTGCAGTTTAGTGAGTAAATTAAGTATTTGATCCTCAAGCAAAACATGACTTAGTACTTGGTGGAGAAACTCTTCACGTCAAGCACAGAGGAAAGACGTTTCTTGTAGTTAGTGACCAGATTTGCACACATCTAAGGAGGGATTTTGGTCTACTCTTCTTTACAGATCTTCTCTAAATCCTTAAGGTTTCTTGGCTGTTGCTTGGCAACTCGAAGTTTCAGCTCCCTTCATCCATTTGCTATAGGATTAAAGTTTGGAGCCTGACTAGACCTTAAAGGAGTTGTAAAGGCATGCATTAAGATAAAAAGCCTTCTGTGTGTAGCAGCCTCCCCAGCACCCCCTAATACTTACCTGAGGTGCCTCCCTTTCCAGCAATGTCCATGAGTCCCTCAGCCGTCCGGGACTCTCCCTTCTGATTGGCTGAGATACAGCCACGGCGCCATTGGCTCACATGGCTGTCAATCAAAGTCAGTGAGCAAATCAGGAGAGAGAGGGGGTGGGGCCAAATGGCAGCTCCATGTCTGAATGGACACAAGGAGCTGCAGCTCAGCTCGGGTGCCCCCATAGCAAGCTGCTTGCTGTGGGGGCACTCAATAGGAGGGAGGTGTTAGGAGCAGCAAAGAGGGACCTGAGAAGAGGAGGATTAGGGCAGCCCTGTGCAAAACTAACTGCACAGAGGAGGTAAGTATAACATGCCTGTTATTTTTTTTTTTTTTAAACGAGACTTTACAATCACTTTAATGACCTTAATCTTGAGCCACTCCTTTGTTGCATTGGCGGTATGTTTTGGGTCATTGTCATGCTGAAAGACCCATCCATGACCCATCTTCAGTGTTCTGGCTGAAGGAAGAAGGTTCTCATCCAAGATTTTACAATACATGGCTCCATCCATTGGCCCCTCAATGCGGCAAAGTCAGTCTGTACCTTTAGCAGAGAAGCAACCCCAAAGCATAATGTTTCCACCTCCGTGTTTGACTGTAGAGATGGTGTTTTTAGGGTCATAGTCAGTACTTTTCTTCCCCCCAAACACAGCAAGTCCCCCTCTTCAAGAAGGCAACATCTAAATTATTGAGAGAAGGATTGGGAGAAAGTGCTGTGGTCAGATGAGAAAAAAATTGAGCTCTTTGGCATTAACTCAACTCGCCATGTTTGGAGGAAGAAAAATGCGTACTATGACCCTAAGAACACCATCTCTACAGTCAAGCGCAGAGGTGGAAACCTGATGCTTTGGGGCTGTCTCTCTGCTACGGTAAAGGTACAGGCCGACTTGCAGCATTGAGGGACCAATGGACGGAGCCATGTATTGTAAAATCTTGGATGAGAACCTTCTTCCCCCAGTCTAAACACTGAAGATGGGTTGTGGATGGGTCTTCTAGCATGACAATGACCCAACACATACCGCCAAGGCAACAAAAGATGGGCTCAAGAAGAAGCACATTAAGGTTATGGAGTGGCCTAGTTAGTCTCCAGACCTTAATCCTATAGAAAATTTATGGAGGGAGCTGAAACTTCGAGTTGCCAAGAGACAGCCAAGAAACCTTAAGGATTTAGAGAAGATCTGTAAAGAAGAGTGGACCAAAATCCCTCCTGAGATGTGTGCAAATCTGGTCACCAACTACAAGAAACGTCTTACCTCTGTGCTGATCAAAAAGAGTTTCTCCCCCCTGTACTAAGCCATGTTTTGCTTGGGGATCAAATACTTATTTTACTCACTAAGCTGCAACCTAATTTATAGCATTTGTTTTTGTGTTTTTTTCTGGATTTTTGGGTAATATCCTGTCTCTATCATTTAAAATACACTTATGATAAAAATTATAGACCCTTCGATTCTTTGGAAGTGGGCAAACTTACAAAATCTGCAGGGAATAAAATAATTATATGTATATACAGTATCTCACAAAAGTGTGTACACCCCTCACATTTTTGTAAATATTTTATTATATCTTTTCATATGACAACGCTGAAGAAATGACACTTTGCTACAATGTAAAGTAGTGAGTGTACAGCTTGTATAACAGGATAAATTTGCTGTAACCCCTAAGTTAAAATGTCCAGATTGGGCCCAATTAGCCATTTTCCCTCCTTGGTGTCATGTGACTTGTTAGTGTTACAAGGTCTCAGGTGTGAATGGGGAGCAGGTGTGCTAAATTTGGTGTTATCGCTCTCACTCTCTCATACTGGTCACTGGAAGTTCAACATGGTACCTCATGGCAAAGAACTCTCTGAGGATCTGAAAAAAAAAAAAGAATTGTTGCTCTGCATAAAAATGGCCTAGGCTATAAGAAGATTGCCAAGACCCTGAAACTGACCTCCAGCACGGTGGCCAAGACCATACAGAGGTTTAACAGGACAAGTTCCACTCAGAACAGGCCTCACCATGGTCGACCAAAGAAATTGAGTGCTCGTGCTCAGCGTCATATCCAGAGGTTATCTTTGGGAAATAGAGGTATGAGTGCTGCCAGCATTGCTGCAGAGGTCGAAGGGGTGGGGGGCAGCCTATCAGTGCTCAGACCACACGCTGCACAATGCACCAAATTGGTCTGCATGGATGTTGTCCCAGAAGGAACTAGTATGAGGCAAATCTGAACTGATCTGCATGCTTGGGCTGGGTCAATGACTTAGATATTAAAGCCATTGGAACAGGATAATAGCCAGGAAAGGCTCGGATTGGCAGCATCCATGGAGCTCAAAGCAGAGGTTTCATTTAACATACTGTACCTATATATTTTTGGAGTAAATGTGAGCCCCCAGAGCATCCTCATATAAACAAAGGTGGAGCATAGAAACTTCAAGCAGATAGTTTTTTGATGGAAAGGACCTTAGGGCTGCAAAAGTGAGCTTGATCATTTATATGCTGAGAACAGTTGTATTGTATCCATTGCACACTTTACAGGCTTGCCCACTGTTCATGCAGGGTGCTGTAGTAAGTTAGGGGAATGGTACCACAAAACAATCATAGGATAATTAGGACTTTTACCAGCACACCTTAGTATAGTCATAATCCAGTCCTTTATTCACATATAGCAAAAGGCATCACAAGCCAACATTTTGGGACCTCACCGGATCCTTTTCTCAAGACATTCTCAAGTGATCGCAAAAGGGAGCCCCAAAACATTGGCCTGTGATGCCGATTTTCCTCAGTTTTACACTTACCTTTATTCCATGCAGGATTTCATTCAGTAACTTGATGCGTAGATCTTTACTCTTCAAATGGCTTTTCTGTAAGAGGAGAAAAGATGTTAAACCTGTAGATGTAATTTGCAACTTAGTAGCACTAGAAAATCATTAAAGTGTATGTGGACCCGATGATGAACTCTATGCGCCCCTTATACCATTAGAAAAAGTATTTTGATGTATAGTATTTGTTGAATGGGTACAAAAAAATTACCTGTTGATTCTCAGTATTATGAGGATGAGGCAGAGGCGCCTTGTAGACCTAACACTTCCTGTCCTAGGGTGACAACCCTGCTCCTTCATAAATGCAGTATAGCAAGTGAGAGTTGTCATCTTGTCACTGCACCTGCAATGCACTTGATTTTTTTATTTTTCTCTACACATTTGTATCACCTGCGCTGTATATGTCTTTTTCACTTTGTAGGGTGGGGGTTTCCAGGCCTACTCTAAATTCCTAAATTCTAGGGGGAGGATATGTGGCCCTTAGGTTTCTTCCTTCCTTGCCTAGAAAGGGGGGGGGGGGGAGTCTCTTCGAGAGAGCCCCTCACCTTCTACTCGTTGGTTAGCTTCAGCTGACAATGAGGAGTGGGGTCTGACGGACCTTTTGGCTAGGTGGACCTAAGTGTGACTTGCTCCTGTCAGCAGTTTTCTGTTCTGCTGATCAGGGAAGAGTCCTTCCTCTTCAGGAAGGAACCGTAGGACACAACTAAGTGCACTTTTTTTGTTTGTATTCACACAGACTTTTTAGTTCACTTTTGGTGTTTTGTTTTTCCGTATCCACCATGGGCTTGAAGCAAAAAACTAGAGTGAGCGTTGTCACCCTAGGACAAGAATTGTGCTACTGGCAGGATCATTAGGTGAAATTAAAAGGAATAAAGACTGACATATGAAAAACGGATGCAGCCACCATATCTAAGGACTGGTACGCTTCGAAAAATAAAAGCGGTTGTAAAGGATTTTTTTTTTTTTTTTTAATTAAAATAATAAACATGTTATACCTACCTGCTCTATGCAATGGTATTCTAGGCTCCTTCTCTCAGATGGGCACAGCACTGGATCAAGATAGACCTCAGGTAAGTATAAAGGGGAGGTGAGGGGGCGATACAACTAGTGAGGTATTTTTTATCTTAATGCAGGGAATGCAGAGAAGTGGTTGCAAACCCTTAGGGCTCTTTCACACGGGCGTTCCTTTTTTTTTGCCCGATCAGGTCCTTTTTTTTTGTAACGGACACGAGTGACACTTGTGTCATCCGGTCCGTATGTCCGTTTTTCATCCCATCCGTTTGCGGATGAAAAACTGACATAATGCATGTCTATGTAAATACGGATGTCAGCGGATGACACCACTGACATCCGTTTTTGGGTCCGTTCAGTTTTTTGAAAGGAAGAAAAAATAGGTTTCTCTTCCGTTCAAAAAAACTGAACTGAACTGAACTGACAAAAAACGGATGTCAGCGGATGATCATCCGCTGACATCCGTATTTACATAGAGATACATTATGTCCGTTTTTCATCCGCAAACGGATGGGAGGAAAAACGGACATACGGAACGCCCGTGTGAAAGAGCCCTTACATATACTCCTTAAAGTGACTTGCCTCAGGTGATACACAGAGATTAAACAAATTCTCCTACATAAGTTGTACCTGTTTATCTGCAGTGGAATCTACTCTACAGCCCTTCAAGTTCCAGAGTTTATACAGCTTGTCTGAGTTTTCAGAAAGCAAGGGTGGGGAGCTGAAATTACACTATGCAGAACTGAGTTAGAATGCTCAACTGCAAGGGAACTTTTTTTTAATCCAAGAGTTCAGTTTTTAAAAATGTGTGATGTGTTGACCCTCTTTAAAACCAATAACCCTCCAAATAAATATTCTTTAACTGTACCTTCAGCTGTTTCACTTTACCGGCAATGTAAGCATTCAAAGGTATGACCAGTATCAGCACAGCCACACCAGCCAGCACGGATGGCCCGAGCTCCTGCCACAGGAAGATGATGGCCATGAGGATCTGGAAAGGGGCTGACCACAGCAAATTAATGTTCACTGTCAGGTCCATGAGCTGCTGGGCATCTGAAGACATCAAATTTACCAATTCCCCCGTTGTAAATTTCCTACGAGTAGAGCTGGCCAAGTTCAACGACTGAAAAGAAAGTTAGAAAATGTGACCTAACAAAAACATCTCAAAAGAGTTTAAATTTGACCAAAAAATGGTATATAAAATGTTTAAGGATGAAAACACCTCTACTGACCACAATACATTACATTACACCAATACCAGTTTCCAAACACAACTCTGAAAATACTCGCTACTTAGAAATAAGGTATAGATTGTTTTCAGTGAGCAAATATTTGCTGTATTAATTCACTTTTTTTAAATGCTACTCGCATTTTTACAAAATTTCCAGTAACTTTTTTGTTTATTAAAGTGTAACTAAATGCAACCTTTTTTTTTGTTCCCCATTTTGAATAGGGAAGGGGTGGGTATAACCCCTGTCCGTATCTTCCATCGTCAGAATACACCGATCAGGGTTACAGTCGATTGGCTGCACCATTCATGAAAAGTCAATCGATAGATCAACTTCTTATGAACAGGAACAGCCTTACATAGATAGAAAATCATTCAGTTCCTTCTGAACTGGCCAAAGTTTGATCCATGTATGGCCAGCTTAAGCCAGACAACTAATAGGTTGCATTGTGAGAAGGAACACTATAGCACAACTATTAGGTAGCACTGCAAACCATGAAGTAAGTATATATAATGAGCAAACATGGCTGCTCCCATTTCAATATAAAAGTTACAAGCTATACATAGAAAAAAACAAAAATAGATTAAGACAAATAAATACTATTATTGAAGTTAGGTTAATCTCCTTTACATACATATTTAAAAATAATAATTGAAAATACTATACATTCTGTTTAAAGGGGATCCCATGCCTCTAACAGTCAAGTCCACAAAGTAGACCTGTGTGTGACTGCGGTTCCTTCTTCAGAATAAATGGCTAAGCCATTTTTAACCAGGATAAAAAAGGATTCCCATGATGAAAATAAATTCCACTGTTTTGCTGTACTATCAATCACATTCATCCTTTCTCTTTAAAGTGGAAGTAAAGTCTATTTTTGCACTTGTACCTACAGGTAAGCCTATAATAAGACTTACCTGTAGGTACCATGAATATCTCCTAAACCTGCATGGTTTAGGACAGAAATTCTCAAACTATGGCCCTCCAGCTGTTCTAAAACTACACATGCCATGAGGCATTGCAAAAATCTGACATTCCCAAACATGACTAGGCATGATGGGAATTGTAGTTCCTGAACAACTGGAGGGCCATAGTTTGAAGACTCCTGGTTTAGGAGATATTTACACTGCATGCAGCTGGTGACGTCGCCGGTGCATGTGCTCTGAAAGGACAGCATAGGACAGCATACCCGTGCAGTCCCTTCAGAGCCCCGTGCCGCGGTCCGTGGCAAATCAGACTGCCTGAGCACTCGAACCTGGAAGGAAGACCAGGTGAAGATGGAAGCTCTGTCAGTGGTGATGACGTGCTTTAGGAGGGCTTCGTTCTAAGGTAAGTATTTTATAATGTGCTAGTATGCAATGCATACTAGCACATTATGCCTTTACCTTGCAGGGTTTAAAAATAAATAAAATTGTGCGGTTTACTACTTCTTTAAATATAATCTGGCAGGGTGTTAGGTCTTACACTACATATTATATGCTTGCATATTGCAAGGAAAGAAACTAAAAATATTAAGGTGAGAGATTTTAAATAGCTAAAATTCATTTAAATAAATGCCCTATTTTCCAACTTTTTTTGAGCAAGTCTTTATAATGAAATACAGGAATTGATTTACTAAAGGCTGTGCACTTTGCCAGTATAGTTGCTTCAGAGTTTAGTAAATGAAGAAAAGCTGTGCTGACTTCCATCATCCAATCATGTGCAAGAAAAAACGGAATTTTTGTAAAATCTTACCGTAAAATTCCTTTCTCTGAGTCCTCCGACAGTCGCCGCCACTTCATAATCTTCACTAATGGGGTAATTGACCTTTGCTCCGCAGGAGTAGCTAGGCAACAAGATTTGTTAATATCAAAGCTTTTAGCATATCACATCCCTAGGGGGTGGTCCCCTCAGTCAATACCTCCCTGCTTCCTGATTTCTCAACTCAGTTTCAGTAGCATAGCAGTAGAGTACATAAACAAACCCCAAAAGAGGGGCAGGGGCGGCGACTGTCGTTGGACTCAGAGAAAGGAATTTTATGGTAAGATTTTACAAAAATTCCGTTTTCTCTTACGTCCTCCGACAGTCGCCGCTACTTCATAATCTTCACTAATGGGGACGTCCCAGAGCAGTGTAGACATGAGGGGTGGGAAAAACGCAGCCGCGCCTAAAGCAACGCAGTACCCACATCAGAGAAAGGAACCTTACCAAAAGTATGAGAACCAACTGGGCAACAGGAAAACGTGCTCAACAGGAGCAACAACCCAGGAAAAAACAAGTAACCTAGGGGTAAAAACACCCCAACAGCCAAGGACACAAACAAGGGACCCTAAGGCACAGCCGCACTAAGAACTTCACGGCCAAAGGAAGCATCTGCCGATGCCTGAACATCCACCTTGTAGAATTTTGAGAAGGTGTGAATGGATGACCAAGTCGCCGCCTTACACACCTGGGCCACAGAAGCCTGATGACAATAGGCCCAAGACGTACTTAGAGACCTGGTAGAGTGCGCCTTCATAGGGAAAGGAGGAACCCTCCCCTTCAAAGCATAGGCTTGCACAATGGTCTGTCTGATCCATTTGGCGATGGTCGCAGCCGACGCCGTCATGCCCTTCCGAGGACCCTCTGGAAGGACAAATAGAGAATCCGACTTGCGAAAGGATTTTGTCGATGACAGGTAAACCCTGATCGCCCAAACAACATCCAAGGAATGCAAAGCCACCTCCTTTGGATGCTTAGGCTTCGCGCAAAGCGAAGGCAAGACAATGTCCTCATTGAGGTGAAATTCCGAGATCCTCTTCGGAAGAAAAGAAGGGTTAGGTCGTAAGACCACCTTATCCAAGTGAATCACCAAGTAGGGAGAGCTGCAGGACAAGGCCGCCAGCTTCGACACCCTGCGAGCCGAAGTGATCGCCACCAAAAAGGCAACCTTCTTGGACAACAGAGACAACGAGATCTCCCTGATCTTCTCAAAGGGAGCATGCTGTAACACGTACAGAACAAGGTTCAAGTCCCATGGAGGTAAAGGGTCCCTCCGAGGAGGGGCCAAGTGTCGCACCCCTTGAACAAAGGTGCTAACCAAAGAATTAGATGCCACAGGGCGTTGAAAGAGAACGGCCAGCGCAGAAATCTGACCCTTAATCGTGGCCAACGCCAAACGCTGGTCCACGCCCGTTTGAAGGAAAGCCAACACTCTCGATACCGAGTATGAGCGAGGGGAATACGCCCTGGACTCACACCAGGCAAAATACGCCTTCCAAGTACGGTAGTAAATCTTCCCCGAAGAGGCTTTTCTAGCCTTGATCAAAGTGGGAATGACCTCAGGGGAGAGACCCCTATCCTTCAGGACCTGGCTTTCAACAGCCAGGCCGTTAAAGCCAGCGACTGTAAAGCAGGATGGAATATCGGTCCTTGAGACAGGAGATCCTCTCGAAGTGGCAGACGCCACGGAGCGTCGACCGCCAGATTCACGAGGTATGCGTACCAAGACCGGCGAGGCCAGTCTGGAGCCACCAGAATCACCGTGTACGGTTCCGAGGCCAACCTGCGAAGGAGCCTGGACAGCAGCTGAATCGGTGGAAAGGCATACATCAGACGATACTGATGCCAGGACGCCACTAACGCGTCTGAGGCGTCTGCCCGAGGATCGCGCGTCCTTGCCACGAACCTTTCCACCTTGTTGTTTAGACGAGACGCGAACAGGTCCACATCTGGGGAACCCCACTTCGCGCACAACATCTGAAAGACATCCGGGTGAAGGGACCATTCCCCCTGTTCCAGGGTCTGGCGACTCAGATAATCCGCCTGCCAGTTCTCCACCCCCGGAATGTGAACTGCAGATATCGCCGGGACGTGCGTCTCGGCCCAAGACAGAATGTCGGCTACTTCCCGAGCCGCTCGGGCACTCCTGGTGCCCCCTTGGTGGTTGATGTAGGCCACCGCTGTGGCATTGTCCGTCTGCACCCGAACCGGACGGCCCTGAAGCCTTTTCGACCAACGCAGAAGGCAGAGATTTATCGCTCGCAATTCCAGAATGTTGATCGGAAGGGAGGATTCCTCCTCCGACCAAGTTCCCTGGGCGAACACCGATCGCTGTTCCAGAGCAAAAGGAAGTGATGCAATGACTGACCGCCCTATAAAGCCTATGCAGGCTACACAAACATGGCCGCTCGGCTGAGGCATTTTAGGCAATGAGAAAATGGCGCCGACATGTGGCTGTATGATCAATCGCCGCCAAAATGGCGGCGTTTGGCGCCAAAACACCGCGCCGTACCACACAGGGCCGGTCACCATAATTTGCCGCAAAAAAATGGCGAGCCGCAGTAGCGGCCGCCGCACAGCATGTATAAGCCCAGTCTGCCCCATACATCTCACATAGCAGAGCGGGAGAGCCCCCCCGCAGCCCACAGAAAGGCAGCTATTCCACACAGGAATCTGACAGGGAGCTCAGCACATACACAGACATGCAGGGTCACACAGTCACAGACTGACACCCAAAACAGACAGGTCCCCACATAGAAGTGCACTTACCAGTCCGGATGGCGTGGGGAGCCTTCTCCAGCGACCAAACCGCTGTACTGAGGACAGGGAGTGTCGCAGTCAGGACGCAGTGGAACTGCGGTGCGAAACCGCAAATGGCGTCCGGTGAGGTAGCCACCTCACAGGCAGCATCCCTGCAGCGAACAGGGATGGGTCGTTCAATATGCCAGGGAAACCTGAGCTGAACGCTCGATGGCAGGCTGGGGAACCCCTGGCCCTGAGCCCTGGGATCCAGGGTGGCCAGTCCGAGACCCAGCTCCGCATGATCATCTTCATCCGAAGAAACTAAACTAATGCTGAGAAAAAGAACAGCTAAGTAAAAGAAAGAGAAAAATACTTGAAATAAAATCCAAAAGAGAATAGAAGGCTGAGACTGAAAGCCCCAGCACAGGATCAGCCAGCTACTCCTAAGCTAGGCATTAGAAACTGAGTTGAGAATGCAGGAAGCAGGGAGGTATTGACTGAGGGGACCACCCCCTAGGGGTGTGATATGCTAAAAGCTTTGATATTAACAAATCTTGTTGCCTAGCTACTCCTGCGGAGCAAAGGTCAATTACCCCATTAGTGAAGATTATGAAGTGGCGGCGACTGTCGGAGGATGTAAGAGAAATGCTGTTTCTTTTTTTTTTTTCATTGTATGAGATTGGCTATCATAGGCGTGCGCACAGCGTGTGCCAGGTGTGCCTGGGCACACCCTAATCACCCCATGTACATTAACATTATCACTTTTTGTGCTGGTAGGAAGATGGGAAAAATCTCTCTCTTACTGGCTCTGCCGTAAGAGAAGTCTTTAGGCACTTGCCTTTCAATGTGCCGGCAGGGAGATAAATGTCCTGGGGTCATATATATGTAGACACACACAAACACGTGTGTTTGAGCTTTGGGGTGCACACCCTAATTTAATAGGCTGCGCACGCCTATGTTGGCTATTCTTTGCAAAGTAAAGCTTTACCTCATTCACTAATCTCTGTAGCAACTGAATTTACAGACAGCAACTGCACTTGCAAAGTACACAGTCTATTTGCTTTTAGTAAATTAAAGCCATGATGTGTAGTGTACAAACAAAAGAAAGATGCATTAATCTATCATAAGCAGACAAGAAATTAAAGGTGTTGAACTACAGGTAAATGTATTTTTTTACCACAAGATGGTGCTATACAGCACTCAGACACAATTCCCCCATGGTATTTCTGAGCGATTGATAAGAAAAGCATGCAAGAATTTCCATGCTAAATTCAATAGAATGCGTGTCAGAATACTAGTACAGGTAAAGCCTCATGCACAAAGGCATAAAAAAATACCACTTTTACAGGCATCCAGCATTTGTTTGTATTAAGCTTCCAAACGCAGTCTATGTTTGCTTATGTGACCATGCACATTAAAAAAAATAAAAAATAAATAATGCTGAGCCTATTCCCTTGTTTGTACATAATAACATATATATATATATATAATACCAAATCATTCCATATATAGACCTTCATAATAAGTGTACTGGTGATAAAAAATATATACGGTCAAACTTCCATTAATGTCCCAGTTGATATATATATATTTATATATACACACTGCTCAAAAAATGAAAGGAACATTTTGAAAACACATCAGATCTCAATGGGGAAAAATTTCATGCTGGATATATATACTGATATATACTGACTAATGTTTAAGGAACGAAAGTATGAATTCAAAGACACCCCGAAAATCAAAGTGAAAAAATGATGCAGCAGGCTAGTCTATTTTGCTGAAATTTCATTGCAGCAACTCAAAATGGTACTCAGTAGTTTGTATGGCCCCGACGTGCTTGTATGCATGCCTGACAACGTCGGGACATGCTTCTAATGTGGAACGACGGATGGTGTCCTGGGGTATTTCCTCACAGATCTGGGCCAGGGCATCACTGAGCTCCTAAACAGACTGATGTGCAAGCTGGCGGTGTCAGATGGGCCGAAACATAATATCCCAGAGGTGTTCTATTGGATTTAGGTCAGGCGAGGGTGAGGTTCATTCAAAGGTATCAATTCCTTCATTCTCCAGGAACTGGCTGCATACTCTCGCCTCATGAGGCCGGGTATTGTCGTGCACCAGGAGGATCCTAGGACCCACTGCACCAGCGTAGGGTTTGGCAATGGGTCCAAGAATTTCATACCGATTCCTAATGGCAGTCAAGGTGTCATTGTCTCTAGACTGTAGTCGTCTGTGCGTCCCTCCGTGGATATGCCTCCCTAGACCATCACTGACCCACCACCAAACTGGTCATGTTGAATGATGTTACAGGCAGCAAAATGTTCTCCACTGCTTCTCCAGACCCTTTCACGTCTGTCACATGTGCTCAGGGTGACCCTGTTCTCATCTGTAAAAGGCACAGGGTGCCAGTGCCAGACCTGCCAATTCTGGTGTTCAATGGCAAATGCTAATCAAGCTCCACAGTTCGGGGCATTGGGCACAGGGCCACTAGAGGATGTTAGGCCCTCAGGCCACCCTCATGAATTCTGTTTCTGATTGTTTGGTCAGAGACATTCACTGCCTGTCTCCTGGAATCTCCTCTATGTTCTTGAGACTGCTTGAGACTGTGCTGGGAGACACAGCAAACCTCTTCTGGCAATGGCACATATTGGTGTGCCATCCTGGAGGAGTTGGACTGCCTCTGAAACCTCTACAGGGTCCGGGTATGGCCTCATGCTATCAGTAGTGACCCTAGCCAAATGTAAAATTAGTTAAAACAATTAGAAAGTAGGGTAGAGAAAAAAATTCAGTGGCCTCCACCTGTAAAACCATTCCTGTTTTGGCGGTTGTCTCATTCTTGCCCATCTAGTGCATCTGTTAATTTCATTAACACCAAAGTAGCTGAAACTGAATAACAACCCCCTCCGTTGCCTAACTGACAAGATCAATATCCCAGGAGTTTAACTGACTTGGTGCTGTACTCTGAATAAAAAGTGTTCCTTTCATTATTTTGAGCTGAGTATATGATGATCCGTTTAACACATCCAAATTATAAACCGTGCAAGAAATAAAGTGAAGTAAAAACAATATAAATAAAATGCAGCTTTTCAAGTGTCCCTTTACCAGTCCAAGCATGTGATGCAATTTATAGTGAACCAAGGTTATCCGCAATAATGCTTCAGTGATTCCCACCACCATTCAAATAATGCGCTCACCTCCACATTTGACCTGTCATGCCAGGTCAAGTTGTGCTTTCCCCTACACTGGGGCACAAGAAATAGGCTCCTCTGCACTCCTCCTCCTACGCACTCTCTGATGTCCTGGGTCATTTCCCAAAACTAGGGGTGCGGCCCTTTAATTTTTTGATTCCTCCACTGTGTCCAGACTTGTAGAACAAAGGGCATCCTCATGGTGCAGTATGTTTAACCACTTGCCGACTGCCTAACGCCGATTTACGTTGGCAGTCAGCCCCTCACAGGCAAAGCGACGTAGGTCTACGTCGCTAGCCTGTGAGGCTCTAGGGAGCGAGCGCGCGCCGCCAGAGGCGTGCTCCCACTCCCGCTCACAGACCCCCCCCCCACGCGTGTGCCCGGCGGACCCGATGTCCACTGGGCACTCGTGATTGTCCATTACAGCGGGAGAAAGGCAGGCGGCTAATGTAAACACAGCCGCCTGTCATTCTCCCCTGTGTAAGAATGGAGATCATACGGTTCTGCTATGTAGGACCGTTGATCATTGTTCTTACACCAGTAAGCCACATCCAATCACAGTTAGAAGCACGCCCCTAGGGACACACTTAACCCCTCCCTCTCATAAAAAGTTAGCCCATTCACTGCCAGTGTAATTTTTACAGTAACAGTGCATATGTATAGCACTGATTACTGTAGGAATGTCACTGGTAACCCCAAAAGTGTCAAAAATGTCAGTCAAGGGTCCGATCTGTCCTCCACAATGTCGCAGTCCCGCAAAAAAAATTGCAGATCGCCGCCATTACTCGTTAAAATAAAAAAACCAACAAAAATGACAAAAATCTTTCCCTTAGTAAACGCAATAATTTTTGCGCAAACCAATCAAAATACGCTTTTTTGCGATTTTTTTTTTTTACCAAACATATGTAGCATAAAATTGGCCTAAAATGTTTAAAAATTTAGATTTTTACATTTTTTTGGGGGGAATTTCATAAAAAAAATGTGAAAAATATTGTTATTTTTGCAAAATTGATGCTATTTTTTTGTTTATAGCGCATGATCAAAAAATCGCACAGGTGATCAAATACCACCAAAAGAAAGCTCTGTTTGTGGGAAAAAAAGGACGTCAAATTCGTTTAGGTACAGCATCGCACGACCTCACAATTGTCCGTTAAACGCAGTGCCGAATCGCAAAATAGGCCCTGGTCAGGAAGGGGGTAAAATCTTCCGGGGCTTAAGTGGTTAAATGAGTGTTTATTAAAGATTTTTTTAGCACTTCCATTTAGGTAAAAAAAAAAAAACCCATCTACTTCTGAACGTCAGCAGGGCTCGAAGGCTCCCGTGTCACTTCCGGTATTGGCAGCGTCACCTGGCTCCATCCAATGCGTGTTGTCACGGTTACGTGACCTCCTCAGGGGTACTCTGATAATAATGGCACAATATTATGGATAGCCTTTGGTTTACTATGAATTGCATCACATGCTTGGACTGTTGAAAGGACACTTGAAAAGCTGCACTTTATTTATATTGTTATTTTTTTGCTTCACTTTACTTCTCCCACGGATTATAATTTGGATGTGTCAAACAGATCATCATATATATGTAGTTATATATATCTATTGGGACAATAAGGGAAGTTTGATCATATATATATTTTTTATCACCAGTACACTTCATTTGAAGGTCTATGTATGGAATGATTTGGTATTATATATGTAATAATTATTATGCACAAACAAGGGAATAGGCGCAGCAACATTTATTTGTTTTTTTAAGGATTAACAAAGTTGGAACACAATTGGGTTGCCTGCATCCACCCATTAGATTTTGGTCTACACCACACATGCCAGTATAGGTAGCGTGGGATAATACAATTCTTTTTTAACCTCTATGACCATGTACATTAAGTGTTTGGATCCGCATTTTAATAACAACATTTAAAGGCATAAAAAACACCCCAAAGATGTATTCAGGGAAGAGCTTATGAGCATAATGTAGGCACATAAGTTCTAAATGCGACTAAACACGTGCATATGCATGTACATTTATTGCAATGCCTGGAAGAAATGAATGTTCAGTAGAAAGAATTTATGCTAATAGGCTTCTTAACGCCATATACAAGTAAAAGTGCACCAATATGTGCATCCTTATGCTTGATTTTTCTGCCATCTTCTGGCAGAAAGATGCAGTGTAGATAGGAGTATTTTAATATGTCCATGTGCATGAATCCTATGGTGAGAAAAGATTAAAGCAATCAGAAAGCCCTCACTCTAATCAGTGCATAGGACAATAATGCCTTCTTAAAGCAGGAGTACATACATGTCTCATTCCATCACATATCCCAAAATAAGAGGATTATTCCTCATTTCAGGACAATGGTAGAACATGTAAATAATGTTTTTTTGTCCCTGTGGCCCAATGGACATCCAGAACTGCTGATGTATAGTGCAAATATAGCCTAATATATTAAAGCCATTTATTCTACTGTCGTGCTGATCCTGTAGTGGATTGGGGTGGAAGGGAAATTGGACAGTGTAGAAGACCAGGCCTTTTCTGACACTATGTACATGTGAATATCAATATTTTTTACTAGAAAATGACTTAGAATCTGTAATGAAATCACGTACTGGACACACGAAAAGCTGTAGCTAGTGGCCACGTCGTTCAGTTATCATGCGTCAGAACAGTTACACATTGAAGCAGTGATCTTACCCCCTCCCTCCTCCTTTAATTCATGGAATGCAAAGGTTACCTTTAGCACAAAGAGCTGTTATCTCAACTCAGACATCAGAAGGTAGCGTTTAGGCCCGTGCAGAGCTGTAAACAGCTAATTGGATCCTGGCAGGATGTCTATTTCTGCTGTCCAGGCCTTTTGTATAACTATGACCAAATCCATTAAAGTGGAAGTATTGTTGCTTTTTACCTTTTACCTACAGGTAAGCTTATATAATAAGGCTTAACTGTAGGTATAATTGATATCTCCTAAACCTGCAAGGTTTAGGAGATATTCGTCCGGCATGCAGTTGCTGAAACCAGCGGTGGACCTTCAGAGCTCTTTGCCGGCTCCTTGCCGGAAAGTAACTCCCGCCCGCATGCGTCGGAGTGACGTCATCGCGGCTCCGGCGACTCACAGCGCCGGAGCCACCAAACCAAGAAGAGACGCCGAGGGAACTTGACCGCTCCCTCAGCAGTGATCGGGTGGCCGTGTCAGGGCTTCAATTTAAGGTAAGTATTTCATAATGAGCTAGTATACGATGCATACTAGCTCATTATGCCTTTGTCCTGCAGGGTTTGTTCTTTTTTTTGTTTTGTTTTTCGGTGAGGATACAACCGCCTTAATAATACATAGCATGCCATAAAAGGATACCAATAACTAATGGGGATCGTAAAAGGCAATCAGAGACCTCTGGCTAATTCAAAACTTAACAAAACCACACATGATTCATAAATTCAGACAGGAACATGACACATTAATAATAAGTATATATTTGAATGAGGAACCTCATACTGAATGAATCAAAGTCATACATGAATAGGCTAGCACATATAGAAGGGAAGATAGCTGTCAGATATCCCCTGGGTGACACGTTTATCTAAGCCACCCTGTGTTTAGTATCTTTGGATGCAAAATTCAATGCCGAACAATAATTTCAAGAATGCAATCGGTACATACTGGAAGATATGAATAGTGGTATAAAACTGTGTGTAAGGGAGGGACATGAACCCATTGCCATAAACCCAGGACAGTCCATGGACACTCCGTTTTATTGGTCAGGGGCACCTGTCAATGCCCATTTGATCCCAGAGAAAAAGGGAGATGCCAAGACATTAGTGAGTTCCCCTTTACCATCAAATCAGGAACATCGGTCAAGTTTGAGAACTGATAACACCTGGCTCATCGACTGAACTCTGATAACATCCAGGACATTGAGTCACAGTATCCTTTCTCCTCAATTCTACCTTATTTCTCTGTTGCTGAATTATGTCTTTGTTTCTTTGAAACACCTTTATCTGTAAATATTTTATTTGCATTCATTTTAACCTTTTTATTAATAAACCTTATTTTGAAAAGTGTTAACCTTGTACCTAATCTTTTAAGGCAAGCTAACAAAGAACCTGTCACTTAAGGAGTGCTACTGTATAAGATAAATCCTATGAAAATAACCTGTCTGTGGTGACAGTGCGTGTTACAGACGATTGGTATTGCTAGAATTGCGGGTTTCCTCCTGCTCGGTCCCAAAAGAGGGGGTGGTGGCAGTTAAAGTCCTGCGAGCTGGAAAATATGAGATTGGCCCATCCTTTGTCACAAGTTAGTGAGGAGGTCAGAGATCTGATACCTGCTTCCATCACAGAACCCCCCCCCCCCAGACATTATATATATATACAGTCAGGTCTATAAATATTGGGACATCGACACAATTCTAATCTTTTTGGCTCTATACACCACCACAATGGATTTGAAATGAAACAAACAAGATATGCTGCAACTGCAGTCTTTCGGCTTTAATTTGAGGACATTTACATCCAAATCGGGTAAAAGGTGTAGGAATTACAACAGTTTGTATATGTGCCTCCCACTTTTTAAGGGAATAAAAGTAATGGGACAGATTAACAATCATAAATCAAACTTTCATATTTTAATACTTGGTTGCAAATCCTTTGCAGTCAATTACAGCCTGAAGTCTGGAACGCATAGACATCACCAGACACTGGGTTTTATCCCTGGTGATGCTCTGCCAGGCCTCTACTGCAACTGTCTTCAGTTCCTGCTTCTTCTTGGGGCATTTTCCCTTCAGTTTTGTCTTCAGCAAGTGAAATGCATGCTCAATCGGATTTAGGTCAGGTGATTGACTTGGCCATTGCATAACATTTCACTTCTTTCCCTTAAAAAACTCTTTGGTTGCTTTCGCAGTATGCTTCGGGTCATTGTCCATCTGCACTGTGAAGCGCCGTCCAATGAGTTCTGAAGCATTTGGCTGAATATGAACAGATAATATTGCCCGAAACACTTCAGAATTCATCCTGCTGCTTTTGTCAGCAGTCACATCATCAATAAATACAAGAGAACCAGTTCCATTGGCAGCCATACATGCCCACGCCATAACACTACCACCACCATGCTTCACTGATGAGGTGGTATGCTTTGGATCATGAGCAGTTCCTTTCCTTCTCCATACTCTTCTCTTCCCATCACTCTGGTACAAGCTGATCCTGGTCTCATCTGTCCATAGGATGTTGTTCCAGAGCTGTGAAGGCTTTTTTTGATGTTGTTTGGCAAACTCTAATCTGGTCTTCCTGTTTTTGAGGCTCACCAATGGTTTACATCTTGTGGTGAACCCTCTGTATTCACTCTGGTGAAGTCTTCTCTTAATTGTTGACTTTGACACACATACACCTACCTCTTGGGGAGTGTTCTTGATCACTGTTGTGAAGGGTGTTGTCTTCACCAGGGAAAGAATTCTTCGGTCATCCACCACAGTTGTTTTCCGTGGCCTTCCGGGTCTTTTCGGTGTTGCTGAGCTCACCGGTGCGTTCTTTCTTTATAAGGATGTTCCAAACAGTTAATCTGGCCACACCTAATGTTTTCGCTATCTCTCTAATGGGTTTGTTTTGTTTTTTAGCCTAATGATGGCTTGCTTCACTGATAGTGACAGCTCTTTGGATCTCATATTGAGAGTTGACAGCAACAGATTTCAAATGCAAATAGCACACTTGAAATTAACTCTGGACCTTTTATCTGCTCCTTGTAAATGGGATAATGAGGGAATAACACACACCTGGCCATGGAACAGCTGAGCAGCCAATTGTCCCATTACTTTTGGTCCCTTAAAAAGTGGGAGGCACATATACAAACTGTTGTAATTCCTACACCGTTCACCTGATTTGGATGTATATACCCTCAAATTAAAGCTGAAAGTCTGCAGTTAAAGCACATCTTGTTTGTTTCATTTCAAATCCATTGTGGTGGTGTATAGAGCCAAAAAGATTAGAATTGTGTCAATGTCCCAATATTTATGGACCTGACTGTATATATATATATATATATATATATATATATATAAATATATATTATTATTTTTTTTCTAAAGCAATGGCCCTACAGAATAAAAAATGGTGGGTGTTGCATTTTCTATGTCACACAGTATTTGTGCAGCGGTATTTCAAGCACATCTTTTTGGGGGAAAAATACACTTTAACCACTCAAGCCCCGGAAGATTTCACCCCCTTCCTGACCAGGGCCTATTTTGCAATTAGGCACTGCGTGACTTTAACGGACAATTGGGCGGTCGTGAGACGCTATACCCAAATTAAATTGACGTCCTTTTTTTCCCACAAACAGAGCTTTATTTTGGTGGTATTTGATCACCTGTGCAATTTTTTGATCATGCGCTATAAACAAAAAAAGAGCGACAATTTTGCAAAAATAACATTATTTTTCACATTTTTTTTATATGAAATTCCTCAAAAAAAAAGGAAAAATCTAAATTTTTTAACATTTCAGGCCAATTTGTTTTCTGCTACATAGGTTTGGTAAAAAAAAAAAAATCGCAAAGAGCGTATTTTGATTGGTTTGCGCAAAAGTTATTGCGTTTACTAACTAAGGGAAAGATTTTTGTCATTTTTTTTTTTTAACGTGTAATGGCGGCGATCTGCGATTTTTTTTGCGGTACTGCGACATTGCGGCGGACAGATCGGACCCTTGACTGACATTTTTTACACTTTTGGGGGTACCAGTGACATTACTACAGTAATCAGTGCTATACATATGCACTGTTACTGTAAAAATGACACTGGGAGAGAAGGGGTTAACTTTATTGGAGAGGGAGGGGTTAAGTATGTCCCTAGGGGCGTGTTTCTTACTGTGATTGGATGTGGCTTTGTGTGTAACAGCACAGATCAATGGTCCTACAGGACCTTATGATCTGTGCTTTTACACAGGGGAGAGTGACAGGCGGCTTTGTTTACATTAGCCGCCTGCCTTTCTCCCTCTCCACCCGACGATCGCGAGTGATGATCGGGTACGAGCGGGGGCGGGAGCGTGTCTCCGGCGGCGCGCGCTCGCCCCCTATTCCCTCCCAGGCTAGTGACGTACTGGTACGTCACTTTGCCTGGGAGGGGCTGACCGACGCCGTATATAGTCGGACGGCGGTCGGCAAGTGGTTAATGAATTTTAATGCACAAAAACATAATACAATATACAATTGTTTGATAAAATATAAAAGAAGATGTTACACTGAGTACATAGATACCAGACATTTCACCCTTTTAAATTTGCCTGTGCGATGGCGACAAACTACAAACATTTTATTATCCATAGGCGACGCTTTAAAAACCTTTACAGGTTACCACTTTAGATTTACACAAGAGGTCTGTTGCTAGAATTATTGTTCTCTGTCTGACATTCGCGGTGACACAACATATGTTGTGTGATCATTGTTTACATGTGCGTGTGAGACCGACGTGTGTGTTCGTCTTAGCGTGCGAGCACGGGGGGCTTTTCTTTGTTTTTTTAATTTTTTAATTTGGCCCTTTAATTTTCTTTTTAAATCACTTTTATTGTTATCACAGGAAATATAAAGATCTCCTGTAACAGCAAAAGGCAGTGACAGGTACTATTTACTGAGAATTTTGGGGTCTAGTAGACCCCAGATTTCTCCTCTGCCCTTAAAAGCTTCGGACCATAACCTGCAAAACCAGAAGTGATGAAATGCTTATTGCTTTCGGTTTCTCAGACCATAGAGATGATTGGGGCCATTCCTGTCCCTGATCAGCTGTATGGTCAGACAGATCTATGGTCAGCAGCTGGCTGCATATTCAGGTCGCCCGGTGGGAAGGGAGAGCCACGGAAGGCAGCAGGAGGGGGGGGGGGGTAGAATATCCCTTCCCACCGTTTGTAAAAAAGCTAATTAGCTGCTAGAATTGCTTTTACAAAAAAGCCTACCACCAGCTTCAAAAACAATACCACTCAAAGTCCAGCGACATAATGGCAAGTGGTTAAGCTGCAATACTACTTTTACTGACTTTTTGGGAACACACTGTTGCCCTCCAGTGAACCCATCACGAAACTGGGCATTTTGAATGGGGACCTCTGTAGAGGTCAGTTTTAGATGAAGTTTACATAATGACTAACAATTTAAAGTAGACCTTCACCAAGGAAAATACCTTATTTGCATATGGCTCCACCCCCTCCTTCTCCCACAATTAGATAAGAAAGAAGTACTTCTGACTTTTTTTTTTTTTCTGGTGCTGCACGTCAATACCTGTATTCTTGCCTAGGCGAGAATGATTTTTTGCTCCCTATAACCTATTACATTGCATGTGTACCACAGGACTCTTAGCATGTGCAGATTTGCCACAGGGCTTCAGGACCAGTCAGAGATCTCTGCACCTGCAGGGTTTTCCATGCATGTGCAAAAACATCAAAAATCTGCAGTCCCTTGATTCTCAGCATGCACTGCAAACTCTGCTCATTCGCAGATGTGCTGTGAGTCTTTGCTGGGCCTGACGCCTAAGGATAGCAGCGCCAGAGAGCGTGGACGGGACCAACATGGGACAGACGTGGAACTAAAGTTCCTCTTTAAGGCCTAACACTTTTTAAGAATTTACTGGAACAGATTTATAGTAAAAGGTTTTAAAGTGTCAGTGCCAGTGTTAAAGTGGTAGTAAAGCTTACCTTGTTTACTTGTACCTACAGTAAGCCTATAATAAGGCTTACCTGTAGGTACAGTAAATATCCCCCAAACGTGCACTGTTTAGGTTTAGAAGATATTTACTATAGTAGCAGCCAGTAACGTCACGGCATGCGAACTGCGCTCTCAATGGATGGTGTGCCATCCGATGGTGTGCCGTCCACTGAGAGAGCCGTACCGCGGCCGTGACACCTGCGCGCATGCCTGAGAGTGGCAATATCACGGCTCGGCAAGCCAAACTGCCGAAGCCCACGAACCCAGAAGGAAGATCGGGTGAAGATGGAGGGCTTCGTTTTAAGGTAAGTCTTTCATAATGTGCTAATATGCAATGTATACTAGCACATTATGCTGTTATTTTGCAGGCGACATTTTGTTTTTTATTTTTTTTTATAACTGCTTTAAATAGTTTTTTCTAAAACCCCTAACTGCCACTTTTGCTGGACAGAAAGAGAAAAATAACATCAGAATCCACAGGTGAAAAATACTACGTTACTGGGGGAATGGGGGAATAAAAAAAAAAAACAAAGACTTGCTTGTTGTTTAAAAGGAGGGTAGTGTCGCGCTCAAACATAAAAGTGCTTGTGCAGATAATTAAACCTTAATTCAAAAATTAAAAATTCATGATAGGTGACAATCTAAAAAATCAATCAATCTGTGCTCAACATTGTAAAGTGCAAACAGTCCATATGCAGCATCAAACAGTCCACATCTCTTTGGTGTCACACAAATTAGCAGAGACTTGATGTTAGTGCAGATTAACCTTCACCTCCACACTTCACCCAGTGATCTAGTAAGGTACTCCTTACCGGAAATATATGACCCCTTAATTATAGGGGGTCACATAGGCAATATCTCCACTCAGTACACACGATCCTCAGCTCCTCAGATATGCTGTTACACAGATGGTGGAGTTTTAGAAGAGACACATGAAGAAACAGCTCTGATTCTGTGTCCGGGAGACTGAAGACTGCAGGGGCAGTCTTCAGTCTCCTGGACACAGAATCAGAGCTGTTTCTTCATGTGTCTCTTCTAAAACTCCACCATCTGTGTAACAGCATATCTGAGGAGCTGAGGATCGTGTGTACTGAGTGGAGATATTGCCTATGTGACCCCCTATAATTAAGGGGTCATATATTTCCGGTAAGGAGTACCTTACTAGATCACTGGGTGAAGTGTGGAGGTGAAGGTTAATCTGCACTAACATCAAGTCTCTGCTAATTTGTGTGACACCAAAGAGATGTGGACTGTTTGATGCTGCATATGGACTGTTTGCACTTTACAATGTTGAGCACAGATTGATTGATTTTTTAGATTGTCACCTATCATGAATTTTTAATTTTTGAATTAAGGTTTAATTATCTGCACAAGCACTTTTATGTTTGAGCGCGACACTACCCTCCTTTTAAACAATTGTTCAGCACCTTGCTTTTTTTGTTGCCGCTCACTACAAGGAAGCAATTCCTGTAAATAATTAATATTTATTAATTATTATATTAATATATATATTCACATATAATTTTATGTTTATATTTATTGATTATATATTTATATATTTATACATATATACACGGTTGAACCACTTGCGCGGTTTTTGGTTTGCACCGAACCCCCCTTTTTCTGAAGACTTGCTTGTTAACCACTTGCCGACCGCCGCAAGTACATATACTGTGGCGGTCAGCCCCGGCCAGGCAAAGTGACGTATATATACGTCACTAGCCTGTCACCGGCTTGTGAGCCAATAGCGGGCGAGCGCACACCCGCCGCGGCTCATTCACTAAGGAGTCAGTGGGTGTGACCGGTGGACCCGATGTCCGCTGGTCACTCGGCGATCGTCGGTAGAGAGGGAGAAAGGCAGGCGGCTAATGTAAACAAGCCGCCTGTCATTCTCCCCTGTGTAAAAATGGAGATCAGACGGTTCTACTATGTAGAACCGTTGATCTCTGTTTTTACAATAGTAGACCTGTCCCATCACAGTTAGAAACACGCCCCTAGGACACACTTAACCCCTCCCTCTCCAATACAGTTAACCCCTTCCCTGCCAGTGTCATTTTTACAGTAACAGTGCATATGTATAGCACTAATTACTGCAGTAATGTCACTGGTAACCCCAAAAGTGTCAAAAATGTCAGTCAAGGGTCCGATCTGTCCGCTGCAATGTCGCAGTACCGCAAAAAAAATCGCAGATCGCCGCCATTACTCGTTAAAAAAAAAAACACCAAAAATGACAAAAATCTTTCCCTTAGTTAGTAAACGCAATAACTTTTGCGCAAACCAATCAAAATACGCTTTTTGCGATTTTTTTTACCAAACATATGTAGCATAAAACAAATTGGCCGAAAATGTTAACAAATTTAGATTTTTACATTTTTTTGGGGGGGAATTTCATATAAAAAAAATTTGAAAAATATTGTTATTTTTGCAAAATTTACGCTCTTTTTTTGTTTATAGCGCATGATCAAAAAAATTGCACAGGTAATCAAATACCACCAAAAGAAAGCTCTGTTTGTGGGAAAAAAAGGACATCAAATTTGTTTAGGTACAGCGTCGCACGACCGCGCAATTGTCCGTTAAAGTCACGCAGTAAAAAATCGCAAAAAAACCCCTGGTCAGGAAGGGGATAAAATCTTCCGGGGCTTAAGTGGTTAAGGCCACTTTCACACTTGTGTGACCTGAAAGTCGCACGAGTTTGCTGCAATTTTTCGGCTGCGATTTTGCCATAACTTTGACTAGACTTAAAGCAATGCCTGTGTAACCTTGAGGTCTATGGACCTAAAGTCGCAAAGTCGGACCAAAGTAGTGCAGGGACTACTTTGAAGTTGCTGTGACTTAAAGTAGCACAGATATGAGCGGTACTCTTTGGAAATCATGGGGTACAACTTGTCATGGGACGCAGGACAAGTCGCACAAGTGTGAAAAGGGGCCTTAAACCCAATTTGAGGTTTTAGTCAAGCAAATACTTCAGTTGGACCAGCTTGGTTCAACTAAACTATTTTAACTTCACTAAAACCTGGCTTCAATGCTACTGACACCCTGTATCATATATGTCATTTTTTTATTTTATTTTGAGTTTAGTACCACTTTAAATTTAAAGCAAGCAGATGAATCAGGAAAAAAACATACACACAATATGCGAGAAAAAGGCAAATTTAGCATATTAGTTATACTTCATTTTTGTTGGTACGCAACATTCTTCCGGGATTTTTTCATAATGAAATGTCAGGGTAACTTTTAGCTCCAGTCCAAGTGTAATAAGAACAGTATAGTAGCTCTTGTAGTTTTTTAGTGGTCGGCAAGCTCTAGTTTGCTGAACCCTCAGTCAGGTACATTATTGGTTTTGCCAAGCCTAGCATGTTATATAATTGTATCGCAATAAAAAAAACACCACACAGCATTAATGATTAATTTCTATGTTAACTATCAGATGCAGAAGTCAGGACTTTACAGTGACTCACACGGTAACCTACATGGGAGTGTCACACCTCACTGAACCCTCTGAACCTTTTTAACGAGCTACCTTGTAGGTATTTACAGGATTACTTAATAATCCACAACAATAATCCAGAAATGGCTATGCACAAAGTACAATACATCATTAGGGACAAGATAAGGAATGTTTTGTTTAACCACTTCTGGACCGAAAGGTTTTCCCCCTTAATGATCAGGCCATTTTTTGGTGAGTTACTTTAACTGACAATCGCACGGTCGTGCGACGCTGTACCCAAATAAAATTGATGTCCTTTTTTTCTACAAATAGAGCTTTCTTTTGGTGGTATTTGATCACCTGTGCGATTTAAATTGTTTGCGCTATAAACTAAAAAAGAGTGACAACTCTGGGAAAAAAAAAAGTAATACTTTCTCCTATAAACCATTCCCTATAAAAAAGAATTAAAAATTAATATTTTTCATAATTTTAGGCCAATGTGTATTTTGCTATATATTTTTGGTAAAAAAAATCCCAATTAGGTGTATATTGATTGCTTTGCGCAAAAGTTATCTCGTGTACAAACTGGGGGAAAGATTTATGTCATTTTTATTTATTTATTTATTTTTTACCAGTAATGGCAGCAATCAGCGATTTTTAGCGGGACTGCGACATTGCAGAGGACAGATCGGACACCTGACATTTTTGACACTTTTGGGGGGGGGGGGGGAACCAGTGACACTAATACAGTAATCAGTGCTAAAAATATGCACTGTTACTGTACTAATGACACTGGCAGGGAAGGGGTTAACCCCAGTAGCGATCAAAGAGTTAAATGTGTCCCTAGGGAGTGCTTTCTAACTGTGTGGAGGATGGGCTTGCTGAATAAACACAAAGACCTGTGTTTCTAAATAGGAGGAACACAGGATCCCTGTGTTCATCACTGACAGAACAGCGGTCTGCCGTGTCTACAACGACAGACTGCCGTTCTGTCTCCACAGGGAGCAATCGCGGGTGCCCGGCAGCAATCGTGGCCCCTGGACCCCCCTGTAGCTAATCGGTGCATGCGCACCCTCACTAGCATTCCTGCGAAACAACGTACAGTTACATCATTTCGCGGGACAGAGTCGACTTGCTGCAGTATATGTACTGCTGGCGGTCGGCAAGTGGTTAACTGATCCATTGAAATTAGTTATAGTTTATTACATTTTGAGTTGTCTTTATTAAAGCTGTAATTCAGGCAGTGTCAGATTTATAAGGGGGCAAAAGGGGAAATTGCCCCAGCCCCCCTGCCAGAGGGGGCCCCTGACTTCCTTTATAAAAAAAAACGTAATTTTCCCTCAAAACTTCCGTAGTGTGTTTGTTGAGGAAATCGTCCAGTTTGCAGGGTTTGCCAAGCTCCGGTCATGTCTCACTCCATCCCAACATGCGGTATTATTACATGATGAAGGGCTTGATGATACCGTTCTAGGTGTTACTATAGCTCTTAGGCTCCTTTCAGACGGGGAGGACTCCGTAAAGAAGATCCACCTGCTCAGCGGGGAAATCTCTACGCCAGCCTTTCTCAACCTTTTCAACACAGAGGAACCCTTGAAATAAATCTCTGGTCTCGGGGGAACCCCTGCTAAAAATGAAAAGTCTACAACTCATGACACATTAGTGTGACAGTCAGTGGAAAGAATGCTCCTTACTCTTGTCAACATTGGGAAGAATTACCCCCTAAAAAGGAACAATGGTGTCATTGGAAACTTATCTGAGAGGCAGAAACTGCCCATTGCTCAAGAAACCCCTAGCAACCTCAGGAGGAACCCTGGTTGAGAAACCTTGCTCTACGCTGATCCCCACTGAGCAGGCGAATGACAGGCCCATGTCCGCTCTAGACTGACACAGACCGCTGTTCTTTATGGGGCGATCGGATGGAATCTGATCTAATCCGCCGGACGGATGGGGAATGGATTACCATCCATCTTTTTTTAGTGGACCGGATCGGATGCTGGTGGGTGTCAGCAGACACGTGTCTGCTGACATCAGCCGCTCCATATAGAACAATGGGTGGTCTGATCGGGTCCGTCTGAAAAACTGACAGTTGGACCCGATCTTTCACTGGTGTGAAAGGGGTCTTAGAATATATTTGAGCATGATGGTAACTAGTTGTTTGGGAGAAAGTTAATCGCGGACATTATCACTGATAAAGAATTATCTGAGAACCACAATGACGCATAAAAAAATGTTTTGTTCAGCTTTCTTGTATCTAATGAGCATTTCCATGTGTTTGCATTTTACCTTTTTATAGATCATTCCAATAAGAGATGTTTTACATTTTACTGCAGTCAGCATGTTGTAACGTTGGTATAGTTGTAGGATTATAGTTTGCAGAATTGTGACTATGAGAAGAGACACAGCAAACATATAGCCAGTCCTGGGATCCCCCGACTGCTGCTCGCAGAAAGTTATCATCTGCCTGCAAGAGAAAAGACAATAAATACTTTGCTGCTTGGGGACTCCAGGCAGACAGTGATAGAGGAGCCTGGGCAATGCAATGAAGACTGGACCCCTGGGCAATGCACCAAAGAGTGGGGCTCCTAGGCAATGAAAAAAAAAAAAAGAGTGGAGCTGCTGGGCAATACAAAATGAATGGGGCTCCTGGGCAATGACAGGCAGAGTGGAACTCCTGGGCAATGCAAAAAAATAGTTGGGCCCCTGGGCAATGCAAAAGAGAGAGAGAGGATCCAGGGAAATGAAAAATAGAGTGGGACTCATGGGTGATGCAAGAAGGAGTGGGGCCCAAAGAATGCAAGGAAGAGTGGGGTCCTGAGCAATGCAAGGAGGAGTGGACTCTTGAGCCTTAATAGCTGTTAGTGCTCCCTTTTTTCTCTTCACAAAGTGCTGCTGTGCAGGGGATTGCAAAAGCTTAATATCGGGATGAATTCAGTTAGTTACACTAGTTACATTTAAAATATTATATATATATATATATATATATATATATATATATATATATATATATATATATATATACTGTGTATATATTGTACTTTATTTCTATTACTGAATAATTAAGTACACAAAAAAGCATATTTTTAAATCAGTTCTTTCTGTCTGTCTTTTTTTCATAATCTTCATGTGAAATCCTTAACAATAACGACGGATTTTCTGCGATCTGAAGATTGATTGGCTGGTTGGCATTCTTGTCTGTTGTAAGCTTGCAGCAGGAACCTAATTTTAGCTTCAAGCAGTGAGCTCACCTAATGGCCATTGGGTACAGGTTTTTGTATTTTTCATTGCTTGATTTTTTAAATCTTAAACATTCTATATGTGAAGTGTAAGGCAGCCCGTAGATGATTCGATTTTCTTTCCTTCTACAATGGGTCAGTGTTGATGAGGGAATGCCTCCTGCAAAGCTTTTGTGTTCTGCCAGCAGGTGGGGGGTTGCGGGGACCCTGGAACACAATGATAACTGCAAGCGGCTTTAGCCTCCAGCAGTAATCACATGCCAAATATAAGACAGGTTGGTTGTATCGAAGTCGATTGATGGATCGACTTGGGTACAATCAGCCTGCCCATACATTGATCGAATCTCGGCTGGTCACTGCTGAATCTGCTGAATTTTGATCCATGTATTTTGATCCATGGCTTAACTCGTGGTTCAGAGGGGAAGAAATGCTGAGTCATTTTATTCATGAAATTTCTATATGTCAACTGTAACTCAGCCTGGAGGGGGGAGGGGAAAGGCTGCTATTAACCAATTCAAAGAATGTGTCTTGTGACTATGCCCTTAGGCAGAGCCATGTCAGAAAAAAAAAAACATTTCAGTGAAACCCTACCAAAATTTTCTGAGGGGCAACAACAATCACATAACAGAGATACATATAGAATAAAGCTGTTGCTGATCTCCTGCAATCTCATGCATGCCCTCCAGCAACAGCTGCATGCATTGGCATTGCTCAGGGTGGGCATCTGGTGGTGAAAATGGTGTAATATGCCTGCAAAATCAGCAGCAGCACAGTCACGTAAGTTGGCTGTATGTGGATAAAAAAAATCGCCCGGTTCAGCAGGGACTGGCCGAATTTTGATCCATGTATGGACACTGTGGTTAAACAGAAGTTGATCTACTGATTGACTTCTGTTCAACCACCCTATCACATTTTGCTCAATCAGCATTGCAAAAAACAAAAAAACACTTAAAAAAAAAACAATATTTTTTATTTTCTGATATAAACTATATCCAATAAAAAAAAAATGTATAAAATTCTAATTTCTTCATCAGTTTGGGCCAATATGTATTCTGTTACATATTTTTGGTATAAAATCCCAATAAGCGTATATTAATTGGTTTACACAAAAGTTCTAGCGTCTACAATTATGGGATATTTTTTTTTTTTGCTATTTATTTATTTTTTTAACAGAAATGGTGGCCATCAGCAACTTTTAATGGGACTTTGACATTATGGTGGACAAATCGGACACATAACTGACACTTTTGACACTTTTGGGGACCAGTGACATGAATACAGGGATCAGTGCTAAAACATATACACTGTCACTTTACTAATGACACTGGCTGGGAAGGGGTTACCATCAGGGGCGATCAAAGGGTTAACTGTGAGCCTAGGTTGTGCTTACTCACTGTGAGGGAGGTGCTTTGACTAGGGGAAGGCAAGATCCGTGTTCCAGCTTAGCAGAAAGATAGGATCTGTGCCTTCCCTTCTGACAGAACAGCATTCTGCCTTGCCCTGTGTAATCGGCGAGTACCCTGGGGAATATTGGTGATCATTCCCTGCATAGTTCTATTTAGACACCCAGTGCAACTACTATAACAAGTTTAATATTTCTGTAATTTTAGCTGCACTTCCAGACAAGTCAAGAACTGGATTAAGATAATCTGAAAAAAAAAAAAATATATATATATATATATATTAAACCTTACTTTATGAACTGCATTTCACTCACTTTAAAATCTGGGGGCTGGTAAAGGCCAATAGATCCGCCACTACTTTCATCAGAGCCACATAGATCAGAGAATATCTGAAGGTGCTCCATAATGCTCTCAGTAATGATGGCTTTCTGGAACTGGAATCCTGGGAAAACAGGACAATGCAGACATTAATTCACTTACTAAAACCGGGAAGAAAGGGGTTGATTTACTAAAGGCCAATAGACTGTGCACTTTGCAAGAGCAGTTGCTCCAGAGCTTAGTGAATGAGCAAAAGCTCTGCTGACTTCCATCATCCGATCATGTGTGTTTTTTTATTTTCCTTATATGTGATTGGGTATTCTTTGCAAAGTGAAGCTTTACCTCATTTACTAAACTCTGGAGCAACTGCACTTTGCAAAGTGCACAGTCTATTGGCCTTTAGTAAATCAACCCCAATGTGAGAGAAAAACAGAATTTTTGTAAAATCTTACCTGTAAAATTCCTTTCTCTGAGTCCTCCGACAGTCGCCCCCTCCTCTAAGTCATCACTATTGGGTATTGACTTCTGCTCCGCAGGAGTAGCTAGGCATAAGACTTAGTCAAAAGAACAAAGGCATTTGCATATACACACCCATGGGGGCTGTCCCACTGGTCAATACCCCCCTGCAGTGACCACTCCCAACTCAGTTTGGTAGCATAGCAGTAGGTAATAAGAAAACAACCCTAACAGAGGGGCGGGGGCGGCGACTGTTGGAGGACTCAGAGAAAGGAATTTTACAGGTAAGATTTTACAAAAATTCAGCTTTCTCTTACGTCCTCCGACAGTCGCCGCCTCCTCTAAGTCATCACTATTGAGATGTCCAAAAGCAGTGTAGACATGAGGGGTGGGAGACGCAACCGTAGAAAAGGCAACGCAGTACCCACATCAGAGAAAGGAACCTTACCAGCACAGTAAGAGAACCTTCTGGGCAACAGAGAAAAACAAGGCTCAACAGGAGCAACAGCCCAGGAAAGCAAATACCAACAGCCAGGGACCCACAAAAAAACACAAGGGTCCTTCATGGCACTGCCGCACTGAGAAATTTGCGGCCAAAGGAGGCATCAGCTGATGCCAGAACATCTACCTTGAATTTGGAAAAGGTGTGCACCCACGACCAAGTCGCAGCCTTGCACACCTGGGCCACCGAGGCCCTATGCCAATAGGCCCAGGACGCACTCAAAGATCTGGTAGATCTGGTAGAGTGCACCTTAACACATGTTCAATGGTCTGTCTGATCCATTTGGCAATAGTCGCTGCAGACGCAGCCATGCCCTTCCGAGGTCCCTCAGGAATGACAAAGAGGGAATCCGTCCTCCGAAAGGACTCCGTAGACAACAGGTAAACCCTGATCGCCCTGACAACATCCAAGGAATGCAAAGCAACATCCTTAGGATGCTTAGGCTTTGTACAAACCGAAGGCAGGACAATGTCCTCATTAATGTGGAACTCAGAGACCACTTTAGGAAGAAAAGAGGAATGTGGACGCAAGACCACCTTATCCTTGTGAATTACCAAGTAAGGAGAGCGGCAAGACAACGCCGCCAGCTCTGATACTCTGCGAGCCGAAGTGATCGCCACTAAAAAGGCAACCTTCTTAGACAGCAGAGGCAACGATATCTCCCGGATGTTTTCAAAGGGAGCACGCTGCAACACGGACAGAACCAAGTTCAAGTCCCATGGAGGTAAAGGCTCCTTCCTGGGAGGAGCCAAATGGCGCACACCTTGAATGAAGGTGCAAATTAAGGAATGAGATGCCACAGGGCGTTGTAAAAGAACAGCCAGTGCCCTTTATTGTAGCCAGCGCCAGGCGCTGATCCACTCCAGACTGGAGGAAAGCCAACACTCTCGACACCGAGTACGAGCGAGGGGAGAACCCCCTGGACTCACTCCAGGCGAAATAAGCTTTCCAGGTACGGTAATAGATTTTACCAGATGAGGTTTTCCTAGCCTTGATCAGAGTAGGGATGACCTCAGGGGAGAGACCCCTGTCTCTCAGGATCTGGGTCTCAACAGCCAGGCCGTTAAAGCCAGCGACTGTAAAGCAGGATGGAAGATCGGTCCCTGAGACAGCAGATTTTCCCGCATTGGCAGCCGCCACGGAGGCGCCACCGCCAGTTGAACAACGTTGGCGTACCAGGACCAGCGTGGCCAGTCCGTCGCCACCAGAATCACCAGGTGCATTTCCGAGGCTAACCTGCGGAGGAACCTGGATAACAACTGAATTGGAGAAAAGGCATACATCAGTCGATACTGATGCCAAGGGGCCACCAACGCATCCGAGGCATCTGCCAGAGGATCACGCGTTCGTGCCACGAACCTTTCCACCTTTTGGTTTAGACGAGATGCAAACAGATCCACGTCCGGGGATCCCCACTTCGCACACAGCATCCAAAAGACCTCCGGGTGTAGGGACCATTCTCCCTGGTCCAGGGTCTGGCGGCTCAGATAGTCGGCCTGCCAATTCTCCACACCCGGAATGTGAACTGCTGAAATTGCCGGGACATGAGTCTCGGCCCAAGCCAGAATGTCGGTCACCTCCTGGGCCGCCCTGGCACTCCTGGTACCCCCTTGGTGGTTGATGTAAGCCACTGCGGTAGCAATGTCCATCTGTACCCGAACAGGACGGTCCCGAAGACGTTCCGACCACTGGAAGAGACAGAGTTTGATCGCTCTCAATTCCAGCACATTGATTGGAAGGGAGGATTCCTTCTCCGACCAAGTGCCTTGGGCAGACAGGTTGCCCAGGACTCCACCCCAGCCCGACAGGCTGGCATCCGTGGTAATCACCGTCCACAACAACTTACGGAAGGACTTGCCTGCTGACACCACCGGGGACTGGAGCCACCACAGAAGATCCATTCTGGTCTGGCAACTCAATGAGACACTCAGATCCAAGGACTGAGGTAGTCTGTCCCACCTGGCCAGGATCTCCGCTTGAAGAGACCGCGTGTGAAACTGAGCAAAGGATATCGCTTCGAAGGCTGACACCATCAACCTCAGGGACCACATGCAGGTCCTGAGTGACGAGGACGGATTGTCCCTGAGGGACCTGATCTCGTCCTGCAAGGTCCGGAGCTTGTCCTCCGGCAAGAACACCTTTGCCTGAGCAGAATCCAGGATCATTCCCAGATAGGGAAGACGAACCGATGGAGACAATGTCGATTTCTGTACGTTGATGGTCCATCCAAACTCCTGGAGCGTCTGTACCGTGGTGGACAGATCGCGCAGTAGGTCCTGGCTGACACTCGATCTTAGCAGGAGATTGTCCAGATACCCCAAGACCGCAATGCCCCGTCCCCTTAGCAGGCCCAGAACAGGCGCCAGCACTTTGGTACAGACCCTTGGAGCCAAAGCGAGACCGAAAGGTAACGCCACAAACTGATAGTGGTCCTCCGCGATAGCGAACCGAAGGTACCTCTGGTGACCCTCGAAAATGAGGATGTGCAGATACGCATCCTTCAGGTCTATAGAGGCCAGGAATTCCCCTGGGTTCAGGGAGGCCACCACCGAATGGAGAGATTCCATACGGAACTTCCGAACGCGCACAAAGCGGTTCAGCGCTTTCAGGTCCAGAATAGGACGTACCTTGCCCTCCTTTCTGGGCACAGTGAACAGATTTGAATAAAATCTCCGAAACCTGTCCCGATGAGGCACCGGGACAATTACCCCCTGAGCAAGAAGGTCCTGCACCGCTTGATGTAAGTCCTGCAAACGCCCTGGAGGCAAATGAAGATTTGAGGGAAAAAATCTGTCCGCCGGCCGGGAAAGAAATTCGATCTTGTACCCTGATCGAATGATTTCCTGAACCCACCTGTCCAAAATTTGGAGCAGCCAAGGTTGGAGGAAACCGCGCAAATGTCCCCCCACCCCTGAAACGGGTGAGGGCGCCCCTTCAGGCAGAGGCGGATTGACCCGCCGAACCGGCATCGCCGGACTTCTGCTTGCCCGCCCCAAATCAGGCATAACAGGGGCCACAGCAGGACTGGGGTCCCCCACCAGTGCTGGAGGGAATTTGTTGTCCTGAGAATCCATTGCCCAAGGAGAAAAAAAATAGTGCAATAAAAAGGGTACTGTCACTTTAACACCGCTGTGGAGTGCGCAGCCCACCGCTATATGAACAATGACAAAGGACCCCCAATAGGAGAAGAAAACTGAGCCAGAAATGACAAAACAGAATGTTATGGAAGAGACAGTCTGCAGAGCCCCACAGAGTGTTACCACCTAGATCGCTGCTTCAGAGGAAAAGGAAGTGAGGTCATGAGAGGCTGAACTATGAGCTGCAAAGGACTCAGGGAAAATGGCTGCCCATAGAACTGAATGGGAGACTTCGAGAAAATGGCCGCCGAACATGTGCGGAACGATCGTTCTGCCACACGCAAGATGGCGCCAAAACAGCATGTAAATCAGCCCACAGTGAAGCCAACATGCTAGCCCAAAGCAAGTGACACAGGGAAAAGGACTTCCACAAACACACAGCACCATAGCGCAGCGTATGTACAAACGACCCCCACAGGGATCACAACAGGGAGGCCCCACACCGGCACAGACATGGGGGACACACAGCAACACAGGACTGCCACCCTAGACAGAGGCCCCACACAGAAGTACTTACCTGTACCAGATGGCGTGGGGAGCCTCTCAGAACGGAAAGCCGCTGTCCTCATCTGACAGGGAATGCTGTTAGCCACGGACATTACACTGCAGTATCACAGATGTGTCCAGTGAGGTAGCCACCTCACGGCTGCATCCCTGCTGCGAGCAGGGATGGGTCGTTCATAATGCCAGGACGAACCACGGCTGAACGCTCGATGGCGGGCTGGGGGTCCCTCTGACCCTCTGCCCTGGAGAACCAGGGCGGTCAGTCCGATTCCCAGCTCCGCATGAATCCATCTTCATCCGAAGAATCCGAAGAATCGGCTAAAACTAAAGCTGACAAAATAAACAGCTAGTAAATCAAAGAAAAAACTGACATTTTCAAAGAAAATCAAATAAAAAAGATTAGAAAGGCTGAGACTGTAGCCCCAGCACAGGGAAGCCTAACTACTCCTGATGCTAGGCAGAAAGAAACTGAGTTGGGAGTGGTCACTGCAGGGGGGTATTGACCAGTGGGACAGCCCCATGGGTGTGTATTTGCAAATGCCTTTGTTCTTTTGACTAAGTGTTATGCCTAGCTACTCCTGCGGAGCGGAAGTCAATACCCAATAGTGATGACTTAGAGGAGGCGGCGACTGTCGGAGGACGTAAGAGAAACATCTTATTAATATTATCATTTATTTTATTTTTTTGCACAATAGTTTTCATTCTTGGATAATATTTTTTACCCATGCATTTTATTTTGATGTGATCATTTACATATTAAAAATAAATAAAAAGAACTATAACAAGAGAGAAGAGATACAAAAATAGAATTGTGTTTTGAAAGGCAAACTATTTGTGTGTATGCGTGTGTGTGTATATATATATATATATATATACATATACATACATAATACACACACAGTATATACACACACTCACACACACTATAAATACCCTTTTCCCCCTTTTTAAAAAAAATATAAAGTGATCACATGATCACTGTTCCCAACTGCATAAAGGGGCTTGGAGAGCTATGGGTGGCGAAAAAGCAGTACACTGATCTTCCCAATGTCAAAGGCTTGGCCCTTGGAGGAAAGGCAGACTGTGCTCCCATCACAGCCAGAAAAGTGAACACACTGGTATGTATGTGCTCTCATGCCTAGCATGGTCAGTTTGAATTAGAAATAGGAGGGCCTGGCAGGATCACCACAGATTTCACACATAGGAAGCAATACAAAAAGCACAGGCTACCTTTATCACAAGTACATGGTACAACACACACAAATCAGGAATATGAAATGTTGGGGTAACATACTCTTTAAATAAAACTTCCAACTCCACTTCTATCTACCTTCATAATACATTAGTCTATTGATCACTCAACCATGCTTAAAGGCCAAGCATACTTTTAGTACACATCCTTTTTAAAGTAGAAATTCCCAACCTTGGATAATTAAAAAAAAAAAGAAAGAAAGAAAAAAGAAAAGAAAGGTACACCCCAGGTTTGTTGAAAAAAAAATACATTCTTGGCTGCATTACTTACATCCTCTCTAAAGCTGTTCCTCTTTTCTGTAACACGATGTCCTCAATCTCTTGGGTTGAATGACAGCTAGTGTTATTCAACCAGAAGACTGAGGACATACTAGGAGTGCAGGGCAATATGGACACATGCCCTGCATTATCAAGAACCTCCGGAGGAGATCAGAAAAGGACACCATGTTTCATGTGACCACTGTGTATCACCAAACCCCAAAACAGCTAAAACAATAATAAAAAAAAAAAAATGAAGGTATCACAAAATATATTTATCCTTTCATTAAAGTAAACCTGACAAAAGAGAAAAAAGATTGTTTCCATTGCTGATCTCCTCCTGAAAATGCTAGTTGCCTGGTTGGTATACTGACCCACAGGTATCTGTACCTTCAGAATCACTGGCCCAGAGCAAGTATACAAAACAAGGAAGTCTTACTTCCTATGGGTCACTGATTCAAAGAATTGAAGAAAGTAAATCAGCATGACAGCCAGAAAACCAGCATTACAGAAGGGGATATACAACATGTTTCTCCTATGAAAAGTTTTGTTAATTTCATGGATTGTAAATCTTTGTTCCAAGGGACACCGGTGTTCCGTGAAAAAACCATACCCGTGAGAAAACCATACCCTCGTCACTTCCGGTGCACCTACAGAGGGTATGGATTTCTCACGGTAGTTAAACTTGCGGCGCTTACATTAAAACAGCTCCTCTACAACATAAATCATCTCCGCTCTTCCCCCTGTCACTTCCCTCATCTCCGGTAATAAATATAAAAGCGGATCACGGAGCCGCGATCGCCGTCATTTACATCTCATACTCCCGCCGCCGCTTTTATATTTATTACCGGAGATGAGGGAAGTTACAGCGATAGCAGAGGAGATGATTTATGTTGCAGCCGAAGTGTTTTAATGTACCCGACGCAAGTATCACATTAGACACAGTGCCGTGATAATTTCATGCCCACCGAGCATGCGCACTTCTCAAATCCTTTCATTTTCAATTACGTATCCGGGGCTCTGAGCATGCGCACTGCTGCGCTGCTCAGCTGTTTCAGACCGGAAGTGACGAGGGTATGGTTTCTTCACGGGGTATGGTTTTTTAACGTTACACCAGATCCCTTCTGATTATTAGTCAGTCATTAAAAAATAAATAAAAAGGTGACAACCCATAATTTTCCTCATTTTTCCTTTAAAAGGTAAGGTAAAGCCCTTTCAATTATTTTAATATACATACATAAGAGACCAGCGTGATGCAAATTATTTTCATTGTGCGTTCATGCTTAGGCCTCATGCACACAGGACATTTTTACAGCAGCGGTTATGGGCGTCTGACATTTTTTTACTGCCTCTAAACCCCCCTCCATATTAGTCTATGTGTCCATGCACACATAAACATTCAGAGGTGTTTGGAGGCATAAGCGTTTGGGGGCAGTAGAAAAAAACTACTGTTGAGCTGTAAAAACGCAACATGGCAAAAAACGCTGCTAAACGCGGCTAAATGCTGTAACAAGCTTTTAGTGGCGTTTGGCATTTTTGCATTACGGGGAATGTTTTTACTGAAAAAAACGCTAAAAAACATAGAAAGATACAGATGAATGCCCATAAACGGTATTTAAAAACGTGGCTAACAGTGGGCTTTTAACGCTGCTTTTTCCTGGTAGTAGCGATGGCATTTTTTTAAACGTCCTGTGCGCATGAGCCCTTTATAGAGTGGGTTCCCTTGCTCCAGTCTTATACTTACCTGTCCCCAATCCAGCCAGATATTTAGTAAGAGCGCATGCGTTGCGCAGCAGGGTGTTACAGGGGGAGGTCCCCATACAGCACCTTTTCCACAGCTTCCCTCCACACAGCACCTTTTACCACAGCTTCCCTCCACACAGCACCCTTTACCACAGCTTCTCTCCATACAGCACCTTTCACCACAGCTTCCCTCCATACAGCACCTTTTACCACAGCTTCCCTCCATACAGCACCTTTTACCACAGCTTCCCTCCATACAGCACCTTTTAACACAGCTTCCCACCATACAACATCTTTTACCACAGCTTCCCTCCCCGAGGTGTGCGGCCAGATGACACTAAGGGGACCTGTGTACACAGAGAGCAGAGTGGTCACAAGGCCACTACCCTGCAGAGGATTGATTTGTCCTCTGCAGTGGGCTTCAGGCGGCCCTCTTAGGGAAGTCTGTACCTATTACATACACAGGATTTCCAGATTCCTGTGAGATTTGTTGGCCATTTTGGCAAAATTATTGTATAACTATATATACACATATTGCATAACTACGGTAGTTCCAAATCCCATGAATGAGGACAGACAATGTGTTCCTCAATAACCAGGAACTAGCTTTTCTAGGAGGACAGAGCTGCAGCGCAGTTATATCTCGTATATGGTCTATGTTAGCTGTAATATGTAATTTGCAGAATTCCTTTTTTTTACCTTTTTGCCTTGTGGCACTATTTCTTTCCTCCAGTTTTTTTCTATTGCAGGGTAAACAACATACGACGAATCAGCTTCATTCAGCTCAATCAGATCCTCTCTTTCCAGCGGTTTCTTATAACCAAGTGTTATTATCCTTTTAAAAAAGAAATAATTAGGACATTATTACTACTTGGAGAGCCACCTACACATTTAATAATACAGATAAACATATGCATATTGCAGTAATAGATATCAATTAACTAGGGATAGACCGATTATCGGCAAGGCCGATATATATCGGGGGCCGATATGCACTTTCCCCGATATATCGGTATCGGCCCTGGAACTGCCCGATATTGCCGATATTTTTGTGACGTCATTCTGCCTTCTTGGGCCGCCTCCCTCGCCTTGGGCAGCCTCGTCTGGAGTCGGCACTAGTCTCACGGGAGTGCATCACAGCCATACACCCACCCACCCACCCACAGCAGCCCGATGCCAGCCAGCAACCCACATCCACAGGCCCTGTTCCAGCCAGCCACATGCACTGTACCAGCGAGCCAGTCAGCCACCCACAGGCCCTGTACCAGCCAGCCACAGGCCCTTTACCAGCCAGCCACCCACAGGCCCTGTGCCAGACACCCACCCACCACAGGGTGCCAGCCAGCCAGCCACCCACCACAGGGTGCCAGCAAGCCAGCCATTAAGCATTAAACGAAAATTAACATGTTCAGTACCAGATTTGTGTCAAAAATTGTCTTTATTCTATTTATTTATTGTCTTCATCTTTTCAAAATTTAAAATGTACAAAATATCGGCCCATATCGGCCGATACGATACATTGTAACCAAAATGTCCTGAAAAAACCGTATCGGTCTATCCCTTCAATTAACCTATTATATTCCAATTAAAGGGTCAGTTTGCCAGTTAGGACAAGTAAAGGGAAATTATTATAGTTTTCCTATTTCTTTTTAAGTCTACATACCTAAAAGTTGATGTTTTAGATTTCTTTTTATGAATTTGTATAACGTGTTGTTTTACAAATTAATATTGAGTGTATGCATGCCAATGTGTTTAGCAAAGCATGCTGGGCTTTCTTATTACAAAGCCCAGCAATACATTCAGGCTCTTAGACAGATAATGGGGTTTATATACTAAAACTGGAGAATGTAAAATCTGGAGCAGCTCTGCATAGAAACCAATCAGCTTCCAGTTTTTTGTTTCAAAGATTAATTGAATAAGCTGAACTTAGAAGCTGATTGGCTACCATGCACAGCTGCACCAGATTTTGCCCTCTCCAGTTTTAGTACACCAACTCGCTATCTAGCACTACTGTTGCTCTCTGAGATTTGTGCTCCACCTGCTGACCGCAGATGGTAAATATTCGTTTGCTATATTTCATATTTACTGATTAAAAGGTAACATGAAAAAATATTTATTACGACTGAGCATACTAACTAAGGGAAAATTAAAAAAACAAACACACACACTCTACTGATTCTCTTTAAAGCAGAGCTCCAGCCCCCCCTATCCCTTTTTAGGAAACTTAACTGTCCAAAGATCTCGCGATGTCTGCAACACAGCCAGTTTTTTATTAGCTCTCAGGTTGCTGCCGCCAGCAGCCGGTTTTCTTCTGTGCATGCGCAAAGGGTACGGTGCTTTCTGAATGGTCGGACGGCAGTGGAAGAAGAGGGGGCCAAACTTCTGGAGGACCTTGCTGCGGCGAGATCTCCCGGAAGCGTGGATAGGTACCTGTCATAAACAGGTACCTGTTCACCGCAACCCCCCTCCCCCCCCCCCCCCAGAAAGGTGCCAAATGTGGCAGCCGAGAGGGGGAGGAAGCAAACAAGCGTAGTTTACACTTTTAGGTGGAGCTCTGCTTTAAAGTTAACCACTTGCCGATCCGTATACTGTATATATATATACATCGGCAAGCTGGCTCTCCAAGGCAAAACCACATATCAGTACGTAATTTGCCTGGGAGGAGCTAGGGGGCGAGGGTATGCCGCCAACGGTGCGCACCTGCCCCCCGATCGTCAGCGGGGAAGCTGGTGCGTGTGTCAGGTGGCTCCAATTGCCGCCTGACACTCTCGATCTCTCCCCGCTTAGAGAAAAGGACGGTCAGCTGATGTAAACACAGCCCTCCGTCCTTCACCCTGCAATGATCATAGAGACCATGTGATCCTCCTATATAGGATCGCATGTCTTTTTGTTCATCTCACAAGCCCAACCCCCCACAGTTAGAATCACTCCCCTAGGCTTACATTTTTAGCACTGATTACTGTAGTAATGTCACTGGTCCCCCCAAAAGTGTCAAAAATGTCAGTTAGGGGTCCAATCTGTCCTCCGCAATGTTGCAGTCCCGCAAAAAATCGCAGATCGCCGCCATTACTAGAAAGTGAAGAAAAACTATAAAAATGACAGAAATCTTTCCCGTAGTTAGTAAACGCAATAACTTTTGCGCAAACAAATCAAAATACGCTTATTGCGATTTTTTTTTACCAAAAATATGTAGCAGAAAACAAATTGGCCTAAAATGTTAAAAAATTTTGATTTTTTATTTATTTTTTTATTTTTTTGGGAATGTTATATAGCAGAATGTGAAAAATATTGTATTTTTTTTCCAAAATTGTCGCTCTTTTTTTGTTTATAGTGCAAAAAATAAAAATCGCACAGGTGATCAAATACCACCAAAAGAAAGCTCTATTTATGTGAAAAAAAAGGACATCAATTTTATTTGGGTACAGTGTTGCATGACTGCGCAAGGGGGAAAATCCTCCAGTCTTAAAGTGGTTAAGTAGGATATTCATACAGGAAATAACAGGAAAAAATATTTTTTAAAAATTCCTGGGATTTTCTCCAATTGCAGCGTTATATAAATGATGTAGCCCCAGATATTTTCTCATCTCTCAGACTACAAGGGGGCTTTTACTGTAATGTAGTGGGCCCAAAACCAAAGTTCTGTTTCAGTTTAGGAGATGTCTTTCCTTTGAATGTTACACAATAACAGATGCAGGAAAAACGGAATTTTTGTAAAATCTTACCTGTAAAATTCCTTTCTCTGAGTCCTCCGACAGTCGCCGCCTCTTCATATTCGTCACATACGGGGTATTAGACTTTGCTCCGAAGGAGTAGCTAGGCAACAGAATATGTTCAGTCAATACCCTCCTACTTCCTGCAACCATATCTCAGTTTTAGTGGAATAGCAGTAGAGTATACAACCAAACCCCAAAAGAGGGGCGGGGGCGGCGACTGTCGGAGGACTCAGAGAAAGGAATTTTACAGGTAAGATTTTACAAAAATTCCGTTTTCTCTTACGTCCTCCGACAGTCGCCGCCTCTTCATATTCGTCACATATGGGGACGTCCCAAAGCAGTGCAAACATGAGGGGTGGGAAACGCATCCGCGCCGAAAGGCAACGCAGTCTCCGCATTAAAGAAAGGAACCTTACCAAAGGAAGGAAACCAGCTGGGCTACAGGAAAAAAACAAGTGCTCAACAGGAGCAACAACCCAGGAAAAGACAAATAACCAGGGGATAGAAAGCTTATCCCAACAGCCAGAGGTCCCCAACAAGGGACCCTAGGGAATTGCCGCACTAAGAACCTTGCGGCCAAAGGAAGCATCCGCCGATGCCTGAACATCTACTTTGTAGAATTTTGTGAAAGTGTGTACGGTCGACCAAGTCGCCGCCTTACACACCTGGGCTACAGAAGCCCCATGACGACAGGCCCAAGACGTACTCAGAGATCTAGTAGAGTGCGCCTTCACAGGCACAGGGGGAACCTTCCCCTGCAAAGCATAGGCCTGTTCAATGGTCTGCCGGATCCATTTGGCGATGGTAGAGGCCGACGCCGCCACGCCCTTCCGAGGACCCTCTGGAAGAACAAACAAGGAGTCCGTCTTTCGAAAAGACTCAGTCGATTTAAGGTAAACCCTTATCGCCCGAACAACATCCAGAGAATGTAATCTCACCTCCTTCGGATGTTTAGGCTTCGCGCACAGCGAAGGCAAGACAATATCCTCATTAAGATGGAATTCCGAAACTCGTTTCGGAAGAAAAGAAGGATTAGGTCGCAAGACCACCTTATCCAAATGAACAACCAGATACGGAGACTTGCAGGACAAAGCTGCCAGCTCCGACACTCTGCGAGCCGAAGTGATCGCCACCAAAAAGGCGACCTTTTTGGACAACATAGACAACGAGATCTCCCTGATCTGTTCAAAAGGAGCACGTTGCAACACAGACAGAACGAGATTCAAGTCCCAAGGGGGCAAAGGATCCCTCCTAGGAGGAACCTGATGCCGCACACCCTGAACAAAAGTGCCAACCAAGGAGTTGGAAGCCACGGGACGTTGAAAACAGAACGGCCAGCGCAGACACCTGACCCTTTATCGTAGCCAGCGCCAAACGCTGATCGACACCCGTTTGAAGGAAGGACAGCACTCGGGAAACCGAGTACGTGCAGGGTGAAAACCCCCTGGACTCACACCAGGCAAAATAGGCCTTCCAAGTACGGTAATAAACCTTCCCTGAGGAAGACTTCCTCGCGTTGATCAAAGTATGAACGACCTCTGGGGAGAGACCCTTCTCCTTCAGGACCTCGGTCTCAACAGCCAGGCCGTCAAAGCCAGCGACTGTAAAGCAGGATGGTAAATCGGTCCTTGAGACAGGAGATCGTCTCGAAGAGGCAGACGCCACGGGGCGTCGACCGCCAGATTCACGAGGTCTGCGTACCAGGACCGGCGAGGCCAGTCCAGTGCCACAAGAATCACCGTGCTGCGTTCCGAGTGTAACCTGCGAAGGAACCTGGACAGCAACTGAATCGGTGGAAACGCGTACATCAGCCTGTACTGATGCCACGGGGCCACTAACGCGTCCGACGCGTCTGCCCGAGGGTCGCGCATCCTTGCCACGAACCTTCTCACCTTGTTGTTGAGACGAGACGCGAACAGGTCCACATCTGGAAGACCCCACTTCGCGCACAACATCTGGAAGACAGCCGGGTGGAGAGACCATTCCCCCTGAGCCAGGGTTTGGCGACTCAGATAGTCCGCCTGCCAGTTCTCCACCCCCGGAATGTGAACCGCCGTTATCGCCGGGACATGAGTCTCGGCCCAAGACAGAATGTCGGCCACTTCTCGAGCCGCTCGGGCACTCCTGGTGCCCCCTTGGTGGTTGATGTAGGCCACCGCCGTGGCATTGTCCGTCTGCACCCGAACCGGGCAGCCCTGCAGCCGGTCCGTCCAGCGATGAAGACAGAGATTTATCGCACGCAATTCCAGAATGTTGATCGGAAGGGAGGACTCCCCCTCCGACCACGTTCCCTGGGCGGACAGAACGCCCAGAACACCACCCCAGCCCGACAGGCTGGCATCCGTGGTGATCACCGTCCACGAGATAGGACGAAACGACTTGCCCCCGGACACCATCGGGGACTGGAGCCACCACAGAAGGTCTCTTCTGGTGCGAGATTTGAAGATCCAGAGATTGAGGTCGCCCGTCCCACATGGACAGGATCTCCGCTTGGAGACCCCGCGTGTGAAACTGGGCGAAGGGAATCGCCTCGAAGGCCGAGACCATCAATCCCAGACATCTCATGCACGTCCGCAGAGACGAGTGCGGAACGTCCCTGAGGGACCTGACTTCCTCCTGAAGAGTTCTGAGTTTGTCTTCCGGCAGGAAGACCTTCGCCTGTACCGAGTCCAGAATCATTCCCAGGTAGGAAAGACGAACCGACGGACTCAGTGTCGACTTTGGAAAATTTATCGTCCAACCAAACTCCTGCAGAGTTTGCATCGTGACAGACAGGTCCTTCTCCAGACCCTGGCTGGTCGCAGACCAAACCAGAATGTCGTCCAGATACCCCAGGACAGAAATGCCCTGGGCCCTCAATAATGCCAGAACCGGTGCAAGCACCTTGGTGAAGACCCGCGGAGCCGAGGCGAGACCAAAAGGCAACGCCACGAACTGGTAGTGATCCTCCGCAATGGCAAATCGAAGGAACCTCTGGTGACCCTCGAAAATGGGGATGTGAAGATACGCATCCTTCAAATCGATGGAGGCCATGAATTCCCCCGGAACCAGGGCAGCCACCACCGACCGCAGGGATTCCATGCGGAACTTGCGAACCCGCACAGAGCGGTTCAGAGCCTTCAAGTCCAGAATTGGACGAACCTTGCCCTCCTTTCTGGGCACGGTGAACAGATTGGAATAAAACCCCCGAAACCTGTCCCGATGAGGCACCGGAACTACCACTCCCTGAGCCCTCAGGTCCCGCACCGCCAGGTGCAGGTCCCGTAAACGCTCTGGAGACAGTTGAAGATTTGAGGGAAAAAATCTGCTCTCCGGCCGAGAGAGAAACTCGATCTTGTAACCAGATCGAACGATCTCCTGAACCCATCTGTCCCGCACGCGGGTCAACCAGGGTCGAAGAAAACCGAGCAAGCGTCCCCCCACCCCAAAACTGGGTGAGGGCGCCCCTTCAGGCCGCACTGTTATGGGCTGCGGATCCGGATTGACTGGACTTCTGTTTTCCAGACCAGGGCTTCTTCTGAGAGCCTTGACCTTTGAACGGTTTGCCCTTGTAGTGCGACCGAAAGGCACGAAAGGACCACTGAGGGGGCAGAAAATTAGAATGCTTCTTCCCAGAAGCCCCCTTAGCCTTGGGGAAATGGGGCAAGAGAGTGCTCTTACCTCCGGTGATCCCCTTAATCAACACATCCAAGGACTCCCCAAAAAGGCGAGACCCATCATAAGGCAGATTGGCTAAGGTCTTACGTGAAGACTGGTCCACCGACCAACATTTCAACCAAACCAGGCGGCGAGACAACACCGCCACGCTGTGCACACGCGCAGCCAACGGGACTAGGTCCAAGTCCGCATCACACAGATACATGACACCCTGGTGGATTTGATCCACCATATCCAGGTTTGCCGGCGAGGCCGAATCGGCCACTAGGACGCGCCTAAGCATCTGCGTCCAACTTGCGACCGCCTGGGCCGCCATGAGAGAGGCAAACAGAGCCTTGAGCATAGAACCCGTAACAGAATAAGTATGACGGGCAAGGGACTCCAATCTCCTATCCGTGGCATCACGGAACACAGGGGAATCCTCTGCAGGAATCGCAGTGGATTTGTTTAAAACCGCAATTGCGTGATCCACTGGGGGTGGCACACACCACCTTTCATCAGTGGAAGGCGAGAAAGGATAACGCAGCTTGAACCTACTTGGTACAGCAAAAGGTTTGCGTAGATTGCGCCATTGTTCCTTAACAGCGCGCTGAAAATCATCATTGCAGGGAAAAACCTGCGGCGTCCTGCGTTTTCTCTGCGTCCCATAAGCCGCCAAGGCAGCGGGGGGACACACTTCATCCTGCCAACGCAGCGTTTGTTTCATGGAAGCAATCAATTCATCCATGATTGCAAGCTCTTCAGGCGAGCCAGGGGGAGAATTATCAATTCCTTCAACTTCAGCCTCCACCTCGGACCCCACTAGATCTAGGGAGGAGCGGGACCCCGATAAGGAGGCCCCCGCCATAACAACCCCATCACCTTCACCCTCAGAATCAGAGGAAAGAGCAACTCTGGGTCTTTTAGTAGATTGAGCAGCCACCAGCATCTGCACCTGAGCAGCAAGGCCAGCCACAATAGTGGCTAAATCCCCCCCTGGGGGGGAAACAGCGGTCCCCTGGCTTTCCACCAAGGCGGTAGGAAATGTGCCCTCCTGAGAATCCATTGCCCCTATTACAAATGCCGGATAATAAAGGGTTAACTGCCCCTTTAACAAGCGTGGCGAGCGCAGCCCACCGCACCACACACAAGCACAAAGAGACCCCCACAGGGACAATAAAACTGACACAGGCAATGGATAGGAAGGACATAACCTGAGGAGACCCCCGCCGCTGCTGCTGCCTCGATCGGTGTTCCTGGAGAAGAGGAAGTGATGCTGCCAGGGCGCTCTATGAAAGCCTATGGGAGGCTACAAGAAAATGGCCGCCATGCATGTAGAACATGCGGCCGGAGCGAGTGTAGGCAAAATGGCGCCGTTTGGCGCCGAAACCGCCGCTCCACAGTACAGTAATGCACACATGTCTGTATATAAAAAAACATGTCAGATCGCCGCAGCGATCGCTGTATAATGCCCAAACATGCCACAAAACATGCCCCACAGCACACAGCTTCTCACACTGACAAGGCTGACACACACAGTGTCACACAGCTCCCCCCCCCCCCCCTGCAGCCCACAGCATGCAGCCGAGAGATAGGGAGACAAACAGTGTGAATAGAGGCAGGTTACACAGTCCCAGACTGACACCCCCCCAGACAGACAGGTCCCCACATAAATACACTTACCTCACAGTGGCGTGGGGGACCCGCACAGGCGAACAAGCCGCTGCACATGATGTTGTATAGATGAGATAGAGAAGCCGCTGCACATGAGGCAGGGAGAGTCGCATACAAGACGCACAGAATGAGGGTTAAGAAACCGCACAGCGTCCAGTGAGGTAGCCACCTCACCAATCATCCCTGCACCGAACAGGGATGGGTCGTTCACTGTGCCAGGAGCGTTACCTGGCTGAACGCTCGATGGCAGGCTGGGAAGCCACTGACCCACGACCTGCGACCAGGGGGATCAGCCCGAGACCCAGTCCGCATGATCCTCTTCATCCGAAGAACTAACTAATGCTGACAAAAAGAACAGCTAAGTAAAGGTAGAGAGAAAACTCAAATAAAATATCAAAAAAAGAAGAAAGAGTCTGGGGCACAAAGCCCCAGCACAGAGAGAGCCAGCCACTCCTGACAAGCTAGACATTAAAACTGAGATATGGTTGCAGGAAGTAGGAGGGTATTGACTGAGGGGACCACCCCTTGAGGGTGGGATATGTTAAAAGCTTTAATGTTAACATATTCTGTTGCCTAGCTACTCATTCGGAGCAAAGTCTAATACCCCGTATGTGACGAATATGAAGAGGCGGCGACTGTCGGAGGACGTAAGAGAAATATGCTTTAGTAAATCATTAAAATAACATGAAGATAAGCCAGTTGTATGGCATTAGGAATTAGTGCTAGACGGTCGCTCACACAATAAGAGAACAGGTGTCATTCGGGTCATACAAGGTATTAGTTGGGACCTGGGGGTAAATGAGGAGGAGGCATTTTTTTTATTTCATATACTCTACTTTAAAAACTTCTACTTTTTTCTTTTAGTTTTTTTTTTTCTATTCTCCTCTGCAGCAACATATTACTTAAAATATCTGCCTAGTGCTTACTGTCATCAACAACCCACAGATCACACTGTTCAGCTGCAGGAGCCCACACTTCCCCAAAATGTCACAGATGAAGGCACGAGATTTTCCATGTAACCACAATGCACAAACTCCTTTTTATGTGCGGCATCCTTTGCCGCTGCCTAAAAAGCGGTCTACCATGGATCGCTTTTCAGAGTCATTTGACAGGCAATGAAGAGGCTGTGGAAATGCTGACCCACCACAGTTACAGGGCAACACAGCTCTATTCACTTGAATGGGTAGCAACTGATGGCAGACCTGCTTGCAGAATGTGATAATGCAGTTTCATTTTTGCTGAGTAGCTGCATGCCCTTGTTTAGGTGAGTGGTCAGGGGGAGGTAAAACCTTGGCTTAAACTCCTGCTTTTACTGCCCCCTGGCTACCCACCTAAAGAAAGGCATAAAGTCATGTCACATGTCACAGGCAGAATGTGTGCATGCCAAAAATTAAAGTGGAACGTCACTCTCTTAATCAACATTGACTAATTTTAACCGCTTGCCGACCGCCGCAAGTACATATACTGCGGCGGTCAGCCCCGTGCAGGCAAAGTGACGTATGGGTACGTCACTCACCTGCGAGCCAATAGGAGGCAAGCACGCGCCGCCAGAGGCGCGTTCCCGCCCCCGCTTGCTCACTGTGATCCCTGCGCGTGTGACCGGCGGACCCGATATCCGCCGGTCACTCGCGATCGCCCGTTACAGAGGGAGAAAGGCAGGCGGCTAATGTAAACAAAGCCGTCTGTCATTCTCCCTTGTGTAAGTGCAGAGATCATACGGTCCTGCTATGCAGGATCGTATATCTCTGTAGTTACACAAACAGCCACATCCCATAACAGTTAGAATCATGCCCCTAGGGACACACTTAACCCCTGCATCACCAATAAAGTTAACCCCTTCCCTGCCAGTGTCATTTTTACAGTAACAGTGTATATGTATAGCACTGATTACTGTAGTAATGTCACTGATACCCCCAAAAGTGTCAAAAATGTCAGTCAAGGGTCCGATCTGTCTGCCGCAATGTCGCAGTCCCGCAAAAAAAAAAAAAAAAAATCGCAGATCGCCGCCATTACTTGTTAAATAAAAGAAACAATAAAAATGACAAAAATCTTTCCCTTAGTTAGTAAACGCAATAACTTTTGCGCAAACCAATCAAAATACGCTTATTGCAATTTTTTTTACCAAACATATGTAGCAGAAAACAAATTGGCCTAAAATGTTAAAAAATTTTGATTTTTACATTTTTTTGGGGGGGAATTTCATACAAAAAAATGTGAAAAATATTGTTATTTTTGCAAAATTGTCGCTCTTTTTTTGTTTATAGCGCATGATCAAAAAATCGCACAGGTGATCAAATACCACCAAAAGAAAGCTCTGTTTGTGGGAAAAAAAGGACGTCAATTTCATTTGGGTACAGCGTCGCACGACCGCGCAATTGTCCGTTAAAGTCACGCAGTGCCAAATCGCAAAATAGGGCCTGATCAGGAAAGGGGTAAAATCTTCCGGGGCTAAAGTAGTTAATCCTTATTTTTTTTACATTTCTTCAGTTACTGCCTGGTTTCCAGGACTGGGAAAATGGTGTCGTACATCCCAGGAGTCTTAGGGGTTTTCTCAGCTACGTACACCCTACTACCTGATATAAGGGCTGATGGACTTCAGGAAGTACATGCTACATTAATCTTCTGCCCTTACTCAAGATGGCTGCAGCTAGAAATGCTAGGGGGTGTTTTTCTAAGTGATTTCTCAGTCAAATAAATCATGCAAACGTGGATGGATGGGGGAGTGTTTTTGGTTGTGGTGCTCAGTTGCACGTAGTTCCACTTTAAACAGCATGTTGTATTTGTCTGGCAGTACAGCTGCCAAAAGTGACCCATTTAAAGCCCCATACACACACGCAGATCGTCGTCATACAAATGTTCGTCTTTTCTCCCCGGGATGTCGGTGTCTGTTGAAAAGTGCAAAGACAGCACAAGGACAGCACAAGAATTTTGTCCGCAGACTTCAGCTGACTGCAGAAGTGATGTCATGTAATGGTTAACTTTCCCTGTGTTTTTTATTTTCTGAGCATGCCCAGTCTTGCAAATCTGCGGTCTGTCGGCTGATTTCTGTACTGACAGGCAAACAATTGTCCGTTCTGGTGTCTGCAGACAAAAATTTTCATGTTTGCAAGAAAGACTCTTGTCCGCAGATTGTGTGCAGACATCTGTCGGAGGCACCATACTAACACGCATACAATCGGCAGATCTTTCGTCCGCCGACGTTTGTATGACGACGATCGGTACGTGTGTACGGGCCTTTAGTGTGTATGGGGCTGCATTGCAACTGTCCTGCAAACGCATATAATGCACTCAGTTGGAGTGCAATGATTTGGAATTTACAGAGTTAAAACAGGAGATTACCTGCCTCCTTAACACCTGTCAAACGTCAGTGAAAAGTTATCCACTGCGAATTGCTTTTCAGAGGGGAAGCTATGACTGCCGTACCTATGAACGGGCCCTAAAGCTTTGTCAAAAGCCTAAGAACTACTTTTTCCTATTTTTACTTGCTTAATTTATGAATGTTGTCTTGGTCTTCATTGTGACGTGTTGTATTTGTAAACCTTTTTTCTAAAAATGTTTAAAAAGAATTTAGATAAAAGCCAACATACGTACACATAGGCCCCTTTCACACGGGCGCTCCGTATGTCTGTATATCATCCCATTTTTTTGCGGATGAAAAACGGACATAATGTAAGTCAATGGGATTGCGGATGTCAGCGGAAGACCATCTGCTGACATCCGATTTTCGTCCTTTCAGTTCTGTTCTGTTTTTTGGAACGGAACAGAACCCTATTTTTCTTCTGTTTAAAAAAACGGAAAGGATGCAAAATCGGATGTCAGCAGTGTCATCCGCTGACATCCGCATCCCCATAGACTTACATTATGTTCGTATATCATCCGCAAATGGATGGGATGATATGCGGACATATGGAGTGGATGACACAAGTGTCATCCGTGTCCGTGAAAAAAAAAAAAGCGCCGCAGCGGAATAAAAAATCGGAGTGGCCGTGTGAAAGAGCCCATAGTGTTTGTGTATATACACATACATACACACACACACACACACATAAACAAACACATACACACACATACACACAGTGCCTTGAAAAAGTATTCCCCTCTTCCACATTTTGTCATGTTACAACCAAAAACATAAATGTATTTTTGGGAGATTTTATGTGATACACAAAGTGGTACATGATTGTAAAGTGTAAGGAAAATGATAAATGGTTTTCCAAATATTTTACAAAAAATATTTGAAAAGTGTGATGTGCATTTGTCCTGAGCCTTTGATCCTGAGCTGTGAATCTCTGCAGCACCTCCGGAGTTACCATGAACCTCTTGGCTGCTACTCTGATTAATGCTCTCCTTGCCCAGCCTGTCAGTTTAGGTGGAGGGCCATGTCTTGGTAGGTTCGTAGTTGTGCCATACTCTTTCCATTTTCGGGTGATGGATATTGAACAGTGCTCCGTGAGATGTTCAAAGCTTGGGATATTTTTTATAACCTAACCCTGCTTTAAACTTCACCACAACTTTATCCCTGACCTGTTTGGCGTGTTCCTTGGCTTTCATGATGCTGTTTGTTTACTAAGGTTCTCTAACAAACCTCTGAGGGCTTCACAGAACAGCTGTATTAATACTGAGATTAAATTACACACAGGTGGACTGAAGGCAATTGGTTCCACTATATTTAAGTTAGGGGTATAAGAGTAAAGGGGGCTGAATACAAATGCATGCCACACTTTTAAGATATTTATTTGTAAAAGATTTTAAAAACCATTTATCACTTTCTTTCCACTTTACTATTATGTGGCACTTTGTATTGGTCTATCACATAAAAGCCCAATAAAACACATTCACATTTTTGGTTGTAACATGACAAAATTTTGATAATTTCAAGGAGTATAAATACTTTTTCAAGGCACTGTGTATATTATATATATATATATATACACTATATTACCAAAAGTATTGGGACGCCTGCCTTTACACGCACATGAACTTTAATAACATCCCAGTCTTAGTCCGTAGGGTTTAATATTGAGTTGTCCCACCCTTTGCAGCTATAACAGTTTCAACTCCTCTGGGAAGGCTGTCCACAAGGTTTAGGAGTGTGTCTATGGGAATGTTTGACTATTCTTCCAGAAGCACATTTGTGAGGTCAGGCACTGATGTTGGATGAGAAGGTCTGGCTCGCAGTCTCTGCTCTAATTCCCAAAGGTGTTCTATTGGGTTGCAGGCCAGTCAAGTTCCTCCACCCCAAACTCATTTATCCATGTTTTTTATGGACCTTGCTTTGTGCACTGATGCACAGTCATGTTGGAACAGGAGGGGGCCATCCCCAAACTGTTCCCACAAAGTTGGGAGCATGAAATTGTCCAAAATGTCTTGGTATGCTGATACCTTAGGAGTTCCCTTCACTGGAACTAAGGGGCCAAGCCCAATCCCTAAAAGACAACCCAAAACCATAATCCCCCCTTCCACCAAATGATTTGGATCAGTCCACAACGCAAGGTCCATAAAGACATGGATGAGCGAGTATGGAGTCATGACCTCAACCTGATGGAACACCTTTGGGATGAATTAGAGCAGAGAATGCAAGCCAGGCCTTCTCGTCCAACATCAGTGCCTGACCTCACAAATGCGCTTTTGGAAGAATGGTCAAACATTCCCATAGACACACTCCTAAACCTTGAGGACAGCCTTCCCAGAGAGTTGAAGCTGTTATAGCTGCAAAGGGTGGGCCAACTCAATATTGAACCCTACGGACTAAGACTGGGATGCCATTAAAGTTCACGTGCGTGTAAAGGCAGGTGTCCTAATACTTTTGGAAATATAGTGTGTATATATACATATATGTCTTTTATATATATATATATATATATATATATATATATATATATATATATATATTTTTTTTTTTTTTTATGTATTTATTTTCCACATTTAATGTACATTACATGTATTGAAATAATATTCTATAATTTTAGAGGATAATCAGGAGAAAATGTTTTATGGCAGGAAGGCATATTTACATCTCATTTGATTCCCATTTTAGTAATCCTAGAGAAGAAAACTGCCAGCTGTCAACATGGTTTCTCTAACAGGCACACATTGTAGAAACATTCCACCACTGTCCATAATCTCTTAAAGAGGTTGTACACCGAGAAATTTTTTTTTTCTCTTCTTTACTTTCTGAAAGAGAAACCCATAATGAGCTAGTATGCATCGCATACTAGCTCATTATGAAATACTTACCTTAGAACGAGCCCCCGCCGTGCCGTCCGCTTACCTGTATGACGGGCGACATGTATAGTCGCCCGTTTTCCGGGATCGCGGCATCCGGCCATCTGATTGGCCGGAGCCGCAGTGACGTCACTCCCGCGCACGCGCGCGGGAGCCGACGGTCACGGTGTTCTAAAATTTTCTCGGACCCGTGAAAAAATCGGACCTCATCACTTCCGGTGATGGGAGTCTCAAGTGCGCATGCGCATAAGACATTATCTTGGTTTGGTAAACTTATAACACATAGCGGGCAGCTGAATGAGAGGAGGCGGGGCTGAGGTGGGACGGAAGACACCGCCGCGTCATCTGCAGAGCTGAATAGAGGAGGCGGGACGGAGGTGCGGCCGTGTAATAAATGCAGGACTTTAGCGACTCCTTATGTTTTATTATCTTTAGCAATTATCGTATTATTTATCCTTAGGATTTCATAACATTTAGTATTTCTATAATACAAAATAAGAAATACTAAATGTAAAGATAATAAAACATAAGGAGTCGCTAAAGTCCTGCATATATTACACGGCCGCACCTCCGTCCCGCCTCCTCCGCCAGCTCTGCATATGTGCCTCCGTCCCTAATGTCTCGATGACGCGGCGGTGTCCTCCGTCGCACCTCAGCCCCGCCTCCTCTCAATCAGCTGTCCGCTCTCTGTTATAATTTTACCAAACCTCGAAAAATGTCTTCTGCGCATGCGCACGGACGACTCCCACCCGCTGTTTTGTGATGCTCTATCACCGGAAGTGACGAGGTCCGATTTTTTCACGGGTCCGACAAAATTTTACAACAACGGCACGGGGCTCTGAAGGAACGGCACGATCTGCCGTTCCTTCAGAGCGCATGCGCCAGTGATGTCACTGGCTGCATTAAAGGTAAATATCTCCTAAACGGTGCATGTTTAGGAGATATTTACAGTACCTATAGGTAATCCTTAATATAGGCTTACCTATAGGTACAACTTCCTGAGGAGGGTTTACTTCCTCTTTAAGACTGAGAACTAATAAGGTTGATAATATAACTTTGTTTTTTTTTTTTGTTTTTGGTTTTTTTTTTTGCTCTACTAGGAGAATGATGAACACGCATTGTTTCAAAAATGTTGATCAATGTAGCCCAATGTATCACTTTCATGATGAAGAATATTCATACCTGCTGTACCAGGAATACGTCACCCTGCTGAGAAAGGAGACTTTGTTTTCCGGATTTTCATTCTGTACAGAAAAATAGAAAGGTTCAAGTCAGTATAATGACAGCTTTTAAATGTGGATGTTGCTACACTGCATACAAAAGCCAAACTGAACACTGATATTAAAATAAAATATATTAATATTTAAATAAAACTAGTTGATGTGGTTTGTAAATGGCAATATTTAAGCAGGCCTGCCACTTACCGTTTCTTTTTTTTTGAATCTCAGTACTCCAAAACTCTGGGGCATTCTATGCACCAAACAGCAACCAGAATTGTCATGGCCAAGCTGTGGCCTTTCCACACACCATGAATTATGTTTACAGAAATTTGTTTTTGGAACATTTGTTTGATTTTCTAATAATGAGGTCATCGTACATTGACCATAGCCACAAGGAAAATCAAAGGAGCAGGATGACATTTTTTTTTAACAAAAATTCATCCTGAAATCTAACATAGAATTCAAAACATTGGCATGGCAACCGTCATTTTTTGGGGGTTTTATAGGTAATTTGTAAAATTTATAATGGGTCTAACAAATGTTCTAACCAGCTTTACTGATCTAAACAGTATGACCATAAGACCGCATTCACACTAGTCCGACTTGGACCACGACTTGTCAGCCTGACAAGTCGCGGTCCATCACGCTCCCATAGTGTAGTACAGGAGCCGTTCTAATAGGAGCGACACAAGTCGCTCCGACTTAGAAAAAGGGTCCTGTACTACTTCAGGGCGACCTGGAGGCGACTTGCATAGACATTAATTTTATGAAGTCCGTGCAAGTCGCGCTGCACGCGACTTCACAGGTCGCCCCCTAAGTCGAAGCGACGTAGTGTGAACCGAGGCTAAGAGTTTTTACTGCAATCCATGCTATATAAACAGTGAAAAGATGCAGATTGGGCACCCCATCATCTTTGCCCACAGTGGGGTTAGTAGTAGAAAGGCAGGAAGGTTTGGTGAAAACTCATATTAAAATTGTTTTAGAATTTAGAGGCTTCCACCAGAGACAACATTCCTGCTCTGCTTCCAGTTAGTGATAGCCCCGCCTGTTCTTTAAACTGCGCCACCCCACTGACTTCACGTCAATCGTTCCACACCAAGCGCTGCATTGCTGACCTAACTGGAAAACATTGAAAAGAGAAGTATGGGGTTTTAAAAAAAAACCTTATACTCACCTAGGTGAATGCTACATCTATCCTCCGACTCTGCACTGACAACTGAGCAATCAAACAGCGCTGATCGCTCAGTTCTCACCTCGGCTGTCAGTCACTGGCTCTCTGCTCTGCCCCTCCAGTGCGCACTGGAGCGCAAGGCTTGAGGGGAGTGGCTGGCTCAGTCTCCCAGTGGCGCAGCTAAGAAGCTAAACCAGCTGCCGGTTCAGGCATCTGGGTGGATCACAAATGTAAAATCAGGATCTTTCACCGGCCGGGACTGGCTGAGTGCCGTCAGTTGACAACGGGTCACAGAAGTGCTTAACGAACTGCACTCCTGTGATCCATAGGAGAAGTATAGCCAAAAGCCTCTTTGGCCATAATTCTCCTTTAATTATGTTTTTTTTTTTTTTTACAGCAATATATCATCATTATTACCATTATTATTTTATATGGTTCAAAAACCTTGCCACCATATTGTCTAAACTAGAAACATAAAGGGATGACAATATTGTTATTACATCTGCAAATCCCTAAATAAATAGGAATAAAACAATATCTTTACAGTTTTTTTATCGTTTTTTTAGAAAAGATTTCCAAATTTATAGAAGTTGCATGAATCACTGTTCCAATTCATTTTACCAAATTAATGGAGAGTTAATGGCACCACAAGTAAAAAATGAATGCCACTAAGAATTAATAAAAAATTAATAGCGCTAAGAATTCATTAAAAATGAATGGCAGCACAAGCGTGGATTGCGGTTTTCACATGTTCCAGGAACGTGCGCGCAAGGTGCAGATGTGAAGGCAGCCTTGGTCTCCATTTACACTTCGCATAGTGTTCCCACTTGCAATTTTGTGGGGGCAAGTGATTCTGTGTGCCCCCACATAGTGCAGTCCATTCACTTCAATGGGCTGCCATATGCTGGTTTGTCGCCCAACAGAAGCCCACTGCTCCTTTTTTGGCAACAAACTTCATGTAGTTTTTAATGGCGATTGTTGCCCCAATTGCAGTGCAATTCTGTCGCACGAAAATCGCAGCAAAATCTCACCTCATTTGGGGAGCCATTTAGAATGAATGGCACCCAATCTCGCATCTCGCAGCGCTTGCCATGCAATTTTTGAATCACGGGCATAATCCTGCCAATTCCACCAATGATTCCAGATCCCCCTCAGATTAGAGACTTCAGTCACAGATGGGGGATGGATAGTGAAATCACTCATCCCAAGATGGAGGCTCAGACATCAGCGTCTTGCATCCAGGATGTAGCTGCGGCTGCTGGGCTTTAAACTTTGCACCCATATCTCCTTGCACAGCACTGACAGAGGCATACACTGCCAGGTATGAGAGTGTGTGGGGGCAGACACAGTAGGGGGGGGGGGCAGGAGGAGGAAGAGCAGATCAGCTCTCTTTTCTTTCCAGTTTAATCAGTGCTGGGTCTGGGCAGTGTAAGAGAGTGTAACAGACACTCTTTGCTTACAACTACAGCCAGCAACCCTACCTGGGAGCCACAGTACAGGCTGAATGTTGTGCCCAGGTTTCAGGCAATCTGAAACCTGGGCACATGATTCAAAACCTGGACTGTCTAGGTGAATCCTGGACAGGTGGCAACCCTAGGGACACCTACCACTAGCCAGGTCTTGTGATGGTTCGTATTGCAACCTGTCATACTCAGTGGCAGAGCTAGACTTTTAAAACAGGGGTGGCAAGCTATTAAAGGGGATATAAAGGGGATCTATGGGGACCCTGCTCTAAAGGGGGATCTATGGCATAGATCCCCTTTAGAGCAGGATCCCCATATATCCCCCTTTAGAGCAGGCCAGGGCAGGTCCCCCATAGATCCTCCTTTACAGTAGGCCAGGGTGAGGTGAGGTCCCCCATATAGATCCCCCCTTACAGCAGGCCAGGGTGAGGTGAGGTCCCGTCCCCCATATAGATCTCCCCCTTACAGCAGACCAGGGTGAGGTGAGGTCCCCCATATAGATCCCACCCCCTTACAGTAGACCAGGGTGAGGTGAGGTCCTGTCCCCCATATAGACCTCCCCCGTACAGTCGGCCAGGGTAAGGTGAGGTCCCGTCCCCCATATAGATCCCTATAGATCCCCCTTACAGTATGCCAGGGTGAGGTGAGGTCCCGTCCCCCATATAGATCCCCCCTTACAGCAGGCCAGGGTGAGGTGAGGTCCGGGGACCTCACCTCACCCTGGCCTACTGTACGGGGGGAGATCTATATGGGGGACAGGACCTCACCTCACCCTGGACTACTGTAAGGGGGATCTATATGGGGGACCTCACCCTGGCCTGCAGTAAGGGGGATCTATATGGGACCTCACCTCACCCTGGCCTGCTATAAGGGGGGATCTATATGGGGGTCCTCACACTTCACCCTGGCCTGCTGTAAGGGGGATCTATATGGGGGTCCTCACCTGGTCCCCCATATAGATCCCCCCTTACAGCAGGCAAGGGTGAGGTGAGGACCCCCATATAGATCCCCCCTTACAGCAGGCCAGGGTGAGGTCCCCCATATAGATCCCCCCTTACAGTCAGCAGGCCAGGCATTGGGCAAGGGCAGGTTCCCCATAAGATAGATCCCCTTTCCTTTACAGACTTCTCACTACTCAGTCAGTCACTAATACAGTCAGACAGTACTACAGTAGTAGTCTCTTACCTACCTTTTTTTCACCTGTCCCGACTCCCCAGGTGAGGTTTTTCCTGCAGCACCACAGACAGACACCAGCTCTCTGGCCTCTCCCCCGCCGCCTTCTTTGCTGAGCCTGAATAATTGATGGCGATTGGCGATCCTGCTGATGCTGAGTCCTGACTGGACTCCTGTCGTCCTCCTCCTCCTCCGCTCCTCGCCGCTCCGGCTTCTTCGATTGCTCACTGCCTGGTTCTCTCCTGCGCTGCGCTGGGCGGCCGCTGCACAGGCTAGTCCCTCCCCCAGACAGTCCCTCTCAGTCCCCGCACTACACGCCTCCCCCACCAGTCTACAGTGGGCGGCGCCGACACAATTGGGTTAGGGAGCTGAGCGGCCAGGGGCAGAGAGCAGCAGACACAGTGGTGGCGGCCATGGCAGAAGCACTACACGAGGGTGATTAGGGTGTAATGTTTTCAGCGGGGTGGCAACAGGGGTAGCAAGGACTTTGTCTGGGGTGGCAATTGCCACCCCAGCTAGCTCCCTGGCTCCACTACTGGTCATACTGAAAAAAGTTGTGCATATTTATTTCAGTGCACACCATGGCAATGCTGTGCTGTGAGCTGACCACATAGGAAACAAGTTATTCTGGCTTGTCTATGCATTATCACAGTCCTAGAAATAGCTGACTGTGTAGCACCAATGCATCTAATGCCAACGAGACCTCAATGATTAGTAATCAGGGTAAAGTTAAAGAGGTGGACATAAGGGCAGCAATGTCCATCCAGTAATCTGCCGTCATCAGACCTGTCGGACTAGCACATCTCTAGCCAAGAACCAGATAAAGGCAGCTAAGGTGGGTACTGCAAACAGGTTATATGGCTACCTGACAGTCTGTGTCATTCAGAGGACAGGGTGGGCCTGACAGCTGTGCTTCCGGGCTGTTTGCGAAATGTATCCACCATGTACAGAATTCCTGCTTACAAGACAACGCAGGAGCAAACCGTTTAGTTAAAGTGACATTTAAATGTATATGCCATGTGCAGTGTATACACCATGAAAATGATGGTGACACAATGTGAGGAGGCGATGAGTCACAGAACACTGCTGGATTGGGGAGTTCATGTCAAAAACACTCCTTCCTCGTTACCTCATGTGGTGGATGTGTTTTTTAGGGTCCTTTCACATGGGCTTTCCACACGGCGGACTCCGTTTTGCCCAACAGGGATCGATCCGCCGATCCCCACTGAGCAGCCAAATGACAGCTCAGTCTCCGCTTACTTTGCTGAGACGGACCTGTCAGATCCCGGTTCTCCTCTATAGGAGACTGGATGAAAACGGACCACCTGTCCGTTTTCATTCAATCCGATCCCCCCCACGGATGGAAAATAGGGTTTCTATTCATCTGGATTTCACGGACAGTATGGGATCGGATAGCGGCGGGTGTCACCAGAGATGTCACTGCTGACATTTGAAACTCCATAGGGGTGCATGGAGCATCCGATCAGGTCCATCTGAAAAAAAATGGCAGGCGAACCTGATCGGAAAGCCCGTATGAAAGGGCTCTAAGTCAGTCATGTCAGTCGGGACTGCAGTTTAAGAGCACAGCTGCCTTCTTTTATCAGGAAAAAGAGGTGGTAATGTAGCTCTTGTGTCCAGCTTTATGGGAGCCCCCTCAAGGGGGAATGGAAAGAACCAATCTCAGTTCCTAGATCAGTGGTCTCCAAACTGTGGCCCTTTGTCAGCCTCTTGGGGGTATTACTCCCCCTCCTCCCCACTATTACCAACAGTGGGGCATAGTTCCTGTCACTGACACCAACATTGGGGCACTAGTTCTCTGCCTGACACCAATGATGGGGCACTATTCCTCCCACTGACAACAATGATCGGATAAGATCGGATGAAAACGGAGAGGCGGTCCGTTCTCATCCGATCTCCCATAGAGGAGAGCGGGGATCTGACAGCTCCTTCTCTGCAAAGTAAGCGGAGACGGAGCTGTCATCCGCCTGCTCAGCGGTGATCGGTGGATCGATCTCCGCTAAACAAAACTGAGTCCGTCGGGGGCACCTCCCGTGTGAAAGGGGCCTTATGGTCCTCCTTCTAGAAGGATTTTAAAAGAGCAATACAATTAAATGGTCACAGAGTGGACCCTGCCTACAGGCTGGTTGTACACAAGTTAGTTCAATAAATTGACAAAATTCAGCCGGTCCCTGCTGAACTGGTTGGATTTTGATCCATCTATGGCCGGCTTAAGAGATGAAGTCTATCAAGCTGCTAGAGCTGCCTGCCCACCAACATGCAGGAAAAAAGTAATCACTGCAAAGAGGTTCAGATTACGATATGCAATATCATAAAAACCTGTAATCTATTGGATGTGAAACCTTCATCTTTTAATTCTCAAGAGGTCCTGGATAGATTTTGATAAACTGGGGGTCTAAGACAACTGACCTCAACTGGCACTGTTGCCAATAGCAACCGATCAGCTTCTATATTTCATTTTTTTCCCCCACACAGCTTAGATAACTATAATTCCACAAGCTGGGATTGGCTGCGCTCTAGCTGAGGCAAAGTTTGTCTCAAACAATTTTTGTTAAAGTGGTTGTAAACCTCAGTCATGAAATATGAACAAAGCTATCTACATAAGTCACTTCGGGACAGTGGTGGGACAAGATCATCTAGATCTCAGGGTGAACATGCCAAATCTTGCCCCCTCCCCCTCCAAGATATATAAGCATTATGTGCCCCCCCCCCCCTCCGAAAAAAAAAAACAATCTTAATGCTTAACCCATGTGCATAATGCATGAAATCCCCTCTACCAGCACAAATATTTGACCCCCCCCCCCCCCCCAGCCCAAATCTTTTCATTCCGCTCATGCTCCCAAAAAAATCCCCTTTTCTAGCACAAATCCTCTACCCCACAAATTTCCGCTCCAAGCAAAATCCTCTTTCCCAGCACAAATCGCCCTCCCTTTAATCCCCCATTCTAGCACAAATCGCCCTCCCTTTAATCCCCCATTCTAGCACAAACCCCCCAAATTTCCCCTCCTAGCACAAATGCTCCCCAATCATCCCTACTAGCAAAAATCCCCTCCACCCTCACCATATTACCTTTTACAGCACAAACCCACCAAATTCCCACCCCCTCCCCTCCAGCACAAAGCATCTTCACCCATCTCCCCCCCTGCCCCCCCCCCCCCCCCCAGATCAACACTCCTAGCACACCTCCCCAAATGTCTCCCCTAGAACAATTCTTACTTCCTGCTGCCACTCAATTCCCCTCCCCCCAATCTCCTTGTTGTGCCCCAGCACCTCACATGATACTACAGTGCCCAGGGCAGCCATCCCTTTTGCCCACCCTTGTCCTGGCCCTGGACAGGGAAGAGAGTTCTACCACACAGCTTGTAATTGACAGCCTCAGCTCTGTTCCTGTGTGCTGTGTGAAAGGGTGTGCGTCCCTTCCCTCCAATCAGCTCTCAAATCTCTCCTCACTGAGTTCTGCAGAGTGTAACTTCAGCTCTCTGCCCCCTTTTTTCTGACAGCTCAGACAAGCTTTATAAAGTCTGAACTTTTAACAGATGTACAGAAGAGAAGACTGCAGATAATCAGGTACAACTTATGTAGGAGGATTTGTCTCACCTCTGTGTATTCCCTGAGGCCAGTCACCTCACTGGGTATATGTAAGGGTTTACAACCACTTTAAAGAGGAAGTAAACTCAAACCCATAATTAGTACCTATAGGTAAGCCTATAATAAGGCTTACCTATAGATACTGTAAATATCTCCTATAACATGCACCGTTTAGGAGATATTTACATTACATGCAGATGATAACGTCATGGCACATGCGCTCTAAAGGAACAGCCACCCGTGCCGTTCCTTCAGATACCAGTGCCATGAATGACGCCGTGCATGCACAGGAGTGACATCATCGCTGCTCTGGCCTGTCACACAGCAGGAGACCGCGGACCCGGAAGGAAGGAAGGAAGACCGGGTGAAGATGGACGCTGCCTCCTGCGATTACATCACATGGCTGGAGGGCTTTGCTTTCAGGTAAGTTTCACATAATGTGCTAGTATGTAATGCATACTAGCACATTATGCTTTTACCTTGCAGGTCCGGAGAAAAAAAGACACCAGCAGTTTACAACCGCTTTACCTGCCCCCATTGAATCTATCCACACAGCAGAAAGCCAGCTTTGTGTAATGAAGCTTGTATTATCGGCACACGGCAGCGAATGTCACATGTCAATGGATACTAGAAGGTGTCACCGGAGACTTGTAAAGTGACTCACTTGGGATAGGTCATGGTAATTAGATATAATATAATACATTATTATTTACATAACAACCATAGAGTGATGATCACAATAAACAAACGGGGTTTCTATAGGGTTTGGTAAGAACCTCTCTAAACACCACCAAATGCGATGTAATGTGTACACAAATCAGGGTTCATTTACTAAAACTGGAGAGGTTAAAATTTGGTGCAGCTCTGCAAATGAACCAATCAGCTTCCAGGATTTTTGTCAAAACGTAACCACTTGACCTCCAGAAGACAGAAGATTTATTCCCCCCCCCCCCTCCTTCATGAGCAATTGTGCAGTCATGATGCAGTACAAAGATAAAATTAGGTCATTTTTCCACAAATAGAGCTTTATATTGGTAGTATTTGATCACCCCTTTATTTATTTATTTATTTTTGCGGTCAATGGATGATCATCGGGAAGACAGAGCTCTGTCCTGTCAGTGGGGAAGTAATGGATTAAAAACTAAAAAATAATATTTTTTTTTCTTTCTATAAATAAAACATATCCAATAAACCTTTTTAAAAAAATCTAATTTCTTCATTAATTTAGGCCAAAATATATTCTGCTACAATTTTCTGTAGAAAAAAATCCCAATAAGCGTATATTGATTGGTTTGCAGGAAAAATTATAGCATCTACAAACTATGGTATATTTACTGGAATTTTAATTCATTTATTTATTTTTTACTAATAATGGCAGCGATCAGCAACTTATAGTGGAACTGTGATATTGCAGTGGACAAATTGGACACCTAACTGAGACTTCTGACACTTTGTGGGAACCAGTGACACTAATCCAGTGATCAGTGATAAAAATATGCACTGTCTGCACTGTACTAATGACACTGGCTGGGAAGGGGTTAAACATCTAGGGCGATCAAGGGGGTAAATATATGCTTAGCCAGTGCTAGGGCTGGGCGATAAATCGATTTAATCGATTTATCGATTTTTTAGTTAGAAACGTTTTTTTTTTTTGTAAACTCGAGTTTTTTGGTACAATACTTTTTTCTCCCTTGCAGCCGAACTCCCCACCGCCGCGCCCGGATGTGACGTCAGCTGCGGGGCGGGCGGTGCGTCAGTACAGGCCGGGGCTGCGGCGCGCTGTGATAGGTACAGTCTCCCCGGCCTGGATGTGACGTCAGCTGCCGGGAGAGGAAGCGGGCGGTGCGTCTGTACAGGCGCACCGCCCGCTTCCTCTCTCGGCAGCTGACGTCACATCCAGGCCGGGGAGACTGTACCTATCACAGCGCGCCGCAGCCCCGGCCTGTACAGACGCACCGCCCGCCCCGCAGCTGACGTCACATCTGGGCGCGGCGGTGGGGAGTTCGGTGGCTGCACCAAAACGAGGACAAGCCAATACGCACCCAATAGATGGTTCCCTTTATCCTGTACACCATGGTTACCTGGTATGGTCTCCACCGCTTCATACTGATCTGGTTCTGAAACACTTTTGTTTGGTTCCTATGTTGTTTATTATGCAGGTTTGGTGAACCACTTACAAGAACTACTCTCTATCTTCACCATGCCCCCCCCCCCCCATCTAATGTCCTCTTATCCCAGATAGTATTCTATTGTTTTGGGATTCTACGCATTTTAACTCTTGAGGAGTTAAAATAGCAATAAAGTTGCACTTTTGACACTATATCTGATGTCTGAAGTCATTTTTTAAGTGCATTGGATAAAAAAAACGAAAATCGAATCGAAACTCGAATTTTTCTTTAAAAATCGAAGATTTTTTTTTTAGGCAAAATCGCCCAGCCCTAGCCAGTGCTCTGGTGTACAGTGTGTGCTGCTTCTACTAGGGGATGTCATGGATTTTTATAGCCTGCATTGCAGGAAAGAAAATCCATCTTCCCGACGATCATCCATTGGCCGGCACCCACTGATCGGCATCTGCTGCGTACAATCATAGCACAGCCGGATCACCGGCGGCAGCACGTGCCCCTACCCAGAAGTGCCGGATCACATGCGTAGTACATGATCTGGCGCAGAAGAGCTGCCTTGCTGCCGTACATGTAAGTGATACGGTAGGCAATCGGATAATTATACAAGCTGTAGTTAGAAGCTGATTGGTTTCTATGCAGAGCTGCACCAGATTTTGCACTCTCCAGTTTTAGTAAATACAACTCAATGCATACTGTAAATATCTGTATATTGCATAATGTCAACAAATACAGAATTCCATTAGTGGAGGTTTCAGACAAGCACATGGTGTCACGCTGCATGCTGAGTCATTGCTGTGAATTCAGAAATGGTAGAAGACGGAATCATTAGAAACCGATGTCTCTACTTGCAGTTACTCTTCCTTGCCTAAAATAAGACACTTGGGGTAACATGACACAGGAACACCTTTAACCAGGTGACTATACAAACAAAACCTCATATACTGACCATGCATGCTCACTATAGAAGATTATGTTATGTGAATAATGGGAAATTACAGCCCAAATCCAGGCATTTACTTTTAAATACTAAATGAGCCCCCAAGCAGTAATTAAAATAAAAAAGCAGCTCAGGCAGCAATAGATGCCTTCAATCCAGAGCTGTCCCCCACATATTTTTGTCTCCGCAAGGTGTCCTCAGTCTTCAAGGTTCAATGACACCCAGTGCCATGCAACCTAGAGTGCTAAGCACTAGGGACATAATAAGAATACAGGGTGTTATGGTCCTGCCTGCAGAGAGGGTGTAGGCAGGTGTCTCCAAAAGGATTTCTGTGTTTTCTGTTTCCAAGTTAACCTCTTCAGCCCCGGAAGATTTACCCCCCCCCCTTCATGACCAGGCCATTTTTTTAAATATGGCACGGTGTTACTTTAACTGACAATTGCGCAGTCGTGCGATGCTGTACCCAAATAAAATTGATGTCTTTTTTTTCCCACAAATAGAACTTTCTTTTGGTGGTATTTGATCACCTCTGCGTTTTTGTTTGTTTTTTTTTTTTTTTTGCGCTATAAACAAAAAAAGAACCACAATTTAAAAAAAAAAACAAAAGAAAAAACAATATTTTTTACTTTCTGCAATAAAACAAATCCAATTAAAAAAAATGTAGAAAATCGAGTTTCTTCATCAGTTTAGGCCAATATGTATTCTGCTACATGTTTTTGGTAAAAAAAAAACCCCAATAAGTGTATATTGATTGGTTCACGCAAAAGTTATAGAGTCTGCAAACAATGGGATATTTTTATGGAATTTTTATTGTTTTAGCGGGACTGCGACATTGCGGCGGCCAAATCGGACACCAACTGACACTTTCTTTGGGACCAGTGACACTAATACAGTGATTAGTGCTAAAAATATGCACTGTAACTGTACTAGTGACACTGGCTGGGAAAGGGATAACATCAGGGGGGAATAAAGGGTTAAATGTGTTCCCTGGGAGTGCTTGCTAATGGGCCAATGGCTAATGGGGGGCTCCACAGTGCTACCTTTTCTCTCCTAAACACAGAAACTAACTGTATAGCCTGTGGCCCTGTCACACAGTTAATACAGCATGACCTTGTATCTGGCACGCTTGCTGGGGAGATACTGCTTGATAGCAAGGCGGCCAGTAAACCTAATCAGGGACTCATCAATGCAGACAACTTGTTGGGGGATAAACAAGGCTGCAAACCGCTGATTGAAGTGCTTTACGAGGGGCCGAATTTTGTGGAACCGGTCATATCCAGGGTCTTCCCGAGGACGACAGAGTTCATTGTCACTGAAGTGCATGTACCGAAGAATTTGCTCGTATCTCCCCCTGGCCATGCAAGCAGAGAACACGCGATGCCCAGAAAAGTTTTAAACTCGGAAACCGTTATAGGTTTCCAGCCGAATTCTCTGGCAAGGGACGAATTTGGATGTGTGGTGATATATTGACCAGCATATAAATTGCTTTGGTCCACAATAGATCTGTAAAGATCTTCCGTGAAAAACAGCTAAACAAAATTAAGGGGAGTAAAATTGGCTGTTTCCACCTGAATTCCGGGCTGGGCAGTGAATGGGGGAAGTACGGGCGCTGTAGAATCTGGGGGCTGCCAATTAGGATATCCCAGCGCATCAGGGAGGGCACTATGGGCTCTACGGGCCTGTCTTCGAATTCTCGGGGACTGCGGGCCACTACTTGTGCTAGCCACCGCACCAGCTTCAACTGCACTTATGGGACTCGCCACGTCACCAAGTCTTACTGCAGTGCTGGTGTATCTAGGACCAGGGTGTACTAGGCAGCTGGTGCAGCCCCACTTTAACATTTTCCCGCAAGGGTATCCCCCACTGTAGGTAACACCATATAAATAGGGCTCACCCAATGCAATGCATTGGGGAAATACCCGCAAGATGTAGCGGTTACTCTGCTGGAGTGATCACCGCCTTGAGGGTAATGTAGGGGGTGATAGGAGCTTAGTTAGGATTCCCAGTGGGGTCTGGAACCTGGAGATCCTCATGGACTTACAAATGCCACTGATGGATTTATTGCCTTTGTGGAATGTTGCCAAAATCATGGACTTCATGGCCTCTTGTGGAATTATTGACAGGACAGTTGCCTTAAAAGGATTTCTTAATGGACTTTGCCACCTGCCTAAGAAAACGTCACTTTATGGGGCACTAGAGAGCTTTGTATAGGCTTGTATATGTGAAGATGTCTTTGGAACAGTTACTTGTTATCTGCAAACTACCTCAGTAAAGGATCTTTATCTGTTCGCCTGCTTTGCCTGGTCTGAAGTCTCTTAAAAGGGTGCATGCACAGTGAATCAAAAGAACAGGGGATTATAAAGTTAGAAAAATTACAGTACATAGAGTCCAGCATGTAGGATGCTGTCTATTGTAGACTATGTTGCTGTTGCTAGGGATAACCATATTTGTGTCATTTCCTTAAAGCAATCAACCAGCCAGGGAATGGGTGATAAGCAAGGGTGACAGCTATTCTAGTAGTAAAGGGGTGATATTTTCCTTGCCCCCTTAACTAGCAATCCCCACATACTGGAACCGCCCTTGCAGCACAGAGTGCCTAGGGACTTACCTCGGGGGTCATGGGAAAGAGTGAGATAAATGAGTTCCCTAGAAGAGAGAACAAGCATGTAGTTATAGTGGAGTGCGTTTTCCTGCATCCAGTAGCAGCGGTTGGACATGTCACCGGGATCGAGGTGACGGATTGCTGCATTGGTGGAGACAGGTACAGGCTCTGCGGTGCCAGTCCCTAAATGCTGCATGCCTGGGGAGTGGGGTTCTCTTAGGTAGACGTGTCCATTGTGCGTAGTGTGAAAAGTATGATAAGTTGTCCATGAGTAACAGAAGAGTTAACTGTGTGAGCTGCTGCCTGCTTCTAAGCCTGGAGTTTTGCCTTAATGTTGATTTCACATGAATACAAAATCCTGCCCAGTATTTAGGCATTAGCGAGTGCAGCTCCTTAGTGTCCCTGCTAGGGCACCTTAAGCCGCGCCCACAGGGGGTATTACCTCCATACCCTTCATTCATAGCGCATTGATGGAGAGAGCAGCACTGACTTCATCACGTCTCTGCATCTCCAAGGACTGCCCTCCACTGAACAAGGGGAGAGGAAAAGGACCTGGAGTGCCATGTGACCAGATGAAGACATCAGAAAAAGGTACACTAGGTATAATAAAAGAGGAATGCGGCCAAAGCTTTTTTGGCCAGACTTGTCATGGGTCACAGGAATGGACTTTTTTTGCTCTCCTGTGGCCCATAGTCCGCTTAAAAAGGGCTATCACCTGCTGTCAGCTGACATGGCACAGCTGCTCCAGGCTCTGGAAGGATCCCAACAATATTGGCTGTCAACCGGCTGCCTGAGTGACAAATGGTTCCACCTCTCAGCACACAGCATGATAACAGAGTAGTGATTTCTAGCAACTTCATGCAATATGTCTCCAGTTTATGACTGTCTCCTGAGCCATGTCCCCAGTCTCCAACATCTCTAGTATATTCACAGTCCCTGACAGTCTTCTGCAGAATATCTGCAGGCTCTGATCACCTATTGTATCATGTTGGCAATCTGTGATCATCACTTGTACCATGTCTGTAATCTCTGACCATCTCTTGTACCATGTCTGTAATCTCTGACCATCTCTTGTACCATGTCAGTAATCTCTGACCATCTCTTGTACCATATCAGTAATCTCTGACCATCTCTTGTACCATGTCAGTAATCTCTGACCATCTCTTGTACCAAGTTAGTAATCTCTGACCATCGCTTGTACCATATCTGTGATCTCTAACTATCTCATGTACCATGTCTGTACTATCTTACCATCTCATGTATCATGTCTGCAGTCTCTGACCACTATTGTACCATGCACACCTTTAGTGTAAAAGAACCCATAAAATGCGGTGGCTAACCTTGGGACTATACATTAATAAATATAATATACATTAGTATGCTGTTCTATACAGAAATATACTACCAATAATAAATACTATGCTATCCATTTATAAATATACTATGCTACCTATTAACTCCACACTGACCGTACGCAGATATACGGCCTCACAGAAGTGGACCTTTATCTGTGGGGTTACATATCTGCGCACCTGTCTTTGTGCTGGGAGCTCGTGGCACAACATGCTCCCAGCACAGAGACTTGGCTCCGATTGGGAGCCCTGGGTTTCGTACCAACGATTGGGTCCAGAGACTCCCAATTCCAGGTCAGCTGATAACTGTGATAGCCTCTGATTGGCTCAGTGATCAGTCACTGTTCATGTGTTTACTTTCTCTTCTGAATGGAGAGAAAGATACAATGTATCTTCCTTTTCTTACAGGATTGCAGGAGAGGGAGATATAAATAAACAAATATGTAAAAAAAAAAAATTAATTAAAAAACAAAAGAAAAAAAATAGCTAGATCAAAGTTTGATCTAGGTCAGTGCCAGGGTTAGTGTTAGGGTCAAGGTAAGGGTCAAAGGTCAAGGTCAGGATGTTTTTGGTAGGATTTTTTAATGAAAGCATTTTTTAACAATACATCAGTGTCAGTTACTGTCAGTATGTTTTAGGTAGGATAAAAAAAAGCAAAATATGCACTACTGTTTCTGGGCCCTACTACGGGTACAAACTAGGGATGCACCGATCCGATATTAGGATCAGATATTGGCGCTGATATGGCCATAATAGCTGGATCGGGGGATCGGTAAAATTAACAGATCCACGGGCCGATCCGGTTTTGCTCTTTACATAGCTATGAGGGAGCAGAGAACAGCTGTCAAAGAAGAAAAAAAAAAAGAGCCTCCTGCAAATGCCTGTCAGTCAATGTATCTTTTCGTTCCATCTGCCGGAGGAGGGAAGTTTAACCTCTTAAATGCACAATTGTTATAAGGTATCTGCCGATACCGATCCGGAAGTATTATTTTGTTATAAGCTCACAAAACAGTACTTCCGGATCGGACTCGGGATCAGCGATTTCACAAAGCAAAAGATCGGCATTGGGATCGGGACAAAAAAAGTCGGATCGGTGCATCTCTAGTACAAACAGCAACTAACATACGCATATGTGGTATCACTGCGATCATCAGGAGCAGGACAACTTATTTTGCTTTTTTTTCTTTGGTGATAAGTTATGGCAATAGCAAGACATATGGGGTAGGGCATAGGGTAATGAATGGGGTAGAGCTTGTGTAGTGACGTCACGCTACCACATTGGAGCACTAAGTGTCTGCGATTGATGAAGTCCAAGTGACTAATTTTCCCAGTTTTTATGTATTTGGATGGGTCTAGTTTTTCAGATGTATGCTCTTGCTATTGTTTCTTATTGAATTAATTACTACACTATATGGTGATTTTCATGTATATGTATACAGAACAACAAGCTGAGTGCTGCCCCCTGGTGGATGTGATTCAAAGACTGGAGATTTCCTCAGATTGATGTCTGCGTTTATTATCATCACATAAGTGATTTAGTGCCGGTTCACACGACTTTGGGGGCGACCTGTGAAGTCGTGTGCACCGCGACTTCTGAGCGACTTGCACGGACTTCACATAATGGAAGTCAATGCAAGTCGCTCCGATGTCGCTCCGAAGTAGTACAGGAACTATTTTCTAAGTCGGAGCGACATGAGTCGCTCCTATTAGAACGGTTCCCGTAGTACAGAATGGACCGCGACTTGTCAGGCTGACAGTCGCCTGACAAGTCGCGGTAGTGTGAACCGGGACTTATGCTGCACATTAATTTGGCAGCAAAGAAGGTGGTGAGTGTGCATTGCATGCCAGTGGGGGCTGTTTTTGAAGCATTTTTGCACAGCGTGGCACTTTATTCATGTGACTGGTTTGAAGTGGATGTTATCTAGCAGTGTTACGCTATATGTTCTTTTCCTGAGTTGCAGCTCCTAAGAATTCATTTGGATTATGTGACTGGTTTGAATCAGCAGATGTTGTCTTCAATATTAACATCTTACATGGGATTATGCTGCACTCAAAGTGTTTGTAAAGGCAGAAGGTTTTTTTTTTAACCTAATGAATTCTATACAGCACAGAAGATGGACCTGAGAAGAGGAGGATCTGGACTGCTTTGTGCAAAACCAACTGCAAAGAGGAGGTAAGTATGATAGGTTTATTATTTTTAACTAAAAAAAAAAAACTAAACAAGACTTTAGAATCACTTAAAGCTCCGTTCACATATTGGCATCTCGGATCGCAAGCAGAATCGATGCAATCCTGAATCATTGCAAATCGCGGGATGCTTGAGCGATTGCCCTGACTTGCAATGGCACCACAAACGCAGCCCAATTTAGCCGCGATTGTCGACTGTCGAATCGCGGTAAAATCGTGCAAACCCAACAGAAGTTCTTGTACTTTTCTTGGGTGACAGGCGTCCTGTGATTCTGTTTGCGCAAGTTTACCGCGTCAGGCAACAATCGCGGTAAATCGCGCAGCTTTTGGGGTGCCATTGCAGGTCACAGAAATTGCACGGGCGTCCCACGATTTGCAATGATTTGGGATCGCGGGGAGAATCGCGGCAATTCTACCTGCGATCCAAGATGCCAATATGTGAACGGAGCCTTAAGTAAGTAGCCCATTTTCTGGTGAGTGTGCAACACAGCTATACTAGAGCACAGAAGAAGTTTCACTCGGATATTTATCTGACAAACTTTATTGGATTATTTATTTATTCACTAGTCTGATTAACTTGATATCCAGCGGATGCACACTTAATGTGATCACTGTTTTTGATTATTCATATTATTGAACTTTTGAACATTATTTTATTTAATTTCACCTATATTTTATAGTAATTAGAGCTCTGCAATTGTTATGATTTATGGTAGGGTATACTGCCTCTTTTTTGCTAGCGGCTCCTTTCAGTGTATAGCGCCAACTTTTTGTTATTTTTTGCTTTTATTAGCAAGAAATATATAGCTTAAATTATTTTTTGTTCTTACTATTTTGAGCCAGTTTTTCTTTGATAATAATAAAATAAACAGTCTGGAGGTATCCATTACTATTTACTACTGAAAGAAAGTCCAATTTGTCCTGAAGAAAACAATGTACAGTCCACCTGGATACACAAAAGTAGTTGCAATGATATGTACAGTTTTACTAACATCTCAAAGTTGCAAACTTGTGTTCAGGCATTAACATTTGTTTCACCCTCAGTCACTAAGAGGTAATCACATTATACATTGGGGCAGCCTTTTTCAACCAAAGTGCCTTTAGATTTCTTCAGAGGTGCCTTGGCAAAATGACTAAAAATTGCCCCAAAATTGTGTACAAGCCGGTGGGTGGATGAAACCTGCATTTTAGTTACACAAAGCCACAAGTTTTCATTGTAAACCAGTAAATCCTTCTGGCTGCCAACCTGCTAATGACCAATGATCACATCATGGGATGTCAGTTGCCTTGTTTGACCCTCCCTTGCCTCTCGCCATCAACTTTGGGGTCACATTAGCTGAATGATGGAAAAAAAAAACTGAGGGAGAAGAGAAACATTGGAATACTAGTCAGTACCAGTTTCCAAGTGTATTTGTTTTGGAAGAATAAATCCCCTCTAATGTTGTGTGTCCTATGTGTATTGATGTTGGTAAATTATGTAAAACTATCAGAATAGTTTTTACATTTTAGAATGGGGAGCCTCAGGACTGTCCATAATTTTGAAGGGTGTCCTAACTGAAATAAGGATGAGAAACACTACAAATAGGAAAATAGCCCTTATCTCCACTGCACTGTGTATTCTGTATCTAGTGATGTTTGAAGTTTACACATCATGTTAATAAAATGTAAAATAAATATTTTACTGATCCAGGATAATATAATCAGAGCCCCCCTTGCAGTGGATGTGAAGTCCCCTCCCCCCAGTCCTATGACACATGTAGGGATCAGAGTCACACACATTGATACATTGTTGCGATGATCAGAGGTTACATATTACCTTCTCATTGGCGGAGATCCTCTGGTAGGTCACACTTTTTCCAATGAAGGCTTTCAGCATTGTAGTATGAGAAGTGATCAGAGAGGAGATCCTGTACTCAGTGACACCATACAGATCGGTACAAACTCCTCAGTCTCTACCATCCCCGATCACTATTCCGTACACACAGATCCCCCGTACAGCGCCCTCTAGTGTCTCCGCACACCTCTTCCGGCTGTATTCATTCACAAAGAGCGGCTCACTCTCTACATTACAATAACAAACTGACGGCCAATCACAAACTGAGCTACTGACAGCCAGCCAACCACGTGTACAGGCAGTGACTGACAGCCAATGGCATTCCTAAAGCGGTGACATTGGCCACGCCCGCTCCAGGGTGACGGTCTGTGGGCGGAGTTAGGAGGACAGAGCAGTGCCTGGGATAGGAGTATGGAGAAGGGGGCGGTGACTGCAGTGTGTAGGAAGATGTCATATCTGTCACATTGAAGGAAGTTGTAGTTACCTCTGTATGGGGGTGGGCAGCGCTGGCTGGAATCCTGGCCAGGGCACTATCTGCATGGAGTGTGCATTTGAAAGTACAGGTGCGGTGCACATTACAAGAAGCTGGAGCTACAGAAACAGGAACTGCAAATTAACTTGGAATAGATGAAGATATAGGTGCAGGATGGGAGGGGGCTGCAGGCTGGATAGGATTAGCTCTTTGACTCCCTCTTTGTATGCTATGCCCTTGGATGGTCCTGGATGTGCAATATGGTCTGCTTTTCAGCTTTCAGTAACGTGGGGCCCCTGCCCTGCCCAGGGTCCTGGGTGGTAATGTGGCTCTGACAGCTGTGGGCATTGTAAATGAGGATAGAGGGAGCAGGGTGCTCATCCATCACATGACAGTGCTCACCTTGTTGGGCTGTGGGTCCAGGAGAAGCTGAACGTCTGAGAAAACCATGGATGTGGCTGGCAGCTCTGCATTGTGTGCCCACCGGCCGGCCCTGCTCAGTGATGTCAGCAGCCCCCTTCCCCCCTCCCCTCTGCACCACGTCTTATTTTCTCAAGATCAGCACATAGACAAATGAGGGTCACTTTCCTAGATTCAGGGAGCCCCAAGTGCAGTCCCTGACATCACTAAAGAGTCACACATAATGTTCAAGGAATATAATGTTACAGAAAGCTGTCAGAGACTGCAGACATGATGTATGGGAATAATCAGAGACTGCAGAGATGATGTAAGAGATGATCAGAGACTGCAGACATGTTTGTGAGATGATTAGAGACTGTGAACATGCTGTAGGAGATAATCAGAGACTATGAACAGCTGATCAGAGACTATCAACATGTTGTAGGAGATGATGAGAGACTGCTAGCATGCTGTATGAGATGATCAGAGCCTGTAAACTGCTGTAGGAGATGATCAGAGACTGCCAAAATGTTGTAAGAGATAACCAGAGACTGCCAACATGCTTTATCCATCAGGCTGTCAGGAAGCTGAACTCGCTCCGAACTTGCCCCTTGTCCCTTTTCTGCCACAGGCACCATTGAACTGTGCTCCTTCCCTCCCCTAGATCCCATATCCCTAGGTCCTTTCACCCCCTCCTCCCACTAGTATTTGATGACTTGCACCAATCACTTTGGCAGCATTGGTCTGCTCACTACCTCATTCATCATGGAAACTGAAGTCATTGGTCTGCACTTTATCTGCCATGTGCCCTGCGCTGTTTTTATTTAATCTTATTTTTATTTATTTTTTGGTGTTAGTGTTATCTGTATGCACCGGGGGTCTAAGAGTAATGTCATTTTGATTCTCTGTATGTATGTATTGTACATGTGGAAGAATTGACAATAAAGTAGATTTGACTTTGACTTTGTAAGAGATGATTATAGACTGCCAACATGTTGTAGGAGATGATCACAGACTGTGAACTGCTGTAGGAGATGACCAGAGACTGCCAACATGTTGTAAGAGATGATCAGAGACAGCCAACATGTTGCAGGAGAAGATCAGAGACTGTGAACTGCTGTAGGTGATGATCAGAGGCAGCCAACATGATGTAAGAGATGATCAGAGACTGCCAATGTGTTGTAAGAGATGATCAGAGACTGTGAACTGCTGTAGGAGATGATCAGAGACTGCCAACATGTTGTAAGGGATGACCAGAGACTGCCAATGTGTTGTAAGAGATGATAAGGGACTGTCAACATGTTGTAAGAGATGATCAGAAACTGCCAACATGTTGCAGGAGATGATCAGAGACTGTGAAATGCTGTAGGTGATAATCAGAGATTGTGAACTGCTGTAGGTGATGATCACACACACACACACTGTATATATACAGACAGAGGGATACACTCACACCACTGCTTGCCTGCACATTTCTCTTCTCTTGATGACTACTCATAGATCTCTGCAGTTTCCTGTTATCTCCGCCCTCATCCAGCCCCCTCCAGCTCTGCAGCTCTCCTTGGCTTTCCTATGACTCACTCCTCCTCCCTTGTTGCCAAATTGTCATGAGAATGAGAGCTGTGCATGATGTCATTAGCCTAGTCTAAGTACCAGACAAGAAAGAGGAAGTGGACTGTATAAGGTATTTACTGGCAGAAAAAAATGTTTTACTATCCAAAGTTAAAACAACAAGAGCAGAAAATATAATAGATGGAAACATGAAAAAAATGACTAAAGGTCCACTTTAACGGTTCCACATTGGAGACTAAAAAAAAAAAAAAAAAATAGCGATAACACCAAATTTAACACACCTGCTCCCCATTCACACATGAGACCTTATAACACTAAAGAGTCACATGACATTGGGGAGGGAAAATTGGTAATTGGGCCCATTTTGGACATTATCACTTGGGGGTGTACTCACTTTTGTTGCCAGTGGTTTAGACATTAATGGCTGTGTTTTGAGTTATTTTGAGAGGACAGAAAATTTACACTGTTATACAAGCTGTACACTCACTACTTTACATTGTAGCAAATTGTCATTTCTTCAGTGTTGTCACATGAAAAGATATAATAAAATATTTACAAAAATGTGAGGGGTGTACTCACTTTTGTGAGATACTGTATATTGCTGGTTAGTGATGTAGTAAGTGATGAGATGACTTTCCATGAACATCGATGTGTTCCAGACTTAATCCACTTCTGCAGGATGGAATAGAAAATAATATGCATATAATACTATATGTATGCACAACAACTAACGCAGGCCCATATCACTCCCTGGGTGGACACAGAGGTAAGAAGTAGACAGACAGAAACAGGAACCCAGGATACAACGATTCTACTCTTGTCCTTTATTAAGTCAAAGTGCAAATTCACTTGATTCCACAGTCAGCATTTAATAACTGCTCAGTGAATCAGTCCAATAAATGGGGACATCAATGTCTGTATAGTGATATAGGGAATAGTTGCTGAGGCTGTCCCAAAGTTTCAGATACTACAGAAGGATCCCAGACCCAGAAACTAGAAGCCTGCTGCTATAGTCCCATGCTCCTCATTATCAGGGACCTGGACTGCTCCCGGATCTCTGCTACCCTTGATTTTACTCAGTTTAGCCCTTCAACATCTGTTTAGTACCCATCCTGCCTGAGTGCCCTGCCCTCTTCTTATAAATAATCAAATTTAAATTATGAAGGTATGTCAGTTTTTATTTAGAGGTTCTCATCAATCTTTCATGGCTGCAGCATAGTGAGATCACAGCACTGTTTATTGTGATAATCTGGTTCACAGTTCAGTATTCATGTGCAAACCATCCATACCTACAACAATTTATAACTGATCAATCAAAGTACTCGCTGAATCTAAATCTTTGCAGCCATTCGATGGTTTGACAGTTTCATTGAGAGCACAAGCAAATGTGACAGTTAGCATTCCCAGCAAGCCCGGAATTAAACATTTTTTTAAACGATTGACCCAATTGATGGGTTTAGTTGCGCTTTAAGAAGAACATCAGTGGGAATTCTAATGACATGGGTACTGTATAGGGATCGACCGATTATCGGCAATGCAGATATATCGGGGGCCGATATGCACTTTCCCTGATATATCGGAATCGGCCCCTGAGGTGACAGATATTGCCGATATTCCAGGAAAGTGCTGTACCGGAGTGATGCCTGCAGCTAGAGGCATCACCCCAGTACCAGCGTCCATAGCCGACGGCTGGCATTACAAGGAGCGGGAGGGGACGTCACCCCCTCCCACCGCCTTCCGCGTCTCGTCCGGGTCTCCTGTTCCACCGGGAGACCTGGGCATCCTACATCCACAGCCCCAGAAGAGAAGACCCGACCAAAGCTGCATTCAGGTCTCCATGTAAAAACCCGGAAGTGATGTCATGACATCACTTCCGGGTATTCGGCGCCAGATTTAGAAAAATGACAGCATTTAAAACAGCCAAACTTGGCTGTTTTGAATGCTTTTAAGTGCAGAGGAGGGGTTTGGGGTCTTTTAGACCCCGAAATCCCTCCACAACTGTACCTGTGAAAAAAAAAAAAAAAAAAACACCGATATCCGATGACCAAAATATCAGTATTGGTATTGGCACTAAAAAAACTATATCAGTCGATCACTAGTACTGTACTGTACATACAAATGTTCATCAAGAAGCCCATTTCACACCAACAGTATGCAAGGATCAGTGAGTAGTTTACAAAAACAGGACATAGTCAGATATTGAACGACTGCATTGAAATTGGGGAGTGCTAGCAGTAGAGTGAAGCATGGCATATGTCAACTTTTTTACCTGGAGTATCCATACCTCAAGAGCAATAAAGAAAGTGTATCCTTCATTGAGGTCTTCATCCTTCTCTTCTCTGTGTTATTAGGGGTATGAAAGATGTATGTGGAAGGTCGGCGTGTAGGGTGGGGGATGGACAAGTAAGGGCATGGATCTTGGAAAGTCTCCAATTCCAAACTCATCGCCCAGGGCATAAAAAGTTTTTGGTGGGTTGGAGAATTGCAACTCCTAGTTCATTTGACTCATAGATAAGGAAAGGAAGCTGGGGGGTATTTTGTTTTCTATACCCCATAGAGAAGCCACAAGGTCCATATCTGAACACCTTTCTTGGCGTGGAATGAAGTTAGGTGTTGTGTTTGAAACATCTCAGGAAGTTTAATTCAGGGCCATCAGTTCATTCCTGTCCATTGGTCTGTTTTGCCAAATTAAATGGGTTAGTCTAAAGGTACCAAACAGTAACATTTGATTATTATTATTATATATAGGAGATAATGTCCTCAATTATGTGAAAAACATAGTAAAATATTTTTACATTTTTTCTGTGATCAGCAATAACCGTTTAAGCCAACTTGATTTAAAAGATCTTTAAAATGGACCAGGGGGATTCCACTTAGCATCATGTCCTAATAAGTATTCTTATATTAGGGCCCAAGCATAATATCTATTTACAGCACATGCATTCTGCATGTTTATGTACACTTAATGCACGTGCACTGTTGTGCAGCATGAAAGCCTGCTGTAGTGCACTGCAATGTGTTTTTTTTTATTCTGTGTTAATTTACAGTTGCAGCACTAGTCCTTGCCAAACAATGTTTTGGAACACTGTGCAAAAATAAAACATATCATTTTTTTTCATTGAACATCAGCACAGGACCGTGCTCGGGATGAGTCCAGGAGCCAGGGGCGGGGAAGGGGCCAGGTTCAAGATGAGTCCAGGAGCAAGTAAAGGTTCCCAGCCCTGGATGAGTCCAGGAACAGGAAAGGAGCCTGGCTTGGATGAGTCAAAGGTCAGTGAAGGGGTCTAGCTTTGGATGAGTCCAGAGGTCAGGGTCCAGAAACAGGAAAGATGCCCGGCTTGGAATGAGTCTGGGAGCTCAGCTCCAGGAAAAAGGAAATATGCATGGGTAGTGATGAGTCTGGTGCAGGAAATGGGCCTGGTTCAGGATGAGTCCTGCTCAAGATGGGTCTAGGGGCAGGAAAGGGGCCTGTCTCCAGGGACAAGGAAAGATGCCTAGCTTGGGATAAGTCCAGGGGCAGGGAAGATGACTCAGGATGAGTCCAGGGGCCTGTCTCAGAATGAGACAGGGGGCTCAGGTCCATGGGCAGGGAAAGGGCCTGGCTCCACTGGCAAGGAAAGGTGCGCAGCTCAGGATGGGTTCATGGGCAGGAAAGGTACCTAGCTTGGGATGAGTCCAGGGGCAAGGAAGGGGTTAGGCTTGGGATGAGTCCAAGAGACTGGCTCAGGATGAATTCAGGGGCCTGGGTCAAGATAAGTTTAGAGCATAATCCATTGATCTGTCTCAGTGGTCAATCTCGGTGTTAGTAGAGGGTCCATTTTGAGAGAATTCCAGAGGCCCATCTCTATGACAGAAAAAGGGTGCACCTCAAGAGGAATCCGTGGGACTGTCTTAGTGGCAGTAGATATTGCAATATAATTATTGTTATATATTTTGTTGTTACTAGAGGGAGTGAGGTCTTTATACATTCATTTTACATTGCAAAGTATATAGGCAAATTAGATTGTACTATAATGGATGTAATGCATATTTTGGCCACTAGAGGGAGCAAAGAGATGCTATATATGAGTTACAGTGTCTTGCGAAAGTATTCAGCCCCCTTGAACGTTGCAACCTTTTGCCACATTTCAGGCTTCAAACATAAAGATATAAAACTGTGATTTTTTTGTGAAGAATCAACAACAAGTGGGACACAATCATGAAGTGGAACAAAATTTATTGGATATTTCAAACTTTGTTAACAAATAAAAAACTGAAAAATTGGGCGTGCAAAATTATTCAGCCCCTTTTACTTTCAGTGCAAACTCTCTCCAGAAGTTCAGTGAGGATCTCTGAATGATCCAATGTTGACCTAAATGACTAATGATAATAAATAGAATCCACCTGTGTGTAATCAAGTCTCCGTATAAATGCACCTGCACTGTGATAGTCTCAGAGGTCCGTTTAAAGCGCAGAGAGCATCATGTAGAACAAGGAACACACCAGGCAGGTCTGAGATACTGTTGTGGAGAAGTTTAAAGCCGGATTTGGATACAAAAAGATTTCCCAAGCTTTAAACATCCCAAGGAGCACTGTGCAAGCGATAATATTGAAATGGAAGGAGTATCAGACCACTGCAAATCTATGAAGACCTGACCGTCCCTCTAAACGTTCAGCTCATACAAGGAGAAGACTGATCAGACATACAGCCAAGAGGCCCATGATCACTCTGGATGAACTGCAGAGATCTACAGCTGAGGTGGGAAACTCTGTCCATAGGACAACAATCAGTCGTATACTGCACAAATCTGGCCTTTATGGAAGAGTGACAAGAAGAAAGCCATTTCTTAAAGATATCCATAAAAAGTGTTGTTTAAAGTTTGCCACAAGCCGCCTGGGAGACACACCAAACATGTGGAAGAAGGTGCTCTGGTCAGATGAAACCAAAATCGAACTTTTTGGCAACAATGCAAAACGTTATGTTTGGCGTAAAAGCAACACAGCTCATCACCCTGAACACACCATCCCCACTGTCAAACATGGTGGTGGCAGCATCATGGTTTGGGCCTGCTTTTCTTCAGCAGGGACAGGGAAGATGGTTAAAATTGATGGGAAGATGGATGGAGCAAAATACAGGACCATTCTAGAAGAAAACCTGATGGAGTCTGCAAAAGACCTGAGACTGGGACGGAGATTTGTCTTCCAACAAGACAATGATCCAAAACATAAAGCAAAATCTACAATGGAATGGTTCACAAATAAACATATCCAGGTGTTAGAATGGCCAAGTCAAAGTCCAGACCTGAATCCAATCAAGAATCTGTGGAAAGAACTGAAAACTGCTGTTCACAAACGCTCTCCATCCAACCTCACTGAGCTCGAGCTGTTTTGCAAGGAGGAATGGGCAAAAATTTCAGTCTCTCAATGTGCAAAACTGATATAGACATACCCCAAGCGACTTACAGCTGTAATCGCAGCAAAAGGTGGCGCTACAAAGTATTAACTTAAGGGGGCTGAATAATTTTGCACGCCCAATTTTTCAGTTTTTTATTTGTTAAAAAAGTTTGAAATATCCAGTAAATTCCGTTCCACTTCATGATTGTGTCCCACTTGTTGTTGATTCTTCACAAAAAATTACAGTTTTATATCTTTATGTTTGAAGCCTGAAATGTGGCAAAAGGTCGAAAAGTTCAAGGGGGCCGAATACTTTCGTAAGGCACTGTATAATAGTTCTTGGTATTTATGATAATTGTGGGTTTTGGAATAGTTTTATGTTAGTCTTCCAAAAAACTATTTTACTTTATATAGGGGTGGGTGTGCAGTGTGAGCGGTAGTGTTATTGTAATGGAGATTCCAGAAAAGGTAGTAAGGGCTGAAATATTTTTTTTTTTTTTTTTTGGAAAATTATTTTTATTCAGTTTTGAAAAACATACAAGAAAAACCATCCGGCTGAAATATTATTTAAATTAAGCTCCTATAGCAGCCTGGTATGCGCTGCCTTCCTGAAGAAGTCCTTGTAACAATATGCATTGATGGTGGACGTGACTTCAGACGCTGTGTGAAACCCAGAAGTGCAGGGATTTTTTATGCTGGAGTCTGTTTTATGCTATTCACATGCGAGTGTAATTTTAGATTTTTTTTTTAATAAAGGTACATTTAAATGATACACATTGCTGATTGTTATATTATATTTCCCATGCTGAGAAGAGGGCTGGAAGTACCAGGATATTTATTGGAGAGGAATTACTTGCAGAAGAGGTGCTCTCAGTTATAAGATGCTATATGGTTCTAAGAGGTCATCTAAATCTAATGAGCGTGGTTTTTGTAGAAGTGTTGCACAGAGGTGAAGGATGGAGGAATAAAGAATATCTGGCAGTTGGTGATTACATTTACTGAATAACGGTTTATTACTGCTATATATTGTTATATTAAGCACTTAGTGTTGGTGTACGCAATATTTTAGTATATGTGTTGATCACTAAATGTACAGTATATGATTATGGTTTATAGAGCGGATATCATTTTTAGTTAAGCAATAGGTTACGTATAACATAGTGTTGGTCTAAATGATTTGTTTACCATTTCATTCCCTTTCAAGCGTTTTCCAAAAAAATATGTCTATCATAGTACACATTCCACATTTCCAGCTTTGAATACGCATTGATTTACGGGACACATTGTTTGATCTGAGCTACAAGCACCCAATGATCATAGTGCATACCCCACAAATCAATGCAATGGCCCAACAACACAATTGAAGATTGGATTGTGATTTGATTATAGGTTTGTTTTTTTTTATCTCCCCCTTCAACGTCTCAAAATGTCCTAGTTTCATTTTAGGACAGCGGGCGGGCCTATACTGACTGACTACAACATTAATGACAGGGTGTTGGTGGTGGACATGTAGGAGAAAAGATTTTTGTTAATATCACAATGATCTGTCATCTACACAGACAAATATGAAGAATTATAAATTTTATTACAATTATTAAAAGTGGTCTGTTTTAAATGTAAGCATCTGAATCTGAGCTGATAACAGCATCTTGCAGTTCCTTGTCAGCAGGGCTGGCGTGTAATGAGGCACAAAGGGGCCAGCTGATAGGTAAAGATAATTGTCATGCTGCTTCATTTACAGGCGGGACCCTAATAGCCTGGGCTCAGAGAAAGGAAGTTTAATGATGCTGGACATCAGACTGAGGACATCTAGTGTCAGAAAACAAGTACTGCGAGGAACTGTGCAGTAAAAGCTGCTGTCTTTAATTCATCTGAAAGGCCTCACTTAGATTTGCAGGCAGGGTGGATGAAGTTGAGCCATGTTTTTGCCACTCGCCCCTCTTAAGCTGCAATAGGCAGTGGATGGAGATGTTTACATGCCGTGCAAGGTAAAAGTTTACCTGACTTGTAGCAATTGGCAGATGGCAAGCTTTTAAAGCTTTTTTTTTTCTCTCCTAAGCCTTTAGCAAGTTTTTTTTTTTGTTAAACACTATTTAGCTCCAGTTTGTAAATGTTGAACACAAATCCTAATGGGAGTGCTAATTGCAACTTTAAACAAGCTGCTAGCAGGCATCAGCAGGCTTTCAACAAGCTTCAAGATGTTCTGAAGCCTGCTAGCAGCTTGTTTAAAGTGGCAATCAACTTCTAGGATCTGTGTCAAACTGGAGCTGAATGGTGTTTACAAACAAATCTGTCTAAAAGCTCTGCGAATGCTTTGTCAAAGTTTGCTATTCATACTGCACTTATACAAGCTGAAGACCTTTAGGCTCGGTTCACACTGATGCGATGCGGGAAGGCTGCGAATTCGCAGCCTGTTCCCGCATCGCACACGCACCCCCTGCAGTTCACACTGCCATATGCGATCCGCTGGGGGTGTCAATGTAATCTTAACGACACCCCCAGTTTGATCGCATATCGCAGTGCGATCGTGCAGTTCGCACAGGATCGGATCGCACAAGTGTGAACCGCTGTGCGATCCGATCCTGATGCGGCAGCAAAAATGCCTCCTGTGCGTGTTTGCTGCGGGTGCGATGCGAATTTAGCCATACAAACTGTATGGCTAAACTCGCACCGCACAGCTGATCGCATGTCATGTCGGAGCAGTGCGCTCCGACATGACATGCGAACCCCGCACACGCAGTAGTGTGAACCGGGGCTTAGGCTCCGTTCACATGTGAGCGTATGGATCGCAGGCAGAACCGCCGCGGTTCCGCCCGCGATCCGGAGATTTATGCAAATCGCGGGACGCCTAGCGTTGCCCGTTGATTTGCAATGGCCCCCCAAACGCCGAGCGATGTTGCCGCGATTTCCGCCTGCCGAATCGCGGCAACATTGCGCAAACAAAATCGCGGGACGCAATACGCTCCAATGAAGCTCTTGTACTTTTTTGGAGCGTATTGCGTCCCGCGATTTTGTTTGCGCGATGTTGCCGCGATTCCGCAGGCGGAAATCGCGGCAACATCGCTCGGCGTTTAGGGGGCCATTGCAAATCAACGGGCAACGCTAGGCGTCCCGCAATTTGCATAAGTCTCCGGATCGCGGGCGGAACCGCCGCGGTTCTGCCCGCGATCCATACGCTCACATGTTAACGGAGCCTAAGTAAAGTGGTCATTTAATGAATCCCCCCCTCATTGTAAAAAACAAAAAAACAAAACATCCTTTGCAGATGTCTGCTTGTAGTTCTCAAACGTAGGGGCACACAGATATGACAGGTCTGCAGGAGACGTGCATGGCACCAGTGCTGGCGCACGGCTTTACAGGCTCAAAAAAAATAAATAAATCCCACACACACCACCGTGCCAGTTGCAATATTTGCAGGTCACGAGATAATTCAGATTTAGATTTTCAGTAAAAACACATTTCTGTTAAAGGATAAGTTCACCTTTTAAAAAGGGGGAAAAAAAAAAATGGATTTTTGTAAAATCTTACCGTAAAATCCTTTTCTCTTAGCTCATTGACAGACGTAGTCCTCGGTGATACACCACCTTCGGGTTATGTTGCCTCCACAGGAGCAGGACTAGACAGGAAATTAAAAAGCTCTGGCCACACCCTAGGGGCAGTCCCAGAGGGTATATCCTCTCTCTCTCTGCCTCAGCAAATCAGTTATGTGAAAAAGCAGTCTTTAGAGATTTTAACCGAACCCAACTCAAAAACAGAGGGGCGGGGACTACGTCTGTCAATGAGCTAAGAGAAAAGGATTTTACGGTAAGATTTTACAAAAATCCATTTTTCTCTATCGCTCATTGACAGACGTAGTCCTCGGTGATACACCACCTTCGGGACGTCCCAGAGCAGTATCACAAATGAGGGGTGGGAAAATGGAAATCAAATCCCAATCTAGAAGGCCCAACCGGTGCCAACTAGAAGTTTACAATGCTCATCCTTAATGATGAGACTCAACAAAAAAGAGAAAAATTTTTTTTTTTTTTTTTTTTTTCAAACAGAAAAAAACCCTCGAGGTAGACCACCGGTCTCCTCAAATTGCGGCCTGCAAAACCTTGCGGCCAAATGAGGCATCCGCCGATGCCGTCACATCAATTTTATAGAATTTTGTAAAGGTATGTACCGACGACCAGGTGGCCGCCTTACATACCTGGACCACTGACGCCTGATGGCGAAAGGCCCAGGAAGTACTGAGCGCTCGAGTGGAGTGCGCCCTAACAGGGAACGGAGGACTCTGACCCTTAATAGAATAAGCCTGTACCACCGTTTGTCTAATCCATTTGGCAATGGTCGAGGCAGATGCAGGCAAACCCTTTCTGGGGCCATCCGTGATCACAAAAAGTGAATCCGTCTTACGGAATGATTCCGTAGCTTTCAGGTATACCCTGATTGCCCGAACCACATCTAAGGAATGCAACGCATGTTCCCGATGATGCTTGGGCTGAGGACACAAGGAAGGTAGTACAATATCTTCATTCAGATGAAAATCTGAAACCACCTTAGGAAGAAAAGATGGCTTAGGATGAAGTACTACCTTATCCCTATGAATCACTAGGTATGGGGACTGGCATGATAATGCAGCCAGTTCTGACACCCTGCGAGCAGAAGTAATAGCCACCAAGAAGGCCACCTTCTGGGATAAAGTAAGCAAGGGAATCTCCCTGATGTTTTCAAAGGGAGGTTTCTGTAGAACCGACAAAACCAAATTAAGATCCCAGGGCGGTAAGGGCGCGCGGACTGGAGGAGCCAGGTGCCGCACCCCCTGGATGAAATTCCGCACCAAGGACTTGGTAGCTAAAGGTTTCTGAAAGAAGATTGCTAATGCTGAAACTTGACCCTTGATGGTGCTCAAGGCTAGCTTCTGCTCAACCCCTTGTTGCAAAAAGGCCAATATTCGAGTCACCGAATAGGTACGTGGAGGAAATCCTAAAGATTCGCACCACGCAATATAAGTCTTCCATGTGTGATAATAGACCTTGCTGGAAGTCGCTTTCCTTGCTTTAATAAGGGTAGGAATGACTGAAGTAGACAAACCTCTGTCCTTCAGTACTTGGGTCTCAATGGCCAGGCCATTAAACCCAGCGACTGTAAAGCATGATGGTAAATTGGTCCTTGAGACCACAGACACTCCCTGAGACGAAGTTCCCACGGAACGTCTGCGACTAGCATGTCCAAGTCGGCCAGGCCGGCTTGAGGAGGCCAGCCTAGAATTTCTAGGACCACTGGCGCTGATAGAATCTGAACCAGGCGTCCCTAGAGGTATCTGGCCCCGACCATCCGAGAAAGTCTGGTCGTTTTCTGTTCCCACACATTTATCAGATACCTGATTGTTATCAGGAAGGGTGATCTTTTCTGGTTGAACCTCAGGGACCGAAGTCACCCGACTAGAGGCTACTTGGCCTATCTGGTCAACCAGATCCGATTCCTGTGAGGTATAGGGACTAATCTTAGGAAAAGGTAAAGGAAAAGATCTATTCAGGGAACGGTAACTACCGCTGAAACCCTGAAACCGGGTGGGGGCGCACCTTCAGGCTGTGTACTCCTTTGCTTCGGGTTTGGCTGGGTTGGTCCTCTGCTTGTCCGACCAGCCCTTCTTGAACCCTCCTGGAGGAGTCTTGCCTTTCCCGCTAGTACCAGCCGGGCGCCCTTTATGGGCGGTAAAGAAAGGTCCTCGCTTGTTGCGAGGTCCCTTAGCTTTAGCAGCCTGTGGCAAAAAAGTGCTCTTGCCCCCAGTGGCATCCTTGATGATTTCATCTAGGTTGGCCCCAAATAGACGATTCCCCTGAAAAGGGAGATTTGTCAAGGTCTTTTTGGAACCTAGGTCAGCTGACCAGCATTTTAACCACAGCACACGTCTGAGGATCACCGCTGACATAGATGCATGCCCTAATAAGGGAGTAGTGTCCAAGGCTGCGTCACAGATAAACTGTAGCCCTTGTATAATCTGTTCCATCAAATCAGATGTCTCCTGGGGAATATCTTTTCCCCTAAGGTCTTGGCGTACCATTTTCGCCCATTCCGTAAGTGTCTGGGAAACTAGACCAATAACAATTACTGGTCTAAATGCTGACCCTATCAGAGAGAAGATAGTGCGGGACTCTGCTTCCATCTTTCGATCCACCGGATCCTTAAAGGACGAAGTGTCCTCCACTGGAATAACCGTGGCTTTATTCAGCCTGGAAATAGGTGGATCCACCACTGGTGGTACCGTCCATTTCTTAATGATGGATTCCTCAAACGGATAGCGTCTAGCAATACGCTTGGAAATAGTAAAGGTACGTTTAGAATGCTCCCATTCTCCTTTAATCTGATTACCGAAACATTTGGGTACAGGAAAAACCTTCACCGTTTTGATGGGCTTATTAGTACCAAAAGGAATCTCTGTTTCAGTTGCCTCTGCCGGTAAAGCCTCAAGTTTTAAGGTTTCCTGCACTGCCACAACTAGTGCGTCCACCAATGCTTCTTCCTGAATTATAGCAGGAGAAGAAGCGTCCTCCTCACTGTCTGAGGGGGCTTTACCTGGGATAACAGCCTTTGCAGAGGAACCTGCAGCTGCAGTGACCATCTCTGAATCAGAGTCAGAGGTGTCAGATAGTATAGGGGTAGGCGGGGGTCGCTTCCTTGACCCCCGTCCCTGACAGGCCGCCTCCACCCGAGCCACCATAGACTCCAAAATTGCTGTAAATGACTCTACACTCTGTGCACCGGCGGGTCCCGTGGCCCCCTCGAGGGAAACAGGTGGGGGAATATGTGTGGCAGGGTCCATGATAATTCCAGTCACTTCCTGGATAAGATAATTCAAAAATAAAAAACTTTTTTTTTTTTTTTTTTTTCAGACCCCCAGCGCCACAAAAAGCCCCTTAGTGTTACCTGCTAGGGATCCCTATCGATCGAGAGAGAGAGAGAGAGATAGACCCCCAGGCTCACCACTTGATGCTCAGAGTTTAACTGCAACAGGTTACAGCGCTGTCTTGACAAACAGGAAGTCTTTTGGCTGGCTGCCCAGGAAGAAAGGAGGCGGCTCCGCCCCTCTGCACGCCTTCCGGCGCCTCCCCTAGCTCCACGAGGTGTTTGGATCACCTCAAACATGGCCGCCCCCATGCTGGAGACACGAGGCTACGCCAAAATGGCGGCTCGTGCGATCCAGCAAAAAAAATGGCGGCGGCCTGTACTGAATAGCGGTGTGCTGCAGGGCACACAACACTCTCTCTGCATGGGGATTTGGCGTGGTTGGCGGTACCGGCCCTGGCGGACCGCATGGCCATTCGGGAGGCCTGCTAATAGCTGGAGATCTGATTAGGAAGGCAGTCTACATGTCCGTGGCTTCTGACTGGTAGGTAGCTTATTCTTATCACCGTAAGATTCCCAGAATGCCACAGATTATAATCTTTTTAACATGTATACAATTAGACTGTTAGCTCCCAAACCAAGCCTCCTGGCTTTTTGCACATAAAATCACACTCAAAGTAGGAGGATCTGTGTCATTTATAGGATAGAGAGGGACTCTATCTTACCATACAGAGAGGGGCCCGCGTTCACCACAAGACCCGTCAGGGGAAAAGGGGGAACATACTACTCACCATACCGGAACCAGGCGGGCACCAACTCCTGACAGTACCCCTCTCCACCGGGGCGGGAGGGCTGTCGACCGATATGGACGCCGTGACTCATGGTCTTTGGCGTTTCAGCGAGACGTTTAACTTGCGGGGTCAGTCCTTTAATGGGACTTTGTCGCGGCCGACCCAGCGCGGAGCTATGGCCTGCACGCGCTCGTAGGCTGAACTGGGGTGACCACCGGATCTCAACATCCAGCCCGTCGCCCAGTTCAGCTTTTCTTGCTTGAAGATCTCACAGGAACACTGGAGAAAAAAAGCTGTCTAAAAAATCCTTTAAGAAAAAAATCTTGCCAGGACCTAAGATCCCAGCAAGGTATCTAGGTCCTTACTCCTAACTAGACAGAAAATAACTGATTTGCTGAGGCAGAGAGAGAGAGAGGATATACCCTCTGGGACTGCCCCTAGGGTGTGGCCAGAGCTTTTTTATTTCCTGTCTAGTCCTGCTCCTGTGGAGGCAACATAACCCGAAGGTGGTGTATCACCGAGGACTACGTCTGTCAATGAGCGCTAGAGAAAAATGCACATATCTTTGCAGGGAAAAAAATATGCATATATTATTTTTTCCTTCTGGAGCCTGGAAAGCATTGCACCCACGATGAGGGAATTGTGGGAGCAATGCTAGGCTCCTGCACACTCCCACTTTAGCTTCCTACCCATACCTGTTTGGGCCACCAGTCTGAAAGCTTGGAGGAAGAGATCAGTACACTTGCAGTTCATTGAGAACTACAAACCCGTCTCCTGCGGTGGCAGACAGGACTTCGGTTTCTTCATTCACGGATCTCTGTGAATGAATGGCACAGCAATTTGAAATGCGACAACAGCTACAGGGGAGAGGATGCCCCCCACCTGATTTCACAGTGAAAGGGGGTCAGGGCAAGAGCAGGGAAGGAGTGGTATCATCTTACACCCTAAATACAGTAATTATTTAGATCAGATTGTGTTGCGTAAATAGATGTATGGTAAACCTAAAAACTGCAGGTGCTCTAAAAACAGTCTGTACAGCTCATCAAATTGAGTCAGTGACCAATGGCCCTGAAATTATTGCTCTCACTCCAGCTTGCGTGGCAATATGTATAGCACAATTATGAATAATGCTTGGTTTACGTGTGTATGTAGGGGCAGTTTTTTTTTTTTTTTTTTCCTTTAACTTAAAGCATTGGTTACCCCAACATTTCATATTCCTGAAATGCCCTTCTGTATCATGTACTTGTATGAGAAAGTATCCTGTTCTCTTTGTATTGCTTCCTATGTGTGAAATTTCTGGTGTTCCTGCAGTCCCTCTGCTCTCCTATTAAAAACTGACCACACTAAGCAGAGAAGGAGAAGACACCATAGTCAGTTCTCTAGCTATGCTGGGAACTCTGTGTGCTCTCCTCCAATGATCAGACTTGCCCTGACACACTCCTCCTGCACAGCCTGTCAATGGGAAGCTCAGTGTGCTGCTGTCTCCCCCCCCCCCCCCCGCCAGCTCGTATGCAGCTGAGAACAGAGGGCATGTGATCACAAAAAAAGAAAAAAAAAAGTATTTATGTTTTTTGCATAGCTATACAAAAATGTTCTCCCTTTAATTTCTATTTTACACTGAATGGGCTGTTTTACAAGGTGATTGTTTACCATCACTTTAAGGAAGGAAGGACTGGAAATCATTAAAAGAAGGGAGGAAAACAAACAGGGGTAAAAAGATGACAGAGGGCTTTGGAGTCAAAGTGCTAAATGCCAGCAGTCACCCATTGCCCTCTATTCTGCAGCCTAGTCTGAAGCATAATCATTGTCCATAGAAGAAACCACCAATTCTGGATATTTAAAAGCTGAACAAGACATAGTGGTGTCAACTTTCTGTCTGTGCACTGTGGTACAACTGTTGAAAACAATAGAGACTGAACTGAATTTTGAGAGAACAGTTTGGGTTTATCCATTTCAAATGTGTAGTTATTTTTGATTTTGGTCAAAGAAATAAAACCAGCGTTTAGCATATTTAACTTTATTAATTTATTTGAAACTTTCAAAATGTAAACACATATAATAGTCCCTTATCTAAAGAAGGGTTTATACACACACACACACACACACACACACACACACACACACACACACACCACGCGTTTCGGCCAAGGCCCACTAGCAGCATCTGTATAAGAGCATCAACTACAGAGAAATGTCTTCTGACTGGTGGTCAGGGGTGTCTGTACTTGCAACATTGTGCTTAGTACTATAAGCATCAAATTAAAGTGCATGTTCTGAGGTGTAACCAGCACTGAGTATTGTATCGCAGAGGAGCATGTCAAGGATCCAACTATACCCATAGCAGTCCATGCAACCTCTGGGGGGGGGGGGGGGGATGGAAGCACATGGGGCCCCACCATTGCCTGGCTACAAGGTTATTTATACAGTAACAATAGCATTTGGCAAATACATTCAGATAAATGTGTTATGAAAGCAGTTCATAATTTGTTTGAGTAGATTAGGCAGGCAGATGGCCCAAAAAAAGATTCACAGTTCAAAGCCTTGATTCCTTTGGAGAATAGACTCATCTCTGTGGCAGGAACTTTACACATTGCATAAGGTAGCAATAGAGGAAGATCTATTTGGGGGGCCCGGGTATTCAGAAAGCTCACATGTACAATAAGCACACAGAACTTCATTGCCCTCAATGTATAATAGATCGCCCAGAGTCATGTGAACTAATGCACAGTGACCTACAATCTATTTAGTACAATACACCAAGTTCTTTTTTTTCTTTGCCCTGAGCTTTCTTTGTCTTTTACTAGGGTTGGGTTCCTGAAGACTTGTTTCAGAGCTATCGCTGTCTCTGCTTCCCAAAGTTCTCTTATGATTGGGGGGACCCGTTTCACACTGGCTGATTCTGCAGTTCCAAGCCATCTCTGGATCCCAGCTGGAAGAACGTGGATCAAAACTGCAGCTTGCCTGAGGTTCAGGATATGGATTCATTGAGATCTGCTTGTTCCACCATGGAAAGAACTGTTCATAGCCCTGCTGCTCTGGAGCCGTCCAACCACATGCAGGATTTTGTACAGTGAAGTACTGGTTCATCTATAGAGGTGGGGAAAAATAATCCAGGTTAGGATAGGCTCATACTGTCTCTTTTTCAACATTTTGATATCTTCTTGTTCTAAAATTTTCATTTTACCCTGAGAAAACCACCTATACACAAACAAGGCCCATCTGATAAAAAAATAAATAAAATAAAAATACATTGATTTTGGGTGTTTAGGGCATTAATTCTACTACTTTCAGATCACTTATCTTTTAAAAGCCACAACAAAAAAAAAACCTAAATAAATATAGCACTGTCCCCGTTGGTCTTGCTGTATGATTACTTCTTGGGTCTCCTCCGATTACCTGCAGGTAGTCACTAGGGGATTTTTCACATCCCTGTTGCTCATTACTCAATAAACAGTCCAGGGGATTTGGTTTTATATCTATTGTTGAACTTGTATGGGAGAAGGGAATAGTGGTATACTCCCAACTCAACTATTCACAGTAGATAGGGACAACTTTCACCTTGCTTTACCAGGTTATTTGTGGAAGCAGTCACACTGCTTTAACCCTACTGCCACTTGTATGGAAGAATTAAGTCTTCATGCTCTCTCTATGGCAGCAGACTTGATGCAACTACTTTATCTTCAGGACACTCTCTAGCATTCCCTTGACTCTTCCACTCAAAGGTTGGCCCTCACATGACACAGATCCGTACTCACTGTAGGCAGAATCAGATCCTTTCCTGTGTCTCGCTTCCAGTCAGCTCTGCAGGACATCTGGGTTCAGCTCCTATCGGACTTTCAGGTCCTCAGGTCGCCTACCCAAGGCCACATGGCAGCTTCTACAGAGGAGGGGCAGCCGTCCCCTCCCTCCGGGACCCGCTCTCCACACATGTGCTCTTGGCATTTATACAGTTGCCCAGCATGCACAGAGGCATTTTCTGCTGCCAATCACCAGGGCTGTAACAATACCTGTATACTAGTCAGGTTTCCTCCCACTGCCCGATATGCCTCCCTATTAGACAAGTGTAAAACATTTCAGATAAGCTGAGCTGCACCTGAGCACCATAAGCAGACTACCAATGGATCCTGCTCTCTGGTTGGCAGAAAGCAATCTTCCTGATAAGCAAAAAGACCCAAAAACTATACATAAAATATCAAATACAAAAAAAAAAAAAAAAAGGGGGGGGGGGGGGAAGGGAAAATGCACCAAGTGCACCATTAAAATAGAACTTTAATAAGCAACACACAAGCGGATGGGACGTCGGATGGAGAGGATACACCGAGTCATCCCCTCCATCTGACGTCACATCTGTTTGCGAGTGTGTTCCAGATGCGCTCCAAATCAACGTGAGGCGGTCCTGAGATATCATCCAGTGTCTTTGGCTCTCCTCGCCTGATCTGACAATTCCATCTTGTCACAGCGGTGCCTGCAGGACAGGATGTTCGCCACGGTGATTAACTTATAGATGAGCTTTTACCTGTTCAGATCCTGTGAGTTTTTTTGACAGTTGCTTATTAAAGTTGTATTTTAATGCTGCATTTAGATGGCACTTTTTTTCCTCTCCCCTTTTCTTTGTTCCTGATTCTATGGAACTGGCTAACTCTGCGAAAGGCTACCACTAGGGCCTGCAATCATTTTATAAACTTTTTATGGGACTATTACAGATGTTACATGGACTTTTAATCCCTCCATTTTGTGCCCATAATTCCTATTCACTGGAATATCAGCCCTAACATTAAACGTATGGACACTAAGCAGAAGGGGTATGCGCCATCCTCTCTGTCTGGGCTATACCCCTCATGTATAAAAAGTGAAGGGTCAGGAGTAGCTAGCAGCAGTAGATATACTAGTGAGGGGGGGGGGGGTGAAGTCCACACCAGGTACTAGTACTTGGTGTGGACTTCTTTTTCAACAGTACTTGGCTTTTTTTTTTTTTTTTTTTTTTTTAACTAGATCACAACGGTTTTGGACCCGGGTGGTGCTGTGGGAATAGCCTATCTTGGATTTCAGCAAAACATTTGATAAAGTTCCACACATAATAATCTAAAATAAAGTTGTAGAAAATACCACTTAACCCTTGTGTGTTTCAGTGCATACAGAGTTCCCGAGTTACATGCATCCGGCTTACATACAATTCATACTTAGAAAATGGAGGGAGACAGGAAGTGAGGAGAAATCTACCCATAGGAAGGGAAATTCACTCCTGTAAGAGCCATCATGGGAAAAAAGGTGTCTACTGAAACCAATCCTGGTTTCCACAACAACACAAAAAAAATTTCAAAATCCAGTTGTCACCAAGGACAGCAAGTGAGGTGAAATCTTCAGAACAGGGGCAAAGACAGCAAAAAAAAAAAAAAAAAAAAAAAAAAAAAAAAAAAAAAACACATAACCCTTCCCTCGGGTATCGGCTATCCAAAAAAGTACTCGTTCCAATGTACATTGACAAACTACATATTCAACGAAAGAGGGAAAAGGACATGATTGAAGCCTTTAAATATATTTAGGACTCATGCACTAGGACATTTGCAGGCATTTTATATGCCTTCTTTCCCTGGAAGCCGAAGCTGGTGTGTACATCCTGCCATACAAATGAACAGCTGTATGCAAGCATGGTCATGTAAGTGCTAATGCTTCATAGGTATTTACCCACGTACGTACGCATGTACGTATGTATGTGTAGCACCCTACAAGGTAGGTGCTAGGCAAAGTATAAGTGGGCCTTGGCTGCCTAACAGCAGGGTCATGATTTTCAGCTGGGCTGTCATGTCTCCCAGGTGTTGCTAGGCATGACGCAGCGTCTTTGGCGGGAAGCAGAGTCCCAGGAGGGAGAGTACGGCTGTCTCTCCTCCTGTCAGAAAGATCAGGTGTTCCAGGTGGCTTGCCTGAGAGTACAGAGATAGCTGAGCTGCAGAGAGGATCCAGTGTGCCGAGGACCAGCGGAGTGGAGGGGGCCCAGTTTCAGGAAAGCATTCCAAGTTCGTGAGTACTGCAACTGCCCTTGGTGGTCTGCCTAGCTAAGAGGGGACCGCTCCGGTCAAGGTCCAAGGGATCCAGGAGCTAGGGAGTGGTAAAGGGGGTGCCAGTGTGACCCTGAAGTGTCAGAGGGGGTGCCTAGTGAGAGGACCCTGAAAGAGTAAAAGGGGCGCCAGCGGTTGGGCCCTGAAGAGTTGAGTGTGCAGCGTACAGTGTTGAGAGTTGCAGCAGCACAAGCAGTTACAAGGAGCTACCTCAGTCAGTGAAGGGCTGGAGGGAGCTGTTACAGGACTTTTAAGCTAAACGCAGTGTCAAGAGTCAAGTCTTACTACAGTTCAGGATCTTTTGAGTTAACCAGAGGGTTAAAAGCAAAGTTCTAGCACAATCCAGCAAGACAGCATTTTTCAAGCGCCAGTAAGCAAGACAGCGCTAACAGGCATTTTTCTGCAAAGTGTCCCATTTGTACCTAGTTGAGCCAGAGGAGTATCCCACTCATTCCCTTCTCCCATCCCCAATATCAAATAAACAAAACAAACCAAAGATGCCGGACTGGTCTTTGACTCAATCTCACACTTGGGTATTCAGCTTAAATGGGCTGAAGGTGTCACCGGTGACAATGGCAGACCTACATCAGGCCCAATGCCTGGAAATCCTGCTACATATGTATGCAGGTCGTTTTTACTAAATCCAATACAGTCGATGTGCAGGAGGACATATATAAAACAAACACACACACGTTTCTGAGGGAGATCCCAATTACATGCATATCAAGCATAAAGACATATCCAAGAAATAAAATGATAAACAATGCAAAACCCATCTTGCATTCGGTTTTTTCCTTTTATTAGTTTATTTCTTAGATACATTTTTTTTTGTTTTAATGGATAATCTGCATGTTTTACATTCAGGTGATCCATGTGCTAAAACATTTAGTAAATGCTATTTATGGCTTACCATGCCTTGAAAATAGGCGCATGCCTGGGAGTAGAAGCTGCTGTTAACAGGAGGTGCAGGAATAGAAGAAGATTCAAAGTTTCCTCCAGATACAGGCATTCTGTGCAGAAGGAAACAGAACACAGTGAGAATGTAATAGCATATGAAACTACATTTCCAATGGAAGAGGATAAAAAAAAAAAAAACACACAACACCAAACACACACACTTTAGTATTAAACAGAAGACATTTTCTGATTCCAATGGTACCTTATACCTCAGGGATATGAATTCTAAATGGAACATATAAATACAGTCTACTTACAATAAGCCTGTTCAAAAAGACAGCTAATCGCTCAGTTCTTGGGTCTGCTCTGAGCACAATCCCATCACCCCTCTAAGCTCTGCCCCTCTTGTGCCAGGCTGTGGAGGGAACCAAATTGGCTTGCTCAGACTCTCAGTAGCACAGAGAGGCTGAGCCAGCTACCTGGTCAGACATCTGCGAGGATCCCAACAATATTGTCGGGATCCCCGCAGAGCCCGCACCTGCTTGGTGTCGTCAGCCGACTTTAGACTGCTGTCAGCTCAATCTTGGTCACAGGAGTGCTGAACAAAGTTCACTCCTGTGACCCAAAAGAGAAAAATGGAAAAGAAAGCTTTGGCTATACTTCTCCTTTAAAGGCTACGTTTTTTTTTTTTTTTTTTTTTAAATAAAGGAAAAAAATCAAAAAAAAGACTGGTACTGACAGATAATGGAAAGTGTCCCTTGTGGGGAGAAAGAGAAAAAGAGAAAGAGAAAAAGAGAAAAAAAAAGAGAAAAAGAGAAAAAAAAAAAAAAAAAAAAAAAGAGAAAAAAAAGAAGAGAAAAAGAGCGAAAGAGCGCGAAAGAGAGCGAAAGAGCGAAAGAGCGCGAAAGAGCGCGAAAGAGAGCGAAAGAGAGCGAAAGAGAGCGAAAGAGAGAGCGAGAGAGCGAGAGAGCGAAAGAGAGAGCGAGAGAGCGAAAAAGAGAGAGAGAGAAAGAGAGAGAGCGAAAGAGCGAAAGAGAGAGAGCGAAAGAGCGAAAGAGAGAGAGCGAAAGAGCGAAAGAGAGAGAGCGAAAGAGCGAAAGAGAGAGAGCGAGAGAGAGACTCCCTAGCCCTGCCTGCAGTCATCCTGTGCCCCCCTGTCTGTGGGTAGGTGTATGTCCTGTGCACCTACCTCCAGCCCGTCCTCATCCTCTGGGTCCTCAGTCATCCTGTCTTCCTGTTGATGTCCCAGCTGGAAGCGGAGAGGAGGCTTGAGAAGGAGTGCAAGCTCTGGGAGGCACCAGGGATGCTCAGGACACAGTGGCGCTGTAGCAGTGGAGGTCTTCTCCCTCCCAGGCTCTCAGTTCTAGCCAGCCTCAAAGGCCGGCAGGCTACCCGCTCACTGTGTGAAGATGCTGCAGCTCAGCAGCAGCCACTGCCGTCGGCTGCAGATTTCGCTCCATTGCCCTTCACCCCACCATCTCCGGACTGGCGAGACTCTTTGGGCCCCACGAGCACTAGGTGTGAAGGAGGAGGAAGTTAAATCCTCCTCCACTTTAAATTATGGGCAGGGCCAGAGAGTTACGGCTGTGATGTCACTGGTTGCTAGATGCCAGGTGGCTCTAGCAACCAATGGACAATAGAGTCTCTATTGGCCACTGGTTGCTATTTTGCCGCCCCCCTGCAAAGTGCCACCCTAGGCCTGGGCCTTGGCCAAAATACATCACTGCCTCTCCCACCCCTGTACCTGTACCCACCCTCCTCCTCCATAGCTAGAACTTCCATCAATGAAATGCGCTCTATGAATGGAAAATAAATTGATAAATGAAAAGGTCCGCCTGCTCCATTCATAGATCGACTACAGAATACCCTCTCTTAATCTCCACAAAATATTGTAATTTTGTCCCCTCCCAGAAGGGGCAGGGAGTAACCGATATAGATTTGTCAATCTGATGAAGGCCAAACCTAACCGAAATGCGTTAGCATGCTGCAAGCTTTTTGTATTTGGTAAATATTGGAACCCATTGTTTTGTACAGGACTTTATGTACTGTGTGGTTTCATGCCTGAAGGTGAACAGGAACCTATTCTGAGCATCGGCATTCCCCATTGTGGATTAACTAACAAGGTAAAGTCAACCTTCTTCTTTTCTTTCATATACTAAAGCAGCAGAATTTACAAAGTTACCTAACAGAAATTACTGGAATGCATAACCAATATACTAAATTGTCACCAAGCACTTCACAAAGAAAAACCACACAGATTCTTACCCATACTCCGGAGGATTCCTGACAAAGCTGTTTTCAGGTCCCTGGAAAACGCTGTCCGACTCGGACAAGCAGGAACTCCCTGTGTTTAAAGAAAATAAAGGGAATCTATAACCATTTATGGAATGTACTGTAGGTGTATAGGCATAGCTCCCAACTGTCCCTGATTTGGAGGGACTGTCCCCGATTTGGAATAAAGTCCCTCTGTCCCTTCTTCCTCATATGTCCCTCATTTTGGTCTGATCTGTATAGTTTTATATAAAATGCACTTTTTATCTTTCAAAATGTTTTTCCCAGTGCTAAACATTTCATCCAATTTCTAACTTGCTGCATTTATACATTTCAAATAAATATATAAAAGAATAGTAGTGGAGAGAAAAAAAAAAAAAGGGACTTGTGGGTTTAACATTTTTTTGTATAATTATCTCCTTTAAGGGGGCGTGACAGGGGGTGTGTCCTATGCCTACATACTTTTGCTAATAGGTGTCCCTCATTCCCATCTCAAAAAGTTGGGAGGTATGTATATGTATGAGATCAGATTAAAGGGAACCTGTCCTGACAATTAATCAACCAACACTTTCACTAGATAAGAAAGTACAATGTCAGGGCATCCTTTTAGGGTCACTCTACCAGTTCATTCATTCGGAGCACCCCAGAGTGCCTACGCAAATGACATCTTTCATTAGTAAATACCCAACTTTGTACATGACAGTCTAATGCTTTGCACAGGCATCAAGCAACTGTCCCAGCACTTTAGGGTGCTCTTTGTCCTGGTGAAAATGTTGGGTGACAGCACTGTCAGTACAGCTTGCTTTAGAGCTCATGATGAGGGGGCATTATTGTAAAGCACAGTAGTTTCTATTCAAATGCTTGCGTTCAAATGGGAAATTAAGTGCTTGGCCTTCTTGGCCCACAGTTCTAACCCACTTCAATAGATTATATTGCATCTCAAGAAATGAAGCACCGCAGGTCCAACCTCTGCATGGTCATGTACTGTATACTACTCGGTTCTAAAAAAAAGGAGAATTTGCTGACCTGGGTTTGATGAGAGTTTCAACTCATGTTAAAGTGTTACTAAACCCCGGACCCTGCATTAACTATAGCTGGTCTCCCACAGTACACAGAACATGGAGATTCAATAGCTTTAGCAAATATAAACTGCTAAATACCTTTTCTCTTCAGCAGTTACAGCAGTCTTGTGACTTCTATCAGTGTCAGATTAAAGCTTGTAGGAGGAGTTTTCATTCTCCCATGATTGTCTTATGAGGCTGCAGGACCCCTGACCCTCTGTCTGGATAGTGCGGATTGGCCCTGTGCTGATCACATGCAGCCTTCCAAACAATAAAAAAAAAAAAAAACCAAACACACTCTAGCAATACACACCAAACTGAGCATGTGTAGCTTGCCCTCAAGGCTCTGTTCTATCAGGAAATCGTTTGGGGACAGTGGAAGAAGGGAAGAATCAGAAGACAGGGTCAAAACAAGCCTTTTTACACAATGTGGAGGATTAATCCCTCACGTTCTACAGCGAGTACAACAAGCATGCTTTACTGCATATACAGACTGATTTTACTGTTGTGGGTTGAGTAACACTTTAAACACAGGACACATTTGTGTACATCAGTCCCATATGTAATCCCCCTCATCAAAGTGCATCATTTCAAAAACTTTTTTTCTACATATAGCTGATAATTCTAAAAGTTCTCATACCCAAAAGTACTGCGACTTTTACGAAGATCATGGCATCATCTGCCTGCCTCAGCCAATCAGAAGAAGCTTTGTATTCACAGAATACAATTCTTCCTGTGAATGACTTACCAGCGCTCAGCCCAACCTATTTTTTTTCTGGGAGTGGGAGGGTAAGTTCATGTACCACTGTCAGGACACAGCACTGTATACTGTATGTAGCCGATATATACAATTTATATGGTGTGCTCAGCAAGCACATCTGTTAATGTAGAAATTTAAAGTGACATTTAAAGTGACAGTAAATATGGGATTAGGCTTTAAACAAATACTAAACCAGTTTTCTGATAGCAATCCAAATTTTTGGAGAATTGAAGAAATTCTAGTAACTCTTTATAGTAATACTATAGAGATATAAAAATACACGATAACTCTTCTTTTTCACTTTGGAAAGGAACAGAACTCTTGTCAGATTTAGTTGCTGTTTGTGTCTCCTCTAAGGCTCCATTCACAGCTAGGTGTTACAGATCGCAGGAAGAAGTTATTTTGGGGACAGGTGCCGCAATTTTGCTGTGATTTGTCGGCAACAATCACAGCATAATTGCGCTACGATTGGGGTGTCATTGAAAGTAACGGGACTGCAAGCGCATCCTGCTTTTGGGGAAGATTCGGGATCCGGAATGCCTAGGTGTGAATGGAGCCTTAGTGGATTGTCACTAGACACAAAGTGATAGGAAGTGCAATATTCCTGGCAACAGAACATGAAAGGAGGGGAAATCTTCTAATAGGGACACATGTTTTGGTGACAGCTGCGTGGACTGGAATTCCCCTCATTTTTGTAAGAGATTTTCAAATTATCAAATATTATACAATGCTCAAAAATATCAAAGGAAAACACATCAGACCTCAATGGGGAAAAATCTCATGCTGGATATCTATACTGATATGGACTGGGTAATGTGTTAGGAAGCACATTGTTTGATGGAAATGAAAATGATCAACCTACTGAGGGCTGAATTCAAAGACACCCTGAAAATCAAAGGGAAAAAAAATGATGCAGGCTAGTCCATTTTGCTGAAATTTCATTGCAGAAACTCAAAATGGTACTCAGTTTGTATGCCCCCCCCCCCCCCCCCACATGCTGCTAATGAGACGACAGATGTTCTGGAGAATTTCCCCCCAGATCTGGACAAGGGCATCACTGAGCTCCTGAACAGACTGAAGTGCAACCTGGCAGCATTGGATGGACCGAAACAATGTCTCAGTGGTTTTCTATTGGGTTTAGGTCAGGCGAGCGTGGGGGGGGGGGGGCGTTCAATGGTATCCATTTCTTCATCCTCCCAAGAACTGGCTGGATACTCTTGCCACATGAGGCTGGGCATTGTTGTGCACCAGGAGGAACCCAGCACCCACTGCAACAGTGTAGGGTCTGACAATGGGTCCAAGGATTTCATCCCAATACCTAATGGCAGTCAGGGTGACATTGTCTAGCCTGTAGGGGGTCTGACTCCCTGCATGGATATGCTATCCCAGACCATCACTGACCCACCAACAAACCAGTCATGCTGAACGATGTTACAGGCAGCAAAACATTGTCAAAGGCTTCTTTAGACCCATTCACCTCTGTCACATGAGCTCAGGGGGGGAACCTGCTTTCATCTGTGAAAAGCACAGGGGGCCAGTGGCAGACCTGCCAATTCTGGTGTTCAATGACAAATGCCAATCGAGCTCCACGGTACCCAGCAGAGAGCACAGGGCACACTAGAGGACGTTGGGCCCTCAGGCTACCTTCATGAAGTCTGTTTGATTGTTTGGTCAAGAGGTCCATGGTAACTCTGGGAGGAGCTGCAGAGAGCCATAGCTCAAGTGGGAGAATCTGTCCACAGGACAACGATTAGTGGTGCAATCCACAAATCTGGCCTTTATGGAAGGGTGGCAAGGAGAAAGCCATTATTGAAAGAAAGCCATAAGAAGTCCCATTTGCAGTTCGCAAGAAGCCATGTGGGGGACACAGCAAACATGTGGAAGAAGGTGCTCTGCTCAGAGGAGATCAAAATTGAACTTTTGGACCTAAAAGGAAAATGCTATGTGTGGTGAAAAGTTAACACTGCACATCACCCTGAACCAGTGGTGTAGCGTGGGTTGTCAGCACCAGAGCAAGGTATGTAATTTGCGCCCCCTACACAGACCTTCCTGATCACTACACAGACCACTACACTGACCTAGCGGACCACTACACTGACCTAACCTTATTCCTGCACTAACCTACTTGATTACTATACTGACACCTACACTGACCTACCTGACCTCTACAAAGACATATCTTACTCCAACACTGACACCTACGCTAACCTACCTAATTTCTACATAAACCAACCTGTTCACTACACTGACCTACCTGACTACTACACAGATCTACCTGACCCCTTCTTTAACTTTTACATTGACCCCCTTTGCTGACACCCTCCCCTTAACTGACTCTACCCCCCCGACCATGTCCACTTCCCTGGGCTCGAGTGGGGGGTGGGCAGGCAGCACATCCCTCACAGACTCACTCACCTGTTTCTGCCATTAGCAAGGCGAGACTCGAAGCGGCACTGCACATGGACCGTAGGGATGTAACGATATTACCGCTATCGCACATGATCACCAGTCCCTTCTGGGGCATTCACCTTTAAAAGGGATTCCAGGCTGAGCAGGAAGAGCTTAATAATATCAGAACAGCATCTAGGAAAAGGGTCTGGTCTGGTATTGATCAAGGGAATGCCTGGCTCTTAATTAACAAACAGAAGTAAAATTGGCTGAAATTGTAACTTGCTGGAAAGTTAAACAGCATACTGATCTTTGTAAATGTCAGGTTTGATGTAGTAGGTTGGTTGTATACATCGTACTACAGATGTGCCAAGGTATGATCTTAAAAATACTATAAAAATTGCTACTCCCCATTCTCCACCAACCAAACATTTTTAAACATTTATTTTCCTTTGGTACTTATCCACAGTGGCAGTGCCCAGCCACCCATGCTGTTTGTTTCATAATCCCTTTCCCATTAGCCTAGAAAATGTTTTTTACATTCAGCTTTTAGCTTTTCCACAATATCGCAATAAATATCGTACCGTGAGGTCAATATCGAAATTGTATTGTACCGTGAGATTTTGATATCGTTACATCCCTAATGGACCGACTGCGATCTTCACCCACGAGCCAGCCCCGCCCCATGGCTGCACGTGACAAATTCAGCCAGTCCGCCGCTGAGCCGCTCGTGAATCGCAGAGGCGGAGCGCAGTCCAAATGGGGGGAAAAAAAAAAAAAAAAATCAGGCGGGCAGGCCACCGGATGGCATATTTTATGAAAAAAGAAGGGTGGACAGTGATAGGCGGGCATGGGATGCGCCCCCTCAGAACGCTACGCCACTGCCCTGAACACACCATCCCCACTGTGAAACGTGGTGGTGGCAGCATCATCATCATGTTGTGGGGATGCTTTTCTTCAGCAGGGACAGAGAAACTGGTCCGCGTTGATGGAAGATGGATGGAGCCAAATACAGGACAATCTTAGAATACCACTTGTTAAGAGTCTGCAAAAGGGCAACGCCCCTAAATATACAGCCAGAGATACAATAGAATGGTTTAGATCAAGGATATGCCTGTGTTAGAATGGCCCAGTGCATGGATGATGTGATGGGCACTGGTGAGGCTGCATTGCATTGATGGGCACTGGTGAGTAGAAAGAAGAGCTCTGTGGTGAATTAGTCCTAAGGACTATCTGCCACATCCCTGTCAATATGGAACACAGAAAGGAAAAAAAGGATTGAACAAATATACAAAACTTATTGTTTAAAAAAGTAATGGACCATAAAGTACATTGACAAATGTGCTGTAGGATCAGTTAGGGAGCCATACATGTGGGGGGATAAAATATCCAACCCCAAGCTGAGTTCGCACTGATGCAACTATATTCCAACATGTTTCAGAGCTTTAAATTCCTTCTTCAGGGAAAGACATGGTACTTCGGTCTAAAGATACAGCAAATATATATCTCAGTATATTAAAATGGCACAAAATATATCATAGTAAAAGAAAAGTCCATATCATAGTTGACATCATGGCATATACTGTACTTGTGCTTCAAGATAGATGCCTCACTGTAAAGCATACAGATAGTGTGACCCTATAGACGAGGGCCAGATGTAATAAGGCCAGTGCTGGAAAAAAGAAAAGGGGAGCAAAATATGCTCAGTTGTTTCTTGACCTAATTGTACCTATGTGAGTATACAGCAGTGTATATGCCAGGATGTTAACTATGATATGGACTTTTCTTTCACTAGGATATATTTTGTGCCATTTATATATACTGATTTATATATTTGTTATAACTTTAGACCCAATTACCATGTCTTCTTTCCCTGAAGAAAGAATTTAAAGCTCCAAAAGATGTTGGAATAGTTGCATCAGTGGGAACTCAGCTTGGGGTTGGATATTTTATCCCCCCCACATGTATGGCTCCCTAACTGATCCCACGTTACATTTGTCAATGTACTTTATGGTCCATTACTTTTTAAACAATACGTTTGGATATTTGTTAAATTTTATATTTATATGTGAAATAAATGCTTTATATTTTAAACACCTCCATACTTTATTCTACCTCTAAAGTCCTATTGGGGTTTTCCTTTCTACATTCCGCATTGATGGGCACTGGGCATTGTGCATGGTGGAGCATTGGGGAGGGGTGAGGGGGGGGGGGGGGCATTGGGTGGAGCTTGGGCTGGACTTACTTTAAAAATGTGGGAGGGGTTATCAAATTTACCTTCGGGCTGAAGCCTCTGGTCTTTATCCCACCTAGCAACACCCCTGTTAACCCTCACTCTTAAAAGAAAATAAATAAATGGTGTCTGAATCACCACAAGCATTGGAATTAGACTCAATGTTGAAGAAATGCATGGAAATGGCCCTTCTTTCAGAAGGTCAGACAAGGGACTCTTTAGGCTTTCACTGTCCACTAGGACAATTGCATTGTCCCTTTTCAAGGTAGTTTGATGGACTTATAGGGCTAAAACGAATCAATCCACTGAGTGCAGAGACCACTTTACCAGATTGAATGTGCGCTCGTGAGCAGAATTCAGAGGTCCAGAATTATTATCCAGGACAACAACCAGGATCATGTATTACAAAGCATTTTTAGCCTTTTACAAATTTGGTCAAGCAACATTGAAAACTGGGGAGATTGACTTCAGTAAATGAATCTAATGCATCCTTGTTGTCTGTGGCTTGCTACATCCCATATGTATATACAGGTCCAGCTCATAAAAATTAGAACATCAAAAAGTTAATTTCAGTAATTCAATTCAAAAAGTAAAACCCATATTTCATATAGATGCATTACACAGAGTGGTCGATTTCAAGCATTTCTTTTTTAATTTTGAGGATTATGGCTTACAGCTGGTAAAAACCCAAAATTCAGTATCTCAGAAAAACTAGATTACAGAAGACCCAAAAAAACAAAGCAAAAAAAAAAGAATTTTCTAAATACAGAAATGTTGGCTTACTGAAAAGCATGTCCAATTACAGTATAGAATGCACTCAATACTTGATCAGGGCTCCCTTTGCATGAATTACTGCATCAATGTGGTGTAGCATGGAGGCGATCAGCCTGTGGCACTGCTGAGGCGATATGGAAGCCCACGTTGCTTTGATAGCAGCCTTCAGCTCGTCTGTGATATTGGGTCTGGTGTCTCATCTTCCTCTTGACAATACTCCACAGAATTCTAATAAGGTTTAGGTCAGGCGAGTTTGCTGGCCAATCAAGCAGTGATACCATGATCATTAAACCAGGTATTATTACCTGCCCAAACTGCCACCGGGTGGGTGGGCAGTGCCTGAAGGGGTGGTGATGGGCTCAGTGACCACGGGAGTGCTGGAAATGTGTTAGCTTTGTCACCCCATTTCCAAGTATAAGGGCTGCAAGTCCCTGCCTTTCCTAATAAAATTTCAACAAGGTGACACAGCTGGAGTTCTGCAGCAAGTGGTGGAGGAAGCAGAGTGTAAATAAACTGTATCTAGGAGAAGTTGTCCCTGAAGTTTATTTGACGTCAAGTTGGCATCCCTTAAACTCTCATCCTTATCCAAATTCTAATCCCTCAATAAAAACAAAAAAAAAACACGTACTGTTCTCTGACTTTGGAGTGACTGTGCAAATTTGGTGTGCCTGGCTGTGCAGGGTGGGGGGATCCCCGTTCATATGCGGCCCTTAAGGGGGTGCGCTATACACAGTTTTCTGAGGGCAGTATAAATTAAAGAAAGTGGCCAATATAGAGGTGGATACGGTCCTACAATTCCACGTCAAAAATTGGGCATGTTCAAAGCAAGTGTACATCTATGTTGTCCAATTTTATTCTTTGTCATCCGTTTTTCAGCCTTGATCGAAGGACACACAGAGCCCTAAACGTGGGTACCACTCCTTACAGCGTTTAGCCGCAGCCTGCCTGTCAAACTCACCTGTTCTATACTGTAGTTTAATGGGCCGGCCATACAGACGAATGCCATTCAGTAATGCTATAGCATATTGCACAGATTCTGTATGCTGGAAGCAGACAAACCCAAAAGACTTGGAGTTGCCTTCTTTATCGGTAACAATGGTCACTCTGCTCAGCGGTCCTGCCTGCAAGACAGAAAAAGCTATAGGTAAAACATCACAGATCTACTAACATCCAACATGTTCAACCTGTGTATTTATACAACAATGGGAAACTATATAAGAGAGGGGCACAGAGGAGGCTTCTGTGGTTTAACAATTAGCAGAATACATCTTGTAGTATCAGCTCCTGGAAACAAATTCATTTTTAAAAAAGTTTAAAATCAAGCACAGAGTCACATTAATCCTAATAATTAAAATGCAAGGGCTAAATGCTGGTTATGTACAAGGGGAGGAATGAGAGACTTTGTTACTTACCCAACTCTACGCTCCAGCTCTATGCTTCTCCTCAAAGCTCTAGTCTATGGGCAGAACCTTGGCATCATCTACAATGTATGGGTATTAAAGGAGTTGTAAAGTCAGCAGGTTTTTTTTTATCTTAATGCATTCTACGTAGCAGCCTCCCCAGCACTCCTTAATACTTACCTGAGCCCCATCTATGTCCACGAGTCCCTCGGCCATCCGGGACTCTCCCTCTTGATTAGCTGAGGCACAGCTGCAGCACCATTGGTTCCTGTGGCTGTCAAAGTCAGTTAGCCAATCAGGAGAGAGAGGGGGCAGGGCCAAACTGCAGCTCCATGTCTGAATGGCTTGGATGCCCCCATAGCAAGCTGCTTGCTGTGGGGCCACCCGACAGGAGGGAGGGGGCAGGAGCTCCAGCCAGGGACCCGAGAAGAGGAGGATCCGGGCTGCCCTGTGCAAAACCAACTGCACAGAGCAGGTAAGTATGACATGATTGTTATTTTATTAGAAAAAATAAAAAAAAACACACACGAGCCTTACAAAGCTTACAGAGGAGGCCGCAGGAGACCAAATGCAAAGATTGCGGGAACCGGCTGGATCAGGGAGTCAGTAAGTAATACAGCATCTTCTACAACCCATTAGACTTCAGGCCAAGTTCACCTTTCTGAATATGATACAACCATATTCAAATCTCCAAACCTTCTGAGATGGGAACAAGGGACACCTATTAGCAAACATATGTAGGCATAGCCCCCTCCATAACTCATCCTCATCCCTGCCCAGAATCATCCACATCCCCCTCCACAATGTAACTCATCCTCATCCCTCTCCACAATGTAACTCTCATCCTCACCCCTAATCATCCACATCCCTCTCCTCCATTCTGAATGTAACTCATCCTCATCTCTGCCCAGAATCATCCACATCCCCCTCCATAATGTAACTCATCCTCATCCTCACCCCTAATCATCCACATCCCTCTCCTCCATTCTGAATGTAACTCATCCTCATCTCTGCCCAGAATCATCCACATCCGCCTCCATAATGTAACTCATCCTCATCCCTGCCCAGAATCATCCACATCCCCCTCCACAATGTAACTCTCATCCTCATCCCCAATCATCCGCATCCCTCTCCTCCATTCTGAATGTAACTCATCCTCATCTCTGCCCAGAATCATCCACATCCGCCTCCATAATGTAACTCATCCTCATCCCTGCCCAGAATCATCCACATCCCCCTCCATAATGTAACTCATCCTCATCCCTAATCATCCACATCCCTCTCCTCCATTCTGAATGTAACTCATCCTCATCCCTGCCCAGAATCATCCACATCCCTCTCCACAATGCAACTTATCCTAATCCCCGCCCAGAATCATTCTCATCCCCCTCCACAATGCAACTCTCATCCCCGCCCAGAATCCTCCACATCCCTGCCCAGAATCATTCACATCCCTCTCCACAATGCAACTCTCATCCACATCCCCCTTCCTAATGTAACTCATCCTCATCCCTGCCCATAATCATCCACATCCTCCTCCATAATGTAACTCTCATCCTCATCCCTCTCCACAATGTAACTCATCCTCCTCCCTGCCCAGAAAAATCCACATCCCTCTCCACAATGTAACTCATCCTCATCCCTGCCCAGAATCATCCACATCCCCCTCCATAATGCAACTCTCATCTCATACCCAGAATTATCCACATCCCACTCACATCCTCATTCACAATGGAACTCTCATCCTTATCCCCGCCCCTCTCCACAATGTAACATTCATCCTCATCCCTGCCCCTCTCCACAAATGTAAACCATCCTTATCCCCGCCCCTCTCCACAATGTAACACTCATCCTAATCCCCGCCCCTCTCCACAGTGTAAACCAGGGATCTTCAAACTACAGCCCTCCAGATGTTGTGGAACTACACATCCCATGATGCATTGTAAACTGACATTCACAGACATGACTAGGCATGATGGGAATTGTAGTTCCTGAACTGGAGGGCCATAGTTTGAAGACCCCTGATGTAAACCATCCTCGTCCCCGCCCAAAATCATCCACATCCCCCATTCACAATGTAACTCATCCTCATCCCCACCCAGAATCATCACATCCCTCTCCACAATGTAACACTCATCCTCACCCAGCCCCTCTCCACAGTGTAACACTCACACAGAGCAGAGGAAATCAGTGTCCCTGCTTTGGCTTGTGTGCAGGGCGTACTTCTCTATTGTGGGCTGGGTGGGGGCCAGCTACTGGCTGCTAAAAATTTCATTATGCTGCTGTTGTAGGGGGTGCGGGTGGGTCAGCCGGGCCCCTTGGGATGCCCGGGCCCCCTACAAGTGTATTGGATGTACCCCCTGATGGCAGCTTTAAATATAAGCACCTGCCTTCCACATTAGTATAGGATTTAGAAGGAGTAGGTGGGAACAGGATTAAGTTTAGTTAGGAATAGCTTTTTATTTTCTTCTTTAACCACAGGTGAGTGGCCACTGTAGGCAACGCTACTTACCGTTGGGTCGCTACCTACTTCTGGGCTTAGGCCCCCCCCCCCCGCCGCCCATGCCTGGTACCCACTGTCATGGTACACAGCAGGAGCCTGTCAGCAAGTCCCAGCCGGGACCTGCAGTGTACAATGACAGCCCAGAGCTCTGTGTTGGTAAACAATACAGAACTCTGTAGAGAGAGAGCGATCTGTCCGTTTTGCAGGGATAAAAAAAAAAAAAAAAAAAAAACACACACCACACACACACACACCAGATCTTTTGTACAAAGCAACACATTGTTAGGCACGCAGTTAACCCCTTGATTGCCCTAGATGTTAACCCCATCCCAGCCTGTGTCATCAGTACAGTGACAGTATATAGTATTAACACTTTAATATTACTGGTGATGTCAATGGCAGCTAGTACCCCCCCCCCCCCAGTGTCAGTCTGCCCGCTGCACGATCACAGTCCCATTATAAGTCACCGATCACTGCCATTAGTAGTATAGGATAAGAAAAAAAAAAAATTTAAAAAACACACACACACACACTTTGTAGGTGCTATAACTTCCACACAAACCAATCAATATACCCCTTTTAGATTTGTATACATTTTAATTTTTTGCAATAAAAAAAAAAAAAAAAAAAAAAAAAAAAAGGAGAAGCAGAAACCAACCATCACACACAGTGGTGATCAAATACCACTAAAGTAAAACTCTATTTGCAGGGAAAATAATTAAGCAATTCTTGTTTGGTTACAGCGTTGCACATCTGTGCAATTACCAGGTAAAGTACCACAGTGCTGAATAGCAAAAATATGGCCTGGTCAAGAAGGGAATAAAACCTTCTGTAGCTAAAGTGGTTAAAAACACAAGGGATTGTTGTTTAGAAACAAACAATAGAGGGTCCAGGCAATACACCATTTAAAGTTAACCCATTGCAGTGTTACCTGGTAATCAGCATCAATAAGAGACATACACAGTTCACACAAGTCAAACACCAGTTACTTGTTGTCAGCAGATGAGATAGTAACAAAATAACATCTCCTGATAAAATAACCAAACAAATAAAAAAAAAAAAGATACAAAATGTTGTTCTGAGATGTCTAAAGATTTCCATTCAGAATGAATACAATAGGTAGAATGTCATCTTCCCCACACAAAAAATATACTCCAACCCCCAGCCTGATTACTCTGCATTTATGCAGCCATCACCTGCAGGAAAAGCTCATACAGGATCTCATCCTTCACTTTGTAATCCAAGTTTCCCACCCAGAGGGTTCGGTCAGCTTCATCCTGTCTGTTCAGCATGATCAGTCACTGCAGACTGCTTACATCTCTCCCCAGCTGCACTCACACACATGCAGAGACACAGAGCCTGTCACTAGAGGCCGCACAGGAAGTATCACTTATGTAGAACTTAGCAGCCATTTTGGCAGAGACCAACACACATACTGTGCATCAGAGGACTCCAAACATTTCAGAAGGAGGTCCACCAAAAAAACAAAACAAAAACAAAATCAGCTTTATAAACCAATGAATAATACATTACTGACTATGTTTTACTTGGACCTGTCTTGTAATCAGCATGACATGATTCAGAACAGAAAGTAAAATAACTTACATCAGTTTCCCCACCAGAGCTACCCCCCCCCTTCCTTACATCAGAGACCCCTTTAGAGTTCCTCCTTACATCTAGGTGCCTATCAGAGCCCCCCCCCCCCCCCACTCACACACACACACACATCAAGGTCCTCATCACAGCCCCCCCCCCCCCCTTTTATCAGAATGTGCCTTCAAAGCTAAGGTGACCAGATTTTTAAAATGAAATCCAGGGACATATTTTTTGTTTTTTATTGGCAAATGGTAAACTATTGTATAAGCATATTTTCCTCAAATGATATTTGCAGTGTATGTGCTATGTTTTTATGGAATTATCATATGATATACATGTTATTTCTCACATTTCCTCCATGAGAAAAAAAAAGATACTTCTTAGAATTTTTTGAGATATGACTACCAAATGTTATGAAGATAAGACAGAGAAAAAACAGAGTGCAGAGTTCAGGAGTGGGTTACATAAATAGTGCAAGTCTCAGCTGTGCCCATCAAGGCAGCCTGACCAGTGCCCATCCAATGCAGCATGACCAGTGCCCACCCAATGCAGCCTGGCCAGTGCCCATCCACGCAGCCTCACCAGTGCCCATCTACGCAGCCTTACCAGTGCACAGCAATGCAGCCTCATCAGTGCCCAGTAATGCAGCTTCACCAGTGCCCAGCAATGCAGCCTCACCAGTGCCCAGCAATGCAGCCTCACCAGTGCCCAGCAATGCAGCCTCACCAGTGTCCAGCAATGCAGCCTCACCAGTGCCAAGGAATGCAGCCTCACAATTCCCAGCAATGCAGCCTCACAGTGCCAAGGAATGCAGCTTCACAGTGCCCAGGAATGCAGCCTCACCAGTGCCCAGCAATGCAGCCTCACCAGTGCCCAGCAATGCAGCCTCACCAGTGCCAAGGAATGCAGCCTCACAATTCCCAGCAATGCAGCCTCACAGTGCCAAGGAATGCAGCCTCACCAGTGCCCAGCAATGCAGCCTCATCAGTGCCCAGCAATGCAGCCTCACCAGTGCCCAGCAATGCAGCCTCACCAGTGCCCAGCAATGCAGCCTCACCAGTGTCCAGCAATGCAGCCTCACCAGTGCCAAGGAATGCAGCCTCACAATTCCCAGCAATGCAGCCTCACAGTGCCAAGGAATGCAGCCTCACAGTGCCCAGGAATGCAGCCTCACCAGTGCCCAGCAATGCAGCCTCACCAGTGCCCAGCAATGCAGCCTCACCAGTGCCAAGGAATGCAGCCTCACAATTCCCAGCAATGCAGCCTCACAGTGCCAAGGAATGCAGCCTCACCAGTGCCCAGCAATGCAGCCTCATCAGTGCCCAGCAATGCAGCCTCACCAGTGCCCAGCAATGCAGCCTCACCAGTGCCAAGGAATGCAGCCTCACAATTCCCAGCAATGCAGCCTCACAGTGCCAAGGAATGCAGCCTCACAGTGCCCAGGAATGCAGCATCACCAGTGCCCAGCAATGCAGCCTCACAGTGCCAAGGAATGCAGCCTCACAGTGCCCAACAATGCAGCCTCACAGTGCTCAGGAATGCAGCCTCACAGTGCCCAGCAATGCAGCCTCACCAGTGCAGGGGATCAGGGAGGAGAGCGGAGGAGAGCCGCATCACATCTTCACACAGGCTGGCATCCCCCACTTTTTCAGCTTTAATTTGAATCACCGGGCTCCCGCGTCACACAAGTCCCGCCTCCTGGATCGGCTGCTACCTATGACAGACAGCACATGTCGGACAAGTGTGCTGTCTATCAAAGGAGCCAAACAAGGAGGTGGGACTTTGGGTGGCAGCGGCACCCGGCGATTCAACTTAAAACTGAAACAGTGGGGGACACCGCCCCCCCCCCCAAGAGTAGCATCTGGGGCTGACCACCCCCGTTGGTATGCCACTGGCTTTGGTGCCTTCCCCCCTCTGCCTCAGCACCCGCCTCTGCAATCCAGGGACACATCCGGGGACAGTGTCCTCATTCTGGGGACTGTCCCCGTAAACTGGGGACGTCTGGTCACCCTATTCAAAGCACCCTTACATCAGTGTCCATATCAGAGTCCCCCTTATATCAGTGTCACTATCAGTGTCCCCCTTATATCAGTGTCTCTACATTAGCATCCCTTAGAGGCCCCCTAACATCACTGTCCCCTTTAGAGTCCCTCTTACATCAATTTCCCCACATCAGTGTTCTCCTTACATCAGTGTCCCCATTACATCAGTGTACCCATCAGAGTCCACCTTACATCAGTGGCCCTATAAGGCTCCCCTTACATCAATGTTCCCATCAGAGTCCCCCTTACATCAGTGTCCTCATCAGTGTCCCCCTTACATTAGTGTCCCTATCAGAGGCCCCCTTTACTTTAATGTCCCTACCAGAGCCCCCATCAGAGTTATCCTTACATCAGTGTCCCCATTAGAGTCCCCCTTACATTAGTGTCCCCATCATAGCCCCCCCCCCCCCCTCCATCAGAATTTCTATCAAATTGTCTCATACATCAGGGTCCCCGCCAGAGTCACCCCTTACCACTATAAGCTTACAGCATTGCAGGAGGCAGAGAGGGTCTCCTGAGAATGCTGAGGCAAGTAGTAATTGGTTGCTATAACGCTGGCGGTCCTAGCAACAAACTACACAGTGCAGCGAGGAATTTGTGCCAGAGACTTTGAAGGGAAGGGTGGGTGGAAATTTACAGGGAAGTAGAGACCAGTCTCAGTCTGTGAACCAAATAAAACAATACAATTCTTGATGTTGAGTGTAGAAAACCACAAGACAAACATTTTTTGTAAATGGGGGCTTACATTAGAACTAAAAGGCAAATTTTTATTTTATTATTTTGGATAGAATAGGGGAGGGTAAACCACTTAGAGGCTCGGCGCACTATTGTTTGTATAAGATTTTTTATTTGCCTTGTGTTGGCTGTTTTTTAGTCTGCAGCAGTCCCACTAGGGTGTATTCAATTAGACCCCACCCTGAGGTTACCATGCGCAGGATATTTTTTGTTTTAGGGCTCTTTCACACAGGCGGATCGTTATCCGCCTGTCCATTTTTTTGGCAGATCTGAACGGTCCCCCCATACATCCCTATGGGGCATCGGATGTCAGCGGAGACATGTCCACTGACATCCGATCCATCAAATCTGGACGGATGGAAACCCTATTTTCCATCCGTCCAGTGGATGGGATGGGATGGGATCGGATGAGAACGGACTGACGGTCCGTTCCCATCCGATTCCCCCCATAGAGATGTATGGGGACCTGACAGCTGTGTCTCCCCACACAGCGTGGAGAACAGCTGTCATCCTCCTGCTCAGCGGGGGATCGATTGGGATGGACGGACAGTGTGAAAGGGGCCTTAGGGTTATAACCCCTGTCAGGTTTTTTTTTCTTGCCATCTGTATCCCATTGGGGCATTTCCCTTCACTTCCTCTCCCATAGCCAAAACAGGTTGTAATAGGAAATCCCTCCAAATTGAGGGAATTACCAGGATGTCATCAGAACTAGTGTCCCCATTGGAAGATTTCCCCTCTACTAATGTTCTGGTGACAACCAAAAATTTGGTCTTTTCTTTTACTTTCAATGATAACGATAAAAGAGACAAATAGAGAGGAAAAATCTCTCTAAGGCTGGCCATAGACGGGTAGAAAATAGTTAGAAAAAAAATCATTTGAAACGCTCGTTTGTTTTCAACTTTGTAAATGGTAATGGGCTCATCTTTAGTCTTGATTCACACTAGCACGACTTGTCAGGCGACTTGTCAACCTGACAAGTCGCGGTCCCTCGCAGTCCATTGACTGCTACAGGACCCGTTCTAATAGGAGCGACACAAGTCGCTCCGACTTAGAAAAAGGGTCCTGTACTACTTCGGGGTGACCTCGGAGCGACTTGCATAGACTTCCATTATGTGAAGTCCCTGCAAGTCGCTCCGAAGTCGTGGTGCATGGGAATGCACAAGTCGCCCCCGAAGTAGTACAGAGTCGTGCAGCCCCAGTGTGAACCGACTCTAATTCTCGAAATGCTAAAGTTTATGTTAAAAAAATGAACAAGCATGTCGGAATTTTGTGGCTGAAACATTTATTCTAAAGATAAAGGGCCATACACACTATCAGATTATCTGAAGACTTTTTCCTTCAGATTTACCTTTTCTATGTAGTGCAAGGGCCTGCCGGATTGCATACAAATTGAAAGTGTTTAGGTTTGACCTCATATTATATGGTTTTGGTAAGTCTACAGACAAAAGTCTTCAGATAATAAAAAAATGTACAGCACACGGCATGGGAAAGTAAACTCCGAAAGCACAACAAAGATTCCCCCCCCCCAGATCTTTCATGCAGAGATGAATGCAATTGTGAACTAATTGCAGTAACACTTTATTTAAAAATAACAAATTGCCTAGACCAGAAAAGGCACCCCCCCACATTGATAAACACATTTGATTCTAAAATCTGTGATGTATAGTTGTGCACTGTGTGCGGAGACAGAGCTGTCAGGTCCCCATTCTTCTCTATGGGGGAATCGGATGAGAACGGACATTATCCGATCTGCCAGACGGATGGAAAATAGGGTTTCCATCCGTCCGGATTTGACGGATCGGATCAGATGTCAGCAGACATGTCTCCGCTGACATCCAATGCCCCATAGAGATGCATGGGGCATCCGTTCAGATCCGCCTGAAAAACGGACAGGCGAATCTGAATGGTGCGCTTGTGTGAAAGGGGCCTTATGGTTTCAAAAATGTTGGGAGTGCACACTGGGGCCCCTGAAACTCTTTACAAGACAAGAGAGACAAGGTGCCGGATTTCCGCTGATTAAAAATCGATCAACAAAAATGTACCATTTATTTTGTAAACGATCGCCTATATGTTGACAAGTGGGGAAAAAATGTTGTTTTAATGATGGCATTATCCCACGCACATTTGACGGATCTTTATCAAATGCAAACAATTTTCCACTCATCTATGGCCAGCCTAACAGGGACACAAACAGCAATAAAAACCTGACGGGGGTTCCAGCCCCCTTTTTACTCTATCCAAAACTACAAAAAAATTGCCTTTAGACAGTGGTGGACAAAAGAAGGATGGAAGGATTGGCTGTGTGATGGAAATTCTTGTGGCTGCACCTCCTGTACTGCAGACAGCATGTAACATGTAGACTCACCTCTAGCGCTGCAATTCTCTACACTTAGAAAACAGATGATTACCCTCTTCTTAAAGAGGACATGTCAGTCTGAGCAATTAAAGATATGCTTGACTTGTCATGTCTAATTTACTGATGTTCTGTAGTATCACACAATACTTGTCAATTAATTATAGTTTAATTTTTACTATCATTTTAGGCGTTAAAATGAAATCCTTTGTTGTTGGATTGTCAGCAGTGAACATCTGTGTACAAGAAGCAAGATGCAGAGGGTGATCCTCAGGGGTCTGGGTGTAGCAGTGTCTCATCTCTCCCGTGTATCGCACTGTAAATAGAACGCTGCCAAGGCACCCACCGTAATCATCTGCCGTGTTTCTTTTCCAAGTTGGTTAAATACTGTGTGACACCTGTATTTTTTTAAATTACAATTGACAAAGAAGTATTGTATTTGCCTCTTTAAAAATATTAACTCTTAAAGGGTTAGTTCACCTTTACCAAAAAACTGCCTAAGCAGATAAGAGACATAGATAAAAACAAGCTGTGCAGCTTTGACCAAAGTTGAATAATGTCCTTGCTATAGGTGTAGGACATTTACAGTGCTCAGCATAAATGAGTACACCCCAAGAGATTTGTCAGAAAACCCTTTACTTTCCTTTCAGAATTAACATTTTCTATGGAATACTTTACTACAAAAATACTCCCACAAATGTGGGCCATTGATTGCAACCAAGATTTGGTAATTTGCATACACAAAAAATATTTTTCCTAACAAATTCATTCAAGACCGTTTTGCAAAAATGAGTACACCCCAATGAACATCTTAGACCCCTTTCACACGGCTTTCCGATCCGGTCCGCCTGTCAGTTTTTCAGACGGACCTGATCGGATGCTCCCTGCACCCCTATTGAGCGGCGGATGTCAGCGGTGACATTTCCGCTGACACCCGCTGCTATCCGATCCTGTCCGTGAAATCCAGACAGATGGTAACCCTATTTTCCATCCGTCTGGAGGATCGGATTGCATGAAAACGGACAGGTGGTCCTTTTTTTTATCTGATCTCCCAAAGAGGAGAACAGGGCTCTGACAGGTCTGTCTCTGCACAGTGAGCGAAGACAGAGCTGATATCCACCTGCTTAGTGGGGATCGGCGGATCGATCCCTGCTGAGTAAAATGGAGTCCACAGGGCGGAAAGCCCATGTGAAAGGGCCTTCAGGAGCAAAGCTAAATTTTAGACAACAAAATCAATTAACAAGAAATCAACTACAGGTGAGTCTAATTATTCATTAAACAGGTATCAAGCAGAGGGTTGATTATGAAAGGGTGTTATGCCTCGTACACACGCAACGATTATCGGCCGACCAATCGGCAGTCTTTTGTCCAGTGTTGTTGTGTTGGTTGAAATGTGTTCTAGACTGCACACGAATTTTCTCGGTCAACAAAAACCAACTTCAGAAGTGCTGTCATGTGCTGGTTTACTTTCCGTGTGTTTTTTCTTCTCTGAACATGCCCAGTCTTGCTCATCAGATTTTTGTCTGCCGAAATCTGTACTGACTGATGGAAAATCGGCCGTTCTGTTGACGGCCAACAAAAGTTTTATAGCATGCACACCAGATTTTATTCAGCCGAAAAGTCGCAGTCGGTTGTCGAAAGCATCATACTAACAAGCAGAAAATCGGCCGATCGGACGTTGGCCGAAAATTCACGGCCAACTATCGATGCGTGTGTACGAGGCATTACTTAACGAAGAAAACCTCTTCCTATTTCATGCTGTTAGCAGTGGCACCACATGAAAGAGAAATGACACAAGGACTGAGAAAGAAAATAATTTCTTTACACAAGAAAGGTGAGGGCTACAAGAAGATCAGCAAAGAGTAATGGGCCATACATATTAAAAAAGAATAGTGCACACATGCAAAAGAAATTACTACCAAATTTGAAGACAATCCATAAATAAAAATGGAGATTTGGTCCCACCATATGGCCATATAGTGCTCAAGCCCACCACTACGTCAAAGTACCCCATTATCAGTGGGTCCTACACTATCCATGAAAAAGAGATGAATCCAGCCTTTCCAACCCTTGGGGATAATACTCCTTGCTGGCAAAGATGTGCAAATGCACTACAGGGGACTCCTCCTATATCCACTTGATAGTGGACACTGATAGAATACAGGTGTGTGTGTGGGGGGTGGGGAGGGCTGCTCAACCTCGGTAGTCTGGTCAGACCGAATACATAATAAACAAGCAAAAAATTTGGGGGCACACTATAAGATTTTCTGAAGACTTTTTCCTTTAGACTTACCAAAACCAGATAATATGAGGTCAAACCTAAACACTTTCAATTTGTATGCAATCTGGCAAGCCCTTGCACTACATACAAAAGGTAAATCTGAAGGAAATCTAACCACAAAAGTTGGATAGTGTGTATCCAGCTTTACTTATCAGTCAGAATACTGGAGCAAAAGTGATACAAAAATTTAACAAGGATGGAACTGTAACTATCTCACAGATGTCCAGGCTGTCCACTGATGTTAACACCTCGACAGGAGCGTATTCTGATCAGAAGGGATCCCAGAAAATCCCAATGCAAGTTCACTGCAGTTAGCTAAAGAAGTAGAAATCCAAACTGGGGTGATTGTTTCCTGTGACACAACAAAGCATACACTGCAGGGGAATGGCATGCATGGGTGTCGTTCACGAAAGAAGCCTCTCCTAAAGCCCATGCACAAAAAAGCCGCCTAGAATTTGCCAGGGCCCATGCTGAAAAAGAAGACTACTGGGACTCTGTACTCTGGAGTGATGAGACCAAGATAAATGTTTTTGGAACTTATGGCTTCATAACCTTATGGTGTCACAAAGGTGAGGAGTACAGAGAACAATGCATGGTGCCTACAGTGAAACATGGTGGTGGCAGTGTCCTTCTGTGGGACTGCATAAGTCCTGCTGGTGTCAAGGAGCTGCATTTCATTGATGGTATCTGAATTCACAGATGCACTGCTCTATATTGAAAGAGAAGATGCTACCATCACTCCTTGCCCTTGGTCGTCGTGCACTTTTGCAACTTGACAATGATCCAAAACACACATCTAAGGCCACTGTTGCATTTCTGAAGAAAAACAGGGTGAATGCGAGTCATTGGCCAAGTACTATGCCTACTGATCTGAGCCCAATCGAACACCTATGGGGAGTATAATTATAGATGTGGCAGCCCCTCTCTTCATTTTTAGCATTTGAACAAGTTTTGATAGCTGGAAAACATTTGAACAAGTTAGATGATTCGGATTCAACCTTGCTGTTTGTATATCAGACACTAGGGGGTGTATTTATAAAAAAATGTACATAGCAACTCACCCAGTGAAAGTGTATGTACATTCTATGCAAATAGGGGAAACAAAAAAAGGTATTAGGTTATTTCCTGTGCTGATCAAATCTTTTTCTTTGATTTTAAAGTGATTGTAAAGTCTAAAGTTTAAAAAAATAAAAACAACATCTTCTACTTACCTGCTCTGTGCAGTTGGTTTTGCACAGGGCAGCCCGGATCATCCTCTTCTCAGGTCCCTCATTCCTGCTCTTGGCCCCTCCCTCCTATCAAGAGCCCCCACACCAAGCAGCTTGCAATGGGGGCACCCGAGCTGAGCTGCAGCTTCGTGTGTACATTCAAGCATGGAGCTGCCATCTGGCCCCGCCCCCTCTCTCTCCTGATTGGCACAGTCAATCAGGAGGGAGAGTCCCAGGGTGGCCGAGGGACTCGTGGACATCACTGGACTTAGAGGGGGCACAGGTAAGAATTAGGGGTGCTGGGGGGGGGGGGGCTGCTACACACAGAAGGCTTTTTATCCTAATGCATAGAATGCATTAGGATAAAAAAACCTTCCTGACTTTACAACCCATTTAAATGGAAAATACCACATGTTGCAAACTACTGTATCTTCAGCATTAAAAAAAACAAGGAGTCCTGAAAGTGATGATTTGGCCCCCACAAAGCCATGACCTCAACATTTTTAAGTCTGTCTGGGATTACATGAAGAGACAGAAGGATTTGAGGCAGCTTACATCCACAGAAAATCTGTAGTTAAAGCCCCGTACACACGTACCGATCGTCGGCCGAACGATCGGCCGTCTTTTGTCCAGGGCTGTCGTGTCTATTGAAAACTGCAAAAGACTGCACACGAATTTTGTCGGCCAACAACAGCCGACTGCAGAAGTGATGTCATGTGATGGTTAACTTTCCTTGTCTTTTTTCTTTTCTGAGCATGCCCAGTCTTGCTAATTGGCTGTCTGTCGGCCGAAAACTGTACTGACTGGCGAACAATCGGCCGTTCTGGTGACGGCCAACAAAAATTTTAATGCCTGCACGACAGATTCTGTTCGGCCGAAAATGCGCTGTCGGCTGTCGGAAGCATCATACTAACAAGCCTACAATCGGCCGATCGGTCGTCGGCCGAATATTTACGGCCGACAATCGGTACGTGTGTACGGGGCTTAACTCCGCAAGATGTTTGCAACAACTTACCTGCCGAGTTCCTTCAAAAACCATGTGCAAGTGTACCTAGAATTGATGCTGTTTTAAAAAACCAAAGGGTGTTCACACCAAATATTGATTTGATTTGGATTGCTCATCTGTTCATTTACTTTCCATTTTGTTATTTGATTAAAAAAAAAAAAAAAAAACTATCAATACTTCTAAAACTGCGTAAAACTTTTGCAAACTAGTGTAAATCAAGTCAGTCGGATAGAAGCAAAAGTCTCCTTTGTGCTCCTGAGTGATCCGAAGTAGTGAACAGCCGAATGGTGGAGTGCTTTTTTTTTTTCCTATGACAATTGATTGGCTCTTTGGTTTTTTTTTTTTTGGACATTCAAGGTACTGTACTGTAAATCAATCAAGTATTACCTCTTGACATTCTGAGCTAACAAATATCTATGTACTCTAAAAAAATATGTATTTTCTACTGTTATCTCGCATTGATCTATTATGTTTGCTGCTGGATTATTTCATATTGGTGTAGCACTGTCCCTGTAGGGCTTGCTGTGTGTTGACTTCTCGGGTCTCTCTCTGATTACCTGCAGACAGTCACTAGGGGATAAAAGTGCTAGTACACAGCGCAAAAAAAGGTGTTAAATATGCTAGACTTAAATAGAATTAAATAATAACATTAAATAATAACATTCACCCCTAAGGTGCATACAAAAAAAGTGCCTTGTAAATGTGCAAAGTGCAAAAAAAGTGTGCTAGTATGTGTGCAAACATACAAACAATAAATATAGACCTAGATCATGCATTCTTTCTTGATGGTCCCATCCCATGCCTAATAATGTAGGAACCACCAACATCTCCTCAGTAATACCTTTTTTTTTTTTAAATTAATGTGCATGCTTATATTAGAGTGATTCTGTGATCCCAGGACAAAGCCTGGGTATCAGGCAATTCTATTTTCCAGCTGGCTTGGAAAAATGCACACATCCAGAGTCCGCATTGGCACCAGATGGATACTCAGTACTGAATGGTCTTCAGCGTGTCTCTTACTCCCTTTCTTGTTTTCTGCATACTCTATTATTCTTACAAAAGGTGTTGAGAATATTGAACCAAGTAAAATATAACTGAACACTAGCAGCGCTAAGGTAAACAGATCTATTGTAAAACACAACGTCCCTAAAGACTCATAAAATATATATGTGTGTACAGTCCATACAGTGGTATATCAGGCACAATCCATCCACCAGGGTAGGGAGTGAAGGGTCTTGTCTGTTCTGCCAAAGTTCAACCACACTCCAGTGCTCCCCCCCTTTAAATTGAACACTCACCAAAACACGGTGAATATAGAGCCTTCAATACGATCCACCAATCAGCGGGTGTATAGATCACTGCTGGGCTGTACCTAGCTGCTCCTCCCTCCAACTTTTCCTCCGTTCAAAAATTCATGTAATTGAACAAAGTGGGGGCAACAATAGTGTAATTCTGCAACACTTTATTTAAAATCACACAAAATAACAAGCCCCTCTCCCCTCCAGATGGCTACTTACAAGAGGGCTATGGAGTGAAGGCATAAAGCTCAAAATATGCACACTCGATGACCATTCCAAAGAAAATTCCTGCAGCCTAATAGGAATCCCGAATGATGACCAGTGTGCAAAGTATAGCGACCGCGCACATCGGCTCTCTCAGAAGAAGTCAAGTGGACGAAACGTCAGAGCCGATGTGCGCGGTCGCTATACTTTGCACACTGGTCATCATTCGGGATTCCTATTAGGCTGCAGGAATTTTCTTTGGAATGGTCATCGAGTGTGCATATTTTGAGCTTTATGCCTTCACTCCATAGCCCTCTTGTAAGTAGCCATCTGGAGGGGAGAGGGGCTTGTTATTTTGTGTGATTTTAAATAAAGTGTTGCAGAATTACACTATTGTTGCCCCCACTTTGTTCAATTACATGAATTTTTGAACGGAGGAAAAGTTGGAGGGAGGAGCAGCTAGGTACAGCCCAGCAGTGATCTATACACCCGCTGATTGGTGGATCGTATTGAAGGCTCTATATTCACCGTGTTTTGGTGAGTGTTCAATTTAAAGGGGGGGAGCACTGGAGTGTGGTTGAACTTTGGCAGAACAGACAAGACCCTTCACTCCCTACCCTGGTGGATGGATTGTGCCTGATATACCACTGTATGGACTGTACACACATATATATTTTATGAGTCTTTAGGGACGTTGTGTTTTACAATAGATCTGTTTACCTTAGCGCTGCTAGTGTTCAGTTATATTTTACTTGGTTCAATATTCTCAACACCTTTTGTAACAATTTTATCTGTATAGCAGCTGCTTTGAGACTTTACGTCATCTTAATTCTATCTTGTTGCCATCTATTCAATACTAGATCATTGTGCGCGGGGTGAGTTATTTCATGAGACTGGTACTCCGGTCACACATTATTTAACTCTTTGTTTTCCATACTCTATTATTCTTGTTATCAACCCAGCTTCCCCCTGGTCTGGTTTGGATTCTCTGTACTTCTGTTCTATCATTCCTGACCTCAGCTTCTTCATGTAAGATTCTGGTACCTCTGGTACCCTTATTTTCCATTTTCTTTCAAATATGCGTCCCACCTTTCTAATTAGGTGGTACGCATACACCTTTAAGACAGATGACGTCATCGCCGAGCGCCGCAGAGCGGCTATTTCAACCGCCGGCGTTCTCTCTCACGTTGTTCGTTCAACCTGCCTGTGTGTCCACATGCTTACAAGCTTGTCTTGCTGCCGGAACCTGCAGCTACTTTCTTTTACTTGGAACAGACCGGAACCTCGCTACTGATCCCTGTATCTCGCTACTGGATCACTCCCTCACTACTGGACCCTTCTACTACTAACCTTACTAAGTGATAAGTACCCCACAGGGGAATCCTCCATAACCTTACTTACACTATCTACCTCTGCACATTAAGGACTGTTACTATCTATGCATACTAATTCTATCATCTGCACTGTTACATAGATTGCTAGCTCTTGAGTCTACTACCATCTATCCTTGCACTGGGTTAGTCTATCCTGTATTTGTCATCTGCTGTCCTTACCACCTGTTACCATACTCGATTACTAACCTATCTGCATTCTACCTAATACCATCTAATACTCTCCTGAACATTTCTATCAAGTGCTTACCATCTTTGTCACTGTTCACACCTGTCCCTTCAGCACATCATCTTCATACTATCATATACATCCTATCACTCCAGGAACATCTTATTGAGTGTGTATATCTGTATGCTGAAGCTGACAGGCCCACAGTGATGAGTCTGGAGAGTTAGATCTGGTTATTCAACACATCTCTACATGACTACTGAGTGGAGATTCTGCAGCTGCAAATCCAGCCTACTACAAAAACGCAGGAGCGTTACAGATTGAACGAACCTAAAAAATGGATTCAGCAGAATTACCCACTCAAGTGACACAATTAACACAACAAGTAAATGCATTAATACTTGCTCTTACTGAAGTAAAAGAAGAAAATCAGACTCTGACACAGCAGGTAACCCGTCTTTCACGGCTTACTGCTGCTCAACCCCCTGAACCTAAAATAAACCCTCCTCTAGTGTTTACAGGTGATCGGAAAAAATTTCGTGAATTCAAAAACGCATGTCAATTGCTTTTTTTGTTAAAACCTCGTACATACCCTACTGATCAAATTAAAGTCTGTACCGTTATCTCATACTTAACGGGTGATCCACGGGCCTGGGCAGACTCTCTCTTTGAGAAAAATGATCAGCTTCTCAACTCCTATTCTTTATTCCTAGCGGAACTCGCTAGTTTATACGATGACCCCAACAGGCAGAGTACTGCTGATATTCAATTGAGGGCTTTAAAACAAGGAAGGAGACCTGTAGAAGACTTTGTAGCTGAGTTCAAAAGATGGACCCTTGATTCAGGGTGGAATGATACATCTCTGCGAACTCAATTCAGACTCGGGTTGTCAGAAGCTGTTAAAGACGAGCTCGCCCGAGCGGATTTACCTGGCACCTTGGATGCCTTAATACAACTCAGTATCAACATCGACAGGCGACTGCGTGAAAGAAAGGCTGAGAAAATGGGAATGCCATTGTCTAGTCCTTCTCGGATTTCGGCCGTTGACCCTACTCCCATGGAGGTAGGAACCATACGCCCACCTTTATCAACTACTGAACGAGCCAGAAGAAGATCCAGAAACCTCTGCATGTACTGCGCATCCCCGGATCATTTGATAAGCGTCTGTCCCCTTGTCCGCAAAAAAGAGGGTGAGTGTTCACATGTCTTGCTAGGAGGATTAACAATTTCCTTTTCTAACCCCTATATCTTTGTTCATTTGACATTGCAGTGGGACCAGACTAGGATTACCACCAAGGCTATGATCGACACCGGATCTTGTGGAAACTATATAGATACATGTTTTGTTACCTTAAATAAAATACCTATTATTTCAAAACCTAAACCTGTTTCTGTTAGTTTCATTAACGGTATTCCACTATCTTCTGGTCCAATCACCAACCAGACACAAGCACTCCTTGTTACTGCTAACGAGTCTCATATGGAGACCACCACTTTTGATATACTATCTTCACCCCATTTTTCTATTATTTTGGGACTCCCCTGGTTACACACACATCAACCAATCATAGATTGGAAAAGACGGACCTTGTCTTTCCCTTCTCACTATTGTGAGATTACGTGTAACCTCCCATCTTATGGAAAGATCCTGTCTGTGGTGTCAGATGAGATTGCACCACTATGCTATCAGGACCTGTCCGAAGTATTCCTTGAGAAAAATGCTCAAGTGTTGCCTCCCCATAGGGATTATGATTGCACTATCGATCTACTCCCTAACAGCAAATTGCCTTTCGGTCATGTTTATCCTCTTTCACAGGATGAACTTTCTCATCTCAAGGAATACTTGGATGAGAATTTGACAAAAGGGTTCATCAGACCCTCTACTTCTTCCACAGCTGCAGGACTTTTCTTTGTCCGCAATAAGGATTCAAGTCTTAGGCCTATTATCGATTACAGGCAATTAAATACGATTACAATAAAGGATCGCTATCCTTTACCGCTCATCCCTGAACTCATTGAACAAGTGCGTGGGGCTACTTACTTCTCTAAATTAGACCTGAAAGGGGCATACAACCTAATCCGAATCCGTGACGGAGATGAGTGGAAAACAGCATTCAGAACCAGATACGGATTATTCGAATATCTTGGGATGCCATTCGGGTTGTGTAATGCTCCCGCAGCTTTCCAAAGGTTCATAAACGACATCTTTAGAGACTTACTTGATGTCTGTGTTGTAGTATATCTGGACGATATACTTATCTATTCTCGATCTCTCTCTGAACATATAAAACATGTAAGACTTGTGTTATCCAGATTACTCGCACACAATCTATACGTGAAATTAAAAAAATGCCTATTTCATAAAGAAGAAATATTATTCCTAGGATACATCATATCCAAAACCGGAATTAGGATGGATATGAGCAAGATATCCTGTATTCTGGACTGGCCTATACCAACAACTCGTAAGGCATTACAGCGATTCCTTGGATTTTCAAACTTCTATAGGAAGTTCATCAAGAACTTTTCTGCCATTGTGAGACCTCTCACACAACTGACAAGTATAAAGAAACCATTCAAATGGTCAGAAGAAGCAAATCAAGCTTTCTGCTTGTTAAAATCAAGCTTTACTTCTGCTCCCATACTACGCCATCCAGACCCATCCCTCCAATATATTCTGGAGGTAGATGCGTCAAATATGGCAGTAGGAGCAGTTCTCTCCCAACGACCAACAAATACTTCACCACTCCACCCAGTTGCTTTCTTTTCAAAATAATTAAGCAGCCCAGAGGGGAATTACCCAGTGGGTGAAAAGGAGTTGCTTGCCATAAAACTGGCACTGGAGAATTGGCGACATCTACTTGAGGGTACCCGGTTACCAATACTCATATATACAGATCATAAAAACCTTCAATACCTCCAGACTAACAAAACTCTCTCCCACCGGCAGGTACGATGGTCATTATTCTTCCTAAGATTCAACTTTTTAGTGACCTACACGCCTGCAGACAAAAATAAAAAAGCGGATGCGCTATCACGATTAACCGAAGATAACTGCGCTGAAATCCCTTCTATTCCTATAATACCCTATGAACGTATTATTGGGGTTGTTCGTTCCCTGAAGGAAGAGATTTTGCACAGTATAGGATTGGATTCACCTCCACCACAACTAAGTACTGATGCAGAAGGCTTCCTCTATTACAACGACAAACTCTACATACCCCCTACTATGCGCACCAAGATCTTGGAGTTATCACATGGTGTGCCCATGGCAGGACATATGGGTATGACGAAAACCCTTAATTTGCTTACTAGGCAGTTTTGGTGGCCTGATATGAAGACGTCTGTACAAAAATTTGTATCTTCATGTGACATCTGTGCAAGGTCCAAAATTGACACTACAAAACCATCTGGTCTACTCTGCAGTCTACCAATACCCCAGGTTCCATGGGAAGTTGTCTCCTTAGACTTTATAGTAGAACTACCACCTTCTAAAGGATTTAATACCATTCTAGTGTCAGTGGACCACCTGACAAAGATGGCACATTTCATCGCTATCCGTAGACTACCTTCATCTAAACAAACAGCGGAACTACTGATGAAACATGTGTTCAAGTTACACGGAATTCCAAAGACTCTTTTATCCGACCGTGGTTCACAGTTCATCTCCAAATTTTGGCAAGCTCTTTGTCAAATATTACGGATTGAGCGAAAGCTCACTTCTCCCTACCACCCTCAGACCAACGGACAGACTGAAAGAGTCAACCAGTGTATAGAACAATATCTGCGTTGCTACACATCATACCTACAGGATGATTGGGTGGACCTTCTCCCTCTGGCGGAATTTGCTTATAACAACGCAACCCACAGTACTACTAAGCAAAGTCCGTTCTACTTGAACTATGGGTTTCATCCCACACTTCTTCCACCACACATCCTACCATCAAGTAACCCAGTAGCCTCAGACTATCTTACCCAAATAAAGGACTCTCTGGGTTTACTTAATACCACTATCTCACACGCCCATAGCCAACAAAAAAGGTACTATGACCTACGTAGAAGACCTTCTCCTCAGTATGCTATTGGGGACCTCGTTTGGCTATCGACAAGAAATTTAAGATTAAAGATCCCTAGCAAAAAGCTTGGACCTTTATTTCTGGGACCCTTCCCAATTAAGAAACTTATTGGAAAAGCTGCAGTACAGCTCACCTTACCAGCAGATCTCAAGATCCATCCCATCTTCCATGTGTCGCTACTGAAACCCCATGTTCCTAATCAAGGAATAAGGCCTACCATCTTGCCTCCACCTCCAGTACAAGTTGAAGGCGGAGAAGAATATGAGATTAAGGAGATTTTGGATTCTCGTATCCACAGAGGAAGACTCCAGTATCTCATAAGATGGAAGAACTATGGACCCCAAGACGACACCTGGTTGGATACCACTGATGTTCACGCACCTAGGCTTATACGAAGGTTTCACTCGAAATACCCGGAGAAACCAGTGCTATAGGCCTTCCGGAGCCGGCCTTAAGGGGGGGGGGGGGTACTGTAAGATTCTGGTACCCTTATTTTCCATTTTCTTTCAAATATGCGTCCCACCTTTCTAATTAGGTGGTACGCATACACCTTTAAGACAGATGACGTCATCGCTGAGCGCCGCAGAGCGGCTATTTCAACCGCCGGCGTTCTCTCTCACGTTGTTCGTTCAACCTGCCTGTGTGTCCACATGCTTACAAGCTTGTCTTGCTGCCGGAACCTCCAGCTACTTTCTTTTACTTGGAACAGACCGGAACCTTGCTACTGATCCCTGTATCTCGCTACTGGATCACTCCCTCACTACTGGACCCTTCTACTACTAACCTTACTAAGTGATAAGTACCCCATAGGGGAATCCTCCATAACCTTACTTACACAATCTACCTCTGCACATTAAGGACTGTTACTATCTATGCATACTAATTCTATCATCTGCACTGTTACATAGATTGCTAGCTCTTGAGTCTACTACCATCTATCCTTGCACTGGGTTAGTCTATCCTGTATTTGTCATCTGCTGTCCTTACCACCTGTTACCATACTCGATTACTAACCTATCTGCATTCTACCTAATACCATCTAATACTCTCCTGAACATTTCTATCAAGTGCTTACCATCTTTGTCACTGTTCACACCTGTCCCTTCAGCACATCATCTTCATACTATCATATACATCCTATCACTCCAGGAACATCTTATTGAGTGTGTATATCTGTATGCTGAAGCTGACAGGCCCACAGTGATGAGTCTGGAGAGTTAGATCTGGTTATTCAACACATCTCTACATGACTACTGAGTGGAGATTCTGCAGCTGCAAATCCAGCCTACTACAAAAACGCAGGAGCGTTACACTTCACCAACTTTGATCTGGCTTATGATGTGATACTTCTCTGCCTGCTCATTACTGACCTCAGCTTGATCTGTGACTTTGCCTTTCCCTCGATTCTGCTCCATGCCATTGTCAAGTGCCTGCTTGCCTTACGTGCTGATACAGCTGCCGGATTCTGTGCATAGCCCTGCTACACGCCCACTAGCACCATCAGTGAGCTCTGCCCTACTGAACTTTCGGACACACCGGTGTTCCCCCTTTAACAACTGATTTTTCTACCGACTCAATGCCTGGGACTCCTTCTTGTACATTCTGCTAGATCTTCCTGGTTGGCATCTCCAGTTAAGGGTTTTGAAATCTACATCCTCCGGCACCAGTTTTCCTCCTGTCCCTTTGAACTCTCTGTTCCTTCTTTAGGGCTGCTTGAGCAGGGGATACAAGAGAGACTTCCCTCGTCATCTTGGTCTCCTATCAGGTACATGACACAAAGACACCAACTGGCCAATCTGGGACAGTTGGCATCTATATATTATGAGAGGCTGTACTTCTCCTAGTTTTATATTATTTTGTTATAGAGATATATTACTGAGGGATCTGGAACACCCAAAAGTTGACAGGAGCTCCAAACATTCCCCGGTGGGGAAAATGAAATCCCTGGCTTGCTCTTGTCAGCTGCTCATCTTTGGTTTTCTCCAGCTTCAATAGACACAGTATGCCCCAATGAATAAGATTTTTTTTTTTAAGTTTTTGATGAAGTGGGTTAAGATCTTGCATTGGTAAGATTTCTCTTACACAGCAGGAAGTAAAGAAATCTAAAAAAAAAATGGGGTTATCTGTTCCTTAACTGCTTAAAGCGGAGTTCCGGGCACAGAAGTAATTTTTCACTGAACATACCCCCGGGACAGTCAGGGCTAGCACATTCCACAATGGCTAGCCTCTGATCTGTCCCGGTTCGCACTTACCTGCAAGAAGAAATACTTTCTTATAAAATTTCTTCCACAGCGTTTCCATCTCTCTTGTGGGCAGCTGAAGCCGGCGCGGTCCTCTTCTGTGTCTTCTTCCGCATCTTCTTGTCCCAGAATGCGCCTGCACCGGCCCCTCTCGTCACTTCCGATGCGGCGCCGCATTCCTCCACAGCTTCTGGGCATGCCCAGAAGCTGTTTAGCAGGGGAATGCGGCGTCGCCCAGAAGTGACGAGTGGGGCCGGTGCCGTCGCATTGATTCCTGGGAGCGATGACGTCAGTTCCCAGGAATCATCGCGAAGGAGGAAGTGACGGGTGAGCCGCCGCGCTGAGGGAGGAAGTACTCTGAGGGGAGTATTTACGATCTTCATTTACAAGGTGAGTAAACAAAAAAAAAACCTAACTATCCAATTCCTTTTCAGGTGATGTCTAACTAGCGGAGGGGCACAAAAAAAATATCGATTTTGTGCCCGGAACTCCGCTTTAAGGACCACCCCACGTACATATGCTGCGGTAGGGCAGCCCGTGAGCATAATTCATGTACCTGTACCTCTTCTTCTTCTTTGGGTCTGGGGCATGCGCTGCCAGGGCCCCGCTTTTGCTGTGATTGGACATGATTGGATTGGAACCCGGCGATCATTCATGGGAGGCAGACCACCATTCTGCCAGAGAGAAAAATGGAGATCTTGTGTTTTCGCTAAGAAAACACAGACCTCTGCTTTCCATTATTCAAAGCACTCTCCCTACAGTTAGAAAGCACTCATAGGGAACACATTTAACCCTTTGATTGCCCCTGGTGTCGGCGCCTTTTCTGGCAGTGTCAATTATACAGTAACATTGCATTTTTTTTTTATAGCACTGATCACTGTATTGGTGTCACTGGTCCCCTAAAATTGTCCCTTCCCGTGTCTGATTTGTCCACAGCAATGTCGAAGTCCTGCTAAAAATCGCTGATCTCCGCCATTTCTAGTAAAAAAATATTTAAAAGAGTCACTAAATCTATCCCACAGGTTGTAGATGCTATAACTTTGGAGAAAACCCATCAATATATGCCTATTGGGATTTTTTTTTTTTTTACCAACAATTTGTATCCGAATACATATTGGCCTAAATTTATGAAGAAATTAGATTTAAAAAAAAAAAATTAATTGGATATATTTTTTTCAAAATTGTCGTTTTTTTTTGTTTATAGCGCAAAAATAAAAACCGCAGAGGTGATCCAATACCACCAAAAAAAAGGACATTATTTTTATTTGGGTATGGTGTCACGCGACCGCGCAATTGTCAGTTAAAGTAATGGAGTGCCTTGTTGCAAAAAATGGCCTGGTCAAGAAGGGGGGTCATACACTTTCATGCAGGCTGGACACATTTTCCCCCGATTTTCTGTAATAATTAATTTCTATGATCGTCAGTGCCATCTAGTGGCCAAAATTTGGTATTTTTTTTATTGGTGTATTTCAGAAAACTATACCACAAGTTGGCCACTAGATGGAACTAATGATCATGGAAATGTAATCTATGACAGAAAATATTGAAAAAATGTGTCCAACCTGCACAAATGTGTGTGACATACGTCTAACTAATGCTTTATAAATAGACCTCCATAAGAAATAATTGGTGAAACATGGTGGCCTGAGTCTTTGTCTTCTTGTGTGTTTTTAATATCCTCCTACATTTCTTACTGTTCCTGTCCACCTGGGAGTTTAGAATTGCCCTGCCAACCTTTTATTCTCCATACTAATCAAATAAAAAAATTAAGAATTTCAAAATGACTATACCAGGTGTGCAGCAGGGGAAGCAGGTAGCACCTGCCATGAAAAAAAAAAAAAAAAAAGATTGAGGGTCGTAGCTCAGCAACCTGAGGTCACAGGGGCCCCAAATTTGGGGAGTAGGTAACCAAAGTCCTAGCACCTGTGGATACGGGGCTCCTTGCACAGTCTGTCAGAAGCTACATCCAGCTTGGCCAGTTTAAATACAAGCTGGCACATGCTGTTTGCAGCAGACTGAGAGAATGAGCTCACAGTGCCTCTGATTTCTTGTCAGAGGCACTGAGCTCAATGGACAGCTTGGAGCTTTGGACCAGTGCCAGGACAAGGTCATCCAGCACTCAGGGCAAGTATGCCAAACTGCGCCCCCCACTACCTTAGGGTTAGGGTCAGGGGACCACCATCCCTTCAATAACCTATTGCGCCCAGGGCAGCCGGCCCTTGTAAAGCACCATTGGTCCAAGCTGTCCAATAAAAATGCTGCGGTGGAGGCTCTCCTCTCACTGCAGTGTCATAGAAGGGGGCGTGTGTCTTAAACACAAATGCTCCCTTCCAGCCCTGCCCTCCTAACTACAAGGAAAAAACATGGGTTTATGGGTATAAGGTTTACTCATAATCCCATGTTTTTCTCACACAGTTAGAAGGGAGAATCTGCTGCTGCTGAAAAGGTACTTTTCTCCTCTCACCTTTCAGGACAGCAAACATATGAGAGATGATAGGCTCCTCCCTACAGGAAACACAATCAGAACACAGCTTAAAAGGCCCACCCCTTCCCCTTGTCCCTCAGTTTAGATCGTGTTTCTCCCACAGCCAGACATTTATTTTTTTTGTTTCCAGCAGTTTATTAGAAATATTAAACATTACAGAGGTTGTTACAGAGAACAATAGAACAACAGTAAGGTGTCAAACAACAAGTCGAAAGGCGATATAGGGCGTAAGTAATATGGTAAAAAAAAAAAACACAACATATCTTCAAAAAGAAAATAAAACGTCGGGTAACCACTCGTGGAGCTACGCTACACCTGAGAGCTGAAGAGAGGTAACCATTAGATGGATATAGAGTTGGGCGATGGTGTGGCCCTTGACATTGACTGCCTACAGGCAGAAGGACCTCAGGAAGTTGATAGTTTCAATATGTGGCAAGGGTGAGGAGTACTGGATGAGAACTGTCAGGTGTGATTGGAGTATGGTTTACAGTCGTGGATGAGAGCTACCCTTGGTTGCATGGGCCGAAAAAATTATTTTTTTAATCTCTGACCTGAAGACCTGAGTTGGATGGTCCCCCTGTGAGCTAGGTACAGGAACGCCGGTGAAGGCCGCACTCTACCTGCCGCCTCCTAGGCTTCTCACAGGTCACCCCCAAAGCACAGGCCACTGGTTACTAGGGTGGTCCCTCTAGGCCTGTGACCTGCTCTTCAACAGGGGTCTCCTCCAGTCCTCCCGGCCATTGCACTGTTTTTTTGGCACTGAGAATTCAAAAAATCCCCTGGAAAGCGCGCTCCAAGCCTCGTTTTGGAAACCGAAACTTCCGGTTTGTGTTGGAAAGGCGGAGATGCGCATTGCTACCCGGAAAGGGAAGCAAGGACGGAGGAGACACCGGACCCGCATGGCGGCGGGAAGGCAGACTCTCAGGCCGAAAGAGCAAAATAATATATTATTATGCTATATGTTGTAACATAATAATTTATTATTTATCTATTTACTGTGAAATTACTGGTTTGAAGTTATAACTTCAACCTTCAGTAATTTGTCCGTTAAGTCACCTGCTTGAGTACCGTTTTTGAAAATTATAGTAAATTACCTCAAAAACCATATATAATAATTATTTGTATATTACTTACTTATGGTAATTAACCACTTGCCACCCAGGCTAATTCTAACACTTCTCTCCAACATGTAAAATCATAATTTTTTTGCTAGAAAATTACTCAGAACCCTCAAACATTATATATATTTTTTTAGTTGGACTGTTTCACTGTTTTACCGTTTCTTTTTAATTTTCCTGCATTTCACCTTTTAGTAAAAGATCCCTGAACTCTATTGTTTACTTGTTTATTACTGAATATTACTGTTCTATTTCTGGCTTCCGAAAATAGAGACCTGTTTTATTTTTTCTACAATTTTTATCGTCATCTTTGCTAGTAATATTGTTTCCAGCAACAACAAAAAGGGTGACTGAAAAACATCTGTAAAAAAAAAATCTGTAAATATTTTTGTTAAATGAGTAGAACTGCAAAACTGCAATCGCCTACATTATGAGAATCAAATACCGTATATACTCGAGTATAAGCCGACCCGAGTATAAGCCGAGGCCCCTACTTTTATCACAAAAAGATGGGAAAAATCATTGACTCGTGTATAAGCCTAGGGTGAGAATGCAGGGCGGCGGGCATGGTACAGGAGAATGCAGGGTGAATGGCATGGTACAGGAGAATGCAGTGTGGCTGGCATGGTACAGGAGAATGCAGTGTGGCTGGCATGGTACAGGAGAATGCAGTGTGGCTGGCATGGTACAGGAGAATGCAGGGTACTGGCATGGTGCAGGAGAATGCAGGGTACTGGCATGGTACAGGAGAATGCGGGGTACTGGCATGGTACTGTAATGTTCTGGTACCTCTGGTACCCTTGTCTCCATATTTCTCCTCTGCTAATTGCGTCCCATCTTGTATAACAAGAGACGCATATACCTTTAAGACCGGATGACATCATTGCCGAGCGCCGCTATGAGCGGCTATTTCAATCGCCGGTTTGTTTCCACTCATCGCTCGTTCAAACCACATGCTCACCGCACCTCTTCCTGTGAAGTCGGAGCTGCTGACATTCTCCCTCGCTGAACCTGAAGCCGGAAACCTCGCTGGTGATCCGTATCTCGCTACGGGATCACCCTTCTCCAATGGACACTGTTACTACTTAAGCTTTCTAAGTGATAAGTACCCCGCAGGGGATTCTTACTAACCAATCTCCTACTGTCATCTACTGCAATTACCAAGACTATCTGTATCTATCTATTCACTATCATCTGCATAGACTGTTAGCTCTTGGGACTACCTTCAACTATCCTTGCACTAGGTTACTCTGTCTAAAGTATACTCCATCTGTGTCCTCTTACCATCTGCACTATACTTGACATCAGAACCTATCTGCTTCACCATCACCTACAACTCTCCTATTACTACTTCTAGTGCTCACCATATAATAGCCTGTCTCTCATCTATATATCCTCATATATTCTATCCCTCCACTAAACATCTATTAATATATATGGTATATAACAGGCTGTACACGGTGATGAAGTCCTGAGAGTTGGATATGTTTGTTCAACAGATTCTCTACAAGGCTACTGAGTGTAATAATTCTGCAGCTGTAAATCCATCCACTAACAAAAACGCATGAACGTTACAGATTGAACGAGCCTTTAAAAAAAATATGGATTCAGCAGAATTATCCACTTGTGTACTACAATTAAAACAGCAAGTAGATGCATTGATCCTTGCGCTTACAGAGGTACAAAATGAAAATCAGACCTTGAGACAGCAGTTTGGCCGTCTCACACAGCCTCCTGTTGCTCAGCCCCGTGAGCCTAAGATAAACCCTCCTATAGTGTTTTCTGGTGATCGGAGCAAATTCCGTGGATTTAAAAACGCATGTCGATTGTTTTTTTTGTTAAAACCTCTAACCTACACCACTGACCAAATTAAGGTTTGTACCATCATCTCCTATTTAACGGGTGAACCCCGGGCCTGGGCAGATGCTCTCTTTGAAAAGGATGATCCACTCCTTAATTCTTATCCCTTATTTCTAGCACAACTTGCTAGTTTATATGAAGACCCCAACAAGCAGAGTACCGCTGACACCCAGTTACGGGCCTTAAAACAAGGAAGAAGACCTGTTGAAGATTTTGTGGCGAATTTTAAAAGATGGTCCCCTGATTCAGGGTGAAACGACACATCTTTGCGAACGCAGTTTAGACTCGGCTTATCTGAGGCCGTCAAAGACGAGCTCGCCCGAGCGGATTTACCTGGCACTCTAGAGGGACTGATACAGACCAGTATCAATATTGACAGACGACTACGAGAAAGAAAGGCTGAGAAGATGGGCTCACCATTTTCCAGTCCTTCTCGGATGTTGCCTGCTGACCCTACTCCTATGGAAGTAGGAATGATACGCCCACCTCTGACCCTTTCTGAACGTGCCAGGAGGAAAACCGAACATCTTTGCATGTACTGCGCATCCCCGAATCATCTGGTAAACGACTGTCCTCTTGTCCGCAGAAAAGAGGGTGAGTGTTCAAATGTCTTGTTAGGGGGACTCACAACTTCCTTTTCTAATCCTTATCTTTTTGTTCAATTAACATTGCAGTGGGACCAAACTAGGATCACCACCAAGGCTATGATTGACACCGAATCTTGTGGAAACTACATTGACATTTGCTTTGTCTCCCTTAATAAGATACCTATTGTTTCAAAACCCAAACCTGTCTCCGTTAGTTTTATTAACGGTACCCCTTTATCCTCTGGTCCTATCACCAGTCAGACACAGGCACTCCTTGTAACTGCTGACGAGTCTCATGTGGAGACCACCACCTTTGATGTATTAACTTCACCACATTTTCCAATCATTTTGGGACTTCCCTGGTTACACATACATCATCGATTGGAAAACAAGAACGTTAGCTTTCTCTTCTCACTATTGTGAGACGACGTGTAACCTCCCCACACATGATAGGATCCTGTCTGTACTGCCGGATGACATTATTCCCAAGTGTTATCAGGATTTATCGGAGGTTTTCCTTGAGAAAAACGCCCAAATGCTACCTCCCCATAGGGACTATGATTGTTGTATCGATCTACTCCCTAATAGCAAGTTGCCTTTCGGACATGTTTATCCACTCTCACAGGATGAGCTCTCTCATCTTAAGGAGTATCTGGATGAGAACTTGGCAAAAGGATTCATCCGACCTTCTACTTCCTCCACTGCTGCTGGGCTCTTCTTCGTCCGCAATAAGGACTCTAGCCTTAGGCCTATCATTGATTTCAGACAATTAAATGCCATCACAATAAAGGATCGTTATCCTTTACCCCTTATTCCTGAACTTATCGAACAGGTGCGTGGGGCTTCTTTCTTTTCAAAATTGGACCTAAAAGGGGCATACAATTTAATTCGAATCCGTAAAGGGGATGAATGGAAGACGGCATTCAGAACCAGATACGGACTGTTTGAGTACCTTGTGATGCCATTTGGGCTATGTAATGCTCCCGCAGCCTTCCAACGGTTTATAAATGAGATATTCCGGGACTTGCTTGATGTTTGTGTGATAGTATATTTGGACGATATACTTATCTATTCTCATTCCTTACCTGAGCACATAAAACATGTGAGACTTGTGTTGTCAAGACAACTTGCACATAACCTATATGTTAAATCAAAGAAATGTTTGTTTCATAAAGAGGAAGTACTATTCCTAGGATATATTATATCTAAAAGTGGAATCAAAATGGACATGAGCAAAATATCCTGCATTCTGGATTGGCCTGTGCCAACCACTCGCAAAGCATTACAAAGGTTCCTAGGATTCTCTAATTACTATAGGAAATTCATTAAGAACTTCTCTGCGATTGTGAAACCTCTCACACAACTTACAAGCACGAAGAAACCATTTATTTGGACAAAAGAAGCAAGTGGAGCATTCTCTCTGCTGAAATCAAGATTTACTACTGCCCCCATACTATGCCATCCAGACCCATCCCTTCAATACATCTTGGAGGTAGATGCGTCTAATATGGCAGTAGGAGCAGTCCTCTCACAACGACCAACAAACACCTCACCTCTTCACCCAGTTGCTTTCTTCTCAAAGTCCTTAAGTAGCCCCGAGGTGAACTACCCAGTAGGTGAGAAGGAGTTATTAGCCATAAAATTGGCGTTAGAGAATTGGCGACATCTATTAGAGGGCACTCAATTGCCAATTCTGATATATACTGATCACAAAAACCTCCAATACCTTCAAACTAATAGAACTCTTTCCCACCAGCAGGTACGGTGGTCGTTATTCTTTCTGAGATTTAATTTTTTAGGGACTTACACGCCCGCAGACAAAAATAAAAAAGCGGATGCACTCTAACGACTAGCCGAGAAAGATTGTACTGAGGTTCCCTCAGTTCCTATAATACCACTTGAACGTATTATCGGAGTCATTCGCTCCCTGAAGGAGGAGATTTTGCACAGCATAGGATTGGACTCACCTCCACCACAACTAACTGCTGACGCAGAAGGCTTCCTCTACTACAACGATAAATTATACATACCCCCTACTATGAGAACCAAGATCTTAGAATTGTCGCATGATGTACCTATGGCAGGACATATGGGTATGACTAAAACTCTTAATCTACTCACTAGGCAATTTTGGTGGCCAGACATGAAGACAACCGTAAAAAAGTTTGTTTCATCTTGTGATATCTGTGCAAGGTCTAAAATTGACAACACGAAACCATCGGGGTTACTTTGTAGTTTACCGATACCCCAGGTTCCGTGGGAAGTAGTATCCTTAGACTTCATAGTGGAACTACCACCTTCCAAAGGATTCAACACCATCTTGGTGTCAGTGGACCATCTGACCAAGATGGCACATTTCACTCCTATTCGAAAACTACCATCATCCAAACAAACAGCGGAATTACTTGTAAAACATGTCTTTAAGTTACATGGTATTCCAAAAACACTGCTGTCTGACCATGGTTCACAATTCATCTCAAAGTTTTGGCTAGCTCTATGTCAGATACTGCGAATAGAGCGTAACCTTACTTCTCCCTACCACCCTCAGACCAACGGACAGACAGAGAGAGTTAACCAGTGCATTGAACAGTACCTGCGTTGCTATACTTCGTATCTACAAGACGATTGGGCAGATCTCCTCCCGCTGGCGGAATTCGCCTATAACAACGCTACTCATAGCACTACTAAGCAAAGTCCGTTTTACCTGAATTATGGGTTTCATCCCACACTCCTACCTCCACATATCTTGCCATCAAGTAATCCAGTAGCATCTGATTATCTTGCCCAGATAAAGGATTCTCTGGGATTACTCACCAATACCATATCCCATGCTCATAGCCAACAAAAAAAGTACTACGACCTCCGTAGGAAACCCTCTCCCCAATATGCCATTGGGGATCTTGTTTGGCTTTCTACAAAAAATCTGAGACTAAAAATTCCTAGTAAAAAACTTGGACCTCTATTTCTGGGACCTTTTCCAATAGAGAAGCTTATTGGAAAAGCTGCAGTACAACTCACATTGCCAGTAGATCTCAAGATACATCCTGTCTTCCATGTGTCTCTACTGAAGCCCCATGTTCCTAACCAAGGAATAAGGCCTACTATCTCACCTCACCTCCTGTACAAGTGGAAGGGGGAGAAGAATTTGAGATAAAAGAAATTTTGGATTCCTGTTTTCATAGAAGAAGACTCCAGTATCTTGTACGATGGAAGAACTATGGGCCCCAAGACGACACCTGGCTGGATACCTCCGATATACATGCCCCTAGACTGATTCGCAATTTCCACTCGAAATATCCGGAAAAAACAGTTCTAGAGGCCTTCCGGAGCCAGCCTTAAGGGGGGGGTACTGTAATGTTCTGGTACCTCTGGTACCCTTGTCTCCATATTTCTCCTCTGCTAATTGCGTCCCATCTTGTATAACAAGAGACGCATATACCTTTAAGACCGGATGACATCATTGCCGAGCGCCGCTATGAGCGGCTATTTCAATCGCCGGTTTGTTTCCACTCATCGCTCGTTCAAACCACATGCTCACCGCACCTCTTCCTGTGAAGTCGGAGCTGCTGACATTCTCCCTCGCTGAACCTGAAGCCGGAAACCTCGCTGGTGATCCGTATCTCGCTACGGGATCACCCTTCTCCAATGGACACTGTTACTACTTAAGCTTTCTAAGTGATAAGTACCCCGCAGGGGATTCTTACTAACCAATCTCCTACTGTCATCTACTGCAATTACCAAGACTATCTGTATCTATCTATTCACTATCATCTGCATAGACTGTTAGCTCTTGGGACTACCTTCAACTATCCTTGCACTAGGTTACTCTGTCTAAAGTATACTCCATCTGTGTCCTCTTACCATCTGCACTATACTTGACATCAGAACCTATCTGCTTCACCATCACCTACAACTCTCCTATTACTACTTCTAGTGCTCACCATATAATAGCCTGTCTCTCATCTATATATCCTCATATATTCTATCCCTCCACTAAACATCTATTAATATATATGGTATATAACAGGCTGTACACGGTGATGAAGTCCTGAGAGTTGGATATGTTTGTTCAACAGATTCTCTACAAGGCTACTGAGTGTAATAATTCTGCAGCTGTAAATCCATCCACTAACAAAAACGCATGAACGTTACAGGTACAGAAGAATGCAGGGTACTGGCATGGTGCAGGAGAATGCAGGGTACTGGCATGGTGCAGGAGAATTCAGGGTACTGGCATGGTACAGGAGAATGCAGGGTACTGGCATGGTACAAGAGGATCCGGGGTTGTGGGCATACTACAGGAGATGCAGTGCTGTGGGCATGGTACAGGTGGACCATGCCCGCAGCACTGCATCCCTTGTAGTGTGCCCGCAGCCCTGCATAATGGCAGGTAGTGAAGCTGTTTCACTTACCTGTTCCAGAGGCGCCTTCATTTTAAAAATGGCGCCGCCCGGCGCCGACACGTCATTACGCACGCGCCGCCGCCGCTCGTATTATTTCGGCTATTCCCGGCCTCTCCCGAGTGGTGGCGGCGCGTGCGCGGTGACATGTATGCGACGGGCGGCGCCATTTTTAAAGCTTAAACCCGTCCAGGCGGCCAGGGACTTTTTTTTTTCCTTGACTCGAGTATAAGCCGAGGGGGACGTTTTCAGCACACAAAAAATGTGCTGAAAAACTCGGCTTATACTCGAGTATATACGGTATGTAACTTGTGAATATGTAACGTGTGTATCTGGCTCGGATACTAGCAAGTGCCTCACCAGCCAATGACCTCACCGCACGTCCCTGGTGTGCAGGGACTCAAACTCAGTAAAATCACAGAGTCCTGGAAAGTTGCCTTTATGACATTTTTATGCCTCGATTCACTTGCCTCTCGTAAAAAAATGTAACTTTAGTTTCTGCAGATGACCTCTCCTGCTACTTACCCTGTTATAGAGAAGTCTGAACCACTAGAAGCTCCCATGAAGCAGAAAAAATGACTTAGTTTTGTGCAGATGCGGCAAAAGTTCATGTTATTTGACTACTTTCTCTCCAGAATGAATGATATTTATTCATACAAAATGAAAAGGAAAATACTGCATTATGGGCACTAGATGGAGCTGACGATCATAGTAAATAAATACTTATGTTAGAAATGCACCGAAATTTCGGCGGCAGAAAACAGGGTTTTCTGCATTTTGCCGATAAAGAAAAAGGTACTATGATATTACTGTGCTTATGGTGTGTTTTTCATAGGTCATGTGACTCAAAACACCACATCAAAAATGTAACACGGGTGCGTTATTGATGTGTTCTTGCTGCGGTTTCAATGCATTTCAACTGGAGGTACGTTTTTGTTGCATTTTTTTTCTAACATACCAAAACGGCAGCAAGCAAGTGTAGCACTGTCCCCATAGGGCTTGCTATATGATGACTTCTTGGGTCTCCCTCTGATTACCTGCAGACAGTCACTAGGGGATTTTTCACACATCCCTCCTTACTCCCAGTTGCTTGTTACTCAATAAATTAGTCCAGGGGATTTGGTTTTATATTTATTGTAGACCTTATATGGGAGAAGGGAATAGTAGGATACTCCAACTTGAACTATTCACAGTAGATAAGGACAACTCTCACTTGGCTCCACCAGGTTACCTGTGGAAGCAGACACACTGCTTTGACCATACTGCCACTTATATGGGTTAAGTCCTCTTGCTCTCAATAGCAGCAGATCTGATGCAACTACATTATCTTCAGGACACACTCTAGCATCCTCTTTGACTGACTCCCTTCCATTGACTTTTCTAGCAGAAGGGATGGCCCTCAGAACAGGCCCCATGACATAGATCTGTGCTCACTGGCGGCAGAATCAGATCCTTTCCAGTGTCTCCCTCCCAGTCAGCTCTGCAGGACCTCTGGGTTCAGCTCCTCTCTGACTCTCAGGTCCTCAGGATGACCACCTGAGGCTGCATGGCAGCTTCTACAGAGGAGGGACAGCAGCCCCCTCCCTCCAGGACCCCGCTCTCCAGCTGAAAGACCCAGAGCACATGTGCTATTGGCATTTATACCGTTTCCCATCATGCACCGAGGCACTTTCCTCTGCCAATCACCAGGACTGTGCACTCACTTGTCAGATTTCCGCCCACTGTCCAATATGCCTCCCTATTGGACCAGTGTGAAACATTTCTGGGAAGCTGAGCTGCACCTGAGCACCATGAGCAGACCGCACTATAGATCCTGCTCTCTGGTAGGCAGAGAACAACATAAATTGACCTGGCAATCTCTCTGGTAAGCAAAATGACCCAAAAACTATACTCTCTCTCCAGCGCCTACCTAGGAGGGTGCTACACAAGATTTTGAACACTACAACAGTAGCACAACTAAATAGTGTGAAGACATATAAAGGAATTAAAAGGGATGCATTTTTCTTGAGCTTTTCCTGCACTAAAGGTTCTGATAATGGCCAACAATAAAATGTGATCTTTGACTTAGCGTAAAATCCATTTCTCTGATGTTCATTAATGGACACAGCTCCTGATATTCTTAACCATTGGTTATACTGCTCCCTACAGGAGTAGGACATGGGCAGTCCCAGGGGGTATACTCCCTCTCTCTGCTATAGGCACTCAGTTTAGTTACAAGCAGTATCAGGAGAATTACAACTCCACAGAGGGGTGGGTGCTATGTCTATCAATGAACATCAGATAAATAGATTTTAAGGTAAGTAAAAAATCACATTTTCTCTTTTGTTCATTGACGGACACAGCTCTTGATATTCTTAACCATTGGGATGTCCCAAAGCAGTGTAAAACACGAGGGATGGGAACAGCGAAAAATAAATCTCCAAGGCTAAACTATAGCCAACCAGGTAAAAAGGAACTTAACCAAACCAACTGAAGCCCACCTGAAAAAAACAATACACCCTCAAAGAGGATCAGGTCTTCTAAACAGCAGCCTGCAAAACCTTGTGGCCAAAAGAAGCATCCACAAATGCCAGCACATCCACTTTATAGAACTTTATGAAAGAGTACACCGAGGCATCATCTTTGGAAGAGGCTTTCTTCTGGGATGACAGCCATGCAGACCAATTTTATGCAGTGTGTGGCGTATGGTCTGAGCACTGACAGGCTGACCCCTCACACCTTCAACCTCTGCAGCAATGCTGGCAGCACTCATACCTCTATTTCCCAAAGACAACCTCTGGATATGACGCTGAGCACTTGCACTCAACTTCTTTGGTAGACCATGGCGAGGCCTGTTCCGAGTAGACCCTGTCCTGTTAACCCGCTGTATGGTCTTGGTCACCGTGCTGCAGCTCAGTTTCCGGGTCTTGGCAATCTTCTTATAGCCTAGGCCAACCTGTGTCACTGACGCCTGATGACGGAAAGCCCAGGAGGCACTAAGCTCCCTAGTAGAGTGCACCTTGACAAGGAAAGGAGGAACCTGACCTCTGATGGAATAGGCCTGAATCACCATCTAATCCATCTGGAAATGGTCGCAGAGGAAGTGGACAACGCTTTGCGAGGTCCATCTGTGAGCACAAATAGAGAGTCTGACTTCCTGAAAGAATCTGTAGTTGCCAGGTACACCCTAATTGCCCGGACCACATCTAAGGTATGCAAGGCAATTCCCTTCGGATGTTTAGGCCTGGAACACAGGGAAGGCAACACAATGTCTTCAAGGGTGATATAATGCAAATCGGTATATCACATAAATATAGGTTTCTAGTTTTAAATCAACAAACTCTAATATTCTGTATTTTAGTCCATGAATATATAAATACTGTTCTTTTTAATCAATAATAAATACATTTTGTTCTTATTCAAGAGGGAAAGAGTGCCAATGTGCAATATTCAATTCATCAATCATAACCTCATAATTATAAATATAAATTGATCAATGATTCAAGATAATAATGACAATCAAAAAATAAAAGGCTCTATGTGCAAAGTAAATTAATTTTGTGCAAATTAATTAATAACCAATACATTTAAAGTGCTTCATGTGTAAACCAAATTGTGGATTTGTGCAGATATCCAATTCTTTATAAAGTGCAAGTACATATATTAGTGCAACAGATCAATTGATATACTCCAGTGTAAACTTTACGAATTTATAGTATTTAAAAAAAAAAAATCAATAAACTAAGAAGTGCTATAGTGTGCAATTTATAAGTGATATTTTTCCAATGTATTCTTCTTCATATTCAATCGTTTTCAAACACCTCCTCCACCTCAGGAAACCGTGAACAGGGATGCTCTTCAGTGATGGCACTTCTAGGTGTACTAAACACTCACCCCAATTTTGCAACAAAAAACGCCTGTAGTATTAATGCCAAGGTAAGTGTATCTTCTCCACTCCTGTATCAGCGTGTCATAGCTCAGTAAAATACTGGGGCCATCATAGTGTAGTAGAGTTTTAAAGAGGTTGTAAACCCAATTTTTTTTTCTTCACCCTGAAAGAGAAACACATAATGAGCATACTAGCTCATTATGAAATACTTACCTTAGAACGAGCCCCCGCCGTGCCGCCCGCTTACCTCTATGACGGGCGACATGTTCAGTCGCCTGTCTTCCGGGATCACGGCATCCGGCCATCTGATTGGCCGGAGCCGCGGTGACGTCACTCACATGCGCGCGGGAGCCGACGGTCACGGCACGGGGCTCTGAAGGAACGGTACCAGCGGCCGTTCCTTCAAAGCGCATGTGCCAGTGACGTCACTGGCTGCATGTAAGGTAAATATCTCCTAAACGGTACATGTTTAGGAGATATTTACAGTACCTATAGGTAAGCCTTATCATAGGCTTACCTATAGGTACAACTTGCAGAGGAGGGTTTACTTCCTCTTTAAAATTTATTTTCAAAAAACCGTAGCAACTTACATTTAAAACTTCTCCAAACTGCACGCTCGTAAGCTGCGGGACCTGGTTATTGTGTCCCATAACGTCACTTCCGTTTTTTTTTCCTCGGTATACGCCCTACGCGTTACGTCACGATACCACATGACTTCCTCAGGGTATAACCGACAAAGGAGGTGACGTTCCATATATAATCAAGGAGCCAGAAATACTAAAGACACCATTTTGGAAAATCTTCTTATGATTAGATAACTGGATCATCCCAAAGCGCCATTTTGGAACATCCGTCTAATGTTTACTTTTCCAATGTATTTCCCAATCTTAAATATCTACTAATCTATCTATCTAATATCCGCTTTTTTTTATATTTTATTTTCATTTTTTGATTGTCATTATTATCCTGAATCATTGATCGATTTATATTTATAATTATGAGGTTATGATTGATGAATTGAACACTGCACATTAGCACTTTTTTCCCTCTTGAATAAGAACAATATCTATTTATTATTGATTAATAAGAACAGTATTTATATATTGATGGACTAAAATACCGAATATTAGAGTTTGTTTATTTAAAACTAGAAACTTATATTTATGTGATATACCGATTTGCATTATATCACCCTTTAAGCCCAGTACTCCCCCCTATATTGATTGTTTCATTAGACTGTTTGAGGTACCAGTTACTGTATTAAATTTTCCTATGATAGCGCAAGAATCACACCCATAAAATAACACAATGTCTTCATTTAAATGAAAAACAGAGACAACCTTTGGAAGGAACGATGGAAAGGGGCGTAGAACCACCTCACCTCTGTGAATCGCCAGGTAAGGTACACATCAGGATAACACCGCCAGTTCAGACACCCTGCATGCAGAGGTGATCGCCACCAAAAAGGCCACCTTCTGGGACAGTGTAAGCAAGGGAATCTCCCAAACATTCGCAAAGGGAGGCTTCTGGAGAACCGAAAGCACCAAATTGAGATCCCAAGGCAGCAACAGAGCCGGCACTGGAGGAACCAATGTCGGACACCCTGAAGAAAGGTATGCACCAGGGAGTGTGTCGCCATTAGTCATTTGAAAAAGACCACCAAAGTTGACACCTAGCCCTTAATGGTACTCAAGGTCTGTTTCTGTTCAACATTGAAGGAAGGGAAAGATCCGAGCCACTGAGAAGGAGCGAGGATGAATCCCAAGAGACTCACACCACGCAATGTACGTCTTCCACGTATAATGGTAGATCTTCCTAGAAGTAGATTTCTTAGCTTTCAACAGGGTAGGAATCACTGACTCAGATAAACCCCTATCCTTCAGCACCTGGCGTTCAACAGCCAAGCCGTCAAAGCCAGCGACTGTAGAGCAGGATGGAAGATCGGTCCTTGGGACAGCAGATCCTCCCTGACAGGAAGCTTCCAAGGAACGCCGGCGACCAGCCGCACCAGATCCCAGATCCGCATACCAAGCTCGGCAATGCCAATTTGGAGCCACTAAGATAACCGGAATCCCTTCTGCCTTGATCCTGCGGAGAAGTCTTGGCAGAAGCTTGAGAAGAGGGAAGAGGTAAATCAGATGATACTGACCCACGGGGCCACCAGCACTTCTGTGCGCCCGTCAGAGGATCCCTTGACTGAGCCACAAACCTCTGCACCTTTCTGTTGAGCCGAGATGCCAAAAGATCCACCTCGGGGGTGCCCTACCGGAGACACAGTTGATGAAACACCTGGATGAAGGGATCACTACCCTTGGTTCAACGACTGCCGACTGAGGTAATCCGCCTGCCGATATTCCACCCCGGGAAAGTGTACAGCAGAAATGGCTGGAATGAACCGTTTTGCCCACCTTAGAACGCTGGCTACTTCCAGAGCGGTCAGGACACTTCTTGTGCCCCCTTGGTGATTGGCATAAGCCATGGTCATGGCATTGTCCAAATGAATGTGCACTGGACAACCCTGAAGACGATCCGTCCAATGGTCCAGACAGTCTAAACGCTTGGAGTTCCAAGACATTGATTGGTAGTCTGGACTCTTCCAGCGTCCAAATCCCCTGAGCAGAATGCTTGCCGAGGACACCTCCCCAGCCGGACAGGCTGGCATCCATGGTGACCACTGTGCCCAGCCGAAGCGACGGAGAACAAAACCATCATATCAGGAACTCCTTTGTTCCCCGTTTCAGCTGGATCTGATTGTCCAGAGACTGCCTATTTGGTCAGAATCTCGTTTTGCATACCTCATATGGAACTGTGCAAACGGAACCGCCTCAAAAGGTAGACACCATCATGCTCAGCACTTGCATGCAAGTCTGGAGGGATGACCATCTGCTGGACAGCAGGAGATGAAGGAGCACTCTGACTAAGAACCAGAGCAGACTTTTAAGAATTCATAACCCAGCCAAACTCCCGCAGAGTTTGCATTGTGATCTCCAGGTTTTCCACCAGAACAGAAAGAGACTCCGCTCACAGAAGGAGTTTGTCTAAGTCGCCCAGTACCACGATCCCCCGTCTGCGTAACAAGGCTAGCACCGGGGCTAAAACTTTTGTGAAGACCCGAGGAGCAGAGGCAAGACCAAAGGGTAATGCCACAAACTGATAATGCTCCTCTCCCACAGCAAAGCGGAGAAAATGCTGGTGACTGTCACATATTGGAATGTGAAGGTAGGCATCCTTGAGGTCGATAGAGGCGTGGAAATAACCCTGATGCAGGGATGCCACCACTGTTCGAATAGACTCCATTCTGAACTTCTGCACCTGCACAAAGCAATTTAGGTTAAGGTCCAGGATTGGACGCACTTTGCCTTCATTCCTGGGAACTGTGAACACGTTTGAGTAAAACCCTGAAAATGTTCCAGTCGGAACTGGGACAATCACTCCTTGAAGTAACAAGTCATGTACCGCCCCCAAACAGGCCCTGCAAGTGGTCTGGGGACAGGCGCTAGAAGGAAAGAACCTTGCCGGGGGACAAGAGTGAAACTCAATCTTTTAGCCAGACCAAATTACTTTGTGAACCCACTTGTCTTGCACCAGGGCTCTTGGCTTGCCAGACCAGGTTGTTTGGAACCTCCAGAGGGAGGCCATTAAAGGCTTCAAGCCCTTGCCAGTTTACCCTGAGGGAAAAAACGTCTTATGAGCCGAGAAGGAAGGCCCACGTCTATGATGAGTTTCCTTGCCCTTTAGCCTGCGGAAGAAACATACTCCCCCCCGAGAGACCTTTAATGATGTCATCCAGGGTAGCTCCAAACAGATGATCTGCTTGATGAGGAAGATCAGTCAAGGCCTTTTTAGAAGTCTGGTCCACAGACCAGGCAGCACTTGAGCCAAAAGACACGCAGAAGGACCGCTGCTAAAACAGAGAGCTGAGCCACTAGGGGAGCCGCATTCAAAAAGACATTACAGATAAACTGAAGCTCCTGGACCAGCTGGTTCATCAGCACAGCAAAGGCAGTGGGGAGCTATTCTCCCTCCAGGTCATGGCGTAAGAGCTTAGCCCACTCGGTCAGAGCTTGTGACACCAGGGCCATGGAGAATACCGGCCTCATTGCCAAACCAGCCAGAGTGTACACATTACAGGCCATAGCCTCCACCTTTCTGTCAGCCAGATCCTTAAAGGCTGGAGACTCTTCAACTGGAATCATGATTGCCTTGTTTAATCTGGAACCAGGGGTTCCACCACCGGTGGAACAGTCCAAAGCAAAGAAAAGCGCTTAGGGACCCCACGGGCATGCTTTGGTCGTCCCCACTCTTTAGCAACAATTCTGTCAAAATAGGCAGGGAAAGGAAACACCTTTCCTGTTCTGGATGGCTTGAATGCCAAAGGGAATCTGTGCCTCCATCGTAACTGCAGCAGTGTCCTCGATCTTCAGGGTCTCACACACAGATAATATCAGTGCATCCACCAGTGCCTTTTCGTGCGCAGTTGCAGACATGGAGGAATCATCCTCACTATCAGAGGATTGCGGACGCGAGGTTGCTGACCCAGCAGGGTGACCCACGTCCGCAGTGGCCGAATCAGATTCAGGATCTGAGTAGACAGATGAGGCGGGAGGGGGGGTTCTCTTTGCCAGCCCGTCGCCCAAAAGCCACCTCCACCCGGGACACAAAGGACTCCAGGAGCGCTGTCAGTGCATTGATGGATAGTCGGGACCCGGAGGGCCCCACAGCCCAAGAGTGAGGATCAGGTGGGGAGATGTTCTCCAAAGACTCCATGAGTCACCAGGGGGACCCCACAAAAAGTGTAAAAAAACTGCAAAGGGACAACCCTCACTGCGCTGGCAGCACCACCCGGTCACCAGGCACAAGTACCAAGAGATCCTCAGCAGAGAGGGAGAGGACCCCACCAGACTCGCCACCCAGCAGAAACAGGCATCTGCATCCACCCGGATAATCTGCACTACACTTCCAGGGATCAGGAAGTGAAAGGATCCATCATCCAGGAGTCAGCACCAGGGGATGAGGAGGGGCTCCCACCGCCGAAATTGCCACACACAGGGCAAACCACAGCAAAATGGCCGCCGGACTACACAAACATGGCCCCAGTGTACAGAAACTCAGGCTGAGACCCAGTTGTATGTGACCTCACGAGGCGTTTAACTCGCAGGCCACCCCCCGTCCATTGGAGCTATGTCACGGCCAACCTAGCACGGAGCTGAGGCCTGCACGCGCTCGCTGGCCAGACTGGGGTGACCACTTGATCTAGATTATCCAGCCCATCGCCCAGTCCGGCAGTTAACTGTAGATCTCACAGGAAAAATACAGGAGAAAAAATGTTAGATCTAAAAGGAAAAAAAATTGCTAGGACCATAATAGATCCCAGCTAGGTCCTTACTCCTGCCTAGGCAGAAAAAAACTAGCAGAGGGTGTATACCACCCGGGACTGCCCATGTGCGTAGCCAGACTTTTTTTTTCTGCCTAGTGTCCTACTCCTATAGGGGGCAGTATAACCCAATGGTTAAGAATATCGGGAGCCGTGTCCGTGCCCGTCAATGAACACAAAGAAAATTCATATTCATTTAAATTCATGATATTATTTAAAAAGTCAAACCTAATACAGCTATGTATGTATGAATGTATGTATATATGTGTGTGTATATATATATATAAAAAAACTTGAATAATATAAACCTAAAGATCTGGTCCACACTCACTGTTTGGTTGCTAGAGGTTACTGTACATTATTACTGCTCACTAATTGGGGTTGCTAGACATTACTGTGCATCATTACCGCTCACCCATTGGTTGCTAGAGGTTACTGCTTATCATTACCTATGTAAACCATAAACCACAGCGCAAGTACAGTGCCACTTATAATGCAATTACAACATATGATGTGCAAAAACCAAACCAATGGTTAGTAAAAAAACATATGTTTAGAAAGGTGCTTATGTGCCAAAACTTATTTAAAACGTTTAACCACATTGGACATTTTTAAAAATCACCATTATAAAATAATCATAAAAAATTCAATTTTTTTTTTTGCTTCAACACAAGCAAGTAGCCAATGAAAGTCCATAAAAAAACTTTTTTTTAAATAAAGTGCTTCTTCTATTCTGTAGCTCTCATGCAGTGATCTGTGCTCCACACCCCAAAGTGCTTGAACTTAATAGAAAATGCTTATCATTACTGCTCACTGATTGGTTGCTAGAGGTTACAGCACATCATAACAAAATTGATGTCTTTTTTCCCACAAATAGAGCTTTCTTTTAGTGGTATTTGATCACCTGTGAGATTTTTATTTTTTGCGCTATAAACAAAAAAAGAGCGACAATTGTGAAAAAAAAAAAAAAACAATATTTTTCACATTCTGCTATCGGACATTCCCCCAAAAAAATCAAAATTTTTTAACATTTAGGCCAATTTATTTTCTGCTACATATTTTTGGTAAAAAAAAAAATCGCAATAAGCGTATTTTGATTGGCTTGCGCAAAAGTTATCGCGTCTACTAACTACGGAAAAGTTAGTAATGGCGGCGATCTGCAATTTTTAGCGGGACTGCGACATTGCGGCCGACAGATCGGAACCCTAACTGACATTTTTTACACTTTTGGGGCTACCAGTGACACTAATACAGTAATCAGTGCTAAAAATATGCACTGTCACTGTAATAATGCCGTTGGCAGGGAAGGGGTTAACCCTGGAGGTGATCAAAGCGGTTAATGTATGCCTATATGCTTACTTCTGTAACTGTGTGTGTGTGTGTGTGAGTGTGGGGGGGGGGGGGGGGGGAGGGAGGGTGCGCCATCAGAATCACATGCACTCCGGACGCAGCGGAGCTGCTCTGCCGCAGTAATATTACTGTGGGGGTCGGCAAGCGGTTAAAGTTGTAACCCCCAAAAATCTCAATTTTGATCAAAGGGGTTAATCTGATGAAAGGGGTTAATGTATGCCTATATGCTTACTAACTGTGTGTGTGTGTGGGGGGTGTGCCATCAGAATCACATGCACTCTGGACGCAGCGGAGCTGCTCTGCCGCAGTAATATTACTGTGGGGGTCGGCAAGCGGTTAAAGTTGTAACCCCCAAAAATCTAAATTTAAATGAACACACTACCTTAAGGCCCTTTCACACGGGCTTTCCGATCAGGTCTGCGTGTCAGTTTTTCAGGCAGACATGATCGGACCCTCCATCCACCCCTTTGTGGAAGGGGAGGAAGTCAGGTTGTGCAGATACATTACTACTGACGTGCGCGCTACTATTCCGATCAATGTAGATTTGTTGGGGCGTGTAGAGCTGGAAAGGGAATCCAGTGACGTCCTGATGCCGCCTCCTGACTTTAAAGTGTTACTAAACTCACAACAGTAAAATGGAAGTGGAACCTAAGGAGTTAATTCTCTGCATTGTGTATAAAGGCTGTTTGATCCTGCCTTCTCTGCTCCTCTCCTTCCACCGACTTCAATCTATCACTTGATAGAACAGAGCATTAGGAGACAAGCTGCACATGCTCAGTTTGGTGTGTATTGCTAGAAAAAAACTTTTTTTTTTTTTTTTTTCTTGGGAGAGTGCATGTGATCAGCACAGGGCCAGTCAGCACTGTCTAGACAGAGGGTCAGGGGTCGTACAGCATTTCCATGTTCTGTGTACTGTGGGAGATCAGATATAAAGAATACAGAGTCCTGGGTTTAGTAGCACTTTAAGTTCTTTTTTTAAGTGTTTTTTACAGGATGAGCAGATCATTCCTGTACATTGTCATGGTTTAGCACTCAGATGTCTGTATGTACTCTCTGATAACTGTTGTTCTGCAGCAGATGGATAATGTTGAGAAGGCTCTATGTAGCATCAATTGTTATGTAAAAAGTGTGTATCACACTTCTTAATAAGAGTTCCTTCACACTGGTTTACATCTCTCATATACTGTACTTTAGCCCTTGATTCCATATAAACAATATATTACTTTATTTGATGCCTCTTTGTGAGTTTGTATTGGCAGTAATGTCATCAATTAACATCTATCTCTGGAGAAATGCGTAACCCAATTCTTTTTCATAAGCTCACTCTCCTATAATGGAACGACCCTGCTGTCATTAAATAATAATGACAATGACTTATATTACCAAAGCTGTAAGTGGCATGAATATGATATCTTAGTTACAGGGTGTTGTTTGTGTACCTAGGTACAGTACTGTCAAAGTATATAAGTTCTCTGGTGGACCTCCGCACATTACTCATTGTCATGTCCACATCCAATGGCACGTGTTGCATGCTGACTATCAGGATCTCACTTCATCAATTTTGTCTGCATGAGCAATGAACCAGGACATCACAGCCTGATATGTATGGAGACAAATAAAGTGCAGCCAGAAATGGAGACTAATCAGGAGAAACCAGGGGGATCTCAGGATGCTCAGAATCCAGAACTAGTTCCTGGTATAGTATCTCATTCTAATGTTATTACTATACTTTTCTGTATATACTGTTTTGCATACAAAAGCCATCGTTGGATTTATTGGTTTTCAGTCAAGTGTTATTGATTACATGTGGGCCTAGAAATGTACAGTACAAATAAATGGTTAAGAGCCCATTCAGACTAGCGGGACTTGTCAGGCGACTTGTCAGCCTGACAAGTCGCGGTTAGGGTTGAGCGGACACCTAGATGTCCGTGTTCGACGGGTTCGGCCGAACTTTAAAAAAAAGTCCGGGTCCGTGTCCCGGACTTTTACCGAACTTTTCCCGGACACCGAACCCCATTGAAGTCAATGGGGACCCGAACTTTAAGGCACTAAAATGGCTCTAAAACACCAAAGGAAAGGGCTAGAGTGCTGCAAATGGCAGCAAAACGTAATTAAGAGCATGGCAAGTGCTCTGCAAACAAATGTGGATAGGGAAATAACTTAAAACAACAAAAAAAAACAGAAAAATAAAACAATGTTCTTCTTCATCTCTGAAGGACGAGGCCCATATGGAGTAGGAGGGAGGTTGAGGTGGTGGTGGATGTGGCGGTGACATAGGCGTGCGCACAGGGTGTGCTGGGTGTGCCTGGGCACACCCTAATCACCTAGGGCACATAGCATTGCCAGTGAGGAGATGGGAAAGATCTCCCTGGGACCTGCTCTGCTCTATTTCTCCTTGCCTACAGGTACATGGCCCCGATACATTACTCTCCCTGCTGGCAAACACATGCATGTGTATTTCAACTTTGGGGTGCACACCTTAATGCAATAGGCTGCGCACACCTATGGGCGGTGTAGGTGGAAGCGGCGGTGGAGGAGGACCAGGGCCGGATTAACAGCATCATGGGCTTGGTGCTGAGGATTTTGAAGGGCCTTAGGGCCGTGCCTTGCCATGCACCCAGAGGAGGAAGGGTGCAGCCATGCATGCCTAATTCAACATGGGATGCTGTCTCTGAAGCCCATAAACACATCCATGCATCGCCAACTGTCCCTCCTTGTCCGGCCTTCACGCTGTGTGGGGAGGTTCTGAGGGTGCTGCCTGGGGAAGCGAGCATAGAAGCCAGACTTCTGTGTTTACAAGTGACAGAAGAGCGGTAACAGTGAATATGGCCAACCCGGGGCCTATATAAAAGGTAGGGGCCTGGAGCTGCAGCTCCAATAGACCCTACATTAATCTGGCCCTGAGGAGGAGGACGAGGTAGCCAACACTGCTTCTTTTCACAAATTTTAAATGAGGGTACACCCCAAAAGAGTGAGAAAGAGCAAAAATGGAACAATGGGTGGGTAAGGTCGGTATCCATTGCTATTCTGCATAAGGTACGGAAAAGTCCCGTGGGATCCATGCCTGGTTCATTTTAATGAACGTGAGCTTGTCCACATTGTCTCTGGACAGGCGGCTGCGCTTGTCTGTTATAACGCCCCCAGCCGTGCTAAATACCCGTTCAGATAATACACTGGCTGCAGGGCACGCCAGCACCTCCAAGGCGTAAAGGGCAAGCTCAGGCCATGTGCCCAATTTGGAGACCCAGAAGTTGAAGGGGGCAGACCCGTCATTCACTACATGTAGGCGTGTGCACACATACTGCTCCACCATGTTGGTAAAATGCTGCCTCCTGCTAAGACGTTCCATCTGAGCTGCTGGTGCTGCTGTTTGTTGTGGCGTGCTGACAAAGCTTTTCCACATTTCGGCCATGCTAACCCTGCCTTCTGAGGTGCTGGCGGTGCCCTGGTTGCGTTGGCGACCTCCTCCTCCTCCTCCTCTGCCTTGTGCTTCCACTGTGGCCCCGCTGTCAGATGGGAATGCCAGCAGCATGGCGTCTACCAGCGTGCGCTTGTACTCGCGCATCTTGCGATCGCGCTCCAGTGAGTGAATTAAGGACGGTACGTTGTCCTTGTAACGGGGATCCAGCAGCGTGGCCACCCAGTAATCAGCACAAGTTAGAATGTGGGCAACTCGGCGGTCGTTGTGGAGACACTGCAGCATGTAATCGCTCATGTGTGCCAGGCTGCCCAGAGGCGACGAAAGGCTGTCCTCTGTGGGAGGTGTATGGTCCGTGTCCTCTGTATCCCCCCAGCCACGCACCAGTGATGGCCATGAGCTGGCCTGGGTGCCACCCTGCTGTGAACATGGTTCCATCTCCTCCTCCAGCTCCTCCTCCTCCTCATCCTCCTCATCCTCCAGAACTGTGCCCCTGCTGGACAATTGCGTCCCTGGCGTTTGCGTGTGCAGGAACCCACCCTCGGAGCCCCTTGCGAATGACTGCCCTGAAAGCCTTGGAAATGTTACCTCTTCATCCTCCTCCTCCTCCTCATCCTGTGCCACATCCTCTTCCATCATCGCCCGAATTGTTTTTTCAAGGAGGCATAGAAGTGGGATAGTTAAGCTGAGAACGGCGTCATTGCCACTGGCCATGTTGGTGGAGTACTCAAAACAGCGCAACAAGGCACACAGGTCTCGCATGGAGGCCCAGTTATTGGTGGTGAAGTGGTGCTGTTCCGCAGAGCGACTCACGCGTGCGTGCTGCAGCTGAAACTCCACTATGGCCTGCTGCTGCTCGCACAGTCTTTCCAGCATGTGCAAGGTGGAGTTCCACCTTGTGGGCACGTCACATATGAGGCGGTGAGCGGGAAGGCCGAAGTTACGCTGCAGCGCTGCCAGGCAAGCAGCAGCAGGGTGAGAACGCCGAAAGTGCGCACAAACGGCCCGCACTTTCTGCAGCAGCTCTGACATATCGGGGTAGTTTTTAAGGAACCTCTGCACCACCAAATTCAGCACATGCGCCAGGCAAGGGATGTGCGTCAAACCGGCTAGGCCCAGAGCTGCTATGAGATTTCGCCCGTTATCGCACACCACCAGGCCGGGCTTGAGGCTCGCTGGCAGCAACCACTCATTTGTCTGCTGTTCCATGCTCCTCCACAACTCCTGCGCGGTGTGTGGTTTGTCCCCCAAACAGGCAAGTTGTAAAACTGCCTGCTGTCGTTTACCCCTGGCCGTGCTGAAGTTGGTGGTGAAGGTGTTACGCTGTCCGGATGAGGAGGCGGTAGAGGATGAGGAAGCGGAGTAGGAGGAGTTAGGAACAGGAGGCAAACTGAAGCGCCCTGCAATCCTCGGTGGTGGAAGGACATGCGCCAAATTGCTATCCGCCTCAGGCCCATCCGCCACTGCATTTACCCAGTGTGCCGTTAGGGAGATATAACGCCCCTGACCGTGCTTACTGGTCCACGTATCCGTAGTTAGGTGGACCTTGGCACAGATGGCGTTGCGCAGTGCACACCTGATTTTTTCCCCCACTTGGTTGTGCAGGGAAGGGATGGCTTGCCTGGAAAAGTAGTGGCGGCTGGGCACGACGTACTGTGGGACAGCCACCGACATAAGGTTTTTAAAACTGTGCGTCTCCACCAGACGGAATGACAGCATTTCAAAGGCCAATAATTTTGAAATGCTGGCATTCAGGGCCAGGGATCGCGGGTGGGTAGGGGGGTACTTCCTCTTCCTCTCAAGTGTTTGGGAGATGGAAAGCTGAACGCTTCCACGGGACATTGTGGAGATGGTTGTTGGTGACCCAGGTGGTGGTGTTGCTGACAGATCGTCTGTTTGCGGGGTGGCAGGTGCCGGTATCACTACAGATGTGGCTGGAGCGGCCGAGACTGCAGCAGAAGAGGAAGCAGGATGAGCCAGAGACGTTTCTTGGTTTTGAAGGTGTGTACTCCACTGCAGCTCGTGCTTTGCACTTAGATGCCTGATCATGCAGGTTGTGCTCAGGTTGAGAAGGTTCATGCCTCGCTTCAAGCTCTGATTGCACAGGGTGCAAACCACTCGTGTCCTGTCATCAGCACATTTTCTAAAGAACTTCCACGCTAGAGAACTCCTTTGAGCTGACTTTGGTGCGCTCGTTCCCTTGCTGCGTTGGGCAGTAGCGGGCGTAGTGTCTAGGGCACGGCCGCTCCGCTTCTGCACCCTGCTCCCTCTTCTGCTGTGCTGGTGGCTCTGTGCGACCACCGCCTCTTCCTCCAAACTACTCAGTTCACCTGCATGACGTTCATTCCATGTGGGGTCGAGGACCTCATCGTCCTCCACATCATCTTCCACCCAGTCTTCACCCCTGCCCTCCTTGTCGGTCTCCACAATGCTGAACGCCGCAGCAGTTGGCACCTGCGTTTCGTCATCATCGGAGACGTGCTGCGATGATCCTTGCATGTACTCATCTTGAGGAATAAGTGGTTGGGCATCGCTGCACTCAATCTCTTCCACTTCTGGGGCAGGGCTAGGTGGATGGCCCTGGGAAACCCTGCTGACAGAGTCCTCAAAAAGAATAAGAGACTGCTGTATGGCTTGGGGCTCAGACTGCTGGCCTGATTTGCAAGGGGGTGAGGTGAAAGACGGTTGGACATTGGCTGCAGGTGCCAACTCTGACCTTTCTGCAGTAGACTGGGTGGGAGACAATGTGAAGGAACTGGAGGCACTGTCAGCAGCAAACCAATCTACTATCGCCTCAACTTGTTCTGGGCTCATCACTTCTAGGGGCGTTTGATGCCCTACCAAATACTGATGCAGGTTCTGTCGCCTACTCACACTTGAGGAAGGTGTTTCACTTGTGCGTGTAGCTGGCACAGATCGACCATGTCCTCTCCTTGCAACAGGAGCTCTACCAGCAGCACCACGACCCAGGCCACGGCCCTTATTTGACGGTCTCCTCATATTTCTGTAATTTAAGATCTTGCCCTAGAAAGGTTTTTATTGAATAGCGGAATAGAAAATATGATCCAAAAAAAGTGTATGTATATCACACGTACACAACCACACTAGGCCCCAATTACTATTGTTTGTACCCCTAAAAGGCTAGATGAGGAGTAGGGGGAGTATGGAACAGGCAGCACCCTCAAACCTTCAGAAGTATGAGATGAACCCCAACAACTTGGAAAGGTGGATCTCTCTCACACGTACCGACACAGACTATCCCGCAATTCAATTGATCCTCAAAGGTTTTTATTGAATAGCGGAATAGGAAATATGATCAAAAAAAGTGTATGTATCTCGCACGTACACAACCACACTAGGCCCCAATTACTATTGTTTGTACCCCTAAAAGGCTAGATGAGGAGTAGGGGGGGTATGGAACAGGCAGCACCCTCAAACCTTCAGAAGTATGAGATGAACCCCAACAACTTGGAAAGGTGGATCTCTCTCACACGTACCGACACAGACTATCCCGCAATTCAATTGATCCCCAAAGGTTTTTATTGAATAGCGGAATAGGAAATATGATCAAAAAAAGTGTATGTATCTCACACGTACAGAAACACACTAGGCCCCAATTACTATTGTTTGTACACCTAAAAGGATGGATGAGGAGGAGGAGGAGTATGGAACAGGCAGCACCCTCAAAGCTTCAGAAGTATGAGATGAACCCCAAAAACTTGGAAAGGTGGATCTCACACGTACCGACACAGACTATCCCGCAATTTAATTGATCCCCAAAGGTTTTTATTGAATAGCGGAATAGGAAATATGATCAAAAAATGTGTATGTATCTCACACGTACAGAAGCACACTAGGCCCCAATTACTATTGTTTGTACACCTAAAAGGATGGATGAGGAGGAGGAGGAGTATGGAACAGGCAGCACCCTCAAAGCTTCAGAAGTATGAGATGAACCCCAAAAACTTGGAAAGGTGGATCTCACACGTACCGACACAGACTATCCCGCAATTTAATTGATCCCCAAAGGTTTTTATTGAATAGCGGAATAGGAAATATGATCAAAAAATGTGTATGTATCTCACACGTACAGAAGCACACTAGGCCCCAATTACTATTGTTTGTACACCTAAAAGGATGGATGAGGAGGAGTATGGAACAGGCAGCACCCTCAAAGCTTCAGAAGTATGAGATGAACCCCAAAAACTTGGAAAGGTGGATCTCACACGTACCGACACAGACTATCCCGCAATTTAATTGATCCCCAAAGGTTTTTATTGAATAGCGGAATAGGAAATACGATCAAAAAAATTGTATGTATCTCGCACGTACAGAAACACACTAGGCCCCAATTACTATTGTTTGTACACCTAAAAGGATGGATGAGGAGGAGGAGGAGTATGGAACAGGCAGCACCCTCAAAGCTTCAGAAGTATGAGATGAACCCCAAAAACTTGGAAAGGTGGATCTCACACGTACCGACACAGACTATTCCGCAATTTAATTGATCCCCAAAGGTTTTTATTGAATAGCGGAATAGGAAATATGATCAAAAAATGTGTATGTATCTCACACGTACAGAAGCACACTAGGCCCCAATTACTATTGTTTGTACACCTAAAAGGATGGATGAGGAGGAGGAGGAGTATGGAACAGGCAGCACCCTCAAAGCTTCAGAAGTATGAGATGAACCCCAAAAACTTGGAAAGGTGGATCTCACACGTACCGACACAGACTATCCCGCAATTTAATTGATCCCCAAAGGTTTTTATTGAATAGCGGAATAGGAAATATGATCAAAAAAAGTGTATGTATCTCGCACGTACACAACCACACTAGGCCCCAATTACTATTGTTTGTACCCCTAAAAGGCTAGATGAGGAGTAGGGGGGGTATGGAACAGGCAGCACCCTCAAACCTTCAGAAGTATGAGATGAACCCCAACAACTTGGAAAGGTGGATCTCTCTCACACGTACCGACACAGACTATCCCGCAATTCAATTGATCCTCAAAGGTTTTTATTGAATAGCGGAATAGGAAATATGATCAAAAAAAGTGTATGTATCTCGCACGTACACAACCACACTAGGCCCCAATTACTATTGTTTGTACCCCTAAAAGGCTAGATGAGGAGTAGGGGGGGTATGGAACAGGCAGCACCCTCAAACCTTCAGAAGTATGAGATGAACCCCAACAACTTGGAAAGGTGGATCTCTCTCACACGTACCAACACAGACTATCCCCCAATTTAACTGATCCCCAGAGGTTTTTGATTAAATAGCGGAATAGAAAATATGATCCCAAAAAAGTGTATGTATATCACACGTACACAACCACACTAGGCCCCAATTACTATTGTTTGTACCCCTAAAAGGCTAGGAGTAGGGGGAGTATGGAACAGGCAGCACCCTCAAACCTTCAGAAGTATGAGATGAACCCCAACAACTTGGAAAGGTGGATCTCTCTCACACGTACCAACACAGACTATCCCCCAATTTAACTGATCCCCAAAGGTTTTTGATTAAATAGCGGAATAGAAAATATGATCCCAAAAAAGTGTATGTATATCACACGTACACAACCACACTAGGCCCCAATTACTATTGTTTGTACCCCTAAAAGGCTAGGAGTAGGGGGAGTATGGAACAGGCAGCACCCTCAAACCTTCAGAAGTATGAGATGAACCCCAACAACTTGGAAAGGTGGATCTCTCTCACACGTACCAACACAGACTATCCCCCAATTTAACTGATCCCCAGAGGTTTTTGATTAAATAGCGGAATAGAAAATATGATCCCAAAAAAGTGTATGTATATCACACGTACACAACCACACTAGGCCCCAATTACTATTGTTTGTACCCCTAAAAGGCTAGGAGTAGGGGGAGTATGGAACAGGCAGCACCCTCAAACCTTCAGAAGTATGAGATGAACCCCAACAACTTGGAAAGGTGGATCTCTCTCACACGTACCAACACAGACTATCCCCCAATTTAACTGATCCCCAAAGGTTTTTGATTAAATAGCGGAATAGAAAATATGATCCCAAAAAAGTGTATGTATATCACACGTACACAACCACACTAGGCCCCAATTACTATTGTTTGTACCCCTAAAAGGCTAGGAGTAGGGGGAGTATGGAACAGGCAGCACCCTCAAACCTTCAGAAGTATGAGATGAACCCCAACAACTTGGAAAGGTGGATCTCTCTCACACGTACCAACACAGACTATCCCCCAATTTAACTGATCCCCAGAGGTTTTTGATTAAATAGCGGAATAGAAAATATGATCCCAAAAAAGTGTATGTATATCACACGTACACAACCACACTAGGCCCCAATTACTATTGTTTGTACCCCTAAAAGGCTAGGAGTAGGGGGAGTATGGAACAGGCAGCACCCTCAAACCTTCAGAAGTATGAGATGAACCCCAACAACTTGGAAAGGTGGATCTCTCTCACACGTACCAACACAGACTATCCCCCAATTTAACTGATCCCCAGAGGTTTTTGATTAAATAGCGGAATAGAAAATATGATCCCAAAAAAGTGTATGTATATCACACGTACACAACCACACTAGGCCCCAATTACTATTGTTTGTACCCCTAAAAGGCTAGGAGTAGGGGGGAGTATGGAACAGGCAGCACCCTCAAACCTTCAGAAGTATGAGATGAACCCCAACAACTTGGAAAGGTGGATCTCTCTCACACGTACCAACACAGACTATCCCCCAATTTAACTGATCCCCAGAGGTTTTTGATTAAATAGCGGAATAGAAAATATGATCCCAAAAAAGTGTATGTATATCACACGTACACAACCACACTAGGCCCCAATTACTATTGTTTGTACCCCTAAAAGGCTAGGAGTAGGGGGGAGTATGGAACAGGCAGCACCCTCAAACCTTCAGAAGTATGAGATGAACCCCAACAACTTGGAAAGGTGGATCTCTCTCACACGTACCAACACAGACTATCCCCCAATTTAACTGATCCCCAGAGGTTTTTGATTAAATAGCGGAATAGAAAATATGATCCCAAAAAAGTGTATGTATATCACACGTACACAACCACACTAGGCCCCAATTACTATTGTTTGTACCCCTAAAAGGCTAGGAGTAGGGGGAGTATGGAACAGGCAGCACCCTCAAACCTTCAGAAGTATGAGATGAACCCCAACAACTTGGAAAGGTGGATCTCTCTCACACGTACCAACACAGACTATCCCCCAATTTAACTGATCCCCAGAGGTTTTTGATTAAATAGCGGAATAGAAAATATGATCCCAAAAAAGTGTATGTATATCACACGTACACAACCACACTAGGCCCCAATTACTATTGTTTGTACCCCTAAAAGGCTAGGAGTAGGGGGGAGTATGGAACAGGCAGCACCCTCAAACCTTCAGAAGTATGAGATGAACCCCAACAACTTGGAAAGGTGGATCTCTCTCACACGTACCAACACAGACTATCCCCCAATTTAACTGATCCCCAAAGGTTTTTGATTAAATAGCGGAATAGAAAATATGATCCCAAAAAAGTGTATGTATATCACACGTACACAACCACACTAGGCCCCAATTACTATTGTTTGTACCCCTAAAAGGCTAGATGAGGAGTAGGGGGAGTATGGAACAGGCAGCACCCTCAAACCTTCAGTATGAGATTGTGTTCACTGTACCCCACAAAGATTGAGTTCACTGCACCCCACAATGATTGTGTTCACTGCACCCCACAAAGATTGTGTTCACTGCACCTCACAAAGATTGTGTTCACTGTACCCCCCAAAGATTGTGTTCACTGCACCCCACAAAGATTCTGTTCACTGTACCCCACAAAGATTGTGTTCACTGCACCCCAAAAAGATTGTGTTCACTGCACCCCAAAAAGGATGTTGTTCACTGCACCCCAAAAAGGATTTTGTTCACTGCACCCCAAAAAGGATGTTGTTCACTCCACCCCAAAAAGATTGTGTTCACTGCACCCCACAAAGATTGTGTTCACTGCACCCCAAAAAGATTGTGTTCACTGCACCCCAAAAATGATTTTGTTCACTGCACCCCAAAAAGGATTTTGTTCACTGCACCCCAAAAAGGATGTTGTTCACTCCACCCCAAAAAGATTGTGTTCACTGCACCCCAAAAAGATTGTGTTCACTGCACCCCACAAAGGATTTTGTTCACTGCACCCCAAAAAGATTGTGTTCACTGCACCCCAAAAAGGATGTTGTTCACTGCACCCCAAAAAGGATTTTGTTCACTGCACCCCAAAAAGATTGTGTTCACTGCACCCCACAAAGGATTTTGTTCACTGCACCCCACAAAGATTGTGTTCACTGCACACCAAAAAGGATTGTGTTCACTGCACCCCAAAAAGATTTTGTTCACTGCACCCCAAAAAGATTGTGTTCACTGCAGCCCAAAAAGATTGTGTTCACTGCAGCCCAAAAAGATTGTGTTCACTGCAGCCCAAAAAGATTGTGTTCACTGCAGCCCAAAAAGATTGTGTTCACTGCAGCCCAAAAAGATTGTGTTCACTGCAGCTCACACACAGAAAAATGGATGTGGATCACTGACACCTGCCTATCTCCAATCCCACACCACACAGCAATATCGATTGTAGTTTGTAGAACACAGTTTCCCTAAAATTCAGCAGACTCTGTCCCTAACAGGATTGAGAAGAGATCGTAGATCAGGATTGAGTGCAGATTCACCCCACCCCCCACACAGCAATATCGATTGTAGTTTGTAGAACACAGTTTCCCTAAAATTCAGCAGACTCTGTCCCTAACAGGATTGAGAAGAGATCGTAGATCAGGATTGAGTGCAGATTCACCCCACCCCCCACACAGCAATATCGATTGTAGTTTGTAGAACACAGTTTCCCTAAAATTCAGCAGACTCTGTCCCTAACAGGATTGAGAAGAGATCGTAGATCAGGATTGAGTGCAGATTCACCCCACCCCCCACACAGCAATATCGATTGTAGTTTGTAGAAGACACTGACCCTATATAATTCAGCAGACTCTATCCCTAAAATGCCTACAACTCGCCCTGCCTAAACACTCCGACCTGTCCCTCAATTCTATCCGGACACAAATGGTTTTTTCCTGCCTATCTTTCCCTAATCAGCAGCCAGCACGTTGATGTGTGCTCTGTCCCTGAATCTAAGCAGCATAATGACGCCGCTGCGGCTGCCTCGAACTTATAAAGACTTGGTCACATGCTTCAGACGGCCAATCACAGCTACTGAGACATTTGCAGGCATGGCTGGGATGGCTTAAGGCACACCAGTTAAACGATTGTTGATTGGCTGTTGAAAGCCCGCCATGAAAAGAGCGCCAAAGCATGCAAAACCCGGAAATAAAACGACCGAACACGGATTTTTACCCGAACATACAGTAAAGTGTCCGTGTCCGTGTTCGGGTACAAAAAATCCAATTATTCGGTACGAACACGAATAATACAGTCCGTGTTCGCTCAACACTAGTCGCGGTAGGTCGCGGTCCATTGAGTAGTACAGGACCCGTTCTAATAGGAGCGACACAAGTCGCTCCGACTTAGAAAAAGGGTCCTGTACTACTTTGGGGCGACCTGGGAGCGACTTGCATAGACTACCATTATGTGAAGTCTCTGCAAGTCGCGCCGAAGTCGCGGTGCACGCGACTTCACAGGTCGCCCCCCAAACTCGGATCGCCTCAGTGTGAACCGGCTCTTAGATTTTCTAAAGTTTTTTATTGTTTTGTAAACATTTTTAGCCAGATATGTGGAAACATTAAATTGGTTCTAAAGCCTAAAGTTCTCATTACATTGCATTAAGGTAAAAACCCTTCTGTGTGCTGCTCCCCCCCCCCCCCCCCCCAGACCTCCCCTTATTCTTACCCGAGCCCGATCTCAATCCAGAGTTGTGCCCAAGAGCAGCGGTTCTCTCTTCTCATTGGCTTAGAGAAAGCAGTGAAAGCCATTGACACTTGCTGCTATCAATCTCAGCCAGTGAGGAGTGGGGTGGGGTGGGGTTGCGCCGCTCTCTGTGTGTCAATGGACTCACAGAGCTGGCTTAGAAGCAAGTAAGCACAAGTACATCCATAGCAATCAGCTTGCTATCGGACCACTTGGTTGGGGGGAGGAGCGGACAGTGCCTTTGCGGGACCTGTGAAGAGGAAGATTGATTTGAAACCATTGCACAGACCTGGTAAGAATAACATATTTGTTATTTTGGGGGAAAAAAAAAACAACTCAGGAGTCTTTACAATCACTTTAGGAACTGTCAAATGACTATTCACTAAATTTTAGTAAGGGAAAAGCAACAGAGGTTGGACAGGCATGCACAATCTAATCATCTCACAAACTGGGCCAGTTTCTCTATACAGGAAGCAGGAGCCATGAACAGACAGTCCTTGAACTAGAAAATAAAATGATAGAACCAGACTTTTCAATCCAGCTGATTGCGTTTTTTTTAAATTAATTTGAGAATGCTCACATGGGGCTGGTCAAAATTGGATCATCATGCGGCCTAGATAAAAAATTCCAAATCGGCAGACTTTAGTTTTTAGCTTTAGATAAAGTCATGTGTCATATTTTGTGGAAATTTAAATCCATGATATTTTAAAGTGATATTATAAATTACCATGATTTTATAAATGACTCAGGGATTTATAATATAAAGCCCTCCTTCCTTTTTCACATACCCCACGTCACACCAGAACAAAAAACGGCTGACACTGATTACTATGTGCTAAGCAGACAGCTCTTTTTTTTCCTTATATTTTCCACATAACTTATTTTCTTTCTTATTTAAATATATTGCACTGTGATATGGACTGTCCCTCTAAGGGCTCATTTACACTCTCTTCATTTCTCTAATTATATAATATGCTTTGTTATTTTTCAGGTAGGGAAGGTATCGGCTGTTGTGGTTACATCCTGATCTTCTTTTCTTTCCTGATAGTTCTTGTGACTTTTCCTATTTCCTTATGGGCCTGTATCAAGGTAACAGTATAAGTGTGTGCATTTTACATTCTGAATGTGTTTGTAGAAAATGTTCTTTGTTTTTAACAATAAACATTTTTCTTTAGATTGTGCAAGAATATGAAAGGGCAGTCATCTTTCGCCTGGGAAGAGTCAGGTCTGGAGCTAAAGGACCAGGTATGTAGTATCAGCTGTTAGATTCCATACACAGGCTCAGGTAGACCCTTTTCACAAATCGTCTGGTTCTATGGCCCAACTAGTGATAGACAAAAAAAAGCAGAGGGCTCCTGTGCTGGATGTTTTAGAGCCCACACATGGACTTCATGATTTTCCATATTTGGCCAAATAAGAAACCTCTAGCACAAGGGTCTCCAAACTTTGTAAACAAAGGGCCAGTTCAGAGGTGTAACTAGAACCTTCAGGGCTCCGGTGCAATAACCCATGAAGGGCCCCCCTGACCACCCCCCACCCCCCCCTTCTATCCGAGCTCTGGGCTTCCACTTCTGGTTGGGCATCCATGAACCTCCTCCCATGATCACAGATCATGGTAAAGGGCCAATCACAGCGGTACTTTACCATGTGATCAGCCGATCATATATAAACAGACTTGCTGGTTAACGGCAGTCCTTTCCTCCCACCCTGTCTGTGTGTGAGAAAAGGAGAGCTGTTAACCGGCAAGACTGTCAGTACATTGTTTACACTGATAATCAGGGCACTGATCATCAGTGCCCTGATAATCATCATCAGCGCCAATCAGTGCAGCTTTTCAGTGCTCTTCTGTGCCAAATATCAGTGCCGCAAATAAATGCCTCCTTAGCAGGGCCTTGAGCTGAGAGCGTCTCTCTCATACAGCCCAGAGCCTGCACTGACCTTTCCCCTCTCCCTTCTACCTCATACTAGGGCCACAGTTTGGAGACTACTGCTCTAGCACTAACAAATAAACAGTATTTACTGAATTCTGAATGTACAAAAGCCTGAAATTCAAGTCTCATTAATATGTGGACCTCCTTATTACACAAAGCAGCAGAGAATCTACAAAGCCCAACAAGAATACCAGACCAACCAAGCAAGCTTCATGAATTTGGATTATCTCTGACTCTGACCCATCACATAACCTATTGGTCAAAGGAAATTAACGCTGTTATATTTGTCTTGAGTCTGTTCCAATGAACACATTCTGCCTTGATTATAAAAATGGATTTCTAAAAGACTAAAAAGTATTTCCTTTTAAAAAAAATATATAAGGCTTTGATGATAAAGCGTATATCAGTAAGCTGCAAATAAAATACAAATAGCTCCAGGCTTCTTTTTAGGAACAGTGGAATTGAAAGATTTCACCCAAGGCTGGCTCTATGCAATAGCTGTTTTTCAAGTCACATCTTGGGAAGCCCCACAGAGCCCAAAACTTTCTTGGCAGACTGTAGGGAACCCAAAATATCCCCCGTGTCTCAAGTCAGCTTTCAGGAAGAATAGTTACTATAACTATTTGGCACACCAAAAAACCCCTTGGACCTTTCTAAAACCCTTCAAGATGACCTTTCTAAAGATACTTAAAGCGGTTCTTCACCCTGCTTGGAAAAAAAAGAAAAGTCAGCAGCTACAAATCCTGTAGCCACTGACTTTTAATAAACAGACACTTACCTGTCCAGGGGTCAAGCACCATCCTCAACCGACCCAGTTCTTCGTTCTTTGGGTCCCTGACGCCAACATGTTTACTTTGGGCAGCCAGGTTTGATTTCTTGCAGCTTTACAGCCGGCTGCCCAGTGCATATGTGCAGGCCATGCTCCGATTTGTAAATGGTCCTGCAGCTTTCTGGGACCTGTGACATGTCCCAGAAGGTTGCAGGCATAGGTAGGAACATGACGATCTGACTGGAAATGGGAGCAGACACCTATCAAAACCAGGTACCAGCCCACCTCCCTCCAATCTTATATACACAATTCTATACCCACAGTTGATCCATAGGAGGGCAAGAAGTCCCAGCAAACCCTGATCCAGTTTGCTCCAGCAGGGTAAAATATTTCTTCCCGATCCCCCAAGAGTTAATCTGACATTCCCTGGATCAACCATACCTATAAATGTTAGTATCCAGTTATATTATGTACATTTAGGAAAGAATCCAGGACTTTTTTAAAGCAATCTACCAAGGTGGCCAGAACCAGCTCTTGAGGGAGTCTATTTCACATTTCCACAGCTCTTACTGTGAAGAAACCTACATTTTGGAAAAAAAAAAAAAGAAACCTTTCCGTGTTAGGAGATTAAATCTTTTGCTCCAGACATAAAGAGTGCGCCTTTGTCCTCTGTCATGACCTTAAAGTGAATAACTCAACATCAATTTCACTATATGGACCCCTTATTTATTTATACATGTTGATCATACCCCCCCCTTAATCTCCCCTTCTCAAGACAGAATAAATTCAGTTCCTCTAATCTTTTCTCATAGCTGAGCTCCTCCATGCCTCTTATCAGTTTGATTGCTCTTGGTTGCATTAAGCAGGAACTTCCCCTGTAGGGTGAAGTCCCGCTTTAACATTTTATTTTTTCAGTTGTTCTTGTTGCCTTCTTGGTCAGCTGGTAAATCTTTATTTTATAGTAAGAATCAAATTACTGGTTTATGCCTGTTACATGCATTGTTTCTGGTTATTTTTGATACCCCAATGAACCCTGGCCTCCATTATAATAGACCACAGGCGAAATGCCCATGAGCCCTTTATTTCTTTCATGCCACACTGAAGAGCCTCACACTCTAGAGGTCGCCCATTTTTGTCCATATATCTCTAAACATTCTCTAGAGCAGGTTTTCTCAAACAGGGTTCCTCCAAAGGTTGCTAGGGGTTCCTTGACCAATGAGCAATTTCTGCCTCTCAAATAAGTCCCCATTGACACCATTATTCTTTTTAGCTATCTGTAAGGGGGTAATTCTGACCAATGACCACAAGTGTAAGAAGCATTCTTCCCATTGAATATAGCACTAATGTATCATGAGTTGTAGATATAGTCATTTTTTAGCAGGGGTCCCCTGAGCCCAGAAAGTTATTTTAAGGGATTCTCTGTGTTAAAAAAGACTGAGAAAAGTCTAGACTGTTCCTCACACAGCCTCCTATGGAGAACCATTAAAATAGCATGACCATCATAATTATATTCTAATACCATACCCATGGCCAACCAACAAAGAACTGCTCCTAGGTTTTTACTCCTACATCTGTTTTTGTTTTTTGTATTTATGCCCTCCTGGGTTGTTCTGCAGACAAACGATGTGAGGTCTGCCCAGTGATGCCCCTGTGTTTATACCTGACTAACCAATATTGTCAACTTTTAACTTGTTTAGCTGATTAGAAATGACAATTAAAGACATCCTCCAGGCAGATTAAAACACAAAATAATGAAATCATGTATTTATGAAAAAGTATGACAATTATTTTAAAATGTAACTAATGTAAGTAGATAAATGTATCTTAATATCAGCCTCTGGTAATTTACTAAATAGCAGGACTGCAAGAAGGAAAGCCAGCACTATTGACCAACTAGCTTTTGCTAATGTTGATTAGTGGAATAAACAATGGCATTATTTGGTGTGCTTTTCCCCTTTCATTGTCCATTCAGGAGGTTGGGGAGTCTTCTTTACCAACTATCTTTTCTCCTACTGCAGTGCAGGTCGATGATCTGATTGTGCTGTCTGGCAGGGGTGTCTAGATCACCAAACGGGCTGCAAAGAATTGCAAATACTTTGGCAGGCAAAACCGTTCCCATGTTGCTGATCAGCTGGGTATCTATCTATCTAATCTATCTATCTCTTAACCACTTGCCGACCGCCGCACGACTATTTACGGCGGCGGTCAGCCCCTCACAGGCAAAGCGACGTAGGTCTACGTCGCTAGCCTGTGAGGCTCTAGGGAGCGAGCGCGCGCCGCCAGAGGTGCGCTCCCACTCTGTCACGGTCCCCCCCGCGCGTGTGCCCGGCGGACCCGATGTCCGCCGGGCACTCGCGATTGTCCGTTACAGCGGGAGAAAGGCAGGCGGCTAATGTAAACAAAGCCGCCTGTCATTCTTCCCTGTGTAAGAATGGAGATCATACAGTTCTGCTATGTAGGACCGTTGATCTCTGTTCTTACACCTCAAGCCACATCCAATCACAGTTAGAAGCACGCCCCTAGGGACACACTTAACCCCTCCTTCTCAAATAAAGATAACTCCTTCCCTGCCAGTGTCATTTTTACAGTAACAGTGCATATGTATAGCACTGATTACTGTAGTAATGTCACTGGTAACCCCAAAAGTGTGAAAAATGTCAGTCAAGGGTCCCATCTGTCCGCCGCAATGTCGCAGTCCCGCAAAAAAAATCGCAGATCGCCGCCATTACTCGTTAAAAAAAATGACAAAAATCTTTCCCTTAGTTAGTAAACGCAATAACTTTTGCGCAAACCATAAATCAAAATACGCTTATTGTGATTTTTTTTTTACCAAACATATGTAGCATAAAACAAATTGGCCTAAAATGTTAACATTTTTTGATTTTTACATTTTTTGGGGGGGAATTTCATATAAAAAAAATGTGAAAAATATTGTTATTTTTGCAAAATTGACGCTCTTTTTTTGTTTATAGCGCATGATCAAAAAATCGCACAGGTGATCAAATACCACCAAAAGAAAGCTCTGTTTGTGGGAAAAAAAGGACGTCAAATTCGTTTAGGTACAGCATCGCACAACCGCGCAATTGTCCGTTAAATTCACGCAGTGCCGAATCGCAAAATAGGCCCTGGTCAGGAAGGGGGTAAAATCTTCCGGGGCTTAAGTGGTTAAGGATTGCAGACCAACGTATTCTTCTGTGCTCTGGTTAGAACTCTTTTATAGTATAATGATAATAAAATATAATCTAAATCTTTTTTTCAAACCTAGAGCTATATTTATTTATGATGTGTCATGATTGATATAGGCATGCTAATTCTGGTACAGTTACTTCTCTATGGCCGACTTGTAAGTGGATGTGTAATATGAGATTGATGGGATGTTTAAATAGGGCCTGAGGTGTCTTGAGATTTAAATATGATACTCTCCTAAGACTCAACTGTTTCATTATTTGTAACCTCATACATTTGCCAGTTCAGGTTACACACTGCAAATGTTTAAAAGGAAATATTGTTTAACCACTTTCAGACCGGAGGATTTGGCTGCTCAATGACCAGGCCCTATTTTGCAATTCGGCACTGCGTGATTTTAACGGACAATTGTGCGGTCGTGCGACGCTGTACCGAAAACTAAATTGACGTCCTTTTTTTTCCACAAATAGAGCTTTCTTTTGGTGGTATTTGATCACCTGTGCGATTTTTATTTTTTGCGCTATAAACAAAAAAAGAGCGACAATTTTGAAAAAAAAAAAAAAAATACAATATATTTCATTCTTTTATATGAAATTCTCAAAAAAAAAAAAAATGTAAAAATCTAAATTTTTTAACATTTTAGGCCAATTTGTTTTCTGCTACATATTTTTGTTAAAAAAAAAAAAATCGCAATAAGCGTATTTTGATTGGTTTGCGTTTACTAACTAATGGAAAGATTTATGCCATTTTTATAGTTTTTTTTTTTTTTTTTTTTTTACTAGTAATGGTGGCAATCTGCAATTTTTGTGACATTGTGGCGGACAGATTGGACCCCTAACTGAAATTTTCTACACTTTTGGGGGTACCATTGACATTACTACAGTAATCAGTGCTAAAAATATGCACTGTTACTGTAAAAATTACACTGGCAGGGAAGGGGTTAACAGTATTGGTGATCAAGGGGTTAAATGTGACCCTAGAGGCATGATTCTAACTGGGGGGCGTGGCTTGTGAAGTCATCACAGAGACATGTGATTCTATATAGCAGGATCACATGACATCTGTGATCACTTCAGGGAGAAGTACGGACGGCTGTGTTTACATCAGCCGTCCTTCTCTGTCAGTGGCGGGAGATTGCGAGTGGCCGGCGGCCATCGGAGCCACCGGTCACACTCTAGCTTCCGCGCTGAAGAGCGGGGGCGGGAGCGCGCCTCAGGCAGCGCGCGATCGCCCTCTAGCTCCTCCCAGGTGAGCGCCGTACATGTACGGGACTTTGTCTGGGAGAGCCAGACTGCCGCCATACATCTGCGGTGGCTGGGGCTAAAGTGGTTAAAAAATGTTTAGGTATTCTTGTAACGGGTACTGCCATTGCAAGTTATTAATAATATAAAAAAAAAAAAGCATGCACCATTGGGTAATATGAATCTAATGCATCATTGAATAATTATAACACTGCCTTTGAAATTTAAAAACTAGTTACTGAACTGTCCTTTGTTGACCATTTGGCCTTCGGAAGATTTACCCCACTTCGTGACCAGGCAATTATTAGCGATCTGGCACTGCGTTATTTTAACTGACAATTGTGCAGTCAAATGACACTGTACCCAAATAAAACGTATGTCCCTTTTTCCCCACAAATAGCTTTCTTTTGGTGGTATTTGATCACCACTGCATTCATTTTTTGCATTATAAACAAAAAAAGGCCGTCAATATTGGAAAAAACTCCTCCAATATTTCTCTTTCTGCTATAAAACACATTCAATAAAAAAATTGAAAAAATCAAATTTCTTCATAAATTTAGGTCAATATGTATTCTGCAACGTGTCTTTGTTAAAAAATATCCAAATAAGCGTATATTTATTGGTTTATGCAAAGGTTATAGTGTTTACAAACTACGGGATATTTTTATGGAATTTTTATTTATTTATTTTTTATACGAGTAATGGCGGCGATCAGCGACTTTATAGCGGGACTGCAAAATTGCGGAAGACAATTGGACACTAAGGGGTTTATTTGCTAAAGCTAAAGAGTGCAAAGTTAATCACAAATCTGCATAGAAACCAACCAGCTTCCAGGTTTTATTGTCAAAGTTTAATTGAACAAGCTGAGGTTAGAAGGTAATTGGTTTCTATGCAGTAATGTGACTAATTTTGCACTCTCTAGCTTTAGTAAATAAACCCCTAACTGACACTTTGGGGGAACAAGTGACACTAATACAGTGATCAGTACTAAAAATATGCACTGTCACAGTGCTAATAACACTGGCTGGGAAGGGGTTAAACATCAGGGGCGATCTAAGGGTTGTGTGCCTAGCCAGTGTTTTGTGTACACTGTGTGCTGCTTGTTCTAGGATAAGAGATGGAATTTAATCCCTGCTTTGCAGTGACACAGAATATATCCCTTCCCTCTTGTCAAAACTGAGATATGCCTTATATAGGCGTATCTTAGTTCTCTATAAATCGCCAACGATCGGCGGGTGCCGGAGGACATAAAGTGCTTGGCAACCACATATCGGCTCCTGCTGTGAAAATTCACAGCAGAAGCGGTGCGGGGGCAGCAGATGTGCGCCATCTGTGGACGGAAGTGCAGATTCACGTGTATATATACACGAGATTCTGCACAGGAGAGCTGCCCTGTAGCAGTACTTTTCAGACATTTTCACCTACAGTGTGAACAGTTACATAACATTTAATGGGGAATAGTTTTCATGTGCTTTGTCGCCCTGGAAAAGTGCGGCATAAAGGGGCCTTGTTTTTAGTGTTTAAATCATTGCGACTCAGCAGAAAAACATCTCTGCTTATAATATCTGTGACACATCTGCAGTAATTCAGGACTGTAATTTAATTTTCTAATTTTATAAGTGTCTCCATTGCGCCTCCATCCAGAGGGGAGACACTCTAAGACAGGAAGTGTGTTACTGGGTGGATCACCAGATAAAAAAGTTAAAAAGCCTAAAGAAAACTACTGCAGACACCGCATTTAGGATTGGTAAGCTGCAATATATTACATTTTTGTTTTTAAGCTTGATACTGCTTGAATATTTCATGCAGCCAGGTTAGAGGATCTGAATTCCAGAGCTGCAAATTATTATACCTATTGCATTTTTGTAACAACGTATACATTATACACCGGAGGATTTTTATATATATTTTTTGTTTGTATGCTGGAATGCAGATTAAGCATATCCAATGTCATTTTTTCTTTTTCTTAGATATGGATGGAGTGGGAAACAAGTTTTTTCAATGTATGTACCATCCTTAGGGGAGGTTTCCATTCACTTTCTGTCCTGCAGACACATCAGGACGTAATGGGGTATAAATAGTCCTACTCATCCTTGGCTTGGTATGGCTGACTGGTTTAAATCTGCATAAAAGGTTTCCCCTATGTTACCCTAAGAGGTGGTGTGAGCAGAGAGTATTTCAGAGGCAGGCAGGTACAGGTCTGCATATTATGCATTGCCATTTCAAGCAAATAGATTCAACTCATTGCATTTGTTATATTTTATTTATAACTGCTTACTTTGTGATTAGCTCTTCAAGTGACAAATTAATCAACATAATTTGCTTTTCTTTTTTTTTTCCTTATGTTTTGCTTTGAAGGGATTTTCTGGATTCTGCCTTGCACAGATGATTTTTGCCGACTTGACTTGAGAACTGTGTCATTTGCAGTCCCTCCTCAAGAAGTGAGTAATTGAGGCCCAATTTAACTTTCATCTTAAAATGGTTCTAAAGGCTCAATGTTTAACTGAATGCATGAAGGTAAAAAAAACCTTCTGTGTGCAGAAGCCTCCTCAACCCCCCTAATACTTACCTAAAGCCCCATCCTGATCCAACGATGTGCACGAGAGCCTCAGCACTCTGGGGACTCTTCCCTCCTTATTAGCTAAGAGAGCAGCAGGAGCCATTGGTTCCCCACTTCTTTTAATCACAGCCAGTGAGCCAATGAGAAAAGCGAGAGGGAAGGGCAGCTGCGGCTCTGTTTCTGAATGGACACGCAGAGGAGAGGCTTGGGAGCGAGCCTCCTTGGGTGCCCCCACAGCAAGCTGTTTGCTCTGGGGGTACTTAGCAGGAGAGAGGGGCCAGTACACAGAGCAGGTAAATACAACATGATCTTTTTATAAACTGTACTGTGGCAAACTGCATCGCACGAAGAGTGTCACTCAAAAAGGAGCAGAAGCTTCTTTTGGGTGACGCAGTTTGGGTGACGCAATTTTATTGCGCGACAATCGTGGCAGCATTGGACTCATGTTTTGGTGGCCTTAAAAATGAATGGCACGTCAACAAATGTGGTGATTCCTCAATTTTGCAGAGCATTTTGGAAATTGCGAACTCTTAGGTGTGTTAACGGAGCCTGAGGGTTGTACACAGCGCAGCTCAGAATATTTGTGCAGAGGATATGACCAAATGTTTCCAATCAGTCACAGATAGGAAACCAATGACAAACGGGGCTGTGACTCTTTGCAGTTGTTCCCTTGCTATTGCATATGGACTTAAAATAAATTCAAGTACCCAGCACTAGAGTGCTCCACAAACTAAGCCAAACTAAGCCATGAATTTAAAGACACCCTACGGGTGGGAAGTGGTTTTACGAAAAACTCGGGCAAATCCACCATGGTAATATGCTAGGTGGTGTACAACCCCCATGTCTTACAGTTTGTATGGCCTCTGAAGCAGCTACAGCCAACCTAGACAATCTTGTGTCCTGACAGCATTCTGCAGAGTAGGAACCTTGCTCTCTGTTGCCAACAGTGATCTCTCTGCAGAAATCTGACACACCCCCTACTGAGACAGAGCCAGAGCTCTCCAATCAACAGGAAGGAACTTTTTTTTTTTTTTTAAGTTATATGTTGGACTCCGCAGGGGGCATTTTGGACCTTTAGAGTCCATTGTATCTATAGCTACAATGTGTATCAGTTTGGGTTGTAACTGGAGATAAGCAGAGTGGACAACTTCTTAGTTGCCATGTTTATGGATTGACCTGAAGAATCTATAAGCATCTGTCCACTAAAATCTATAGGAGAGGTTTGGTGGGCTGAGTTGACCCCTATGCCCTACATTCCAATAGCAAGACTTCTCCTAACTTTGTTTCTGTCAACTGGGGAGTTTTGGGTCTACCTATTCACCTCTATAAGTTTCAGTCTTTCCTGTTGCATTCCCCATTAATTAAAACAAATATCAAATAGGGAAAGCAGAATCTGTCATAGTGAACACAGTAAGTGTACAGAATTAATGACCCAGGTCAAATATTTCACTATCCTCAAGAACATCTAAGAAAACCTGATGTAGTGGGTGGGTTTACCCTTTAAGAAATAGCATTTGTGAACATATTGATTATACTAGGCAGAGATAAATATTCAGGTAATGGCAAAAGACATTAGAGGTTTTCTAATTTTTCAAAATAATGTTTTCTTTTTTTAAAGCAAACATTTTAATCATGCTTAAGTGCGAATGCAGTGCCAAAAAAAAGATAGGAAATTAAAATATGCCAGTATGTGTCAGTTAGAACAATACATTTTGCTTGGCTGTCCAGGCAGATGATACATATCCTTTTTTTATAGGAGTTGTGCAGAATTACAGGTTGGCATTGTAATCCTTGCCTGCCATCTAGTGGTCATTTTACATAGTACAACTCTGCAGCTACAATTTGTTTTAAAATCTCTAGAAGAGTCATTTTGCACTTAAAATAAAGATGTTGAGTCATGCTGATTGTAAAACCATGCATGCACTACTTCATGTTCACATTCCCTAGTAATCTTTATTTTACAAAGGTGTGATTTTGCCTTTTTTAAAAGGACCTGTCACAGTTACCGAAGTCTGCAAACAGCTTGATAAAAGCTAGTGATGATTCTGATTGTGAGCATTGTTTGCGGTTACTGGCCTGTATTAGGTGTGCTAGAGGGTGATAATGAGCATCTTAGAAATACAAATACCTTCTTCAAGTCAGTTCTACATCTGCAAGGATGGTTTCTGGATCCTGGGCCAAGGCTATAAATTGGAGTGTTGAGATTAAGTTCCGCTCCCCTACCATGCTAGGTTTTACCCCTTTTATTTATCTGCCAATTGAGAGGATCTCTATTTTTGCAAGATGCGAATGGGACTTAAAGTTGTACTGCAGTATGATCTAAATTGCACACTTGTATTGGTCCGTCTTGGACCAATGTAAGTATTCATATCACATTCCCAAGGGGCCTCTGGAGAAGCTGAAAACCACTGTAGTAGTTGGTGCTACTATAGTGATTTCAGCAATCTTTCAGGTGCTATGCAGAGTGACTGACTCGCTGCACACTGGTTCATAGACGTGCGCACAGGATGTGCCAGGTGTGCCTGGGCACACCCTAATCACCCTGTATGGTACAGATTCCCCATTTAAACCCCTGATATTTCACCAAATCCCCCTAACGGGGCTCCTAAACAAATTGTAAAAAAAAAAAAAAAAAAAAAAAACGAATTAAAAAATAAAATTGTAAAAAAATAATAAAAATAAAAACTATTGACACCATCCACTGCCCTACCGACACCAATCCCTGCCCTACTGACTGTCAGGATAAATACACATGCACACACACATATGTGTTTGAGCTTTGAGGTGCACACCCTATTGCAATAGGCTGTGCACACCTATGCACTGTTTACAGGGGGTTACTTGCTTGGCACTGCGGCCATTATTAGAATGCCTTCTATTTCATTCAATGAATACAAGGCTTTTTCTGCTTGGACAAAGAGGAGAGAAGAGGCTGTGAAGGGCACAATGTCCACCTCATCCAATCAGAAAACATCTGGTACTCTATGAATGATTGCAGTGGTGACTAAGTGACAGCTGGTGGCCAGTGTGCAGTGAATGCAAAGTGTTATTTGATTGGAGGAAGTAGAGAGGCGGGGCAGTGACAGAACTCTCCATCTCATCCAATCAGAGAATACTTTGCAGTTATTGAGAAAATGCAAAATATTCTCTGAATGGTGCCTGTGCCTAGTGGCCGACTGCCTGTGTTCAGAATGCAACAGGGCAAGCTGCTGGATTTCCAGCTTCCAGCGGCATTGGCCTGGTATGGTGTGTGTATGTGCATTTATATTGGTACAAGCTAGACCAATGCAACTGTGTATAAAATATCTATACCTGGAATTCCTCTTTAAAGCAGCTATATTGCTGCAGTAAGACCATATTTTTTGGTGTTTTTTTCTCATTTACATTGTTCCTGTAATAAAAGTGTAAACTTACCACTGAATCCCCCTGTTACAGGTTCTCACTAAAGATTCAGTGACCATCATGGTTGATGCGGTTGTCTTTTATCGTATATTCAATCCAATTGTTACAGTAGTCAAAGTGGACAATGCCAATCAAGCAACTCAAATGCTGGCCCAGACCACACTAAGAAACATGCTGGGTACTAAGAGTCTGACAGAAATTCTCATTGACCGCGAGGAGATGGCTGACCACATGGGTGTAAGTATAAAAGTTTTCAATACTTAAATAGAGTGTTTATATAAATTACCTATTTTTTCTGTTTAGTCAAATGTTATAAAATTTGTGCCGTAAAAATCTTGGAAAAACAGACCTAGTATACTTCCAGTTTTAATACGCCAAATGCATTCCAGGTGGATCAAAACAGAAATGTGCAAAGTTTTACAGTTCATTTTCTTTAGAAAGCAGCCACGGCATAGCAGAGAAGTCTGTCCCCTGCCAGCATGCTGTAGAGAATAACTAACTGCTGCTCACTGTGTGGAAGCAGTGGTCCCTCTGCAAATGCCCAAAATGTTTCTTGCTGACTCTGAGCTAAAGCCTTTTATTTATAAAAGCTCATGCTTCCAGTTGGACCTCTACAGAGAGACAACTGTTTTCTCTGCCAGAATCCAGTGCTGTCCTGCATCCTCTGCAGTCTTATCTCAAACAATATTAATCTGTCCCTGTTCTTTGTGGACTACAGAACACCCCCTCCTTATGTTAAGAAATCAGAATCAGTGACAGAGTATGTGATATATTATATCAGGTAGGGAGGGGCCCAAATATGCATATAAATGTATAGGTTCTTAGGTTAATGTATGTACACTTCATACTAGGATTACCTATTAGGAAATGTCCTTAAAGCAAAAGGAATTCTCAAATATCATTCCAGAATAGAGCCACAAATCGTAAACTCTATTTAAACAGTGATACAACTTCTCTAAAATTTTAGGTTAGGTGATTTTAAAGGAAGCCTGTACTTGGAGAAATATGGAGAGTGCCATTGCTCGCTTCCCATTCTGAAAATGCTAGTTGCCTGGCTTTCATGCTGATCCATTGGCCTCAGTAATTTCTGAGTTGCGGACCCGGAGCAGCATGCAAATAACAATGTTTGTTCTCAGTCCTTTATTAGTGAACTCAAGCATTAAAAGCTCATAAGCTTTACCATGTTCATGTCATTTCAAAAGTCATTTTAAAATCTGCAGCTTTTAATAACACCTGGTAGTCCTACCATGAAAGTCCTTCAGCATTCTGTGTTATAGGGTGACAGAGTGGCTGTGTCCCTTCTATCTGTACCCCTGTCACATGGGCTTCTGGTACAAGTGACCATTTCCCTATGCATTGCACAGGCAAAGGCTGCTGTTGTCACTATTAGGAAACCTTGTGTCAGAAATGGCATGCAACCATTGCTGGAGTGTATGCAGGTGGACATGAAGGGTTTACAAAGAGGCTGCAGTAGATCACCAAAACTGCAATACAACAAAGGCGAAAACCTTTTTTTTAAAAATACAAAAATGCTTCTCTCACCCCTATACTTACCTTATCTTCAGCATTATTCCCTGCCCACCCCTGGCCACTGGTTCTCTTCTGGATTAAGATTTAATTCACACCACATCTGTTCCAGTGTTTTTTTTCCTGCATCTAAAATGCATAGAAAGTAGATTACATGGTTTTCAATGGCATAGTTTACACTAGTGCTTTCAGTTCCAGTGCGTTCTGGTTCCAGAAAAAAAAGTTGTTCATGCTGCATTTTTCCTGCACAGAACTGTACTGGAACGCGGTAAAATGCATGGAGCACACCTAGACACATCAAAAAATGCACCGGACCCCAGTACAGTGAAAAAAGAAAAACAAGAAAAAAAGGAGAGAAAAAAAACGCTTAAAAAACGCAAATGCAGAAATGCGTTGAACGGATATGGAGGATGTTTTTGTTGTGTGAACTATCTCTAAAACCATAAAGTCCTATGTACAGCACTATATGGTCCTAAACAGAGCCTCAATCACATAAGGGACAATTTAGGCTCCTTTTACATAGGCGTTCCTCAGTCTGTTTTTTTTGACCCGTGATTACATGGAACAAGTAAAAGTGAGTGCAATGTATCCTTATTGGAGGTTGGATGTAAATCAGTGATGGCGAACCTTGGCACCCCAGATGTTTTGGAACTACATTTCCCATGATGCCCAACTGAAAGGAAAACACAGGCGCCACTCTAAGTGCAGAATCTTGAGATTTATTGATAGAACCAAAGGAAAAGGTACTCACAAAGGTAATAATGTGCAAAGCATCATAGACAATCACTCCGGTATTTAGATCAGGATGGCTTGAGCGGTTGCGGTGTACAGGAAGTAAACGGTGGCAGTCCGCACTTCCTGGTCGCGGGGACACTCAGAAACCGATCTGTCGTCACTTCCGGGATGCGTGATTACGTCATGGCGACGCGTTCTCGGAGCATGCACTCCTTCATCAGGCCCAACTACACTGAAGAAAGCATGAGCATCATGGGAAATGTAGTTCCAAAACATCTGGGGTGCCAAGGTTCGCCATCACTGATGTAAATGGACATGCGCCCCTTATATCTAACCACATCCAGGTCCACTCAGATTCATCAGACTGTACAGAAAATGTTTGACTCCAGTTCTGCTGTTGTGGATGTGGGCAGATAATAAGCGAATGTGCATCTGTTTATATCCGGCCACCCCTGGGGAATACATGGATCGGTGCTTTCTCCATCCCAAGGTGGAGCAAAAAATCAGAATACGGATGCCGCTGATGTGCATTTGCTTAGGAATAGCTATAATTCACTGCAAAATCATTCACAGGTACACACTGTATGAAATGCTTTATTTGTAAAAAAAAAAAAGATTTCATATAAATGTAAAAAAAGGCATAAAACATCAGTTTAAAAACTTAAACAAAAAAAACCAACATAAATTGGCAAAAAAATCCTAAATTCTATTTTTACTTTGTGATGTGTGTATAGATTATGATATAATAATGTATATTTGTTTAAAATTATTATTTTTTTCTTTTTTTTTAGAGAGTCTTATATGAAGCTACAAAGGAATGGGGGATTAAGGTAGAACGTGTAGAGATAAAGGATGTGAAATTGCCGTCAACGCTGCAGAGAGCTATGGCTACGGAAGCAGAGGCTGCCAGAGAAGCAAGGGCAAAGGTATCTTTTATTTACTTAATAACATTTTTATTAGACAGGAATTTTTGGGACCCCTGCCAGATAATTATACCACAGGAGTAAGAGAATAACTAGCTAAAGTGTTACTAAACCCAGGACCCTGCATTCAGTATATTTGGCCTCCCACAGTACACGGAAATGCAATTATTTTAGTCCTCAGTATATAGCAGTCTTGTGATTTCTATCAGTGTCAGGCTGAGCACTGGTTAAAGCTTGTAGGAGGAGTATTCATTCTCCCCTTTTGTCCTATGAGTCTGCATGAGCCCTGACCCTCTGTTTGAACAATGCTGATTGGCCCTGTGCTAATCACATGCACTCTGCCAGGAAAAAAAAAAAACTCTTTAGCAATACACACCGAACTGAGCATGTGCAGCTTGTCCCCAAGGCTCTGTTCTGTCAGGAGATGGTTTGGGGACTGTAGAAGAAGGGAAGGATGAGAGAAGACAGGATCAAACAGCCTTTTTACACATTGCAAAGGATTAAACCCTTAGGCTCCACAGTGAGTATAACAACATGCTTTACTGCGAGTATAACAAAATGCTTTACTGCATATACAGACTGATTTTTATGGTTGTGGGTTTAGTAACATTTTAAGAGGTGCTGGTAGGGGTAGCTGTCCATGCAATATTATATAGTGTCTATGATTATATATTGTATTCTCATTTTCAGCAAGAAAGTGGAGCTCCAGCCTTTTTTTCACACGCTTTCCAAGCTATACTTATGTGCTTTGCTGGAGAAAGTTTGTTGTTTATAGAGCCCAATAGCTCAAGCTGAAAATCACACCCACACAACCAAATCAGTCAGCATTCTCTCAAAGTGGACCATGCACCTAAATAGTAAGGTCTTCTAAATTATTGTGCCCACCCCACCTGGTAAAAATGCCACATTAACCAGTTGTGGACCGCCAAGTGCCTTTTTTACTGTGGCAGGGTGGCTGCTCTGCCCTAAATCAGGTACATGTACATGTACATGATTTACATGATTTTGGGGGTAGGTGGGTGTGCCTGCTGGCCGATCTGTGCTGTGATTCGGCACAACACAAGTAGGTCAGCAGACCCTGGCCAGTGATTTATGCAGCTTCCACAGCGATTGCTCAGGAATGAGAAATGCATAGTTACATTAGTCCAAGCTGGAACATTGCAACTTTTCAATAAATATCATACCTAGACTTCAGATTTAAATGTTTATACAGCAGTTTGAAAACGTGTAGGCCAATAAACCTCAGAGAACAGTGTATGCAAACTAAAATAAATGAGTCACAAAAAGCTGCAATTAACTTCGCAAACAGCATGCCAATCAAAATACAGAAGGACGAGACAGACTGAAAATTACGTTTGAAACAAAACCTGTGACATACTGTATACATACTGTATAGTTTTAGTAATGTTGATCTGCACATCTGCGGCAGTAATCTGTTCAAACTTTATTTTATTTATGTATCAGTAGAAGCAGTCTGCAACATTTACAACACTAGGTATTTATACCCATGCTGAGGGTGGTGGTATTCAACCCAGAATATCACTGGTGTAGCGGCCCCTTTGGCATTGAGTAAATAACGAGAGGAGAGCTTCTGACGGGTGCAGTACTTTTATTCTTTTGCATCAAAGGTGTGCAGGAGGGTTGAACACCACCAACATTAATCTCTTTAACAACTTGAGCACCGTAAACCATAAGCATCATGAGCACCATAAGCACCGTGAAAACTGTAAAACGACATACAATACATTTGTTTACAGTGATCACCAAAAAGGGGGTTACAAGCTTAATTACAAATGTGAAGTTACAAGGTGGATTTCAGTTGTCTGCACACATATCTAAATTACATTAAACATCTAAGGAAACATGACTACATGCAAAATGCTTTAGATTATCTATAGCATATTTTAAACTAACAGCATGGACACAATTTATGTCTAACAACATATACACTTTTACATATAATGCACTTTTACTGCATACCTCGCTCCGCTTGCCAAGGGGTGCAAACTTTATGCCTTAGGGATCCTCTCTAGCAATCATCTTCCCATGAGTTTCTTTTACCTCAGAGCTAGAGGGAGGAGGAGTGGTCTAGTGGTTCTGCTGATTAAACATTCCCCAGGGAAACAAGAGGAAGGCAGAAAGTTTCCACCTGGCAGTAAGTGCTGAACAAAGATTTAAAGTGATAAGCGGACAGTTACAACTGGATTGGTGAGTCTGAGGGTGACGAGTCTGCAGATAGGGTGAGTACTGCAGCCAGAGCTGCTTTTTTAATTGGTTCTGGGAAGGAATTGTTTCATTACCCAAGCTGTAATTTGGCCTGAAGACCAAGCCTTCTCTGCCACTTTTTGTTTACAAGTAAAAATCAGTATTTTTTGCTAGAAAATTACTTGTAACCCTCAAACATTATATATTTTTTTATATATTATTTTTTTAGCAGAGACCCTATAAAATGGTGATAATTGCAATTAGTTTATGTCACATATATATGTGCAGCGTCTTTTCAAATGCAATTTTTTTTGGAAAAGATACACTTAAATTTAAATGCAAAAAAGCACAGTATATACCCAATTTTTTGTTAAAACAAATGTTACGGCGAGTAAATAGATACCTAACATGTCACGCTTTAAAAGTGTGCGCTGCCATGGAATGGTGAAAACTACGTTACCAAAAAATCTCCATAGTCGATGATTTAAATATTTTTACAGGTTACCCGTTTAGAGTTACAGAGGAGGTCTAGGGCTAGAATGACTGCTCTCGCTCTGCCGCACCACATGAATGGTGTGAAGACCCTTTACATATGTGCACATTATGTATGCGTTCCCTTCTGCAAGTGAGTACAGAGGGATAGGGGCGCTTAAAAAAAAATAAAATAATGTATTATTCATTTTATTTTTTTATTTTTACACTGTTTCTTTTTTATTTATTTATTTTTTATCACTTGTATTTCTTTGACAAGGATTGTAAACATCCCTTGTAATAGACATAAAGGATGACGGGTCCTCTTTATGAAGAGATCTGGGGTCTCTTTCTTCTACCCTTTGAGAGCCGGTTCACATTTATGCGGCTGCGGCGTTCGCATGTAATGTCGGAGCGCACTGCTCCTTCATTACATGCGATCGGCTGTACGGTGCGAGTTTAGCCATACACTTTGTATGGCTAAATTCACACCGCACCCGCAGCAAACACGCACAGGACCCTTTTTTGCAGCCGCATCAGGATCGGATCGCACATCGGTTCACATTTGTGCGATCCGATCCTGTGCAAACTGCAAGATCGCACTGTGATATGCGATCAAACTGGGGGTGTCGTTAAGATTACATTGACACCCCCAGCGTATCGCATATGGCAGTGTGAACTGCCGGGGGTGCGTTTGCGATGTGGGAACAGGCTGCGAATTCGCAGCCTTCCCGCATCGCATAAGTGTGAACCGGGGCTGAAAGCAAAAGATCAAAACAAAAAAACATTGATCTTATGCTTAAACAATTTATTTTTTCTGCCCCAGACCGGAAATGATGTTTTGACATTGCTCTGGTCCTCCTAGATGATAGAGGTGATCAGAGATGATCTGATTGCTCTTCACTTCTATGACCAGCTGTGCGAACCGTTGGAACATTTCCCGGACTTGCTGGTAAGAATGGTAAACCTGAGAAATGCCAGCGAGCGGCTCGAGGGGGGGATGACCCCTCCTGCTGCTTCTAAAAGCGTTCCAGCGGCTAATCAGCCACTTTGATTGCTTTTGAGAAAAAGAATCGCCAGTTGAAAAAAAAATACTGGGGTTATGGCCAATAGCTTCAGCCATAACTTCGGTAAATCACTTCAAAGCAGCAACGTACATATACGTATTGCGGTCTTGAAGTGGTCAGCTGTACTAGAATAATGAGAAAAAATAAAAAAGGATATATTATTGTGTACAGCATGTTATATGTGTTACACAGGGGTGGCACTGGCAGGGGTGTCTCCTAATGCTTTCACACTTGCAGGAAAAGGCTCAGCACTGGTACAATAGTGGAAAACCTGTATAGATGGGCACCAGTCACTTAGATGCAAACAAAAAGGAGTTTATTAGCTCACACTCAAACTCCAGGGAGAGGGGGTCAGGAATGTAGAACATCCATTACTGACCGGCAGACTCACTAGCAAAACCGTACAAGAAAATGGCCTTTAAGCTGATAGCAACCATATCTTCATTAGATCCTCCCGATGCTTTCCTAGCCTCCATGCAAGGTTCACCTCAACAGGACCTCAAGTGGCAGACTCACCTCTGGTATTCAATCCCATGGCATCCCTTCCCTTTGAAGAGAATTCGTATCACTTCCTGTTGTGTCTACAAGAAAGGAAGTAAAGTGAATCTACTCAAAAAACAAAAGGATGATGAGGGTTTTAAATAGTACCTACAATATTAAACATTTTAAAAAAATTGATTTTAGATATTTTTTTTTGACATACATTTTTAGTACTATAATTTCAGTGCAGGTGAATTGACTGGCAAAAAGTTCTGTATGCTGTATGTCTCCTGCATTGGGGGCTAGCCCCAGAAACAGGGATATCTGATCACCCTATCTATGAGCGAACCCACTGCTTGCATCATGGTTGAGAACTCCTAAGAGGAGTACTTTTTGTGGCTACTGTGATGTTTTTCAGGAAGCTATGTACAGCCCCATCCTACCAGCCGTGATCTGTCTGCATTGCTCAGAGATCCATTGATGGAACAACTGGGTTTAAAACAAGTGTAGCACTACCCCCGAAGGAGCCTCTTGGTAATTTGGGTTTTCTGTTCTGCACCTCAACTCCAAGAACAGCCTTAGCCCCTCTGACACACCTTTTTTGCGTGAAAGTTACTGTAAGCACCTTTAGGAACAAAACCATAGAATCCCTCAACTTGACTGTGAATTATAACCAGGAAATAGACACAAGACCGTTTAGTGGTATAGTAACTCAATGTATTGGTATGAGTTAGAATAAATTATGGTTTGAGCATAAATGAACACCCAGAAAGAAGGTTTAGTCACAGTCTACTAGACCATATAATCACTATGCCAGGATAACTTCAAATAGAGTTCTTCATAACTAGACAGGAATTAACCCATGAATCAGCAAAGTCAGCAATAAACAAAGCATACAAGCATTAACTTCAATGTGAATAATATAGTGAGGGAAAAAAAGTATTTTATCCCCTGCTGATTTTGTATGTTTGCCCACTGACAAAGAAATGATCAGTCTATAACTTTAATAGTAGGTTAATTTTAACAGTGAGAGACAGAATAAAGCCCCGTACACACGTAGCGATCGTCGGCCGAACGATCGGCCGTCTTTTGTCCGGTGCTGTCCTGCTGGCTGAAAAGTGCTAAAGACTGCACACAAATTTTGTCGGCCAACAACAGCCGACTGCAGAAGTGATGTCATGTGATGGTTAACTTTCCGTGTGTTTTTTCTTTTCTGAGCATGCCCAGTCTTGCTAATCTGCTGTTTGTCGGCCGAATTCTGTACTGACTGGCGAACAATCGGCCGTTCTGGTGACGGCCAACAAAAATTTTAAAGTCTGCACGCCAGATTCTGTTCGGCCGAAAATTCGCTGTCGGTTGTCGGAAGCATCATATTAACAAGCCGACAATCGGCCGATCGTTCGGCGGCCGAATATTTACGGCCGACAATCGCTACATGTGTACGGGGCTTAACAAAAAAATCCAGAAAAACGCATTTAAAAAAAGTTAGAAATAGATTTGCATTTTAATGAGTTAAGTAAGTATTTGATCTTGTATCAATTAGCAAGATTCCTAGCTCCCAGGTGTCTTCTATATAGGTAACGAGCTGAGATTAGGAGCATTCTCTTAGACCCCTTTCACACAGGCGGACCGTTCAGATCCGGCCTTTCAGTTTTTTTGGCGGATCTGAACGGTCACCCCATGCATCTCTATGGGGCATAGGATGTCAGCGGAGACATGTCCACTGACATCCGATCCGTCAAATCTGGACGGATGGAAACCCTATTTTCCATCCGTCCAGCGGATGGGATGGGATCGGATGAGAACGGACCGACGGTCCGTTCCCATCCGATTCCCCCATAGAGATGCATGGGGACCTGACAGCTGTGTCTCCGCACACAGCGCAGAGACACAGCTGTCATCCTCCTGCTCAATCCCCCCGCTGAGAAAAACAGAGTCCGCCGACGGACTCCCTAGTGTGAAAGAGCCCTTAAAGGGAGTGCTCCTAATCTCAGCTTGTTACCTGTATAAAAGACACCTGTCCACAGAAGCAGGCAATCAATCAGATTCCAATCTCTCCACCATGGCCAAGACCAAAGAGCTGTCCAAGGGTGTCAGGGACAATATTGTAGACCTACACAAGTCTGGAATGGGCTACAAGCAGCTTGGTGAGAGGGTGATAACACCTGGTGCGATTATTCGCAAATGGAAGAAACACAAAATAACTGTTAATCTCCCTCGGTCTGGGGCATCATGCAAGATGTCACCTTACGGAGTTTCAGTGATCATGAGAATGGTGAGGAATCAGCCCAGAACTACATGGGAGAATCTTGTGATCTCAAGGCAGCTGGGACCATAGTCACCAAGAAAACAATTGGTAACGCATTACGCCGTGAAAGACTGAAATCCTGCAGCGCCCGCATGGCCCCCCCTGCTTAGGAAAGCACATGTACAGGCCCGTCTGAAGTTTTCTAATGAACATCTGAATGATTCAGAGGAGAACTGGGTGAAAGTGTTCTGGTCAGATGAGACCAAATTCAAGCTCTTTGGCATCAACTCGCCGTGTTTGGAGGAGGAGGAATGCTGTCTATGACCCCAAGAACACCATCCCCACTGTCAAACATGGAGGTGGAAACATTATGCTTTGGGGGTGTTTTTCTGCTAAGGGGACAGGACAAATTCACTGCATCAAAGGGAAGGATGAGCTGGGCCATATACCATCAAATCTTGGGTGAGAACCTCCTTTCCTTAGCAAGGGCATTGAAAATGGGTCATGGATGGGTATTCCAGCATGACGATGACCCAAAACACATGACCAAGGCAACAAAGGAGTGGCTCAAGAAGAAGCCCATTAAGGTCCTGGAGTAGCCTAGCCAGTCTCCAGACCTTAATCCCATAGAAAATATGTGGAGGGAGCTGAAGGTTCAAATTACCAAACATCAGGCACAAAACCTTAATGACTTGGAGAGGATCTGCAAAGAGGAGTGGGACAAAATCCATCCTGAGATGTGTGCAAACCTGGTGGCCAACTGCAAGAAATGTCTGACCTCTGTGATTGCCAACAAGGGTTTTGCCACCAAGTACTAAGTCATGTTTTGCGAAGGGGTCAAAAACGTATTTCATTCATTAAAATGCAAATCAATTTATAACTTTTTTTAAAATGCATTTTTCTGGATTTTTGTTGTTATTCTGTCTCTCACTGTTAAAAAAATAAAAAACTACAATTAAAATTATAGACTGATCATTTCTTTGTGTGGGCAAAAGTACAAAATCAGCAGGGGATCAAATACTTTTTTCCTTTACTGTACAATGCATAGTCTACAGTGCACTCTAGGAATATGACTAGGATATGATGCAATGTCCCCTGAGCGTAAACTCTTAGCATAAGCAATATATAGAGTAGCAGCTGTAAAATGACAGTCATTAGTTCTAACTTTTCAGCCGGCTAGTGTTGTGGCCCAGTTATACCATTGGTGCACATGAGAATAGTCCCAGTCAAGCCTGCAAGCAACAATAAGGCTACTAGGTGCCTGTATGGTCAGTTCCTAAAGGTCTCAGTGTCAGGAATCTGCAGCAGAGATGACCAGATCTGTATGGCTACTCTCAAGAAACTGGGACCAGACTGTGTTTGCTTTAAGTGAGATTTATTTACAGTGAAACAAAATCCTTCCAGACCCCAGCACACCGCAAACAAGTAAACCAAAAAAAACCTAAAAACTAACAAATAGAAGCCTAACTAACTATATACAATATATACAAAATGAATGCCGAAAAGCAGGGGAAAACTGGAGGTGGAGGAAGAAGATGGAAAGGGGGAAACAAAACTGGGATCAGGAATTGTCACGTACCTGGAGATGGAGCCTGACGTGGAGAGGAAGGCGATCTCTTACACCTCCGGCCTAGTACCCCTGATAATGCAAACAGGAGACACAGAAGCCTGGAGTGGCACAAGTGCCTAGAAGTTCAGATGGTGAAGGCTGCAGATGAGGTCCGTGCGTACTTGGATGCAGACTGGATCGTGATGCAGACAGCAGGTACTTGGCAGACTGACTGGTCACAGGCAGCAGATGCTTAGCAGGCTGGCAGATCACAGGCAGCAGAGTAGTCAGGTTCAGGCAGGAGTTGGCAACGGCAGACAGGCAGACAGGCAGACAGCAGGATAAAGCGGAGACGTTGTCGAAGAGCAAGCCAGGGGTCGGTTCAGGCAGAGTTCAATCGTGGTCAGACGGATCAGGACAGCAACAGAGTAAACACCAGGAACAGGAAACAGGAAGCAGGAAGCTGTAGACCATAAGGCAAGGTCCTAGTGCAGCAGAGGTGTTTATATAGGCCATTTGGCGCCACTTAGTGGCAGGTGTGGAAAGTGAACAGGAATCCAAAGTCCATAGGTTTGGCTAAATAGGCTTTCTCCGTTGGTTAACAAACACTCTCCGTCTGCACATAACTATGTGCCTGGGCTTACTTCTTCTTCCCTGACACTGCCCCCCCCTTACGGGCAGCCTCCGGATGCCCAACTGAGTAAATTTCTCAGGGTACCTGCAGCGGAAGGCCTGAATTAGTTCCTGGGCGTGAACATTCGATTCTGGTTCCCACGAGTTTTCCTCAGGGCCATAGCCCTTCCACTTGATCAGATATTGAAGCTGATTCCTCCTTTTCCTACAGTCTAAAATGGCCTCTACCTCATATTCCTCTTCGCCATTAATGACCACTGGTTCGGGAGGACCTGAGTTCCGTTCTGGAAAGGGATTAGAAACTGTGGGTTTTAGTAGAGACACATGAAACACAGGATGAATCTTCAGTGAGTCTGGCAATATAAGTTCATAGGAAACATCATTTATCTTCCTCTTTACTGGAAAAGGTCCCACAAATTTGGGACCAAGCTTTTTCATAGGACAAGCCAACTTGAGATTGGTGGTGGATAACCAGACTTGCTCACCTGGTTTCAAAATTAAATCTCCCCTTTTCTTCTTATCAAAGAATCTCTTGTTGTCCTCCTGTGCCTTAGAGATTGTTTCCCGCAAAATTCTGTTGTTATGTTGGAGAAATTCAAGGGTGTCTTGTACAGCTGGATTTGAAGAGTCAGGAACAGTATTGGACAGAAATAAAGGGTGAAACCCATAGTTAGCAAAGAAAGGAGATTGTTTTGTAGCAGAGTGTCTTGAATTATTGTATGCAAATTCAGCCAGCGGTAATAATGAAACCCAGTCATCCTGAGAAAAAGAAGTAAAACAACGGATATATTGTTCAAGAGTCTGATTTGTTCTTTCAGTCTGACCGTTAGACTGAGGGTGGTATGCAGAGGAAAATGAAAGTTCTATCTTTAGTTTTTCACAGAGAGCCCTCCAAAACTTTGACGTGAATTGTACTCCTCGATCAGAAACAATGTTTCCAGGAACACCATGGAGCCTCACAATTTCCTTTATAAAGACTCTGGCTGTTTCTATTGCGGAGGGAACCCCTTTCAAGGGCACAAAGTGAGCCATTTTGGAAAACCGGTCCACCACGACAAAGATGGCTGAGCACCCTTCAGATGTTGGTAGTTCTACCACAAAGTCCATCGAAATCATCCTCCAGGGTCTATCGGGGACTGGAAGGGGCCTAAGTAAACCCCAGGTCTTATTTCTGCTACTCTTGTTACGAATACAAACGGTGCAAGAACTTACATATTCCTTACAATCCTTGTCCAAATTAGGCCACCAGAACAGGCGCTGTACTAGATCTGTGGTCTTATGAACTCCGAAATGTCCTGCCAAGGGATGATCGTGGCATAGTTCCAGAACTGCTACTCGGACATTCTCTGGTACAAATATCTTATCCCCAGACCACAGTAAGCCTTCTCTAGCAGCAAGCGTTGTCCCAGGTGGAGAGGGAGCCCCCAATGAGGCCTGCTTGATTTGTGACAAGATATCTGTTTGCAGCAACAAAAAGTTTCCTGCAGATAATATAGTATCTGAAGTAGGTGGGTCTTTGGGGTCATCAAACATTCGGGACAAAGCATCAGGTTTGACATTCTTTGATCCTGGCCTGTAGGTTATATGAAACAAAAATCTTGAAAAAAAAAGTGCCCACCTGGCCTGACGTGGCTTCAAACGTTTGGCTGCCTTCAAGTACTCCAGATTCTTGTGATCTGTATAAATCAAAATCGGATGCGCTGCCCCCTCCAAGAGGTACCTCCATTCTTCCAGAGCTGATTTGATAGCAAGCAGTTCACGATCTCCCACATCGTAGTTTCTCTCAGCAGAGGACATTTTACGTGAAAAAAACGCCACTGGGTGTAACAGAGTCTTTGGGCCCTGGCGCTGTGACAGAACTGCCCCTACTGCGTTTTCGGATGCATCTACTTCCAAGACAAAGGATAACGCTGGATCTGGGTGGCTAAGAATGGGTGCTGATGTAAAGAGTCCCTTTAGAGTCTCAAAAGCAGCTTGTGCTTCAGGTGACCAACAGAACCGAATGCCCTGCTTGGTCAATTGAGTGATGGGGGCAATAATGGCAGAAAACCCCTTAATAAATTTCCGATAGAAATTTGCGAATCCGACAAAGCGCTGGACTCCCTTCTTGTCTGATGGTGCAGGCCACTCTAATATGGCAGAAACTTTCTGTGGGTCCATTTTGATGCCTTCAGTAGAGATGATCAACCCCAAGAACTGAATGCTTTGCTGTTCAAACTCGCACTTTTCTGCTTTGGCGTAAAGTCCATGTACCCTGAGCCGACCGAGGACCTTCTTGACATGACCTCGGTGAAGCTCCAGAGAAACAGAAAAAATCAGAATGTCATCAAGATAAACAATAACGAAAATGTCCAGAAAATCCTTGAAGATATCATTAACAAAGTGTTGGAAGGTTGCCGGTGCATTACATAGCTCAAACGGCATTACTAAATACTCAAAGTGCCCAAATCTGGTACGAAAGGCCGTCTTCCACTCATCTCCTTCTCGAATGCGTACCAGATTATAAGCTCCCCGTAAATCCAGCTTGGTAAATACTGTTGCTGATCTAAGTCTCTGGAACAATTCTGGAACTAACGGAAGGGGATACCGGTTCTTGACTGTAATTTTATTCAACTCGCGGTAATCCACACAGGGCCGGAGAGAGTGGTCTTTCTTTTCCACGAAAAAGATACCTGCCCCTGCTGGTGAAGTGGAGGGACAGATGAAGCCTTTACTTAAGCTGTCATCTATGTACTCTTTCAATGTCTCTAGTTCACGTACAGACAGAGGATAGATTCGTCCAAATGGGATTTCAGCCCCAGGCAGCAACTCAATCGGGCAGTCGTAGGATCTGTGAGGCGGAAGTGTGTCAGCTCCGCGTTTGCTAAATACGTCCAAGAAGTCATGGTAAACTGCTGGGACGGCTTGGTGTAATTCAGCATCCGAGTCCATGCATAGTAAGGGCAGTGGTAGACCTGAAGGTCCTAGGAGGCAGTGTTCATGACAATATGAAGATTGAAAGTCCACTTTGCCAGTCACCCAGTCAATACTGGGGTTATGTGCCTGTAGCCAGGGTATACCCAAAATGACTGGAAATAGCGGGGATGAAATAGCGTCCAAACATAACAGTTCCTTGTGACCAGATGGTGAGGTTAGGACTGGCAAAGGTATAGTCTGTTGAGTGACTGTTCCAGATCTTATGCTGGAACCATCGGCCAGATATACAGAAAGTCCCTGGGCTTTGGGCTGCAAAGGTATCTGATGCTGAGTGGCAAAAGCCAGATCAACAAAGCAGCTGCAGGCTCCTGAGTCAATTATAGCGGAGACTGGAACGGTTCTTCCTGAAAGCTCGAACGAGATAGGGAGAGCAACATGAGTGGAACTAGAAAGCACTGGTGGCAGATTAACAGGTAAGATGGTCAGACACTTACGTGCCTTTGCTGGACAGTTCTGCACATAGTGCCCCGCTTCCCCACAGTAGAGGCATAGGTTGTTCTGGCGGCGGCGTTGACGTTCTTCAGGCGTTAGAGAGGTACGTAGCAGCCCCAATTGCATTGGCTCAGGTTCCTTAGCTGTGGGTGAGGCAGGAGCGGCTGAAGCCATGTTTGCTCTTGGCGGGGCTTTCCATACGGGAAACGCATGACTGGAGGACCTTTCCCACCTTCGTTCCCTGAGGCGGCGATCAATCTGGATAGAGAGATTAATAAGTCCTTCCAGTGAGCTGGGTACCCCTACACGAGCCAGTTCATCCTTTAAGGGTTCAGCTAGGCCCAAGCAGAACTGGTAACGCAAGGCAGCGTCATTCCAGCAGGTGTCAGCACTCCAGCGCCTGAACTCTGTCACATAATCTTCCACTGCCCTGCGGCCTTGCTGAAGCGAGTGAAGGGCCGCCTCTGCTGATGCGGATCGCTGAGGATCATCGTAGAGTTGTGCCATAGCGTCAAAAAAGAGAGTCAGGGTGGACAGCTTGGCATCGTTTTTCTCTAGCAGATGGTGAGCCCAGGCTTGAGGTTCGCCTTGAAGTAATGATATGATGAACCCAACCTTGGTTGCCTCTAAGGAGAAGGTGCGAGGTTGTAAAGCAAAATATAATTCACATGCGTTGCAAAATGCACGGAATTTGCTACGATCACCAGAAAATCTCTCAGGCATAGGAACTCTGGGTTCTGGAGGCAGCATCAGGACAGTGGGTGCAGCTATGGCTCCTGAAGAAGCAACTGGATTAGCAGGAGTCGCATCAGTCGCTGAAGTCGCCACTGCAGGAAGTGTCTGGATGCGATTTTCCAGTTGAGTGTACCCCTCTTGTAAGTCCTTAATGGCTTGTGACAATGCTGTGATGTGTTGGCAGATCTCATCCAGTGGAGATGCCCCTCTCTCAGGCTCCGACATGGCCTTATGGTACTGTCACGTACCTGGAGATGGAGCCTGACGTGGAGAGGAAGGCGATCTCTTACACCTCCGGCCTAGTACCCCTGATAATGCAAACAGGAGACACAGAAGCCTGGAGTGGCACAAGTGCCTAGAAGTTCAGATGGTGAAGGCTGCAGATGAGGTCCGTGCGTACTTGGATGCAGACTGGATCGTGATGCAGACAGCAGGTACTTGGCAGACTGACTGGTCACAGGCAGCAGATGCTTAGCAGGCTGGCAGATCACAGGCAGCAGAGTAGTCAGGTTCAGGCAGGAGTTGGCAACGGCAGACAGGCAGACAGGCAGACAGCAGGATAAAGCGGAGACGTTGTCGAAGAGCAAGCCAGGGGTCGGTTCAGGCAGAGTTCAATCGTGGTCAGACGGATCAGGACAGCAACAGAGTAAACACCAGGAACAGGAAACAGGAAGCAGGAAGCTGTAGACCATAAGGCAAGGTCCTAGTGCAGCAGAGGTGTTTATATAGGCCATTTGGCGCTACTTAGTGGCAGGTGTGGAAAGTGAACAGGAATCCAAAGTCCATAGGTTTGGCTAAATAGGCTTTCTCCGTTGGTTAACAAACACTCTCCGTCTGCACATAACTATGTGCCTGGGCTTACTTCTTCTTCCCTGACAGGAATGAAGGGGGAGCAGGTTCAACTCAGCAGGATACAGGATACGGTTAACAGGGCAGGAGCAGGAACAGGATAGCGGCTAGCAGTATCTGAAAGCAAGCAAAATACCAGAGTGAGAGGCACTTATAGGGGAGGACCTAAATGCCTTACCAGCAGCCAGCATCAGGTGGTAACTAATTACTGGCTGCTGGGAGACATCCGCTGGTGGACACTGAAATTACAACTCTCTGCCCAGGGAACTACAGTGCCACCAGCAGGTGATCCAGGCCCTGATACTCAGCCCCTCTAACTGCAAATAGTAAATTCCACAGCAGCAGCTCACTTGTCCCAGCAATAATACTATCACCATCCAGTCGCACACCGCAATTAGTCCACTCTCTGCTCTGCAAATCTGAACTCCACACTCCAGATCCTGCTCAGGATGCCGTTATGCAGTATTGGTGGTGCACACAGGACAGCAATGTGCACTATCCAGCAGGGGTACAAGGGGTGGGCAGAAGGGGCGGCTGCCTGGGTGCTGTGGTATCATATGAGGTGGAGGGGGGGCACCGTGAGTAGATTGGGGGGGTGATTTGTGTTTGGACGGGACATTTGTAGGGTGGCAGAATTGTTCTGAGAGGGGAAATTAGGGGTGTGTGCTAGGAATGGTAATCTGGGGGGGGGTTTGTGTTGCGAGGGGGTATGGGGGAAGATGATATGTTCCAGGAGAAGGGACTTGGGGGGGGGGGGGGTGCTGGAAGAGGTGATATGGTAGAGAAGGAGGGAGTTTGTGCTAGAAGGGGACATTTTATATATTTGGGGGGGGGGGGGGGACTTGCACTCCCAACACTTATGTTGGGGGGCGGGGGATGGAGAGGATGATTTATGCCAGGAGGGAGGTTTTGGGGGTTTGTGCTAGAAGAGGTGATATGGTAGAGTGGGAGGGAATTTGTTGCTAGGAGGGGAAATTTATTTTTTCTGGGGGGGGGGGGGACTTGCACTTGTAGGGATGATGGTATTTGTGCAAGGAGGGGAAATTTGGTGGGAGGATTTGTGCTAGGAAAGGGATGGGGGGGGGGGGATTTTGTGCTTGGAGGGGAAATTTGAGAGGTAGAGGGTGTGTGCTAGGAAAGGTGATTTTTTTTTTGGGGGGGGGATTTTTAGAGACAGAGGAATAGAGGTTGGAGGAATTTGTGCTGGCAGGGAGGATTTCAGCAGGGGGGTAGACTTGTACTGACAGTTAGGGGTATTTATACTTATGGGGTTTGCATGCAGATTAGTGCTCAGTTTTTTTGTGTGTGTGTGTGTGTGTGTGTGTGTGTGTGTGGGGGGGCGCAGTTTGGTATGCTTCTCCTGGGCTCTAGGTGACCCTGTTCCAGCACTGCTTACCAGGCTCCCTCATTGCAAAAGGAAGCCTTGTCCTGTACAGTCTCAGAAAATGCAGCTATTTCTTGTCCTCCCTGGGAAATGCAGTTCAAAAGCTCTTGATTGCAGTGGAGCCTCTCTCCTATGGGCTACAGTTTGCACAGTGCCATGCTACCGGACTTGATCTATTGAACCCTTCCTGCTCAGCAGCTCATTCCTCTTGCTGATATAGCTGTAAACCAGTTCTGCACTGCAGGGCAGCAGCTGGTGTTTATCTCATTCTCAAGTCTTCGCCAATCGACTGACTGGATAAGGTATGTAATGGAAAGGTGTTTTTTTTTTTTTTTATATTTAACATATTGATGTGGGGAAAGAGAGGAAACAAGAAAGGCAAAATATAAACAGATTCAATTTCAGCTTTAATTTACTTTTTTATTTAAAATGTATTGTAAAGAAATAATCTACATAGACTAGCATGTACTTTTGACTAAATGCTGTATATTAGAACAAAGTAGCACAAAGATTACTTTTTGCAGTTTCAGATTACTGTATTAGTTCTTTCCTCTAAACTTTGGTGTGTTCAGAGTTTGCTCAGAGGACAGCCATACAGTACCCTGGCTCTCTGCATTCCTAATCCAGCTGAATGCTTGTTTAGGACTGCTGCCAGGAACTGTCAAGATCCTCAGTATAAATATACCGCTCAGTGCTTTGACACTGACAAAAGCCTATTGTTCCCATCCTGTAATGTCAGAGTAAAATATGTCTTTCAGACAACTAAGTAAATATTGTCCAATTATATATTTATGAGCCAGGGCAGACATACAGTTTGATGTACGTCCCAAATTTTGGGACCGGTGCTAAAGAAAGCGAAGGCCTGGGCAGAAATTGTTGAAGAAAATATATACTGTATTTAAGAAAATAGAGCTGTTACTTTAGTAATAAAGCATTAAAGTCCAACTTTAGCTAAAACTTTTATGTAGTTTTGGAGGAAATAGGGAAGGAATGGAGCATCTGTCAGGTTTTTATTGCTGGCTGTGTGTCGGGATAGGTATGTACATATACAGTATGTTATTCATACATCACTCTTGGCGATTCTATGGGTCAGCTGTCTGGGCACCAGATCTGATATGCTTGAAAGCCTTTTCTATAAACTTTTTTTGGCATTTTTTTAAAGGTAGGTCACCAAGTCTTTCCAAAAATCAATTGCTCAGCTTGGGAATGGTATGCAGAATATGATACACATGTGCATATTCCATTCATGCACACATACTAACCTGCCCTGTGTCTTTGGAGTGTGGGAAGAAACCCACACAAACACAGGGAGAACATTCAAACTCCATGAAGGCGGTGTCCTGGTCAGGATTTAACCAAAGACCCCAGTGCAGAAAGGCATAAGTGCTTATCATTAAACCACTACCATTAGGTACTAAACCATACCTATAGGTAGCACCCCCTACTTTTGATAAAAAATACACTAAAATCATTATTTGGGTGAACAAGCACAATATCCCTGCTAAATTCAAATGTTGCACAAAACACACACACATAAAAAGGAGGTGATACAGAGTAATCTGAGAGGATTACACTGTATCACCTTAGTATCAGAAAAATATCAGATATTATAAATTGTAAATTATAAATTATATTATTAATATATATATATATATATATATATATATATATATATATATATATATATATATATATATATATATATATATATATATATATATTTTATAATATTTATATTTTATAATATATTTATATTTTATAATATATATATATTTTATAATATTTATATTTTATAATATATTTATATTTTATAATATATATTATTACAATATATATATATATATATATGTATATAATATATATTATAAATTATAAATATCAAAAAATTGTACCGCTTTTGGTACATAATTCCTGACATAATCATACCCAGGGAGGTTAATTAACATTATTTGTCCTATATTTCTCAGTATATTCAATACTCGATTAATATGGTCGAAAGTATGTCAAAATTTCGTTTGTTTTTAACATTCGATTTTGGAATGAATTGACTTTTCTGCATGAAAACCACATACACCGTTAGAAATTCATTTGTTTGAGAAAAATTTTTGCATCCTGCTCTTATGATTTTACTCACCACTGCCATTAAATGCAAACATCAATTTGACCACACTAACAATTAAAAAACCAAGCAAATGTTCTTTAAATTAGAAATTTTGCATGAAATTCTATTAGTTTATGGCCAGCTTTGTCCAAATATATTTTTCTTTTTTATAAGAGTTCTGTTTAAATAGTTTGTACTCACTAAATACTGTAGCAGATTGGACACATATATTAGAATGTTTCTAACTTAAATTCAAAGTGAAACCTGTAGAAAGTAAAAGTCCTTCAGAAAATTGGACCCTAATTCACCCTGCTTACTGTGTTTGATGCAGGTTGTTGCAGCAGAAGGGGAGATGAATGCTTCTCGGGCCCTTAAAGAAGCAGCAGTGATCATGTCAGAATCTCCAGCGGCCCTCCAGCTCCGATATCTTCAGACCTTGTCACAGATTGCGACAGAGCGGAATTCCACTGTTGTATTTCCCATCCCTGTTGAATTCTTTTCACTGATATCTCGAGCCTAGAAAGGACCAGTAACAAGTCTGAGCATGACCATGGCTATGCTCAAGGTACTACAAACATTCCTCAGCCTAAACCCTACCAACAAGTGAAAAGGAACTTTCTAATCAGTTTCTAGTTTGAAAACAGAAGTCTCAGTTGCATGCATCTACAAACAGCCAGCGATAGCACCAGTAATGGACACAGGAAAAAACCCTGAGATACAACTCTCCTCGCCTTTTCTTATAACCTCTTTCAGATATGACACTCAGCCAGGCCGATTTTGCTCTTTCTTCATCCATATCCATATCCATATCATATTTCACGTCACAGCACAGGGATGCACTACTTATACCCACAACGGGACGCACAGTAAGAAATAAATCCAAATATGGAGGACATGGAACCAACAACACTTGCACTAAAAAACAAAAATACTCCTCAAAATACCACGATGGCCACATACAGTGAATTCGGAAAGTATTCCGAGCGCTTCACTTTTTCCACATTTTGTTATGTTACAGTCTTATTCCATAATGAATTACATTCATTTTTTTTCTCAACATTCTACAAACAATACCCCATTATGAAAACGTGAAAGAAGCTTGTTTGAAATCTTTGCCAAATTTTTTTTTAAATAAAAAGCAAAAAAAAAAAAAAAAAATCACATGTACATAGACACTCAAAATTGAGCTCCGGCATCCTGATTCCACTGATCATCTTTGAGATGTTTCTACAACTTGATTGGAGTCCCCCCTGTATTAAACTCAGTTGATTGGACATTATTTGGAAAGGCACACACCTGTCTATCTAAGGTCCCACAGTTAACAGGGCTTTTCAGAGCTGAAAATAATTCAGGAAGTCAAAGGAATTGTCTGTAGACCTCCAAGACAGAAGTGTATGGAGGCACAAATCTGGGGAAGGGTACGGAAAAATTTCTGCAGCATTGAGCACAGTGGCCTCCATCGCCCGTAAATGGGAAAAGTTTGGAACCACCAGGACTGTTGCTAGAGTGGGCCACTCAGCCAAACTAAGTGTTTAGGGGAGAAGGGCCTTAGTCAGGGAGATGACCAAGAACCCAAGATGAGAACATATTGAGGACTCTTAAAGACTTTTATATTATGTATTCATGTATCCATATTCAGTATAGCAGTCTAGAGTCCCCTCTTAATCCCTGAATATATTTAAACATCATAGTTTTAGAAATTCAGTCTTTAGTCTGTTATGTTGTCTTTATTATGAATATGTGTCAACTATAACATGAGATGTTCTGCCAAGAGAACTTTCCTAACTTTCCGGAATAACAGATAAACAAATATATATTGGCTTAATTATACAGTAGTTCCAGTAACCGGCCATTAATTGCATATTATCCATCATTTTTAATTGTCATACTCCCATCCTGCTCCTAGAGCAAGAAGACCAAGAACTTTGCTAAATAATCAACAAAGGCTGTATTATGGCTGTTTTATAAAATATTGTGTAATCTTGTATGACTATGTTTTTGGACCTATGCCCGCCATAGGTTTTACTGTGATAACTCTCTATAAAAGGATGTATCAAAAAATGTATAAGGCATCACATTCTCTCCTTCTGTATATGAGATGTGGTCTTTGCGCAAATATTCTCAGTAAAGCTTACCTGAACAGATGCAAATCGATTGGCGTAAATGTCATTCATTGAACGACTCCTCATAACAGTCACTCTGACAGAGCTCCAATGTTTCTCTGTGGAAAGAAGAGAACCTTCAAGAAGAACAACCATCTCTGCAGCACTCCACCAATCAGGCCTGTATGGTAGAGTGGCCAGACGTAAGCCACTCCTCAGTAAAAGGCACATGGCAGCCCGCCTGGAGTTTGACAAAAGGCACCTTAAGGACTCTTAGACCATGAGAAACCAATTTCTCTGGTCTGATTAAACAAATATTTAACTTTTTGACCTGAATGGCAAGCATCATTTTTGGAGGAAACCAGGCACCACTCATCGCCTGGCCAATACCATCCCTACAATGAAGCATGGCAGGGGCAGCATCATGCTGTGGGGATGTTTTTCAGTGGCAGGAACTGGGAGACTAGTCAGGATTGAGGGAAAGATAAATGCAGCAATGTACAGAGACATCCTTGACCAAAACCTACTCCAGAGAGCTCTGGACCTCAGACTGGGGCGAAGGTTCAACTTCTAACAGGACAACAACCCTAAGCACACAGCCAATATAACAGAGGAGTGGCTACAGGAAAACTCTGTGAATGTCCTTGAGTGGCCTAGCCAGAGCCCAGACTTGAACCCGATTGAATGTCTCTGGAGAGATCTGAAAATAGCTGTGCACCTGACGCTCCCCATCCAACCTGATGGAGCTTGAGAGGACCTGCAAAGAAGAATGTGAGAAACTGCCCAAAAATAGGTGTGCCAAGCTTGTGGCATCATACTCAAAAAGACTTGAGGCTGTAATTGGTGCCAAAGGTTCTTCAACAAAGTATTGGGCAAAGTCTGTGAATATTTATGTACTTTGGATTTTTTTGTTTTTTATTTTTTAATAAATTTGCAAAGATTTCAAACAAACATCTTTCACATTGTCATTATGGGGTATTGTTTGTAGAATTTTGAGGAAAATAATGAATTTAATCCTTTTTGGAATGAAGCTGTAACATAACAAAATGTGGAAAAAGTGAAGTGCTGTGAATACTTTCACTGTAAGATAATGTCTACTGTTCTTTCTCAGTTACGCACAGGGGTAATGTCAATTCAGGTCTTACACTTGGTGGGATCACTGACTCTTGAGGTGGAGATGAAGTGGTGAGAATTAAACCCAGGGAAAATTTGGTTGTAGACTTGGCTACATTGGTAAGGGGCCATACATTTCCCCCCTCTGTATTGGGCCTTGCCTCTTTAGGGGAGCCCAAGAAAATGGGCAATCTGGAGTAATTTCTAATCAGGTAAATCAGGGCATCTGTCTGCGTATCTGCAATTGTATTACACGCTATCTTTGATGGATTTGTTTGTGAATGTAACATTATATGAGCTTTAATAAATTCAGTGTTTTGTCAATACGGTATCACACTATTGTGGTATTTTTTTCTTTTACACTTACAATTGATTGAGCGCAAGGAGTGGAGAAAAAATACCGTTCCTTTACCCAGGATTAATTCCAGGTGATGTGAGGTTAGGATCAGAGTGGAGCAGTGATTATTAGCCACGCTTGGGTGCCTTTCCATGAGAGTGGATTGGCATTTTGGTCTGGTGAGTTTCCATCGTCACTGGATCTAGTCACATATTGGTGGAGGAGCGTGTGGTGATTTTCATTCAGGCTGCACACTTGGAATCTTGTTTCTCTTCTGATCAGTATCAATATTTGTATTCACTACAATGTTTTTTTGATATGTAATGAGAGTAATAATGTTTAAAAATGTTCTAATGTCGGCACCTTGATGTCTCCTGACGAAACGTATTGCTGCAAAACGCATTGAGCATAACAAATCAGTGTTAAGTTCATCACCTCCATTATAGGAGAGAGCAATATATACTTTTGATATGTGTTGGTTATTTTGCCCATGATATATTTATTACATTCAAAAGAGGGTGAAATTATATACACAAGGTGTTTCTTTGTGCAAAATGTCATTATTTCAAGTGGCTATATGCACTTGCTCATGGTGCGCTTTTAGTACACAATTTGTTTTAATAGGAACACATAATAAAATTTGGTGATTTTATGCATATTGACTTATCTTTTTTATTTATTCCTTGTAGCCAAAGCACCTTATGAGCCGGTTCACACTACTCCGACTTGGGACACGACTTGTGTGCCCTCAAGTCTCTTGAGTCTCTTGTCATCACAAATTCAATGTAAATGAATGAGAGCCGTCTTAATATGCACTACTGAAGTCACTCCAACTTCAGAAAAGGTTCCTGTACTACTTCAAGGCGACCTCTATCCGACTTGTGCACATAGACTTCAATGGGAGTTGCCTCTAAGTCGGATCCTTATCTATTTTCAAGCCACTGTGATCAGACTTTCCAGGAACAAAAAAAAGATTAGCCAGGCATTCCCCACAGACAAAGGCATCTATCATTTAAGTCTCTTCAAAGTAGTGCACAAGTCTCTTCCAAATCTCTAAACAAGTCTCTTCAAAGTCACGCTAAAAAGTCGCTTCTTCATGGGGCGACTTTCTGGTCCCGGTAGTGTGAACCGGCTCTAATAAAAGTCCTGCATTTCTTTCTGTTCTTGTTTGTCTATATTCTAAAGGGATGTGACGCTAGATATACCCATCAACACCTTTTATATTCAAGCAACCATAGTTGAACATACAGCATATAGCAAACAGCATATAGCAACACAGTGCATTGAAAGCCAAGCCATTTTTTTTTTTTTTTAGATATCGTAGGGAAGAGTTAAAATCCCTACCATTTCTTTTTTGTCCCATTTATGCGATTTTCCTTTACTTCCTGCCCTGTAGGCACCTCAAAAATTTAAAGGAAATCTTTTAAAAGTGGGATAAATCCCATCTTAGACACTTGTCAGCAGAGCTGGCTATTGCGCAAAATTACATACAGGTACGATGTTTTGCGCAATAGAGCCGACCTGCTGCAGTATATGTACTGCAGCCAGTCGTTAAGTGGTTAAAGCACCTGTAAAAGTAAACATTTAAAAAAATAAAATAAATAAATAACCATTTCTATTCTTATAGAATTGCACAGAGCAACCACGAACCTCTTCTTCTCGGGTCCCCCACCAGTGCTCCTGGCCACTTCTCGCTATTAAGTGTCTCCATGGGAAGCTGCTTTCAGTTTAAAATAAAAAGTGGTCACATTCCCTCTGTTTTTAGCTGCATAAGAGCTGGGGGAGGTGAAGCATCAGCACACTAAGCTTCCCAGTGAAAGGCTGTGCAGTGGGGGTGTGTCAGGGCAAGTCTGATCATTGGAGGAGAGCAGGCTGAGTTCCCAGCACAACTAGAGAACTGACCACGTTTAACTCTAGTGCCTAGTGTGGTCAGTTTTTAAACGAAAAGCAGAGGGACTGCAGGGACACCAGAGTTTTCACACAAAGGAAGCAATACAAAGAGAGCAGGATACTTTCTCATACAAGTACATTATACAGCAGGCACATATCAGGAATATGAAGTGTTGGGTTTACATATTCTTTAATGTAAGGAATACAATTAGGTAAAAAATGTTTAGGCTTTAGCAAAACTTTAATGTCCCACTGACAACAGTTTTACCAGATAAGAAATGAGGGAAAATGTCCAACAGCAACATAGTCAAATAAAACACAGAAGTAAGTCATTTAAAAAGTTGTGATAAAATGTGTTTTTTAACCGCTTGCCGACTGCGCACAGTATATTTACTGCGGCAGTCGGCCCCGGCCAGGCAGAGTGACGTAGGTCTACGTCGCTCGCCTGTCACTCCTTCCAGAGCCAATAGCGGGCGGGCGCGCGCCCGCTGAGGCGCGCGCCCGCCTCGGCTCGTTCACGGAGGAGTGCGGGAGTGTGACTGGCGGACCCGATGTCCGCCGGTCACACTACGATCGCCGGTACAACGGGAGAAAGACAGAGCGGCTTGTGTAAACAAGCCACCTGTCAGTTCTCCCTGTGTAAAAGTGAAGATCAAACAGTTCTACTATGTAGAACTGTTGATCTTTGTTTTTACACTAGAAGACCTGTCCCTGCACAGTTAGAATCACGCCCCTAGGACACACTTAACCCCTCCCTGTCCAATACTGTTAACCCCTTCCCTGCCAGTGTCATTTTTGCAGTAACAGTGCATATGTATAGCACTGATTACTGCAGTAATGTCACTGGTACCCCCAAAAGTGTCAAAAATGTCAGTCAAGGGTCCGATCTGTCCGCCGCAATGTCGCAGTACCGCAAAAAAAATCGCAGATCGCCGCCATTACTCGTTAAAAAAAAAAAAAAAACACCAAAAATGACAAAAATCTTTCCCTTTGTTAGTAAACGCGATAACTTTTGCGCAAACCAATAAAAATACGCTTTTTGCGATTTTTTTTACCAAACATAGGTAGCGTAAAACAAATTGGCCGAAAATTTTAAAAAATTTTGATTTTTACATTTTTTTTGGGGGAATTTCATATAAAAAAAAGTGAAAAATATTGTTGTTTTTGCAAAAATTACGCTCTTTTTTTGTTTATAGCGCGTGATCAAAAAATCGCACAGGTGATCAAATACCACCAAAAGAAAGCTCTGTTTGTGGGAAAAAAAGGACGTGAAATTCGTTTAGGTACAGCGTCGCACGACCGCGCGATTGTCCGTTAAAGTCACGCAGTAAAAAATCGCAAAATAACCCCTGGTCTTTTAGCAGGAAAATCCTCCGGTGGTAAAGTGGTTAATGTGCGTTAGACACAATGCATAATCGGCGTCACATTGCCATTTATTTTAGGCTCAGTTCACATTCGTGCGATAACAGACATTGCTTGTAATTCGGAGCGCCCTGCTCTGAAAATCACATGCGATGTCTGTGCGATGCCAATTCAGCCATACAGATAGTATAGCTGAATTTGCATCTGATTCAGCACAAACCCTTTTTTGGGTCCACACCAGAATTGGATCGGATCGGTGGTTCACACTTATGCCATCCGATTCATGTCCGAATGTCAGTTTGCACTGCGATATGTGGACTGATCTGGGGGTGTCATTAACTTTGAATTGACACCCCCAGCGATTCGCATATGGCAGTGTGAACTGCCTGCGCTGGGAATGCGATGCAGGAACCCACAGTAGATTCGCAGGGTTCCCGCATTGCATAAGTGTGAACCGGGGACTTAACGTTGCTCCAACACTAAGTTGTTAAACACTTAGTCCCTGGGGGTGTCAATTCAAAATTAATGACACCCCCAGATCAGTTCACATATTGCAATGCGAACTGAAATGCGGAACATGAATCGGATTGCATAAGTGTGAACCACCATGCGATCCGATTTTGGTGCGGACCGAAAAAAGGGTCCTGTGCGTGTTTGTGCCAAATCAGATGCGAGTTCAGCTATACTATCTGTATGGCTGAATTGGCATCACACAGACATCGCATGTGATTTTCAGAGCAGTGCGCTCCGAATCACATGCGATGTCTGCCATCGCACTAATGTGAACTGAGCCTCGATGTTACATTGTCAGGCCAACCTATTTATAATGGCATTGCAATTATATAGTATTGCCTTCATACACCATGTGAACGCGCCTTTTCAGGTGAGTTTTTAATACATATGCACTGTATGAAAATGTTCTACATGTGATCCCTGAGCGCGCTATCCCTGGGATGGATGTCATTTATTATATAATATATTACTGAGGCCTGTCTGCTGGTATTTACCCATCAACTATAGCACTGCTTTGTGGTTTGTTGTATACAAAACTTCTAATTAGGTTCCTGTTTTCCCATAGCCTCGGGGCATACCCTCTGTACTGACACCTCTGCACTATCTCCTACTAATCTCTGTTTGTACATGCAACAAAGCTGAATTTCTTAGCCTGTGTGTCTCCATTGTTAGTGGATCGCCCTGTTTCTGGCATGCAGAATCTTGCAATACCATGATAGCTGGGAGGCACAAGGGTCACCTATTTCTTTTCAGATCAAGATCTTAAAGTAAACCCATCACTAAGAAAAACATGGGAGCCATTGCTGACCTAGTTCTGAAAATTCTAGTTGCCTGGCTGTAATGGTAATATGTTGGTTTCTTTGGGTCACTGACCCAGAAAAAGTATATGGATCAATAGTTCTGCCCTTACTAAAAACTTTCCTGGTCTGTATACTTGTTCTGGGTCAAAGACACAAAAAGATTAAAGCCAGAGGTTCAGAATAACTGCCAGGAACTTAGCATTTTCAGAAGAAAGTTTGCAGTGGCTGTGTTTGTATTTCTCACATAATCAATGATATAGTTATTTACTCAAGTGCATGACGTGGAGCTGTAAACCATTAAGGGACAAAGCTGGATTAAGGGGAATAGAAGTTAAGCAAACTTGTTGAACTGGATGTTTGAAGTAAAAGCCGACTGGGAAAATTCAAATTGCTATTCTCTAGTACTGTACAGGGTAGGACCCAATGGCGGTTTTTCTACATTATAGGAGAGTGTGATATAAAAGGTGGAATCCTTCCTTAAGCCCCTTTCACACGAGCGATCGGATCAGATTCGCCTGTCAGTTTTTTAGGCGGATCTGATCGAATCCTCCATGCAGCTCTATGGGGCAGCAGATGTCAGTGGAGACACCTCCGCTGACACCCGCTGTCATCCGTATCCGATCCTGTCCGTGAAATCTGGATGGATGGAAACCCTATTTTTCCATCCATTCAGGGATCGGATCGGATCGGATGAGAGCGGACAGGCGGTCCACTCTCATCCGATCCCCCATAGAGAGCAGCGGGAGCTGTGACACCTCCCTCTCCGCACTGCAAGCGGAGACGGAGCTGTCATCCGCCGGCTCAGCGGGGATCGGCGGATCGATCCCCGCTGAGCAGCACGGGTCCGCCTACGGAGGGGGACCGTGTGAAAGAGCCCTTAGGCGGATCTGATCGGATCCCCCATGCATCCCTATGGGGCAGCTGATGTCTGTCATGCATCCGATCCTGTCCGTGAAATTAGGACGGATGGAAACCCTAATTTCCATCCGTCCAGGGGATCAGATCGGATGGGATCGGATGAGAGCGGACAGGCGGTCCGCTCTCATCCGATTCCCCCATAGAGATGCATGGGGCTCTGATATCTCCCACTTCGCACACAGAGCGGGGAGGGAGATGTCACCTTCTCTGCTGAGTGGGGATCAGTGTATCGATCCCCCGCTGAGCAGCATGGAGGTGGACCGGAGGTACGGATGTGGACCGTGTGGACGAGCCCTTACTCAGGGATAGCAGGACTGTTGTCTCAGACATCATTGATCCAAGGTGAAGAATTGTTGAGTCTAATTTAGTCAATGAAACACTAAGGCCGGGTTCACATATGTGCGAATTGGATGCGGATTTACCTGCATCCAATTCAAATGACATGCGAGTGTGCCCGGTTCACAATAGAGCTGGTTCACACAGGTCCAGGGCGGCCGCTGTCCACATTCCATAAGGGTCCTGTGCGAATTCAGGCAAAAATTGGACCCAATTCGCATCTGTTCCGGTGAACAGGGATTCACCGGACCCCAGGCTGGGTGGGAACCACTGCTGCACATATGTGGACCCGTCCTAAGGGGTCTTTTTATTAAAAAAATTGCATTGCAATTTACTCAGTAAAAGCGCAGGTATCTCCATTCTTTGTGAATAATAACCACTTAAGGACCGCCCACCGCAGTTTTACTGCGGCAGGTTGGCCCTCCTGCGTGAAACGATGTAGCCCTAAGTCAGTCGTGCACCTGCTGCTAGGGGGGTCCCGCACGCTGCCGGCGGCGCGCTTCTGACCCCACTCGGCAACAGGGACACCGATGCACGGGGCAGGTGGCTCTGATTGCCACCTGGCATCCGCAATCGCTCCCCGCTGAAAGAGAAGGTCAGATGTTGTAAACACAGCTGGCCGTTCTTCTCCCTGGAATGATCACAGAGCGCCGGTGATCCTTCTATATAGGATCACAGGTTTTTGTGATCAGTTCAAAAGCCCAACCCCCATACAGTTAGAAACACTCTCCTAGGCTTACATTTAACCCCTTGATCACCCACTGTGTTAACCCCTTCCCTGCCAGCGTCATTATTACGGTAATAGTGCATATTTTCAGCACTGATTACTCTAGTAATGTCACTGGTCCCCCCAAAAGTGTAAAAATTGCAGTTAGGGGTCCAATGTGTCTGTTGCAATGTCACAGTCCCCCTAAAAATTGCAGATCGCCACCATTACCAGTAAAAAAAAACAAAAAAAACAATAAAAATGACATAAATCTTTCCCATAGTTAGTAGATGCGATAACTTTTGCGCAAACCAATCAAAATACACTTATTGCTATTTTTTACCAAAAATATGTAGCAGAAAACAAATTGGTCTAAAATGTTAAAGAAATTCGATTTTTTTTTTTGGGGTGGAATGTTATATAGCAGAATGTGAAAAAATTTTTTTTTCGAATTGTTGCAATTTTTTTGTTTATAGCGCAAAAAATAAAAACCGCAGAGGTAATCAAATACCACCAAAAGAAAGCTCTCTTTGTGGGGAAAAAAAACCCATCAATTTTATTTATGTACAGCTTCGTACGACCGCGTAATTGTCCATTAAAGTAACGCAGTGCGAATCGCAAAAAATGGCCTGGTCAGGAAGGGGGCAAATCCTTCCGGTCCAGAAGTGGTTAAGCTATTTCCTGGGCTAGTTGGATATTTCTCATTGGTTTAAAATGCAAAATACTGCATTTGGCCACTAGATGGTGTTAAGAGCTATAAAAATTTACAATTTTCTATTTTAAATCAATTCAAAATATTTTACTAGTACAGGAAACAGCCTAACGACATTCTTACAGAACAAAAGGTGCCTATGTTTAACTAGGTGAATGGTGAATTGCTACTGTATGTGAATGTCTTTATTAAACAAAAACAAAGTGACCCCTCATGGTATAGGGACTTGTTTCTACTAATCAGGGTAGTAATTGGTTATTGGCTTGCATTTATGTTAAAGAGGAACTTCACCTCCCCCCCTAACCTTGTCTTCTGGGGTGAGTGCAAACAGCATACCAAATCCAGCACTGCCCCCCGGTTTCCACTGAAAGCCGCCGCACATTGCGCCACCATCGTTATTGGTGTCATTGAGAGATGGCTGTCTCTTCCGGGTTCTAGCAGATAGCCCACTGATGATGCTCCATTGCGCATGCACAGTGCTTTCTACATAACCATGAGGCTTTTCCACTAGGAGGCTTTTCCACCGGGAGGCTTTTCTACCGGAAGGCTTTTCCACCGGGAGGCTTTTCCACCGGGAGGCTTTTCCACCGGAAGGCTTTTCCACCGGAAGGCTTTTCCACCGGGAGGCTTTTCCACCGGGAGGCTTTTCCACCGGAAGGCTTTTCCACCGGGAGGCTTTTCCACCGGAAGGCTTTTCCACCGGGAGGCTTTTCCACCGGGAGGCTTTTCCACCGGGTGGCTTTTCCACCGGGAGGCTTTTCCACCGGGTGGCTTTTCCACCGGGAGGCTTTTCCACCGGGTGGCTTTTCCACCGGGTGGCTTTTCCACCGGAAGGCTTTTCCACCGGGAGACTTTTCCACCGGGAGGCTTTACCACCATGAGGCTTTTCCACCAAGAGGCTTTTCCACCGGGAGGCTTTTCCACCAGGATGTTTTTCCACCAGGAGGCTTTTCCACCAGGAGGCTTTTCACAGAAGGAGATTCAATTCTTGAGAAAAGGCATAGATACACTCTGCTAGAAAATGTATTTCTCGACCCCGAAAAGAAAAATTGGGATTTCCTGAAGGGGGTTAATATTAATTGAACAAGTGAAGTTCCACTTTAAACTGGTTTGTGATTGATTACACTAATTGGTTGTCATGAATGTTTTTAGCATCTTTCAGACTTAAAACTGAAGATTCTAAAACTGACACTAAAGGACGTGCTCCTCCCATGCCCCCAGCTCCTCAGTCCACGAAGAATTCATTATTATACTAATTACTGGTAAACCTACAATTGCTTTTTAGACTTGCTTTTATGTTAAATTGCATTGTCTGTAAATGAATATACCAATGGTTTTCCAGGACGGTTTTAGTGTCTTTCAGGCTGAAAACTTAAAATTCTGGGAAATAACACATTTTCAGCTTGTAGGGCTTAGGACACTTAGGACTGTGCCTAACACAAAGCAAGGCAGTTTGCTCCATGTCCTAGGCTTTTTTTGTGCAGTGCTTATGACGCACTGTACCGACACCACACTGCTGTGCATTTGTAAAAAGAAAAAATGGAAGCCCTGTAATGGGCAATGCATTGCAACACACAGTAGTGTGCGACCACACCAGCTTACACTAAATTGTCAAAAGTATTGGGACGCCTGCCTTTACACGCTCATGAACTTTAATGGCATCCCAGTCTTATGCCTCGTACACACGCATCGATTATTGGCCGTGAATTTTCGGCCAACGTCCGATCGGTCGATTTTCGGCTTGTTAGTATGATGCTTCTGACAACCGACTCCGACTTTTCGGCCGAAAAAAATCTGGTGTGCAGACTATAAAATTTTTGTTGGCCGTCAACACAACGGCCGATTTTCCGTCAGTCAGTACAGATTTCGGCAGACAAAAATCTGATGAGCAAGACTGGGCATGCTCAGAGAAGAAAAAACACACAGAAAGTAAACCAGCACATGACATCACTTCTGAAGTCGATTTTTGTTGGCCGAGAACATTTGTGTGCAGTCTAGGCACATTCCAACCAACACAACAACTCTGGACAAAAGTCGGACGATCGGTCGGCCGATAATCGTTGCGTGTGTACGAGGCATTAGTCACTATTGAGTTGGCCCACCCTTTGCAGCTGCAATCCAAAATTTGAGAAGTGCTTTCACTTTTGGTGATAACTGTAAACATGACAAATAGACAGGGTGATTCCTCCTAACGGGCACAAACAACAATAAAAACCTGGCACCTCTCCACTCTACCCAATACTAAAAAATAAATGTTGCCTTTAGTTATACTTTATAAAAACTTGTGCCCACACGTCAGAGGCTAACTGCTGGATTAGTCTAGAGGAGGGTAAAGGCACTTTTAATTACCCACGCCTTCACTCCATCGGCAGATGGTGGACTGTCCCTTGGCATTCTAATGTCCACTGCAGGGCTATGTGTGCTACATCGGTGTTGTCAGGAACTTCTACTGCTGCAGCATGGAGGAGAAAATGCTGCAGCCTAGCAGTGCGGAGGGTTGGGTAAGTCAATATACTTTTCTATGCCCTTTAGACCTAAACAAGCACTTACCCCTTGCACAATGGGCACAGTTTAGCTTTAAGATCAGTTTAAATACCCTTTTCTGTAATTTGTGCTGCTGTATATGTTAGATTTAATACTGATGTATGCATCAGACCTAGAAAAAGAAAGAGCAGTGGAGGAAAGAGGGAGAGGATTTGGATCCAAACATGAGCGCTGAGAATATTGCTGATCGAACACTTGGAGCAATCAATCAGCTTTCAACTATTGCAATTTGCTACCACAGTTCCATTCCCTTCCTTTTTACAAGTAACTGAATAAATGAAATCAGTATGGAAATCAATTGGGAATGCCTTTGGTATGCATTCCAACTTCACGGGAGAATGGGAGACACCTTTTAGCAGTATGTAGACAAAGGAAAGGTTCCTCTTATCTGCCCAGTAATGCAGCCCATGAAGAATGAATTAGTACACAACTAATGACTGATTAAATTTAGAAGTGCTTTTGTCATCGCTACTTGTCCTCAAAGAGTGTAAGGGGGGCTTACAAATGGCTAGAATTGGGCACCAAGAAAAGTCCCTGCCCCGCTTCCTCTCCTGCTTGAACAGAGACCCTCCTGCTTCAACCCTCCGCCATCTTGTGTCCACTTCATGCCAGAGGCCTCCTCCTAACATGCCCGGCCTTTATATTCCCAAAAGAAGGCATGTCCACACAAAGATAGGGTTGTTGAACTTTACTGATAGAACTTTGAAGATAACATAAACAGTCCCATCACATCAACATACTACCCAGGGTCGCTTAACAGTCTATTGGAGATATGTCAATGCATCAAACAGCACTTTCGGTCCGCCATCTTCTCTTAAAAACTTTACCTTGGGTTACTAGTACTCCCTGGGGTGGGATGTCGGCAGTCACCTACATGGGTACACCTCTCCTGAGACCCTACAGGGTGATAGCCTCACTCCATGGAACCCTTGGCCTGGCCTAAAAGTCTTTTTTGCAACCTGCCCTATCACCCATCTCCATAAAGGTCAGGATGTCCACAGCCAGCTTTTCTGGGTGCAGGTTTACCTCTCAATGGCCTCCAGCCACGTCCAGGGTCTCCACTTGCTGGTTACATCTGCCTGATGGTGGGATCCCTAATGATTATAAAATATGGATGATCAAAGTAGAGGAGTGGACGTAATTCCCACTAGTCCAAGTCAAAGGTTCACTGACTCACTATAAATAAAAAGGTGCTGTCCCTGTAACCAAAGCTCTACACAACAACATAGACTAAAGCCACACACAGCACTATCTGATGTTAGTACAGTGTTCTTCCCTGCTGTTCTAGGGATTGCCCCCCGCCATAACACTCTGGTCAGCGCCCTTAGCCATTGGCTGAGAGCACTGATCGGGAGACAGACGACTGCTGATATTGCAGCATGCTCATCCAACAGAAGCTGGCTGAACTTCTGTTGGACTGGCTCCCATACAAACGCCACACCCCTCCTCCCCTCCCCCAAGGGAACCGCTCAAATAGACCTGGCTAGTCAATTAACTTGGCGAATAGCCCCAGTAAGGTCTAAATTACCCAACTAGCATCCATAAGATGCCTTAGTTAATGATGACCCCTAGAAAATTAAGTTAATACAGCTAGTATGGAAAGAATGAAATATATACTCAAATTTCTGGCTTAGCTTTGTATTCTTGCCTCTGATATATCTACCAGCTTCTTTCTGTGTGGTCTGAGAGTGGATGGAGACCTTAGAGATTGCCTAGATCACCATTACTAATCTAGAAGGGTTACTGTATAGCTATGGACTGCACGGGCTGACGGTTACATGCGGAGAACTGCTTATACATATGCCCCTATACCAGCTGCATTAACCCTGCACAGGGATCATTATCTTCATATTGTTAAATCTACATAAAAATATATAACTAGATAGCCATAATAGCTGTATTAAGGGGGGTCCAGGGGCTATTTACTGTTAAGGCATCTCATGACTGTTAGTTGAGCAATTTAGAGCTTACTGGGGCTATTCGTCAAGTTGTTGTGTGGGGTCTCTGGCTACCATGCACCAACTACAATAGGGCTCCGCCCAACGTGGTTTATATAAGGGCGCCGACTCACCCATGACATCCCTACAGGAGGGCTCGAACTAAAGGGGGCCTAGCACCTGATGACACTGCTTTCTGTAACCAGACACTGCTCTGAAACAAAGCCACCTAGTGTCAGATTTTTTTTTTTTTTATATTTCTTCAATTACTTTCTTGTTTCTAGCCTAGAAAGATTATGTCATACATTCCTAATAATAATATACAGGATTTATATAGCGCAGACAGTTTGCGCAGCGCTTTATAACATTAGGGCATACAGTACAGTTACAATACAATTCAATACTATATATTTGTGGATTCCTATACTCTCTGTCCAGCCACTACAGAGGCCCTGGTATACATCTGCCTAAGGGCCCACCTACCATCATGGTTTTCTGAGGTCCTGTAGTCCATCTTCCCCTCTTAGCTGCTGACTTTTAGCATAAAGACACTCACCTGCGCCTGGATCCAGCAATGTCCTCACCCGAGTCGATTCTGGGTACAGGCACCGGCAATTGAAGTAAGGGAAACAGGAAGTGAAGCCTTGTGGTTTCTTACTGCGCATGCGCGAGTCACGCTGCGCCTTGTGAAAGGTCCCATAGTCTTCTGGGGCCTATTATGTGTCCTAGAAGACTGCGGAGAAGGAGTGGGGGGGGGGGGGGGGTTCAGTTGAGTTTTCTGCAGCGATCTGAGCTTGAAGTGGGAGTGGGTAGCTGTAAAAAACATGTACCTGCTCCCCCCCCAAAAAGCGCAAAATGTGGCAGCAGAAGTGTGCAAACAAGGGGAGCTTCCACTTTAGTTGGAGCTCCACTTTAATGGCCAGATCACCAAGTAAAAAAAATTGAAACTGGCTGAATTCGTATCGCATGCGGTTAAAACTTGTGCAGAACCCTTTTTTTTTTGTCCGCACCAGAATTGGAACACATGGGTGTTCACACCCATGCAATCCGATTGCTGTTCAAATTGATAGTTCACACAGGGATCTGCGAACCATTCTTAGGGTGTCATTACCTTTGTATTGACACCTGCAGTAGTTCGCAGAGGAAAGTGTGAACTGTCAATTTGAACAGCAATCGGATCGCATGGGTGTGAACACCCATGCGTTCGATTCTGGTGCGGACAGATTCTGGAGCTGGTGATTCAGGTGCGATGCGGGAACCTGCACTGGATTGGCAGGTTTCCCGCATCGCACCAGTATGAACCGGTCCTTAATACTGTTTTAAGGGTCTAATCACACCAGAAATGTAATTTTGCATGCACGTTGACATGCATTTGCAATAAGTTTACATTTCCTTTGAGGTCACTTTGTACTTCGTTCAGCTTTTATGTGTGCTGCGCAGCGTTTCCATGCATTTAAATGCAGTTTTGCATATTTGTGGTGCTAAAAAATGCAGCTTGCTGTATTTTTTCTCTGCACTTTACTGTAATGGTGTGAAATATGGCCATAGGATGACTAGAATTGTGGACTGTCTTTGCATATGCAGAGAATGGGCCCTTAGGGTTCATTCACACGGGAGCATAAACCTGTAAAGAAGTGTTTGTTTATGTGCCCAGAAAAGGCCTGTAAAAATCAGTCTAACAGGCACACAGGTTGTACGGAACTTTAACCACTTGCCGACCAGCCGTCGTAGTTTTACCACGGCATTTCGGCTCTGTCCCGCAAAAGGACATACCTGTACATCGCTTTGCGGGACTGCTAATGGGGGCGCTAGTGGGGGCGCCAGAGGTGCGGGCACGCTGATTGGCTCCCCCTGTGGCAAATCAGCAGGTCCATTGGCTGCGATGTCCGCCGGGAACCCGCGATTGCTCCCCGTGAAGACAGAACAGCTGTTCTATCAGTAATGAATAGAGGGATCCTGTGTTCCTCTTATTTAGGGTCTCTGTGTTCATGCAGCAAGCCCATCCCCCAAACAGTTAGAAAGCACCCCCTAGGGACACATTTAACACTTTGATCACCGCTGGTGTTAACCCCTTCCCTGCCAGTGTCATTAGTACAGTAACAGTGTATATTTTTAGCACTGATTACTGTAGTAATGTCACTGGTCCCCCAAAAAGTGTCAAAAATGTCAGTTAGGGGTCCAATCTGTCCGCCGCAATGTCGCAGTCCTGCCAAAAATTGCTGGTCGCCGCCATTACTAGTAAAAATAAATAAAAAAAAAAAAATTTCCCCTAGTTTGTAAACGTGATAACTTTTGCGCAAACCAATCAATATACGCTTATTGGGATTTTTTTTTTTACCAAAAATATGTAGCAGAATACAAATTGGCCTAAAATTATGAAAACAATTGATTTTTACATTTTTTTTTAATTGGGAATATTTTATAGCAGAAAGTAAAAAATTGTTTTCTTTTCGGAATTGTCACTCATATTTTGTTTATGATCAAATACCACCAAGAGAAATCTCTATTTGTGGGAAAAAAAGGACTTCAATTTTATGTGGGTACATCGTCGCACGACCGCGTAATTGTCAGTTAAAGTAACGCAGTGCCCTATTGCAAAAAATGGCTTGGTCATTAAGGGATTAAAACCTTCCGACCCGGAAATGGTTAAGCACATCTGAGCGTGTCCTAGCTGCGATCACACAGCCGCTGTGTCTGTCAGACGTGTTCATTTTTAAAGCCCCGTACACACGTACTGATCGTCGGCCGAACGATCGGCCGTCTTTTGTCCGGTGCTGTCCTGTCGGTTGAAAACTGCAAAAGACTGCACACGAATTTTGTCGGCCAACAACAGCCGACTGCAGAAGTGATGTCATGTGATGGTTAACTTTCCTTGTCTTTTTTCTTTTCTGAGCATGCCCAGTCTTGCTCATCTGCTGTCTGTCGGCCGAAATCTGTACTGACTGGCGAACAATCGGCCGTTCTGGTGACGGACAACAAAAATTTTAAAGTCTGCACGACAGATTCTGTTCGGCCGAAAATGCGCTGTCGGCTGTCTGAAGCATCATACTAACAAGCCTACAATCGGCCGATCGGTCGTTGGCCGAATATTTACGGCCGACAATCGGTACGTGTGTACGGGGCTTTACAGTGTGGCTGATTGCTACTCTGAGCGCATAACACCTCTTCATGTCCGGGTCTATATGCTAATGTGAATGAGGCCTTGGGGCCTTTAAATCAAACCACAAAGAGGGACAAGGAAAAGTCAAGAGGGCTGTCAGTTCAACGGATTTCCACCAATTGTTCCTTTTAATTGTTTTGTCTCTTAAAACAGAAAGAGAAACAAAACTGTGAGTAATTCAACTTCTAGCCATAGAAATCTGTCAAAGTTCCAAAACTGCCCAATGTAAAGTGCTGGGGGAGCAAATGGAAAAAATAGAAAGCTTTTCTGAGTTCACACAGATATACGATGCGGGATTCAGTGCGATTCCTGTGCGGGATTCAGTGCGATTCCTGTGCGGGTTCCCCCATCGCATGTCACTCGCAGGCAGTTCACACTGCCCTATGCGAACTGCTGTGGGTGTGAGTAGAAAGTTAATAACATCCCCCAGATCGGTTTGCGGATCACAGTGCGAACTGTGAAATGGTACAGGAATCGGATCTATGGTCTGGAATACATATCACGCCCTTGAGGTCTTTGGACCTCAAGTTGCATGAAAGTCGGACCAAAGTAGTGCATGGGTGTTCACACACCCATGTGATCCGATTCCAGTCCTGTACCATTTTGGTCCAAATACGATGCAAATTCAGCCATACAAACTATATGGCTGATTTCGCATCACACAGACATCACATGTGTTCTGCACAGCAATGCAGCGTGAATCAAATGCGATGTCTGTGTCCACATCAGTGTGAACCCAGCCTTGGGCCCCTTTCACACTTGTGCGACTTTGGACCCCAAAGTCGCATGACAGGTTGCACCCCATGCTTCACTATGATAACTGTTCATATCTGTGCGACTTCAAAAAAGTTCCTGAACTACGTTTGACCAACTTTCATGCGACTTGAAGCCCACGCCATTTTTTTCATTTACTTTTCAATGCCGGCATTCTTTTTTTTTTTTTTTTTACATTCAGCTGTCAGTTGGGGAAACCCGCTGACAGCTGATGAGTCACCAGTTGTTAAGGCCTGGTTCGCACCTCTGCATTTTTTAGTGCGTTTTCAGTTTTTCAGAAACACAATACAGTGCATTTAACATGGTTTCTTATGGGTCACATTCACATCTGTGCATTTTATGGAAAGGGTTAGGGACTTTTTTCTGTTTTTTGGATCCATAGATTCAATGAATCAAAAACGTGTATTGAAAAATGCAAAATGCACCTGGCATATGCAAACTGCAACCTGCATAGGTGTGAACCAGGCCTTAAGACAAGGCGGTCCTTAACAGCCAGCTATTCTTCACACAGAATTCAAATCGGTCGATCAATATTCGACCGATGCAAATTTAAATCATTCTGAAAATTTGGAATTCATTAGAAAAATAAAGAAATCTAATGAAACAAAACAAATGTTTCCATTCTGCACATGTCTAACCACTTTGTAGAGCACAAACAAAACACATTGGTAAAAGCCAAAGTTGTAACAAAGTCACACTTATCCAAAGTCACATCAAAATCACATCAAAGTTGCATCAAAGTAGCAACAAGTCGCAGGGTAAAGTTGCATTGGAAATCACACAATTTTTAACCACTTGCCGACTGCCGCACGACTATTTACTGCGGCAGTCAGCCCCCTACAGGCAAAGTGACGTAGGGGTACGTCGCTCGCCCACGAGTCTGTAGGGGGCAAACACGTGGTGCCGGCAGCGCGCTCCCGTACCCGCTCGTTCCCTGCCTAGCCAGCGCGTGTGACCTGCGTCTCCGATGTCCACCAGCCACTCGCGATCTCCAGCCACTCGCGAGGGAGAAAGACAGACGGCTGATGCAAACACAGCCGTCTGTCATTCTCCCTGAAGTAATGACAGAGGCTATGCGATCCTGCTATGTAGGATCGCCGGTCTCTGTGATTACTTCACTAACCACGCCCCCTAACAGTTAGAATCATGCCCCTAGGGACAAACTTAACCCCTTGATCACCAATAAAGTTAACCCCTTCCCTGCCAGTGTAATTTTTACAGTAACAGTGCATATTTATAGCACTGATTACTGTAGTAATGTCACTGGTACCCCCAAAAGTGTCAAAAATGTCAGTCAGGGGTCCAATCTGTCCGCCACAATGTCGTCGTCCCGCAAAAAAAAAAAAAAAAAACGCAGATCGCCGCCATTACTAGTTAAAAAAAAAAAAAAAACAATAAAAATGACATAAATCTTTCCCGTAGTTAGTAAACGCAATAACATTTGCGCAAACCAATCAAAATGCGCTTATTGAGATTTTTTTTTTTTTTACCAAAAATATGTAGCAGAAAACAAATTGGCCTAAAATGGTAAAAAAATTTGATTTTGACATTTTTTAAAAAAAAAATGTCAGATAAAATAAATGTGAAAAATATTATTTTTTTCAAAATTGTCGCTCTTTTTTTGTTTATAGCGCAAAAAAAAAAAAAATTGCACAGATGATCAAATACCACCAAAAGAAAGCTCTGTTTGTTGGAAAAGAAGGAGGTCAATTTCATTTGGGTACAGCGTCGCACGACCGCGCAATTATCCGTTAAATTCAAGAGGTGCTAAATCGCAAAATAAGGCCTGGTCTTTGAGCAGCCAAATCCTCCGGGGCTTAAGTGGTTAAGTCTCACAAGTGTGAATAAACTCCCAACAACTATGCAGTGCAATGGCCTGTCTGACTGGATATAAATTGATTGGATAGATTAAATACGTCCTCCTATTACAAGGTTTTGGTAGATCTAAAGGTGATTGTACGATCAGACTGGCACATTTATGGGGAGCGTTTAGGTCTTATACTTGCAAATAGGGCTGTTAGCGATTAGATGTGGGAAAAAAAAGCAATGGGAGCCTTACAGCTCCTGCAACTGATTGTGACTGCTTACATGGAATTGCGATTACCTGAGAAGGATTAGCCCTGGACACAGACTGAACTCCCCCCCCACTAATGGCCCTATTCGCAAGTGTGAATGTGCCCTAAAGCCAAATGATTCTTCCACAAACAAAAACATTTAAATTGGGCCCCAGGAGCTTTTAGCATAGCACATTATAGCAGACTTGCCTGGTTAGTGATCCCCTTTAGTGTTGTCAGCATTCCTGTTGGTCATGGGTACTGCCATCTTCTCCTGGTCTTTTGACTCTTCAGCCCCTTGGTTGGCTGGGCTGCAATGACATCACTCCCAGGAGTCACATCATCATGGCAAAGAGCTGTGCCGTAAATGTACGCTGATTTGCACATGCGTGCCAATGTACACAGGCAGAGAGGATTATGATCAATAGGGTTTCTTCTGTCATAAGAATCCTACCAATCAGGGGTGTTTTTAGGTTTAATGCCACTTTAAACACCAGGATAAGGCTGGTTTCTCACGGGTGATCTGATAAGGACAGTTTTTCAGGCGGACCTGAGGGCACCATCCATTGTTCTCTATGGAGCGGCTGCTGTCAGCAGACATGTCACCCACTGGCATCTGATCTGATCCTGTCTGCCAAAAACAGGCGGATGGGGGATCCATTCCTCGTTCATCTGGCAGATCAGATGACAGTTTCCATCCGACCGCTCCATAGAGAACAGCAGGGCTGTGTCTGTGTCCGCTCTGCACGTGCGGGACCTGTCATCCGCCTACTCAGCAGGGATCAATTCAGCAGAGAGATTCCCTGGATGCGCTTTCTGGAGTCGACCCTGAGTGAAAGGAGCCTAACGCTGACCCTACACTATACAAAAAATCTGCCGAAACTCGGTCATGTGGACATTTTGTTCGTTTTTCGGCCAGTTTATGGGCACAAATCGGTAATTGGTTGTGACGTTTTAACCCCAAAAAAAGAAGGAAAGTTTGGAAATTTTCTGCCAAATGAATGATAAATTGAAAGAATAATGTGTTTCTCGTCCAAACTGTTGGCACTAGGTATATGTAAAAAAAAAACTAAAAATGGATTCATTTATGTCCATAAATTGAACGATTTATCGGTCATTACATGATGGTACTATTGTTTGATCTCACAGCCGAGTGTTCGTTTTTCTAAAATTAGTTTGGACGATTTTTCGTATAGTGTATGGCCAGGCTTCTTCTACTTCTTGTTGAAAAAAACAGGAGAGACAGGAGACTCAAAAAATGCATCACGGTTGCATTTTCGGTGTGTTTTCTATAGAATTTAATGGGAGATGTGTTTTTTGGTAAGCTTCAAAAATTCACACCAAAGATGCAGCATGCAGGACTTTTAAAAACGCACCGCACTCACAGCGTATCGTGTGAAGAGTTCCATAGGTTTTATTAGGAATACATTTTTCATGAATTTTTCTTTCGCTTTCGTTTACCCCAAAAACACTTTAAAAAAAGATCAGCCTTAAATATACTTATGCTAAAAAATCTAACAGTTATTTTCAACTGAGTCCAATGAGATTGGAAAATGACAGTCACACGGCTGAAAAAAAAAAAAAACGTTGTTCTGTGCCTTCGTGAATTGAATCTTTGTATTCAAAGTTTATCTGTAAAGGTGCATAGGTCCATTCAGTACGCTGTGTGTCATCTGTGACTGATTTCCATATGAAAACCTCCTACTGCGAGGTGGAAATGCTGGTTACTCTGATTTCAGAAAGTTTGTGACTAATTATAGAAGGAATGAAATCAGCTGTGAAACTGCCTATCCCTAACAGGGAGGAGTCCAGGTGGCCTGCAGAGGCGAAGGTGTCACTGCAATGCTGAACACTTCCTTGTTGTCACTGCAGCCAGCAGGCTCTTTGCATAGGATTTCCTCCACTGAGTACCATTCTTCCATGTCCGCTGGGAGGACAGCAATCTGTCCCTATGCTGCTGACACTGTGCCTGGGATTCCTTCCCTTCTGTTTGATCTCCTCCGTCAGGGCTGGTGAGTGTTACTCTTGTGTAACTTTTTCAACTTTTGCTGAGATTGGCTTATGTCTTCATATAGATCTGCTAAGAAATGTAAAAAAACATTGGGTCATCATAGTCCTGCCTGGACTGTCCTTGTCTGAATAGCTGGCAATCATTATATCAGTGGGTAGCAGCAGGCAGCCAAGATCCGTCATCCTTAGGGATATAGTTCATGTTGATTTTTCTCCGCTGATCTCTATTCTAGTAGTAAAGTCAAGGGTTGCCACCTCATCCCTTTAAACCAGGATACACATTAATTACACAGGGTCTGTGGCTGATTAAGGTGGTAATTAAACTTGGTGCCTTATGTGCATTATTTCAGCCTCAGAACCTGTTTAAATAATGTGTCCTGGATTAAAGTGATGAGGTGGCAACCCTAGTAAAGTCTGTTGCTATGTATACAAAAGAGTTTGTAAGAGGAGATTGATACACCGTTCATGGCAAAAAGGCTGTTCACCTATCAAAGCGTGTGCTAACCCCTTGCTACCCACGTACCACATGTGTGGCAACAGAGAATGTAGGTTTTAATGGCTACACATTTGCATTCCCGGGCTGCAGAGCTTTCTGTGCCGAGAGGACGCTCCCTGCCCAGTGACCGAGCGGTCAAAGACAACTCTCGCTCTCCACTGATGATTGGAAGCTGGGAGGACTGGCTACTGATCACTGTGACAGCCAATCATAGTAATCAAGTGACCGGTTGGTCTTTCCATAAGACCCCATTAAAGGGATCTTGGGGAAGAGGTAATAATGTATACCTGTATTCAGAATGAATACCCTGTGTTTGGGAAGTAAACTAAAAATAGGTGTGTGTGTGTTTTTTTTTCTACCTAATGTAGGTATTCAGAGTGAGCACAGGATAACCCTAGATGGGGGTTTACACATTTTGGAAATCGTCTGGTGCAGCAGGAACCAAAAATATTTCAGTACGTGTGTACTGCTGTCTGCTCAACCAAAGTCAGTCTAATGACCAGCTTCTGTTGAACAGCCGTGCTGGAAAACCAGCATTTGATCAGCTCTTGCAGCCAATGGCTGCAGCCCTTGATCTGTATATTCTGATGGGGATGGGAGAACAGCAGGGGAGACCGTTTCATCAACATTGTTTGTGTGGACGAGGGAATCTGAGAGTCTTTTTTCCATACAAAAACTCTGTGTATACCCTTCTTTATTTACTGCTCTTCACTTTGCTAAAGCTGGCCATACACTATTAGATTTGTTTTTTATTTTTGTTCAGTCTGTGGGATGAATGAAAAAATCTAACAGATTCCTCCATCCAGGCTATACAGAATTCCCCTGCTGGGCTATTGCATTTTGACAGCTGCGGTAACAGCTGTCAGAATATCCAAACAGTGGCTGCATCTGATTTGACAATTTTCTGCCCTGCTACTTTGATTTTTCAGATGAGGGATGCCCAACAGAAGGGGGCTGACGTTCACACTGGGGTGATCTGACTTCCCGGGGCGACCTCACAGGTCGCGGCGCGCTGCTCGCACCGTAACCTCGGAGCGGCCGGCACGGACTTCATAAAATTGAAGTCAATGCAGGTCATTCCAGGTTGCCCCAAAGAAGCTCCGGACCCTTTTTCTAAGTCGGACCGACTTGTGTCGCTCCTATTAGAACGGGTTCACAGCTTCTCTATGCCAGGCGACCTGTCAGGCGACCAGGTCGCCTGACAGGTCGCCCCAGTGTGAACGGGGTCGAAGAGTAACTTGGTCTGAGAGTGTTTTGCAAGACAAACACATTTTTGTAATATACATTTTTGCTAAACAAGCGATGTCGTGATATACAAGTAAGATAGTATAGAGAGTAACGGCGCCTCGCTTTAACTGGAATCAATGTATATAGTGAAGCTGCCTACAATTTAAGTGCAATAGATTTAAAAAAATAGAGGAAAATGTTGAGGCGCTAACACATGAGTATAACCAAACGTAAATATTGATCACAATAAATAGCAAAGCTCAATACAGGACGTAGTATTAACATATCACCAAAATGTGACGTGTATCAGTGCCAAACAAACCAAATAAGAAAATTAAAAATATAATCGCAACCTGGATCAATTCTTACCAGTGCATAAAAAAATGTGGAAAAATATGATGACATAGATGGTAAAGAACTTATGTAATATATACTCCCAGGCTGAATAATACTGGTGCCATAGGTGAGTGTACCAATTTGTACAGTAAAGAATTATATATTGGTGATGGGGTGCTACATGCAATAAACCGTGTCAAGCAGTCTCCAGGACAATATAAAACTAAAATGTGGATTAAATATATGTGAATGGGTGCTGAACACAGATATATAAATAGGACGGTGACAACAATCAAATTTAATTAGTAAAAAAAGTCCATATAAAAGATAACATTAACAGTAACATGAACAGTAATTCACAAAGTCCATGAAAAAGTGAAAAATTCCAAGTGCAGTGGTGATAAATCTTCTGCTTTTACTCTGCATTTCTTTTCTCTGTGAGATATAGATGTGACGTAAAAATGGCTGATCCTTCACCCAGTGAGCTGAGGTCACTTACCAGAAGCACTAAGGCCTCTGGGGACCTATAGTGCAGGTAGAACTTTGTATCTTGCAGCGACACTCTACTCCCAGGTGAAGATTCAGGAGTATCTTTAAACCTGTATTCTCCTATGTGGATGGCTCAAAAAATACATGGAGAGGTACTCCTGGAGCAGTCATTTTAATTAAACAGTAAAATGATGACGCTTTAACGGCGAAATGCATTCAGGGACCAGTACGTCACATCCGTTCATTACTATCGGGCTGCGGGACTCCGAAGTGTTGAACGCAGTACATACACTGCTTAGCGGCTCCCATTGATCTTGATCCATTGCCTGCTGCAAAGTGTCTAAGGCTGGCCATACACTATACAATTTTCTTGTTCAACTTTCCTTTAGATTTACCAAAACCATGTAATATAGTGTCAAACCTAAACACTTTCAATTTGTATGCAGTCAGGCAGGCCCTTGCACTACATAGTTTAAGGTAAATCTAAAGGAAATTGAATAAGAAAATTGTATAGTGTATGGCCAGCCTTAGAGACACTTTTAAATGTGAGTTTCTTTCTGTTTTTTTTTCAATTTACTGTTTAATATAAATTACTGCACCATGAGTACCTCTCCATGTATTTTTTGTGCCATCTGGGATCTGAGCCACCCACATAGGAGAATACAGGTTGAAAGATACCCCTGAATCTTCACCTGGGAGGAGAGTGCCGCTGCAAGATACAAAGTTCTACCTGCACCTATAGGTCCTCAGAGGCCTTAGTGCTTCTGGTAAGTGACCTCAGGTCACTGAGTGAACGATCAGCCATTTTTACGTCACATCTATATCTCACAGAATAAAATCACAAGATTTGTCACCACTCCACTTGGAATTTTTCACTTATTCATGGACTTTGTTGTGAATTAATCAATTACTTCACTTAGAATTGTTTACTTTTATATGGACTTTTTTTTACTAATTAATTTGATTGTTGTCACCGTCCTATTTATATATCTGTGTTCAGCACCCATTCACAAATATTTAATCCACATTTTAGTTTTATATTGTCCTGGAGACTGCTTGACACGGTTTATTGCATGTAGCACCCCATCACCAATATATGATTCTTTACTGTACAAATTGGTACACTCACCTACGGCACCAGTATTATTGAACCTGGGAGTATATATTACACACGTTCTTTACCATCTGTGATATACAAGTAGCATCACGTCACAACTGAGTATAAAGAGAAGAGAGGTGCCTCGAAGTGTAGCAATATGGTTACATTTAATTTAATTAAGGTATAACATTTAGCAACGCACATAGTTAATTAATAAAACAGGCACATCTAAGTATGCAGGCATCTGGGGTAAAGCTGTCCACATAGACCATCCTCCGGAGCGCCATTGACCTCATCCGTTCCACGTTTCACTCCAAGAGCGTTTTAAGCCTTGCTTTCAGGTCACTCTAACGCAGGCTAGTCTTCCAGTTCAAGATTGCAGAATGACAGTGGTGGGAGCCGGCGGTGCGGAGCTGTTGTACCTTCATTAAATATTGCTACACTTGGAGGCACCTCTCTTCTCTTTTACACTCTGTAGCTCCTTCTGGGTTTTGTTTCTGATCCCCCTTGTGGAGGCTGCCATTTGTGGATGGACATTTTATGGTTACACAACCTATAACATTGCTATAATCTTTTTATATGGACTATAAACTGAAGGACATATGAATAAATGGTTGTGGAACGAATCATCTAAGTTTTCATTATTTCACATGGGGAAGTTTCCTTTTGATAAACGAGTGCTTTGGATTCCAAGCATGTTTCCAGAACGAATTATGCTCGCAATCCAAGGTTTTACTGTAATAATTTTCACTTCTTTCAGAAAGTCAGTTCTCACTCTGACCTCCCTACTAACACTATTATTTATATACAGTTTACATCTTTGTTGGGAACACATCCTTAGTCCCTATGTTAGTAGCCATTTAAGGTGACCAATCATTTTTGGGGGCATACTTTTATCCAGGGGTGTTGCTAAAATTGTAAACCTCAGGAGTATAGAATGTACAATTTTAGCTTATAAAGTGCAGTAGTCAGGTGTTTGTTACATACGCATAGCGTATAAAAAGCCAGGATCAGGAGTATATAATGTAGAGCAAAGCATATAGAGTGCAGTGGTCAAGAACATGTTACATATTGCCTTTTCATTGATAAGTGGCAGGAAATCATGCCTCGCTTCATTGATGAGCAGTGGGAATATAAGATGCCCACTTCCAACAGTGGTCATGGGAAGGAAAAGAGTCTTCCATCCAATGATGCTCTATAGGAGGAAAAGAATGCCCCTTTCCATTGCTGGTCAGTGGGAGGAAAGGATATTTTCTTACATTGGTGGTAAGTGAGAATTTGCCTTACTTTTTACCTTACATTGGTGGCTTTCGGGAGGAAAAGATTCCTCCTTCTATTGGTGGTCAGTGGAAGGAAAAGATGTCCCCTCTTCATAGATGGTTGGTGGGAGGAAAATATGCCTTTTTCAATTGGTGGTAATTGGAAGGTGAAGATTCCTTCTTCCATTGGTGGTCAGTGGGAGAAAATGATACCCCTTTACATTAGTGGTAACTGGAAAGAAAATATGCCCCCTTTCCAATGGTGGTCAGTGGGAGGAAAAGCTATTCCCTTTCATAAGTAATAGGTGATTGGAAACAAATTTCACTTCAATTGGTGGTCAGTGGGAGGAAAGGATACCCCCTTCCATTGGACCACAGTTGTTCCCTACTCCAAAAGCACTCCTGGGATATGTGATGTGTAATCCCAGGAGGCTGAGGCAGCAGGAATATGTGACCTGGAATCCCAGGAGGTGGAGACAGCAGGGACACATCATTTACTTAAGCAAGAATGGGCCAGACCTAAAATGTAACAAAAAAAAAAAATGAAAATCTAGCTAGGTGCTTGGCTAAGAATGGGGGTGAGAGAAATACTGACTGCATATGTTCTACATAGCTGCTGCCCTGTGATGCTGAACTGGTTAGCAGCTATATCAGCCAGAGGAGGGAGCTGCTGAGCATGAAAGTTCAATAGACTAAGTCAGGCAGCAATGTACTATGGGAACTGTAGTCCTGAGAAGTGACTCTACTGTGTGATCAGGAGCTTTAGAACTTCATTCCCCAGAGAGACTGCTGGGCGGAGGGGGGAGAGCATTTTCCCAGGCTGTAGGGCACACAGCTTCTTCTTCCCATGAGGGAGACCGGAGAAAGCTAATTGCTGCCCAGTGGGCACCACCGCTGCTAGATATCAGCAGCCTGTGAGGGATCTGGAATGCTGAGTTTGGGGGTGCCAACAGTCAGTAACCTAGGTGTAAAGCAGAGAGTGGACCAATCTGTGTGTGCCCAGATGGTGAGCTGCTGCTTTGGGGATTTTTATCTGCTGCTAGAGAGACTGAGCCCTTTAGGAACTGACAATACAGCCACCTAGTAGCCTTATCGCTGCCTGCAGGCTTGACTGGGACTAATCTCATGTGCACCAATGGTACAACTGGGTCCCAGCGCTAGCCAGCTGAAGACTACAGACTGTTCTGTTTCAGCTGCTGTACAAGAGACCTTTGCCTATTGCTTATGCTAAGAGGTACCTCTCAGGGGACATTGCACCTTACCCTATCCATTCTTGTAGAGTACACTCTAGATTAGTTATAGTAGTATTCACATTGCAGTTAATGCTTATATGCACTGTTTATTACTGACTTTTCTGATTTGTGTATCAATTCCAGTTTAGTGGTACAGAACTCTATATTCTTCTTCTTTTTTTTTATATATAAATTCTTTATTTATGGAAACAAGGAGGCATACAGTAGAACAATTGTAATACATATGTGAAACAGTACCCAACAGTTAGATATACATAAAATGTAAGGCGCGGGGGGGGGGGGGGGGAGTACAACCTTGTCTTATAGAAACATCAATTAACCGAAAATGTGAGTACTCATCCAAATGGAATGATAAGCATAGTAAATCATGAAGGGAATATGGTTACTCCGCTAGGTCCACCGTGGTAATAAACAAAATAAGTGGTAAAATAATGATAGAATAGTAAGACAGCTCTGGGGCATTCTCCACCCCCACCAGCTTCTATCATATGGCCGGCATACGGGAACACAGAGGAAATACCCAGATAGCGAGTAACCACAGTAGCGTCTAAAGAAGAACTGTACGTATGCCCTTGGGGAAGGGGGAACAGGTTTCGTGGCCATGAGACGGGCTTTTTTGAAAAAAAAAATGCTGGAAGGAAGGTGTAGCCCAAGAAGAATAGGAGAGAAGAAGTGAGTGAAAGAGAAAAGAAGAACAAAACAAAAAGAAAAGAGGGGTGGGGGCGGATGGCCGAAACCCCAAGGTCCAGACCACCTTAAGCAATTAAAGCGGAGTTCCGGGCACAAAAAAGATTTTTTTTTTTTGTGCCCCTCCGCTAGGTATGCCTCACCTGAAAAGGAATTGGATAGTTATTTTTTTTTTTTTTGTTTACTCACCTTTTTATTGAAGATCGTAAATACTCACCTATGACAGCTTCCTCCTCCAGCGCCGAGGCTCACCCCGTCACTTCCTGCCTCGCGATGATTCCTGGGAGCTAAACGTCATAGCTCCCAGGAATCAATGCGCCGCACCGGCCCCGCTCGTCATTTCCGGGCGACGCCGCATTCCCCTGCTAAACAGCTTCTGGGCATGCCCAGAAGCTGTTTAGGAATGCGGCGCCGCACCGGAAGTGACGAGAGGGGCCGGTGCAGTGCATTCTGGGACACGAAGACGCGGAAGAAGACAGAGAAGAGGACCGCGCCGGCTTCAGCTGCCCACAACCGAGATGGAAACGCTGTGGAAGAAAATTTCTAAGTAAGTATTTCTTCTTACAGGTAAGTGCGAACCGGGACAGATCAGAGGCTAGCCATTGTGGAATGTGCTAGCCCTGACTGTCCCGGGGGTATGTTCAGAAAAAAATCGTTTCTCTGCCCGGAACTCCGCTTTAAGTCCTTGTACTCTGCAGAAAACGTGAACTCATGCCAATAATACCAGCGCTTGAGGAATCTGTCTCTGGAACCCTTCTCGGCGGCCACAAGGTCCTCCATCTCATTAAGATATGCTACTTTACATAGCCAGAACTCTATTCAAAGTTACTTTGGTATGGTGATTATACTGTCTAGTAGACTGTGTATAAACCTACCTTCTGTATGCTCAAACCACCATTTACTCTAACCCATACCAATACATTGAGTTTTTTTTTACCACTAAACGGTCTTGTGCCTATTTCCTTGTACTGACTCAGTTAAGGTATCCATTTTGGTGGTCATACATTCTGGAAGGAATTTTCCTTCAACCAGGTGTGTCAGAGAAGCTGAGGTGGTTCTTGGTGCTGAGGCGTTAAACAGAGAGCCCAAATTACCATGTGGCTCCATCGGGGGTACCGTTACAAAAAGCCAAAAAGGGGAGGTGGTGAAAGTCCGCTTTTAAGTTTGAACTCAAAAAAAATGTTTGAAAAAAATGTTTTTTCCTAATTTTGGAGTGGGATTTAGTCATTGCCCATCATGTGCATATAGAGGAGACATTCTTTTTCCACAACAGTCTTTGGTGGAAGTTCCATTTTAAGGAATGTGTTGATGTTATTTGGCCTACATTTGTGTTGCTCTTGGGCATTGTTGCACATTGTTATTTGAGATCATGCATGCCTCAAGAACATGTTCACTTTGTGGAGATGGGAGCCTATTGAATGAAGGATGTGGAACTAAAGCCATCCATACATCGATCAAAATTTTGTCCGGTTTAGCAGGGACCAGTCGAAATTTGAATCCATGCATGGGGAAGATGGTTATACACATGTTATACATATGTTGCTCTATCTGGGTTTTTCCCGAAACAATCAGTGCCGCTGCCTATAGCCAGCAACACTGATCAGTGTATTCTAACAGTGAGGAAAGCTCCCTAATACAATATCAGTGAATAGGTAGCACTAATCCCAGCACTCGTGTGAAATTCGAAGATCATAAAAAGTACATTGTACCATCAGCTGCTACTATAAACAATACCAATCATTTAAAATCCTATGCCTTAATTCACATTTGATCCAGTGCAGCATTAGCAGTGCTCCTCCAGTGTATTATACACCACGTGTTTATAAACCGTTCAAGGTATTTTGCTCCTTATGGATGTTAGTGTTCCAGGGCTAGTTAACACAACCTAGATCCCCCATAAGGATGATTAGCAGAAATTAAATCCTTAACTGCCGTCACTACACCTCGTGAGATCAACTCCCCTAAGGTAATGAACTCACCAGATCTCCAAATACAATGAGCCTTGTATCTATGATCTCTTTGATTTGCATGTTGTCTCACCAAGTGCGAAATGCTCCTCCAATCAAAGTTTCTTTTAAACCATGAAAAAAGTTACATAGCGTAATCCTGTTATAAAGTTTATTCCCAATACACACCCCCTTTAAAATGCACTTGCACAAAAAGTAAAAAACCTAATATTATTCATCACAACTGGTACTGCCTGCGTGTACACTCACACCGCTCCCTAGTATTCACTGATCGCAGGGATTCCCGGGTAGAGTTGCAAGCTGTCAACAGTGTAGAAAGCCACGTGGTCTCGCCCTGTGGTCACGCCCTAACGTGTTTCGTCTTCATCTTTGTCTTCATCAGAGGGTGTGGCCACGCTACACGGCTTGTTCTATTTATATGACAGAACATCTGGGGAAATCTCCCTGCTGTATGAATACACTCCCAACAGCGGGTAGGATTCCTCTATCCACATTGTGCCTGGATGGGGGAATGGAATCCCCTTCTTTCTTCTTTTTCTCTCAACCTGCTGGTTGATCGACAAAAATAAATAAATAAAAATATCAATGTATGGGCTGCCTTAGAGTAGTAAAGTTTTCTCCTGCTCATTTTTAAAGTGTGCACTAAGCCCTGGCCAGATGATGAAGCTGAGCTGTTCTAATCCTAACACATGCAAAGTGCTGCTGATTACTGGGGTGGTGGGTCGTTTCCCTAAGAAGCAAGAAGGAGTGCAAAAACACAGAAACCTGCATGACAACTGTGATGAATTGTTTTCTGTGTTTTGCCATTCACAAGTTTATAATCATTTTTTTTTTTTTTTTTTTTAAACCCACAAATTATATGTTCACTATACTGCGAACCTTCTAGTAGTTTACTAAAAGAGCCAACAAATAGACACTCAGCAACTGCTTGTAAGCCTAAAATTGCAGTTAGAATAGAATAGAAGACTGCATACAATGTCAGCCATCATAATTCTTTGCAGGTGATTTCCTTGCTTGCATACCAGAAAAGGGAGTGACGCAGACAGATGTCAGACCTGAGCAGTATTCATCCCTGATAATAAAATATAGCACTGTATGGATTAATCATTTACTAACAGTCCTTTGGATTACAGTACATGATCTGTGGTAAAAAGACACTAGATAAATTGCAAGTAGTATGCCCCCTCACCTTTTCATGTCTGCTATGATTAGGGCCGCTGATGGGGGGGGGGGGGGGGGCACCAGTCCTCCTGTAGGGGGCCTGGGCATGCAGGGGTTGTGACGGTGTTCACTGTCACTGGGAGTGAGGGACAGATACTTGGGGGACGCTGAGAGAATGGTTTGGATTGCTTCAGATGGGACATTTAATATTTGTCAGCAATATCTCTCAGGAAATGTATGAAGATGGAATGGTTTGACTTTTCAGATTGCTAGAATATTGCAGGAGTGTCTCATAGACCCTTGCTAGATAGTGAGATGGGGTGGGGTTTGTTATTGGTAAGTGCCTGTACTCCATTGTTCTATTGTTTCTGTCTGCCTTAAGATAAACTTATGGGATGTACAGTATATGTGTATGTGGAATGGCTGCTAAGGGGGAAGGGATTGTCCCACAGTGTATAGCTCTTTGTGCATGTGTTTGAATAAACAATTTGAGTTCTACAATCTAGAGTCCTGTCACTTATTGGGGGAATCGCTACAAGGGATTGCTATGCTCTTCATACTCCCTTGAATAATCACTAAGCTCTTCTAAGAGCTTGTTCCTGCTTCACCTCTGGGGAAAGAGAGGTTCACCCACTGGAACCTGGAGCCTTGTTGTAGGTCCAGGGTGGGTAGGAGATGGCGAGACCCCAACCAAGCTGCAGGGGTTTGTGGTGTCTGGAGTGCTTGGAGCCCTCGGGAAGCATTAGGAGCATCTGTCAATGGAGGTACCCATTCGGGGTGCTGGTTGATCCATTACAGGGGGGCTCCCAACAGCACGGGGAATCAATGTGGTCGGGCAGAGGGAAATTACAGAAGGAAGCCCTGTGCAGCTCTCTGTAGCAGCTGAAAGCCAGTTCCCCCCCCCGCCAGCTTTCAGCTGCTGCAGGGAGAGACACCGACACAGGGCATCATTCCTGTATTTGCTTCTCATGACACCGCCCCCCCCCCACCTGCTTGTGCCCCCTTTTCACTGTGATGCACCCTCCCCCCCCACAGCGCTACAGGCTTCCCTGTCCTGTAAAAAAAAAAACGAATTAAAAAAAATTGTAAAATAAAATAATTGTAAGTATTAACATTTAAAAAAAAACAAACCAAAAAATGTTTTTCTTTAAATTAGGGGGGGGCTGCCAGGTAGGCTATACAGGGCCCGTAATTTCTAACAGCAGCCCTGGCTATGGTAACAAACCTGTATCGCTTCCAATCTTTACAACAGGCAGTAAATATTAGCATGGATTTCATCTGTGTATTTAGTTGTTTGACTAAATTGGCTTCAGCTTTAAAAGGGTTTGGGCAGGGCTTCATGGGCCTGGTGCTGAGGATTTTGATAGGCCTTTTTTATGGAAATAAAATAAAAACGCAAACATTTTTTTTGTTAAAATTATAATCCCCCCCCCCCCTCTGTGTAGTGTGTGTATTGTATTTTTATAGTGTGTGTATTGTATTTTCTCAAGTAGGTGCTCACCTCTGTAGTGTTATAAAATCATATAAACTCCCTGATGAAGGTGCGTAGTGTTAAATCCTCATATTGTACAGTGGTATATTCCTGCTTTACAGTATGTTAAATACACTGGATAATTGCTGCTTGGTACAGACACTCTTGGAAACTCCCTGCACTCACCAATGTCAACAGTAACCTTCCCCAGGAGGCCACCATTTTTGCTGGTCAAAATTTGAATGCTACCTTCTGTCCACCACATGGGGCAAAGCCAAAAAAAAAGGACATATTCTCCACATTGCCCCTGGAGAGAGACTCTGCTCCACATTGCCCCCGGAGAGACTTCCTCCTTACTAAAAGATTCCCCAGAGTTCCCCCTTACATCAAAGTCTGCAGGGTCCCCCATTACAGTGTAAAGGGGAACTCTGTGGGCTCTGATGTAAAGGGGGGAAATCTTTGGGCTCTAATGTAAGGAGGTCTCTGGTCACCAAAGGTGGAGCCCCCCTTACACAAGAGTTCCCAGAATTCTCCTGTAGCAAGGTTTCCAGGCCTATGGCCTGATATGGGTCTGCCATTAGTACTGGAATCCTCTCCAGCCCATGTGAGCTGAGTCCCCAGGTGTGACAATTGAGACAGTGACAACTCTGGCATCTTTGTTTGTGGTTTTTATTATAAATTAAGGAGAAGGGAATGAGTGGGATACTCCTCTCGGCTTGAACTAATTACAATTGGGACTTTGATCCTGGAAAAATGCCCGTTGGCACTTCCTTGACGCTAGCCAGCACCAGCCAACGCTCACTGACTCTGAGAACACTCTGTAAAACAGAGGAAGTGTTGAATCCCTGACTTATAGTCCAGTAGATCCAAGACTGAGAACTGTAGAACTCCTGACACTGCTTCACTGTGTAAGTCTTTGAATATTTTTCCCCCGCCTGGTACAGCTTGAGGTAGTATTTTGTAGAACTCCAAATAGCTAACACTGTAACTGGCACACACAATACAATTCAGGGTCCAGACTGCAGGTGCCCCCTTTTTGCTCCTTGAATTTTTCAGGGTGCACGGACTATGTACCCCCTTTACAGCTAGCTGACCTTGGATCCCCGAACCTCTTCCGGAGTGGTCCTCTCTGACTCTAGGCAGACCCCAGGGGCAATCCTCAGTATTCACGACCTGTGTAGGCTTTCCTGGGACTGGACCTCTCTCTCTCTCCACAGGCTCTTGGCACACCGAATCCTCCTCAGCTCAACTTCAGCATTCTCTGGACTCTCAGGCGACACCCTGAGACATCCACCTTCCTCAGACAGGAGGAGAGACAGCTGCACTCTCCTTCCTGTGACTCTGCTCCCGCCAAAGACACCCTGTCACGCACTTCCCCTAAACTTATACCCACTCCCAGAATCCTTTGCAGCCTAATCTGCCTTCTGGGGTAGTTACAAGCTGGGATGTGTCCCCTGATTGGGCTTCCCACACTGCCCTATGAAAAGCCTCTCACACGAGCCAGTGGGGATACTTCTCCCCTCAGCAGGCACATCTGGAAGCCCTGACACCCTACCTAACAAATCATAGCCCTGTTGTTAGGCAGACAAGGCCCACTATAGCTTTACCTAGCACCTACCTGTAGGGTGCTACACTCCTTAATTGAAAGTCTACAGAGTTCCTTTAACCACTTTAAGACCGGAGGATTTGGCTGCTCAAAGACCAGGCCCTATTTTGCGATTCGGCACTGCGTGACTTTAATGGACAATTGCGTGGTAGTGCGACGCTGTACCCAAACAAAATTGACGTCCTTTTTTTTACCACAAATGGAGCTTTATTTTGGGGGTATTTGATCACCCGTGTGATTTTTTTTTTTTTTTTTTTTTTTTTGCGCTATAAACAAAAAAACAGCGACAATTTTGAATAAACAAAAAAAACAATATTTTTCACATTCTTTTATATGAAATTCTCAAAAAAAAAAAAGTAAAAATCCTAATTTTTTTTAACATTTTAGGCCAATTTGTTTTCTGCTACATATTTTTGGTAAACAAAAATCACAATAAGCGTATTTTGATTGGTTTGCGCAAAAGTTATTGCTTTTACTAACTATGGGAAAGATTTGTCATTTTGTTTTATTGTTTTTTTTTTTTTTCACTAATAATGGCGGCGATCTGCGATTTGTTGTGGGACTGCGACATTGCAGCGGACAGATTGGACCCCTGACTGACATTTTTGACACTTTTGGGGGTACCAGTGACATTACTACAGTAATCAGTGCTAAAAATATGCACTGTTACTGTAAAAATTACACTGGCAGGGAAGGGGTTAACAGTATGGCTGATCAAGGGGTTAAATGTGTCCCTAGGGGCGTGATTCTACCTGTGGGGGGGCGTGGCTTGTGAAGTCATCAGAGACATGCGATCCTATATATAGCAGGATCACATGACATCTGTGATCACTTTAGGGAGAAGTACGGACGGCTGTGTTTACATCAGCCGTCCGTCCTTCTCTGTCAGTGGCGGGAGATTGCGAGTGGCCGGCGGCCATTGGAGCCGTCTGTCACACGCACTAGCTTCTCCGCTGATGAGTGGGGGCAGGAGCGTGCCTCCGGCGGTGCGCGATCGCCCCTCTAGCTCCTCCCAGGAGAGGGCCGTACATGTAAGGGACTTTGCCTGGGAGAGCCAGACTGCCACCGTACATCTGTGGTGTTCAGTCGGCAAGTGGTTAAAGATGAGTGTGTGTTCAGTAAGCGATGTAAAATTACTGTGAAGTGTTTACAATGGGAGATCATGCCTTTATCTAACAGTAGGCTTTTAGACCTTATTATGTTGTGTTCTCATAAGTATAACTACCATGTAATAGATTGTAACAATAAGCAACCCTAATGGAAACAATCCGGAGGTGTTGATGTGATCTATATAAATGGTTGACTAACTAGGCTGGACCGCCTCCTCTTCTGGGCTGGGAACTCGAGCACTGTGAAAAGAGAGAGGGGAGGGAGAGAAGGGCGCCACAAGACCATATCCTGTACAGGGCTGGACTGGCCTACCCGGAAATTTCCCAGTAGGCCAGCAAGTCCCTCTGCCCTGGTGCTGCTTGAAGGGCAGTGGCACCTGTAAAAAAATAAATAAATAAATAAAAGTGGAGACGGACGGCCCGACATGTCAACAGCATGCGCAGTGATGTTATAGCGCCATGCAGTGCCATTTTTATATGTAAGGCACCTCTCAGATCGGTAAGTAAGACCCCTCTGCAGTCCCTGCATCTCCTGTACCATGCCTGCAGCCTCTGACATGTCCTCCTGTACCATGTCCACAGGTGAAAGGTGTAGGAATTACAACAGTTTGGATATGTGCCTCCCACTTTTTTAAGGAACCAAATGTAATGGGACAATTGGCTGCTCAGCTGTTCCCATGGCCAGGTGTGTTATTCCCTCATTATCCCATTTACAAGGAGCAGATAAAAGTTCCAGCGTTCATTTCACTATTTGCATTTGGAATCTGTTGCTGTCAACTCTCAATATGAGATCCAAAGAGCTGTCACTATCAGTGAAGCAAGCCATCATTAGGCTGAAAAAACAACACAGACCCATCCGAGAGATAGCAAAAACATTAGGTGTGGCCAAATCAACTGTTTGGAACATCTTTAAAAAGAGAGAACACACCGGTGAGCTCAGCAACACCAAAAGACCCGGAAGACCACAGAAAACAACTGTGGTGGATGACCGAATAATTCTTTCCCTGGTGAAGAAAACACCCTTCACAACAGTTGACCAGATCAAGAACACTCTCCAGGAAGTCAGCAATCAAGAGAAGACTTCACCAGAGAGGGTTCACCACAAGATGTAAACCATTGGTGAGCCTCAAAACAGGAAGGCTAGATTAGAGTTTGCCAAACGACATCTAAAAAAGCCTTCACAGTTCTGGAACCACATCCTCTGGACAGATGAGACCAAGATCAACTTGTACCAGAGTGATGGGAAGAGAAGAGTATGGAGAAGGAAAGGAACTGCTCATGATCCAAAGCACACCACCTCATTAGTGAAGCATGGTGGTGGTATTGTCATAGCGTGGGCATGTATGGCTGCCAAAGGAACTGGTTCTCTTGTATTTATTGATGATGTGACTGCTGAAAAAGCAGCAGGATGAATTCTAAAGTGTTTCGGGCAATATTATCTGCTCATATTCAGCCAAATGCTTCAGAACTCATTGGGCCGCGCTTCACAGTGCAGATGGGACAATGACGCGAAGCATACTGCGAAAGCAACCAAAGAGTTTTTTAAGGGAAAGAAGTGGAATGTTATGCAATGGCCAAGTCAATCACCTGACCTGAATCCGACTGAGCATGCATTTCACTTGCTGAAGACAAAACTTAAATGAAAATGCCCCAAGAACAAGCAGGAACTGAAGACAGTTGCAGTAGAGGCCTGGCAGAGCATCACCAGGGATGAAACCCAGTGTCTGGTGATGTCTATGCGTTTCAGACTTCAGGCTGTAATTGACTGCAAAGAATTTGCAACCAAGTATTAAAAAGTGAAAGTTTGATTTATGATTGTTAATCTGTCCCATTACTTTTGGTCCCTTAAAAAGTGGGAGGCACATATACAAACTGTTGTATTTCCTACATCGTTCACCTGATTTGGATGTAAATACCCTAAAATTAAAGCTAAGAGTCTGTTTCGTTTCAAATCCATTGTGGTGGTGTATAGAGCCAAAAATATTAGAATTGTGTCAATGTCCCAATATTTATGGACCTGACTGTATCTTTTCATGTGACACTGAAAAATGACACTTTGCTACAATGTAAAGTAGTGAGTGTACAGCTTGTATAACAGTGTAAATTTGCTGTCCTCTCAAAATAACTCAACACACAGCCATTAATGTCTAGACCACTGGCAACAAAAGTGAGTACACCCCAATTAGCCATTTTCCCTCCCCAATGTCATATGACTCGTTTAGTGTTACAAGGTCTCAGGTGTAAATGGGGAGCAGGGGTGTTAAATTTGGTGTTCTTGCTTTCACTCTCTCATACTGGTCACTGGAATTTCAAGATGGCACCTCTAGGCAGAAAAAGAACTCTCTGGGGATCTGAAAAAAAGAATTGTTGCTCTACATAAAGATGGCTCAGGCTATAAGAAGATTGCCAAGACCCTGAAACTGAGCTGCAGCACAGTGGCCAAGACCATACAGCGGTTTAACAGGACAGGTTCCCTTCAAAACAGGCCTCGCCATGGTCAACCAAAGACGTTGAGTGCACGTGCTCAGCGTCCTAGCCAGAGGTTGTCTTTGGGAAATAGATGTATGAGTGCTGCCAGCATTACTGCAGAGGTTGAAGGGGTGGGGGGCAGACCATACGCTGCACACTGCATCAAATTGGTCTGCATGGCTGTTGTCCCAGAAGGAAGCCTCTTCTAAAGATGATACACAAGAAAGCCTGAGAACAGTTTTGTAAAGAAAAGCAGACTAAGGACTTGGATTACTGGAACCATGTCCTGTGGTCTGATGAGACCAAGATAAACTTATTTGGTTCATATGGTGTCAAGTGTGTGTGGTGGCAACCAGACGAGGCAAATGCCAACATGTACTATGACATACTGATGCAGAGCATGATTCCCTCCCTCGCTAAATACTGTGTATATGTGTGTGTATGTATGTATATATTTATAGCCCTATGTGTTTGTGTTTTTCAGATCTGTCTTGTCTATATATAATACACTCTTCAAATGTGCTTTAAAATGCATGGTTTTCCCTTTTATGAACAAGAAAATTATGTTGGGCTGGTATAATAATGCTATGGAGCTGGTATGAAAATATTTCCAGGCCTGAATTTTATTCAAAGACAATGTATAACAGGTAAAATTATCAGCGCACAGTCAAAATAAACAATAAGAAATAAAAGCAGCTATGCACTCAAAATACACAAAAAAAGTCCTCAAAATCACACAGTAATTAGTGCAGCGCTAATGGAACTAAAGAAACATATGAAACAACATAAATAGTCCATACAGGAATTCTAAAATCAGCATAGATAGTCCATACGGGAGATCCGTGAAGTAAGATTGTTTAGATATCAGACACAAGTGCTCTCAGTGTGTCGACCACCACCACATAGATTGGCCTCTCACCTGAAAACCAAAAACAAGGGCGTATATCTCCCTTTCCGTGTGTCATGGGACTCGTTCCCTCTTAGCCTAGAGCCCTTTACTCACGAGGCCCTTAATTACAGTCCCGCAGTGGGACCCTTTCACATGTTCTGCAGCAGGCCCCGTTCCTGCCTTTTTAGGAGCCCCCCAGGGTGATGGAACATTAGGGCCTGGTCACAAGTGCAACCTTTGCAACCCTGGTATTTCCACCACTGTGCACTGCACACTATATGCATGCAGATATTTGGCATTTTGCTGGTACAATAGTTACTAGCAAAAATTAGATTACTTTGCTACAGATGGTAAGCTTGAACATATATTGCACAAAATATACAAACCACAAGTCTTTGTGTTTTATGCAATAGTTGTCTTTAAGCATGTAGAGGTATATAACCATTTGCAGAGTGTTAATTGAGGTTGTTAGGTGTTATGATGTATGCACGTTCCTCTTGTACCTCCATATGTGGGTTGTACAGTACATGGCTGCTGATTGAGTTGGATCATGGGCATTTTTCTCAGTTCTCTGATCTAGCTTGTCCTGGATAAGCAGAACTGTAATTTGGTGTGTTGCTGTGACAGACCCTTTCCCTTCTCACACATGTGGCATTGTGCCATGTGAAAAACAGAAGAGTTGACCTCTGGCACTTGGAGAAATCATGTTAGATGACATAAGCTGCTTTGTGTTTGCACAGTTGTTTCACTAGTGAAATTCAGTACAATAGACTCTCTCATATTCCCAATGTTTGCTGTACTAGGCGATGGGTGTGTGATTTGCAGAGCTGTCCGTGTATTGAATTCTATAGAATTCAGAAATGTAGCTCTGGTTACTAGCATCAGGATTTTAAGTTGATCCAAATTTCAGTTGAAATGCATTTATGGGAAAAGTTATGAATGCTAAAAGATATATATATATATATAACTCTGTGCACCTGACATTCCAGTGGCACAGAACTATAATATATAGCACTAGAGTAATTTTAAAGTGGTGTGTGTGAGGTGTGGTTTTTGTTTTTTGGAATTTTCCCCTGGTGTTCCCACCGCTAACACAATTCCTGTCCTAGAGTGACAATGTTCAGTCACTACACTTATGGTGGAGCTGAATCTAGGGTGCACTCCTGCCTTGGACTACAAACACCTCCACTACATTTACAGGAGGTGTTCTATGGTCCACAGAAAATTACAAGAATACTGGATTTCTAGTAAGAATGAAGTTCGGTTTTCCCACAAAATGGGTTTATGGCACATCTGCAGGGTTTTCGGTTTTGCAGTTTCAATAAATTTATGTAGAAATTTGCTTGACTAAATACACGTCAGGCAAAAAGTATCTATGCACATTCCATTGATGCCACATCCCTACATTTAGATGCAAATTTGTGAACTTAATGGGTGGGACTTTAAAGGCATCAAGAGAATATCCCAACCGTGTAAATTGAAAACGTTTATTGTACATAATTATTAAAAACAGATACAAAGATTAAAAACATATGAATGGATCATATATAGATACATACAGTATCTCACAAAAGTGAGTACACCCCTCCCATGTTTTGGAAATATTTTATTACATCTTTTCATGTGACAACACTGAAGAAATTACATTTTGTTACAATGTAGTGAGTGTACAGCTTCTATAACAGTGTAGATTTGCTGTTCCCTCAAAATAACTCAACACACAGCCATTAATGGCAACAAATGTGAGTACACTCCTACATAAAAAATGTCCAAATCGGGCCCAATTGGCCATTTTCCCTCCCCGGTGTCATGTGACTCGTTAGTGTTAAAGGGTCTTATGTGTGAATGGGGAGCAGGTGTGTAAATTTTGATGTTATCGCTCTCACTCTCTCATACTGGTCACTGGAAGTTCAACATGGCACCTCATGGCAAAGAACTCTCTGAGGATCTGAAAAAAAAGAATTGTTGATCTACATAAAGATGGCCTAGGCAAGAAGAATTTCCAAGACCCTGAAACTGAGCTGCAGCATGGTGGTCAAGACCATACAGCGGTTTAACAGGACAGGTTCCACTCAGAACAGGCCTCGCCATGGTCGACCAAAGAAGTGGACTGCACATGCTCAGCATCTTATCCAGATGCTATCTTTAGGAAATAGACGTATGAGTGCTGCCAGCATTGCTGCAGAGGTTAAAGGGGTGGGGGGTCAGCCTGTCAGTGCTCAGACCATACACCACACACTGCATTAAATTGGTCTGCATGGCTGCCGTCCCAAAAAGAAAGCCTCTTCTAAAGATAGCCCGCAAACAGTTTGATGAAGACAAGCATACTAAGGACATGGATTACTGGAATCTCTGATGAGACCAAGATAAACTTATTTGGTTTAGATGGTGTCAAGCGTGTGTGGCGGCAACAAGGTGAGGAGTACAAAGACAAGTGTGTCTTGACTACAGTCAAGCATGGTGGTGGGAGTGTCATGGTCTGAGGATGCATGAGTGCTGTCGGCACTGAGGAGCTACATTTCATTAAGGGAACCATGAATGCCAACATGTACTGTGACATACTGAAGCAGAGCATGATCCCCCTCCCTTCGGAGACTGGGCCGCAGGGCAGTATTCCAACATAACGACCCCAAACACACCTTCAAGGTGAACACTGCCTTGCTAAAGAAGCTGCGGGTAAAGGTGATGGACTGGCTAAGCATGTCTCCAGACCTAAACCCTATTGAGCATCTGTGGGGCATCCTCCAAACAGAAGGTGGAGGAGCAAAAGGTCTCTAACATCCACCAGCTCTGTGATGTCACCATGGAGGAGAGGAAGAGGACTCCAGTGGCAACCTGTGAAGCTCTGGTGAACTCCATGCCCAAGAGGGTTAAGGCAGTGCTGAAAAACATTGGTGGCAACGCAAAATATTGACACTTTGTGCCCAATTTGGACACTTTCAATTAGGGGTGTACTCACTTTTGTTGCCAGCAGTTTAGACATTAATGGCTGTGTGTTGAGTTATTTTGAGGGGACAGCAAATTTACACTGTTATACAAGCTGTACACTCACTACTTTATATTGTAGCAAATTGTCATTTCTTCAGTGTTGTCACATGAAAAGATATAATAAAATATTTACAAAATTGTGAGGGGTGTACTCACTTTTGCGAGATACTATAATATAAAAAGAACTTCCAAATGACCCAACTTAGTCCTAAATATCTCTAAGTGATTAGGATGTTTGAGGATCTTGCAAATGAATTTATTAAAAGATGATCTGGATAGGTCCAAAATCAGCATGCATCTGTAAACTAGAACACAAAATGCTTACTATAAAATTTAGGCATAATATGATTTATTACCAAAGCTTCAATCAAAATTCTGAGCATAAATAATATATCAAGTTAAATACCTGTAGGCATGGACATGAATTAACTGCACCAAAAAGGAAGTTCAGACAATTCTCTTGATGCCTTTTAAGTCCCGACCATTATGTTCACAAATTTGCAATTGTGCTTGACTAAATCTTATCTGCTGTAACCCCCCAACCCCTTGCAGTTTTTTTTGTTCTTCCTTTTTTATTACTATTATAATTTTTGTATTAGAATATATGTGTGTGTGTGTGTGTGTGTGTGTGTGTATATATATATATATATATATATATATATATATATATATATATATATATATATATATATATATATATATATATATATATATATATATAATTTATAATTCTTTTTCAAAACACTTTTTCTGCTAGGTAACTGACACCGGCAATGCTGCCCTCTGTACACACATGTCCCTGCATACTTGTACAGCAAAGTAGTGGGCACCAGATCACCACATATTTGTCCCCATTATTGCCATAGCTGCCATTAAAATTAGTTAATCCTTTCTAATTAAAAAAAAAAAAAGAAAAAAAAAAAAAAGGTCAGGCAGGTCTAAAGTGAGAGGCAGAGATTAATGCATGTGGAATTTAGTAGTAGGAGGCAAGTCGATTCTGCAGAATAAAGCAGTGGTCAGGCTCCACCATCTAAAGGTGTGGTTGCATTTTCTATCGGAGAGTAACTGTATTTTACAGCTTTAGCACATGCAAGAGGTGGGTGAGTGGCTGACAGTCTTCCTCCTCCTAGTTTCACAGCAGGCAGTTGTCAGCAACTGCTGTTAATGCACTCACTACTTCAGTCTCCTCTGCTAATCCCACAGCCAGTGGTTTGCATTTGCTGCTTATGTGCCCCCTTCCTTATCTTCTGCTCTAGCTCGATAGGCTATGAGGAATTTCCTGGTCATGCAGTCCCTGACTTAAGTAGAAAATCTGCCGAAAATTCCCGTCCGAGGTAAAATCGTACGATTTTCGGCTAGTGTGTACCCCACTTTCAGCAGCCGATGCCAACATTTTCAACGAAAAAAAATGGAGGGACAAACCCCAAAATCTTTATCGTCCATCCCCAGCACGACCAATTTTCGTTTTAATGTGTATGCAGTACGTCCGCGAAAAATCGGATATGAAAGACTGCGCATTATCTGAAGTTGCTGACAACCCGGAAGTCTAGGAACAAATGTCCCAAAAAAAAAAAAAAATCGGGCGAGAAATTTCGTGAACATTATGCACTGTCAACTAAAAACGGTTATGACCGCTGAGCATGAGAGAGAAAAATTGGAGGATATTTTGTCCGATTTTCGTCAAGTGTGTAGAAAGATGGCCTTGGTCATGCACAAGCAGGGCTGCTAAGGCAGTACAGCCAACCCTCCTTTACTGGGCCCGGGCTCGATAAGTTCAAAAGGGGGGCCCGGGCACCTGCTGAGTAGGAGGGCCAGCTGTACTGTCTTATCGCAGATGATGTTGTCAGCCATTCATACAAGCACATGGGGGCCATACAAACTGAGTACCATTTTGAGTTGCTGAATGGACCAGCCTGCTGCTTTTTTTTTTTTTTTTCTTAACTTTGATTTTCGGGGTGTCTTTGAATTCAGCCCTCTGTGTAGGTTCATAATTTTAATTTTTTTCGAACAATGTGGCATCCTTTCATTCTTAACACATTACCCAGTCCATATCCGTATAGATATCCAGCATGATGATATTTTTCACTATTGAGATCTGACTTGTTTTTAAAGTGTTCCTTTAATTTTTTAGCAGTGTAGTGTAACTGATCATTTTTACTTTAGTGTCGGTTTAGTGTTCCAGGGCAGGTTACCTGCAATATATTAGAGAGTGTTAGTTTAGAGTGTCAGGGCAGTTTTACTGTAGTATAGTAAGTGTGTTAGTGCACGCTTACTGCAGTATAATAAAGTGTGTGTGCACGTTTATGGTAGGATATTGAAGTACGTTAGTGCATGTTTACGGCTGGATATTGAAGTGCGTTAGTGCACGTTTATGGCAGTATATTGAAGTGCGTCAGTGCACGTACACTCCACTTCAGTGGAGTGTGTCTGTGTAGTGAGTACTCAAGTTAAAGTGCACCAACACCACTTTCAATTGGATTAAAGTGCATCCAAGTACACATTCCCCGTCTCTATTACATTTCGGTAATCAGACCCATCCTATTGGGTCTGGGAGGTCAACAAAGAAAGGCAGATGTTCCCATTGCATTGTGAGGGGGGCCAGCAGCTTCTGTGTCCACAGGCAAAGGTGGATGTGGTCTGTCCTCAGCCAATGGCACCATTTCCTCTGTTTTTATTGATGTTGTCCATGCTATAAAGCCACAGTATGCAGAGGAGGTGGTGGCCTAGCTTACTAAACCATCCTCATCCTCTATCACCCAAGCAGAGACTAGTGCACAGTCCACCGACACTGCCAGAGGAACTTATTCTGCCTTGTTGTCCGCAGCTACTTTTTCCATAGCCCCAGCCTCATGCGTGGAGGAGTCAGCTGAGGTTTTTGAACACTGCATCAGCCACTTGCTCCTTGACGATGCACAGGCATTACTTGATAATGATGCTGGCTTTGAGAATGAGGAAGGTAGGAACATGAGCTTACAGAGAGGGGAGAACACTGGTAAAGAATAATTTGGCAGTCGTGTTCCCCCAGCTGCAGCATATTGACTCCAGTGATGATGAGGGAGGATGGAGGGGATGATGATGATGAGGTCACTGATGAAACTTGAGTGCCGGATAAAACAGAGGAAGAAAGTGAGGTTGAAGCACAACCCCAACAAGACAGCCATAATGGAAGAGTAGAGAGCAGCCAACCTATTCCATCACATTGTGGAGCTGTTATCTCCCAGCCCACTTCTCACAGCTCAGCTGCCTGAGCTTTTTTGAGCACACGTGCAGCCGATCGCACTGTTGCAATTTGCAAACTTTGCCTCAAGCAGATCAAGCGTGGCAAAAATGCTAGCCATTTGGGTACCACATGCTTGACAAGGCATTTAACCTCTCACCACTCAGCCTGTTGGCAAGAGCACCTGAAAGCCACACAAAAGAGATAAAATTTAGCTCCTCACCTTTCAGGTCTACCCCCGCTATATCCTATGACCTCTCAGCATCCTCCACTGACAGGGATGATGGTATAGCTAAGGGTGTCACAGGTCCTTGCAGCTTGTCTACCAGCAGCAAACCACCAGCTGTAGACTATAGCAGGCACATCTTTCCGCCCCAGCTGCGGCAGCACAAAAAAAAAGCCACTGCCACCCACATGCCCTGCGTCTAAATTCAAGCTTGTCAAAGCTGCTGGCTTTACAACTGCTGCCTTTCCTTTTCCCCCATCTGTGAATTTGCAGAATGTGGTGTACCAAAACGGCAGGTTCCCAGTCACTATTTATTTTCACGTAAGGTCATTCCAGCTCTGTACTATCACATGGAAAGCAATGTTGTGTCATCATTGGGCAAGGTCCACATTACTGCTGACAAGTGGTCCAGCAAGCATGGTCAGGGACACTATATTTAGTTCACAGCATACTGAGTAAATCTGCTTGCAACTCAGAAGGAAGCTGGACAGGGCTCAGTGCTGCAGCTTGTTGTGCCGCTACGTCTCAATGCAGCTAGTGGTGATGCGAGATTTGTCAGCTCCTCCTCATCTGCTAATATGTCCTATGAACCACCAGTACCCCTGGGTGTTCAAGGGGCTATTCAATGAGTCAAGCTAAAAGATACCATGCAGGGCTTTAGCTGGTCTGTCTAGGAGGCAGGAGCCACAAGGGAGCAGAGATTCTTTCAGCTCTGCAGGTGGTTCATGCCATGCCAGCTGGAGCCAGGAATGGTGATGTACAATAATGGCATTAAAATCCTGTCTGTCCTTAGACAGGAAAAGTTGACTCATGGCATGCCTGGCACATGTCCTCAGTTTGTTGGTGCAGAATTTCCTAAACCAGTACCCAGGGTTGGAATATGTGCTAAAGCAGGCCTGAAGAGTCTGTAGCAATTTCAGGTGATCATACACAGCCAGTGCTCCGTTGGCTGAAATTCAGCGGGAATTCCACCTGCCCATAAACTGCCTGATTTGTGACATGCCCACCAGGTGGAACCCAACTTTGGCGATGCTGAAGCGCCTGCACATGCAGCAGAGGGCCGTCAATAAGTACCTATGTGAGTATAGCACAACAACAAGCTCAGGTCGGCTTGGCTTTTTTACTCATGCCTCTGGCTGCTGATAAAGGATGCATGCACTGTACGATCACTATTTGAGGAAGCAACAAGGGTTATGAGCCATGACAGTGCATGCATCACTAACGCAATCTCTGTTGTGTTTCTGCTGGCGCAGACTCTGCATGGCATTATGGACCGGTCACTTGTGGCCGAACAGTGGGAGGAAGAGGAGGACTTCCTTTCCCTGCTTTATGCAGACACCATTCTTGCAACTGCCACAGAACACACAGAGGAGGTATTGCCTCTCAAACCTCCGCAAACTTGTAGTGCATGGGATCCCTCAATCATAAATGTCTGCAAAAGGACTGAAGAATTTGTGGCATCAAGAAGAAGGATCACTTTTTGCAACCCTTCTTGACCACTGTTACAAGGGGAAAGTCTCAGAACTCATCCTGTTCTCACTGGGGGAGTAGAGGATAAAATATCTTGAGCATAACTTTTAAAGAGGAGTTTATGTAGTTCCTTTCCAGACTCTTTGTTACAGTCCCATGGAAAGGATAATTTTGAGGCTTCTGTTGGTCAAGAGAGGAGCGGTGAACGGGGCCGCTTCAGTGATGCATTTCAAAAAATTTTTTTTTTTAGTCTTCGGCACCCATGGCTGTCAGCTGCCACATCCCATTGGCAGCGTCTGCTTTATATGGTGGGAGATTATCTAGGGGTGAAAATAGACATGAAGAGTGATCCACTGGGTTACTGGTCATGAGAATAGACCACTGGCTAGACCTTGTCCAGTATGCAATTGGGCTGCCCTGCATCCAGGGTGCTTTCTGAACGGGCATTCAGTTCTTCCAGAGATTTTGTGCCAGGTAAAAGATGTGCGTCTGTCCACAGACTCCGTTGACCAGCTGACATTTCTCAAAATTAATCAGTCCTGGATTAGCAGCAGCTATCAAGCCCCTCATGCTGATGTTGCCACTTTAAATTTTTTTCTGTATCCGGAATCTCTGCAAGACTGTTTACTGTACACTTCCTAGCTTTGTGGGTGTTTGATTTTTATTTGGATGACATTTTTTGGCATAGGTTTCATGGGCTTAATTAACACCCAAGGATCAATTTTTCCACACCTGTTACTTTTATCCAAAAGCTGCAAAATAGACACCAGAATTTACGCCAAAAAAATCTCTAATCTTGTTCTAAGTGCACTAAATTGGGGTCTCCTAGTACTGACTGGCTCCCCAAGCCGTTGTTTGTTCTGAGATTGCAGGAAAAATCTAATCTTTTGCCTTTTTAGAAATGTAATTTTTGCTGCAGCAGGTTCTATACACAGTACAGATGTGCCGTGCCACTTTACAAACAGACTAAGGGGACCCCAAGGAACTTTATTTAAAGGAAGTTTTCATTTTTATTGTTTCACTTTAAGCATCAGTAAATCACTGCTAATTTTAAATTTGTTTTTTTAAAAACTTTTTTTTTTTTTTTTTCATAGATGCATGTACGCAGAGAAGTACCTGGACCCGCATACTCTTTGTATGCCCAATAACTTGCACAAAATGGGCAATTTCAATTTTTCCAGTTCAGGTCCTTTTAGACTTCAGTTTGTTATTTGTTGGTTCTGGCACGAACCAAACCAGGAGGTGTTCAGCTCATCTTTGTTGTAGACCTAAAAAATGGCCAAAGCTTGGATAGTCTGAGGCCATGTAAAAAGGGAGCCTAAAGTACCTGATTATATATTCTGTACAAAGGCTAAGCTAATTATCAGTTTTTCTACCACTGCTAAGCAGTTCAGTTCTGTGTTAACCCCTTGGAGCCGGTGCTTCCCTGTCCTTTAAGGGGTTTAGGATGCCGGGAGGCGGGCAAGGATCTTTTGATCATGTGACCGGTGTGATTAGCTGTCACGGCAGTCCCATAATTGGAAAGCTCCCGATCGCAAACGGTGATCAGGAGCTTTCCGTTAGCCACCAGGAGTGTGCAGGGCACGCACTCTCGGCACAGCTGTTTTTGCAACATTGCATGCAAAAATCCGGCTGCTCAGTGGCAAGGCCCACCTGCCGAGAGGCTGCATTTTTGCTTCCGGCTGGTGCCAAGAGGTTAAACTGGCCATACAGCACTAGTATTTTAAAATAATTTTAGTGTTTTGGTTTATTTGTTCCATTTTCAGTTAGTAAGGTTAAATTGACAATTGTTTTCGACCATAGTAATGAGACAAATTCAAGGAGCAGGATGGATTTTTTTTTTTTTTTTTAAACAGAATTCTAATAGTATACATTATGTGGATGTTCTAGGTGCAATAAAAACATGTTTAATACATCTGGGATGCCATTCAATTAGCAAGTCTCGATTAAATTTAAGGTCTTTCTAATCTAATTTGGTTGACTCTGGGATGGCTAAATTGAATGCTCTGACAAATAATTTTTCAGAATTTGGGTACAAAGATTTAAAAGAAATTCTACTGGTTTATGGTCATCGTTAGGCAATCGTACTCAGGAGCCAGCAATTTGTGAAATTCCCCATAGAAATCCATGAGACTTTTTGCAAATACTGACTGCATAAAGAGTGGCACATAAAGAAGCAATGCTGGACCTGGGCCATTGAATATTCACTTCAGTTATACAATCTTGCAAAAAGCAAATTGCTGTTCACCCAATCACCTGCAGATGCTTTTTACTGGATAAAAAAAAGTAAATGGTCACAATTTTTTTTTTTTTTTCTTTTTTTAGTTAATCTCAGGAAAATGATCTCATGTAGCAGTATCATGCAATTGTTGGACTGTTCTAAATGATACAAATAGTTACATTTTGGCAATTGGCAAAAATATACCTATTTTACGATACCCTGTCTGAAATAGACATTTAGGTGAAATTTCTGTGAGCTTGTCTGTCCTAGTCCAAGGATTTCTGTGGTCAGTAATAGTCTTGTAACCTACAATTACCAGGCCTGTGTACACAAGTCTTTATAAAAATTAGCAAAAATATGTTACAAATAAAGAGTCATTCTTTGAATGACATTCCATTTGTATAAATGTACATTTATTTTATGTGTCCTTTCTACAGCACAGTGTGTACCATTGTAAAAGCAACATTTGTTCTTATATGTCAATGTATGGCAGCTTGCCAGTACTTGGTATTGAAATATTGGTATGCAAAAATGAAGTTAGGCTTAAATAAATTACTTTTTGTTAAAAGAATCGTCTTCTGGCACAACAAAATATCCTTTTTCCCATTCTTACATTGACTTTGTTTTGATCATTGGCCCAGCACAGGCCGTTGGTGTGTGTTGAGAATCACAGTGGCGATGTGCCAGCCTCAATACATCGCACTGTTTCCTTTTTATGTCAGGGAACTCTTATTGAAATGTCACAAATGACATTCCAATACAGTTCTTTTCCCCATTAGAAAAACACATAAGGACTTTAGAAAGTCTTGGTCCTAGAACAGATGTTACTTACAGGGATGTTGAAACTATCAATGCTCCCTGCCGATATGACTGCTTGTGGAAGAGAATTCCACATCCTTACTGCTCTGACAGTAAAGAACCCCCTACGTACTTTTAAGGTTAAACCGTTTTTCCTCAAGTTTTAGTGAGTGGCCATGTGTCTTATTGTATTCCTTTTCTCTGAAAAGTTTGTTCCTTATGCTAGGGTCGCCAGTACAGTATTTGTACATTGATATCATATCCCCCCTCAATCGTCTCTTCTCCAGAGAGAATAAGTTCAGTGCTTGTAGTCTTTTTTTTATCTTCACATTTAAAGAGTAGGGAAACCTCTGTGCAGGAGCTTCCTGTAATAAAGACCAGTCAATGCTGCTCTCTTCCTTGTGCAGGGTGACTGGTCTGGTCTCTGCTACTCCTGTTATCTGCAGGCACCTTGTAGTGGGTGGAGCTGCTGGGCCCCTCCCACAGTTCTGTATTTACGGGCTATGTATCAATGCTACTTTTTTTTTCCAGGTAATATCCACAGTTTTAAATACATTTTGGTGCAAACAAAGTGGAGTTGAAACTCTCTTGTGCTTATTGAATATATTGCATAACATTTTTGTGTTGGAGTTCAGCTTAGCTAAGATATCACATGGTGTTAGAGAGCTAAGGGCTGTTATCTGCAAAAGAGAGGCTTAATTCCTAACGAGAGGCATGGCTCATAACTGGTTTTAACTAGAGTTTTTTTTTTTTTAACAAAAATATCTGTTAAAGCAGATCTTTGCCCAAAAGAGGATGTTGCACCCCACCCCCATCTTTTCCTATTGTATTGAGAATGCATTCCCCCTTCTTTTTTTTTTTTTTTTTGGGGGGTGGGAGCAGAAAATCTTACCACCTCCCTGCCCGCAACCTCTTGGGACACATCACTGGTCCCAGGAGGCTGTAAAACTATTCAGATAGAGCGGCCTGCGCATGTACAGTGAAAAAGCCACTAGGAATCAGTCAGCTCCCCACAGTAAACATGCCAGGAACACACAAAATGGCGTAGAGCTGGCTTGAGTGAGGAAAGCTCTGGATCCATGGACAGGTAAGTGTCCTTTTTATTAAAAGTCAGCAGCTATAGTATTTGTTGCTTCTAACTTTTTTAATTTTTTACAAACTGACTGAAGTTCCTCTTTAAGGAATGTTTTAAAGTCTGACCAATAGGGACAATCCAGAACGCTAGTCTTATGTGATGCCAGATCACCTCCAGACTGATAAATACCCAGTCAGTAAAATCTACACATACTATAACATTCTGAATCCGTTTCTTTTCCTTTTCAGATACAGAAGAAACATGCTATGAATTCACTGATCTCGGGTTACACGACTCTGTTGTGGGAACAGAACTGAAGGTCCAGTTGTTAATTTATACCAGGGAAAATCCAAACTGTGCCGGGGATCTGAACCAGGAGAATACAACTGCTTTTCAGTATCTTAACATAGCAAGAAAAACAATATTCATCACCCATGGCTATCGGCCTACTGGATCTCCTCCTGTGTGGCTGGATGAAATTGTCCAGAAATTGCTTGCTATTGATGACTTTAATGTCATCTTGGTTGACTGGAACCGAGGAGCCACGACTGTGATCTATCACAATGCTGCCGCAAAAACCAGGAAAGTGGCTGACCTATTGAAAGACTTCATCGACAAGATGTTGGTAAGAGCTCAAATAGTGCTATTGCCATGAGTCGCACCATTGGGGGGGGGGGGGGGGCGATGACAACTCTGCTTATGAGCCTGTCTATGAGTAGAAGTAGCTTTAGATCTAGCAAGGTAGCGGTAGCTTTTGGAAGTACTACAGGATTCACTGATATCTATGCAGTTTTGGCATCCCTTTCAGGTTGCTCTAAAATGGGTTAATTCAAGGTACTTGTATTAGAAACAAACAAACAATTAGACTATTAGGAATTATCTGACCCTCAAATGAATCAGTGAATATGAACAGGCCATGTTACCTCTGCTTTATTAATAAAGAACAGAAAAATTATCTATCATTCTACAGTCATTTATATTTCACATATGGTAAAAAAGTACATATGATTGTATGAGAGCGGCGCACATATCTGGATACCTTTTTACTTGGCATAGGGGAGAAGTATAATTTTCTCTATGGTATATGTAAACCTAATCAAATCACATCTATGTTGGAACGTGTTAAAGTAATTGTAAATGATCATCTTGTAAAACCAATTCTGTTTTACATTATAGATAATAAAAACATCATCTGAAAAATATTGAAGATCTCTAATAATTAGTATCTTTAGGTGTTTCCGGATGATTCGTATAGATAGCCAGACTGACTTAAAAACAAAGTGTGAATTTAAAGTCGCTCCCAGGTCGCCCCAAAGTAGTACAGGACCCTTTTTCTAAGTTGGAGCGACTTGTGTTGCTCCTATTAGAATGGGTCCTGTGCTAATCAATGGCGAGCGACCGAGCGCGACTTGTCAGGCTGACAAGTTGCCTGACAAGTCGCGCTAGTCTGAATGGGGTCTTATGGTCACACAGTTGGCATCATAAATATAATGTAAAAAGTATAACCGTTCAGTTCAATGTAGGTAAAAATATAAGAAAATAAAAGCTACTTATGAAAAATGTGTCAAGCTTGAAATCATGGCTGTACTGGCATGTGTGTCCTTCTACTCTAAGCAGCATGTTCAAGAAAGAAGCGGGAAATGACGTCTTTAGGTTTCCGAGAGCAAGCACCTGTTTAAGGTTGACAGAGTGTATGTAAAGTATTTGTGTTTGTATGTGTCTGTGTGATCTCTCCTAGTGTGTGTTCTCCTCCTCATAACTTCACAATTCTCAAAACCTTGTATGGCATACATAATTTCATACATCATTTCTGCTAATTTCAGCTATTTCTATACAAGAGGAGGTACTAAATTCATAAAGTCATATATGGACTTTGATTGGCAAGCCCAATGTCCTGTTATGTCATATAACTGTAGCACCCTACAGGGTAGGTGCTAGGTAAAAGTATAATGGGCCTTGGCTGCCTAACAGCAGGGCCATGATTTCAGCTGGACTTTCACGTTTCCCAGGTGTGTCTGCTGAGAGGTTGTCTCCCTCCCCAGATGATTCTCATTGGGCAGTGGAGGAAATCCAATCAGAGACACATTAAGGCCTGTATCTACCCCAGAAGGCAGATTCTGGCCCAGAAGATTCTTGGAGTGGCTATATGTTTGAGGGGAACGCATGACGCAGAGTCCCTGCAGGGAGAGTACGGCTGTCTCTCCTCCTGTTAGAAGGATCGGGTGTTCCGGGTGGCTGCCTGGGAATCCAGAGGATGCTGAGTTGAGCTGCAGGAGGGATTCGGTGTGCCAAGGACCAGTGGAGGAAGAGGGGTTCAGTTCCAGGAAAGCCTGCCAAGGTCGTGAGTACTGTGACCTGCCCCTAGGGGTCTGCCAAGTGTAGAGGGGACCACTCCAGAGAATGTTCTAGGGATCCAGGAGTCAGCTAGCTGTTAAAGGGGTACCTAGTCAGAGGACCCTGAAGTGTTAGAGGGGCGCCAGGAAGCGTTGGTCGGCATTCAGCTGGCTTTAAGACAGCGCCAACCGGCATTTTTGTACAGAGTCCCAGTTAACCTAGTTGAGCCAGAGGAGTATCCAACAAGATGCCTGTAAACATCAATGTAAGCATGGACACATAGAAGGGCGCTTAGAAGCAGTAAGAAGGAAGCCTTCACCCTTTAGGCCTCATGCACACAGGGCGTTAGAAAAAAACAAGCTGCAAAGCCACTACCAACATCAGGAAAAAGCAGTTGTAAAAACGTGCTAAAACTAGCTTTTTCTATTGGTGTTAATGTGCGTTTAGCAGTGTTTCTCTGCCTCTATTCAAAATCAATGGTTGCATATGAGAGCCGTCTTTAATCCGACTTTTAGCCTATTGATTTGAATAGAAGTTGCATCCAAGTCAGATCATGATGATCCGACTTGTGCTCTGAGGGTCTTGAAGAGGAACTCAAAGCTGAACTGGAAAAAAAAAACCCGGCTTGGGACCTTGAGTCTGGTATGGATCTTGAAAGGGAACCCCACACCAAAAAAAAAAAAAAAGTGTCTGCCCCCCCACCCCCCAAAATCCATACCAGACCCTTATCCATGCATGCTGCCCGGCAGCTCAGGAAAGGGGAGGGGACAAGCGAGCCCCCACCCCCAAAGCACCTTGTTCCCATGTTCATGAGGACATGGGCCTTTCCCGACAACCCTGGGCGGTGGTTGTGGGGGTCTGCGGGCAGGGGGCTTAACGGAATATTGAAGCCCCTTTTAACAAGGGGGCCCCCAGATCCTGCCCCCCCTATGTGAATGCATATGGAGTACATTGTACCGCTACCCATTCACCCCAAAAAAGGCAGTGTAGTGTAAATAATGAGAAAATGCTTTTGAGAAGTCCTTTTATTAAAAATCTCCCGCTGGTCTTTTCCCTCTGGTCTTTTCCCTCTGGTCTTCTCCCTCTGGTCTTCTCCCTCTGGTCTTCTCCCTCTGGTCTTCTCCCTCCGGTCTTCTGTGCCTCTGGTCTTCTCTGCCGCCAACCCCATCATCCTCCAATGCTGTCTCTCATGATTATGCCAGCTCAACTCTTTGCGGCTTCTTATATAGCCATGGGGCGTGGCCATCGGGTGACATCCCCCAGAGACCCCGCCCCTTGTATGACACATGAGGACACTACTCTGCCTGCCTTGAGGTGAATGGGTAAGGGTACAATGTACCCCATATTCAGTCACTTAGGGGCCAGGATCTGGGGACCCCCTGGTTAAAGGGGGCTTCCACATTCAGATAAGCCCCTGCCCACAGACCCCCACAACCACCGCCCAGGGTTGTCGGAAAGAGGCTTTGGTCCATATCAACATGGGGACAAGGTGATTTTGGGTGGGGGGGAGGGGGGCGCAGAGCCCCCCCTGCCCCAAAGCACCCACACCCCCCCCATGTTGAGGGAATGTGGCCTTGTCGAGGAGGGGGGGTGAGCTCGCTCGTCACCTCCCCTTTCCTGACCTGCTGGGCTGCATGCTCTGATAAGGGTCGGGTATGAATTTTGGGGGGACCCCATCTCATTTTTTTTTTTTTTTTCATTTTCATGTGGGGTTCCTTTTTAAGATCCATACCAGACTCAAAGGGCCTGGTATGGAACTTGGGGGGGGACCCCACTTACACCCTGGGTTTTTTTCCATTTTTGCGTGGAGTTCCCCTTCAAGATCCTCAGAGCACAAGTCGCACCACAAATCAGATCATCATGATCCAACTTCCATTCAAATCAATAGACTCTCATAGGGAACCATGGCGGAGCGCTTTTAAGCTGCAAAAACAAAAACGCCTGACGCTCCTAAAAGCGGCTGTAAAAACTCCGTGTGCATGAGGACTAAAGTTTTTTTTTTTTTTTTTTCTCTTCCCAATGTGCATGGGGCCTAATAGTTAACTCTGATCTGGCCACATGACCCAAAATAGAAAGGTGAAAAGAGATGATGAAATAGAACAGTACAGGCCTTGAAATTATATGAGTAAAGTTTCACAGCTGCGTAAATAAACCCTAAAGTATGATATAATAACCTGCAATAGCAACTTCGGTGGACAAACAAACAAGGATAATCAGTGTACATGCTCCAATACTGCATCTACATAAATGAAATGTCCGCTATAATCCATATGTCCTATGGAAAAAAAAGATGGATACTGTACAGCTAGCTTTCAATAATATAAGGTAGGAAAATAGAAAATTGTATCAAATACTTACCATAATTTTTCCTTTTAATGGCACCAATCCATGGCATCATACAAAACACATGCATGCTGCCATGTTGGTTCCAGGAAAGCATACTTACATTTTTAGATGGAGTGAGAGCGGGAGACTGTTAATTTTCATTGTTGTTGCTCTGGTGGTGTCACTTCACTGTCTACAGAGAAATATTCCCTTCACTTCCTGTCTGTTGAGACACAATAGGAAATAAATGAAAATCTCAAAGTGAGGAGAGTTTCCAACCTCCGACACTGGTCATTGGAATAACCATCCCCATTAGAAGAGATCCTTTATAATCCCGTTCTAGTGATAACTGTAAAGGCCAGTATGTCGAATTTCCCCAACTACTGCTCCCGATAACCATGATCCTGTGCCAAATAGTGAGGTTGAATCTTTCAAACGGGAACACAGACAGCAGTACAAACCTTAGAGAGGTTCTAACCCTTCCCTGTCCTATATAAAACTAGAGAAATAATTGCGCTAAAGTTATTAAAAAAATAAATGTCTTCTTCTCTGAGGCCTAGTCACTGCCTTATTCAATCTTTTTGGTGGGTCTAATACCTATTACCCCTGCTGCATGCACTGGTCCCTTCCATTAGCTTGTATGTCCTGTTGTGACAAACAGGCAGCTGGAACTAAACATAGCGTGCATTGGGGGAATAGGTAATCTATACATCAGGAAGTATAGAATGCATGCTGTGGTCTGGATAGAAGCAAAGTGGCTGTGTTTCAACACATGGGCCTGCCAGAAAGAAAGCTATAGAGCCTTTTCAGGGCCTTCTTTTAGTAAAAGTGTCCCTGTGGTGGCAGGGTCCATTTAGTAAGTTATGTGACCACTCCTCCTCCTCAGCTGTCTATAGTAGGCATGTGCACAGAGACAGCTAGCAGTTATTGAGGGGATATAATGTGGTTTTGTACATATATTTCTTTGTTTATTATCACCAGAACTCAAAAAATTAAATGCTAAAGGTATATGTTTTCAGAAGGATCAAAGGAAATATTTTATGTTTTTCTGACCAGACAATAGTTGGAGCTTTAGCCTTATTTTAACATGTTTTTCAGTTTCTTTGTTCCTGTTGTGTTAGGAATAAATAGTATAAAAACTGCTGTTTACAAGCTAAATGGCTAAAGCTGAGATTTACACAAACCGGTGACGGAGAAGTGTCTGTTGGGGGCTTCAATGAGACACAGGGTTCCTAATGAGGGAAGAGCTTTGATTTATGATTTACCTAACTCCTAGTGCTCTGGGGATTCTTTTACATTATTTACTTGTAAAAGAAATATAGTTTATTAATGGTAAAAGAAACCTTAAAACATCAGATAAAACAAGTGGATGGTTTAGGAAATAAGCGAATCTGTAATGTTTTCAGCCCTAACCATTTTCTAGACTGGGAAAGAGGATTAGTTATAGTTGGAGTACAATGACAGAGGTGCTGGGTGTCAAGGATGAGGTGGTCAAAGGTGCTGGGTGACACTAGAGTATAGTGATAGATATTGGGTGACACTGGGGGTGCAGTGACAGAGGTGTTAGTGACACTAGGGGTGCAGTGACAGAGGTGCTGAGGGACAAAGAGTACAGTGACATGGTGTTGGGTGACAAGATGAGGGGGTGCCATGACAGAGGTTGTATGAGGTGGGCAGTGACAAGGAAGTGGGGTGATATGGATGGGACAGTGGCAGAGGTCCTGGGTGACACAGGGGGTGCAATATTGTATCAATGTTAAAGTTCAGCAATAAACAACAAACTTAGAGGGAGGGCGCCCGACCAGGAATACTCACAGAAATACAGCAACAGTGTAGCAGAGCAGGTTTTGGATATGCCAACAGCATCTGTCTTGAGGGATGGAATGTGGCCTGGCCAGTCTGTGTCCAATAGGGGAGGTGTCCAGGAAGGATGGTGTGTCCCTATCCTTTCCCTGCTCATCTGGAACCTCTCCCTGCCACTGCTCAGATCAAATGTCAAGGGTGACCTATCCCTACAATACCCACACGCAAAATGTGCGCAAAACCTGGGAGCCAGGGCCTTTATTAGACTCTGCCAGTCACATGGGATGGCAGCATCCATTCGGATAGCTTCCCCAGTGACCCAGGAAACTATAGGAACCATGTTCCTCTTAACTTCCACCTCCAACTGCAATGCCGCTGCGGTCAAGCACTACCTACAGTGGACCTGCCTACAAGTACCTCTAGTTTTGTTCAATGGAAAGGGGGATAGGAAAAAATAAGGTACAAGAAGCACTTGTATGGTTTAACCAATAATTTCCTGCATTTTAGATTTTTGTGGCAAGTGTAACCAGGACCATGGGAGGGACGTGTCATTTACCTACATGTAGCACTGTCCCCATAGGGCTTGCTGTATTATGACTTGTTGGGCCTCCTCTGATTACCAGCAAACAGTCACTTGGGGTACAGTTCACACATTCATCCTTATGTAGCACCTGACTAGGAAGGTGCCAGGTAGAGAGTGTAGTTTTGTCTCTGTCTGCCTATCTGAGGAGCAGAAGGCAAAATCTGTTGTTCTCTGCTTAACAGAGAGCAGGATCTGTGAATCAGGTCTGCTTGGTGTGATTCATCTGGTCTTAGGGAGTGTCCCCAGCTGATCCAATGGGGAGGCACATAGGATGCTGGAGGAAACCTAACCAATGACACACAGGCTTTTGGTACTGCCCCAGGGATTGGCACAGACAGTTGGTCTCGGTGCATTATGGGGCAGGGTATAAAAAGCCACGGGCACATGAGGTAGAGGTCTTTTGCTGGGAAGCAAAGTCCCAGAAGGAGAGTAGGGACTGCCTCCTCTTCTACTGCAGTTGGAGATGGTCACAGGCAGCCTGCCTGGTGAGCCATTGGAGTAAGGCTGAACCCAGAGGTCCAGGAGAGCTGACTGGAGGAGTTGGGGCACTGTGAGACTCTGATAAAACAGTATCGTGAGTACAGAGGATCTTGCACAGGAAGGGGACCACTCCTGAGTGTAGAGTCAGTGGACGGGTGTCAGCTAGCACAGAGAAAGGGGGTAATGGGGGGGGGGTACCCTGAAGAGAAACACAAATAGGAACATTTACATCATCTTTATTCAAGTGGCAGGATAAAGTAGCGGCCTTGCCACATTCTCAAGTTAGAAGTCCTCTGAAGTATAAATAGTTAACAGTTGGAGTATCCCACTCATCCCTTCTCCTACCCCAATATAAATAAAACAACAAAAACAACAACCCCTAGACTGATCCAAGAACTTAAAGTATTAAGAGTTCTGCAAGCAGTTGCTACGGGTAACCCAGGGGAATCCAAAAGTGTTATTCTTCAGCAGTCCTCTAGGGAGCAGTGCTCCACTTGCTCCCAATAGTTTGTTGCTCAATAAACAGTCCAGGGGTGTTTGGTTTTTAGTATTTATTGTGGAACTTGGATAAGAGAAGGGAATAGTGGGATACTCCAACTGGAACTATGTACATTGGATAAGGACAACTCTCACTTGGCCTCACCAGGTTGCTTGTGGAAGCAGTCACATTGTTTAAACCATACTGTCACATATATGGAAAGAGTGAAGTCTCCTTGCTCTTTCTCCGGCAATAGACTTGGTAATCTACATTCTCTTTGGGACACTCTCTAGCATCCCCTTTACTGACACCCATCCACTGACTCTTCCAGCTGCAGAGGTGGCCCTCCTCAGGTCAGGCCCCTTGACACTGATCTGTACTCACTTTACTGCAGAATCCAATCCTTCTCCCCTCTCAGTAAGCTTCACAGGACCTCTGGGTTCAGTTCCTCTCTAGCTCTCCCTAGGCCCCCAGGTCGACTACCTGAGGCTGCATGGAACCCCCACAAAGTAGGCAGCGGCCCCCTCCCTCTGGGACTCCTCTATCCAGCCGAAAGACCCCGAGCATGTGTGCTCCATTCTTTTATACAGTATCCCAGCATGCACATAGGCACTTTGCTCTGTCAAATCACCAGGGTTGTATTAAACGCCTGTGCACTCATTTGTCAGCTTTCCTCCCACTGTCCAATATGCCTCCCTATTGGACCAATGTGAAACACTCTACAGACAGACTGAGTAGCACCTGAGCACATTGAGCAGACCTTACTAACAGATCCTTCTCTCTGATAGGCAGAGAACAATATAGATTTACCTGTGGTGAGCGCAGGATTCAAAACTATACTCTAGGAGGGTGCTACATACACATTTGTGTGCTAAAAGGTGTCACTCTTTATCATTTCAGAAGGTTGGAAAGTATACTTAGAGTGTGGTAAACAAAGCATCATATATTTATAGGAGTTGTTTATTTCATAACCTCGGAAATGTCTCCACTTTCGATTTAAAATAAGTATTGTAGATGTGAGTCATTTTCTTAGTACCGATGAAGAAGGAATGTGTTATGAGTCACAAACAAGTTATCTCAGTTCCACATTATTATATACAGCACAGTGTATAGAAAAGGCATGTGTCAGCTTATACTTCAAAAGGCCATAGAGAGCAACATCAGCCATTTACTGCATTCTGGAACTAAATCTAAATTCCTCACAGCCAGAGAGCACAGGAATTAGAAATCTCAGCATGTCCTGTTTAGTCAAGATAAAAAAAAGACCATGAAAAATATATATCTTGGAATAAACTATATATCTCCTGGTGACTGTACAAGAAGACCTCTCCCGAGCTGCTTTAGATAAATATTGAGTCATAGGGCAGCCATAATGTCAACACTATTGAATACATATAGCATGCCTGTATAATGTACCAGAAGCCACCGTCTAAAGGTTCACATGAGTAAGATCGTTTTTAGATAACAGAATTATGTTCCTAGAGAAAATGTTAAAGTATAACCATCATATTATACTGTAATAAACAAAAAAACATGATGACTTCTATGCTTTGTTTATTTCTATAATATATACCTATTTTACAAATAAATAATGCAGAGTGCACCCATGATGCAGGATTCTCAGAACAATATGGCATTTATAAAAAAAAAGAGTAGGAGTGGTTTTCTTTCAGACTCTCTGATTGAAAGATATGTCTGAGCAGCCAGGGAGGAGGATGAGTCCATGCTCATATTTATTTAGGTGTGTGTGTGATATATTTATTTTTAAATATGATATAAATATTTATTTAGGTGTGTGTAAGTGTGTACATTTCAGCTTGAGCTATTTTGATTAGTAAAAAATAAATTTTTCTGCCGAGAAACTAACAATGGATAGTTAAACATGTGAAAACATGCGTAGAACTCCACCTGTTGGCCTTCAACAAAGAGATAGTATGTCACGTACCTGTATGAGGAGCCACAGGTGTCAAGAGTGGCCTCTCACACAATTTTTATCTGGGCACCCCTGAAACTTAGGACAGCGTCTGCACAGGGCAATGGAAGTGTACAGGTGTCAGGAAGCTGCAACTGAAGATTGGAAAATTGGGAGCACTGGTGTCAGACTAGCAGAAGCACAGCAGATAGGGCAACCAGAATACACCAAGTTCAGCTATAAGTGAAGTCTGGTAAAAAGCCAAGTCAGCCAGGAAATAAGCATAAATTGGCAATATGCATGCAGCAAGGTAGGGAGTTGGCAAAATCATAGTCAAAAGTCTAGACCAAAGTCAGTAACCGAGATGATCATCAAACCTAGGCAGACCAGGAAAATTGAGAAGCCAGTCAGACAAAAGTCAGTTCAATAATAGTTAATGTGATTGTCAGGGTTAGTTGATATGTTATTAAAATAACAAACCTGTTATACTTCTCTGCTTTGTGCAATGGTTTTGCATAGAGCAGCCCCGATCTTACTCTTGAGTCCCCCGCCCATGCTCCTGCTCCACCCCCAAGCCCCCCCAAGCCAAGTGTTCTTACGTTCTCGCTCCTGAGCCCTGCTCTGTGTATCCATAAGATACAGAGTGGGGCTCAGCCCTGCCCACCCTCCCTTGTCACTGGCTCTGATCGACAGCAGGGGGAGACAATGAGGAGCGAGAGAGCTGAGACAGCCTCGGCTTTCATGCACATCCCTGAATGGAGATCAGGCTCAGGTACGTATTTGGGAGGGGGGGGGGGAAACTACAAGAGGGAGTTGCATGCAAAAGGTTTTTTACCCTACTACATAGAATGCAGTAAGGTAAAAAAAAAACTTTTGGTTCAGGATCAGGAATGGCAGAGATTATTCAGCAATGATCCTGTGTAAAACTTTGGTTTAAATCGCCCACTAGTCAGCAGTAACTGTGGTAACATGTCTATACGTTACACAAAATTTCTGCACACGTTTTTTACACTTCATGCATAGAATGCACCTTTTAAAACCACTTTAAGTACAGTACGTGTTTCAATTTTGTGCTGAACAGTTGGGTGGAGTTCTGAAGTGTGAATGTGGATGACTCATTTCTCCTCCCTGACCATTCTGAGTGGGACAATTGTCAATAAAGGTGCATGAATTCCATTCCTTAACTACCTCAATACTGGGCACTTAAACCCCCTTCCTTCCCAGACCAATTTTCAGCTTTTAGCGCTGTTGCAATTTGAATGACAATTGCGCGGTCATGCAACGCTGTACCTAAACCAAATTTGTGTCATTTTTTCCCCACAAATAGAGCTTTCTTTTGGTGGTATTTGATCACCGTCAGGTTTTTTCTTTTTTGGTGCACAAATAAAAAAAGACTGAAAAGTTTGAAAAAAAAAAAAAAAGTTTTTTTGTTTAGGTTATAAAATTTTGTAAATAGATATGTTTTTTCCTGCACTGATGACGCCGCACTGACAGGCACTGATGAGGAGACACTGATGGGGTGGCACTGATGGGCACTGATAGGTAGCACTGATATGCAGCACTGATGGGCACTAATATGTGGCACTGATAGATAGCACTGATATGCAGCATTGGTGGGCACTGATAGGCAGCGCTGATGGGCACTGATAGGCAGCGCTGATGGGCACTGATTGGCGGCGCTGTTGGGCGGCAATGATCGGCACTGATCGGCAGTGATGGGTGGCACTGATCGGCACTGATGGGGGGGCACTGATGGGCACTGATAGGCAGCACTGGTGGGCAATAATGGGCACTGGTGGGCGGCACTGATAGATGGCAATAACGGCACTGGTGGGCAGCACTGATAGATGGCATTGGTGGGCAACACTGATAGGGAGGGCATTGGGGGACTCTCTGAGCCCTGCTTGCCATCCCTGGTGGCCATGGTGGGCATCCCTGGTGGTCATGGGTGGGCATCCCTGGTGGCTTAGTGGCACCCCCCCCCCCCCAGGGCTGCACTGGTAATCAATGTTCTGATTACCAGCACAGACCCCCCCCTGTGATCAGTGAGTAATTAGAAATACTCACTGATCATCCCCGCAGCAGCACCGATCATCCCTCTTCTCCTCACTGACAGGATCTGTCAGGAGGAGAAGAGATCGAAGCCGTTACAACGGCTCTATTTACATTACATGATGGCTGTGATTGGACACAGCCGTCATGTGATCAGGAGGGCCAATCACAGGGCCCTCCTGCCGAATGATGTTGCTCTGTGTCCGAGGGACACAGGCACATCGAGATCGCGCCGCTGCGCGTGCCCGCGGCGGCGAGATCTCTCTCCTTCTGAAGGACGTTCTGGAACGTCCATTCAGAAGGACGAGACTCCTGCCCGGCCGTATATCTACAATGGCCCGGGTGGGAGGTGGTTAAAGTGGTATTCAAAATATGCAATGGGTTATACTGCAGCTTACCAATCCTTAGATGTGGTGGCTGCATTAATTTTTTCAAAGGATATAGTGTACAAGAGTCACACTTTTCTCAATAATGGTAGTTCATTACCTTTCCTTGAGAAATATTTGGCAAATATAGTGCTCTTGGTACTTCCTTGCACACCCGCGAAGGCCACCCAATAGACATATGGAGCCTGTGGAGCTAGCTGTGAAGTTCAGAATTCAAATTTCCAGGTTAACGTGACAAGACCACCCATTGTTCTTCATGATATATAGATGAGCCCAAAGTAAAGTTTAACAAGCATGAAACATTCATAAAGGGTAACTACACATTCGTGGGGAAAACACAATATAGCGTATACAATTGTGACACAAGTCATATTGTAATTGAATGTTATTAAAAATGATCTTTCCTTTTCAATCTGCAGCCGCTGCAATTTTCTGAAAATGCAATTCAATATGGCTACCTGAAGCTGTTCTGTACACAGAATGTATACCAACCACACCCCAGAAACATAATTTCCTGCTTGTGTGATTGGCTCACCAATTTACCAGAAGTCTGCCTAAGATACAAGTCAGATTTCTGGCATCCCCTGCAACAAACATTTCATTTTTGGTGAGAGACTCCCAATAGGAACACAAGGGATGCAGGCCCAGCAGCTTTCCTCATTAGAGCCCTGCAGCTGCCACAGCTGACAGATAATTATGAAACCCCTCCCATTTGACCCACTTAGCACAGAGGAACAAACCGCGATTTCTTCAGAGTAACAAAAAGTAGTAATCTGCAACAAAGTTTGTTAAAATCCTTGTAATGTACATGGATCACCCAGAGGGGAATGTTTTTTTTTTTTTTTTCCTCAACAAAAGTGGAGTTACGCTTTAACAGTCTATAGGGGTCACCTTGGTGATGATGGGCATATGGAATCAAAGCTGATCATTCGAAGTAGCTCTGTCAGTGTTAAATGATTGTCTCCTCATTATAAACTGATACATCTGGAAGAGAGCTTGTTCTTTTTAAAAACAGACTTGCTGGCTGGATCACCATATGAAAATAGAAGAAAGTAAGCCTTAAAAGAAAACTAATTCAGCCGTCACATCTAAGAATTGGTAATATATAATAATAAAAATAATAATAATAATTGTTTTCAATAGAGGGTTTAATACAGCTTTAATACAGCTTTAATTATGTGACAGATTGCTGTTGATTCTGACACAATCTTGTGAATAGTCCATAACACGTGCAACAAAAGTGCAACGACACTCAGACATCAGCAGACTGGTTGCAGACATTCGCTAAACAGGAAGTGGCGTGGCACTTGGAAGCATTCAGCTGCCTATATGGACTATGAGCTGTGATTGATTTGATCACATTTTCATGGTGTGACATTTGGAAATAGAACACAACTGTCCCCCTCCATGTCCTGTATGTATCTTCACTTCTAAGGGAAACTGTTTTTTTTTACATCAGCAAAACCCCTTAGTTTAGCAGTAGTGTTTTTTTCCTGAAGGCAACTAGTTGATGATGATGATTGATGATGATGATAATTAATATTCTATTTTTTTTTTTTCCAGGACCAAGGAGGATCTTTAGATCTAATCTATATGATAGGTGTCAGCCTCGGTGCACACATTTCTGGATATGTTGGAAAAATGTACAATGGTTCCATCAACCGTATCACTGGTAATCATTATTTATTTTATTTGTCTTAATGCACTCTTCAACTTTTGTTTTTCGTGAAGTGATGAATGTAATAGCGTTGAACAAATTCATATAGAATTTAGGATCCTGTTCGTAAAGGAATTGTAACATTTGGGTTACACTGTTAATTATGCTGGTTCCTTGATTAAACCTTCTGATGTGTTGCTTGGGAAACAATTTGGGGACGTAACACAAGGTAAAAAAAAAAGGATTTTTCTCCGTAGTGGTTACAGATGCCAATAGCTGGACATCAGACCGAATGCTGTCTGTTCAACCTCCAGTCCCCTAGTCAGTGGTATATTCTGGCAAAATCCTTCCAAGGGCACTTAAAAGGGTGGCGCAGTAGTTCTCAGCAGCACTAGGGTTGCAAGTTCAAATCCCAACCATAGCACCACCTGCATGGAGTTTGCATGTTCTCCCTGTGCCCACATGGCTTTCCTCCCTCTTATTCAAAGAATGAATGTGAGTTAGGAACTTTAGATTGTAAGCACCTTAAGAGTCGGTTCACACCAGGGCGACTCAAAGTCGCCCCGACTTTGAATTCACCCGTGCAGCACGACTTCATTGCGGCTTGCAAACGACTTCTCATAATAGAAGTCAATGCAAGTCGCTCCGACTTCTCCCAGAAGTAGTGCAGGAACCTTTTTCTAAGTCGGAGCGACTTCGCTCTGATTAGAATGGTTCCATTGCACAGAATGGAGTGCTAGTTGTCAGGCGACCAAGTCGCCTGACAAGTCGGAGTAGTGTGAACCAGGTCTTAGGGTTGTAAATTGATGGTTCTATATAAGCATAAATAAATAAAGCAATTGATTTGTGTTTAATATATTATATTTTGGATTGATCTGTAGAGAATCTTGCTTCATATGGATTAGGAATAGGTGTAAGTGTCCTTATGTCAGTATTTTTTTTTTTTTTCTTGTATCATTTCCTAGGCCTGGATCCAGCTGGTCCATTATTCAATGGGAAACCCCCCGAAGACAGATTACACCATACCGATGCTCAGTTTGTGGATGTTGTTCACTCAGATACTGATGGTATGTGTGTTTTTAAGCATTGCCATTTACAAGGAATTATTAACAAGCAAATTTAAAGGGTTTTTAGTACATATTGAAAAAATTAACAACAGTTTCTTATTTCTTTTGGATGCTCCATTGTTGAGATCTGTGCTTGAAGGGGATTCTACACTCTAAGTTTTAATTTTATTTTAACAGAAGGGTCTTGAAACATGGCAAGGTGGGCAGGAAAACCCAAAACTTATAGGTCTGGAAGGAATATAGACAGGAATTACTGTAAAGAGTTCTCATTGTTGGAGAATCCAAGACACATAAGTGACCAGAGGCTAACTCAATTCACTAGGCTCCATGTATGACTAAAAATGAATTTTGGGTGGACTGATGGTTTTGAAAATGGTTTTACACTCTAAAGAAATATATATATATATATATATATATATATATATATATATATATATATATAAAGTTTAATTTTGGATTCATTTTACCAAAGCTTGAGTATTTTCCATATATATATATATATATATATATATATATATATATATATATATATATATATATATATATATATATATATATATATATATATATATATTTTTTTTTTATGTTGCCAAAATATCTATTCCATGAACTAACTTGCAATTTAGCATCATTGTATTTTATTTGTGCTTGGTACTGATCTGCTAAGTGAAATATATTAAAAATAAATGGACAATTTATTCCTCCATTTAGGTAGCAGAGAAGGAAGACAACGCAGCCTTATAGAATGATCTTTAAAAAGTTGGTTTGCATCTTTGGACGGTTTCTGAAGCTTCAGACTCCGTAATTGAAAAATTAGTTATGGCTTTGCAGGCAGTATATCAGGATTTTATTTTCTGTTCTCCGGCGCGATTATCTGAAGGCAAAGATATATTAGCCGTGATTTCCTAAAGGAAAGATAAGAGAGAAAAGTCTTTTAACAATTTCAGAGAATGGAAATCGACGAGACAGCTGTAATTTAATTTATTGATGATGTTCACATAAAATGTTTTATGCTATTCAGAGCCGTATCTGCTCCTGCCTTGCTCATCCATAGCCTTGATCTTTCAGTTTAAATATTTAATAGCATATACTGCTTATTTATAAGTGTTTTTTATCCTTCTTTTAAATTTCTGTTAATGTTTAAAACAATGGAAAGAATCATGTCAGGAAAAGAGCCGCAATAATGTCTGTTCAGATAAATTCTTTTTCCAAATCTAAAGTGAGACAATAGAATGTAAGCAGGTCTTGTAGACTGTATAAGATAACATTAGGACCCAAAGACAGGCTACCTGCAATTCCTCACATGAGGTCCCTATGCATAGAATTGGAGGGATGAGACCGGGTTTTGTAGACCCAAAATGTTACAACTGCAGTGATTTTCTTTTTTTATTCTCTCTTGTTTAAAACCATATAAATAAAGCATACAGGAGCGGAGACTATTTGTGCATTCATGCTTTTTGCTGTGCCATATGTCAGTTACTATTTTGACTATTTAAAGTATATGTAAGCCCTCACCTTGTAAAATAACCCATTCGGTTTAAAATAGAAATGAAAGGCAATATATAAATCATTGTAAATAGCTCTTTCTCCCCCTTTTTCTTTTTTTTTTTTTTCAAAAGTTCATTGTTTATCAGGTGCATAAGGAGCTCAAAAAGCTGGGGAGGAGAAACAGCAGCACACTGAAGGGGTGTCAAGACAAGTCTAATCATTGGAGAGCCGGCGAAGTTCCCAGCAGAGCTAGAAAACTGACCATGCTGTGCGCTCATGCTTAGTGTGGTCAGTTTTTGAGAGGAAAGCAGAGGGACTGGCAGGGACACCAGGGATTTTACACAAAGGAAGAAATACAAAGAGAACAGGATGCTTTTTCATCCTGGGACAGGAAGTTAAGGGGAATTTCTCCAATGGGACAAAGATGACAAAAACTGACGGAGGTTATCAAAAATGGAAAAAAAATGCCTAGTTCAACTCTAAAGAGGAGCTTTAGTCAGGTTTCCAAAAACTAAGCAGCTACAAAATTTGTATCTGCTGACTTTTACTAAACAGACCCTTACCTGTCCAGGGATCCAGCACTGTCCTCGCCAGGTCTGGTTCTTCCCTGTTCTTAAGATCCCTGGCCTTCATGTTAAGTGTGGGAATCCAGCTGTAGCTCTTTTCGGCTTTACAGCCGGTTCTTCACTGTGCATGCATGAGCTGCACAGCACAATCAGAATGGTCCCGCCAACTCTTGGGACCTTTGACATGTCCCAGGGGGTTGCTGTGCAGGAGAAATGGGTTGCCAAACTTCTGCTCTGATCCTGATTCCAAATATAGTGGGGTGGGGGAAGTGGAACTTCAGGATTTGAGTGAAGTTCCACTTTAGGCTCTGCTAGGTGCTTGGAGACCCTGATAGTGGACATCAAGGTGCAGTGTTCCAGTCCAGGAATTGCAGAGCCACCAGCAGGTATTCTGATTATCCTGCATGTTTCTGCCATATTACATATTATTACATCCTAAATTATTATTAAAAGATCATATATCGTCCTGGATTCTGAATAAAAATACTATTCCCAAGTGGAAAAGGAGTCTTCTGCTCTAATCATTTTGGACACCTATGGCTTCAATCACAAGACTCTGTGATCTATGTAGATCAGGGGTGTCAAACTCAATTTAATCGCGGGCCGCATCAGCATTATGGTTGCCCTCAAAGGGCCAGTTATAGCTGTAAGATCAGATGTCCAGAGCACCCCACGCACCCTTACATGAGATGTCAAGATCCCCCCCACCATCATAAGACAAAAGTCACCCATCCTTCCTTGTATTACTATGCACCCCCTTACCTGGTGCTACTCCCAGGAAGATGCTGGTGGATCTGGGAAGAAGAAAGTGCAAGGTCTGGAGGAGGACCAGAGGAGGTCTGGAGTCAGCTTACAGAGTCTGCTGAATACTGAGACCAGGGGAGGCAGAGACAAGGTGGTGTTGTGGCTGCACAGCGAGGTGCAGGATCTGTAGGAGGAGTTTTGCCCTCCTCTCTGCTGCAAACTGCTGAGAAGGGGGGTTGGGCAAAGACAAGCCTTTTTACAGCAGCACAGAGACCCACAGGATCTGGCAAAGGAGTTCTGTTCGCTCTGCTGCTGACTACTGAGACAGGGTGGGGGCAGCGGCAAGGGGGTGTCGCAGCTGCAGGAGAGGTGCGAGGGCCACATGAAATGGCCTGGGGGGCTGCATTCGGCCCGCGGGCCTTGTGCTGACACCTGTGATGTAGATCCTTGCAAAAAATCTTTTTCTTCAACTTTTAGTTCCATAAATTACTAGTTTGAAAAACGATACATGTATATCAAGTTCAGTCTATCATAAAACCCAGAAAGGAAGAAGAAACAACCCAGCCCCAGATCTCCTGAGTATCTTCTGTTAACCTAAGGTTGAAACAAATTCCTCTCTGAATCCACAAATGGCTATCTGAATCAAAACCTGTACAAAACCAAAATCCAAAAATCAAGTCATATTGACGTTGTAAGAAACTTTGGCTCTGCACAGGTGGAATATTTTGTCTCAGTAATGCTATAAAACTAGCTGTGTGGGTTCGGGAACACTGCCTTAGGACATGCATTCATTCGGCAGTAGAATTTACAAAATTGGTGTAGTCTCCATGGCCTTTTAGAAGGATGCTCCTTTAAAGTAGAAATATAGGCAAAACCTTTTTTTTTGGATAGAGCAATGGAGGGGTATGACTCGACAGATTTTTTATTTTTTTTTTTCGCACTCTGTGTCCCATTGTAGAGATTTCCCTTCACTTCCTGTCCCACAGTCAAACAGGAAGTGAGAGGAAATCTCTGCAAATTAGGGAATTCCTTGGGGACCCCCAGTTCACTAGAACTGGTGTCCCCACTGGAAGATTTCCCCTCTATTACTTTTCTGGGGACAACCCAAAAATTGGGATTTTCTTTTACTTTTTTTTTTTTTTTACTTTTCAATAATAGTAGTAAGGCTCAGTTCACACTTGTGCAATGCGGGAACGCTGGGAATATGCAGCGTGTTACCGCATCGCATCCGCACATCTGGCAGTTCACACTGCCATATCCGATACGCAGGGGGTGTCAATTAAAAGTTACTGACACCCCCAGTTTGATTGCATATCGCAGTGCGATCTGCAAGTACGCACAGAATCGGATCGCACAAGTGTGAACCACTGTGCGATCCGATTTTGATGCGGCTCAAAAAATGCCTCCTGTGCCTCTTTGGTGCGGATGCAGTGCGAATTCAGCCATACAAAGTGTATGGCTGAAATTCGCACCGCACATGAGATCGCATGTAATGAAGGAGCAGTGCGTTCCGAATTACATGCGATCTCCGCAGCCGCACAAATGTGAACCGGCACTAAAGAGGACAAATGGAGAGGGTGAATCTTCTTAATGGGGGCACAGACTGCAATAAATACTGACAAGCGTTCTAATCCCTCTCCACTCTTTCCAAAAGAAAAGGGTTTTTCCTTAAGGGCCCTTTCACACGGACGCTCCGTATGTCTGTAAATCATCCTATTTTTTTGATGATTACGGACATAATACGGACATAATATAAGTCAATGGCATTGCGGATGTCAGCGGAATACCATCCGCTGACATCCGATTTTCTTCCTTTCAGTTCTGTTCCATTTTTTGGAACGGAACAGAACCCTATTTTTCCTCCGTTCAAAAAACGGAAAGGAAGGAAAATCGGATGTCAGCGGTGTCATCCGCTGACATCCGCAATGCCCATAGACTTACATTATGTCCTTTTATCCTGCAAACGGATGGGATGATATGCAGACATACGGAGCGGAGGAAAAAAAAAAGTGCCGGAGCGGATAGCAATGCGGTCCGCTCCGTGTGAAAGAGCCCTAAGTTGTACTCTTAATAAACAACACTAGGGTCTTGCGTGTCAGTTAAATAGGGGCATGTTTATTTCTGCTATGATTTTGTATGTTCTACCTGTTTATTACGACTGTGGTAGGAATATTATGCGAAGATGCGCTAGGGAAAGGACTGATTTGAATGGTCTACACTCTGTAAAGTGTTGCAAAATATGTATAGACTATATAATAATAATCATAATAATGTCTGTGTGCATGTGTGACAACCATATAAATGTACTTATTCTTAGCCTGAATATGGCTGTGGCCTTATTGCTCATGACCTTGTGGTCTGCTGAAACCAAACATTGTATATTTAGGTTATTTGTACATAATAGTGTAACCTATTCAAATTTGTCATTAGCTCTTGGATATAAGGAGAGCTTGGGAAATATCGATTTCTACCCAAATGGAGGAACAGACCAACCTGGATGTCCAAAAACGATCTTATCAGGTAACTGTCATATGTATTTTTTGCTGAAGAAACCGTTGATATGAATAGATTAAAAGTATTTTGTTCACTACAGTTCAAGCAGAGACACATAATCTCTCTCTACACTAAAAAAACTAAATGGGCATGTAAGAATCCTAGTTGTGTTGTCACGGAGAGAATAGTTCCCTATTTCCGCCCACTTGGAGTTTTGGGCATGTTCTGTGCCCACCTGCCTTGGAGTTTTGGGGGTCCTGTTGCATTTACCAAAAGAGGTAATGAATGACTCAGCCCCCTTATAATTGGAGCAGCATGTGTGCAGACCTGAGAGTTCTATCTACAGGAGCTAACAAATATGTAGCACACTAAAATGGTCTGAAGCCCCGGAGATATTGTTTTTTCCTTTGGCAGGGAATGTTCCAAAGCCTCAGGGGCTGCTGCCCTGAGGCAGCCTGTGGACTGTATAGTTCTTTTTGTAGGTCTTGGCTGTGGTAAAGCTGAGGGCCTGGAGTGCTCTTTCTGAGGAGCTGGCTGTAGGACTTCACCACAAGGGATTGAGTCTGGAGAAGACTATCTCCTTCACTTGACCGCGTCCAGAGGAAGTTGTAAGGTGTGCAGCTGTCCTGGGGACATGAATTGTGATCCCCGGTGACTGTGTGCTTTTTGGATGTAAGTGTCCAAAGGTAGCTGTGGGTTGAGACAGCTTTCGTAGGGTCTCCGCATACTGAATGTTCCTCTGTCCTCAGCAGGATCCTGGAGTCTAGAGAAGAGTGTCCTCTTGTTAATGTGCTGTATTTTGTAGTATCCCATGCCCTAACCCCTCTTCTGCAAGCCATAAAAATCAAAAAGACATCACCTAGACTGAGTTATTGGACCTGGAGTGTATTGACTAGTTCTTGTGGTGGTGGGCAGCCTCTGTACTATTAGGGAAGATCCAGCTTTACCAGTGGCCCCGGCGGGGGTAGCACTACAGATCTAATAAATCCATTGGTGGTTACCAGCTCTCTTGCATCGATCGGTTTTGTTGGGCTGGTGTTTTAAGGTTATCACTGTAAAGCTGGGAACATGTTGATGGGTTTTGACAATTTTGAAAACACTATAAAAGCTCTACTTTTCTGAGTTGGCCTCAGAGGGTTCAATACATTGTATCTATTATCAGAAACTGGGTTTCAATTAAATGAGGAAAAGGTTTCATGTATATTTTGATTACTTGCTTGTCATTTTTTTTCATTTGTTCTTTCCTGCAGGCTCTGAATATTTCAAGTGTGATCACCAGCGCTCAGTTTTTCTATATATCGCATCTTTAAATGCGTCTTGCAGCGTTGTTACATTTCCTTGTGAAACTTACAAAGATTACCGTACTGGGAAATGTGTGGATTGCAGGAAATACGGACCCCTCGGCTGTCCAGTATTAGGTAAAGTAGGCCGTTTTTGTATACTCACAGATCACTTTGTTCTCTATAAGGGTTACCATACACATTATAGTCTGACTGTACAACTTTTATACAATCAACTTCGGATTTACCGTAACTGTGTAATTTGTGAACCTAACTAAACTGTCCAATCAGTCTGTATGAAATCAGGCAGGTCCTTGCACTATGTAGTTGATGGCAGATCTAAAGGGGATTGTACAATAAGATAACATGGTGTGGGTAGATTTTCTGCCAGTGGCACGCACCCCCAGACCGTGTCTTAGAATAGGAATAAAGTAAAGCCACCATTAATCTACATGTAATATCCCGCTCTTATTGTGTTTTAGCTGGTTGGTGGGCATGGAGGAAGGAGGCAGCAGGCTGTCATTTATCATCACTGTGTATATACCCACATGTTCTGCTTAGATGTGATGGGGGGGGGGGGGGGGGGAATGCCCAGAATGCCCAGGATGTCCAGGGTAGAAACTCACTGAAAACTGAGCATATTCATAGTTGCCACCACAGCTGCAAAATCCCTAGCTGAAATTTGGGTTATGGATAGAAGGGAAAGATAGAGAACAGCAGGATCAACCAGGTGTTTGCAGAATACAAATTGTGAAAACAAAATAGTGACTGAGCATGATTAGCATGTAATACAGCAGATAGTTGTGTGTTTTTTTTTTTTTTTTTTTAAAATGATGTGGGTTTAGCGACCCTTGGACCTGAATGTATCAATAGATGGCCTATGTTCAGGAATGGATCTGTTGATACTACATCATAGGTGTTTGGGAGTTTTCATGCTTATGCTAATAAACTCCTGACTAGAGCAATATGGCTGCCATTTTCATTACATTTAAAGGGTTCTATTAAAGACTCTTATCAGTAAGAATCCTTTAACCCTTCTGTATCAAGGAATATTGGAAAAACACAGATGGCTAGAGAACATATACAGGGAAATTCATTATGGCATTGCCTATATTTGGGAAATGCATTGAGTCATCATGTGAGCATAGCCAGATGGTGAACCAAGAGACTAGTTACAGTTTCTCATCAGGCCTGCTAGGCCTGATGGATTCCAAAGTCGCTATTGAACTGAATAGTGGCTAATAGATTTGCATACTCTCATGTGCTGTCAGTAAAAGCAAGGCAGACCCAATAAAGAAATAGTACCCAATCAGGCTCTTCCCACCGTACAACCAAACTCCCTAACTATGCGCTTGTCAGTGTGATTTGAACAGTGGCTGAAGAGGGAGCGTACGGAGGAAAGAATGTCAAGTATGGGCGCTCCGACCTCAGTGCTGGCCCTCAACAGATTCATTTTTCTGTCTGTGAGAGGTACATGAATAGGCCACGAACAAGAACAATTTTGGTGTGGTGACCAATCAAATTTTAAAGGGTGTCTTTGATACCCTTTATGAATCCCCCCCTTTTGGCTGTTAATTAAAGAAGTTTTACAGTCAGAAGGTTTTTTATCTTAATGCATTAAGATATTAAAAGCCTTCTGTGTGTAGCAGCCGACCCAGCACCCCCTAATACTTACCTGAGCCCCCTCTCTATCCAGCGATGTCCACAAGTCCCTCGGCTGTCCTCTTCCTCCTGATTGGCTGAGACACAGCAGCGGCGCCATTGGCTCCAACTGCTGTCAATTAAAGTCAGTTAGCCAATCAGGAGAGCGGGGGGGGGGGGGCGAATGGCAGCTCCATGTCTGAATGGACACATGGAGCTGCAGCTTGGCTTGGGTGCCCCCATAGCATAGTTCACAGGTGTGTGCACAGGGGGTGCCTGATATGCTCGGGCACACCCTAATCACCCTATGTGGCGCAGATTCCCCCTGTTTTAAACCCCTAATATTTCACCAAAGCTCCCTAACGAGGGTATTAAAAAAAAAAAAAATTGTGAAAAATAATAAAAATAAAAACTTCTACCCTACTGACAATACACGCGCACACACACATGTGTTTGAGTTTTGGGGCGCACACCCTAATGCAATAGGCTGTGCCTATAAGCAAGCTGCTTGCTGTGGGGCACTCGACAGGAGGGAGGGACCAGGAGCAGCGAAGAGGAGGATACGGGCTGCTCTGTGCAAAACCAACTGCACAGAGGAGGTAAATGGAACATAACATTGTTTTTTATTTATTTTTTTTAAAAAACAGCAACACAAGACTTTACAATCACTTTAACAATATGGGAACAGAGAAAACATATTCATAGTACCCTGTAGGAGCAAAAATTTACATTCAGTAATACATAGGAGCAATCATATATGCTAAATTATAAATTGGCAAAGAACACATTTTTTGACCTATAGAAACACAGATTGATATTCTGTAACCTACAGGAACAGAAAGAAATGATATTCAGTAATGTACACCAGGATAAAGAAATGATATTCAGTAATGTACACGAGGATAAAGAAATGATACAGAAACAGAAGGAAATGATATTCAGTAGCACATGGAAGAAATTATATCTGTTGACTTATATAGGTGAAGAACAATATTTGTGACCTGTAGAAACAAAGAAAGAAGAATTGATTATCTATACCTTAAAGGAACAAAGGACAATTACATTTTGTAACAAATAGCAGCGAAAAGTATTTTGTGTTTTTATGGGAAAAAAACCCCAAAACATCATGCCCTTTTTACATGAAAGGTCAGATCAGGTCCACCTGTCTGTTTTTTTTTTTTGCATTGACCTATATGGACTGGTGGGTATAAACAGACTTGTGTCCATTTACACCCCCCTACCTCCAAACTGATCCGCTAAAAATAACAGATGGGGATCTTTCCCCCTCTGTCTGGACGGATCGGAGGGCAGTCGGGTGCAAATTGAGTGGAGTCTGTTTACACCTGGCCCACTCTGTCTATGTCCGTCTTGCATAAACTGAGCAGACACAGACCTGCCATCCACCTGCTCTGCTCTGCTCAGCAGACATATCCCCTGCTGATCAAATTGGAGCCCGCCCCATGTGAAAGGGGCCTTACAGTGAGCCTGTGCTTTGCTCATGCAGGGGTGGTAAGGGCAGAGTCCTCAAACCTTGTGTGACTTTAGCTCATGGTAGCTAAACGGGGTAGCAGGAAAGAAAATGGAAAGTGATTCTAAACAGCTGGTGGCCTTGCCTCAAAAGTGAACATGTAGCTTTTCCCTGCATGGCCTAATCCCAGTTTAGAACATATCTAAATCAAAAAATAAATGTGTATTACCGTATATTGCAATTTACCAATCCCCTAGATGTGGAGGCTCCATTAGTATTATTTTTTATTTTCACCTATTGATCTGATCAGTAACAGACACACATACTGTCTAAGCCCCCGTTCACACTAAGGCGACCTGTGAGGCGACCTGGTCGCCTCATCGGTCGCCGTAGGTGGCCTCCCATAGGGAAGCTGCGGACCCGTTCTAATAGGAACGACACAAGTCGCTCCGACTTAGTAAAATGGGTTCGGAGCTTCTTTGGGGCAACCAGGAGGCAACCGCCATAGACTTCAATGTTATGAAGTCCGTGGCGGCGGGTCTGAGGTTGCGGCGCGCTGCTCGCACCGCGACCTCGGAGGTCGCGGTGCGAAGTAGCGTCGCCCCTATGTGAACGGGGGCTTAGGGTGTCTACACTAGACCTCCACCCTATCTATGGAAGAACAACGTAGCCACCCTTCTGATGGATTTTTGACATATGGAGAGGGTAGTAATGGATGGAATAGTAGATTTAGGTGGACTTTACAAAAGTCACTAAAAATGTAAAGCCTAACTCCAACTAATATGTTTTAGCAGGTAGAGAAACCTTTTTTTTTTTTTTTTTTTTTTCCAAAATCTTTTTTGTTTCTTTTTGGAAAAAATATTTTACCTAAATGAAAGCTGACCATTGTAAGCACCCCTGTCAGTATTAAATGGTTTGTATCCACTCTTTAACAGCAGCTTTTCAGACTGCTTTGTCTGTTAAAGATAACTGAAAAATAATAGACTTGCTGGCTAGATCCCTATTTGAAAAATACAAGACAAACTAGCTTAAAAAGAAAACTAATGCAGCCATCTCATTTGGTTGGATTGGTAAGCTGCGATTTATACATTACATTTTTTTTTCTTTTGGGCTTAGATTCACTTTTTACCTGGAAATGAAAAGTCTGCAGTTTTTTAACTAAGAAAACATTTGTCGATCAATGAATAATTACAATATCCAAAAATGTGCCTCTACCTTCAAGAAAAATGTGTGTGAAAATGCATAGATGCAATATATACCCAGACACAGATCCACAACTAGAATTAGCTATATTAAAAAAAAAAAATAATAATAATAATAAAAAACCTTACAAAAATAGTAAACAATACATAAATATATTTTAAATAAAATTATTAAAATAATAAAATCTAGTAAAATTCTTAAACCTACAAACACAAACCCAAGTTTGCCTAAAATGCTACTTTAGACACAGATGCTGTTACAGGTGTCGTCCATTTTGAATTGCGGGCCAAGCGTTGGTCTTGCAACTGCATTGCGGCCCCATTCACTTTCATGGGAGAGTTTGACAGGTGGTGCTGCCTCTGCTGCAATGTCTACTCATCTGAGATCAACTGCCTGTTTTTTACTGTCCCCTGACTGCGCGTGTGAATGGAGCCTAATACACTCAATATGTACTGTATGTATCATATGATAATCAAATGGCATCATTAGAATACACTTTTTGCAGTAATTGTCCCAAAAAGGCCATAAATCCCATAGATATGTTTGGACAGGGCTTTTTTTCTCAGAGAATAGGTGCAGGGACTCCCCCCTTCTGAGTCACTTCTTGTCTCTGCCCCTACCCACCTCCAAGCGCCATCCCTTGGTTCCACCTCCTACCCACCTCCGAGCACCATCCCTTTGTTTCACCCCCTACCCACCTCCCAGCACCATCCCTTGCTTCCACCACCTACCCACCTCCATGTTCCATCCCTTGGTTCCACCCCCTACCCACCTCCGAGCACTGTCCCTTAGTACCACCCCCTACCAACCTCCCAGCACTGCCTGATTTAGAGAATACAAAGCCAAATATTATGTCGTGCTAATTGATTTGGATGGAATTGGGTAATAACAAGAAAAGCAGTAAAATGGATCCCCTACAGCCAGCAACAATATACACCCCGAACAATAGAGTCCCCCAGCAATAATAGACCTCCCCAGCAACTTTGGACTCCTGCAACAAAATATCACTCCAGCAACAATTGACCCCCAGCAGCAAGAACAGATCTGCCAGCAGCCAGCATCAATGGAGTCTCCAGCAGCCAGGAACAATAGACCCCTGCCTCAACAGTAGATCCCGTGCAACAACAATTGACCCCACCAGCATCAATAGGCCACCACACAAAACTAGATCCTGTCCAGCAACAATAGATTCCCCAGCAGCTAGCATTAGTGGACCTTCCATCACACCCCACCCCAGGACCCCTTGCCACTACATACATTCAGTGCTGGAGGTGCCGGAACTGTGTTCCCCCGCGTTCCCCCTGAAAAAATGCCCTGTGTTTGGAACACTCAGTATCACGCTAGGCTGAAATGTTGATTTGTAATTGTCGGTCTGTATTACCATTTACGTGTTCAGTGAATGTCTTCATTACCACAAAAGCGCATGAAACACCCATATAGCTAAAACCACCTGCATCCACCCAGTAGAATGAAACAATGCCATTTTAAGATATATAACACAATAAATATCATTTCATGCTAGATTGCTCTTCATTTTTTTTGTGTGCAGGCGATGGCTAAAATTCATTGTCATTGTGTAACCCACTCCAGGACCCTCCTAATTACTTTATATAATTGCCAGGGCCTAAAATGTGCTGATTATAAATTATGAGCCTGTGTGGCGGTTGGGCACTAATGACACCGCGTGTGCGTTACAGGTTTTTACGCTGACAAGTGGAGAGATTATCTGGTGGCGAAGAATCCTCCAGTGACGAAGGCTTATTTTGATACGGCTACGGTGAAACCGTTTTGCAGTGAGTGAAATTGAATTTGCATAAAATAAAAAGCTGTCAGAGGGAGATAATAGTAGCTTGGGGAAGTTGGCGACATTTGCTTGGAACGCTAATTGCTTCAGACGGAATAATGTGAACTGTGAATTATAAGGATGAGAAGAGGACTGTACAGTGTAGGAGGGGGGTTTGTCTTCTTTTGGCCTACTTCTTTGTTGTAGCCGAATTAGGGCCGATCCACCCAGGCTTCTTTTCACACTGGGACCTATTTAAATATTGTTGTGTGGTCGCGGCCCGCAGCTGCTTTGTTCTCTCGGCTGCGCAGTGATCTTTAATCTTTTCTGTGCTGCAGGGGCGTACAAAACAGAATTATCCCCGCCACTCGAGGGATTGACTAAGCCCTCGTCTCTCTTACAACAAAGAGAACAAGTGCACAACTTGACCTTGATTTTGTGGAAACGCAGTAAAGATGCGGTAAACATACAAATATAATTACAGCAGAGAAGACGGGATCCTGGTGAAGACATTAAACAGAAAAATACAAGGATTTATCAGCCCATGTGTCGATAATGAAACCTGTGTTTTCAAGCCATGCCAGACAATTGCCTTCTACTGATCTGAGCTGTATAAGCAGATTATTAAGCAAAAAAAGAAATGAAATTGAATATAGTGAGGTTGATTTATTAAAGGCAAATAGGCTATGCACTTTGAAAGCACAAGAAAAGAAAAAGCAATCACTCCCAGTGCTCCACAAAGAGAAATGGCTGTACAGGTGACCCGTCCATACACGGCCCAATGCTTGGGGGATACAACCCACTTCAGATAGGGGAATCCAATGGGAAAGCTATGAAGACAACAAACTGGGAGGGCGCAAACACCTAGTGCATGACCCAAAATAAAACCAATAGAATGCATACTCCCAAAAGTGCAGTGTTAAACAGCATGTTAAGCAGAGGATGGCATGTGGTGTAAGGTGCAAATGCTCCAACAAACTCCTGTTTACTAGCAAGCTGACGCATTTTGGAGGGGGGGCGCACTCCCTTCCTCAGAGCTGTGCTGTTTAGTGGGGTGTGCCCCTGAAACTTGTCAACTTGCTAGTACACGAGGTTATTGAAGCATTTGCACCTTGCACCACATGGCATCCTCCTGCTCACATGTGGTTTAAACACTGCACTTTTTGGAGTATTCATTCTATTGGTTTTATTGTCTTTGGGAGCGTGCAAACACCTAGTGCATGACCCAAAATGTTTTATTTAAAGACAATAAAACCAATAGAATGCATACTCACTAAAGTGCAGTGTTAAACCACATGTGAGCACGAGGATGCCATGTGGTGCAAGGTGCAAATGCTTCAGGACCTCTTGTGTACTAGCAAGCTGATAAGTTTCAGGGGCACACCCCACTAAACAGCACAGCTCTGAGGAAAGGGGTGCGCGCTCCTCTCCAAAATGCGTAAGCTTGCTAGTAAACGGTAGTTTGTTGGAGCATTTGCACCTTACACCACATGCCATTCTCTGGGGTTCACATGCTGTTTTTAACACTGCACTTTTGTGAGCATGCATTCTATTGGTTTTATTTTCTTTGACTAAAACATTTTGGGTCATGCACTAGATGTTTGCGCCCTCCCAAACACATTAAAACCACAAAAGTGCAGTGTTAAACCACCCACGTGAGTGGAAGGATGCCATGAGGTGCAAGGTGCAAATGCTTCAATAACCTCTCATGTACTAGCAAGCTGACAAATTTCAAGGGCACACCCCACTAAACAGCACAGCTCTGAGGAAGGGGGTGTGCACCCCCCTCCAAAATGCGTCAACTTGCTAGTAAACGGGAGTTTGTTGGAGCATTTGCACCTTACACCACATGGCATCCTCTGGTTCACATGTTGTTTAACACTGCACTTTTGTGCGTATGCATTTTATTGGTTTTATTGTCTTTGAATAAAACATTTCTTGGGTAATTCTCTAGGCAGGTGTTTGCACCTTCCGTTTTGTTGTCTTTGTAGTTTTCACTTTGAAAGTGCAGTTGCACTCCTTTTCCCTAAAGATTAGTAAATGTGGTAAAACTTCACTTTGAAAAGAATTCCCAGTCAGATGCAAGGGACATTTAAAAAAAACAGCAGGCTTGCTTGCACATGAATGGATGATGGAGATCAGCAGATTTCACTAAGCTCTGAAAAAAATGAATGCGCTTTGTGTGCATCCAGCAGCGATCACCGCAGGCAATTGCTGTCTGTGCAGAGAGCTGCAAATAGCTTGCGGCTGCTGGCGACTTATTATAACTGAGCAGGCGGCCACAACTAACTACTGAGAGCCAGAGCAAGAGTCTGATTCCTTCTGCTACTATTCACACTTGCCCTAAGTGCCGGTGTAGCCTTAGAACTGCCATCAGATTTTATTGTTTGCCACTGGATGAATTCACGCACCGTATTTGTCCTGGTAACCTTTACCACGGAGACTGAAAGAAAAAGTAAAAATTTAGAGCTGTCACTGGAAAAGGAAGGGGATCATTTTCTTTGAGAACATTTGAGAACTCTGCTTTAATTTCAACATGAAGTAAGCGAAAATCTCCCTAATGGGCCAAAAATCTGACACATGTTCAAGGATAAGTTCACCTTTTGTAACATGTTACGCCTATATTTAGGGTGTAACATGTTACAAATGCAGCAGCCCCAATTCCCCATCGTCCCCGTCTTCTCCCTGCCCTTGCTGTCGCAATTGATTTAAAAAAATGTGGCTGTGCAGGGCTCTGCCCACCCAGTTGTGTCGTTCATTCACAGAGTTCTGTGAATGTGAGGACTACAAGTACCGACATCCTTAACGACTTTCAGCTTGTAGTTCTCAATGGAGTGCTGTTGAGTGGTCTAGGTAGTTCATTGATGCTTCCTGTCAGTGTGTAACTGGCTGCCCGTATAAGGTATGAGCAGACAGCTTACACTGACAGTCTCTATTGCACCCATAATTTACTGATTGTGGGTTCAATGCTTTGTAGGCTCCTAGTAAAAATAAATGCACATTTTTTTTTACCTGCAAAAAGGTGTGCTATTATTATTATTATTATTATTATTATTATTTTTTTTACAAAGGGGATCTCATCCTTTTAATGCCTCCCTAGTCTATCCAAGACCTTACAAAAATGCGACTTGACGAGCAGATGCTTGCTGATAGGGTAAAAACTGGAAACTAATCTGTTGTTTGTAATTAACATTTTTGGTGTCTTCCTTTTTTAGTATTTCATTATTACTTGGATTTTATTACATCAAATACAAATACAAGGAGGGGTTATATTACCATCAAAGTTGAATCGAAATCCGGAAATGTAACTGAATCAAAGTTGGACCAGTAAGTTTTTTAGTTCATTATGTATACTTTTTTATTACTTTTGACACATTTTAAAGAAATACAGACAAAGCTTGTTTGGCTGTACGTGTCCTGTGGCTCACAGGAGTGCTGTTATCTTTGCGCTCCTTGGACCCGTTTTTAGCAGACAGGGGGCTGAAGCCTGCTGTCAGCTAATGTCATAGAGCAAGTCCAGGCTCGGGAAGGATTGCGACGATATGGTCAGCATTTGCCCACATGCCTGGTCCGGCCCCCAGCTCAGACTCTCAGCGAGCCGCTGAGATCCTGAGCCGCATGCTCCTGCCCTCTCCACAGCCCAGTGCTCGAGTGAGCATGGGGGGGGGGGGGGGTTCAGAGCAGAGAGCCAGTCACCAGCTCTCTGCTCACGTTGCTGTGAGGCCTGAGCGATCGGCGATGTTTGATTGCTTGGTTCTCTGTTAGAGCCAGCGGGGGGCAGATGCAGCATCGGACCGATGCTGCATCCAGCTAGGCAAGTATGATTCACAAACAAGCGAATCCCATACTTCTATTTTCATTTTTTTTTCATTGTATTGTAATGTCTAGAAGCTAGCAGGAGATGGGCTATTTGATAACCAGTGTGCTTGTCTCTGTTCCTAACATTTGACTGAGACAAGCTGTGGCAAGAGAGACAAGCAGAGGTATGGGAGGCTGCCATGCTTATCCCCCCTTTGTTTTCCACTGGATGCTGCTTGTGCTACTTGCTTGGCCAAGTGATTGGAGCCGACAAGCGCTAGTTATTAAGTAGACCTCTCATTGCTAGTGTCAGGAGGTTGTAAGGGGGAGGGGGTGGGATAGCATGAACCCATAGGCTAAAGCTGGCCATAGATGGAGTACCAGGCCAGAAAAATCACTTGATTATCCAATCAACATAATCATTGTTGATGAGGGTAATCACACCCGCGGAGCCATCATGTTCTCTCAGCCGGGGGAACTATTCCCAACAGGAGAACACAGTGAATACTGCTTGCAGTTATAATAGCCACTATCAATAATCCCATGTTAAATCCAACAGGCTGGTTGTACCAAAGTTGATCGATTGATCAACTTGGGTACATTCAGCCTGCCCATACATGGTTAGAATATTGGCCAGTCCTTGCTGAACTGGCTGAGATCCGAACGGTCTATGGCCAGCTTTACTAAGCACATAGGAACATGGAAAAATACAGGCTGTAGTAAAATAACCTAACATATCGCTGCACCCACTGAAACTGCATGGATGGAAGAATTTCCTGCTGTGGCTATTTTATGTCTGAAAACCGACTCCATCAGCTGTCAACATACCTGAAAAGTGCCTGCATCTGTATTGGTACTGGCGCTGTTCAGCTGACAAGTTTCCGCCTGGCTGCTGTGATTTTTAAATGGTTGAGTCAGATTTATGGGCAGATGTCTGTGGAAGGGCAGTGAAGCCGAATAAGATCATCCCTGTTGGTTTGTAACTAATCTGCAGACCAGGACCAGGCTTGGGTTTTGTGATCAGTTCAGTTTAATATGTTCAATATCTGCATGTATTGCTATTTTCCAGGGATGCTGCCGTGTTTGAGCAAAATCAGGAGGTTACCCTGCTAGCCAAGTTTGATCAGGATTTGGATCAGATTTCAAGAATCTTCGTGACATTTACGACGGGATCCGTGATAGGACCAAAGTACAAGCTGCAAGTTCTAAGAATGAGGCTTCGATCGACATCAGATTCATACAGGTGAAGCATTTGTACATTAATAAATACATAAATTTATTGGACCATAATGTGATGAATCTGCTACAAATGGGCACAAGAGACGGGTGGTAGTTTCAGTTCTTAAATTTACTGAGTGTCCAATCCAACAGCAGTGTTCTTTTTTTACTTTTTTTTTTTTTAGCAAGCTGAACCTTTTTTATCTTTTTTTATTTTAGTCAGTCCTTAAAGCGGAGTTCCATCCAAAAGTGGAACCTCTTCTTATCTGACTCCTCCCCCCCCCCGGTGACAATTTGGCACCTTTATGGGGGGGGGGTTTCTATCCTGTCCCCACTTCCGTCGGACCTCCCTGCAGTGAGGTACCAGTTGGACCCACCCATCCTTCACCACCCCCCCCTCCTGCTGCTGGGCCAGTAAGAGAGACCAGGACACTTCATGCATGCGCAGTAGGGAACTGGCTGTGAAGCCGCAAGGCTTCTCTGCGGGGTTTCCTTACCGGCCATGGTAAAAAAGAACATCAGCTGGGGTGCCGACATCGCTGGATTCCAGGACAGGTAAGTGTCTTAATATTAAAGCATAAGTCCAGGCAAAACCTAACTAACGCTAATCCTGCTCTGTGCCACATTCTAAACCTAATCTATCTAACCCTATAAAACAAAAATCATTGTACTTACCTATTCTGCAGCCGACCTGGTACGGTCCGGCAGCTTCAGTGTGGAGGCGGGTGCAGGAGGGCCTTCGACAACAGAAGCCCCATAGTAAGTCAATGGGTGACATCACTTCTCATTCATTTCAATCATTGTCGGTCCTCTACCTGCACACAGCTTCCTTCGCTGGAGCTTGGACCAGGTCAGGTGCAGAATAGGTAGGTACAGCGATTTTTTTGCTTTACAGGGTTAGATAGATTAGAATGTGGCACAGAGCAGGTTTAGCGTTAGTTAGGTTTTGCCTGGTTTTATCCTTTAAAAGTCAGCAGCTACAGTATGTGTAGCTGCTGACTTTTAATTTTTAGAGGGGGGACCACTCTCCGTTTTTAAGAGCATATCCCACCCCTTGCAGAAAGATTATACATTTACCCATACTGAATAATAAAAAAAAAAAAATTGCATTTTTTTTCCTGGAGCCTGCAAAGTATTGCAAGAGCAATCATTCGATCACTAGTGCAATGCTCAGGCTTCTGCAAACTATTCCTCCAGCCACAGGTCTATGCGTTCAGTTATGGGTCTGAGGAAGTATCAATGAACTATGAGTGTGGTGACATCTCTGTACTCATGCTCCATTGAGATTCCTGTGAATAAATGATACAGTTCTGTAGGCAAAGCAACGCACAATCATGCCAAAATCAACTGACTGGATACTGCTGGGAAAGGAACCATTGGATTCTGTAAGAAGGAGGGGGGGGGGGGGGTAGAAGCTAAATGGGAGAGGACTCCATTAACTTGGATTACATTTGGCGGCAGTACTGCTCACAGAATGTGACGGCAAGTATTTCCCCCTTTGTAACAGTATATTTTAACCACTTGAGCTCCAGTAGATTTGCCCCCTTCACGACCAGGCCTTTTTTTGCAGGTCGGCACTGTGCTACTTTAACTGGTGACTGCACGACCATGCAAGGCTGAATGCAAATTAAATTTTATATTTGTTTTTCACACACATAGTGTATTTGATCACCACCGAGTTTTTATTCTTTTGAGATATAAACAAAAAAAAAAAATCCCCCAAAATTAAACAAAAAAACAAAACAAAAAACAACTTTTATGCTATAAAACATATCTAATTAAAAAAAAAAATCCCAATAAGGATATATTGATTGGTTTGCATGAAAGTTATAGCGTCTGCAAACTATGGTGTATATATTTACTGGAATTTTATTTTATTTTTTGAATACTAGTAATGGCGATGATCAGCGACTAATAAGACACTAACGGCGGGCAATCTGACACTAACTGCCAGTGACAGTAATACAGTGATCAGGGAAGGTGACACTGGCTGGGAAGGTGTTAACATCTAGAGCGATCAAGGGATTTAGGGTCCATTCACACTAGCGCGACTTGTCAGGTGACTTGGTCACCTGACAAGTCGCGGTCGGTCGCTCGCAATTGAATAGTACAGGACCCGTTCTAATAGGAGCGACACAAGTCGCTCCGACTTAGAAAAAGGGTCCTGTACTACTTTGGGGCGACCTGGAGGCGACTTGCATTGACTTCAATTATATGAAGTCCGTGCAAGTCGCGCCGAGGTCGCCCCACAAAATCCTGTCGCGGCAGCGTGAATGTGCTGTAAATGTGTGTCTAACAATATTTACTGTGTTCTGTATGCTACTTTTGTAGGGAGAAAAAAACAGAACATTGCTGCTGTATGAAGAGAGTCCTGTATTGTTTACCCACACAGGGCTCTCTTCCATCTTTCTCTCAGCCAATCAGTGCGTGCCAACCATAAAACATTGGCCCGGGACCTTCTGAATGCCTTGTAATGCAACAAATGGCAGAACAGTCTTACAGGTCTGCACGCTCTTGTGGGAGCAGTTCTGGAAAAAAGCCGAAACGTACGGGTATGGGATCATGTCTGTACGAGCCGACCTGCCACAGTAAATGTACTGAAGCGGGTCTGCAAACAGTAAAGGTGGGTGGTCAGGGGCAGTAAAACTGCCTCTTAATTACCTATTTTTACCGTCCATAAGCCATAAGTGTAAAAGACCCCCTAGAGCAGAACTATACACTCTCAACCAACATGAACTATTTTTAATCCTTGTGCTACTAGCATTCCTAACTCAATAGGAATTGCATATATAATGTAGCACCCTACAGGTAGGTGCTAGGTAAATGCATAGTGGGCCTTGTCTGCCTAACAGCAGGGCCATGATTGCTTTTTGGTAGGGTGTCATGGCTTCCAGGTGTGCCTGCTGAGAGGGGAGTCTCCCCCCTGGCTCTGCGAGAGGCTTCTCATAGGGCATTGGAGGAAACCCAATCAGGGACACATTCAGGCCTGTAACTACCCCAGAAGGCAGATTCTGCTGTAAAGGATTCTGGGAGTGGGTATAAGTTTGAGGGAGAGCATGACTCATCGTCTTTGGCGGGAAGCAGAGTCCCAGGAGGGAGAGGACGGCTGATCTCAGAGGAAGTGGATGTCTTGGGTGCTGCCTGAGAATCCAGAGAGCGCTGAGTTGAGCTGAGGGGATCCGGTGTGCCGAGAACCAGCGGGGAGCGAGAGGGGTCCAGTCCCAGGAAAGCCTACACAGGTCGTGAGTACTGCGGATTGTCCCTGCCTAGCGTCAGTGGGGACCACTGCGGAGAAGGTTCTAGGATCCAAGTATCATCTAGCTGTAAAGGGGGTACCTGGTCAGAAGTGATAGAGGGGGTACCTAGGTTGAGGACCCTGAAGTGTGAAAGGGGGCGCCTGCAGTTTGGGCCCTGAAGAGTCAGTGCACTGTGTAGTGCATCAGTTGAGAGTTGCAGCCATACCGGAATACACAACAAGCTACCTCAAGCCAGTGCAAGGCAGGAGGGAGTAGTCAGTGACTTTTGAGTGCAAGTATTGTTAGAAGTTCAGTATTCTACAGTCCTGGATCTTTTGTACTTAAGGCTAGGTTTCCACTAGTGCGACTTGCGGTGCGACTTGACACATGTCAAGTCGCACAGCAAGTCAAAACCCATTGTTTTCAATGGGGCACATTTCCACTGCCGCGGCTTCAGTTGCCGCGACCTCAAAAGTAAATCGTGTACTACTTTTGAGCGCGACTTCCCTCTATATATGAGGGACAAGTCTAACTGAAGCCGCGGTTTACTTTTGCTACGAAGTCGTGCTAGAAGTAGCACGACTTCGTAGCCGCACTAGTGGAAACCTAGCCTAAGTCAGAGTTCCAGCACAGCTTTCAGAGATACAGTGTGTTCAAAGCGTCTATGAGCGTTGGCTAGCGTCGGCTGGCGTCAAGACAGCGCTAACGGGCATTTTTGCTATAAAGTCCCAGAATTGTACATAGTCAAGCCAAAGGAGTATCCCACCCATTCCCTTCTCCCATCCCCTAAAACTACAATAAAACAACCAAACAAAGATGCCGGAGGAGTCAATGTCTCAGTTCTCACACCCAGGGCCGCAGCTCACATGGGCTGGAGAGGTAACCGGTAACAATGGCAGACCCACATCAGGCCCAATGCCTGGAAAACCTGCTATATATATATATATATATATATATATATATATATATATATATATATATATATATATATGTGTGTGTATGTATATGTATATGTATATATATATATAATATATATATATATTTTTTTTTTTTTACATTTATTTATTTGCTTCCTGGTTTTTAGAGTCTTTGTGGACATTTTTTAAAATTTCTCTGGAAGGAGGAGCATTCTCTGCTAAGCATGCCCTCCTGCCTGCATACCTGAGCTAAGGGCAGATAAATTCCAGAAAGTAAATGCTACATGAATCATCTGCCCTTACTCAAGATGTCTGTGGCTAGAAATGCTGGGGTGGGCGGGGTTTAAGTTGATTTCTCAACAAAATGAAGCATGGAGACATGGATGAATGGGGGAGTTTGCTTTGAATATTAACCACTTGCCTACTGTGCACTTAAACCCCCTTCCCATCCAGACCAATTTTTAGCTTTCAGCGCTCTCACACTTTGAATGACAGTTGCGCGGTCATGCTACACTGTTCCCATATGACATTTTTATCATTTTTTTCACACAAATAGAGCTTTCTTTTGGTGGTATTTAATCACCTCTGGGTTTTTATTTTTTACAAAAAAAAAAGAAAAAAGACAGAAAATTTTGAAAAAAAAAAAAAGTTTTTCTTATTTTCTGCAAGTAAATTTTGAAAATAAATACATTTTTCTCCTTCACTGATGTGCACTGATGGGCACTGATAGGCTGCACTGATGGGCACTGATGAGGTGGCACATATGGGCACTGATGAGGTGGCACTTATGGGCACTGATGAGGAGGTACTAATATGCCGCACTGATGAGCACTGATAGGTGGCACTGATAGGCGGCACTGCTGGGCACTGAGAGGTGGCACTGCTGGGCACTGAGAGGCGGCACTGACGGGCGGCACTGATAGGCAGCACTGATGGGCACTGGCGGATGGCACTGATGGACGGCACTGATGAGCACTGATGGGCAGCACCATCAGTGCCCACACTCAGTGCCCATAGTGCTGCCAGTCAGTGCTCATCAGTGCCTAGATGAGCAGGCACTGATGGGCACTGAATGGCAGCACTATGGGCACTGATTGTGGGCACTGATGGGGGGCACTGATGGCGGGCACTGTGGGCACTGATGGTGGGTAATTTGTGTATGTTTTTTACCTTGTGTAATCAGGGCACTGGTGATCAGTGCCCTGATTACATTCTTCTGTGTCCCCGGCGGCTGATCGGCTCTCCTCCTTCCTCACACTGCAGCCTCCGTGTGAGGAAGGAGCGCTGGCGATGAGAGATGATCTCATATGTTTACATATGAGATCATCTCTCATTGCATGGGCCGATCACGTGGTAAATGGCCGCTGTGATTGGCCATTCACCACGATCTGTGATTGGCTGTGTCCAAGGGACACGGCCGACACAGATTTTCCCCGATGCACGCTCGCGGGAGCACGCGGGGAGCCTGTGTCTAAGAGGCCGTTTAAAGACGGCTTCCCGAAAATTAGAGTCCGCGCTGCAGCCATCTTTCGGCTATAGCGCGGACCGGAAGTAGTTAAAGATTAATTAAATAGTGTTTTCAGTTTGTGGTGCTCGGATAGAGTTTAGTTCTTCTTTTTAAAGTAAACCTGAACTTTTCTCATTCAAGGCAAACCAGCAAGTGTGCTTTGATCCCCCTTGGCTCTAAGCAAGATTACAAATGAAATGAGGGATTTAATGCTTGGGGCGATGTTTGAGCAATGTAAGCGCTCCACAGAAAACCTGTAATATCTTTTTTGTGTTTTTCTGTTTTTCAGGACATCATTCTGCCGATACGACTTTGGCTTACAAGAAAACATTGAAGTGGATTTTCTGCCAGTTCCTTGTCAAAACTCCAACTTCTTTTCCACGTGTTGCAGTGAAGGCACAGCGCAGTGCCCAACACAAAGGAACTCTCGGTGGTAGTTTAGGTGTTAACCACTTCAGCCCAGAAGGTTTTACACCCCCTAATGACCAGGCCATTTTTTGCAATTCGGCACTGCGTTATTTTAACATAAAATTGTGCGGTCGTGCGACGCTGCACCCAAATACAATTGATGTCCCTTTTCCCCACAAATAGAGCTTTCTTTTGGTGGTATTTGATCACCTCTGCGGTTTTAAGATTTTGCGCTATAAACAAAAAAAGAGCTACAATTTTGAAAAAAAAAAAACGCCATATTTTTCACTTTCTGCTATAAAACATTCCCAATAAAACATTTTTAAAAATTAAATTTTTGTATCAGTTTAGGCCAATTTGTATTCTGCTAAATATTTTTGGTAAAACAAATCCCAAAAAGCATATTTTTATTGGTTTGCGCAAAAGCATAATGTTTACAAACTACGGGATAGATTTTTGTACTTTTTTTATTTATTTTTTTTATTAGTAATGGCGGCGATCAGCGTTTTTTAGCGGGACTGCGACATTGCAGCGGACAGATCGGTCCCCTAACTGTCATTTTTTACACTTTTTGGGGACCAGTGACATTACTACAGTAATCAGTGCTAAATAGTATGCACTGCTACTGTATAAATGACACTGGCAGGGAATGGGTTAATACTGGGGGTGATCAAAGGAGTTAATGTGTGCCTAAATATGCTTGCTCACTGTGTAGAGGGGGGTTCTGTGACAGGCACAGAGAGATCAAGGATTTAGCTTAGCTGAAACTCCTGATCTCTCCCTGCCTGTCTGACAGAAGACTTGCCTGCTTTGTTTACATAAGCAGGCGGGTCTTCTGTCAGTTTATCTGATGATCGCGATTGCCGCTCCTCCCGCTGCCCGCCTCCCGCTGTGTCTAAACACAGACCGCGTGCACGAAATCGTGTAATACTCCGTGGTTTTGCTCAGCTGAGCCACCCTGCCGTAGTAATATTACGGTGGGCAGTCAGCAAGAGGTTAAATATGTTCACATAACAGAATGTTCAACAAGCAAGCTGAAATATAAGAAAAAAAAAAAAAGATACCCATAGCAAACCATCAAATGCTGGAGTCCTATCACTCAAAGATCATTTTTGATTGGTTGCTGTGGGCTGATGCACTTTGCACTATGCCTTAATAGATAGGTTTCTTTCACTGTGAACAGCGCTTGGTTTAAAGGGCTAAAGCCGGCCATAGATGGATCAAATCTTGGCCGGTTCAGTAGAGACCAGCTGAGGTTTGATCCATCTGTGGGCAGGCTGGGGGAACCCAAGTCATCTTGATTCATCGATCGACTTTGGTACAGCCAGCCAGTCTGTATTTTTTTTTACATGTGATTACTGTTGGCAGCTATACCCGCTAGCAGTAATCATTGTGTTCTCCCGGCGGGGAGTCTTCCAAGCCCGCAGAACACAGAGATTCCCCCATCAACACAGTCAGCTATTTTCTTTCCTTTAGTATCTCATTTGAACTAACCAGATGAATTGATGTAAACATCTCACCACAGAGGCGTAACTAGAACCTTCAGGGCCCCGATGCAAGAAACCATGAAGGGCCCCCCAGACCCCTGGCCGGGGCCCTTCCCTTCAAGCCCGGGGCTCTTCCCACTGATCCTGGGGCTCTTTACTCTCGTTGCATGGCCCTTTATTACGGTCCCGCAGCAGGATCCTTTCACAAGTTCTGCAGTGGGCCCCCTTCCTGCAATCTTGGGGCCTCCCCACAGTGGTGCAATGCCAGGGCCCGGTCGCAAGTGTGACCTTTGAGATCCTGGAAGTTCACCCACTGGTTTGCTACTGGGCCCCCTGGAGCATGGGGCCCGGTAGCAATTGCAACCCCTGCAACCCCTGTAGTTACGCCCCTGTCTCACCACCAATAGTATACTTCATGTCCCACAGAATATGATTTTGCCTTGGCTTGAACATGGCAATAATGTGAATATTTGCTTTACACATATATCAGAACTGTAGATTCAGGGACAGTTTCTACCTGGATTTAAAGTAGAATTAAAGATACATTTTAACATGTTGGACGGAGTAAGGCTCCATTCACACCAATGTGTTTTTTCATGCTTTTAGCTTTTTGCAGAAATGCAGGACATTATTATTTTTAACACGGGTTTTTGTGGAACACGTTCACAGCTATGCTTTTCAGCCATCGAGTTTTTGGAAAGAGTCTGACTTTTTAAACGCAAATTTTTTATTTATTTTTTTTTATTTTTTTGGTTCCATAGACTTTAATGGGGAAGCTGTAGAAAAACATGTAGTGTGTTTTTTAACGCGATTTTGCTGGGATTTGCGTTTTTGAATCTGCCCAACAACAAGTTTGGCAAAAAAAGCATGAAAAACGCAGAATGCAAATTGTGGCAAAAATGCAGCAAAATCATTATTAAAAAAAACGCAAAAAGTCAAGCAAAAAGCACTGCAGAAACACATAATAGCAACATGCATAGATGTGAATAGAGCCTTAGGGAGGATTATAACCCCTGTCAGTTCTTTTTGGTCCCATTAGGGAGATTTCCCATAGATGAAAAAGGACATGAGAAGAACTTCCTTCATGTAAGGGAATCACAAGAACTAGTGTCCCTATTGGAAGATTTCCCCTTTATTTCTAACCCAAAATTTGGGATTTTCCTAAACCTTCACTTTCAGTGATAATTGGTAAATATGACAACTAGAGAGGGTGAATCTCCTCAATAGGAACACACCGCAATAAAAAACTGACAGGGGTTCTAATCCCTCTCCTCTATCTAAAACTAACAAAAAAAAGGTTTGCCTCTAGTTACACTTTAAGTACTTTTTTAAAATACAGATACGTCTGGTTTTGGCCCCTTTCACACATGCTGTCTAATTGTGCATTTTTCACCCATCCCTTAATAAAAAAGGGAATAAAAAACCAACATCATTGCATTTCTATGGAAAAACAGATGTAAATGGATGATCATTCATCTACATCAGTTTTCATTCGCTTCCGTCAATATCCGTTTTTTTGAACGGATTAAAGCCCTATTTTTCATCCATTAAAAAAAAAAAAAACGGACCAAATGAAAAATGGATGACAACGGACGAAAAACGGATGACAACGGATGAAATGTGATGAAAAACAGATAAAAAACTAATGACAAAAGATGAAAAACTTGTTGACTGAAAAAAACTGATGACAAAAAAACATGATCTGATCGAACCCTCCATGCAGCTCTATGGGGCAGCGGGTGTCAGCGTAGACACCTCTGCTGACACCCGCTGCCATCCGTATCTATTCCTGTCTGTGAAATCCGGACGGATGGAAACCCTATTTTTCCATCCGTTCAGGGATCGGATCGGATGAGAGTGGACAAGTGGTCCGCTCTCATCCGATCCCCCATAGAGAGCAGTGGGGGCTGTGACACCTCCCTCTCCGCACTGCAAGTCATCCGTCGGATCGATCCCTGCTGAGCAGCACGGATCCGCCTACGGAGGCGGACTGTGTGGAAGAGCCTATACGGTCCATTTGTCCGTTTTTCATCCATCCGTTGAGGGATGAAAAACGGACATCAATGCATCTCTATGTAAAAACGGATCACAAGGGATGATCATCCGCTAACATCCGTTTTCATCCGCTTCCGTCAATGTCCGTTTTTTGGAACGGATGAATGCCCTATTTTTCATCCGTCAAAAAAAACAGATCGGACGAAAAAACGGATGTAAACAGACACACGGTCTGTTTTTCATCCGTTTTTTGCATTGGTAGTGGATGTAAAAAAAAAACGGATGGAAAACAGACGGAAAATGGATGAAAAACTGATACATTTTGACTTGACTGAACTGATGAACTGAACGGACCGTATGTGTAAAAGGGGCCTTAGGCTTCATTCACACTTCTGTGAAAAGAAAATCCTATAGTAGTGTTTTTGTAATTGAGGATCTGAACACAGTTGCATTGTTTTCAATGGAGCTATTCACACAAGTGCGTAAACAGGAGCTGCTTTCAGATCCATAACACAGAATTAAAAAATCTGCGTCTAAGAACATGCACTTTACACACTTACGCATATAAGCGCATGTATACGCGTTTGTACGCATGTCAATTAAGGCTTAAAAACAGGGAAAATAAATTCTCATAAAGATGTTATGTACACATACGCATCTTTACGCATCTGTACATGAGTATTTTACTGATCATTATGCAGGAACTTTTCTCCTAGAAAACCATACCATATCATGTCATAACATTTGTAACATTTTTAGGCCTTGTGAATGAAGCCTTAGAAGTAAAATGTTCTACCTCCTATGGTTTGATTTTCATTCTGTGTACTATATGTCTTGGAACAGTCTAATATTTTTCTCCTGTTAAAGATCCTATGTAATCAATGACTTCAAAACCATCCAGGAGAAGTTAGAAAAGCCTGTTTGACGTTGCCATTTTAGCCAGTAATTACCTATTATATGCTACTGGAATTTTGTATGTGAAGTTGTACATTGCCAGGACTAGGTAAAGTACCAGGATTGCCAGATGGCATTTGCCATCAAAAATTAAAGCGCTATTAAAACCAAAAATGTAATATATTGCAACTTACCAATCATTGGATGTTGTGGCTGCATTATTATTCTTTTTTAAGGCTGTTTTTCTCCTCTATTTTCACCTGGTTATCTGACTAGAAACACCTCCTGTATTATAGTGCCTCCACTCTGGATGAAGGAGCACAGGGTCACCTTTTGGACAGCAGAATTGTCAGTCAGTCTGGGAGGGGGGGGGGTAGAGTGTTAGATGGACTAGCAGATTTAGATACTCAAACAAATTGAGGCCAATCTCCAGCAAATACTTTAAAATCAGCATTTTTTTCCTATTTGGGATAAAGGTTTTACATAAAGTGTTTGTTACCCCAACACTTCATATTCCTGATATGTACCTGCTGTACCATGTACTTGTATGATAATGTATCCTGATCTCTTTGTATTGCTTCCTTTGTGTAAAATCCCTGGTGTTGCTGCCAGTCCCTCCTGCTTTCCTATTAAAAAAACTGACCACACTAAGCAGGAGAGCACAGCATGGTCAGTTCTCTAGCTATGCTGGGAACTCAGCCTGCTCTCCTGCAATGGTCAGACTTGTCCTGACATGCCCCAGTTGCACAGCCATTCACTGGGAAACTCAGTGTGCTGCTGCTTCTCCTCTTATGCAGCTGAGAACCGAAAAAGTATGATCACTTATAAAAAAAAAAAATATACATTATAAATACCTTTTTTCATCTATACAAAGATGTTTTGCCTTTCATTTCTATTTTAAACTGAATGGGTTGTTTTACAAGGGGATAATTTACAATCACTTTAAACAAACAAAAGCTAACCACTGCAAGCTGACCTAGTAATTGATACATTTGCAGGAAAACGTATTCTGTTGGAAAACAGACAGGGCCTGGGTTCTCACTATTGCGCACACAGACACCGCACTGCTGTGCAGATCACATTCGATGTCTGTGCAATGTGAATTCAGCCATACAGTTTGTATGGCTGAACTCGCATTGCATTCACATGAAAATGCTGCAGGAACTTTTTTTCCCTGCACTGGAATCGGGTCGCATGGGTGTTCACACTCATGCATTCCGATTCCTGTCCGAATTTACACTGCAATTTGCAAACCGTTCTGGGGGTGTCATTAACTTTGTATTGACACCCGAAGCGTTTGTGGGAATGCACACTAGAATCGCACTAGTTCCTGCATCGCAATAGTGTGAACCGGGGCTAAGGCTGGCCATACATTATACAATTTTCATCAACCATGGGTTGCTTGACAGTGCAAAATGGGGGGATGCTTCCCACTGCTCTATTGTATTCTGACAGTGGGAGGTTCCCCCCACCTGTCAGGATACATAATGGTTACTTCTGCCGGCTATAGCCAGTGGCAGTGATTGTATGAAAAACCCCAACAGGTTGGTTTGTCAAAGTCGATCGATATATTGACTTTAGTACAATCAGACTGCCCATAGATGGTTTGAAATTCTGCTGGTTCCTGCTAAACTGGCTAAGCTTCAATCAGTCAATGGTCAGCCTTACTGGCCAAATCGCCAGGTGAAAATAAGAAACACCAGAAAAAGAAAACGAATGCAGCCACCACATCTAAGAGTTGGTAAGCTTCAATATAATGTTTGCTATTGGGTGTAATACTGCTTTGACACTTAACCTTATGGGCCATGCCGGATACCATCTAAAGCTGGCCATACACTAGTAGGTTTTTTGAATAAATTTGATGACTTGTCATTTGAAAGTACTTAGAATTTTCATTTGCGATTAACATTCAATTTTGGAATGATAAAAAACTTTCCTTTTCCATGAAAACCATATTCACTGTAAGAAAAAAATAATTTTTTCTTGTGCCGGTACCCGGATGGTGACTCAAACTATTGAACCCCGGCCAGCATGACTACGGCCCGGCAGAATCCATTTTGCTCAGCAGGGATCAATCTGCTGATCCCCGCTCAGCAGGTGAATGACAGCTCCGTTTTCGCTTACTTTGCAGAAATGGAGCTGTCAGATCCCCGCTCTCCTCTATGGGTGATCGGATGAAAATGGTCCGCCTGTCTATTTTCATTCGATCCTATCTGATCCGATCCTCCAGACGGATGGAAAATAGGGTTTCCATCGCTCTGGATTTCACGGACAGGATCGGATCGGATAGCAGCGAGTGTCAGCGGAGATGTCTCTGCTGACATCATCTGCTCCGTAGAGGTACATGGAGCATCCGATCAGGTCCGCCTAAAAAAACTAACAGACGGACCGGATCGGAAAGCCCGTGTGAAAGGGGCCTACTTGTACTTAAGGAGAGCAATGGTGGCTTATGGGTTGTATCCTTTTAAAGCTAAACTCCAGGCAATACACCAAATATATGGTTGGAATGTATCCATGTACAGAATCTGTTTTATATGCAAATTAATTTTTGAAGTTTTTGACAGCTACAATTAACCAATACACCATGGACACCTCCCTACCCCTAAATATTTACTGTATGTTAAATGCATTTACATTATTTTTTTTAACAGATACCTATATTCATTTGTGTTTTTTATTAATCTGTCTAGAGTTCAGCTTTAATGCATAGCAACCAGTCAGATTTCAGTATAATAAAGGAAGATCAGTGAAAGAAATCGTGTTCTGCCATCTAAAATAGACTTGTTAATATGTATATAATTAAGCATGTAAATGGCTAAATCAAAATGTGTTGCCCAAGCATATGTATTTTTGTAATCCAGAATATTTTGATGGTATTATTTTTTTTTTGATATTGTACATACAAATAATAAAATTATTTATGTGCATTTAATATTCTCGAGTTTAATTTCTAAAGGTTTACTAAAAGGGGGGGGGGGAGCTTCTATTTCTTTAAGACATGATCTTTAACACAGTGTTTGTGCCATGTAATTTGTCCCTTTCTATGTTGTAAAATATCTGGTAGATCCTACCTTTTCCTGTGTTCCCCTGTGTGTGCTGCTGACCATTGTAATCATGGCTGTTGATCCATGATACCGTGGTCAGTTTACGTGCCTCCATCATCCTGCTCTCTGCTATGAGTCTCTCCCTCTCCCTCAACCTCCCCGTCTGTCAGTTCTGAAGCCTGTGTGAGAGTGCGATCTCCTCCCCACCCCTCCCCTCCTGCTGCTCTTCCCTGTGGCAAACCTTTATAAATAACTCTTATCCCCTCTGTTTTATCAAGGTATAAAGTGCTGTGTGTCCGCTTTTTAAAAATTCTGATTCTAAATACCTTTTGTCATAGCACCGATGTGCGGTCATGTGACCTTCCTCTGCTAGCCGGCTGACGTCAGGGCGCTATCTCAGCCCCTCCCTCCGCATTACTTAGCTCGGGGAAGGAGAGAGGAGGAGGACATGTAATAGCGGTGCTGTGAGAAAAGGTATTTTAGGACTAGAATTTAAGAAAAAAAGAAAAAACGGACACACAGCACTTTATATCTTGATAAAACCGAGGGGATGGCAGTTATTGAATATGCTGACTTTACAACCACTTTAAGTTCCTCTTTAAGATCAATTTAATGTTTCCATTACCCTCCCAACTTCTTCAAATATCTTCTCTGCCTGTAAAACTCCAGTGTTCTGCAGGAGAGATGCCTGCGACAGTTCTTGGCATATTCAAATACAACTTCTTGACACGTACCTAAATCCTAGTTCTGCCATTTGTCACAATACCACGGGACGGATTTCTAAAGAAAATCTGACACCCTTTATAAATTCCAGGGAATAAATGCCGTTACCACTGCCCCAGGCTTCCTTTTTCAGGGTGATTCCTTTCTCATGCAGCATCCTATAGAACCACCCTTACACGCAGGGACTAGATTTGCGTCTTCTTGTACTATGTGCATCAATAGAAACACAAAGCTCCCCCATAGCCTAGGACGGCAAGGCACTAACTTGCCTTTCCCTCCTCTTTCCTCCTACCTTCTCCAAATGAACAGACTGGCTATAGACTGCATTGTCCACTGCTAACACTTTCCTTTGTAGGCTGGAAGTTCAGGAACCAGCACTGAGAGAGCTTTAAAAGTTGTAAAGTGCAAGTGCTGGGGTAAGAAATTTAAAAAATAATTTAAGGGCGATTTTTTTTTTTTTTTTTTATTGTGACCAATGCACATTTACTAATAATTTTTAAACTATTTCCAGGGACACCTTTTTGATGTGCATCCACTGTGGACAAATCATTTATTTTATTATGGGCTGAACATTCATTTTAAAATGGCCATTTCTCCGCAAGAAGCGTATTGTTAACCTATTGTACAATGCATTTATATACAGGAAGATTGATCATTAAAGTTCAGAAACACTGCCAAGACGGTATCTTTAGTTAGTAAAATCCTTTTATCTACAGCTTTTGTTCTTTACAGTCTCTCCAGTTCAGGACAATCCTGACATTTCTCTCATACATGTAAAAATCTGCATTTTGTGATAGAAAATTGCTGAGAACCACCCCAAATATTACAAACATTATAATTTTCTTTCTTTTTTTTTAAGCAGATGCCCTGAAAAATAAAATGGTTGTGGTTTACAATTTTTATGTCGCACGATATTTGCGCAGCAGTTAATTTAATGCATATTTTCAGGAATAAAGACACTTTAATTTTAGTGCAAACAAACACAAAATAATATCCAATTATTTTGTAAATTATAAAATATGTTTTGTCAAGTAAATTATTGCCTAACATGTCACACTTTCAAATTTTGCACACCGAGTGCAGAGGTCACAGGTGCAAAGTACAAAGTGCAGGGGGCTAGTAAGGAGTCCATAGTGCTCAGAATACAGGAGAGTGTAAAGCCCCGTACACACGTACTGATCGTCGGCCGAACGATCGGCCGTCTTTTGTCCAGGGCTGTCGTGTCTGTTGCAAACTGCAAAAGACTGCTCACGAATTTTGTCGGCCAACAACAGCCGACTGCAGAAGTGATGTCATGTGATGGTTAACTTTCCTTGTCTTTTTTCTTTTCTGAGCATGCCCAGTCTTGCTAATCTGCTGTCTGTCGGCCGAAATCTGTACTGACTGTCATAAACTGCACAATCAGAATACAAATTTGCCATGTTTTCTCTAATACAATTAGTTCCTGTATTGTCAGCGTCATCTAGTGACCATAATGCATTTTTTTTCCTGTTTTGAGGTTATTTCTTCAAAGAAAAAATGCATTATGGTCACTAGATGGCGATGATTATAAAGGAACTAATCGCACTGGAGAAAATACAGCACATTTTTGTTCTGACTATGTGGATTCATGCATTGAACATTTTATACACAGACCCTGCTATGTTTTATAATGTGTATATGTTTTCTGATTAAAAAAAAGTGTAGGCTAGCAGTATAACGCATTATGTAATGTGAGAACGGCGCCATAGGGCTCTGTGGCTTGTTGATCTTCAAATGAGGACCTTGATTGGTAAAGTATTAGGCTGATATGGAAACCTTAAATGTACCCTTTATCACATAGTCTGGAGAAAAAAAAGTTGGTTCACCCAGGAGATCAGAGATCCTGATTTATTATAGGTTTGTGCAAATTTCCCAGGCACTGTTCATATTCTGGTTTGATCAGACCAGATCTACTCGTTTCTATATGCTGGATCTTAAAGCTGAATTCCAGGTATGGATATTTTTGCATATCCAGCTTGGACCAAAAGTAAGAATGCATATTCCAGTTATGGAATATGTGTGCTTACTGCAGAACTCAGCCCTGTAAGGGCGGCTGATTTGCCACAAGTTCCTCTCCCAAATCAATGCAGTGGCAGCCAGGCACACAGCAACCGTCACTCTTCCTGGCTAAATGAACAGTCTAAGGGTTGCTTTTTATGAAAGTTATTGCTGAATAAATTTGGATAGGACATAGAGAGCTCTGGGATACTCTACTTACTCTGAGAAGCCATGAGAGGACATTCATTATTTCCCAAGTCATCCTCCACGACGGTCACATGAGAGATAGGTTCCTCCTCCTGCAGGAAACACAAGCACAGATAGGTTTAGAAAGGCCGCCCACCGGCTGTTCCTCAGTTCTTGTTTTTCCTGTTCTGAAAGCATGAGCTGAAGATGACATTCATCCCCTGTTTGTTTTTTTTTACCTGGACACCTCCTCCCTCTGCCTGTGTTCAGCTTGTGAGGCTACGGGTATTCAGGCCCTTGAGTTGAGGGATGGAGGACTCCCCTTCCCTTTCCTTGATTCCTCTTTGCATTTGTAGCCCTGCCCCCAAGGGGGTGGCTTATCTCATGGGTATCCTCTTCACCTCTACGGCCCTGAGCCTTCTCCGACCCAACTGACACTATTTGTTCTGTCATTCTACATCTACATCCTCCCCCCACTTGAACATCTTTGGTCCTCCAAAGATAAAGAGATTCTTCCCCAGAGAAAACCAAGGCTGATTCATATGAAAAGTCTTAATCAACAATCTAAAATAGCATTCATTGCACCTGAAAACTGATTAATACATTCACTATCTAATAACTTACTGCACATGCTATCAAATAAATCTGGGTCACTCTCACAAAAGGCTAGCAGAAAATCAGCCGCCAACTTAGTGGGTGGAATAGAACTTTCTCCTTTAGAGTCATCAACAGAGGGTACAGTCGATGGCATGGACCATTGTGCTGTAGAGATTTGTTCCTCAGAACTTTTCCCCAGAGTACTATAAGTCAGTCTTTTGGGAGGATGAATCTCTCTCCGCAATCTAGCGGATATTCCACTATCATTTTTGATGGCACTTTCCTCTACTGAAGACTCTGGGTCCACCGACACCTCTTGTCTATCTTCAACACAGTCCACTTACTCAGAAGGTGTAAATATTCCTGAGCCTTGACTCCCGTATAGATCTTCAAATGGCTCCAGGGGAGGAGAGCTTGGACAATCAACAACAGACTCTTCCAATCTAGATGGAGGAGAGTGCACAAAAAGATCTTCATTGGGTAGTGGATCCTCAGGGATCAATACAGCCTCTTCTTCCATCTGCCTTGGCTCCACACTTCTCCACAGGGGGGCTGTATCCCTGACTGAGTTCTCTTTTAGGGAGAGGGGCAGGGGCCAACTCAGTAGTGGGTGAAGATAGCTTTGGAGAAAATCCCTCACAGGATGGCCACACTTTCATCATCGCTATCCCCTTCTTCATCTTTTACACTTGCAGATTTTGGACTAGAACTTCTGGAAGGTTGAGACCATAGTCTAGGGGCCCTAGGAGCATCCTCCTCTTCATTCCATTCAGACGATGTTCTAACTGCTTCAGAAATAGGCAATAGGTGATTCCTGTGCCAAGTCTTAAGCCATCCCACCTTACCCTCTGGGTGGATTTGGTAGACAGGTAGCCCAGGGAGCTTCCTGTGAATGACAAAGGGCTGAGAACACCAGCGATCAGCCAACTTATGCTTCCCAGGCACTGCCAGATTTCTCCGAAGCATTTTATCAGCGGGCTGCAGATCTTGCACTCTCACTTTCAAATCAAAGTTCCTCTTATTCCGTTGTTCTCTACCTGCCGAGGCTTCCATCACCTTCTCATGAGCCCATTTCAAATTTCGCCAAAGTCTGTCGACATAGCTCCTGTAGGAGGCCTGTGAGGTATGATCCACAAAGGTACCAAAAGCCAAGTCGACAGGTAGTCGAGCTTCTCTTCCAAACATGAGGTAATACGGGGAAAACCACGTGGAGTCGTTAACAGTACTATTGTAAGCATGAATTAGTACTGGAACATATTCACTCCATTTCTGCTTCTTTTCCAGAGGTAGTGTCCCCAACATATTCAGCAATGTTCGATTGAATCTCTCCGGCTGAGGATCCCCTTGAGGGTGATGGGGAGTAGTTCTGGATTTTAGTGTATTCAGCAGCCCACACAGTTTTTTTTATCAGCTTACTTTTAAAGTCTCTTCCTTGATCAGAATGTAATCTTTGTGGTAACCCGTAGTGGACAAAGAACTTCTCAACTAGCACCTTGGCCACCATACTAGCCTTCTGATCCCGAGTTGGAAAAGCCTGAGCATATTGGGTGAAATGGTCGGTCACTCCCAAAATATTTCCATGCCCACCCAAATCAGCTTTGAGACACAGGAAGTCGATACACACCAACTCCATGGGACCATGACTCCGTAGATGGCCCATGGCAGCCGCTCGGTGTGGTAGAGTCTTCCTCTGGATACAGCGAATACACGAGTGGCAGTAAGCTTCCACTTCCTTCCTCATGAAGGGCCAATAGAACCTATCCCTGACCAACTGAAAGGTCCTGTCAGGCCCTAAATGTCCATGTGAGTCATGTAAAGCTGCAAGAACAGTCAACCTGTATTTTTCAGGCAGGAATAGCTGACACACTCCACCTGACTCTTCTACAGCGTTTACCCGATAAATTACTCCATCTCTTAGCTTCATTCTTTCCCAGTCCCGATGGACTACCTTGGCCCCCACTACAGGACTCTCCAATAGGAGTTTGGGATTATTGGCCTTCAAAGCTTTTTGCATTACTGCTCCCAAAGGATCTTCTCTCTGTGCTTTCCTCACATCCTCCTTCGATAACTGAGGAAGTTCTTCGCTTCTCACGTGAGTCAAGTCACAATAACACTTGGGCACCCCTGAAGGGGAAACTCCAACTACTTTGGCTCCTACGGCTCCCTTCATGCGGTACTCAACTCCTTGGCAGGTGGCTTGCACTCCCTCAGAGGTGAGATGCACCCACTCCTGTTCTTTGTTCTCAGCAGGATGAGGCCGTCTAGACAAAGCTTCACCATCTAAGTTTCCTTTGCCAGGCCGATACTTCAAGCTAAACTGGAACTCAGAGAGGGCAGCTAACCACCTATGGCCCGTGGCATCCAACTTGGCAGTGGTCAGTAAGTATGTCAAGGGGTTTTCAGTTTTGACCACGAAGTAGGCCCCATAGAGGTAGTCCCTCAGCTTATCCACTACAGCCCACTTAAGGGCCAGAAACTCCAACTTATGAATGGGGTAATTCTTATCTGAGGGGGACAAACTGCGGCTTATATAAGCGGTGGGGCACAGTCTTCCTTCAGCTTCCTGATATAACACTCCTCCTAAACCATCTCTACTGGCATCCAAATGAAGCTCATAAGGTTTTGCTGGATCTGCATAAGCCAAGACTGGGGCTTGAGTCAGGCTCTCCTTTAACTTCCAGAAGGCCTGTTCACACTTGACATCCCACTGGGCCTGGATAGACTCTTTAGATCCTCTAGGCCCTTTCCTGAGTGCCTCTCTCTTCCGAGAAGTCAGCCCTTCATCTTCTGTTTCCCTCTTCAGCAGCACATTCAAAGGACCAACTCTCTGAGAGAAATTCTTCACAAACCTCTGGTAGTAAGAACAAAAACCCAAAAAGGACTGTAACTCCATTACATTGGTAGGTCTAGGCCAAGTAGTAACAGCCTGCAACTTCTTCGGATCAGTGGATACTCCGGCAGCGGACACCACGTGTCCTAGAGAGGTGACAGAAGTCTGATAGAATTGGCATTTCTCCAGGGACAATATCAGCCCTTCTTCATAAAGCCTTTGAAACCCCTTCTCCAAACGGGCTTCATACTCCTCCAAAGTCTTCCCAAAGACAATGATATAATCGAGACAGACCAGAACTTCAATTAAGTGCATGTCTCCCACTGTATTCTCCATGAGCGTGTGGAAGGTCGTTGAGGCCCCAGCCAATCCTTGAGGCATACGATTGAACTCGAAGAAGCCTAAAGGGCTAATGAAAGCAGTCTTTTCTCTGGCTTCGACGGTTTAGGGTACTGTAATCGATACACATCCTAATGGTTCCATTCTTTTTGCGTACCACCACTCTGGGGGAAGCATAGGGACTCCCGAATAACTCCTGACCTCTTCAGTTCATACAACTGTTCATGGAGATCTTCTAAGTCATTCAGAGGTATTCTTCGGTCTCTATCTCTGAAAGGCTTGTCCTCACTGAGGCGGATCTGATGTTGGGCACTTTTAGAACAGCCTACATCGTAATCGTTTCTTGAAAATAATTTCTCCCACTGAGACAACTCTTATAATGGAGATCATCATTCCCAGTGGACGAAAAACATACCGAAGGGCCAGTTCTGTCGAGGGATGGGGATTATTTAACCCAAAGTGAACATCTGAAGAAAAAATTTTCAGAGAAGGGCTACCCTGATGATCTGGTTAACTTAGCCTATGAGGCTTATCTTCCAGGAAAACCTCCCAGTTCTAGGGCTAAAAGCGAACATCACCCGGTTCGGTTTGTCACTAGGTTCCGTTGTCAGTATAGAAAAATGGAAAAAATTCTATCAAAACATTGGGACATCCTGAAACAAGACCCCCACTTGAATTCGGTCATCTTGGATAAGCCGAAAGTGACGTATAGGAGGGCCACTACTTTGAAAAACAAAATAGCGCCTAGTAAACTAAAGAACACCAAGGTGACTAATCATCTGCCATGGATGATCCCCTTGAAAGGCATGTATGCATGCCGTAAAAAGTTATGCAAAATGTGTAATTTTGTGCGACACGGTCAAAAAGACTTTACACATAATGACAAAACCTTTGTCTTGGACAACTTCTACAACTGCTCAACTGAGTGTGTGGTGTATTGTTTAATATGCCCGTGCCAGTTGCTTTATGTGGGTCGAACCATCAGACCAGTCAGACAGTGATTTGGCAAACACCGCCGTCTCATTGAAGGTGGATGCGATCTCCATAGTGTCCCACGACATTTTTTAGAAACTCATGGGAAATCCACCGAGGGATTAAAAATTTGGGTTATTGAATCTATTCCGAAAGACTTGCCAGAAGGAGAACGCTTCTCTAAATTATGTATGTGAGAGACCTTTTGGATTTACACGTTAGATGTTCTCGCTCCTCGAGGGTTAAACGAAGAACTAGATGTGCATACCATCCTATAACCAGGGTCCATTTTTGGTACAACATACACATCTATTGATGGAGTATACGCATCCTTTCATCGTATCATATAAGCTGAGTCCTATGCCTTTTTTCATGTTTATCCCCAATATATATATATGTCTCTCTTTTTATATATATATATATATATATATATATATATATATATATTTATATGTTTTTTTGATACACACTACATATGCGATATCTTATTAGTTACTCTATCAGATATTTTATATACAGGAAAACATAATTGTTTATATCACTGGTTTTATGTGATTATGGTATACATGCGTAAACCAACATATGGGTTTTTATATCCTAATTTATTATATGAGTCCCTTCTTTTTCCCCCTCCCCCCCCTTTTTTTTTTTTCCTTTTTTCCCCCTACCCGTTTACATGATCTCCCACATTACAGCTTTTATGTATATTATCCCTTTATTGCATATGCGATATACTGTGCACTTGTTTCTTAAACACATTTTAATGGTTGCTTTTTTAAAGTTGGAATGAATCCTATGTGCTCTGATGAGCCCGGGCTCACTCCTTTATTTTTATTATTACTGTTTTTATTATTGTCTATCTCTTATTGCTGAAATTGCATAAAATTGTGACAAGTGGTCGCCCAGCCCCCATACATGTGGATCTGTGGGGAGTCGACCGAGCACACTCCACATCTGAGATGCTCTTAACTTTTTCCATAGCTGCCACTTGCCTGACTGGTAGATGTTACTGCTCTATTTTTCGGGCCGTTACCGCCTCTTCTTTCAGCTGTGTTCATTCAATCATCATCCAGTTCAGCACTATTTACACCTAATAGAGACTACGGCACTCTAGCACCTGAGGTGTAGATGACCCCGCGCATGCTCAGAAACGCGTCGTGCATGCTGTACTCATCGGACAGATCCCACCATCCCTGCCTATGAGAGTGCCTCCAGCTACCATCTGCACAACGTAGCCGCAGACCGGAGCTTTCAGACCGCTCACCGCTGATTGATGTGGGAGGCAGCCGGCTTCCTTTCCTCCCACCACCAGTGATCGTACTGCAAACAGCTTTATGTGAACGGAGGACACCCCCCAGAGGATGGCTGCAGGACTGTTGGAGAGACACAGCCTTTTTATCTTTCACGTCTAGTGAGTTGTATATAACTTTGCCTTGTGATCAATAAAAAACTGTCTGCACTTAGAGCGCTTCTCCCCTCTTCTTTTTGTCTATACAGATTCTCCTCCTCATCTGTGGAAAAGCTGCTCAGTGCCTTGGACATTTTCTTTTAGGATCATCCACCTGCTCATGGTACCATTTTTGAGCCTAATTGTTTTGTACCATATTCATTTTCATTCTCATGTTCATTTTTAGTATAATTTTATTATTTGTCGGTGCTTTTTTTTTTTTTTCCCCTCCCCCCTCCCCTGTCTTCAGTTGTTTTTTGGATTTTCCATCTATTCCCCATATGCTGGAGGTCGCTTTAGCGCTCTGTTTTATTACTAAAACTGAGTAGAGGGCTTGAGGCCTAGTTCACGCACCTCACACTATATGTATGACTGCAGCGTCCAGTGGTTTAGCTATATGTCAGTATGGCCTTCTTGAAGCAAACAGTTTGGTAGTCTTGCGCTAACTCAGCCTAGGTCTGTGATTAAAAGCCCCGGAAGATTTTACCCCCTTCCTGACCAGGGCCTATTTTGCGATTCGGTACTGCGTGACTTTAATGGACAATTGCGCGGTCGTGCGACACTGTACCTAAACAAATTTGACGTCCTTTTTTTCCCACAAACAGAGCTTTCTTTTGGTGGTTTTTGATCACCTGTGCAAATTTTTTTGATCATGCGCTATAAACAAAAAAAGAGCATCAATTTTGCAAAAATAGCAATATTTTTCACATTTTTTTATATGAAATTCCCCCCAAAAAAAATGGAAAATCAAAAATTTTTAACATTTTCGGCCAATTTGTTTTATGCTACTTCTGTTTGGTAAAAAAAATCGCAAAAAGCGTATTTTGATTGGTTTGCGCAAAAGTTATCGCGTTTACTAACAAAGGGAAAGATTTTTGTAATTTTTGTTTTTTTTAGCGCGTAATGGCGGCGATCTGCAATTTTTTTTTGCGGTACTGCGACATTGCGGCGGACAGATCGGACCCTTGACTGACATTTTTGACACTTTTGGGGTTACCAGTGACATTTCTACAGTAATCAGTGCTATACATATGCACTCTTACTGTAAAATTACACTGGCAGTGAAGGGGTTAACTTTTTTTTGAGAGGACCAGCCGTCAACATCATCCGCTATCCAGAGGAGTGTACACCGAGAGAAGACGGGAAAATCTTTAGCCGTCCCTCTGGCACGATTGACTTCCTTCGACTCTGTATCCAGGAGGGCAACACATGAGAGATGAGAGGCTCGACCCTACAGGAAACACAATCAGTTCACAGCTGTTAAAAGGCCCACCCTTCCCTTTGTCCCTCAGAGATGCTGGACCTGCATAGCTATAACATGCTTTAAAATGGTATGTGTAACAACTTAACAAGCTCCAACCTTTTGTTTCCTCCTTACACTGCTGCTAGATCGGTTGGTGTGTAAGAGTTAATTGGGACCTCTGGTGGTTTGGGCTACTGCCCAACCCTTGATGAACTAGAATCATTGTTTTCTGCAACCCTGCTAGAGGGTTTTCTGGGTGCAAAACCTCTATACAAGAGCTACATATACTAACCTGTATTTAATGTTTGCTTGTTAAGCCCTTCAGGTGTCTGATTGCCTCCAAGCTAAAATTGTGTCCACCTCTTCCTGAGGCTGACTTAATTGATCTCCAGGTCTGTGCTCATTAAGACCTTAGATGCTGGGAGACTTGGACTCCCACCTGTGTGTGCAGGGCAGCCATCAGAAATTTTGGGGCCCCTTAAACATCTTTAGGCCTGGCCCCCTCCGGGCCTGACCACCAACATTCCGCAGGGCCCGCCCTCTGGCTGTCCCACCAAATCCGCCAACTGGCCATCCCACCAAGTCCTTCAGTGCACCCACTTTTATTTTAACACTCTTACAACTTAATACATGAAAATGAATCCAATCCAGCAAAGCGACATCCCCATATATTCAGCAAAGAGACATCTCAATCCAGTAAAGATCCAGCCTCATATATTCAGCAAAGAGACATCCCAATCCAGTAAAGAGACGTCCTCATATATTCAGCAAAGAGACAGCCTCACATTTTCAGCAGAGAGACAGCGCAATCCAGCAGAGACATCCCTTCAGCTGCATCTGCTTACTCTGCAGCTGCCCTGCTTTAGCAACTGCTAGTTACTACAACAGCAACAACTCGGTCTTGTTGGTTGTGGCCTGGGCGGCCGGGCCCCTCGGCACACCTGGGCCCCCTACATGTGTATGGGCTGTCCCCCCCTGATGGCTGCCCTGTGTGTGTGGGCTAACTACACCTACTCATACTTATGCAATGGTACGGTAACAGTTACTACTACCGTGGTATATGCACCCACCTTAGACTTCCATTATTTGGAACTACTCTGGTTCTCCTCTGGTGGATGAAGGTTTAGCAGCTAGAGTCCAAGCAATGCCTAGGATAAATCTTACCCTCTACTGGCTATTTTTTAGTTGAATTCACCATGACTCTGACTTCATGCCTGGTCTGGCTGCATCTCAAAAATACACAATGTGGGTGTTTGTGTCTTTTCCTGTTGTTTTGTCGCTCATCAGAAATACACAATACTAAGTTGTCCGTCTGTTCTGGGTTGACTGTGCCTTGCTGAGCATCAGAAATACACAATATTGAAGTTTATTTTGTGTCTTTTCTGTTTATTTTGGCTATATTTTTCTATTTTTTGGCTACTCTTTTGCTTACTAGAAATACACCACACTGAAAGTTGGGGTGTCTTTATATTATACCTTATTTTTCTGTGCATTGGAAATGCACAACATTGAAGTTGTTAGTAAAATTTCTGTTGGTTACATGGCCACCTAGGGGCGCACCGTTGCCTAGGGTAGGATGACTGGGGACAGTTCCCGGACTGAATCTGTCCCCGGTTTACAGTTCTATATGTATCCCTCATATCACTCTCTGAGCATAACTGGTTGCAGTAAGCCAATGTGAATGTTCTGCTACTGCTATGGACTTACTCTGAAGTAGGGATCTCCTTAAGGTATCCCTCATCAGTACCAAAAGGCAACCAATGGTATTGAAGTGGATTATGGTTCCAGACATCTGGTAGGACATCTAATCTCTACGGTATGGTTAAAAACATTCTTTTACCAAGCTCCTTTCTGCTTAATTTTATTACTTTTGCGGACAGGTCTATAGGGAGTGGATGATGGTTCCAGGCATTAGGTAGGACACCTGATCTCTGATATTGTTAAAAGCATTCTTTTACCAAGCTCCTTTCTGCTTATTTTATTTGCATTTATGGGCAGGTACATAGGGAGTTTCTGGTATATAGAGCATTTTTCACAACTGACATGCCAACATTCACATGTGAAGGAAGTCATAGGTTTGGTGTACTTTGGGTACATACCTGTCCAGCTTATGAGCCCAGGTAATAACCTTCCCTTAATCTATTTCCCTTAGGTGGGCTTCCCTTTACCCATCAATATGGAAAATAAATAAATAGTAATTTAAAGGGGGCCTGCGAGCTGTGTGTGTCAGGGAGCATCCTTTTAATTCATTCTCCTGAACAGAGTAGTCTTTAAGCCAGATCCGCTTTGTTGATCAAAGTAGTGTCTTTGTTTCACAGGACAAGTCTTGGATTAGTCCTTTCAGTGGTCCTAAGAAGTGGTACAGACATCATAGACCATGATTGCTAGATGATTTAGACAGTCATTCTTTCTAACCTACTGATATAACACGTTTTCTGATTTCATCTTTAAGTTCCACTCCAGATAGGTCCTGCATTTGAAGCAAAGAAGGCAGAGACTTCGGAGGGGCAAACCTGCTGATCTGCATCACTCATAATGGAGTGGAGGTAAAACGCACTGCAAGCCTGGCATTTGGCAGGAAGATCTTGCAGGCAGTGGTCCCACCCTAAGCTAGGCCTGTGGTTACTTTATTATCCTCTCATGTGTTGCTGTCCTGGAAGGTGAGAGGAGAAAACTGACCGTTAGACTTAGCGGTAACCGTGTTTCTAAGAACCTTCCAGGATACTTCCTGCCCAGATAAAAGGGTGAGGAAACAATGTATACAATAGGTGGTAAGTACCTAAGTGACGTATATCCCTTATGAATCGGTTGGAGAACTACTTTTCTACAACTGAGGGACAAGGGGAAGGGTGGGGCCTTTTAACAGCTTTGAACTGATTGTGTTTACTGTAGGGTTGAAGCCTCTCATCTCTCATGTGTTGCTGTCCTGGAAGGTTCGTAGAAACACTGTTACTGGTAAGTCTAATGGTTGGTTTTCATGGCACCTTGGATTCCCACGAACGAGACCAGGCAGTGCCACAAAAGATACCTAAACACTTATTTCCAGTGGAAGAAATGAAGGAACTCCTTAAGGCTATCTACATAACAGAAGATCGAGAGCACCGACTCCCTCCGTGACTGGTTATATAGAGGTCCGCAAGAGACCAAAAATAGATCATTTCTGGTCCACCAATCACTTAAAAGAATAAAAGGAATGAGAATGTCCGGAAAAAAAATTGGTCTTTCCTAAGGCTTTAAAGAGAAGATTTCCTTTCGAAGAAATGGAAGGTGTCCCAGCCAAATGCCGAAAGTTGGATGCATCTTTGGCCAGGGTTTCTAAAAAATTAGATTTGTCCTTTGAAGATATGGGTCTTCTCAAAGACCCACTGGATAAGAAAATCGACCTGACGCTAAGGAGGACGTATGAAGCAGGGATGGCTGGTTTTCAACCCAACATGGCCAATACCGGTGTAGCCAGGAATGTGACTTTCTGGCTCAAAATACTCTGTGGTCACCTGGAGAAAGTCCCCAGCATTGAAGAGGTGCAAGATTCCCTACTCTTGATAGAAAAGGGAGTGGCATATATGAGTGATGCTTCGGTGGAAGCTGTCAGAGTATTAGCTCACACCACTGGCCTTATTAACATGGCCAGAAGACCCTCTGGATCAAAACCTGGGATGGGGACTATGCGTCTAAGAACAAGTTATGTAACATCTCTTTCGATGGTAGCCTACTGTTTGGTGTGGAATTTGACAAAGTGCTGGCAAGGTCAGCCGATAAATCCAAAAGATTCCTGTCTAAAAGTAAGGAGAAACCGAAAGTTTTTTTGTCGCCCTAAAGGAGAAACCAAATCTAAAGGGGAGAAGATAAATCCCCAAAGATGGGTCTTCAACAAAAACAAGGGGATGTTGAACGTCCTCTTCCCTAACTCCAGGCCTAATAGTAATAAATCCCAATGGCGCCAACCTACCAGGAGGTAGACTATGGCATTTCTTCTAGCAACAGCAAGGAGGGATACAGGATAGAATTTGTGACAAAGCCACCATCCAGCTTCTGTGTCACATCTCTTCCGGATTCACTACTCTTAAGGAAAGCCATGGAGGTTGCTGTCACGGATCTACTAAACAAAAGAGTGATCATAGAACAAACGTTGGGTTTCTACTCCCAAGTTTTTCTCAGGACTAAACCTTCTGGAAAACATTGTTTAATCCTAAACCTAAAGTGCCTTAACTGATCAAACCAACACAGGAAATTCAAGATGGAATCCATCTTTTCAGTGAGATTCTTACTTCCAGAAGCAGCCTTTCTTGTAACCCTAGACCTGAAGGATGCTTACCTTCATGTCCTGATTCATCCCAGCCATCAGGGGTTTCTGAGGTTTGTTATCAGTATGGAAGGGCAGATCCATCTCTTCCAATACCAGGCTCTTCCTTTTGGGATTTTATAAGCTCCTCGCATATTCACAAAAATAGTGGCAGAAGTCATGCAGGAGCTCAGATTGAAAGGGGTCCAGATAGTACCATATCTGGACAACTTTCTCATCTACAGCCTAACAAAAGCAGAAGTGTTAACAAACCTTCAAACGACCGAAACTTTCCTCACCTCGCTAGGCTGAAAGATCAACACGCAAAAAATCAAACAGAACCCCGTCCCAGTGGGTGGTATTTCTGGGTTACACCAGAGGATCTTCTTGCTGGAAGACAAAGTAGCAAAGCTGGCCAATGCGACAAAACAATTGATCCCTGAAACCAGGGTACCAAGAAGGAACATAAGGGTCCTCTCAGTTCAATGGGGCCAACTTCACTGCCATCTCAAAGACATCCGCATTGGAGGAGGAGATCTCCATTCTCCTTATCGGAAAGATTGTTGGCTTTAAAAAGGATTCCCTGACAAAGGAAGACTCTGGCTTCCACCTATCCAGATCAGAGTCCCCACGGACGCAATCGATTTCGGTTGGGGAGCCCACATAGGCTACTAGGCTACCTGGTTCCACACAGGGCAAGAAGTTTCTTCCAAATAGAGAGAGCTTGCAGCTGTACGGGAAACAATGCTCACCTTTCAGAAAGAAATCGGGGGCAGACACATCCAGGTACTATCAGACAATGTCACGACAGTGGCATATATCAACTACCAGGGGGACACGCGATCAAAACCTCTCATGAGGGTGGCCCATGACTTACTATCTTGAGTAGAAACCCATCTGCTCTCCCTTTAAGCGGTCCACATAAAAGGGAGGGTCAACGTTCTGGTAGATCTACTAAGTCGCAGACAACTGGATCCAACGGAATGGGAATTGAACCACCAGATCTTCTCGGCACTCACTCGAAGATGGGGTTCCTCAGAAGTAGACTTGTTTGCTATGACAAACAACTAGAAAGTAGAAAATTATTTCTCCTTGAAAAGAGAGAAGGATTCTCTAGGAATAGACTCCCTGGGGTTGCCTTGGCGATTCAACCTCACCTACGCATTTCCGCCAATCCAACTCTATTCAAGGACAAGGCTGGAAGGGATAATGGTGATCCTTTTAGCACCTTACTGGCCAAAGAGGGCATGGTTCACTCCTCTGAAAAAGATGTTGGAAGAAGACCCCTGGATCCTTCTGAGCCAGAGCGATCTACTACTTCAATCGGGAGCCTATCGCCCCCAAATCCAGACATTGAAACTGGTAGCTTAGATCCTGAACAGTGCGCGCTACTAGACAAGGGATTCTCTGCCAGGGTGATAAATACTCTACTTCAAAGTAGAAAACCAGTAGCCAGGAAAATTTACAGCAAAGTATGGAAGGTATATACTTTAAAAATGCGGTCCGGAAATAGAAATCTGAAAATCATTAGTACCATTTTAAACCGTCTCCTGAATGGGGCAGAGATGGACTGGCAGTCCAGGCAGCAGCCCTATCAGTATTCCTTGACATGCTGGTCAACAATAATCCGTTAGTTAAACGTATTTTCAAATCCATCAAGAGGACCCATCCCAGTAAGTGCCTGCGGGAAGCCCCCCGGGACCTCTCCTTAGTGCTCAAGGCCCTCACTAAGGACCCTTTTGAACCTCTCGTAGATACTTCCCTAAAACACCTCACCCTTAAGATAGCGTTACTGGTTGCCATCACTTCGGCCAGGCGCGTAAGTGAGTTACAAGCCCGGTACATAAAGGAACCGTTCCTCACGATCTTACCAGATAAGCTGGTGCTTAAAACAGACCCTGTGTTCCTCCCTAAGTCACATCGGCTTTTCATCGATCACAAGAAGAATCCTTCTAACCAGGGAGAAGAGGTTTTTGCTACACTGGATGTAAGGAGATGCTTCCTGCATTACTTGAAAGTCACTAAACCTTTCAGGAGGGCCTTCAACCTCTTTATATCATTTGGAGGTGCTCCCAAAACCAGACCAGTCATCCAGATGTGAAGGCACACTCCACTCACACCGTAGCTACTTGCTGGGCAGAAAAGGCTGGGGTGTCCATCGACCAAATTTGCCGAGCAGCCACCTGGTCCAGTGACTCTACCTTCGTGAGACACTACAGGGTTGATCTGGTCTCCGCCCAAGATCTGTCCTTTGATCGTAAGGTCCTGCAAGGGGTAGTCCCACCCTAGGTATGCATCATTGGGGTCTCATGTGACCATCCTGGAAGATGACTTGGAAAAGTCCAAGTTATTACTTCATAACTTCCTTTCCAGGAGTCCTTCAGGACGGTGGACCCCCACCCTATTTAATGGGAAATTGTTAGCTGGATGTTTCAGGCTGTTAGCCTATGCTGTTCAGGTCATCTTTATACAACTGAGGGGCAGCTGGTGGGCGACCTTTTTAAATCTATCTGCGCTTGTGTTTCCTGCAGGATGAGGAGCCTATCTCTCATGTGAATGTCCTGGAGGATTCCAGGAAAGGGAGTAATCGGATAATAACTCAGACTTTTTGAGCAACTCCCTAGGACCGTCTCTTTTTGTAATGGCCCAGAAAGTGGAGTGCACTTAGACACTGTCAGAGATTTCCCAGTCAAGCACTAGTACTGACACACAAGGGATAGCAGCAACAGTCACCAGGATCCTGCACTCAGGTCTCACACTGTCTCACACGTCATACTTACAATGTCCCTGGATAGTTGGATGCATCCTTCCAATATCAGACAGACCTTTCCCTAGTGAACTCTCCACACCAGATCCTCAATGAAATCCCCTGCTTAGTTTTAGAGATTCTCAGCAAATGGCCCCCAGCTTTAGCATATCTTGGACCTTGATGAGCACATGTAGATTTTTAGCTGGGGTGCCTGGAAGAGGAGCCCAAAAAAACGAAATTTACCTGACCTTTCTAGCAACCTTATCTAGGAGGGTGCTACATTACATTAATCCAAGCTGGATACGCAAAAATATACAAACCTAGAATTCAGCTTTAACTATGGTTTTGCTCAGAGTTTTCCTTTAGGGGGAACAATGAACTATAAAATCCTACAGGTAACTTCTACAAGTTTTTTTTTCTTTTTTGTTTTTTTTTTTTTTAAGCACTTTTTGTTCATCAAAGTAATTTTATTGTCACCAAAGCACAATATCTTCATTGCCTGTCAGCTCAGAGCGTAAGGTGGTATTTTCAGTGACATGTATCTCTGTGATCTAAAGCAAAGTGTCCCACTGGTGACCCGTGTTTTATGCTGCTTTCAAGACAATAGATTACCAAACCTCACAGAACCTGTACACAAGATATATCACAACAGCAGAGTAGTATAGGCTTATGTGGGGCTGTCAGGGGAAATTTATTAGAAATACAGACATTCAGACTAAAATAACCTCCGATTTAATGAACAGTCTTTCACCTGTGCAACATGAGTTAATCACACAATAATCTTAATTTTTCATATCTAAAAAATTCACATCTGGTGTAAGCGGGACATAAATATTAGAGGGGAAATATATAGATATTGAAATTCAGAATACATTTTGCTGTACTTTTACATAAAACATCTAAATTTAAGAGAAATTCAGTAAGTTCTTTAGTCAAAAAACTGAATATACAGTTATGATGCATGCTATTTATATATATATATATATATATATATATATTGGGGTTCTGCTTCTTCCTGCCTTGCAAGCCAAGTCACCTTTTTTAACCACTTTACCACCGGAGGATTTTGCTGTCTTACGCCCAGGCCACTTTTTGCGATTCGGCACTGTGCGAATTTAACTGACAATTGCGCGGTTGTGCAACACCGTACCCAAACGAAATTTACGTCCTTTTTTTCCCACAAACAGAGCTTCCTCTTGGTAGTATTTGATCACTTGTGTGATTTTTACTTTTTGCGCTCTAAACAAAAAAAGAGCGTAAATTTTGAAAAAATAACAATATTTTCACATTTTTTTTATATGAAATTCCCCCCCCCCCCCCAAAATGTAAAAATCAAATTTTTTTTAAATTTTTGGCCAATTTGTTTTCTGCTACCTATGTTTGGTAAAAAAATTCACAATAAGCGTATTTTGATTGGTTTGCGCAAAAGTTATTGCGTTTACTAGCTAAGGGAAAGATTTCTGTCATTTTTGGTGTTTTTTTTTTTAACGAGTAATGGCGGCGATCTGCGATTTTTTTTTTTTGCGGGACTGCGACATTGCGGCGGACAGGTCGGACCCATGACTGACATTTTTGACACTTTTGGGGGTACCAGTGACATTACTACAGTAATCAGTGCTATACATATGCACTGTTACTGTAAAAATGACACTGGCAGGGAAGGGGTTAATTTTATTGGAGAGGGAGGGGTTAATGTATGCCTGGTGCTTACTAACGTGTGTGGGGGGAGGTGACTGAGTGACATAGGGACAGATCGCAGTTTCAGGTTCTATGCTGAACCCTGCAATCTGTCACTGTCTGTCACTTAGGAGATCCGCCCGCTTTGTTTACACAAGCGGGCGGATCTCCAAACTCAATTCCCCGACGATCGGGGAAGAGCTGCGGTGATCACCGCCTCTCCTACCCTGACCCGACTCCCGCTGTGACTGAATACAGCGGGAGCGAGCCTCCGGCGCCGCCCACAAGGGGAGAAGTCCAGCCACGTAGGTCTACGTCGCTGGACGGGAACGAGCCACTTTGCCGCAGTACCAGCTCAGTGAGCGGTCGGCAAGTGGTTAAACTTTTGATCTGTAAAATATTTGATGTGTATTTTCATTTTTGTATTCTTAAAGCCCAACTTGGGGCACAATAAATTGGTTATTAACTACAGAAGCACTGGAAGGTTTTACCCCCCTCATGACCAGAGCATTTTGTTGCTATTCGGCACTTCGCTACTTTAACTGGCAATTGCGCGGTCATGCAACACTGTATGCAAATTAAATTTGGATATTTTTTTCCCCACAAAAAAGTTTCTTTTGGTGGTATTACCCACCACTGGGTTTTTTTTTTTAAACAAAAAAAAGCTCTATTTGTGGGGAAAAAATTGCCTGGTCATAAAAGGTGGTAAATCTTCTGGAGGTCAAGTGGTTAAAACATATCCAATAAAAAAAAAATCAACTTTCCTTTTAAGCCAAAATCTATTCTGCTACATATATTTAGTAAAAACCCAAAAAAAATTTACAATAAGTGTGTGTGTATGTATATACTTTATGTGTGTGTGTATATGTATAGGTGCAGTCGTGTATCGAAGAAGGTCAATGAGAGTGCCTGAGGAGCCTCGTTTGTGTGCTGGATAGGAGGGGGATGGGGCAGCTGCATATAGACGAATTGAACTTTCCATATTCCTCCTGCTGTCGCTGAATACCTGATTCTCCTCCTCTCAGCGGCTGCAGGAGCAATATGGAAAGATCAATTCATCTAAATGCAGATGCCCCATCCCCCTCCTATACAACTTCTTTTGCTGGCCCTCCAGTGCTCTTTAGCCCCCCCCCCAGTGCTCTTAACCCCCCGTGCTATTAGCCCCCCAGTGTTCTTTAGCCCCCCAGTGCCCTTAAGTCCCCCCGGTGCTCTTCAGCTCCCCACAGTGCTTTTCATCTCCCCCATGCTCTATGGCTCCCCCAGTGCTCTCCACCCCCCTGTGCCCCCTGGCTCCCCCCTCAGTGATTTCTAGTTCCCCCCAGTGCTCTCCAGTTCCCCCCTTCCCCTGTGCTCTCCATCTCCCTGGTTTTCTCTGCCTGCCCCCCCAGTGCCCTCCCAGTTCTCTCCACCCCCCTGCGCCTTCCAACCCCTCTGCAATGCTTTCCAAACCCCCCCTTAATTCTCTCCAGCCCCCCCCCCCCGCCCTTCAGCTCCTCCAGTGCTCTCTGCTTCCCCTGTGCTCTCCACTGTGCAGGGTTTCCCCTTACAGTGCAAGGGGGAACTCTGTGGATGCTGATGTGAAGGGGAGCTCTGATGTGTAAAGGGTGATGCTGCAGACCCTGATGTAAAGGGGAACGCAGTGGACTCTGATATAAGGTGGTCTCTGGTCACCAGAGCCCCCCCCCCCTTATATCTGAGTTCCCCTTTAGATCATGATCTGCAAAATTCTCCTTTATGTCAGAGTTCCCCTGCCCTGTAAAGGGGAATCCTACAGACTCTGATGTAAGTTGGAACTCTTTGGTGGCTGGGTTATATTAACCGGAACTTTGTGTAAATAGAGAAATATGGTTTTTGACTTTTGTTTTAACTTAAACACATTGCTAAAAGCACTATCTACATGTTTATAGTTTAAATATTGATATTTGTACTGTTTAGCAAAGAATACGGGCATTTTAGGTACTTTTTTGCAATGTCAGTGGGGGGGATCTTGGGTGAGTTCCCACACTTTTTTTTTCCCAGGACTTGACCCCTGGTTGCGGGTGAACAGCATAAAGTTCAAACACTGAAAGGTTGCTGAGAAGGGATCGAGTAGAGGGATGTGTGTATTGTTCAGCATTCAGCTGTTAGATTTCTCACCACTCCCCATTTGGCCGATCGCATCACATCCTGCATACAGACTTACATATATAAATCAGTTATTGACTGAATGATGTGGACCTAGTTTATAGAAAGGGCTTATAGCTGAGCATATCATTAAGGCCAGGGGGATCAGTAGCTTTTATTATTATATATCCAATGAGACTCTTTACATAGCGATTTTTTATCCAAATTTCCCTCTGTAGGATATTCAGGGACTGTCTCATAAACTGCAAATTTAATGAGGAATTTGTCAAAGTTGTGTTTGCACCCTACATGCCCCCCAATAGGGTTTTTGATTTGGCCGGTTTCTATTCTAATGTATTAAATGTGGTCAGAAATTCTTTTCCAAAAAGGCCTAATCTTTTTACCCACTCAAAATGCCCCACAAGGGCATAACATTATATATACCACCCCCTCGTTTGACAAGTGACATGTTTTGTGACCAACCTATTTTTGCCATTGGCTAACCTGAAGGATGAACCTTCAAAGATCCAAGGGAAAAAAGCACATCTACCACACCTAAATAATATCGTGATCAGTAACTTCTTTTCCATCTTTCTTATTTTTATTAAAAAGAAGCTCTTGTCCTGTCTTTGAGTTAGCTTTGTTAAATGCTTTCCTAAGTATAGTTTTAATATATCCTCTTGTTAGTAAGCGGTTACCTAATTTATTAGCTTCACTTTTAAACATTGTCAATCACAGACAGTGTGTGTATGTGATGCTGGGAAATGCCTCATTGCCTATGATTGGCAATGTGCAGTGGTGGCTTCTTGATGGGATTGCTCAGGTGGGTTGCGACTACGATCCGAACACGCAGGATTCCATCCGTACTCCTGACCATTCACCAAAAAAGAGCTTGGGGTGGTGTGTTTTCTGAAAGGCCAGGAGGGGAGGGAGGTGGAGACATGACTGCACTGCGAGGTCATAAGACATTCAGCGATAACATCAAAACTTGAGTTTATAAGCATTTTGTTTATAGGTATTTTCAATGGGGATACATTTCTGACCATTTTACAATGTGAAAATGCTTCTAAATGCAAGCGCCGCTAAACATGGCATGTTAAAGCAGAAAAACTGACAATTTTAACCACTTCCCGCCCGCCCTATAGGCAATTGACGTCGGGAAAGTGGTTGCATTATCCTGACCGAACGTCACATGACGGCGGCAGGGTAATGGGCTCTGCGCGCCCCCTGGGGTCGCGCAGAGCGGCGATCGGTGATGCGGCGTGTCACACTGACACACCGCATCTCCAATCTCGGTAAAGAGCCTACTGACGTAGGCTCTTTGCCATGTGACCAGCCATGTCCAATCACAGCTGGTCACATAGTACACATGAAGAGCTGTTGATCGGCTTTCCTCAGTACGTGCCTGACAGGCACGAGTAAAGGAGCGCCGGTCTGCGCCTCTCCTGACAGGGGGGGGGGGGGCGGACTGGTAATCAGATCATTGATTACCAGTGCAGACCCTAGGGGGGGGGGGTGCCACTAGAACCACCAGGGATGCCCACCCATGACCCCAGGGATGCCTACCCATGACCCCAAGGATGCCCGCTATGGCCACCAGGGGTGGCAATCAGGGCTCAGGGACCCCGCCAGTGCCCTCCCCATCAGTGCTGACCCCCAGTGCCCTCCCCATCAGTGCTGCCCACCAGTGCATATCATTGCCATCTATCAGTGCCGCCCACCAGTGCCCATTATTGCCCACCAGTGCTGCCTATCCATGCCCATTAGTGCCCATCAGTGCCGCCTATCAGTGCCCATCAGTGCCCACCAGTGCCACCTATCAGTGCCCATTAGTGCCCATCAGTCTCAGCTATCAGTGCCCATCAATGCCACATATTAGTGCCGCCTATCAGTGCCCAGCAGTCCCGCCTATCAGTGCCCACCAATGCTGCATATCAGTGCTACTTATCAGTACCACATATCAGTGCACATCAGTGCTGCATATCAGTGCCACCTCATCAGTGCCTGTCAGTGCAGCCTCATCAGTGCAGGAAAAAACTTATTTATTTACAAAATTGTATAACATAAACAAAAAAACTTTTTTTTTTTCAGACTTTTCTGTCTTTTTTTAATTTTGTTTAGCAAAAAAGAAAAAACCTTGCGGTGATCAAATACCACCAAAAGCTCTATTTGTGGGGGGAAAATGACACAAATTTGGTGTAGGTACAGTGTTGCATGACCGCGCAATTGTCATTCAAAATGCAACAGTGCTAAAAGCTGAAAATTGGCCTGGGCAGGAAGGGGGTGAAAGTGCCCTTAATTGAAGTGGTTAACCAACGGTTACTAGCTGTCAAGTTCCAGCTTTCAGGAGAACTTTTCAAACGTCCCGTGTACATGAAGCCTTATGGAAGCCCAGGTTGCTTTTGATAGTGGCCTTTCAGCTCCTCTGCATTGTTGGGTCTGGTGTCTCTCATCTTCCTCTTGACAACACCCCACATATTCTCTATGGGGTTTATGTCTGGAGAGTTTGCTGGCCAATCAAGCACAGTGATACCAAGATCATTAAACCAGGTATTGACACTTTTTATGCAGTGTGGACAGGTGCCAAGTTCTGCTGGAAAATGAAATCAGCATCTCCATAAAGTTGGTCAGCAGAGGGAAGCATGAATTTCTCTCAAATTTCCTGGGCTGCCCTGACTTTGGACTTGATATAACACAGCGGACCAACACCAGCAGATGACATGGCTCCCAAAATCATCACTGACTGTGGACAATTTTGCATTTCATTTGGAAATCAAGGTCCCAGAGTCTGGTGGAAGAGTGGAAAGGCACAGAATCCAAGTTGCATGAGGTCCAGTGTGAAGTTTCCACAGTCAGTGGGTGGAAAAAAGCCAAACGCGCATTAACGCTAGACATGTTTAGGTGTGCTTGTGCGTTAATACTTTCTAATGGCCAAAATAAAATATTATTCTGACCAATAGAATGCATTAATGCCAAACATAGATAAACAAGCAAGAACGTACATGCAAAGTTCAGCTTGAGGCACATTTTTTAATCTTGTGTCTTTCTCCCTGGAGCAAAGGTGTCTAGAAGAGGACATGAAATGTCCTGTGTGCACAAGGTCTAATGTGGTGTGTTTATTACTGTTCGAAACAATCCTTACCTGAAGCAGATATTAAGATTTAGGCAAATCACTGACTTGGTTGGTCGTGGATTTTACAGATATAACTTGAAATTACACTCTGCAGTGAGGACTGAGCAAAATCAATCACTTTTGTTACTCGGGCCCATTCATTGCGCCTTATATAATCACTGCTTACCATCTTATTGAGGCTCAGCATGGTTAACCCGTTGTTACCATCTGAGCATCGTAATTATCCCACATGTTTTCACATAGCAAACCTATTAAAGACATATTCGATGTCCTTGAGACATTGCTGTACTCTACATGAAACTTTGAGAAGTGAGTCAAAAATTGTGACAAGCTCCAAAGTTTCCACTAGGTGGCGCTGTTTTCTCTCTTTCGGCGAGCTCTCCTTGTTTATAGCGAACACTTTAATATATGTATACTTATACATTGCTATGTAACAGGCGACAATTCATTACATGAAAATCAATGTATCACCTAATAATGTTTCCATTCTTATCATTGAATCATATGCAGGATCACATACTTGTTTTGTGACCCAATAACCAAATTATCAGCTTAATCTTTTTACATTTTAAAATGAATCATTTAAACATGTATTTCCTATTTGAAATGTATACAGCTCTTTTTCTTAAAGTGGTATTAAACCTTCAGTTTTTTTAAGCACTTTCAGCAGCTGATTTATTCATTTACTGAATATGCAGTAAGTTCCAGTTTAAGCTGGTGCCTGCATCATTTGTTGCTAGGTTTTTTCAGCTTTTTTAGATTGTCTATCAGCTTCTTTATCTTTTTAAATTATTATTATTCGCATATTATTATTATTATTATTATTATTATTATTATTATTATTTTTTTGTTAAGGTAAGGCGTTATGTTAGAGGTTGAGTTGGAAGTTAATATTTTATTTATTGTCTTACTATTATTTATTTATTTTTTGTTAAGGAGTTACTACTACTCCTAATAATAAAATGAATAAATAGATGTAAAATAAATACACAAGTAAAAATAATCATAAACAAATAATAAATATAATAAATGAATACTATGCATAAATACATAAACAATTACCCCTAACCCTCATAAATTAAAATATAGTAATAATAATAAACAGCCTAACCCTAACACAAATAAATACATTATTAATAATAATAATAATAATACATTGTTATTATGATTATTAATATGATTAATATTATTAATATTATTAGTATTAAAATATATATATATATATATATATATATATATTTATTTGGGGGGTGGGTGTTTATTGTTATAATTCTATTTTTATAATTATTATTATTATTATTATTAATCTATTTAGTATATTTTTTTAAGGTTAGGGGTAATTATTATTTATTAAATATTATTATTTTATTTATTTATTATTGATGATTTTTAGTTATTTGTGTATTTAACATTTATTTATTCATATATTATTACTATTTTTTTTTTTTTTTTTTACATTTTTCGCATTTATACAGAAAATCATGCAAAAACACATGACAAAATGCAAATGCAAATTCACACATTTCCATTAATTTCGATGGGTATAAAAATGCACCCAAAATCCACAAACCTGCCCAATTTAAGCTACAAAAAAGCTCCAGAATGTTTTTGAGCTGCAGGTGTTTGGCTTCAGGTGACTTGGAGTGGAGATGTGAACCAACTCCATAGAGAATAGAGAATAATTGATTTTTTTTCTCCTCCAGCGTTTTGGAGCTTTGAGCTAACGCTATTGGAGGCAAAACGTGTGACTCTACCCCAAGAAGCTAATGTACTTTTTTGAGTTTCAAGCGGCACTAAGCTCAAGTGTAAATTAGCACCCTTGAATATAATGGGAAATCTAGTTTAGAGAGCTTGAAGTGGAATTCCCAAAAATACCTAACAAATTTTAAACTAAAACCTATATTAACTAACCTGTGAAAGAAAGATCTGTATAGAGTGCATTCTTAATCTTAAAGTATTCAGACCCCCTTCACATTTTTAAAAGTTTGTTATGTTGCAGCCTGATACAACAATTAAATGTATCTTCATCATCCCAGCCAACTAACCTGTTTCAAGCCAAGTTATATTATCCTTAATATCTACCATCGGAAGTTTATTTTATTCCTGGAGCTCCTTGGAACTTTATCCTACTTAGTCTACCCACAATTTCAGTGACAGATCCTTCTACCATCCATATCTTCAGCACGGGAGGGGTGGTGGGCGGAGTCTTTTTGTAGCGTAGACAGTGTTTTACATGAGACAGGACCCTTTCTGGTTTTATCCTAGTGTCAATAGGCACATTATACATCATGCATTTTTTGATTATTGTTGTTTTATATGTTCACTTGTTTTGCCTCAATAAAGTAATTTAACCCTTTTACACCATACCCTTGTTGGAGCCACTATTTGCAACTTCTTTGTTCTCTTTTTCCTTGTTATGTTGCAGCCTGATACAACAATTAAATTAATTTTTATTAAATTAATCTACATTCAGTACCCTGTAATGACAAAGTGAAAAAATAATTATAGAAATGTTTGCAAATGTATGAAAAAGGAAAAACTGAAATATCACATTGGCATAAGTATTCAGATTCTTTGCAAGCCTCCTATTTCTCTAGATCATTGCTGATATGTTTCTATGCCTTGATTGGAGTCCAACTGTGATAAATGATTGGATATGATTTGCAAGGGCACACACCTTTCTATAAAAGTTCACAGCTAACAATGCATACTGTATCAGAGCAAACCAATGAGGTCAAAGATACTGCCTGCAGAGCTCAGATACAGGATTATTGCAAGGCACAGATCTGGGGAAGGCTACAAAAAAATGTCTGCTGCACTGAAGGTTCCTAAGAGCACAGTGGCCTCTATAATTCTCAAATGGAAGAAGTATGGCACAACCAGGACTCTTCCAAGAGATTGTCGTCCAGCCAAACTCAGCAATCGGGGGGAGAAGGGCTTTAGCAAGAGAGGTGACCAAGAACTCATGGTCACGCTGACTGAGCTCCAGAGATCCTGTGTGGCGATGAGATAGAGTTCCAGAAGGACAACTATCAGTGCAGCCACTAGAATGGCTAGCCAAAAGCATGTCCTCAGTGCAAAACAAGCCCAGATGGAGCTTGCAAAAAAGCACCTGAAGGACTCTCAGACTGTAAGGAACAAGACTTTCTGCTCTGATAAAATGAAGATTGAATTGTATGTCTTAACTTTTAATGATATGTCTGGGGGAAACCAGTCACTGCTCATCGCCTGCCCAATACCATCCCAATAGTGAAGCATGGTGGTGGCAGCATCATGCTGTTGGGGTGTTTTTCGGCAGCAGGGACTGGGAGACTGGTAAGGGCAAAGCTAAATGGAGCTAAATAAAGAGATGTCCTCAATGAAAACCTGTTCCACAGCGCTCAGGACCTCAGACTGCGCCAAAGGTTCACCTTTCTAGATTTTTGTAAGGCTTTTGACACTGTCCCACATAGAAGACTTATCAATAAACTGCAGTCATTGAGCATGGACTCCCATATTGTTGAGTGGATTAGGCAGTGGCTGAGTGACAGACAACAGAGGGTTGTAGTCAATGGAGAACATTCAGAACAAGGTCATGTTACCAGTGGGGTACATCAGGGATCTGTACTGGGACCAATTTTGTTTAATATCTTCATAAGTGATATTGCAAAAGGCCTCGATGGTAAGGTTTGTCTTTTTGCTGATGACACAAAGATATGTAACAGGGTTGATGTTCCTGGAGGGAAACGCCAAATGGAAAAGGATTTAGGAAAACTAGAAGAATGGTCAGAACTCTGGCAACTGAAATTTAATGTGGATAAGTGCAAGATAATGCACCATGGGGCGTAAAAACCCAAGGGCAGAATATAGAATATTTGACACAGTCCTGACCTCAGTATCTGAGGAAAGGGATTTAGAAATAATTATTTCAGAAGACTTAAAGGTGGGAAGACAATGTATAGGGAGAGGTATAAGCAGTAGAAAGAGAGAAGTGCTTATGCTGCTGTACAGAACACTGGTGAGACCTCACTTGGAGTATTGTGCGCAGTACTGGAGGCCATATCTCCAGAAGGATATAGATACTCTAGAGAGAGTTCAGAGAAGAGCTACTAAACTAGTACATGGATTGCAGGAAAAAACTTACCAGGAAAGGTTAAAGGACCTTAACATGTATAGCTTGGAAGAAAGAAGAGACAGAGGGGATATGATAGAAACTTTTAAATACATAAAGGGAATCAACTCGGTAAAGGAGGAGAACATATTTAAAAGAAGAAAAACTACCACAAGAGGACACAGTTTTAAATTAGAGGGGCAAAGGTTTAAAAGTAATATGAGGAAGTATTACTTTACTGAGAGAGTAGTGGATGCATGGAATAACCTTCCTGCAGAAGTGGTAGCTGCAAATACAGTGAAGGGGTTTAAGCATGCATGGGATAAGCATAAGGCTATCCTTCATATAAGATAGGGCCAGGGACTATTCATAGGATTCAGATATATTGGGCAGACTAGATGGGCCAACTGGTTCTTATCTGCCGACACATTCTATGTTTCTATGTTTCTTTCAACGTATTGTATCAGAAAATAGCCCTTCGGCTCAGGGCTACCTACAGCGCTTGCTAATATTGATATACTATGTGCAATAGGGAGATATTTGTATCACAACTAAAACCAATATAAGAGAATTGTGCACATGAACAAATATGTGCAATGGAATAATTAATTAATAACTATGACCATTTAAAAAGCATATAATATAGTTCAATAGAGCAATTTATATACTATGTGCAATAAGTGGATATTTATATCGCAAAATAGAATATTTGTGCAAATGAGCAAATATATGCAATGGAATAATTAACTATGACCAGTGATGAAACGCGTCAGTTCTTGGAACGCACAGCGTGACGGAAGCTCGCAGTTGGAACGCAAGGCAGAACCCTCTGCTCGCCACTCTGCATGTAGCCCTGTACAGTCACGATGACTGCTTACCTCTTGCTTTTAATCACCCACGGATGGGTAAACATTTTTAACAATATTGCACTATTGGAGCACCTTTCTTTTTTTATACCCTGACCCATGCTGATGCGAGGGAAGGTGAGGATAAATCCACATAACACCCCGTCTCAGAGGCGGCACGAGGGAACCTACCTTGGCCCTGAGGGCCTACAAGCATGATTGATCTTAGTACCGTATGGTATATAAGACCCATTACATCTGGTAAGTCACCCATCTTTACAATTTCACTGGGAAAGGAACCTGCACCTATAAGTCACTAAACCGTATTGGAGGAAGTCTACCACTGAGCACCTGCACTTTTGATTAAAGATTGGAAGAACTTTATTTGCACTAAAGAAAATTATTTGGACTTTAATATTCATTCACTTATTGATGGACTTTAACATTTTGCACTTTATAGTTACATTTATCACAGTACATTCTATTCATTTGGAAATTCATGTCACCTACTGATGTCTATATGGTCATACAGTGGGGATCGAAAGTTTGGGCACCACAGGTAAAAATTTGTATTAATGTGCATAAAGAAGCCAAGGAAAGATGGCAAAATCTCCAAAAGGCATTACAGATTAGACATTCTTATAATATGTCAACAAAAGTTAGATTTTATTTCCATCATTAATATGCAGTAAACGAAAATAAAGTGCAGCGCTATAAAATTACAAATAGTGCATAAAATCATTCACATTAAAATGTATAAAATGCACAATAAAAAGCATGTGGATCATAAATCATAAAGTCCTTAAAAGCTGATTTCCAAAGTGAAAAACAGGAATATTTAAAACGACACTGCAAACGTGACTCCTCCACCACAGATAATACAGCCTCTCACCTCCTGTATTCGACCACTAGGGGTCACAACACTTTGTATCAGTAAGCCGGAGGCAGCCAGAAGATCTGTATATCCAGGATCCAACAGGTTCACAGAAACTCGTGTATGGCAATCCGGAAAAGATAAATAAAACGATCTAATGCTCTCCGCTTAATTAAGGACATTTATTAAAGTAAAAAATAAAGCATCACTCACAAGCAAGGCACTGTCACAGTGCCAGATGAAAGCGAAAGTGCAGACATGTGTTCCAGGATCTCAGAGAGCTGCGGGTGACATCAGACTCCTTCCCCCGTATGCAATACGTCAATAAGCATGACTTCCTCAGCAGGGGTTTCTTTTACTGCATATTATTATTTCCATCATTGACACTTTCAAAATTACAGAAAACAAAAAAATTGTGTCTGCAAAAGTTTGGGCACCCTGCAGAATTTATAGCATGCACTGCCCCCTTTGCAAGGCTGAGACCTGCCAGTGTCATGGATTGTTCTCAATCATCATCTGGGAAGACCAGGTGATATCAATCTCAAAGGTTTTCAATGCCCAGACTCATCTGACCTTGCCCCAACAATCAGCGCCATGGGATCTTCTAAGCAGTTGTCTAGAAAACTGAAACTGAAAATAGTTGACGCTCACAAAGCTGGAGAAGGCTATAAGAAGATAGCAAAGCATTTTCAGATGTCAATATCCTCTTTTCAGAATGTAATTAAAAAATGGCAGTCACCAGGAACAGTGGAAGTTAAAGCAAGATCTGGAAGACAAAGAAAAATGTCAGACAGGACAGCTCGCAGGATTGTGAAAAAAACAATTCAAAACCCACGTTTGACTGCACGATCCCTCCAGAAAGATCTGGAAGACACTGAAGTTGTGGTACACTATTCCACTATAAAGAGATACTTGTACAAATATGGTCTTCATGGAAGAGTCATCAGAAGAAAACCTCTTCTATGTCCTCACCACAAAAATCAGCGTTTGAACTTTGCAAATGAACATATAGACAAGCCTGATGCATTTTGGAAACAAGTTCTGTGGACCGATGAGGTTAAAATTGAACTTTTTGGCCGGAATGAGTAAAGGTATGATTTGGAGAAGAAGGGGCACAGAATTGAATGAAAAGAACCTCTGTCCAACTGTTAAGCATGGGGGTGGATTAATCATGCTTTGGGATTGTATTACAGCCAGTGGCACAGGGAACATCTCACGAGTAGAAGGAAAAATGGATTCAATAAAATTTCAGCAAAGTTTGGATGGTAACTTGATGCCATCTGTGAAAAAGCTGAAGTTAAAGAGAGGATGGCTTCTACAAATGGATAATGATCCTAAACACACCTCAAAATCCACGGGGGATTACATCAAGAGGCGTAAACTGAAGGTTTTGCCATGGCCTTCACAATCTCCTGACCTCAACATAATTGAAAATCTATGTATAGACCTTAAAAGAGCAGTGCGTGACAGACAGCCCAGAAATCTCAAAGAACTGGAAGACTTTTGTAAGGAAGAATGGTAAGGAAGAATGGGCAAAGATACCTCAAACAAGAATTGAAAGACTCTTGGCTGGCTACAAAAAGCGTTTACAAGCTGTGATACTTGCCAAAGGAGGCAGTACAAGATATTAACTCTGTAGGGTGCCCAAACTTTTCCAGACGCCATTTTTTTGTTTTCTGTTATTTTGAAAGTGTAAATGATGGAAATAAAATCTAACTTTTGTTGACCTATTATAAGAATGTCTAATCTGTAATTTGATGCCTTTTGGAGATTTTTCCATCTTTCCCTGGCTTCTTTATGCACATTTATACAAATTTTTACCTGGGGTCCCCAAACTTTCGATCCCCACTGTAGTTATTAATTGCTAAATGATCCGACTGATGTCCAGTAATGGCGGCTTCCAGGGAGAGGAGGGGGACGCTGACAACAGATGGGATAGATAGAAATAGTAAGCCTATGGATGATGTCACTGCTCCCTGGCATTACCAGCAGCTAGCGAGTGCTCTCCCTTCTCCCCAGCACCTGGCTCTAGCTGACATAAGGAAGAGGGAAGATCAGGTGACTGGACCGGAGCGGCCTGAAACAAGGTTAGTATACAGCTATTTCTTAAACAGGTTAGTTAGTATAGGTATATGAATAAAAAAAAGAAAGTCAGAGCTAAACACCTGGGATATAGCTGCTAGCAATAAGGCGATCTACTCAAAACCTTTGAGACCAAAAATAAATGAAAAACTGCAGTGCTAAAAAAGTTTTTGAAAGTTCAAAAAAGTTCAAAAAAAGGTGAATGAAGTTCAAATAAGTAATTCAAAATCCATAAAGTGTATCCAATCTTCCCAGATAACTGGGCGGCTTCACTCATCAGAAGTCCAGGCTGCCCAATAAGGTGCAGCAACAATGCATGTGAATTTAACTTCCTGAGATGACTGTAGCCTCCTTGGGGTAACTGGAACTCCAAGTGTACCAAAAAAGGAAAAATAGACCATATGGTGTAATACTGTCTGGATTTGCAGTGAATACAACCACCATGTGTGCAGTGTCACCCCAAATGCAACGTGAAACACTGTGAAAGCCGTTACTATCAACACAATGGCCTCTGCCCACACGCAATGGGTTCTCACCCTTACATATGCTGCCAGGTCACTGTACAGCAACAAAGCTTGTGTAATTTCAGGATACAGGTATCATTGATGTCCTTCCAAAGTGCTCCAGGGGACACGGCTTATTATTTAAATCCGTCACATGCCATAAACAATAGACAGAAAGGTGCCATATGGTGTAGTATTTATTTGAAAACCAGCAAGCATAGTCATATCATGAGCGTCATAAATTGTAAATAAAAACATATATTACATAGTTACATAGTTTGTGAGGTTGAAAAAAAAGACATCAGTCCATCCAGTTCAACCTATGATGTGTGTGTGTGTTTGCTGTTAACCGTACATTGTATACCCCCTTATGTTGTGGTTTTTAAGGTGCTCATCTAATATTTTTTTGAAGCGATCCATGCTCCCTGCTGATACTACTGCTTGTGGAAGAGAATTCCACATCCTTTCTGCTCTGACAGTAAAGAACCCCCAACGTATTTTTTCTCTAGTTTTAGTGAGTGGTCCTGTGTCTTATTGTATTCCCTTTCTCTGAAAAGTTTGTTCCTTATGCTAGGGTCATCACCAGTACAGTATTTGTACATTGATATCATATCCCCCCTCAAGCGTCTCTTCTCCAGAGAGAATAAGTTCAATGCTTGTAGTCTTTCCTCATAGCTGATGTCCTCCATTCCCCTAATTATTTTTGTTGCCCTTCTCTGGACTTTCTCCAGTTCCAGCACATCCTTCCTGAGGACCGGTGCCCAGAACTGGATAGCATACTCCAGATGTGACCAGACAAGAGTCTTGTAGAGTAGGAGAATGATCTCTTTATTTCTGGTGGCGTGACGTGTCTAGCGACCCTACGTGCGTTTTGCACTAGAGTGTCTTCAGGCCCCTCATTTTTAATTACCTATTTGAACTTTATTCACCTTTTTTTTTAACTTTCAAAAACTTTTTTAGCGCTGTAATTTTTCATCTGTTTTTAGTTAGCATAGGTGTTAAGCCTCGTACACACGCGTCGAAAATTGGCAGGGAATTTTCGTCCAACGTCCGATCTGCCGATTTTCGGCTTGTTAGTATGATGCTTCCGACAACCGACTCCGACTTTTCGGCCGAAAAAATCTGGTGTGCAGGCTTTAAAATTTTTGGCCGCCGTCAAAACACGGCCGATTTTCGTGCAGTCAATACAGATTTCGACAGGGAAAAATCTTATGAGCAAGACTGGGCATGCTCAGAGTAGAAAGAACACAAAGAAAGCAAACCAACACATGACATCACTTCTGAAGTAGAATTTTGTCGGGCGAGAAAATTTGTGTGCAGTCTAGGCACATTCCAACCAACAAAACACCACTCTGGACAAAAGAAGGACGATCGGTCGGCCGATAATCGTTGCGTGTGCACTAGGCTTTAGGAGGGGGGATGTATATATTGTAGTTCCGATGTAAGCATTTCTGGTGAAGATTCAAATTGTTTAGATGTGAACAAAGCCTAGGAATCCCAAATCTCGTAGAAGGATGCTTCAGCATCTCAAGTTTACAGGATCTCAATGGAACATCACACATTCCAAACAAGGAAACATTTCACAGCACACTTACCAGCTAGCCTGCAAAAAAACACATTGAACCTGTCTAATAACTCATGTTAGCCCTCGTTCACGGGCGGGTTTGAAATCAGATTGAGTTCAGCTGAGTTCGCACGATTTCAAACACGCATGTCAGTGCAAGTTTGGGAGCGATTTGACAAACACCTGTGTGGATTCCTGCACAGATGTCTATTGAAAGCACCCTCGAAGTTGCTAAAAGTAGTGCAGGAACTTTGCGGTGCCGCAACGATTCAGGCACTTTATTGGGGGCCATAGGCTACAATGTGAATGGTGGTTTAACCACTTTAAGACTGGAAGGATTTGCCCCCTTCCTGACCAGGCCCTATTTTGCGATTCGGCACTGCGTTAATTTAACGGACAATTGCGCGATCCTGCAATGCTGTACCCAAATAAAATTGATATATAAAAAATTTTATATAAAATATAACATTTTTTTCCCACAAATAGAGCTTTCTTATGGTGGTATTTGATCACCTGTGCGATTTCTATTTTTTGCGCTATAAACAAAAAAAGAGCGACAATTTTGAAAAAAAAAAAACAATATTTTTTAAATTCTGCTACTGTATATGAGATTCTAAAAAAAAAAAAAAAAAATTAAAAATCCAAATTTTTTAACATTTTAGGCCAATTTGTTTTCTGCTACAAATTCTTTGGTAAAAAAATTGTAATTACCGTATTTTCTTTGGTTTGCGCAAAAGGTATTGTGTCTACTAACTACGGGAAAGATTTATGTCATATTTTTTTTTTAACTAGTAATGGCAGCAATCTGCGATTTTTGCCGGACTGCGACATTGCGGCAGACAGATCGGACCCCTGACTGACATTTTTGACACTTTTGGGGGGACCAATGACATTACTACAGTAATCAGTGCTAAAAATATGCACTGTTACTGTAATTATGACACTGGCAGTGAAGGGGTTAACATTATGGGTGATCAAGGGGTTAAATGTGAGCCTAGGGGAGTGATTCTAACTGTGGGGGGCGTGGCTTCTGAAATTACCATAGAGACATTTGATCCTATATAGAAGGATCACATGGGCTCTATAATCATTCCAGGGAGAAGAACGGTCGGCTGGGATTACAACAGCTGACCGCCCTTCTCTCTCAGCGGGGAATGATCGCGGGTGTCAGGCGGCAAACAGAGGGGCAGGAGCGGGAGTGCACTGCCGGCGGAGCGCGCTCCCCTCTAGCCTTCCAACAGCCAGCGTCATACATGTACAGCGATTTGCCTGGGAGCGGCTGCCTGTCGCAGTACATCTGAGGAGGGCGGTCGTAAAGAGATTAAAAACAGAAGGCTTAGTTGCACACATTTTCAAATATTTGTCAAATCCACAGTGCCTCGTCAAGCCTCCTCTGCATACTGCAGTCCTAACGCTATAATTTTAAGAGTCTTAAAGTTGGAGCACATATAACAAAGGATAAATTAAGGGAATGTTTGCCTTGAGGGAGCCCACTCTTCCTTAAAGGTACAGGAACACATTGGACACCCAGCAAAAGCACAATGGCAGCTGAAAGCATCCCATACATCCCCATGAGCTGACAAGCTGTGCAGATAAATGGAAACCACCCAAATATTTAACTAGCCTTTACAGTATCACACATTTGCCTAAGTGACACAGGCAAAAGCCTGTTGGAAAGTAAGTAAGTGGAAATGTAGGTTAGAGAATGTTCACTGATTTATTGGTCCTCTGTTTATGGTCTGTAACGGATCAACCAGCACCCCAACTGGGTACCTCCACTAGACACCATAACCACCTCAGACCCCACGAACCGCCGCAGCTTGGTTAGGGTCTCACTGTCTGCTACCCACCCTGGACCTACGGCAAGGCTCCAGGTTCCCGTGGGTGACCCTCTTTCCTCAGAGAGTGAAGCAGGAACAAGCTCTTACACAAGCTCTTACAAGAGCTTAGTGATTATCCAAAGGAGTATGAAGAGTATGGCAATCTCTTGTAGCAGCTTACCCCGATAAGAGACAGAACTCTAGATTGAGGGTGAAGTAGAACTCAAACTTTAATGGTACAGCTGCTCTTTTATACAGTTTTCCCCCACAATGTTACCGCCCAGGTGGACCTTGTTGGGAACAGGACATGACGTTCACAATCCAATAGAAACAGGGTTTTACACTCAGTCATTCCCATACAGTGTGCACAATCCCTCCCCTCTGGCTAAATACAGTATCATATGCAGATAAAAGTGTATACAGGAACAGAATTAACCTAAACTAATTATCTAGCCATCTGGACAGAACAATGTGAGGTCATTAACATTTAACAATGGGACAGGCACAATCCACATTCCATTTCAATACACAAACAATAGGGAAGCCCGTCTGGCATGGAGGGTCATGAAATACACACATTATTTAGGAGTCAGACTTCATGGCAGTGGTCTATAACAGTCTAAGTCTCCCAGTGTAAAGTGGGATTAAATCTTCATATTTCTATATGAAGATATTGCTGACAAATATTACCGTCCCATCTGAAGCAATTCAAACCATTAATTATCTGTCCCTCACTCCCAGTGATAGTGAACACTGTCACATATCTTCCCCCCAAAGATAGACTAACCAGGTACCAGACCTCCAATTGATCTGTGCCTGAGTTAGTCGGGTAACAAGTCCCAAAGAGTCAATCCATCATGGCAGCTTCCTTGACAAAGTTCCACATAGTTTGTAAGTTTATCCTGGCAAGGCACATGGAGCTCTCATAGCCGATCAGTCTGTGGAAGTTTGGTTTGGGCTGGCCAGACTGGGCTTATTGGTCAACCTGTGTCCCTAATAGACACAGGGTGACTTAGACATAAGAGGGGCCTAGTGGGCTGATAGAGCGGTTTTCCAACCTCTCTAAGGTAGGCTGTGTTCCACGGGGCCTCCCAATGTCTGCACCCACCCAGTACCCCAAACAAATTGTCCATAAAACAGCGTTACTCACCCAGCCAACCTCTGCCTCTCTCGTAGAACATACCCACTGCTGGGGATAAGCGTGGACTGGCCCTTCTACTGGGAGTCCTTTCAGCCACTGGAGAGAACACAGGGTGGTGAGGCTCACTTCATTAGGCTGTTGGGGATCTGGGCTGACTGTCCAGCATCCCAGGGATATAAACGTGAAGACTGCAGTCCCATCCACTACCACAGGAACTCCATCTTTTGTTCGTTAAGGACAGAGGCCAGCCGCACTCTGCTCTGTTGCCAGCTCTTCTGCTGGGTTGGTGTTATCATTCTGGGGCACCAACTGCTGCTGGGAAAGGGAGTCGGCTGCTCCATCTTCCTTACCCCCATCTGGCGGTTGGGACAACCTTTCTCCAGTACTGTCTCCCAGATGCACAGATCCTGGCTGGGGAGGGAAGACAGTTTCCTCCACTCTGACTGACTGTTGGGGAGGGAGGAGAGCAACCTCCTCTCCCTTCCCACCCTGGGCCTCCAGAACTGCCACAGGTGTGGGGCAGAGGTCGTTGACTCTCTGTACGGCTGCCAGAGCTTCAGCTGGGTGTAGAAGCTTTACTTCATCAGCTTGTTGCTGGGGCAAGGGGCCGATTTCCCCAGCTTCCTGGAATTCTGTAGCTTTTGCGGGTACTGGGCAGAGGTTGGTAGCACTCTGCCCTGTTGCCAGCACTTCTGCTGGGTTGGAGTCAGCAAATACTTCCCCCAGTACCTGGTTGGGGGTCTGCTGTAGAGAGGAGGGATCACCTACCTCCTCCTCCTGGTAATCCTGCGGGGTAGGTTGGGGATCTCGACTGGCCTTCCAGCATCCCTGTAGGTCTGTTGCAGAGACAGTGGTCCCATCTGCATCATTGGGGTCAGGGCTGTTGTCTCCCTGTGGTTGGGGAGAAGGATTAGTTACATAGTTACATAGTTAGTGAGGTTGAAAAAAGACATCAGTCCATCCAGTTCAACCTATGATGTGTGTGTGTGTTTGCTGTTAACCATACATTGTATACCCCTGTATGTTGTGGTCTTTAGGGTGCCCATCTAATAGTTTTTTGAAACTATCGATGCTCCCTGCTGATACAACTGTTTGCGGAAGAGAATTCCACATCCTTACTGCTCTTACAGTGAAGAACCCCCTACGTATTTTAAGGTTAAACCCCCTTTCCTCTAGTTTTAGTGAGTGGCCACTTGTCTTATTGTATTCCCTTTCTCTGAATAGTTTGTTCCTTATGCTAGGGTCTCTAGTATAGTATTTGTACATGGATCTCATATCCCCCCTTAATCATCTCTTCTCCAGAGAGAATAAGTTCAGTGCTTCAGTAGTCTTTCCTCATAGCTGATGTCCTCCATTCCCCTAATTATTTTTGTTGCCCTTCTCTGGACTCTCTCCAGTTCCAGCACATCCTTCCTGAGGACCGGTGCCCAGAACTGGACAGCATACTTCATATGTGGCTGGACCAGAGTCTTGTAGAGAGGGAGAATAATCTCTTTATTTCTGGAGTGAATCCCCTTTTTTATACATCCCAGTATTCTGTTGGCTTTGCTTGCAGCGGCTTGGCATTGCATGCCACTGCCAAGCCTGTTGTCTACCAGTACCCCCAGGTCCTTTTCCATCCTAGACTCACCCAGAGGTTCCCCCCCTAGTGAGTAGCTTGCCTTCTGGTTTCTGGCACCCAAGTGCATTACTTTACATTTTTCAACATTAAACCTCATCTGCCATGTAGTTGCCCACCCCATTATTTTGTTCAGGTCCGCTTGTAAGGTTTCAACATCCTGCATAGAAGATATTGTCATGATTAGTTTGGTATCATCCGCAAATACTGCGATTGTACTTGATATCCCCTCCTCTAGATCATTTATGAATAAATTAAACAGGATTGGCCCCAGGACAGAACCCTGGGGGATCCCACTTTCCACACCCGCCCAAACCGAGTACTCCCAATTAATCACCACCCTTTGCACTCTCCCCTGGAGCCAGTTCTCTATCCAGGTACTTACCTTATGGTCCATACCTACCTTCCTTAGTTTGAACAGTAAGCGTTTGTGGGGAACGGTGTCAAAGGCCTTAGCAAAGTCCAGATATACCACATCCACAGGCTTACCTTTATCTAGGTGGCAGCTCACTTAATCATAGAAGGTTAATAGATTGGCTTGGCAAGAACGATTTCTCATGAATCCATGCTGATTACTACTAATAATACCATTTTCATTACTAAAGTCTTGTATGTGGTCCCTTAACATCCCCTCCAAAATCTTGCAGACTACTGATGTTTAGAGATGTCGCGAACCTAAAATTTGCCGTTCTCGAACGGCGAACACGAACCTCCGCAAATGTTCGCGAACGGGTGAAACGGGCGAACCGCCATAGACTTCAATAGGCAGGCGAATTTTAAAACCCACAGGGACTCTTTCTGGCCACAATAGTGATGGAAAAGTTGTTTCAAGGGGACTAACACCTAGACTGTGGCATGCCGGAGGGGGATCCATGGCAAAACCCCCATGGAGTGGGAACGCGAACAAGCGATGTTCGCCGGCGAATAGTTCGGGACATCTCTACTGATGTTAGGCTGACCGGCCTAAAGTTATCTGGGATATATCTCTGTCCTTTTTTAAATATTGGTACCACGTTGGATTTTTTCCAATCAGCTGGCACCATGCCCGTCTGTAAACTATCCTTAAAGATCAAGAATAATGGTCTGTCAATCACCTGGCTGAGCTCTTTAAGAACCCTCGGGTGCAAGCCATCCGGTCCCGGTGATTTATTTATGTTAAGTTTCTCTAGTTTAGTTCTAAGTCTATCTGCTGTTAGCCATGGCGGAACTTCCTGAGGTGTGTTATTTAGTTTGGCCTTACAAGCTGGGTTAGTGTAGCCCCCCAATTCTTTTGTGAAGACTGAAGAGAAGAAATTATTTAACACTACCACCTTTTCCCTGTCCTCTGTGGCCAAATATCCTTTGTCGTTTTTTATGGGGCCAATGTGTTCTGGCCTCGCTTTATAACTGTTTATATACTTAAAGAATTTATTGGGGTTCTTTTTACTAACTTCCGCTATATGTCTCTCGTGTTCTATTTTAGCCGTCTTGATTTCGTCTCTACATTTCTTATTACACTCTTTGTAATGCTTGAATGCTGCCAATGGCCCCTCAGCCTTGTATTTTTTGAAGGCCTTTTCTTTAGTATTAATATGCATTTTTATGTTGGAGTTTAGCCACCCAGGGTTTAGTTTTGCTCTTTTAAATTTATTTCCCTTTGGAATGCACTGGCCAATCCCTTTGTTAAGTATGTCCTTCTAGCACTCCCATTTTTCCTCCGTGTTCTTTGTTCCCAGGGTTATATCCCATTTGATATTTTCTAGCAGAGAGCGCAGTTTTGGGAAATTGGCTCTTTTGAAATTCAGTGTTCTTATATTACCCGTATGTTTCCTATTACTATGATTCATACTGAAACGAATTGACCTATGATCACTGTTTCCTAAGTTGCCCCGTATTTCTACAAACCCAGTTCCAAAAAAGTTAGAACACTGTACAAATTGTGAGTAAAAATGGAATGGACTAATTTACAAATCTCATAATTTTATATTTTATTCACAATATAATATAGATAACATGTCAAATGTTGAAAATGAGACATTTTGAAATGTCATGCCAAATGTTGGCTCATTTTGCATTTCATGAGAGCTACACATTCCAAAAAAGTTGGGACAGGTAGCAATAAGAGGCCGGAAAAGTTAAATGTACATATAAGGAACAGCTGGAGGACCAATTTGCAACTTATCTGGTCAATTGGCAACATGATTGGGTATAGAAAGACCCTATCAGACTGGCAGTGTCCCTCAGAAGTCAAGATGGGCAGAGAATCACTAATTCCCTCAATGCTGCGGCGAAAAATAGTGGAGCAATATCAGAAAGGAGTTTCTCAGAGAAAAATTGCAAAGAGTTTGAAGTTATCATCTACAGTGCATAATATCATCCAATCTGGAATCTGGAACAATCTCTGTGTGTAAGGGTTTAAGGCCGAAAAACCATATTGGATGCCCGTGATCTTCGGGGCCCTTAGACGGCACTGCATCACATACAGGAATGCTACTGTAATGGAAATCACAACATGGGTTTAGGAATACTTCCAGAAAACATTGTCAGTGAACACAATCCACCCTGCCATTCGCCGTTGCCAGCTAAAATTCGATAGGCCAAAAAGGAAGCCAAATCTAAACATGATCCAGAAGCGCAGGCGTTTTCTCTGGGCCAAGGCTCATTTAAAATGGACTGTGACAAAGTGGAAAACTGTTCTGTGGTCAGATGAATCAAAATTTGAAATTCTTTTGGAAAACTGGGATTAGACAAGAATAGGACAACATTCCTATTCCGTAACTTGGGCAACTTGTCTCCTCAGTCCCCAGATGTTTGCAGACTGTTATAAAATGAAGAGGGGATGCCACATAATGGTAAACATGGCCTTGTCTCAACTTCTTTGAGATGTGTTGATGCCATAAAATTTAAAATCATTTTATTTTTCCCTTAAAATTATACATTTTCTCAGTTTAAACATTTGATATGTCATCTATGTTGTATTCTGAATAAAATATTGAAATTTGTAACTTCCACATCATTGCATTCTGTTTTTATTCACAACTTTTTTGGAATCGGGTCTGTGAGCAGGTCTGTATTGTTGGTAATCAGTAGGTCAAGTACCGCATTGTTTCTTGTCGGTGCATTTACCATCTGACCCATGAAATTGTCCTGCAAAACATTTAGGAACTACCGAGCCTTGGCTGAGTGTGCAGTTTCTTCTGCCCAGTCTATATCTGGATAATTAAAGTCCCCCATTATAATGACATTTCCCATCCTTGCTGCCAATCCTATCTGTAAAAGGAGGTCTGCCTCCCCCTCCTCCCTCTGGTTGGGGGGCCTATAGCATACACCCAATATTACCTTCCCCACAGTGCCTTCCCTTTGAAGTTCTACCCATAGGGATTCTACCTCGTCCATAGCTCCATTATTAATATCATCCCTCATATTTACCTGCACACTGTTCTTAATATACAGACATACCCCTCCCCCTTTTTTACCTTCTCTATCTCTGCGATAAAGGGAGTACCCCTGAATGGTCGCCATCTAGTCATGAGAGCTGTCGAACCACGCCTCTGTTATCCCCACAAAATCTCCTCCTCAAACATCAGCTGCTCCAGCTCTCCCATCTTGTCGGCCAGGCTTCTGGCATTGGTATACAAACCTCTTAATTTTGACCGTTTACATATATCCTCATTTGATGTTTTTAGGATGCTCTAGTGATTTTTCCCCATACCCACCCTGGGTTTAGGAGCTCTGAACACCCTACCGCTAATGTCCCCATTTGTGCCCTCTGAATCTTGCTTTCCACTGGCTAATTCTACATCTGTACCCCCCCCATCACCTAGTTTAAAAGCAACTCTAACTTTATGGCCATCTTCTCACCCAGTACGGCTGCACCCTCCCCATTTAGGTGCAATCCATCCCTACCAAAGAGTCGGTGGCCGACTGAGAAGTCGGCCCAGTTCTCCAGGAACCCGAAACCCTCCTTACTACACCAGCACCTCAGCCACTTGTTAACTTCCCTAATCTCCCGCTGCCTCTCTGGTGTGGCTCAAGGTACAGGTAGTATTTCTGAAAATAATACCTTGGAGGTCCTATTCCTCAAATTAGCTCCTAAGTCCCTGAAATTGTTTAGGACTCTCCATCTTCCTCTGCCTATGTCATTGGTACCCACGTGTACCATGACAGCTGGGTCTTCCCCAGTCCCACCCAGTAATCTGTCCACCCGATCCGCGATTTGCCGAACCCGAGCGCCCGGTAAACAACAGACTGTTCGGCGCTCACAGTCTTTGTGACAGATTACACTGTCTGTCCTTCTAATGATTGAGCGTTGTCTCCTCTCCCTGGAAGGTACACTGCTGCTGGGGAGGAAGGACGACACCTTCAGCTCCCTGTAACACATATTGCCACTGGGGAGGAAGGACGACACCTTCGGCTCCCTGAGATTCTGTCTCCTGCTGGGGAGTAGAAATGACTGTCTCTATTCCCAGTAACTCCTGTTGTAGCTGGGGATCTGGGCCGGCTGCCCAGCCTCCCTGTAGGGCCAGTAGAGAGACCTTGGCCCCATCTCCATCTGCAATTGGTGGGTCTTCCCAGTACCAGTCTATAATGTCTCTTCAACTGAAGGGTTGTGGGACGGGATCTGCCACCCAGCTCTCCGGCTCTGCTTGCAGGTTGGATTGGGGCAGAATGGAGCAGAGCAGGCATTGTTAGTCCTGCTCCAGTTCCCACTCCATTCTGACCAGATGAATCAGGTCTGACCCCAGGTCATCTGCTCCGGGGAGACCCAGTAGGGCTTCCCTGGTGTTGTGGATTTCCCAGTGCCGAAACTCTGCTGGACATCCAAAGTCATTGCTCTCCTCCAAGGCCTTCCACACCAAGCCAGGCCACTATAGTCCTCACCTTCTGGCATATTGTTGTCAGTCATCCAGTGGTTGCCCCGGGTGGCGTACCACTTTAGTGCCCGGTAGCTTCATCCAGCCACAACTCCTTCCAAATCAGATCCCACAGCTCTGTCACCCACTCCTCCAGGGGCTGCTCTCCTAGAAAAGGTAGCTGCATGGCAAGGTATACCTGGAACCGCTGTTCTTCACTGGGAAGGCTCTCTCTCCGCCTCCACTGCACATACTCTAAGGCCTCATACCACATTTCAAATACAATAAAAAGAGCATACAAGGAGCCCAATAATAAAAGACCCAGGGGGGAGGGGGGGGCTTAGGGGAGGGAGGGTGGTGGGTAGGCAAGTAGGGAGATCCGTGAGTACTATATATAAAAATAGAAAAATGTAGTAACACAGTTTAAGTAGATTCAGTAACAGGGGAAGTAGTAAGTTCAGGATCAACCCAGAGGGACCAAATTTTACGAAACTTTTAAGGACAGCCTCTAGCTTCATACGTCATTTTATAGAGAGGAAGCACTTGGTTAATAAGTGAAATTCAAAACGGAACGTCAGGGGGAAGATCAGATTTCCAACGCAATGCCATAGCCTTCCTAGCATAGAAGAAGGTCAGGTGTAAGAAGAACTTAGTACTGGTAGGGGCATCGTCCTCATCCACATAACCCAGCAGACAACGGAGGGGGCTACAAATATCGGGCAGCTGTGTAAGATTAGCAATGAATTCCCTTACCGTAGACCAAAAGGTGAAAATGGATGGACACTCCCAGAACATATGGAAGAAAGTACCCTCACCAACATCACACTTTGAACATACAGGGGATGACAATCTACCTAGTCGATGCAGGAATGTAGGTGTAAAATAGGCTCTATACAGGAACTTCAATTGGATAACTTTATCCCTGGAAGAGATGACCACTGGAATTTGTAAAGGAAGGATATCTTGCCACACCTCTTCCGACAGATCCGGGATGTTCTCCCTCCACAGAGATTCAACCACCACTAGTCTCTTAGATTTAGAGTGTAGTAAATTAGAGTAATACGTAGAGACCAGCTTATCATGTGACGAATCAGAAATAAGATTCTCCAGGGCAGAAGATTCAAGCAAAACATTGCACAGGCCAAATTGCGCAGCTGCCGTATGTCACAGCTGCAAGTAACAGTAGTGAGCGGTAGGGGGCAGAGCAAAGGAGAACTGCGAGTCAGCTAAAGACCGAAAAACACTGTTCGAATACAAATGGGAGATCGACTTCACCCCATGTCTGGCCCAAAAGAGACCATCATCCTGACGAAAAAATTCTTGCAATCTCAGATTATGCCACAAGGGGGCATTACGGGAATAGGTTGTGGAGGACTGGGACCTATCCAGGCAAGAGGCTGCAAAGACTCTCAAAGTCACAGACAATATAGTAGTGTTCGGCCTACCCATAGTAGAGTGACGATGAATGAATTGTAGGGATTCAAAAGATGTAAGAAGGGCCACCTCCAGAGCGGCCGCGGCATTATTTGCCTCAGGGTGGAACCACCAATAAGCATGAGCCAATTGGGAGGCGATATAATAAAGGCGGAGATTAGGTGCCGCAAACCCCCCTGCAGGGATCGGCAACTGTAGGGCATCTCTAGCGACCCTGGCGGCCCGTCCTCCCCAAATAAAGGAGGACAGAATTGAGTCTATCACCTGGAAACGACGTTTGGGGACATACACTGGGGAATTACCCAGCAAATACAAGAAACGTGGAAGAAAAATCATTTTAAAGATATTGATTCTACCCAACACTGTAAGGGGAAGAGCAGACCAAAGTTTCAGAGGCCTTAAGTCGGGTAACCAGGGGGTTCAGATTATTCACATAGAACCGAGATAAGGGGAGTTGAACTTCAATCCCCAAATATCGGAACCTGTCAACCACCGGTAGAGGACAGGAGGCAAGAGGGGGGCAGGGCCTGCGGATCAAGGGGGAACAGGGTGGACTTGCTCCAGTTCCCCCTGAAACCCGAAAAATTGCCAAACTGTTGAATAACTTCGAGCAGTACAGGGAGAGACCCGTGGGGGTCAACGAGGTATACCAGCATGTCATCAGCGTAAAGGCCTTTGATTACAAAGCCAGAGATGCCCGGATGAAAGCGAATCTGTGCGGCTAATGGCTCAATAGCAAGGGCAAATAACAGGGAAGACAAGGGGCAACCTTGCCTGGTGCCCCTAGTTATGGAGAAGGCCTAGGACACATAATTGTTCACCCAGATGCGGGCACGGGGCTTGTAATACAGAAGCCATACTCAGTTAATAAAACCATCTCCAAAACCGAACTTCGCCAATACCTCTAGCAAGTAAGGCCATTCCACAGAGTCAAATGCTTTGTGAGTGTCCATGGCCACAACAACCCTAGTAGATTGAAGGTTAGTAAAGAGCCGATGTAAGTTGATGGAAGTGGACCTCCCCGGGATTAACCCAGTCTGGTCCACCCCCACCAAGTCTTTGACAACCGTGTTCAGGTGCCTAGCAAGAACTTTAGCCAAAATTTTTACATCGGTATTAATTAGGGATATAGGGCGGTATGACTCACAGAGAAGAGGGTCATTACGCGGCTTAGGGATAAGTACAATCAGGGCCTCTGTCATGGAGGGCTGCAAGCATCCTTCCTTCAAAGCACAGGTAAATACCTGGAGTAAATTAGGGATCAGTAAATCACGATAATGCAGGTACCATTCTATGGGGAAGCCATCAAGTCCGGGTGTCTTATTACATGCAAATGTAGCAAGAGCATTATCTATCTCCTCAGAAGTCAGTGGGGAGTCTAAAAAGGCTGTTTGGGCGGCAGATAGCGTGGGGAGGGTAATATATAAGAAATCATCAAGTTCCACAATAATATAATGGGCCTTAGTGCTATACAAGGATGAATAAAAAGAAACAAAAGTCACAAACACAACAGGGGTCTGCTCAACCAGAACACCAGCGGAATTGGTAATCCGAGGGATAATGCTAGGCTGATATTCTGGTCTAGCAAGATATGCCAAGAGGCGGCTATTCTTGTCCCCAAGTTCAAATATTCTCTGATTTTGATAAAGGAGCTTTTTTTGCGTACGCTCAATAAGAGCAAGGTCCAGGTCACGAGCCCTAGACCTCCAGGCTGCATGATTCTGCGGGGTGGGATCCTCAGTATAGTGACGGTCGGCCACGTGCAGCGCCTGCTCCGCATCAGCCAGCTTAGACAGATCGGCTTTCCTAGCGCCGCCAATGGCTGAAGAGAATGTTCCCCCGCATAGTCACCTTAAAGGCATCCCAGACAGTCAACTCAGAAGCAGTCTGTGCATTCAACGCCCAATATGCATTCATCTCAGCCAACCCCGATCAGTAACTGCCGGGTCAGCCAGCAACAAGGGGCTGAGTCTCCAGAGTTTGTGATCAGGGGGAGTCCCAAGGGCAAGATCCACCAACAAAGGGGAGTGGTCAGACACCGCCCTAGGGAGGAACCCGATCTCCGATAGGAGACCCAACAGTTCTCGAGGGAGCAGGCAGAGATTATTCGGGACAATGTATTATGAGTGCCAGAATAACACGAGTATTCCCACCATGTTTCCACCGCCAGGCATCCAGGAGATCTAATTTGTCCAAATAGGAACATAAGGGGGTGTGGGGAGTAGAAACATTACCAGACCTGTCCAGTGAGTTGTCAAGGACCGTGTTAAAGTCCTCCGCCATAATTAGAGGTCCCTCAGCCATTTCCAAAATCAAACCCAGGATGCGATCAAAAATACTTTGGTAAAAGGTGGAGGGACATACAGGTTAACCAAGGTATAAGATTTACCCAGAAGCTCAAAAACAAGGATAATAAAACACCCAGAAGGGTCGATTTTTAAGATGTTCGATAGTGATGGGGCCAATTTAGCAATTAAAATGGATGTGCCGCACGCATAGGAGGAGTAAGTGGAGTGTAGCGCATAGGCAATATGGGCCCGCTTAAGAGCCATAACCCTGGATCCCTGGAGGTGGGTCTCCTGGAGAAGGACAATATGTGGATTATGCCGTTTCAGATTTTCAAATATTAATGAGCGCTTAATTTTAGAATTAAGCCCTCTGACATTCCATGAGATTATAAGTAGATTAGTCATTAGAAAAGATAGGTAAGTAAGGTTGGTGACAGGGAGACTCCCAACAAAGGGAACAGCTCCCCGACTGCCAAGACAGCATACCACAGTGAATAATACCAATACGAAGCTAAAGAAAGCCTTATATGGATCTCCGGGGAAGGGAAAGGAAAAAACATCACATAGATGCCCCGAGAAACGTGGCAAAACCAGAAAAACAAAAACAAGTCCCACATAAAAAAGGAAAAACCAAAAACCAGAACAACCATAACCCACCCGGCCCTCAGGCCCCAACATTTGAGAGCTTTAAATCCCATACAAGAGGAAAAAATTGGGGGAAACGTTGCTCTGCCCGTCCAATGGCAGAAAAAACAGTCAGGCAAAAGAAAAAAAAAAAAAAAAAGAAGCGTCAAGAGAACTCCTATACATAGTTACATAGTTACATAGTTAGTGAGGTTGAAAAAAAGACATCAGTCCATTCAGTTCAACCTATGATGTGTGTGTGTTTGCTGTTAACCGTACATCGTATACCCCTGTATGCTGTGGTTAAGGTGCCCATCTAATAGTTTTTTGAAACTATCAATGCTCCCTGCTGATACAACTGCTTGCAGAAGAGAATTCCACATCCTTACTGCTCTTACAGTGAAGAACCCCCTGCGTATTTTAAGGTTAAACTGCCTTTCCTCTAGTTTTAGTGAGTGGCCACGTGTCTTATTGTATTCCCTTTCTCTGAATAGGTTTTTCCATATGCTAGGGTTGCCAGTACAGTATTTGTACATTGATATAATATCCCCCCTCAATCGTCTCTTCTCCAGAGAGAATAGGTTCAGTGCTTCAGTAGTCTTTCCTCATAGCTCATGTCCTCCATTCCCCTAATTAATTTTGTTGCCCTTCTCTGGACTTTCTCCAGTTCCAGCACATCCTTCCTGAGGACCGGTGCCCAGAACTGGACAGCATACTCCAGATGTGGCCGGACCAGAGACTTGTAGAGTGGGAGAATAATCTCTTTATTTCTGGAGTGAATCCCCTTTTTTATACATCCCAGTATTCTGTTGGCTTTGCTTGCAGCGGCTTGGCATTGCATGCCACTGCCAAGCCTGTTGTCTACCAGTACCCCCAGGTCCTTTTCCATTCTAGACTCACCCAGAGGTTCCCCCCCAATGAGTAGCTTGCTTTGTGATTTCTGGCACCCAAGTGCATTACTTTACATTTTTCAACATTAAACCTCATCTACCATGTAGTTGCCCACCCCATTATTTTGTTCAAGTCCGCTTGTAAGGTTTCCACTTTCCACATCCTGCCCAGAAGATATTGGCATGCTTAGTTTAGTATCATCCGCAAATACTGAGATTTTACTCGATATCCCCTCCTCTAGATCATTTATGAATAAATTAAACAGGATTGGCCCCAGGACAGAACCCTGGGGGACTCCGCTTTCCACACCTGCCCAATCTGAGTACTCCCCATTAATCACCACCCTTTTCAACCTCGCCTGGAGCCAGTTCTCTATCCAGGTACTCACCTTATGGTCCATACCTACCTTCCTTAGTTTGAACAGTAAGAGTTTGTGGGGAACGGTGTCAAAGTCCAGATACACCACATCCACAGGCTTACCTTTATCTAGGTGGCAGCTCACTTCATCATAGAAGGTTAATAGATTGGTTTGGCAAGAACGATTTTTCATGAATCCATGCTGATTACTACTAATAATACCATTTTCATTACCAAAGTCTTGTATGTGGTCCCTTAACATCCCCTCCAAAATCTTGCAGACTACTGATGTTAGGCTGACCGGCCTATAGTTACCCAGGATATATCTCGGCCCCTTTTTAAATATTGGTACCATGTTGGCTTTTTTCCAATCAGCTGGCACCATACCCGTCTGTAAACTATCCTTAAAGATCAAGAATAATGGTCTGGCAATCACCTGACTGAGCTCCTTAAGAACCCTCGGGTGCAAGCCATCCAGTCCCGGTGATTTATTTAGGTTAAGTTTCTCTAGTTTAGTTCTAAGTCTATCTTATGTTAGCCATGGCGGTATTTCCTGAGGTGTGTTGTTTAGTTTGGCCATACAAGCTGGGTTAGTGTAGCCCCCCAATTCTTTTGTGAAGACTGAAGAGAAGAAATTATTTAACACTACCGCCTTTTCCCTGTCCTCTGTGGCCAAAACTCCCTTATCGTCTTTTATGGGGCCAATGTGTTCTGGCCTTCGCTTTCTTACTGTTTATATACTTTAAGAATTTTTTGGGGTTCTTTTTACTCTCTTCCGCTATATGTCTCTCGTGTTCTATTTTAGCCGCCCTGATTTCGTCTTTACATTTCTTATTACATTCTTTGTAATGCTTGAATGCTGCCAATGACCCCTCAGTCTTGTATTTTTTTGAAGGCCTTGCCTTTAGCATTAATATGCATTTTTATGTTGGAGTTTAGCCACCCAGGGTTTAGTTTTGCTCTTTTAAATGTATTTCCCTTTGGAATGCACTGGTCAATCCCTTTGTTAAGTATGCTCTTGAAGCACTCCCATTTTTTCCTCCGTGTTCTTTGTTCCCAGGGTTCTATCCCATTTGATATTTTCTAGCAGAGAGCGCAGTTTTGGGAAATTGGCTCTTTTGAAATTCAGTGTTCTTTTATTGCCCTTGTGTTTCCTATTACTATAATTAATACTGAAACTGATTGACCTATGGTCACTGTTTCCTAAGTTGCCCCGTATTTCTATATCCGTGAGCAGGTCTGTATTGTTGGTAATCAGTAGGTCAAGTACCGCATTGTTTCTTGTCGGTGCATTCATCATCTGACCCATGAAATTGTCCTGCAAAGCATTCAGGAACTGCCGATCGAAAAAGTGCCCTTCCGTAAAAAACAGAAAAAGTAGGACCCAGCATCAAACAGGTATGTAGGTAGGAGAAGACCACAAATAACAGTGCAGCAGAGAAATGCGAAAAAGTTCCAGGCACAGAGGCATGTCAACGATCAGCGAGGAAGGGATCGACGATCCTGACGAGGAGGTGTTCTGCGACCCAGTGAGTCCACCCAGTGAGTAGCTTCCTGAGGATCCTGGAAGAAGTCTGCTTTGTTCTGATAAATGATGCGCAAGCGGGCAGGGTATAGCATACTGTAAGGCAGTTGTAATTCTCGCAGCTGTCTTTTAACAGCAAGGAATGAGACCCATTGTTTCTGAGTAGCAGCAGAGAAGTCAGGGAAGATGGAGATGACATAATTGTTGTAAAGAATGCGGCCCTTTTCCCTAGAGGCCCGAAGCACAGTTTCCCTGTCACGGAAACGCAGGAGTTTAATGAGAAGAGAACGCGGTGGAGCCCCCGGTGGCAGTGGACGCAGCGGCACCCTATGTGCCCTTTCGATGGCAAATAATGGGGAGAAGGCATCAGCCCCAAATGTATTAGTAAGCCAGTGTTCCATAAAAGATTCAGGGGCCTTGCCCTCAGAGCCCTCAGGGAATCCCAGAAAACGTAAATTATTTCGCCACAGGTGATCCTCCATGTCAGTGAGCTTGTCAGTAACAGCGGTATTGCCTCTCTGCAAATCCAGCACAGTAGCCTGCACAGGGCGATGGAAGTCTTCCAGGTCACTAATGCACTGTTCAGCATTACCCACCCTGTGGCGGAGATTATGTATGTCCTGTTTCAGGAATGACAGGTCCATCCACACATGTCAATTTGGTAGTGATGGAGGCTTGGCAATGCTGTGTAGCTTCCATAATGGTAGACAGGGTGGACTCAGGCCTCTCCGCAGGAGCATCTGGCTCGGAGTGAGTGGGGGAACCCAGCGGGGCAGAGAGCAGGGTACTCACGGTGTCAGTAAGCGAGGATAACTCCGGCGGGTCACAGTCCCCCTCAGTGGAGATGAAGGCAGCAGGTGTGCGATAAGGTCATGGAGCAGGAGTTCCCTGCAGATGCGGCGGACCGGCGTCATCTTAGCTCGGAGCAGGTGGGAGGACCGGTGGCCTGAAACCCAGCGCCGCCTGGCCAGCATGGCCAATTTTGACCATCTCTGCCGCAGTCCTGGAGTGTCAGCAGGATAAGGAGGGTCACTGCAGGTAAGGTCGGGGATGGGTTCGCAAGGATCAATGAAGGATCAGGGCAGTGAGGATGGAGCTCCGATACCGCGCTGCTTTCACATCCAGTAGCCTGCCACGCCCCCACACCACCTGACTTTACCCTAAAAGAACAGAAAGAGATTTTTTCAGTAAGTAGAATGTTAAACCTGTGATAAGTTGCCTGTAGCTGCTGATTGTGATGTCTACAATTGAAAAATGTGAAAATGTGTACTGTATGCTTTATTTTATATATGTATATATATATATATGTATATATATATATATATATATATATATATATATACGCACGTACATACAGTTATTATGGACAATGAGAGGTGAATGCCTTATTTCTATATATATATATATATAATGCTCAGTACCACTAGCGTCATGTCCATATGAGCTGAACCTGGGGCTTTGAGTCAGCTTCCCCATTAAAGGACATTGAAAGCCCCTGCATATATTTTATTCTTTTTTTATTCATTTTTACTTACTATTTTAAGATACATGGGTTGCTGAGGTGATTCACCCCCAAAATGCATCTTGTGTCAGAAAGCAATTAAATTTTACCATTTTTTTTTTTTTGCAAAATAAAGGTTTTATATAAATGGTAAACAATACAAACATATTTCATAAATGAAAAATTTAATTGAAAATGGAATAGCTAAAGAACAAAACAATTGACCCAAAATGGTAATTCCCTTTATTACAGTAGATCACAACCTACCACCCCTAGATTGACTGACTCATTCCATACCATAATGGTATTAGTCTGAACCACAGACCATTTACATTGATACAAACACAGAGCTAAACATAGAAATGAAGGTTAATCAAGACTTCTGCTGCCATTTTATGACACTGATAAGAACAAAACATCATTTGCATACTAAGTGGTCTAAATTAAGTCACTTGATTATAGTGATGCCATGCATTTATAATTTAGCCTCTATTCTATAAGAGGAAAGTTCTATTTTCCAACAGTAAAGTATAGATTTGTAGTTCATTCGGTGGAGGCAGACATTTTCAGCAATATGGCAAGTTTTCAGGGTGACATTTGGTGAGAGTTTTTTTTAAAGAAATATATCACATTTTCATCAAAGTGCAGCCTGGCACAGTAGATTTATAGATCCGAGAGCCTATTAAATAGAACTGTTCATCACAGCTGTCTAGCACATAGACTGGCTGTTTGCTAATATCCACTAGTGTCCTTTTGTCATTCTTCTTTCAGCTTAGAAAAGCCAAGATGGTTTGTTTGGGAAAGACCAGCTATGCATCACACCCAGTCAGAATATCTTGCATCTTTGACCTGCTGTGTGGTTTTAAGCTAAAATGCTAGACAAAAAAAATCCAATAACATGTAAAACAAAATGCAAAATGCTATGCACCTGTCTGCTTTTAGTCTCCTGATACACTCTTATGAGGATAAGGTAATTATCTGCTGCATGTGACCCCTGTAAACATTTTCTATGACAAATACTGCACATTTGTCCACTAAAGTCCTGTTAACCTAAGAAATCATATTTCATTTTTTGGTAAAGACTGATATATATATATATATATTTTTTTTTTGTAAGGGGTTGGCTCGATAGCGGGTGTGGGTGACCCCTTGGGTGGGTTTGTTACACAGAGAGACAGCCGAGGAGTGGTTGAAAACAACGGTCTATGGTTTATTCTTCCAATTTGCTGGAAACAAGTGTAAGCATCCAAACATCATAAATCAAACAAACATAAAATAAACCCTGGCCACTTGGGGCATCTACCTTCACAACACAGAAACCTACCTATGGTGTCTGTCCCAACCTACTGCTGGGCAGACACTTCTGGTCATACAGCAGAAAACCAATAGTCTATTTGTTTTCTTTTCACACAGAAACAGTCAACACCACCTCACCTTCAGAAGTCTCTCAGCTCACTGCTCTCCTTAACGTACAAAGCCTCAGGATGCAGCAATCAGTAGTCATCCTCATTCTGAATAGCTGAAGCTTTCCAATGTCCTTAAACCATTCTGGCTACCTCTGCAGCCGACACCTGATAGTAATTGGTGAATTGTCTAAACAAGGCAGAAATGTATCTCCCGTCTGTGACAACACCCACATATTTACCTGACTTCCTGTCACATACCCCCCCCCCTCTTGTTTCAACCCTAGGGTTGGGACACAGGTTACCAGGCACGCATGTACTCGGGACAAACCATCTGCATTCCCCATTTTAACACCGGGCCATGCGTTACCACAAAACGAAATTCCTGAAGGGCCAGGAACCACCTATTTATTCTCCTATTGGTCTCCTTGTTCTGTGCCATCCACTTCAATGGGGCATGATCCGTTACCAGTTCAAACTGTCTACCCAGGAGGTAGTACCGGAGAGAATCCAAAGCCCATTTCACCGCCAAACACTCTTTCTCAATGGTGGCATAATTCTTCTCATGGGCCTTCAACATTCGGCTGAGGTACATAACAGGGTGTTCTTCCCCCTTGATAATCTGGGACAGTACAGCTCCTAAACCCACATTTGACGCATCTGTCTGAAACACAAAGTCCGCTGGGCAAACCGCTGCTACATGTCCCTCTTCCCAGCAACGGTAACAAATCAACCTTCTGGTCCTCTCCTGTGGGATGGGTCTTCCAGGCCGCTCTCACCAAACATTAACAGTAGTCCCGATAATACCTCTAGTTGCTCTTTGGTCCCTCTCTCCACCCCCATCCCTTGATGCAGTCTTACCCATAGGTGGGGAGGGTCTGGTCTTGGGGTGAAAAGTCTGTGCATCTCTGGGGAAAGAGGTCAAATTCTCTGTTGTTAGGTACCTTTCGACCAGGTCTACTAGTTTGTCTGCGGTTTCCGGACCACCATGGCTCACCCATTTCTGCAGGGTGTTAGGAAGAGACCTAAGAAATTTGTCCATGACTACCCGTTCCAAAATTTTTGGTCCGGACAGATTTTCTGGCTGCAGCCATTTCTTAGCCAAATGGATGAGGTCATACATCTGCGACCGAGGTGGCTTCCTCAGCTGATAACTCCAATTGTGGACCCGCTGAGCACGGACATCCAAGGTTACCCCAAAACGTGCCAATATTTCCTCTTTTAATCGATCATACTTTTTTTGCATCTGCAAGCTCCAAATCAAAATATGCCTTTTGGGCTTCTCCAGATAATAGGGAGGGCCACTAGTTCAGCCTACTGTTCTTTAGGCCAACTCTCTTTCTCTGTTGTTCTTTCAAACGTGGTCAGAAACATCTCAGGGTCATCATCTGCAGTCATCTTTGGCAATAAATGGCTTACCCGAAAAGTCGGTATGTTACTGTCCTGACTCCCAGCCTCGGTCTGCTGTGTCTGAAGCTGTTTCACAATGGCCTCCATTTGCTGTTGGTGTCTATGTTCCAGGCCTGCAATGCTCTCTTGGTGAGCCTGTTGTTGAGCTGCAAGGCTCCGCTGAAAACCCGCATTTGTCTGCTGTTGATTTGCATTTGCCTGCTGTTGATTTGCATTTGCTTGCTGTTGATTTGCATTTCCTATAGCCAGTTGTTTCAGTATCTCCTCCATTTTGGGTTTACTTTAACTGCCCGCATCCTCCACCATGTGTAAGGGGTTGGCTCTGTAGCGGGTGTGGGTGACCCCTTGGGTGGATTCGTTACACAGAGAGACAGCCGAGGAGTGGTTGAAAACAACGGTCTATGGTATATTCTTCCAATTTGCTGGAAACAAGTGCAAGCATCCAAACAGCATAAATCAAACAAACATAAAATAAACCCTGGCCACTTGGGGCGTCTACCTTCACAACACAGGAACCTACCTATGGTGTCTGTCCCAACCTACTGCTGGGCAGATACTGCTGGTCATACAGCAGAAAACCAATAGTCTATTTGTTTTCTTTTCACACAGAAAAAGTCAACACCACCTCACCTTCAGAAGTCTCTCAGCTCACTGCTCTCCTTAACGTACAAAGCCTCAGGATGCAGCAATCAGTAGTCATCCTCTGGATAACTTATAGAGGCCTTAATTGCCTCATTCTGAATAGCTGAAGCTTTCCAACGTCCTTAAACCTTTCTGGCTACCTCTGCAGCCGACACCTGATAGTAATTGGTGAATTGTCTAAACAAGGCAGAAATGTATCTCCCGTCTGTGACAACACCCACACATTTACCTGACTTCCTGTCACAATATATATATATATATATATATATATATATATACTTTCTAATAGTGAGATAGGTCACGCCAGTCTTGTGCATTACCTTACATAAAATGTATTATCAAATCAAACTAAAATATACTTGCAAAAAGTTAAAAAATTCAGACACATATAGCAATCCAATAAAAGTCCCACAACGACACCCAACTAAGTAAAGAGGAGCTTATACATCTTGTTTTTCAAGGGCAGTACCCTCTTCGTCATACCACGGCGCTCTGAGAAAGAGGGTTCTGCCCTCGAAACGTGTAAGCTCCTGTTCCCTTGGATGGGCATTGTTATGGCGCTTTTACTGGACTGCTCTATGTTTGTGAAGTTTTTAAAAAGCCATCTATTTGCTCTTCCACTTTAAAAGCCCTACCATTTTAAAAGACTATACTAGGCTTGCTGACTTTTCACTTTAGAGCTGGTTTATTTCTGTGGGATATCCTTGCCATAGTTCTGTTTACCTTGAGGATTTGATTATTCATGTCCACCTTTGTGTATTCCAGAACCTCCAGCTTTACTCTTCATAAAATGAATTACAACTCCAACAAGGAGAGTGGGAACCCAAAATAAAGGACACAGCCTTTGTACAACCCTAGAAGAAAAAAAACAAATTGTGCAGCGCCACAATATACAAGAAAGGAATCAATTACAATACTTATGCTCTTAACATATATATAAACACTTTTGTGATGGTGCAGTGATAGCAATTATGCCATAAGTGAATTAAGATATATCTTGCTCCCCAAAAAAAAAAAATCCACTTTATATATAGAAAAATCGTGCCCGTTTGCGTCTTCCACCAGCCTGGAATCTATTACACCAAGTGTTTCACCCACCTTCACCTCTAAGAACTCACTGAGTTCTAAGCTGAATGAAAAGGAGCAAGCCACACATTTATTAAAGATGGTCACTTCAGCTCCACCACTCCTTTGGTACTCTGGTAAGACACTTTTCACCAACAGAGGGTGAAAACATCCAGACTGCAGCTCATCCACTGTAAGAATACTCACAAATCCAAAGATAATCAATCCCGGACAGTAAAACTCAATGATAAGGCATTAAAAACAAACAAGCTAGCTAGAGCCCTCTGAAGACGTGTCCTCGCAAGAAATGTGTAGGGGCGGAGTGACGTGCTGACGTCACACCGCCATCTTAGTTAATGCACTTATAAACTAGTTTGTTTTTAATGCCTTATCATTGCATTTTACTGCCCAGGATTGCTTTTCCTGGGATGTATGAGTATTCCTAATGTGGGTGAGCTATTTAGGTAGTTTTAGCAATAAAATACTACACTAGATACACTTCTTTGTGACTCCATGTGGCGAGCATTTCTTTTAAGCACTGCTGAGATCTGTGTGTTCTTGCCCCCTGTTGATGAGAAGTGTCATGGCTTGCTAATACCAGAGTAGTGGGGGAGCTGAAGTGACCGTCTTTAAAATATGTGCTGCTTGCTGCTTTTATTGCAGCTTAGAGGTCAAGGCGGGTGAAACATCTGGTGTAATAGATTCCAGGTTGGTGGAGGACTTTTTTTTTTTTGTGTGTGCAAGATATATCCTAATTCACTTATGGCATAACTACCATCACTGTACCATCACAAAAGTGTTTATATATGTTAAGAACATACCTATTGTAATATATTGGTTATCCTAAAATGGATGTTATTTCTTTATTGCTATATAAAATTATTCAATTTATTTAATTGTTTGTTTGCACATTTGCTGAATTTTGTGAAGCACCATTTGTGAATTTTTGGATTCACTACCCAGAGGGGTAACTTTAATATTTGATGTTGGGAAATTGATGACTTATGCATTTGGTATATACTAATTATTTTACCTTCTATAACTACAGTAATTTGGGATATTTCACGCAATAGGTTAATTTTGAAAAATTCACCCACTGACTTTGGAGATTTTTATTATTATTTTTGAGGTTTTGCACATTCACTCAGAGATATTCAACCCAAGTATTTGTTGTATGTTATAAATCTAATTGATATAACATTGACACATAAGGACACAATCACATTTTACAAATATTTATTGAATATAATATATATGCAATATTATATAAGGATTGGTGATTTGGTGGAACATATAACTGGATACAATTATAAGTTCATTTATTACCAGTAATCATTAATCATATTGATGTTGATCCAGACAATATCCGAATGCCTCCTGGGGATCAGGAAGGAATTTTTTCCCCTGCTGTAGCAAATTTGATCATGCTTTGCTGGGGTTTTTCCCCTTCCAGTTGATCAACTGTAGGTATAGGATTGTGTTTATGGGATTGTATGATTTTTTTTTTCTCTCTTTCATTGGTTGAACTAGATGGACTTGTGTCCTTTTTCAACGTTACTAACTTTGTAACTATATTAAAGCAAAGCGCCGCATCATAACCATTAGGGTCCTTTCAGACGGCCGCTCCGCTGCTTAGTCCGCAGCGGGACTTTTTTTTTTTTTTTTTCACGGAGCGGATGACATTTGTGTCATCCACTCCGTGTGCCCACATATCATCCCATCCGTTTGCGGATGATATGCGGACATAATGTAAGTATATGGCACTGCGGATGTCAGCGGATGACACCGCTGACATCCGATTTTCCTTCCTTTCCGTTTTTTACACGGATGAAAAAATGGGGTTCTGTTCCATTCGAAAAAACGGAACAGAACTGAAAGGAGGAAAATCGGATGTCAGCGGATGGTATTCCGCTGACATCCGCAGTGCCATTCACTTACATTATGTCCGCAAATCATCCGCAAAAAAATAGGATGATTTGCGGACACACGGAGCGGCCGTGTGAAAGGACCCTTACATCTCCATTATTGTAATTTATTGATTCCTTTTGTTTATATTGTGGCACTGCACAATTTGTTTATGCAAGAGAAATTATGAGAACTGTAAAAAGTAGCCTAAAGCTCCACCTGCTGGCTGAATATAGGAATACAAAATATTCAAATGTAATATTTCATATTTTCCTAGCAAAGAAGAACGCAAGAACAAAGAAAATAAGTTCTGACTATAATGGATTTAAATATAATACATGTTTAAGGTCCTTGTTTATTCCCTCTAACTTTGTATATTTACTGTATACTCTACTGTAAGGTGCTACAGTATATTATTGCACTCTTCAAAAAAAGTTAAATAAAAACAGTAATGTATAAATCTCAGTTGAAGCAACATGTCTCCAATATGCCAAGTATAATCTAATATGCCAAGTATAACATAATTGTTAATATGTATGGTAGGAAAACACTGACACTTAAATGCGATAAATATAATATTAGACACTTAAATAAGAAATAGCAATGCAGGTACAATCCAATGCGACAATGTAAAAACACACTGATAAGAACGAATGAATATTCGGCTGAGGCATCTTTAATAACAGTCTGCCTACATTGTCATACATCTCTGAGAAGGGAGACGATTTCAGCTATTGCAGGGAAAGCACTGTGTAACCGCGCATCAATCAGAATTGATAATCATACACATTGCTGTGACAGACAAGAATGGGATGCTGTGAGAATAGAAATGACTCCATATATATATATATATATATATATATATATATATATATATATATATATATATATATGTTACTCTTAGGAAGGAACAAGGAACATTTTTAATATAGATACATTTAACTCTTCACTGAATGAAGTGTATATAGGATATTGTACGTATTTAGAGTTATTTCATGAAAAATAAATACAAATACTGAAAGAGCAATTCTGTTATCTGGTGCATGGATGGTCTCTCAACTGTTTGTATCTACTGTAGTTAGCCTATTATCTCATCCAGTAGGAAAGTGCTAACATTAACGGTGCAGATAGTGACAAGCATTATACAGTATGTTTCTAGTAATTGAATCAAAATGTTCAGCCAGTCTTGTGATCCAGAAACACCCACTGGACAGCAAGGTAAGGTTCACAATCTACAAACCCCTCTGCAGTCATGCAACATAGGCTAAAAAAAAAACTTACCCGGCCTATGACTGGATGGTGAAATGGTAGCAATATTCATCCCTTGGTTCTCCCCTCCTGCAAGCAAGTTTACAGTGTTAGACTGACCGCAATTTGCAAAGCAGCAGACCTCCAATTGTGAGTGAGGAGCAGCACTCTCTGACTGCCCTATTGTGCAGATGATTACATGGATCTTAAATAGAGACAGCTTTAGGTACTTACTGTATACTTGTTTTCTATAAAAAATACATTCAGTCATACCATGATGAACAGAATGCTGGATTCAATGGTATTGTTTTTGCTTGGCAAGAGTTTAGCTTTAAATAAGTTTAACTATCTTTACATTATCTTCTGCTTGAATAGCTTAAGGTATATGTGAACCCTTACATTGTAAAATAACATTCAGTTTAAAATAGAAAATAAATGCAAAACATTTGTGTGTATATATATATATAAAATATAACTAACTTTTTTTTATTTTGTTTTGTAAGTGATAACAAAATCTCAGTTCTCAGCTGCATACGGGGCTTAGAGAGCAAGGGGTGGAGAAACATCATTAAACAGACCTTCCCAGTGAATGGCTCTGCAGAGGATATGTCAGCACAAGTCTGATCATTGGAGGACGGGCGGACTTCTCTCCCTGTACAGCCAGAAAACTAACCACACTGGAATGGATGTGCTGTCATGCCTAGCATGGTCAGTTGGGAATAGGAAAGCAGGAGGACTGGCTAGATCACCAAGTAATTCACACAAAGGAAGCAATGCAAAGAGAACAGGATACTTTTAAACATAAGTACATGGTACAACAAACACCTATCAGGAATATGAAATGTTGGGGTAAGATATTCTTTAACCGCTTGCCGACCGCCGCAAGTAAATTTACTGCGGCGGTCAGCCCCGGCCAGACAGAGTGACGTTAATTAACGTCACTAGCCTGGGAGGGTCTGGGGAGCGAGCGCGCCCGCGGAGGCGCGCTCCCACTCCCGTGCGGTCACGGACCCCCCCGCGTTTGTGAGGGAGAGGGAGAAAGTCAGGCAGCTTGTGTAAACAAGCCACCTGTCATTCTCCCCTGTGTAGAAACACTGATCATACGGTTCTACTATGTAGAACCGTTGATCAGTGTCCTTACACCTCAAGCCACAGCCAATCACAGTAAGAATCACGCCCATAGGGACACACACAGCCCCTCCCTCTCAAATAAAGTTAACCCCTTCACTACCAGTGTATTTTTACAAAAACAGTGCATATGTATAGCACTGATTACTGTAGAAATGTCACTGGTAACCCCAAAAGTGTCAAAAATGTCAGTCAAGGGTCTGATCTGTCCGCCACAATGTCGCAGTACCGCAAAAAAAACCGCAGATCGCCGCCATTACGCGTTAAAAAAAAAAACAACAAAAATGACAAAAATCTTTCCCTTTGTTAGTAAACGCGATAACTTTTGCGCAAACCAATAAAAATACGCTTTTTGCGATTTTTTTTTACCAAACATATGTAACATAAAACAAATTGGCCGAAAATGTTAAAAAATTTTGATTTTTAAATTTTTTTGGGGGAATTTCATATAAAAAAATGTGAAAAATATTGTTATTTTTGCAAAATTTACGCTCTTTTTTTGTTTATAGCGCAAAAAATAAAAAGCGCACAGGTGATTAAATACCACCAAAAGAAAGCTCTGTTTGTGGGAAAAAAAGGATGTCAAATTCGTTTAGGTACAGCGTTGCACGACCGCGCAATTGTCCGTTAAATTCACGCAGTGCCGAATCGCAAAATACCCCCTGGTCGTTTAGCAGCCAAATCCTCCGGGGCTTAAGTGGTTAAAGTGGTTCTACGTTGAGGTAAAAAAAATGTCTCAGTATTTGTATCATCCCCACCCATCCTTTCTCAATCCAGCACTGCCGCAGCGCTGGTCTCTCTCCTCACAGGACACAGAGACTTCAGCGGGAGCCAATCCAATACTCTGAGCAGGGAGCAGGGGGCCGTATGGATGCAAACAGTCTGGCTCAGGCACGCCACAATAGAAAGCGGCGTGCTATGGTGGCATACACAGAAGAGGAGCCAACAGGGAGAGGTTCGGGGCTGCTCTGTGCAATACCATTGCATAAAGCAGGCAAGAATGACACGTTCAATATTTCAGAAAAAATATAGCCTTTATAACTGTCCTAAAGTGAATTTCCACTATTGTAGTCAAATGTGAGAAACCCCCACTATATGCTTGTTATGTTTTCCTATTCATACAGCATACCTACAAAAAAAATTCTTACCTTTCTAGTTTTTTTTTTTTGGAGCAGGTTTATAGATACAACTCCATAGGCAGCCTAAAATTTTTCAGAATAGCTTCCAAGGTGCAATTAGGGGATAGATTGAAGGACAGATTTTTAAAAAAGTGCATTAACATACAATGTACTATTCAAGCCTTAAGATCTCTATCCCTTTGTTAGCACAAACAGTGCGCACATCTAGTTTATAACTGATAATGAAGATCTGTCAGCACAGTACAGAGAGAGTCAATTAGGGGAAACAAAATTCCCCTGGCACCTCCTTAACATTATATTGAAGGGTAATGATTGGTGTGATTTTTAAGCAAGTAAAAGGAGACAATACAATAAGGCAATGCAGCGCTTTCCAGCGAGAAACAAATGTCCAATAATGTGCAATAAATAAATAAACAAAATTCCAATGGTGACTCTCTGACGTGATCAGAACAATCTTCTTTATGTTCAAAGATCTGTTGCAATAGTAAGTGCAGTGTGCCAAATCACTCACCAGAAGACAGACAAAATCCAGCAAAGAGATATATACACTTATACCTGAAATGTTACAAAGTGTCCTTCCACTGTAGTGTCCCTCCACCAATCTAAACACTCACCAGATGGCAAATTATGACAAGGCTTGAACTGCTAGTATGAAGCATGGTGACATCATGTTCAGGTATGGAGATGGCTTGATGGACTCCAAATGAGGACAGACACTTTGCAAAAGAAGCTCATCAACGGGAGCCAAATGGTGTTCATATAGTGTAGTAATTTATTTAAATAAGAGATAAAATGCTGCGGCATACAAAACGAACATGGCCAAACAGAACTCACAAAAGATGGCTGCTGCTCCTACCACAAGGACGCGGTGACGATGATGATGACGTGCGCTTTCAGGTTCTCACGGGATTTCAAGGACATGCACATGAAACACGTCAAATAAATTTATTAAAATAAATGACAATACTATATGAGCACCATTTGGCTCCCGTTGGTGAGCTTCTTTTGAGTGTTTAGATTGATGGAGAGAAACTACGGTGGAAGAGCACTTTGTAACACTTTGGAAATATGTGGAAATAAAAGCCCCCCAGCTGGTTCTTTACTATACCATTATCCTTGCAGGGTGTCCTTAGGAGATGATACTTTGGTAGCTTTCATCGATATGGTACCGTACTTAGTGTGTAATGACCATGTTGGCTTCCTACTAGGGTTGAGCGGACACCTAGATGTCCGTGTTCGACGGGTTCGGCCGAACTTTAAAAAAAAGTCCGGGTCCGTGTCCCGGACTTTTACCGAACTTTTCCCGGACACCGAACCCCATTGAAGTCAATGGGGACCCGAACTTTAAGGCACTAAAATGGCTCTAAAACACCAAAGGAAAGGGCTAGAGTGCTGCAAATGGCAGCAAAACGTAATTAAGAGCATGGCAAGTGCTCTGCAAACGAATGTGGATAGGGAAATAACTTAAAACAACAAAAAAAAACAGAAAAATAAAACAATGTTCTTCTTCATCTCTGAAGGACGAGGCCCATATGGAGTAGGAGGGAGGTTGAGGTGGTGGTGGATGTGGCGGTGACATAGGCGTGCGCACAGGGTGTGCTGGGTGTGCCTGGGCACACCCTAATCACCTAGGGCACATAGCATTGCCAGTGAGGAGATGGGAAAGATCTCCCTGGGACCTGCTCTGCTCTATTTCTCCTTGCCTACAGGTACATGGCCCCGATACATTACTCTCCCTGCTGGCAAACACATGCATGTGTATTTCAACTTTGGGGTGCACACCTTAATGCAATAGGCTGCGCACACCTATGGGCGGTGTAGGTGGAAGCGGCGGTGGAGGAGGACCAGGGCCGGATTAACAGCATCATGGGCTTGGTGCTGAGGATTTTGAAGGGCCTTAGGGCCGTGCCTTGCCATGCACCCAGAGGAGGAAGGGTGCAGCCATGCATGCCTAATTCAACATGGGATGCTGTCTCTGAAGCCCATAAACACATCCATGCATCGCCAACTGTCCCTCCTTGTCCGGCCTTCACGCTGTGTGGGGAGGTTCTGAGGGTGCTGCCTGGGGAAGCGAGCATAGAAGCCAGACTTCTGTGTTTACAAGTGACAGAAGAGCGGTAACAGTGAATATGGCCAACCCGGGGCCTATATAAAAGGTAGGGGCCTGGAGCTGCAGCTCCAATAGACCCTACATTAATCTGGCCCTGAGGAGGAGGACGAGGTAGCCAACACTGCTTCTTTTCACAAATTTTAAATGAGGGTACACCCCAAAAGAGTGAGAAAGAGCAAAAATGGAACAATGGGTGGGTAAGGTCGGTATCCATTGCTATTCTGCATAAGGTACGGAAAAGTCCCGTGGGATCCATGCCTGGTTCATTTTAATGAACGTGAGCTTGTCCACATTGTCTCTGGACAGGCGGCTGCGCTTGTCTGTTATAACGCCCCCAGCCGTGCTAAATACCCGTTCAGATAATACACTGGCTGCAGGGCACGCCAGCACCTCCAAGGCGTAAAGGGCAAGCTCAGGCCATGTGCCCAATTTGGAGACCCAGAAGTTGAAGGGGGCAGACCCGTCATTCACTACATGTAGGCGTGTGCACACATACTGCTCCACCATGTTGGTAAAATGCTGCCTCCTGCTAAGACGTTCCATCTGAGCTGCTGGTGCTGCTGTTTGTTGTGGCGTGCTGACAAAGCTTTTCCACATTTCGGCCATGCTAACCCTGCCTTCTGAGGTGCTGGCGGTGCCCTGGTTGCGTTGGCGACCTCCTCCTCCTCCTCCTCTGCCTTGTGCTTCCACTGTGGCCCCGCTGTCAGATGGGAATGCCAGCAGCATGGCGTCTACCAGCGTGCGCTTGTACTCGCGCATCTTGCGATCGCGCTCCAGTGAGTGAATTAAGGACGGTACGTTGTCCTTGTAACGGGGATCCAGCAGCGTGGCCACCCAGTAATCAGCACAAGTTAGAATGTGGGCAACTCGGCGGTCGTTGTGGAGACACTGCAGCATGTAATCGCTCATGTGTGCCAGGCTGCCCAGAGGCGACGAAAGGCTGTCCTCTGTGGGAGGTGTATGGTCCGTGTCCTCTGTATCCCCCCAGCCACGCACCAGTGATGGCCATGAGCTGGCCTGGGTGCCACCCTGCTGTGAACATGGTTCCATCTCCTCCTCCAGCTCCTCCTCCTCCTCATCCTCCTCATCCTCCAGAACTGTGCCCCTGCTGGACAATTGCGTCCCTGGCGTTTGCGTGTGCAGGAACCCACCCTCGGAGCCCCTTGCGAATGACTGCCCTGAAAGCCTTGGAAATGTTACCTCTTCATCCTCCTCCTCCTCCTCATCCTGTGCCACATCCTCTTCCATCATCGCCCGAATTGTTTTTTCAAGGAGGCATAGAAGTGGGATAGTTAAGCTGAGAACGGCGTCATTGCCACTGGCCATGTTGGTGGAGTACTCAAAACAGCGCAACAAGGCACACAGGTCTCGCATGGAGGCCCAGTTATTGGTGGTGAAGTGGTGCTGTTCCGCAGAGCGACTCACGCGTGCGTGCTGCAGCTGAAACTCCACTATGGCCTGCTGCTGCTCGCACAGTCTTTCCAGCATGTGCAAGGTGGAGTTCCACCTTGTGGGCACGTCACATATGAGGCGGTGAGCGGGAAGGCCGAAGTTACGCTGCAGCGCTGCCAGGCGAGCAGCAGCAGGGTGAGAACGCCGAAAGTGCGCACAAACGGCCCGCACTTTCTGCAGCAGCTCTGACATATCGGGGTAGTTTTTAAGGAACCTCTGCACCACCAAATTCAGCACATGCGCCAGGCAAGGGATGTGCGTCAAACCGGCTAGGCCCAGAGCTGCTATGAGATTTCGCCCGTTATCGCACACCACCAGGCCGGGCTTGAGGCTCGCTGGCAGCAACCACTCATTTGTCTGCTGTTCCATGCTCCTCCACAACTCCTGCGCGGTGTGTGGTTTGTCCCCCAAACAGGCAAGTTGTAAAACTGCCTGCTGTCGTTTACCCCTGGCCGTGCTGAAGTTGGTGGTGAAGGTGTTACGCTGTCCGGATGAGGAGGCGGTAGAGGATGAGGAAGCGGAGTAGGAGGAGTTAGGAACAGGAGGCAAACTGAAGCGCCCTGCAATCCTCGGTGGTGGAAGGACATGCGCCAAATTGCTATCCGCCTCAGGCCCATCTGCCACTGCATTTACCCAGTGTGCCGTTAGGGAGATATAACGCCCCTGACCGTGCTTACTGGTCCACGTATCCGTAGTTAGGTGGACCTTGGCACAGATGGCGTTGCGCAGTGCACACCTGATTTTTTCCCCCACTTGGTTGTGCAGGGAAGGGATGGCTTGCCTGGAAAAGTAGTGGCGGCTGGGCACGACGTACTGTGGGACAGCCACCGACATAAGGTTTTTAAAACTGTGCGTCTCCACCAGACGGAATGACAGCATTTCAAAGGCCAATAATTTTGAAATGCTGGCATTCAGGGCCAGGGATCGCGGGTGGGTAGGGGGGTACTTCCTCTTCCTCTCAAGTGTTTGGGAGATGGAAAGCTGAACGCTTCCACGGGACATTGTGGAGATGGTTGTTGGTGACCCAGGTGGTGGTGTTGCTGACAGATCGTCTGTTTGCGGGGTGGCAGGTGCCGGTATCACTACAGATGTGGCTGGAGCGGCCGAGACTGCAGCAGAAGAGGAAGCAGGATGAGCCAGAGACGTTTCTTGGTTTTGAAGGTGTGTACTCCACTGCAGCTCGTGCTTTGCACTTAGATGCCTGATCATGCAGGTTGTGCTCAGGTTGAGAAGGTTCATGCCTCGCTTCAAGCTCTGATTGCACAGGGTGCAAACCACTCGTGTCCTGTCATCAGCACATTTTCTAAAGAACTTCCACGCTAGAGAACTCCTTTGAGCTGACTTTGGTGCGCTCGTTCCCTTGCTGCGTTGGGCAGTAGCGGGCGTAGTGTCTAGGGCACGGCCGCTCCGCTTCTGCACCCTGCTCCCTCTTCTGCTGTGCTGGTGGCTCTGTGCGACCACCGCCTCTTCCTCCAAACTACTCAGTTCACCTGCATGACGTTCATTCCATGTGGGGTCGAGGACCTCATCGTCCTCCACATCATCTTCCACCCAGTCTTCACCCCTGCCCTCCTTGTCGGTCTCCACAATGCTGAACGCCGCAGCAGTTGGCACCTGCGTTTCGTCATCATCGGAGACGTGCTGCGATGATCCTTGCATGTACTCATCTTGAGGAATAAGTGGTTGGGCATCGCTGCACTCAATCTCTTCCACTTCTGGGGCAGGGCTAGGTGGATGGCCCTGGGAAACCCTGCTGACAGAGTCCTCAAAAAGAATAAGAGACTGCTGTATGGCTTGGGGCTCAGACTGCTGGCCTGATTTGCAAGGGGGTGAGGTGAAAGACGGTTGGACATTGGCTGCAGGTGCCAACTCTGACCTTTCTGCAGTAGACTGGGTGGGAGACAATGTGAAGGAACTGGAGGCACTGTCAGCAGCAAACCAATCTACTATCGCCTCAACTTGTTCTGGCCTCATCACTTCTAGGGGCGTTTGATGCCCTACCAAATACTGATGCAGGTTCTGTCGCCTACTCACACTTGAGGAAGGTGTTTCACTTGTGCGTGTAGCTGGCACAGATCGACCATGTCCTCTCCTTGCAACAGGAGCTCTACCAGCAGCACCACGACCCAGGCCACGGCCCTTATTTGACGGTCTCCTCATATTTCTGTAATTTAAGATCTTGCCCTAGAAAGGTTTTTATTGAATAGCGGAATAGAAAATATGATCCAAAAAAAGTGTATGTATATCACACGTACACAACCACACTAGGCCCCAATTACTATTGTTTGTACCCCTAAAAGGCTAGATGAGGAGTAGGGGGAGTATGGAACAGGCAGCACCCTCAAACCTTCAGAAGTATGAGATGAACCCCAACAACTTGGAAAGGTGGATCTCTCTCACACGTACCGACACAGACTATCCCGCAATTCAATTGATCCTCAAAGGTTTTTATTGAATAGCGGAATAGGAAATATGATCAAAAAAAGTGTATGTATCTCGCACGTACACAACCACACTAGGCCCCAATTACTATGGTTTGTACCCCTAAAAGGCTAGATGAGGAGTAGGGGGGGTATGGAACAGGCAGCACCCTCAAACCTTCAGAAGTATGAGATGAACCCCAACAACTTGGAAAGGTGGATCTCTCTCACACGTACCGACACAGACTATCCCGCAATTCAATTGATCCCCAAAGGTTTTTATTGAATAGCGGAATAGGAAATATGATCAAAAAAAGTGTATGTATCTCACACGTACAGAAACACACTAGGCCCCAATTACTATTGTTTGTACACCTAAAAGGATGGATGAGGAGGAGGAGGAGTATGGAACAGGCAGCACCCTCAAAGCTTCAGAAGTATGAGATGAACCCCAAAAACTTGGAAAGGTGGATCTCACACGTACCGACACAGACTATTCCGCAATTTAATTGATCCCCAAAGGTTTTTATTGAATAGCGGAATAGGAAATATGATCAAAAAATGTGTATGTATCTCACACGTACAGAAGCACACTAGGCCCCAATTACTATTGTTTGTACACCTAAAAGGATGGATGAGGAGGAGGAGGAGTATGGAACAGGCAGCACCCTCAAAGCTTCAGAAGTATGAGATGAACCCCAAAAACTTGGAAAGGTGGATCTCACACGTACCGACACAGACTATCCCGCAATTTAATTGATCCCCAAAGGTTTTTATTGAATAGCGGAATAGGAAATATGATCAAAAAAAGTGTATGTATCTCGCACGTACAGAAACACACTAGGCCCCAATTACTATTGTTTGTACACCTAAAAGGATGGATGAGGAGGAGGAGGAGTATGGAACAGGCAGCACCCTCAAAGCTTCAGAAGTATGAGATGAACCCCAAAAACTTGGAAAGGTGGATCTCACACGTACCGACACAGACTATTCCGCAATATAATTGATCCCCAAAGGTTTTTATTGAATAGCGGAATAGGAAATATGATCAAAAAATGTGTATGTATCTCACACGTACAGAAGCACACTAGGCCCCAATTACTATTGTTTGTACACCTAAAAGGATGGATGAGGAGGAGGAGGAGTATGGAACAGGCAGCACCCTCAAAGCTTCAGAAGTATGAGATGAACCCCAAAAACTTGGAAAGGTGGATCTCACACGTACCGACACAGACTATCCCGCAATTTAATTGATCCCCAAAGGTTTTTATTGAATAGCGGAATAGGAAATATGATCAAAAAAAGTGTATGTATCTCGCACGTACACAACCACACTAGGCCCCAATTACTATTGTTTGTACCCCTAAAAGGCTAGATGAGGAGTAGGGGGAGTATGGAACAGGCAGCACCCTCAAACCTTCAGAAGTATGAGATGAACCCCAACAACTTGGAAAGGTGGATCTCTCTCACACGTACCAACACAGACTATCCCCCAATTTAACTGATCCCCAAAGGTTTTTGATTAAATAGCGGAATAGAAAATATGATCCCAAAAAAGTGTATGTATATCACACGTACACAACCACACTAGGCCCCAATTACTATTGTTTGTACCCCTAAAAGGCTAGGAGTAGGGGGGAGTATGGAACAGGCAGCACCCTCAAACCTTCAGAAGTATGAGATGAACCCCAACAACTTGGAAAGGTGGATCTCTCTCACACGTACCAACACAGACTATCCCCCAATTTAACTGATCCCCAGAGGTTTTTGATTAAATAGCGGAATAGAAAATATGATCCCAAAAAAGTGTATGTATATCACACGTACACAACCACACTAGGCCCCAATTACTATTGTTTGTACCCCTAAAAGGCTAGGAGTAGGGGGAGTATGGAACAGGCAGCACCCTCAAACCTTCAGAAGTATGAGATGAACCCCAACAACTTGGAAAGGTGGATCTCTCTCACACGTACCAACACAGACTATCCCCCAATTTAACTGATCCCCAGAGGTTTTTGATTAAATAGCGGAATAGAAAATATGATCCCAAAAAAGTGTATGTATATCACACGTACACAACCACACTAGGCCCCAATTACTATTGTTTGTACCCCTAAAAGGCTAGGAGTAGGGGGAGTATGGAACAGGCAGCACCCTCAAACCTTCAGAAGTATGAGATGAACCCCAACAACTTGGAAAGGTGGATCTCTCTCACACGTACCAACACAGACTATCCCCCAATTTAACTGATCCCCAGAGGTTTTTGATTAAATAGCGGAATAGAAAATATGATCCCAAAAAAGTGTATGTATATCACATGTACACAACCACACTAGGCCCCAATTACTATTGTTTGTACCCCTAAAAGGCTAGGAGTAGGGGGAGTATGGAACAGGCAGCACCCTCAAACCTTCAGAAGTATGAGATGAACCCCAACAACTTGGAAAGGTGGATCTCTCTCACACGTACCAACACAGACTATCCCCCAATTTAACTGATCCCCAGAGGTTTTTGATTAAATAGCGGAATAGAAAATATGATCCCAAAAAAGTGTATGTATATCACACGTACACAACCACACTAGGCCCCAATTACTATTGTTTGTACCCCTAAAAGGCTAGGAGTAGGGGGAGTATGGAACAGGCAGCACCCTCAAACCTTCAGAAGTATGAGATGAACCCCAACAACTTGGAAAGGTGGATCTCTCTCACACGTACCAACACAGACTATCCCCCAATTTAACTGATCCCCAGAGGTTTTTGATTAAATAGCGGAATAGAAAATATGATCCCAAAAAAGTGTATGTATATCACACGTACACAACCACACTAGGCCCCAATTACTATTGTTTGTACCCCTAAAAGGCTAGGAGTAGGGGGGAGTATGGAACAGGCAGCACCCTCAAACCTTCAGAAGTATGAGATGAACCCCAACAACTTGGAAAGGTGGATCTCTCTCACACGTACCAACACAGACTATCCCCCAATTTAACTGATCCCCAGAGGTTTTTGATTAAATAGCGGAATAGAAAATATGATCCCAAAAAAGTGTATGTATATCACACGTACACAACCACACTAGGCCCCAATTACTATTGTTTGTACCCCTAAAAGGCTAGGAGTAGGGGGGAGTATGGAACAGGCAGCACCCTCAAACCTTCAGAAGTATGAGATGAACCCCAACAACTTGGAAAGGTGGATCTCTCTCACACGTACCAACACAGACTATCCCCCAATTTAACTGATCCCCAGAGGTTTTTGATTAAATAGCGGAATAGAAAATATGATCCCAAAAAAGTGTATGTATATCACACGTACACAACCACACTAGGCCCCAATTACTATTGTTTGTACCCCTAAAAGGCTAGGAGTAGGGGGAGTATGGAACAGGCAGCACCCTCAAACCTTCAGAAGTATGAGATGAACCCCAACAACTTGGAAAGGTGGATCTCTCTCACACGTACCAACACAGACTATCCCCCAATTTAACTGATCCCCAGAGGTTTTTGATTAAATAGCGGAATAGAAAATATGATCCCAAAAAAGTGTATGTATATCACACGTACACAACCACACTAGGCCCCAATTACTATTGTTTGTACCCCTAAAAGGCTAGGAGTAGGGGGGAGTATGGAACAGGCAGCACCCTCAAACCTTCAGAAGTATGAGATGAACCCCAACAACTTGGAAAGGTGGATCTCTCTCACACGTACCAACACAGACTATCCCCCAATTTAACTGATCCCCAGAGGTTTTTGATTAAATAGCGGAATAGAAAATATGATCCCAAAAAAGTGTATGTATATCACACGTACACAACCACACTAGGCCCCAATTACTATTGTTTGTACCCCTAAAAGGCTAGGAGTAGGGGGAGTATGGAACAGGCAGCACCCTCAAACCTTCAGAAGTATGAGATGAACCCCAACAACTTGGAAAGGTGGATCTCTCTCACACGTACCAACACAGACTATCCCCCAATTTAACTGATCCCCAGAGGTTTTTGATTAAATAGCAGAATAGAAAATATGATCCCAAAAAAGTGTATGTATATCACACGTACACAACCACACTAGGCCCCAATTACTATTGTTTGTACCCCTAAAAGGCTAGGAGTAGGGGGAGTATGGAACAGGCAGCACCCTCAAACCTTCAGAAGTATGAGATGAACCCCAACAACTTGGAAAGGTGGATCTCTCTCACACGTACCAACACAGACTATCCCCCAATTTAACTGATCCCCAAAGGTTTTTGATTAAATAGCGGAATAGAAAATATGATCCCAAAAAAGTGTATGTATATCACACGTACACAACCACACTAGGCCCCAATTACTATTGTTTGTACCCCTAAAAGGCTAGGAGTAGGGGGGAGTATGGAACAGGCAGCACCCTCAAACCTTCAGAAGTATGAGATGAACCCCAACAACTTGGAAAGGTGGATCTCTCTCACACGTACCAACACAGACTATCCCCCAATTTAACTGATCCCCAGAGGTTTTTGATTAAATAGCGGAATAGAAAATATGATCCCAAAAAAGTGTATGTATATCACACGTACACAACCACACTAGGCCCCAATTACTATTGTTTGTACCCCTAAAAGGCTAGGAGTAGGGGGAGTATGGAACAGGCAGCACCCTCAAACCTTCAGAAGTATGAGATGAACCCCAACAACTTGGAAAGGTGGATCTCTCTCACACGTACCAACACAGACTATCCCCCAATTTAACTGATCCCCAGAGGTTTTTGATTAAATAGCGGAATAGAAAATATGATCCCAAAAAAGTGTATGTATATCACACGTACACAACCACACTAGGCCCCAATTACTATTGTTTGTACCCCTAAAAGGCTAGGAGTAGGGGGAGTATGGAACAAGCAGCACCCTCAAACCTTCAGAAGTATGAGATGAACCCCAACAACTTGGAAAGGTGGATCTCTCTCACACGTACCAACACAGACTATCCCCCAATTTAACTGATCCCCAGAGGTTTTTGATTAAATAGCGGAATAGAAAATATGATCCCAAAAAAGTGTATGTATATCACACGTACACAACCACACTAGGCCCCAATTACTATTGTTTGTACCCCTAAAAGGCTAGGAGTAGGGGGGAGTATGGAACAGGCAGCACCCTCAAACCTTCAGAAGTATGAGATGAACCCCAACAACTTGGAAAGGTGGATCTCTCTCACACGTACCAACACAGACTATCCCCCAATTTAACTGATCCCCAAAGGTTTTTGATTAAATAGCGGAATAGAAAATATGATCCCAAAAAAGTGTATGTATATCACACGTACACAACCACACTAGGCCCCAATTACTATTGTTTGTACCCCTAAAAGGCTAGGAGTAGGGGGGAGTATGGAACAGGCAGCACCCTCAAACCTTCAGAAGTATGAGATGAACCCCAACAACTTGGAAAGGTGGATCTCTCTCACACGTACCAACACAGACTATCCCCCAATTTAACTGATCCCCAAAGGTTTTTGATTAAATAGCGGAATAGAAAATATGATCCCAAAAAAGTGTATGTATATCACACGTACACAACCACACTAGGCCCCAATTACTATTGTTTGTACCCCTAAAAGGCTAGATGAGGAGTAGGGGGAGTATGGAACAGGCAGCACCCTCAAACCTTCAGTATGAGATTGTGTTCACTGTACCCCACAAAGATTGAGTTCACTGCACCCCACAATGATTGTGTTCACTGCACCCCACAAAGATTGTGTTCACTGCACCTCACAAAGATTGTGTTCACTGTACCCCCCAAAGATTGTGTTCACTGCACCCCACAAAGATTCTGTTCACTGTACCCCACAAAGATTGTGTTCACTGCACCCCAAAAAGATTGTGTTCACTGCACCCCAAAAAGGATGTTGTTCACTGCACCCCAAAAAGGATTTTGTTCACTGCACCCCAAAAAGGATGTTGTTCACTCCACCCCAAAAAGATTCTGTTCACTGTACCCCACAAAGATTGTGTTCACTGCACCCCAAAAAGATTGTGTTCACTGCACCCCAAAAAGGATGTTGTTCACTGCACCCCAAAAAGGATTTTGTTCACTGCACCCCAAAAAGGATGTTGTTCACTCCACCCCAAAAAGATTGTGTTCACTGCACCCCACAAAGATTGTGTTCACTGCACCCCAAAAAGATTGTGTTCACTGCACCCCAAAAATGATTTTGTTCACTGCACCCCAAAAAGGATTTTGTTCACTGCACCCCAAAAAGGATGTTGTTCACTCCACCCCAAAAAGATTGTGTTCACTGCACCCCAAAAAGATTGTGTTCACTGCACCCCACAAAGGATTTTGTTCACTGCACCCCAAAAAGATTGTGTTCACTGCACCCCAAAAAGGATGTTGTTCACTGCACCCCAAAAAGGATTTTGTTCACTGCACCCCAAAAAGATTGTGTTCACTGCACCCCACAAAGGATTTTGTTCACTGCACCCCACAAAGATTGTGTTCACTGCACACCAAAAAGGATTGTGTTCACTGCACCCCAAAAAGATTTTGTTCACTGCACCCCAAAAAGATTGTGTTCACTGCAGCCCAAAAAGATTGTGTTCACTGCAGCCCAAAAAGATTGTGTTCACTGCAGCCCAAAAAGATTGTGTTCACTGCAGCCCAAAAAGATTGTGTTCACTGCAGCTCACACACAGAAAAATGGATGTGGATCACTGACACCTGCCTATCTCCAATCCCACACCACACAGCAATATCGATTGTAGTTTGTAGAACACAGTTTCCCTAAAATTCAGCAGACTCTGTCCCTAACAGGATTGAGAAGAGATCGTAGATCAGGATTGAGTGCAGATTCACCCCACCCCCCACACAGCAATATCGATTGTAGTTTGTAGAACACAGTTTCCCTAAAATTCAGCAGACTCTGTCCCTAACAGGATTGAGAAGAGATCGTAGATCAGGATTGAGTGCAGATTCACCCCACCCCCCACACAGCAATATCGATTGTAGTTTGTAGAAGACACTGACCCTATATAATTCAGCAGACTCTATCCCTAAAATGCCTACAACTCGCCCTGCCTAAACACTCCGACCTGTCCCTCAATTCTATCCGGACACAAATGTTTTTTTCCTGCCTATCTTTCCCTAATCAGCAGCCAGCACGTTGATGTGTGCTCTGTCCCTGAATCTAAGCAGCATAATGACGCCGCTGCGGCTGCCTCGAACTTATAAAGACTTGGTCACATGCTTCAGACGGCCAATCACAGCTACTGAGACATTTGCAGGCATGGCTGGGATGGCTTAAGGCACACCAGTTAAACGATTGTTGATTGGCTGTTGAAAGCCCGCCATGAAAAGAGCGCCAAAGCATGCAAAACCCGGAAATAAAACGACCGAACACGGATTTTTACCCGAACATACAGTAAAGTGTCCGTGTCCGTGTTCGGGTACAAAAAATCCAATTATTCGGTACGAACACGAATAATACAGTCCGTGTTCGCTCAACACTACTTCCTACTAAAGAGACAATAAAGAATGTTTGTAGGATTCCACATTTAATCCTCTAAACAATGAAATCCTCCAGATTTCTTGTTAGACATCAGGAAAGCTTTTGATTTAGTCCTGTGGGCAGCCATACCTAATCACTTCTAGAAAGTTAGTGTTTCAGCCCTAAGTTTTGCAAGTGGTAAGATTCCTTATGCAGAAAACCAAGGCTTTGTACAATATTTAGGCTTCCTCTTGTCCCTCTTAGAAATAGGCAGAGGGACTAGGCAGGGATGTCCACTATCTTGACTGCTTTTGGCCCTAGTCATGGGACCCCTGGCAATAACCTTCCAACAAACCACAAGGAAATTGCTTTATCGGTTTCATGTGCTTCAGGAGCTGAGACGTTACTTCTGCCATTGGGCGTAGCTGTGGAGCAGACACTTGTGTGGAGGAAAAAGGTGGAAGATGCTTGGATGAGTCATAGTGCAGGGGCTATCCAACGTGTTGGCGGAGATCCTGCAGAGCAGACTGAATCATAGAGTCTGACCCTATTGGACACAGGGGACCGATTGATGCCCAAGGGAATTTCCAAGAGCCGAGCAGCGGTCGCAAGGTGCATTGGTGGCAGTTACAGCAACTAGTAGTCCAGCTCTTAAAGAGGCAGAGGGGCGTCAATGGGCCCAGAAGTTGAAGTCCTCCAGTTCATCCAGCGAGGGGGAGGCAGGGGCCATTGATGTGGGGTCGCCCAGTTTCCAGTATAGCTATGGATCGCTGGAAGAGGGAATCAATGACTGAGGATCAGAAGTGGAGGCTGAGAGGGACTGGGGAACTGAAGGCAGAAGAGTTCCAGTTCACTCAGTGAAAACACAGAGGCAGCAATTGTTTGGAGGAAGTGTGCCTTGGGTTCTGTGAGGCCTATGCCACTAGGGTCCCAGATCTATCCCCACCTCTTACTAATGCCCAAATTTGTACAGAATGATGCCTACTCTAGACTGATCAAGAAAGTGTTATTTGACAATTGCACAGCCGTGCGACACTGTACCCAAATAAATGTGATGTCATTTTTTTTTACAACAAATAGGGCCTTCTTTTGGTGGTATTTGATCACATCTGCGATTTTAATTTTTTGTGCTATAAACAAAAAAAAAGAGCAACAATTCTAAAAAAAAAAAAGCAAAAAAAAAACAAAACCATTTTTTACTTTCTGCTATAAAACATTCCCAGTAAAGAAATATAATAATAAAAAATGTTTTCATCCATTTTTGTAGGCGAATATGTATTCTGCTACATATTTTTGGTAAAAAAAAAAATCCCAATAAGTTTATATTGATTGGTTTGCGCAAAAGTTATCGCGTCTACTAACTAGGTAGAAGATTTATTCCATTTTTATTTATTTATTTATTTTTTGACTAGTAATGGTGGTGATTTTTAGCGGGACTGCAACATTGTGGTGGACAGATCGGACACCTAACTGACATTTTTGGCACTTTTGGGGGGAGCAGTGACATTACTGCAATAATCAGTGCTAAAAAATATGCACTGTTACTGTACTAATGACACTGGCAGGGAAGGAGTTAACACCAGGGGCGATCAAAGGGTTAAATGTGTCCCTAGGGGGTGCTTTCTAACTGTGTGGGGGATTGGCTTGCTGGGTGAACACAGTGACCTGTGTTCCTAAATAGGAGGAACACAGAATCCCTGTGTTAATTACTGACAGAACAGCAGTCTGCTGTGTTTACGTCGGCAGACCGGCGTTCTTTCTCCACAGGGAGCGATCGCGGATGCCCGGCAAACATCACAGCTGCTGGACCCGCTGATTGACTCCCCCTGCCGCCAATCGTCATGCGCGTGCCCCCACTAGCTGTCCTGGAAACTACGTACATGTATGTAGTTTCACGGAACAGAGCCGACCTGCTGCAGTATAAGTACGTTGGCTGGTTGGCAAGTGGTTAAGGCTCTCCCACAGAAATCCAGAGCCGCCAAAGTCATATCCTTCTGGAGAGAATTCTGTTGTCTCCCCTATCGATTCCTGCTCTGCGTGCCATTGCAGAGCCCGGTATTGATTGTGCAGCTTTATCTCCTGTTGGACCAGCCTGTCCAACTCTGACACTCATTGCTTCTGGGGATGATCTCCCAGGAATGGCATCCGCAACTCCCGTTGGTCATTGGCCCATTGCCCTGGGGTTGGAAAGCACTTGCCCTGGTGTGTACCAGCGACCCGGAGGGCTCCAAGCCAGACCTCCACCCGAATCTGCTGCCTGATCTCCAGGTATTGATCCACAGACACAGTCCTGGGGATTGCTGAAAGGGCGATCTGCAGCAGCCCCTGCAACTCTGATGCTAGATCCATATCTCTGTTTGGGTGACCGAAGTCTGCTATCCGGATCTTGGATCCGGGTGGTGGTTTGGACGTGTTCACACCTAGGAAGCACTATCTCACCGCTTGCCACCAATGTGACGGAGACTGTACTCAAGAAGAGTATGTCCGCCGTATAAGCTTCCCTTGCCCGGTACCAGCACGATTCAAGATCCCTTAGCCCACCCAGTCACTTGTCGAGACATCAGTGTAGGGTGGGCTAACACAGGTGCAGAGAGATATACAAAAAAAAAAAAAGAAAAACAGTCGCCTCTGAGTGTAGACTGTATTGTTTTAATGATAAGAAATAAAGAAATAAACCCCAATGTTAAACATGGGTGCCCACCTATTAGTAGTAAGTAAACACATCTACTACAGCTATCATTATAGACAGTATGAATAACACACATAATCCACACCTACATTGTGGCTTTCCATTAGTCCAACACCACTATGCAGTGACGTATATGAGGTATATATTTTATATATATTTTTTGATAGAATGGTTTTACCTCTTTTTACTTTAAATATATATGTACACATCCATTACACCTGGTGATAACCTCTGGACTCTTAAAGTACCCAACATATCTAATACTCCTTACCACTCCAACTCAAGTCTATACAATTTAACACCATAACACACCTATGCAAAACTTACAGAGCTATCCCTATTTATACAGGATTCCCATTAATAGTTGTTTCCACGGCTATAGGTTTACCCGTAAGTCATAGAAATATATGTATGTGTTTACTATTTTCTTATATTATAGCACAATTGTGTTATCATTCAAAACTATCTTAATATTTTGTCAAATATTGGTCTATTATTTAAGAACAATCTTAATGATTAATTCACCATGTATGAAATTTTATATTTGATATATAGTGTATGTGTCTTTTAATTTTATTTTCTAATTTTTATTTGTATTGATTGCATGTTGGTGTTCAGGCTGTCCGGTGGAGTGATTTGCGTCCTCTCCACTAGATGGCACTGCATAAATAACATATACAGTAAAACCTTGGTTTGAGAGTAACTTGGTTTGAGAGCGCTTTGCAAGACAAGCAAATTTTTAAAATAAAATTTGACTTGATATACAAGCGATGTCTTGATATACAAGTAGCGTCATGTATAAAAAAGAAGAGAGGCGCCTCTAAGTGTAGCAATATTGTTACATTTAATGAAGGTTCAATATTTAGCAACTCACATGGTTGATGATTAAAACAGGCACACCTAAGTATGCAGGCATCTGGGGTAATATTGGAAAAGAAGGGTGGCACTCACTGGTGTCTATAGGTTACTGTCCTCTATGGATGAAAGACTGGAGAGTGTCTCTTTAAATAGAAATGACATTTATTGAAATCATAAGTAAATAAACAGTTAAAATATCTGGGGTAAAGCTGTCCACATAGACCATCCTCTGCACAGCCATCTTCATCCTCCCGTCCCTGCTGCACTCCACAAGTGATTCAAAGCCTCACTTTCAGATCGCTCTACTGCAGGCTATTCTTCCCGGTCAGGATTGCAGACTGACAGTGGTGAGAGCCAGTGGTTCAGAAGATGGTCTATGTGGACAGCTTTAACCTGGATGCCTGCATACTTAGGGGTGCCTATTTTAATCATCAACCACGTGAGTTTCTAAATATTGAACCTTCATTAAATGTAACCATATTGCTACACTTAGATGCACCTCTCATCTCTCTTATATTCTGTAGCTCTGCTAGATTTTGCTTCTAATCCCCTTGGGAAGGCTGCATATTGTGGATGGACATTTTATGGTTACACAACCTATCACATTGCTATAATCTTTGTATATAGACTATAAACTGAAGGACTTGTGGAACGAATCATCTGAGTTTCCATTATTTCTTATGGGGAAATTCGCTTTGATATAAGAGTGCTTTGGATTACAAGCATGTTTCCAGAACGAATTATGTTCGCAATCCAAGGTTTTACTGTATAAGGCACTATTCAGTTTCAATGTAGTAGCTTGAAAAAGGAGCTCACGCTGACAGGATCCTCCCATTGCGCATGCTCCGAAACGCATTGCGAGCACGCTGGTGATGCCATTACAGAAGACGTGTTCCAGCCCTCTGCACCATCATTCAGCATCACTTCCACATCCTGCCAGCCAGGACAGTGTCACGAGCGGCAGTATACAACCTACAAGGCGGACTCTTACCACCAGATTTTCCCTATGTGCCTGAACCCATGTTTATTCTTATTTCTTATCGTTAAAACACTACAGTCTGCACTCAGATGCGCCGGTCTTTCTTTTTTTTTTCCTGCATCTTTGGAGACCACTTCTACTCCCCTCCAAGCTTGCCCTGAGCTCTTTGACTGTGCATCAGTCACCCTATAGGTGGAGCTAGCTGTATGATGGACATTGCATTGCAATAAAAAGCAACCCTTCCTTGCGCCACAGAGGAGGGGCCGGGCGAGCCACACAAGGAGTTTCTGGACCTCTCTAAGATAAGCTAGGTTTCACAAGCCCCCCGACCAAAGTGACTATTTCCGTCACAGGACCAGATGCTTCAGAAGTCTCTACAAGAACGTTAGTGCTAGAGATTTTTGCAGGTGAGAAGGTCACCTCTGTGGAGAGGGCAGTCTCACTGTGAGTATGTAGGATGTAGAGTTACTATGTGCTCACCCTTTTCCTTTACATGCTTGTAGAGGATCTTCATGCCTTGAAAGGTCACCTATTGTTTATTTTGTGTATATATGTACAAGTGTTATTGGCAGCATAGTTAGTCAGGATGTTTGACCTATTCCTGTCAGACAGACAGATTTTTGTTTGGCAGGGGGTGCATTAAGACAATACACTTGGTGAAACCCTATGTGTAAATTTGTAAATATTGTACAGCAGAGGTCTATATTTTTCACATAATTTTTTTTCTTTTTTTCTTTTTCACATAATTTATTGTATCTACTGGCCACATATGGGGTATGCATCATGGCCCTGTACATATAGTATTTCCCTTCTCTCCCTTTTCAAGTTTGTGGTATACTCTATGTAAATCTTTGTACAGGTATTTTTGTAGGGGTGAATGCACAGAGTCAGTGATAACATGGCTCAGTTTGGTGGGGGGTGGATATAGCACCCTCCTAGGTAGGTGCTAGAGAGAGAGTATAGTTTTGGATCTTTTTTGCTTACCAGAAAGATTGGCAGGTAAATGTGTATCGTTCTCTGCCTTTCAGAGAGCAGAATCTGCTAATGAGGTCTGCTCATGGTACTCAGGTGCAGCTCAGTTTGTCTGAAGTGTTTCACACTTGTTCAACAGGGAGGCATATTGGACAGTGGGAGGAAACCTGACAAATGAGTGCACAGGCATTTAGTACAGCCCTGGTGATTGGCAGAAGAAAGTGCCTCAGTGCATGCTGAGATACTGTGTAAATGTCAAGGGCACATGTGCTCGGGGTCTTTCAGCTGGAGAGGGGGGTCCCGGAGGGAGGGGGCGACTGCCCCTCTTCTCTAGAAGTTGACATGAGTCCTCAGGTGATCGACCTGAGAGTTAGAGAGGAACTGAACCCAGAGGTCCTGTAGAGCTGACTGGAAGGGAGACACTGGAAAGGTTCTGATTCTGCATACAGTGAGTACAGATCTGTGTTATGGGGCCTGTCCTAAGAGGGCCATCCCTTCAGCTAGAAGAGTTAGTGGATGGGTGTCAGTCAAGGGTATGCTAGAGAGTATCATGAAGATAATGTAGTGCATGAAGTCTGTTGCTGGATAGAGCAATAAGACTTAACCTCCTCCATACACATGTCAGTATGGTTAAAGCAGTGTGACTGCTACCACAAGTAACCTGGTGAGGCCAAGTGAGAGTTGTCCTTATCAACTGTAAATAGTTCAAGTTGGAGTATCCCACTATTTCCTTCTCCCATCCAAGTTCCATAATAAATACCACAAATCTAAACCCCTGGTTTGTATTATTGAGTATGAGCCATTGGGAGTAAGGATGAATGTGTAAACTGTCCCTAAGTGACTGTCTGCAGGTATTCAGTGGAGGCCCAAGAAGTCATCATACAGCAAGTCCTAGGGGGACAGTGCTACATAAACAATGCTCAAATGGTACTAAGGGGCCCAAAGTGTGCCTAGAAAATACCCCCCACAACATTACACCACCAGCCTGAACTGTTGATACAAGGCAGGATGGATCCATGCTTTCATGTTGTTTATGATAAATTCTAACCCAACCATCTGAATGTCACAGCTAAAATCGAGACTCATCAGACCAGGCAATGTTTTTCCAATCTTCTATTGTCTAATTTTGGTGAGCCTGTGGGAATTGCAGCCTCAGTTTCTATTGTTTGGGGAGGGCCTTTGATGCTAGTGGGGGTCTTATGTTGCTGGGAAGGATCTACTGTTGAAGGAAGTGTCTCCTGATGCTGGCTGCTGGGAGACCTATTATTGCTGTTGGGGGTCCATTTTTTACTGGGGGGTGGGGTCTATTGTTGCTGGCTACAGGGGATCTATTTTACTGTTTTTCTTATTTTCATTAACACACTCTATACAAACTGCTTAGCATCACATAATGATACTTGGTTCTTTTTACTCTAAAAATGGCAGGACTGGGAGGTGGGTAGGGAGTAAAACCAAGGGACAGTGCTTGGAGGTGGGTAGGGGGTGAAGGAGGTAAGGGCTTACTTAGAATAGGGAGTACCTGCACCTGGGGAAAAATAAAGTACAGGATATAATCATGCTTTTCTTCCACTTTTTCTGACTTTAATGTCGTTGAGGCAGAAACGGGAAATTCATAATTTTAAAGTTGTCACCAGAAAAGAGGAGATGAGGGGAAATGTTTAATTAATAACAAGAACAGGTCTAAAACGCAAATTCATCTCACTTTGGGAAGATTTCCTCTGATTTCTTCCTGTGTCTCAGGACAAGGAAGAGAACCTTACGTACGAAAAGCATTTAGAAATGCTTGATTTATTCTCCCTAGAGAAGAGACGCCGGAGAGGGGACATGATAGCAATATACAAATGCCTCAACGGTGATCAGAGCATAGAAAAAAAACTATTAGTCGCAAGGAATGCATGAGGACAATGCAAATGGAGGAGAAGCATTTTAACCTCAGGCTACGCAGGGGGTTCTTTACAGTAAGGGCTATAAGACTGGGGAATTCTCTACCACAAACGGTAGTAACTCTGGGGAGTATGGCTACTTTTAAAAGACTCTTGGACACACATCTCAAGGATAAAAACATTCAGGGGTATGGGAAATGATTCACACCTACACAGGTTGAACTGGATGGACTATTGTCTTTATTTAACCTCAACTACTATGTAACTATGTAGACATCTCCCCAGTGGTGCGCAGTAAGCAAAACATAAAAATGTTTTTCCTATACTTACACTTAAATAGAATTGACTCCAAACCATTACAGTTTCCCTTTAACCACTTGCCGACTGCCGCACGACTATATACGGCGGCAGTCAGCCCCTCACAGGCAAAGTGACGTAGGGGTACGTCACTAGCCTGTGAGGCTCTAGGGGGCTCGTTCGCGGACCCCCCCACACGTGTGACCGGCGGACCCGATGTCCGCCGGTCACTCGCAATCGTCAGGTGGAGAGGGAGAAAGGCAGGCGGCTAATGTAAACAAAGCCGCCTGTCATTCTCCCCTGTGTAAGAACAGAGATCATACGGTCCTGCTATGCAAGATCGTATTTCTCTGTTGTTACACAAACAGCCACATCCCTTCACAGTTAGAGGCATGCCCCTAGGGACACACTTAACCCCTCCTTCTCCCAAAAAAGTTAACCCCTTCCCTGCCAGTGTCATTTTTACAGTAACAGTGCATATTTTTAGCACCGATTACTGTAGTAATGTCACTGGTACTCCCAAAAGTGTCAAAAATGTCAGTCAAGGGTCCGATCTGTCCGTCCCAATGTCGCAGTCCCGCAAAAAAAAATCGCAGATCGCTGCCATTACTCGTTAAAAAAAAGAAAATAAAAATGACAAAAATCTTTCCCTTAGTTAGTAAACGCAATAACTTTTGCGCAAACCAATCAAAATACGCTTATTGCGATTTTTTTACCAAACATATGTAGCAGAAAACAAATTGGCCTAAAATGTTAAAAAATTTTGATTTTTACATTTTTTTGGGGGGAATTTCATATAAAAAAATTTGAAAAATATTGTTATTTTTGCAAAATTGTCGCTCTTTTTTGGTTTATAGCCCATGATCAAAAATCGCACAGGTGATCAAATACCACCAAAAGAAAAAGCTCTGTTTGTGGGGAAAAAAGGGCATCAATTTCATTTGCGTACAGTGTCGCACGACCACGCAATTGTCCGTTAAAGTCACGCAGTGCCGAATCGCAAAATAGGCTCTGGTCAGGAAGGGGGTAAAATCTTCCGGGGCTTAAGTGGTTAAAGAGCTCATCTTGCTGACCACTAATTTGTGCGTATTCCCTACTCATTTTATCTTGTATTCCTTTATAGAGATGTTACAAAAGAAGACAACACCACAGCTTACATAAATAAGAGCCAATTCTAGGAACTGACACTCCTACTTCCAATTTATACATATCTGTGTTAAACCTTGGATAGTTAAATAATTTACATGATGCACTATATAGCCATAATTGGGCTATATGCCACAGCAAATTGTTAGTACAACAGAATTTTGTATAAAAGGGAATAAAAAGACTGCTCTCTAATGTGAACTCAAAACCAAAAAAGTAAATAAATGAAATAAACTAACATTGTGCTCAAAAAAGTCCCAATATTAGTAAAAATAATCCAGGCAAGTGTTCAAACTCCCCTACGACCATCAAATAATGTACACCAGTGGGTGTGTATCTCTTCCACGGATCCACCGATAAACACATGCACAAGATGCTCACCAAAAATATTTGAGGTGGTCAAATTCAGCAAAGCAAAATTATATGGAGCTCTGGTTACGCCCCGTTTTCTTAATCCAGATCCTCAGGATGTATTAGGAGTAGGGAAAAGAGATCGGCTTCTCATAGTGTAGTAAATCAGAATCTTTGTTTATTAACCACTTCTGGACCCGTAAATTTTACCCCTTAATGACCAGGCCATATTTTGCGATTCGGCACATCGTTACTTTAATGGACCATTGCGCAGTCATGCGATGCTGTACCCAATTGATTTCCTTTTTTTCCCCACAAGTAGAGCTTTCTTTTGGTGGTAATTGATCACCTCTGCGATTTTTATTTTTTGCGCTATAAACAAAAAAATAGCGACAACTCTGAAAAAAAAAACAACAACAATATTTTTCACTTTCTGCTATATAACACCCCCCCCCCCCAAAAAAAAAAAAATCAAAATTTTTTAACATTTTAGGCCAATTGGTTTTCTGCTACATATTTTAGGTAAAATAAAATCGCAATAAGCGTATCTTGATTGGTTTATGCAAAAATGTTCGCGTCTACTAACTACGAGAAAGATTTATGTCATTTTTATTGTTTTTCTTTTTTTTTTCTACTAGTAATGGCGGCGATCTGCGATTTTTAGCGGGACTGAGACATTGCGGCAGACAGATCGGACCCCTTACTGACATTTTTGACACTTTTGGGGGGACAAGTGACATTACTACAGTAATCAGTGCTAAAAATATGCACTGTTACAACAATAATGACACAGGCAGGGAAGGGGTTAACACTGGGTGTGATCAAGGGGTTAAATGTGAGTCTAGGGGAGTGATTCTAACTGTATGGGGGTTGGGCTTGTGAAATGACCATAGAGACATGTGATCCTATATAGAAGGATCACAGGAGCTCTGTGATCATTCCAGGGAGAAGAACGGCCAGCTGTGTTTACAACAGCTGACCGTCCTTCTCTCCCTCAGCGGCAGTGGGGAGCAATTGTGGGTGTCAGGTGGCAATTGGAGCCACCTGCCCTGTGCATTGGAGTCCCCAGTGCCGAGTGGGGGCGGGAGCGCGCCGGCGGCGGTGTGCGCTCGCCCCCTAGCTGCAGGCGCGTGACCAACGTAGCCCTACGTCGGTTCACACAGGAGGGCCAGCCTGCCACAGTATATATGTGGTTTTTGAGCACAGTGTTCGTTTATTTCATTTATTTACTTTTTTGGTTTTGAGTTCACATTGGATCGTGGTCTTTTTATTCCCTTTTATACCAATAAGCTTTTGCTTTATGACACGCCTCATTACTAGTCTCTTTTATTTGTTTGTTTATTATATAATATTTATACATTTCTAAGGGATGTGAAAGGTTTAGGCTCCTTTCACACGGCCGCTCCGTGTGAAAGGTCCGCTGCGGGACTTTTTTTTTTTTTTTTTCCACGGAGCGGATGACATTTCTGTCATCTGCTCCGTGTGCCCGCATATCATCCCATCCGTTTGCGGATGATATGCGGACATAATGTATGTCTATGGCACTGCGGATGTCAGCGGATGACACCGCTGACCTCCGATTTTCCTTCCTTTCCGTTTTTTACACGGAAGGAAAAATAGGGTTCGGTTCCGTTCGTAAAAACGGAACAGAACTGACAGGAGGAAAATCGGGTGTCAGCGGATGGTATTCCGCTGACACCCGCAGTGCCATTCACTTACATTATGTCCGCAAATCATCCGCAAACGGATTGGATGATTTGCGGACACACGGAGCGGCCGTGTGAAAGGACCCTTACATTACTGGATATAGTATGTGCGCAGGTGTTGATGGTTACCAGTCATTATTTTATAACAGAGTTTTGTGCTTGGTCTTTATGGACAAAAATGCAGAAAATCCTAAATAAGTAAATTGATATACAAGACTAATGTGCTGACGTCTAGGAGCTGCAGCAATATGTTTTATTTCATAAATCCAGCACTAACCATTTATTGCTGCAGTAAAACACAAGCTTGGTTACACAGATATCGCTATTATACTTCCACTTTATCTTTTTGTAATTCCTCCGTGCACCTCTGAGTGACTGTTGGTTTAATAAAACCGTTACTTTTATTTATTTATTTTACCATTTTATATAACAATAAATGTATTGTTTTAATAAAACTCAGAGGTTAATACAAAACTTTCCAATACACCTGGTGTAACTTTCGTGACATTAGTAATAATGGCCCAAATATTAACAGCAGAAAATCTGGACCTTTCTCTTTGGCCTGGAAGAATCAATAACAATAAAATATAGGCTGTAATTCCGTAACTCACAGAAGAAGCAATGGATGTGTCAAGCAGAGCCTAATCTTTTTATATGGTATGTTGTTGCATGCAGACAGAGCAGAATGTTAAAGTCTGGAAACATAAAAATCAATTTCCAAGAGTTTGTTGGACAATAGTTCTCGTTTTAAAACTCCAAGAGTGATGTGCAATAACCTTCAACAGCCAGTGAGACTGTTCTGATTGCATTGAACAGATGAAATGTAAAACCTAATTGAGCTGAGAAACAAAATAATGTCTGCGGGTACCAAAAAACACCACCATTGGTGGCTTGCCAATAGAAGAAGCAATTGGACAGATTGGAAAACCTTGTCTGAATGTTTTTACCTGGAAGAGCCTGCAGTGTGCCTCCCCACCCATTCATAACAGACATTGCAGGTTTGTATTTAGTGACTCAATGGGCAATATAAATAATTTAGGGTGGTTTTACCAAACATAGACATATGATCACTGTTTTTTTTATTGGGCAGGCTTAGATAATAAAAGAATCTGACAAAAGATATTAACAGTAACCTCTGCTATTGATGTGGAACTAAAGTCTCTCAATCAACATTAAAAGAGAAGTGCAGGAATGGAAAATAAACTTTTTTTACTTACCTAGCTGGATGCAGCATTGATCTGATGCTTCAACTGTCCCCCCGCTGGCTCTACACATAGAACTGAGCGATCAACAAGACTGCTGATCCCTGAGTTCATGGACCTGCTGTGAGCACAGAGTGGTGACTATTAGTCACCAGCTGCATTCTCTGCCCCTTCAGCGCTCACTGGAGCACCAGGATGTGGAGGGGATGGAAGCACTAGCTCAGAAAACCCACAGCCTCTATCTGCTATTACTGCCTACCCGCCTGCCCACTGCCTATCAGACCTGTAGAACTGAGCCAAGAGAAGTTCTCCAAAACTCCTCCTGTACTCTTTGCTATAGGTCTGATAGGAGAGGCAAAGCAGCAGTTAGTGTTCTGTGCACACTGTGCTGTGTTAAAAAAAAAAAAAACCCAATCACCTTAAGCTATCATAATGGCTGCAACCGCTGTAAGGACCTTCCTGTAAACCCTGCCTCGGTTGACTGTTATCAGCTAGCATTGTTTCCAGATCTTCTTGTGGTATGGAGATGAAGGGGTGGGGGTGTTTTGTAGTCCTACCACACTCCCTGTCCTAGAGGGACAATGGTGTTTTTCCATAGATATGGTACAATGCTTGAGCATTGTAATCCTAGGAAGGGAAGTGTGTTGCTGGCCGGATCTTCAGGTATTAAAGGCAGTGCTGGGACAAGGTAATTCAGCGGCCAGGGAAAAGATGCCAAACTGCACCCCCCCTTTTCCTAGGGTTAGGGTCAAGGCATCCCCCCATCCCTGCAATAAACCATTGCGCCCAGGGCAACCGTTCCTCCTGCCCACCCCTTGTCCCGGCCCTGATTGAAGTGAAAAAAGCTTGAAAGAAAAACAAAAAAAAAAACAAATGCACCCTTAGACCCCGTTCACACTGGGGCGACCTGTCAGGCGACCTGGTCGCCTGACAGGTCGCCGTAGGTCGCCTGGCATAGAGAAGCTGTGGACCCGTTCTAATAGGAGAGACAAAAGTCGCTCCGACTTAGAAAAAGGGTCCGGAGCTTCTTTGGGGCGACCTGGAGCGACCTGCATCGACTTCAATGTTATGAAGTCCGTGCCGGCCGCTCCGAGGTGGCCCCGGGAAGTCGGATTGCCCCAGTGTGAACGGGGCCTGGCACATCTAAATACTGGCAAGCTGCAATACATTCATTTTCCTTCTTGGGTTTGTGGTACAATCTAACTTCAAAGATTTGAATAGACAAATATGAAACTATGTTATAGTGGCAATCTTTGCCATTATTCTGTGTTTGATAGACAAGTATTTGCACTTTTATTCTATCATGAGTCTACAGTGTAATTATTCCTCAGTTACAGTATGCCCTTCACCAATGTTAGTCAGAGGTAAAACCTAATTCATTTTTTGTCCTTTACATGAAACATAACACAAGGGCACAGTAAATCTGTCACTTAACTTTAATGTGTCTATAATTTGCTGCAATAATTGTGGATGTGTGCACTATAACGGGTGTAACATTTGTTATAATATGACAGTGATATAATAAAAACATATAGGAATCAATTAATCCATGCCTTTCTTAGGGACATGTTAGGCACTGATAGGCAGCGATGACCTAGATAGATAGATAGATGGATGGATGGATGGATAGACAGACAGAGATAGGCATTCCTAACAGACAGACAGAGATAGGCATTCCTAACTTTAGTCTATTATTTCTTTTAGTTAAAAGAAGTAATATTCTCCATGATCTTGATGTCATCTACTCTCGCTATTATTTGTGGAAAAGGTACAGAACAACATTTCCAATGGCATGGAATTGTCTATGGTATGGAATTGTCTAGTGTGTGGAAACACAATCTACAAAACATCAATTAACCACTTGCTGACCGCCCCAGGCAGATTTACTGCAGCAGGGCGGCTGCGCATAATCACGTAGATGGACATGATTATGTGCACTTGGTCTCTGCGGCACGCGCGCCCTCCGAAACGCACTCCCGCTGTGATTAAACACAGCGGGAGCCAGACTGCAGGTGGAGCCGCTGGCCTCCCGCAATCTTCGGGGAAACTTACAGGAGAGCCGCCTGCCTATGTAAGCAAAGCTCTCCTGTCACACAGGCACAGTGAGATTGTGTGTCTTAGCTAAGCTGAAACACAGATCTCTGTGTGCCTTTCACAGAGCCCCCCCCCCCCCCACAGTTAGTAAGCACAATTATGCTTACACCTAACCCCTTGATCACCCCCAGTATTAACCCCTTCCCTGCCAGTGTCATTTATACAGTAACGGTGCATATTATTTAGCACTGATCACTGTATTGTGTCACTGGTCCCCAAAAAGTGTCACTCAGTGTCAGATTTGTCGCAATGTTGCAGTCCCACTAAAAGTCACTAATCGCTGCCATTACTAATAAAAACAAAAAAAAATAATAAAAAAGCCAAAAATCGACATAGTTTGTAAATGCTATAACTTTTGCACAAACCAATTAATATACAGTTTTTGGGATTTTGTTTTTACCAAAAATATGTAGCAAAATACAAATTGGCCTAAACTGATAAAAAATGTGGATTTTTAAAAATTTTCTATTGGGAATGTTTTATAGCAGAAAGTAAAAAATATTGTATATTTTTTCAAAATTGTCGCTATTCTTTTGCTTATAGTGAAAAATCTAAAAACCACAGAGTTGATCAAATACCACCAAAAGAAAGCTCTACTTGTGGGAAAAAAGGACATCAATTGTATTTCCGAACAGCGTCGCATGACCATGCAATTGTTAGTTAAAATAACGCAGTGCTGAATCACAAAAAAATGGCCTGGTCATTAAGGGGGTAAAACCTTTCCGGAGCTGAAGTGGTTAATACATAGAATTCATACAGATACCTTTATATGATAGTATCCTAATGTTGTTTTTCAATTTTTTTTTTTTTAATTTCCTTTCTTTTTCTTTCTATTATTCCATGATATTAGTTATTTGAAGCATCGCTTAGTCATATGCTATATAGGATTACCATCTGTATACAAGAACACACATTTTCAATGTAAATTAATTGAATACTTTTTATATGTATATTTTATCAATGTTGCTTCAAATAAGATATCTGTAAGATATCCATTTTTTCAATAAAAAGTTTGGAAATAAAATAAATAATATTTTATGGAATAATATACCTTAATTATAAATTTAAAAAAAATATTAGGAGTCATCAAAGTCAAGTGCTTCTATAAAGATTATTGAACTCTACACAATCTCCTGATGAATAAGGGCTTACTTATGTAGAATTTGGCCCTTGTCTTTATGCATAAACGTGCCTTATGTACACATTAGCATGTGTTACATAGTTCATTTGGTTGAAAAAAGACACAAATTCATCCAGTTCCAACCAACATAACTTAATTCATTGAGTTAGCAGTGCTCAGTGAATGAATTACTGAGTTGCCAATGCACCAATAATGGAGAAAAAAAGTAGGCATGCACCCTTTTTTGCAGTGTGTTAATGTGCGCTATGATAACACATGCACTGCCACAATGCAATGCAACTGAGAAGTGTGAATGGGCACTAAAGGATATCCTTGAAATGTCTTGTGACACACTGGAAAAAAAATCCAGTCTTTTCAAAAATTGACATAATCTTTTAATATCTATTTGGAATATTTGTGTTGTACCAGCTTTTAGAAAGCCATATGAAAAAGAACTTTGTTATCATTTTGTTAACCCCCCCCCCCCCAAAAAAAAAAAAAAAAATAAAAAAAAATGTAATGCTATGATGCCACTAGGGGATGAGACAAGTGTTTTTTTTAGAGTAGTTTAGTTTATTTCTTTTTCTTTGTTTGTGTATTTGATCATTGTTTGTGTATTTATGTACTGTCTCATTAAATGTTTTATTCTACTAGTTTTCATTGTCATAATAAAAAAAAATGTAAAATATCGAATGTAATAGTTGACAATTTCTCGCCACAAGAAAGCATCGAGGAGAGTTAAAAGTCGACAGGAGCATATGTAACCCCAAGCTCAGTGTGCACCGAAAAACTGTAAAAATATGGCACTGCTTATATTTGCCATATAAGCAGCACTGCTTTTTCCCCCAAAAGCACAAAAAAAGAGTGCATATTTAATTCCCCCCTCCCCTATAAGAAACCAACCTGTTACTACATAAAGAATGAAGCAGAAATCTCTTCAAAGAAAAGGAAACCCCCTCTTAGATAGTTGTCACCAGAACAAGTGTCCACAATTTCCCATATTTAATTTTTCTAGCGACAAATCAAAATATTTTATTTTCCTTCTGTCTCAATGGCAGTAGTCACTCGACAAACAGAAAGACTGCATCTCTCTAGCCAGGGCACAAAAAGCAATAAAAAAAAAAAAACCTTCATGTGATAATATGCAAAAAAAAAAAAAAAAGTTTTAAACAGATTTGATTGCAGTCCCCTTAAATAAACTGCTAATATACAGTAGCAATCCTTTGAGTCAAATAAAACTCAATGCATATCTGGAACGGATAAACTGTTTATAATGGTCAGCTTAAGCTCCCCATTCAACAATGGTTCTAGGAAAAGAGTTACAACTGTAGCAGGATTCCCAGCCGTTTTGCTGTATATGGGTCCCCATCGGCCACCGGGTGCAGCAAAAGTACCCCTGTGAGTGTTCCTCCAAGTGTAAGCGCTGAGACAATGACCAGTCCTGTATCTTTGGGTTTTTTGTATTTATTGAGAACTTGGATGGGAGAAGGAAATGAGTGGGATACTCCTTTGGCTCAACTATGCACAATTTGCTAGGGACAACTGAAAACGCTTCTTTGCGTTGACTTGACGCTGGCTAAATGCCGGTCAACACCGGTTGACGTTGTTTAACGCTGGCTTGCTGCCTGTGAACTCCAAATTGACCTTGGACTGCTTTCTCACATAAAGAAGTCCTTTCATTAGGTAGCTACTTGTGCTGCTGCTGCGCTGCTAAACACTTCAGGGCCCACAATGGCACCCTCTTCCTCTCACTTATCTTCAGGGCTTAAACACTGGCACCCCCTTTCTCTAAACCTTCTCCACAGGTTAGCTGGCTCCTGGATCCCCTTGACCTTCTGGAGTGGGCCCCTCTCCTAGGCAGATCCCTGGGCAGTCTCAGGTACTCATGATACTGTTTTCCCCAAAACTTCTGCCCAGCAGCTCCACTCAGTCCACAGCACTCTGGATCCCTCCTCTGCAGCTCAGCTCAACCTCCGTACTCTAGGCCGACCGCCCAGGACACTCTCACTTGCGCTGAGAGGAGGAGAGACAGCTGTCACCCTCCTCCTGGGACTCTGTTTCCCGCCAAAGACGCTGCATCATGTGCTCCCCTCAGACTTATAACCTATCCCATGATGCTTTGCGGCAGATTCTGCCCTCTGAGATTGATACAAGCCCTGGTGTGCTATGGGTCAGGTTTCCTCCACTGTCCAATAAGAGCCCTTATTGGACACAGAGGGGAGACTCCCCAGACTCAACAGACACCCTTGGAAGCACATGACAGCCTAACCAATTTATCAGGCCCTCCTGATATGAAGACAGGGCCACCCATATGCTTTTTCCTATCACCTTCCTAGGAGGGTGCTACACAACCATAGTCCAAATTTGGCACCTTATATAGTATAGAGAATCCTCAAATGACAGGGTTTACAGCTGTATCTCAGATATGTAACTATCCCTCCGAAAAAAAAAGACATTTCATAAAAAATGTAGAGTCCAGGTCATGTGTTAATGTAAAGTTAACCAGGCACTGTGGAGAAATTCATTCTCAAAAATTACAATAGAAGCACTGAAGTAGTTCAAGTCAGGTCTTAGCACTCTACTCTCTCCCCTTTTTCTGTGTAACTGGTGTGTTTATATTAGGGCCCTAGCTGGTTATCTTATATTGTGTGTAATAGCACTGCAATGGACCATGCACCATTTTTTTGTAATTTTTTTTTAAAAACACACACACAATAGTATGCGTTAAGGGGTGCACTGCAGTCTACCAAGTCACTACGGGGGGGGGGGGGGGGAGGGGTCAAAGCCAGCTACTATGAGAAAGTAAAAGAACTTCTGCTATGAGATTAAAAGGTACATGATTCCACAGTGCCTGCAGCTACAGGGATCAGTGAGGCCTTGTCTTAAAGCGTCTTTACTGCTAGTATGAATGCAAACATTTGAATGCCCATATCCTTCTTACAGCTGTTCTTTAAATATGAATATTTTGATGCCTTTAGGTGCTTTTCCTATTTCTGCAAAGCTTAGAGCTTCAGTTTTTTTCCCACAACTTTGTGTGAAAAATGAAAATATTTTTGGTACACCATTGAAATCCCCAATTTATTTTGTTCTTACAGATGCTAGTTTGACAGCTGAGCTGGTTCAAATTAGAAGGAGTTTGCTTTACCCAGTGAATCTGCATGTACATTTGTTTTGTGCTAATTGGACTACTCTAAATGTTCTACTCTAAACAAATTTTGTTTTATTTAAAAAAAAAAAAAAAAATTCAGCCACTAGATGAAGCTGAAGAGCAAAAGAAATACATATGTCTTTGTAACTGGAGATGTAACAATTCTAGAGAATGCTGGATGGAATTAGAAAAAAAATACTAATTTGCTCATATCTTTGAACATTCTCTAGAATTTTTACATTGTAACACTTTTCTATACGGAGCTATATTAACTGTATATTACATATGTCAAGGGGTATAGCCAAAATTGTGGATTACATTGGCTCTGGATTTAATTTCTTTGATCTCAAGCAAGTCTACTAGACAGGGTCTCCCTGAATAAAATCAATATGCTCTGTACAGTATCTAATGATGTACTCCTAATGGCCTCCATAAACAGATCATGTGATCCTTTCATAGGCTTTAGGTCACAAGAGTGAGCTCAGAATCACATCATGGTGTGACTTGGTGATCCTGACATTTCCATGGAAAGATATTTCTAGTAATAGTTCCTCTTCAACATCATACAGACTTGGAATCACCCCCCCCCCCCCTGTATTTGCATTGAGAGATCAGGGGTTTGCTTTTTTTTTTTTTTTTTTTTTAATCAAATTTGTAAAACCTCTTTAATTGAAATTTCTTTTTACCATTTATCTGCACAGTGGTTAGGGGAACTGACTGATGATATGTGATACATAAAAAATTGTTAAATGGATCTGATCGAAGCCAAGTTATGTACAATTCACAGCAATCAAACAACGAACCTTCCAGCAAAATAAGACATCAAAGCCTATCCAGAATGGAAAAACCGTTTAAGCTTATCAGCTTAAACTCAGATTAGGTCTAAAAACTTCGAGTTTGCAGCTGTGTGGACTCTATATGGAGACACTATATCTGGGATAAAAATGCAGCAGATAATAGCAATACATAAACATTTACCATGTTTTGTCTTTTTAAGAAAAAAAGGCAGGTACAGAAAAATATCTGTTGATCCTGCAAAAAATCTAGTAAGTGCCTAACTTCCTGTAGTGAGGTGAAAATATTGTGCCTTTACGGCACTGAAATCTCAAGCAGGGTGCTCAGAACTGCCTGAGCACTCCTAAACTACAGAATCCCCTCATCCTTATGTTATAGAGAGAAGGAGACGTGAAGGTTTTCTGTAGTTTTGCAGTGGAGGCAACAACACTGCTTGGGATTTCAGTGCAGCACAGGCAACGTTGCGATCTCAGCAACAGGAGGTTAGGAGAGCCTGAGCGGAGTCTGTAGTGGGTCTATTTGTGGACTAAACTGTCCCATTCAGCACTAATTTACATTAGCCGTAATGTAAATAAACTTATTAGGGGAAAAAAAAATGGCCTTCAAGAAATATAAATCAGAGGGGACGTTATCGGCTTTCCAGCTATTCAAGGAATTAAATAAGAGATGTAAATACGAAATCAAAATGGCTAAAATCAACTTCGAGAGACAAATAGCAGAGGATAGTAAAATGACCCTAAGAAATGCTTTATATATATCAACAGCAAAAAAATGAGGTCAGAACTAGAGATGTACCGAACGGTTCGCCGGCGAACGGTTCCTGGCGAACTTCGAACGTTCGCGTTCGCCGCTGCGATGATGCGATGTTCGGTCCCCCTCCTATACATCATCATTGAGGCAAACTTTGACCCTGAACATCACAGTCAGCAGACACATTCCAGGCCAATCAGCATACCTCCCTCCCACACCCTCCCACCTCCTATAAATAAGCAAGGGCAGCATCCATCTTAGATCATTTCTGTGTTACTGAGAGCAGGGAAAGTGCTGGTGCTGCTGCTGCTGTTATAGCTAAGGACAGTTCCCGGTCTTGTTAGCCAGTGTTCTTGGTACACTCCTGCTGTAAGGACAGCACCCCAAAAAGCCCTTCCTAGGGCTGGTATATATATCTATTGTCCCCAAAAGCCCTTTTGAGGGCTGGTATTTGTGTAATTTTTTTTGTTCTGTGATATATATATATATATATATATATATATATATCTATTGTCCCCAAAAGCCCTTTTGAGGGCTGGTATTTGTGTAATTTTTTTTGTTCTGTGATATATATATATATATATATATATATATATATATATATATATATATATATATATATATATATTGTCCCCAAAAGCCCTTTTGAGGGCTGGTATTTGTGTAATTTTTTTTGTTCTGTGATATATATATATATATATATATATATATATATATATATATATATATTGTCCCCAAAAGCCCTTTTGAGGGCTGGTATTTGTGTAATTTTTTTTGTTCTGTGATATATATATATATATATATATATATATATATTGTCCCCAAAAGCCCCTTTGAGGGCTGGTATTTGAGTATTTTTTTAATATATATATATATATATATGTAGCATGTCCAGAACCAGAAAAAAAAGATCATATAGGTGTAAAAGGGGTTCCCACCATCCCTGCTCTACTGAAAAATTATCTTTTTTTTCTGGTTCTGGACATGCTACAGAGCTGAAACTTCACAGGTACACTTTTTAGACCCCCTAGACACTAAATCACACAAAAAAAGTTCTTAAAAATTGTCATTTTTGATAGAGAGCCAATTATTGGAAAAAAAAAAAAAAAAAAAAAACCTTAACAAAAAAAACATTTCTTTGGATTTATTGTTTGGGGGTGTCTAAAAAGTGTACCTGTGAAGTTTCAGCTCTGCAGCATGTCCAGAACCAGGAAAAAAAGATCATATAGGTGTAAAAGGGTTCCCACCATCCCTGCTCTACTGAAAAATTATCTTTTTTTCTGGTTCTGGACATGCTACAGAGCTGAAACTTCACAGGTACACTTTTTAGACCCCCTAGACACTAAATCACACAAAAAAAGTTCTTAAAAATTGTCATTTTTGATAGAGAGCCAATTATTGGAAAACTTAAAAAAAAAAAAACTTAAAAAAAACTTAAAAAAAAAATGGCATGTCCAGAACCAGAAAAAAAATAGAATTAGGGTTAGGGCTAGGGTTAGGGTTAGGGTTAGGGCTAGGGTTAGGGTCAGGGCTAAGGTTAGGGTTATTTTAAGTGCTTAGGGTTAGAGGGTTAGAGTTAGAGGGGTAGGGGTAGGGCTACTAACTCTAACCCTAAGTATCTCACCGTAACCCTAACCCTAGCCCCTAACACTAAACCTAACCCTCTAACCATAACCCTAACCCTCTAACCTTAACCCTAACCCTCTAAGCCTAGCCATAAAAATAACCCTAACCCTAACCCTAATTTGAAATTTTTTCTGGTTCCAGACATGCTACAGAGCTGAAACTTCACAGGTACACCTTTTAGACCCCCCAGATGCTAAATCCAAAGAAATTTTTTTTTTTTTTTTTTTTTTTTTTTAATTTTTCCAATCATTGGCTCTCTATCAAAAAGGACAATTTTTAATAATTTTTTTTGTGTGATTTAGTGTCTGGGGGGGGGGGGGGTCTAAAAAGTGTACCTGTGAAGTTTCAGCTCTGTAGCATGTCCAGAACCAGAAAAGAAAAATAGAATTAGGGTTAGGGCTAGGGTTAGGGTTAGGGTTAGGGTTAGGGTCAGGGCTAAGGTTAGGGTTATTTTAAGTGCTTAGGGTTAGAGGGTTAGAGTTAGAGGGGTAGGGGTAGGGCTACTAACTCTAACCCTAAGTATCTCACCGTAACCCTAACCCTAGCCCCTAACACTAAACCTAACCCTAACCCTCTAACCATAACCCTAACCCTCTAACCTTAACCCTAACCCTCTAAGCTTAGCCATAAAAATAACCCTAACCCTAGCCCTAACCCTAGCCCTAACCCTAGCCCTAACCCTAGCCCTAACCCTAGCCCTAACCCTAGCCCTAAGCCTAACCCTAGCCCTAACCCTAATTCGTATTTTTTTCTGGTTCTGGACATGCTACAGAGCTGAAACTTCACAGGTACACTTTTTAGACCCCCCAGATGCTAAATCCAAAGAATTTTTTTATTTTTATTTTTTTAAATTTTTCCAATAATTGGCTCTCTATCAAAAAATTAAAATTTTTAAGAACTTTTTTTTGTGTGATCCCTCTCCGGCATGCCACAGTCCAGGTGTTTGTCCCCTTGAAACAACTTTTCCATTACTATTGTGGCCAGAAAGAGTCCCTGTGGGTTTTAAAATTCGCCTGCCTATTAAAGTCTATGGCGGTTCGCAATGTTCGCCGGTTCGCGAACATTCGCCGATGTTCGCGTTTGCCGTTCGCGAACGGCAAATTTTATGTTCGCGACATCACTAGTCAGAACATGTTGCACACATAATTAACGATAATGGGAGGAGGGTTACAGAGGACACTAAGAAAGCAACTGTGCTTAATGTTTTCATCCAAACAAAGGGAAAAGAAGAGGGGCCGATAGTGTAATATGTTTTAAGATTTTTTTATTATTCCCCCAAAGCATATGTTATACTTACAGACATGGAAAATAAATTTGCATTGAATAGAAACAATGAATGAGGAACGCCGCTGACGGCGTGCGTTCCACGGATTACAGGAAGCAAAACCGGATGTGACGATGTGTGGTTGTACGCCGGAAATTACGTAATTTCTGGCGTACAACCACGCATTGTCACATCCGGTTTTGCTTCCTGTAATCGGTGGAACGCACGCCGTCCGCGGCGTTCCTCATTCATTGTTTCTATTCAATGCAAATTTATTTTCCATGTCTGTAAGTATAACATATGCTTTGGGGGAATAATAAAAAAAATCTTAAAACATATTACACTATCGGCCCCTCTTCTTTTCCCTTTGTTTGGATGAAAACGGAGACCTGTTTGGAGCGATCCTAATCAAGGCTTTCCTTATTCCCTGGGAATATTATCATTGGAGCCTGGTTGCCAGAGCCGCACACGATCCTTTCAAAGCGCTTATTATACATATTGTGGTGAGTAGGGGACCTGGAGGGTCGGGTCACTCACTAGAGCACCATTCGATCGGACGGTTTTTGCACCTGAGCACCTTATATTTATCACATCAAGATTTAAGGACTTTTTTCATATAAAAATATTTATTATCTATGTTGATTTATTGTTTGATTATATATCACTATTGATTTACTGATGGTTTATATCTATTTTCAGTTATATTTTTATTGATCACTCTGCACTTTTACAATATATTTATTTGATATAAGTATTTTACATGATGCTAGCGCTGTTTTAAATTTATCTTACACAGCAAAGAACGTTGTATTCTTTGGCTGGAGGTACATTAGACATTCACAGGATACATGAGTAAGTGTCGCCCATTCCAGGCTCCAAAAATTTTCCCACATGCGTTTACCTGACAGCAAAGAATGTTGTATTCTGTGGCTGAAGGTACATTAGGCATTCACAGGATACAGAAGTAAGTGTCGCCCATTCCAGGCCCCAAAAATTAGCCCACATGCGTTTACCTGACAGCAAAGAACGTTGTATTCTGTGGCTGGAGGTAAATTAGGCATTCACAGGATACATAAGTAAGTGTCACTCATTACAGGCCCCAAAAATTAGCCCACATGCGTTCACCTGACAGCAAAGAACGTTGTATTCTTTGGCTGAAGATACATTAGGCATTCACAGGATACAGAAGTAAGTGTCGTCCGGCCATTACAGGTCCCAAAAATTAGCCCACGAGCCTTCACCTGATGGCTAAGAACGTTGTATTCTGTGGCTGGAGGTACAATAGGTACTGACAGGATAAATAATTGTCTGCCATGAAAAGCCCCAAAAATTAGGAATTGAATGGACATAAAATGCCTTTATGCTGCTGTATTTACCGAAGACAAGGACCATGAATTGTTATGGGTGGATGGCGGTCTGGCGGATATTTGTGGCCTGTCATGAGGAATTTTAATCAAACATGGTCTACTGGTCACATGTGTTTAATTCCTCTGAGATCCATGCCTCATTCATTTTTATAAATGTGAGGTAGTCAACACTGTCATGAGCTAGGTGAGTGCACTTATCAGTCACGATCCCCCCTGCTGCGCTGAACGTCCTTTCGGACAGGACACTGGATGGGGGGCAAGCCAACAGTTCCATTGCAAATTGTGCAACCTCTGGCTAGAGGTCAAGCCTGCCCACCCAGTAGTCCAGGGGTTCATCACTCCTCAGAGCGTCCACATGGGCTGTTAACCCGATGTAGTCGGACACCTGTCGGTCTAGGCGTTCCCTGATGCTGGATCCGGAGTACAGCTGTCGATGGGTCAGCTGAAAAAATGATCTCACATCAGAAGTGACCAAGACATCTTCAAAACTCCCTCTTCTTGCAGGTGCTGTTGGATTGGTACCCGCAACTGTTTCTCTGTGAGTGGAAATTCCTCTGCCAGTGCACGCAAAAGCAGAATGCAGCATTTATCGAAGCAAGGCCTGGAAGTGCTGCATTCTGACCACCCTCTGTGATGGTGGTAACATTTCCGCCATTTTTTGTTTTGTACCGGGGGTCTAAGTACGTTGCCACCCAGTACTGGTCCTTGGCCTTTATTCTTTTTATACGGGGGTCCCTCTTAAACAGAGTTGTATAAAGTACTCGAAACCCATACTTGAGTAAAAGTACAAGTGCTCGATCAAAAAGTGACTTGAGTAGAAGTGGAAGTGCTCGATCAAAAAGTGACTTGAGTATAAGTACTAAAGTATTCAACATTTTTTGTACTTAAGTATTGCAAGTAGTTTTTTTAAAAATGTTGCTACTCAAGTACTGAAAGTAAAAGTACCAGTAGTTTTGAAAAAAAAATTGCTACTCAAGTACTGAAAGTAAAAGTATAAGTACTGTGTTATGTAGTTATTAAAGAAAGAAGTCAAAAGTTTGAACATCATATTGTTTTTTATTATTTCAAATGCAGCTTTTATTTATACATACAGTAGCTTTTATTTTCGTATGCGCTTTTGAGCTTCATGAAACCTGCCATCTACTGTTCTGGCAGTGGTAATTTTTATAATAGTAACGAGTAACTATGCAGCACAAAAAAAAAAAAAATATAAAAGTAGAAGTATTGAAATCATTGAAAAAATGTAGTGAAGTAAAAGTGGAAGTAGGAGAAAAAAATTATACTCCAGGAAAGTACAGATACCGCCTTTCGGTACTTAAGTACAGTAATGAAGTAGTTCTACTTAGTTACTATACATCTCTGCTCTTAAAACACTGGAGAATGAAGGCCCCCATTTGCACTAAACTGGAAGCGGTGTAGTGGCCTGGCTCCTGCTCATCATCCAGGATAATGTTGTCCTCATTCTCCTCCCCCCATCCACGGACAACACCAGCGATCCCAGAAAGGTTTAACCACTTGCCTACAGTGCACTTTCACCCCCTTCCTGCCCAGACTGATTTTCAGCTTTCAGCGCTCTCACACTTTGACTGAGAATTACTCAGTCATGCAACACTGTACCCATACAAAAAGTGTGTCCTTTTTTTCACACAAATAGAGCTTTCTTTTGATGGTATTTAATCACTACTGGGTTTTTTATTTTTTGTGCTATATATAAAAAAAGAATGAAAATATCGTGAAAAAACGCATTTTTCTTTGTTTCTGTCATAAAATTTTGCAAATTAGTCATTTTTCTTCACAAATTTTGGCCAAAATTTATACTGCTACTTATCTTTGGTAACAATAACCCAAGTAAGTGTATATTATTTGGTCTTTGTGAAAGTTATAGAGTCCACAAGCTATGGTGCGAATCATTGAAAATTGATCACACTTGATCACACCTGATGTACTGAAGGCCTATCTCAATTCTTGAGACACTAAAAAGTCAGGAAAGTACAAATACCCCCCAAATGACCCCTTTTTGGAAAGTAGACATTCTAAGGTATTTAATAAGGGGCATGGTGAGTTTTTTGAAGTTGTAATTTTTTCCCACAATGCTTTGCAAAATGAAGATTTTTTTTTTTATTATTTTTTTTACAAATTGCCGTATTAAAAGGTTATTTCTCTCACACAGCACATGTATACTTGCAACTACACCCCAAAACACATTTTACTACTCCTCCTGAGTATGGCGATACCACATGTGTGAGACTTTTTCACAGCCTGGCCACATACAGAGGCCTAACATCCAAGTAGCAGCGTCTGGCATTCTAGGAGCACAAATTACACATATAATTTCCTGACAACCTATCGCACTTTTGAAGGCCCTGGAGCACCAGGACAATGGAAACCCCCATAAAATGACCCCATTTTGGAAAGCAAACAGCCCAAGGTATAATTTTTGAGGCATAATGAGTCTTTTGAATATGTCATTTTTTTCCACAAGTTTTTGGAAAATGTGGAAAGAAAATGAAAACACATTTTTTTTACACAAAGCTGTCCATTTATGCAATATTTCTAACACATAGCATGTACATAGCAAAAATTGCACCCCAAAATACATTCTGCTATTCCTCCTGAGTATGGCGATACCACATGTGTAACACTTTTTCACAGCCTGGCCACATACATAGGCCTAACATCCAAGTAGCGCTTTACACAAAGTTGTCCATTTATCCACTTTAAGACTGGGCCTATTTTTGACACTTGGTGTTTACAAGCTAAAATCATTTTTTTTGCTAGAAAACTACTTGGAACCCCCAAACATTATATATATTTTTTTAGCAGAGACCCTAGAGAATAAAATGGAGATCGTTGCAATATTTTTTATCACACCATATTTGCGCAGCAGTCTTCCAAATGCGATTTTTTTGAAAAAAATTCACTTTTTTGAACTAAAAAATAAGAAAACAGTAAATGTAGCCCAATTTTTTTCCATAATGTGAAAGATAATTTTATGCCGAGTAATTAAATACCCAACATGTCATGCTTCAAAATTGCGCATGCTCACAGAATGGCGCCAAACATTGGTACTTAAAAATCCCCATAGGCAACATTTTAAAAATTTCTGCAGGTTACTAGCTTAGAGTTACAGAGGAGGTCTAGGGCTCAAATTATTGCTCTCGCTCGAACGATCGCGGCGATACCTCACATGTATGGTTTGAACACCGTTTACATATGTGGGCGGGACTTGCGTATGCGTTTGCTTCTGCGCGCGAGCTAACGGGGACAGGGCGCTTTAATTTTTTTTTTTTCCTATTTATTTTATTTATTATTTTTTTATTTTTACACAGTTTAAAAAAAAAATGTTTTGATCATTTTTATTCCTATTACAAGGAATGTAAACATCCCTTGTAATAGAAATAGGCATGACAGGTCCTCTTTATTGTGAGATCTGGGGTCAAAAAGACCTCACACCTCACAACTACACTAAAAAAGAAAAAAAAAATAAAAATTGTTGAAAGAGGAAAAAAAGAAAGGAAAAAAAAAAGCGGCCCTTTAAACCGGTTGCTAGGCAACGTCTTTTGACGTAGCTCCGGTCCTCCAAGACCATAGAGTCGAGTGAGGGCCATCTTGCCCTCACTCGACTTCCTGTCTCTGAGGATCCGGGACCGGATAGTTTTCCCCGCTGCCGGCGGGTCCGGTAAGCTGGGAAAACGTCTGGGACGCGGCAGGAGGGGGGGGGGCACCTCTTCCCCTGCACCGTAAGGGTAATTCCGCGGTGAATCCGCCACTGGGACCACCCTTATCTGAAAGCCGACCGCCCGCCGTTTCAAAAAATACCGGGGTTATGGGGGCTATCTGCTGCCATAACCCCAGTATTTAGCTTTTAATGGCCGACGCATATAGTCGTTAGGCGGTCAATAAGTGATTGCATGTATATGGCAAACAGGTGACGATGACTGATGGGGTGACAGGTGACGATGACTGATGGGGTGACAGGTGACAATGACTGATGGGGTGACAGGTGACAATGACTGATGGGGTGACAGGTGATGATGACTGATGGGGTGACAGGTGACGATGACTGATGGGGTGTCAAGTGACGATGATTGATGAGGTGACAAGTGACGATGATTGATGGGGTGACAGATGACAATCACTGACGGGGTGACATGTGACGATGATTGATGGGGTGATAAGTGACGATCACTGATGGGGTGTCAAGTGACGATGATTGATAGGGTGACAGATGACGATGACTGATGGGGTGACAGGTGACGTTGACTGATGGGGTGACAGGTGACGGGCGATGGTCACTGATGGGTGACAGGTGACGGGCGATGGTGCACGGCGGTACTGATGGCAGTCTCTGGTGACCGGTGAACTTTAGGCTATGTTCACATGTGAGCGTAGCGATCGCGGGCAGAATCACTGCGATTCTGCCCGTGATCCAGAAATCATTGCAAATCGCTGGACGCCTGTGCGTTGCCCGTGATTTGCAATAGCACCCCAAACGCTGTGCGATGTTGCTGCGATTTCTGCCTGCCGAATCGAGGTAACATCACGCAAACAACGCATGACGCCCCAAAGAAGCTCTTGTACCTTTTTTGGGCGTCATGCGATGTTTGCAATTTGCAATGATTTCCGGATCGCGGGCAGAATCGCGGTGATTCTGCCCGCGATCGCTGCGCTCACATGTGAACGTTATGGGTGTCAATTTCTGGGCACTGATGAGGTGACTGTTGGGTGACAGGTGACATTGGGGAGGGCTGAGGACTGTGTGGGGACAAGTTTATCAGTGTGATTTTACTTTTGCAGGTACACAGAGCAGTAACTCACTATTTCTAGCTCTTCTCCCCTCATACTGGAAACTGTGCGAGGGGAGAAGAGCTAGTAACAGTGAGTTACTGCTCTTTGTTTACATTTTGTGATCGGCTGTGAATGGATTCACAGCCGATCACATAGTAAACAGTCACTGTCAGTAACTGTTTACTACTGCCGGTGACAGCTGTGTTCCTACGGAACACAGTGCCACCGACATGACCGCGCTGCGCGCTCCCGATCGCGCATGCACGGTCATCTCCCGGGCGCCTCCATTGTGATCGGCTGTGTCATTGGAACACAGCTGATCACGTGGGAAACATCCACGCCCATTGGCTGTTTCCCCCCTGCCGGTGACGGGGGGTGTCCCGGGGACACCCCGACACCGGCAGTGCAGGGCGGCGCGATCGCGCGCCTGCCCTGCATTCCTGGGATCACGTCATATGACGTCTTCCCAGGATAATGGTCGCACCGCTCCGCCGTCAATTGACGGCGGGCGGGCGGCATGTGGTTAAAGCATGCTCTTCTTGCTGCTCCTCATCTGACTCCTGTTGTTGACTTGTCTCAGATGGAGTAGCACCCCCTGGGAATTCATCCAACATTGCAACTTCCTTAATCTTCCTGCTCCTCGATGGCTTGATCAATGACACGACGAAATGCACGCTCCAGAAAGAAGGCGTAAGGTATGATGTCACTGGTGGTGCCCTGGCCGCGATTGACCAATTTGGTGATCTCATCAAATGGCCGCAGAAGTCTGCATGCGTTTCACATGAACAGCCACTGGCGCAGTGAAAAAAACCAAGCTCCCTAGAACTGTGTCCTGCCGCAGAGTTTGTATAGGTAGTCATTAACTGCACGTTTCTGCTGTAGCAGCCTATCAAGCATATACAAGGTTGAGTTCCATCGCGTCGGGCAGTCACAAATAAGACGCCTGATGGGCAGGTTGTGTTGCCGCTGAATGTCAGCAAGGTAAGCTATGGCTGTGTAAGATCTTCTGAAATGGCCCGAGATTTTCCTGGCCTGCCGCAAGACGTCCTGGACCCCAGGAAATTTGGCAACGAATCACTGCATGACCAAGTGCAGGATGTGTGCCATGCATGGCGCATATGTAATTTTGCCCTGTTTCAGCGCGTTCAGCAGATTGGCACTGTTGTCGCACACCACTTTACCAACTGTCAAATTGAGCGGTGTCAGCCACTGATCTGCCTGTGAACGCAAAGCTGAAAGGAGTGCAGGACCAGTGTGGCTCTTGGCTTCCAGGCACAACAGACGCAGCACAGCATGGCAAAGGCTCACCTGGCATGTGGAATAGGTTCTGGGGATCTTGGGTGGAGCAGCAGAAGAGACAGTAGCAGCGGAAAAGGAGGAGTCAGCCGAGGAGTAGAGGGAGGATGGAGTAGGAGGAGGAGAAGAAGAGGCAAGCCTGCATGCAATCCGTGGCGGTAAAACCAAATCTATACGGGTGACACGGGTTGCATGCTTGACAGCCGTCAGAAGGTTCACCCAGTTGGCAGGCTATCAGTTCCGACAAGCCAGCAGTCAACCGTTGGGCAAGAGGGTTATCCGGCGTCATCATTTTTTTACACTCCAACATTTGGGCCATGGAAGCCTGCCCTTCTCCAGAACAACGTGAGGACGGCAAGATGGAAGGTGGAGTGGAGGACAATTGTGAGGAGAGAGGAGAAGAAGGAGAAGAGGCTGGATGGTGAGAGCATTTGTGGGTTCTGATGGCGTTGCTTCCACTGGGCTCGGTGATGGGAGTCCAGGTGCCTTCTTAAGGCGGTCGTCCCTAAGTGAGTGTTGGGCTTACCGCGACTTATGCGTTGACTGCAAAGGCTGCAGATGGCAACACTATTGTCAGCAGCAAACACATTAAAAAAAGCCCACACTGCGGAGCCATGTGCCGGCGTCCTGGGAGTGCCAGATGTGACTGTACATGGTTGATGGCTCGCTCCTGATACCTTAGCAGTCTGCTGCTTTGCCCCTCCTGTGCAATGTAAGTTCTGCCTGCTTCTTCTCCCTATCTGCTGGCCCATCTCTCCCTCTGAACTCCCCTCCTCTTCCACTCTTGTGGGCGCCCACGTGACGTTCATTGACACATCATCATCGACGTCACCTTCCCCACCACTTATATTGGAGATCTCAGAGTAGGCAGCAACAGGGGGGACCAACCTCCTTTGGCTGATCTGGGTACTGTCGTCAGACTGCTGGGTGGGGGCTGTTGCTACCTCCTCTTCCTGATCCGATGCCAGGAATGGCTGCGCATTGCAAATGTCTTGTTATGGATCGGAAAATAATTCCAGTGACTCAAGCAGAGGGTATATGGTGGTGGTGGTGTTGGTGGTGGTGTCTTTGGGGGTGCACACAGCAGAGAGTGAAGAGGGTGCAGATAGAGAGGATGAGGAGGGTGCAGAAGAGGAAGACTGAGTGAGCCACTCAACCAAGTCTGGTGCGTCCTTTGACGTAATTGAACGCACCTTTTGAAACTTCCCACTTTGGCTCCGGCCTGGTGCTCCTGCCCTACCCCTACCACCCCTGCATAAGTGCCTGCCTCTTCCTCTGCCTGTCATTTCTTAAATTACCCTATGACAAAAATCTCATAGAGAAGCCCAGTATATGTGGAAGAAGGTACATAACGCCCCCCTTCAATCTGTGGTTTTGGGGGGCCACTGGTTTATCACACCAGTTATACAAAAAACTGGCCAGTAAGTTTGGCACTGTGTGTAGCAGAGTTAACGCAGCAAAAGAGGCAATATTTTTGCAGGACACAAATACACTGCTATAAAAGTATACTGTTAGATAACACCCCGCTTCAATCTGTGGTATTGGGGGGCCACTGGTTTATCACACCAGTTATACAAAAAATTGGCCAGTAAGTTTGGCACTGTGTGTAGCAGAGTGAATGCAGCAAAAGAGGCAATATTTTTGCAGGACACAAATACACTGTTATAAAAGTATACTGTTAGATAACACCCCACTTCAATCTGTGGTGTTGGGGGGCTACTGGTTTATTACACCAGTTATACAAAAAATTGGCCAGTAAGTTTGGCACTGTGTGTAGCAGAGTTAACGTAGCAAAAGAGGCAATATTTTTGCAGGACACAAATACACTGTTATAAAAGTATACTGTTAGATAGCACCCCGCTTCAATCTGTGGTATTGGGGGGCCACTGGTTTATCACACCAGTTATACAAAAAATTGGCCAGTAAGTTTGGCACTGTGTGTAGCAGAGTTAATGCAGCAAATGAGGCAATATTTTTGCAGGAGACAAATACACTGTTATAAAAGTATACTGGTAGATAACACCCCGCTTCAATCTGTGGTATTCGGGGGCCACTAGTTTATCAAACCAGTTATACAAAAAATTGGCCAGTAAGTTTTGCACTGTGTGTAGCAGAGTTAACGCAGCAAAAGAGGCAATATTATTGCAGGACACAAATACACTGTTATAAAAGTATACTGGTAGATAACACCCCGCTTCAATCTGTGGTATTCGGGGGCCACTGGTTTATCACACCAGTTATAAAAAAAAAATTGGCCAGTAAGTTTGGCACTGTGTGTAGCAGAGTTAATGCAGCAAAAGAGGCAATATTTTAGCAGGACACAAATACACTTACAAAAGTATACTGTTAGATAACACCCCGCTTCAATCTGTGGTATTGGGGGGCCACTGGTCTATCACACCAGTTATACAAAAAATTGTCCAGTAAGTTTGGCACTGTGTGTAGCAGAGTTAACGCAGCAAAAGAGGCAATATTTTTGCAGGACACAAATACACTGTTATAAAAGTATACTGTTAGATAACACCCTGCTTCAATCTGTGGTATTGGGGGGCCACTGGTTTATCACACCAGTTATACAAAAAGTTGGCTAGTAAGTTTGGCACTGTGTGTAGCAGAGTTAACGCAGCAAAAGAGGCAATATTTTAGCAGGACACAAATACACTTACAAAAGTATACTGTTAGATAACACCCCGCTTCAATCTGTGGTATTGGGGGGGCCACTGGTCTATCACACCAGTTATACAAAAAATTGTCCAGTAAGTTTGGCACTGTGTGTAGCAGAGTTAACACAGCAAAAGAGGCAACATTTTTGCAGGACACAAATACACTTATAAAAGTATACTGTTAAATAACACCCCACTTCAATCTGTGATATTGGGGGGCCACTGGTGTATCACACCAGTTATTCAAACAATTGGCCAGTAAGTTTAGCACTGTGTGTAGCAGAGTTAACGCAGCAAAAGAGGCAATATTTTTGCAGGACACAAATACAATGTTATAAATGTATATTGTTAGATAACACCCCGCTTCAATCTGTCATTTAGGGGGGCCACTGGTCTATCACACCAGTTATAATACTTTTTTAAAAGTGCTTTTGTCACTCTTTGTAGTTGTAGTATCGCTGCAGAAACGCTCACCACACCAGTCACAATGCTGCACAGTGCACAATACAAATCCACTATAATATGCTTTCTATATTAGAAAGTATATTATAAGTGTATTACACCCCTATATAGTGCACACCAAAGAATAGTACACCAATACCAAATTCCAGTCCTTGAAAGGACTTTTGTGGACCTATAACAGAGCAATATTTGTCACTGACAATCTGTCCCTGCTCCCCACAGCAAACCTCTCCCTACACTGACAAAAGAGACCATATAGATAGTACACCTATACCAAATACCAGTCCTTACAAGGACTTTTGTGGACCTATAACAGAGAGATCTGTGTTACTGACAATCTGTCCCTGCTCCCCACAGCAAACCTCTCCCTACACTGACAAAAGAGACAATATAGATAGTACACCTATACCAAATACCAGTCTTTGAAAGGACTTTTGTGGACATATAACAGAGTGATCTGTGTCACTGACAATCTGTCTCTGCTCCCCACAGCAAACCTCTCCCTACACTGACAAAAGAGACAATATACTGTAGATAGTACACCTATACCAAATACCAGTCCTTAAAAGGACTTTTGTGAACCTATAACAGAGTGATTTGTGTCACTGGCAATCTGGCCCCACTGCACACAGCAAACCTCTCCCTACACTGACAAAAAGCAGAATGTAAAATGGCAGCCAGCTCAGGTCAATTGGCTGTCCTGTTCCACCGGATGGCTGTGTCATGGGTCAAAGTTCTCCCCAATGTAAACTAATATGGCCACCGCGAACAACGCCATATGTTCGCAAGATCGGCGAACTATGGACGAGCAAAGTTCGCCGCGAACCAACCGCCGGGCGAACTGCAAGACCATCTCTACCGGTCAGCCTGACGTCAATCGTATGTGAACTTCTGGAGTGGATGATAAGCGACTATATCCAAGAGTTTGCTTACCAACATCATCAGCAGTAATCAGCACGAGTTTAACAAAGGGGCGTTCATGTCAAACCAATCTGTTAACATTCTATGAGGTGGTTAGCTGTGAGCTAGACAGTGGGAGACCTGTGGATGTGGTGTACCTGGATTTTGCTAAGGCGTTTGATACAGTTCCCCATAAACGCTTGATTTATAAATTAAGGTCGACAGGCATCGACCACAAGGTTTGCTCTTGGATACGGAACTGGTTAAAGGGGCGTGTCCAAAGGGTGGTAATAAACAATGCATACTCGGACTGGTCTGGGTTGGTAAGTGTGGTCCCCCAAGGCTCAGTTCTGGGACCAATTTTGTTCAATTTATTCATAAATAGCATTGAGGATGGGGTCAGTAGCTCAATCTCAGTTTTTGCAGATGACACAAAATTGAGCAGGGCAATAACTTCACATCGTGAGGCAGAAATCTTACAGAATGACCTGAACAAAATAACAGAGTGGGCAACTACATGTCAAATGAGGTTTAATGTGGATAAGTGCAAGGTTTTGCACTTAGGGACCAATAACATAAAAGAAAAATACACGCTAGGGGGAAACCTCTGGGGGTAGCAAAAATTGAGAAAGATCTGGGGGTCTTAGTAGAAGATAGACTTAGCAAAAGCATGCAATGTCAAGCTGCAGCTGCCAAAGCCGGTAGAATATTGGCATGCATAAGGAAGGGGATGTATTCCAGAGATAAAACTGTAATCCTCCACTTTATAAAACTCTGGTCTCACCACATCTGGAGTATTCTGTCCAGTTCTGGTCGCCAGTCCTCAGAAGGGATGTATTGGAGCTAGAGAGAGTACAGAGAAGGGAAACAAAACTTATTAGGGGATTAGAGGACCTTAATTATGAAGAGCGTTTAGAAGCACTTGATTTATTCTCCCTGGAGAAGAGACTGAGAGGGGACATGATAGCGATTTACAAATACCTCAACGGTGATCTGAGCATAGAAAAAAAACGATTCAGTCGCAAGGAATGCATGAGGACACAAGGCCATACAATGCGTTTAGAGGAGAAGAGATTTAACCTCAGGCTACGCAGGGGTTCTTTACTGTAAGGGCTACAAGACTGTGGAATTTTCTGCCACAAATGGTAGTAACTGCAGGGATTATGGCTACTTTTAAAAGACTCTTTGATATACATCTCAAGGATCAAAACATTCAGGGGTATGGGAAATGAATATGTCCACACACACCTACATAGGTTGAACTGGATGGACTATTGTCTTTATTCAACCTCTACTACTATGTAACTATGTAAGTTATTTAGAACGGTGCAATTAACCACTTAAGCCCCGGAAGATTTTACCCCCATTCCGACCAGGGGGTATTTTGCGATTCGGCACCGCGTGACTTTAACGGACAATTGCGCGGTCGTGCGACACTGTACCTAAACAAATTTGGCGTCCTTTTTTTCCCACAAACAGAGCTTTCTTTTGGTGCTATTTGATCACCTGTGCGATTTTTTGATCACGCGCTATAAACAAAAAAAGAGCGTCAATTTTGCAAAAATAGCAATATTTTTCACATTTTTTTATATGAAATTCCCCCCCCAAAAAAATGTAAAAATCAAAATTTTTTAACATTTTCGGCCAATTTGTTTTATGCTACCTATGTTTGGTAAAAAAAATCGCAAAAAGTGTATTTTGATTGGTTTGTGTTTTTGTTTTGCAAAAGTTATCGCGTTTACTAACAAAGGGAAAGATTTTTGGCATTTTTGTTGTTTTTTTTTTAACGCGTTATGGCGGCGATCTGCAATTTTTTTTGCGGTACTGTGACATTGCGGCGGACAGATCGGACCCTTGACTGACATTTTTGACACTTTTGGGGTTACCAGTGACATTTCTACAGTAATCAGTGCTATACATATGCACTGTTACTGTAAAAATACACTGGTAGTGAAGGGGTTAACTTTATTTGGGAGGGAGGGGCTGTGTGTGTCCCTAGGGGCGTGCTTTCTACTGTGATTGGCTGTGGCTTGAGCTGTAAGGACACTGATCAACGGATCTACATAGTAGATCCGTGTGATCAGTGTTTTTACACCGAGGAGAATGACAGGTGGCTTGTTTACACAAGCCGCCTGACTTTCTCCCTCTCCCCCGCCGATCGCCAAGTGACTGGCGGACATCGGGTCCGCCGGTCACACGCGCGGGGGGGTCCGTGACCACGCGGGAGCGGGAGCGCGCCTCCGGGGGCACGCGCTCGCTCCCTAGACTCTCACAAGCTAGTGACGTAGCCCTACGTCACTTTGCCTGTGAGGGGCTGACTGCCGACGTACATCGGCGTTAGGCAGTCGGCAAGTGGTTAACATGCCCACATATTCTATACAATGATTTTTTCACTTATCTCTATGTGCCCACCTCTAAAAGATGGCATGCACAGCACAGTCCTTGGTCAGTCTACTTGGACTTACACAATCAAAGGATGTTGTCTACAGGAATGAGGGGGACCCTGATCGACACAATAGATTGCATGGTGTCACTGAAAGTTGCCAGCAGATTCAAAAGCAGATTGTGGGAAAACCAGAGTGTGGCCATAACCTAAACTTTGGGCAATAAGTTTATACAGGCACTCATGGTGTAGCAATGTGAACTGTAGGCTTAAGCTGGCCATGAATGGATTGAATCTCGGTCGGTTTAGCAGATTTGATCCATCTACGAGCAGGCTGGTTGTACCCAAGTCAATCTATCAACGTTTTTTCTATATTTTTTTTTTGTACATATGATAACTGCTGGTGTCTACAGACACCAGAAGTAACCATTGTGTTCTACCGGCCAGGAAGGCTCCCTGCTGAACGTAATAGCACTGCAGGAGTGATTTCTTAATTAACGCTGACTGTGTTGATGGGGGAATTTAGTGATTTTCTTTCTTTCCACCTGTGGTGGAAGGAAAGGAAATTAAATTATCTATAGCTTGCCTTAGTATTTCTAAAGCAAACTGCCACTTTAACTGGTGTACTACCTGGATGAAAACCTGAAGAAGGGAGTAGGTAGACTCTATACTTTCTGTGTGTTTCCCAAAGCCCAATTTAGGTTGAAGGTTTAATGCATAGTAGATATGTTCATCCTGTTTAAAATTCATTGCATTACTTCAAATCAGAAAGCTTCATGCTTGCCCATTCCATATCTGGCATGACTGTAATAAGTGTTTTGTCTGTGTTTCATTGTGCTTTGACTGAATATACACATTCGGAATTGAGCTCCTGCTGACAGCTGTGATGAACGATAAGAAAATGACCTCAAAGGATTCTCAGGCATCATTCTGGAAGAGGTTGATAATGAGCAAACATTTCTTGTTTTATTTAATGACAGGGCCACGAGCGTCGTCTCTCTATTCACAAATTTATGTCATGCCGGGTAAAACACAGACAACTGGAGCACATATTTCCAGCCATTCATACTGAACAATATAATCATCCCCTATCAGTTCTTATTCCTTTTCTTGATAGAAAATTACGGAGCTTCATTCAGAGCCCACAAGTAAAGGGCAGCTGTAAAGATAGGACAAATACAGCCTGTTTCCCACACCTGATAGGTACACCTGTTAGATTATATTGTTACCTGCATAACCATGGAAGCTCTTGCATGTTTCTGACAAATACAAAATGATTTATTTAAAGTGATTGACATTATCTAACAGACATTACAGCAGAATAAACCTGTATAAGGAATATTCACCTTTCCAGCAGACAGAAAGGAAAATCTTGAATATCAACCAAAAATGAAGAAGGCTTATAGCCCTTCTCATATTTTGCGGACTTTGAAGGATGTGGGATTATCATATAAAATGAGCAAACAATCATAAATTTGTTAAAAAAAAATAAAACAACTAAATAAATCAATTTAAATCATGTAATACATTGACATATACAGTACAGTTAATCATAGACATGGCTCAACCAGTTATACAAAAGAGTGAGTGACATGCTGATCCAGATATTGGAGGCTTGACGCGTTTTGCAGAGCATAGAATCATTTCCAATCTGCTTCCTCAGGGACCTTCAGCCTACTTTTGAAAAAAAGAAATACAGTTTTTAAAAATACATTCAGAAAAAATTGAAAACGTATATATCTCTGCAAATCAAACATAACAATGCTCACCAATTAAAAAGAAAAAAGGGCTGTAAATGGCCATCCAGATGCAAAGATATGCACACATATAATGAAGTGTCCGGTGTTCCCCCAACAAAATAGGAAGTGGGGGTATGTGTCTGGTGGATACTGGGCCGTGCCTTCAAAGCCCATATCCAAATAGCAACATCAGCGAATACTACAAAAAAGAAAATAAACAAGGAGAAGAAAGAAGAAATGGGAAAAAGTTTAACGTACGTTAAAAAAAATAATATATATATTATAATAAATATATATATAAATGTATTTATTCTTCTAGGGATAAGAAATCCCAGTGAATTCTACTAAATAACGTAGGAGATGGGAGCAAATAGACCCACACCATAAAGCCCCATTGTGTATACCAATATATTAGAAAGAGATCCCAGTGGATTCTACTAAATAACGTAAGAGATGGGAGCAAATAAACCCCCACCGTAAAGCCCCATTGTGTGTACCAATATATTAGAAAAAGAAAAGGTGGACAGACCAAGCAGAGGATTCCCACATTAACAAGATAATAAATGGCAAATGTTTCCAGGAAAATCTTCTCTCTCTCTTATAAACTTCAGCTACTGTTGTTCTCTGACAATCTAGGAGTGGCAGAAAGCATGTCCCCTGCTGCACTCTGTGGTTTCTCCCACCAGCTCCAATCTCACTACAAGACACAGTGTTGACAAAGGGCTCATTGGGAAGAACCACAGCATGCGGTGGGAGGGTGGGGACACTAATTGTCAAACCTACAGATATCAGTGGTGGCCATGTCAGAGGGGGCTAGGCTAACAGTGTCCCTTTTGTGTGGTGCATTCCTCCTTGTGGTGTAGTTCTCTCCACTCCTTTGTGCTAAGGCTTTAAAAACAAGGTTAGGAGTTAGTTAACACGTTTAGGAAGCAGTAAGGCTTGTGGAACTACTATATAAGTGGACTTGGACATAATTTTTGCCCTTTGCAGTAAACCCATAACCGGACCTGTTTTCATTTTCTATTTTCTTAACTGCCTTTGAGAATGAAACACTTTGTACTAGGGTGTCTCACTCCTTGAAAATTTAGATTATTAGGTGCAGCCCCTGATGTAGGAAGCAAGCTGTAGCAGTTGGGACAGAGTTGGTGTAACATTTATTACAAACCCTTTCTGTTATCAAAGGAATGGGCGGAACGACCTCCTGTTCGGTTCGCACCAGAACTTTCGAACATCGCGAAAGTTCGTAATCGAATATCGAACCACCATTGACGTCTATGGGAACCGAACTGGAAAAATCAAAAGTGCCCATTGTAAAAGGCTTATATACAAGTAATTGGGCATAAAATGGTTGTGGGGTCTGTGTACTGCCATAGGGGACATGAATCAATGAATCAATCATGAATCAATGAATCAACCATGAATCAATAAAAAAGTTTGTAAAAAAATGTCATTTTTAAATGAGCAGTGATTTACTAATGCTTAAAGTAAAAGCATCAAAATGAAATATAACAATAAAAATGAAAATTTCCTTTCAATATAGTGGCGGGAGGGCGCGGGTTCCTCTTAGCCCCTTAGCCCCTTAGTCTACCTGTAAATTGGCACATCTGTACTGTGTATAGAAGCTGCTGCAGCAATAATTGCATTTATAAAGCATAAAAATTAAATTTTCCCTGCAAACTTTCTTTATTTTATAAACAAACGCTTGGGGAGCCAGTCTGTATAATGAGGCCACAATGTAGTGCACTGGGAACAAGATTAGAGATTTTTTAGATAAATTCTAGTGTCTCTTCCGCAATATTTGGATAGACGTAACAGGTGTAAAATTGGTCTGTAGGCTCATGTTCCTACCTTCCTCAACCTCAAAACCAACATCTGAATCAAGTAATGGCTGTGCATCGTCAAGGAGCACGTGGCTGACTGTTCAAATAACTCAGCTGACTCCTCCATGCCTGATGCTGGGGCTATGGCAGGAATAGCTGTGACAGATTTAGCCACTCTGGCAGCTGCAGCGGACTACGCTATAGTCTCTGCTTGGGTGACAGAGGATAAGGATGGTTTAGTAAACCAGTCCAATACCTCCTCTGCATGCTGTTGCTGGATAGCACGGGCAACATCACTAAACAGAGGAAATTATGGCCTGCCTGAGGACTGACCACGTCCACCTTTGCCTGTGGACACATATGCTTCTGGCCTCCTCACAGTGCCATGTGAATGTCTGCCTCTCCTTGTTGGCCTCCCAGACATGATGGGAATGTGCTTACTAACACAATGCAATAAGGATGTGAAAACATGTATGTGGATGCACTTTAATCAATGGAAAGGGGTGTTGGTGCACTTTAACCTGAATACTCACTACACAGACACACTCCACCGACACACTACAATATACTGCAGTAAAACTGCACTAACGTACGTTAAACATGCAGTAATGCACAGAAGTATACTGTGCTAAACAGCACGTAATGCACAAAAATATACTGTGTTAAAACGGCACATAACGCACAGAAATATACTGCGTAAAACTCCTGCTCCTCTCTGTCAAGCCCTCCACTGGCTTCCGCTCACCCAACGAATTAAATTCAAAATACTTACAACATCTTACAAAGCAATCCACAGCCTAGCCCCCAGCTACATCACCAGCCTCATCTCAAAATACCAACCTAATCGCTCTCTTCGTTCCTCTCAAAACCTCCTGCTCTCTAGCTCACTCATCACCTCCTCCCATGCTCGCCTCCAGGACTTTTCCAGAGCCTCTCCAATCCTATGGAACTCCTTACCCTTATCTGTCTGATTATCTCCCACTCTATTAGCTTTTAGGCGATCTCTGAAAACCCTCCTTTTCAGAGAAGCCTATCCTACCAACCCCTAACAAATGTACCTCCTTTTCTCCATCAACCCATCTCCCACAGTTATTGCCTTTTGTTTCACTTGACCCTCCCTTCTAGATTGTAAGCTCTAACGAGCAGGGCCCTCTAGTTCCTCCTTTATTGAACTGTATTGTAACTGTATTGTCTTCCTTCACATTGTAAAGCGCTGCGCAAACTGTTGGCGCTATATAAATCCTGTATTATAATAATAATAAAACGTGCAGTAATTCACAGAAATGTACTTTGTTAAACGTGCACTAACTCACTGAACTATAATGCAGTAAACCTGCCCTGACAAACAAACTGACACTAAAGTAAAAATGAATGGTCACTACACTTACACTGACTGAACTATTACTAAATTCACACTAAAGTAAAAATGAACGTTTACTACACTCACACTGACTGAATTATCACTAGATTCACACTAAACTGATATTCTACACTGACAATAGAATCAGAATAGTAAACTTTAGCACACTAACTCTCTAGTAGCACTGAACAGAGCCCTGTTCTGTCTCTCTTCACGCCGATATCACACTACAAATGGCTGCTATTTAAAGAATACTTTTATAGTGTGGGGTGGGACTAATAGCAATGAGCCATGATTGGATAAAGGTATCATTGCTTTCTCCAATCATTGCTCTGATAGTGCTCAGTGCCCTGATTGGGCAAATCTTTCATTGCTTCAGCCAATCAGGGCTTACAATTTAGTGTGCGGCAGCGCAGTACATTGTGGTCATTGGGCGGGCTGAACATATGGTCGAACGCCCTGATAATTTGGGTGTTCGTCGAACGGGCAAACAGTCAATGTTTGGCCCATACTCATGCTCGGGCCAAACCGTTTGCCCATCCCTAGTTATCACCACTATTTGGAATTCAAGTAAAGTACTTGAAATTCTGCCTAGTTCTGTGTCTTAAATTATAAAGCAATTGGGCCAAGTTAGACTTCAGACAGCCTATGAAGGATAATGATACAAAGAGAGGAGTAGGAGCAGCCAGTTTGGGATGGAAACAGTGGTGGCTGGGTGATGGAGGGTGGGTTGATCTGGATGGTCAAGGATTCATGGATGGATTATCATAGTGTGTTCCTCAGCCATGGCATAAGACCATGCCAAGGGACTCAGCCTGTAACCAGGTTTACTACAAAGTGTATGAAAATGCGAAGGCTCTTGTCATTGCCACAAAGGCATACTGTAAAATGAACCTGTGTGCACGAAGGAGCTGGTAGGAGGACATGAGTTCTAAGTCGTCGCCCCCCCCCCCCCGCCCCCCCAGAGGTTGTAAGTAAAACTGCATTTCCCTTCCCCTTCAAGTTGCCATCAAAACAAATGAGAAAACTCCCAGTGGTGAAACCCTCACTTGGGAGTGATTTGTTCTTCTACGAGAGGAAGTGCAGGAAGATCCGCCAATAAGCCCGTCTTCATTCTGAAATAGCAGATTAGTGATCACACACCACTAACAAATGTTCTGCAAACCATTTATTTGCAAGAAGATCAGCATATACTCCCCTTCTATCCTCAACTCACGCATATTTCGACCATTAACAGGGCTTATTCTTAGAGATCTCTTTGGTTAATCCCTGTACAAGGATGAAAAGCGTAAGAGTTGGGGACTCAAGTTAGGAGTATGTGCCGATCATCTTACACATACATAGACTGAAGTATTCCAAAAGAAGATGAGTGCTATATAGCACCCCCTTTTTTCCTGCGCTCGGAACCTGGTCCTCAGGCTGCCTCAATCCCGGAACTCGTGCTAATATTAGGCATCCATGATGGCTAGGCTTTGCTGCCCCTTACGACCAGGGCGGTCGACCAAACACTGAAAATACAAAGCAAAGAAGAGGGCGCACCAGCCTAGCGCATTATCCTCAGCGAGTTTATTTAAATAAAGATAAAAATCAGCTACTCACAAACAATCGTAAAATTCAGGCACATCAATTCCATACATCTGGCTCTTGCCAGAAGATCAACGTCCTTTACTGGAAGCAGAGGGCTGACGCGTTTCGAGGCCGTGCCTCTTCCTCAGAGCCTGGAGGCCATGGTCAAGTCCGTAGTTTAAGTATGATGTGGAAGACCAGGCCTCCACAAGGCCCTTGGGGATGTGGGAGGAGATATCGCCCAAGTGGGCGTGACTACACAGCTGATTGCTCAAAATTATTGCAGAACACAATTATAATTACAATATCACTTCACTAGCCCCAAGCAATGTTATATTTAAGCTGGTGTAGTGAAACAGACCTGTGCATGTCTCGGTCCAAACCAATCAGAACATCACATCCTCCTCATGCAGTGACACAGGGACAAACCAGCGCATAGTATGATATATATGCAGTACAGTCTGCGATGAGATGGGAAGTTTTGATTGATTGGACAGTTCACCAGTGGAATTAATGGTTGCTTGGGGCTAGTGAAGTGATATTGTAATTATAATTGTGTTCTGCAATAATTTTGAGCAATCAGCTGTGTAGTCACGCCCACTTGGGCGATATCTCCTCCCACATCCCCAAGGGCCTTGTGGAGGCCTGGTCTTCCACATCATACTTAAACTACGGACTTGACCATGGCCTCCAGGCTCTGAGGAAGAGGCACGGCCTCGAAACGCGTCAGCCCTCTGCTTCCAGTAAAGGACGTTGATCTTCTGGCAAGAGCCAGATGTATGGAATTGATGTGCCTGAATTTTACGATTGTTTGTGAGTAGCTGATTTTTATCTTTATTTAAATAAACTCGCTGAGGATAATGCGCTAGGCTGGTGCGCCCTCTTCTTTGCTTTGTATTTTCATAGACTGAAGTATGTTTGATATCGGTGTGCAGTGATTAGCCATATTGCTGTTAGCATAGTATACTAATTTTGTTAGAGTGGCATTAGCTCAGTGCAACAGGTGGTTTATTGATTAAAGCTGTTTCTGACCTTTTTCTTTAATTCAATAATTTTTATTAGAAAAGTGTGTGTATGCGCATTCTGTAGGGCACTTTATAAGGAGAGAAGGCACAAGGATAATAATAGTTGAGTGTTCAATGCACATGTCAATCTAGTGCTTTGAGCATCAATGTGTTATCAGGTAGACAGATCCATTCATCAGGGTCGCTGTCCACACAAACGTGTGCGCATGTGTCCCCGAGATCTAAGTGTACCCTATCAAGTAACTAAAACTACCCTAGCAAGCACTAACACTCCAAGTAATGAAGGGGTTAAAGACTTTCTTCTCGTTTGTGTGCATGGACTTATTTCGGCCAGCATAACCTTTTTAAAACCCTGAATTATTAATGTGGTCATTTTCTGTTATCTCAAATTTGCAATTAGTATTTCTTCAATAGAAACACATTTCCGTCCATATTAGATAACAATCATAAATAAGTTTAATAATGCGTCCCTGTTCAAAGTGTGTAGATTCCTTTTTTATATATTTCAATGGGCAAAATTATAGGATTAATTAAAAGAGTTTAATCCACATAAAGTATTTTATGCTCATTATAAAATTTATTTTATTACTGAAATTGCATTACGCTTAAAAAGTGATGACCTTATCTGGGGACAGTAACGTGTTTTCCATCTAGATAAAAAGTCTTGTTTTACAGATAGCAGCCATGCAGGATGACAGAGATATATATAAAAAAAAAAAAACACAGCAATAAACAGTGCTATACAGTATATAGTGTATGCCTGTCAATACAATTTCCAATGCAGATCCTGATATACACTGTATAATTTTTCTGCAATGTATCGAAATATAAAAAGAATTTTCACACAAAACATGTCTGTGTTTTACACCTTGCATTGTGCTTAGGGGGCAATTCTATGCAAGAAGAAAAATCAGTCCATGAACTACTGATGTAATCCAGGAAATAATACCACATCAGAAACTGTCAAGAAGTTTCCAGGATTCAGCGGACTTCTCACGATGCTTCTGGGCAAAGCTATTATCATGTGATACCTTGCTCTGCAACCCTGCTCTCTTGCTTCAAAGAGTGTAGGCAACGTTGCTCTAGGCAGCAAGGTATCATTAAGTGATAGACTGAGTATCACATACCTGGTGCTGGAGGCCAATGGAGAGAGAGGGCTTACCTTGCAGCTAAGTTTCAGACCCCCCTGAGGATGGGAACAGGAGAGGTCAGGCCCAAAGTAACATGGGTTGCCTGCTGGACTGTGTGCAGGAGGGTCCAGGGTACAGTTGGAGTGCTAGAGTGGAATCAGCAGATAGGTGGTGCCTGTGAGGTGTTTGCAGGACCCAGATAATGCTGAGACTAGAGCGTGGTATGGTGGATAGCCAAGATCAGGAGCCAGGTGGGTATCAAAGCAGACGGGGTTAGGTGGATAGCCAAAATCAGAAGCTGTGGTGGCAAGGACAGGGATAGTCTCCTGAGTGACTGGTCCAGAGCTAGGAGCAGTGCCATCCGCTAAATGTACATCAAGTCTTTGTTCCTTCAGTTTCAGGAGTATGCGCAAGTTCTTGGCTAGGTTGATGTCCAAGAAGCAACTACAGGCTCCAGAGTCAACGATCGCCCACAGCTTTACTTCCTTTCCAGCCACCTGCAGAGAGATGGGGAGAATTAAATGAGTGGATACAGTCCCAGACAATTGGAGGTACGAGGGGCATGGAAGACTGGACTTACTTGGGCGAACAGGACAACTGCGAAGGAAGTGGCCCGAAGCTTCACAGTGGTAACACAAGTTATCTCGTCTGCGTGCTCCCTCTTCAGGGGTTAAAGCAGGGCGGAGTAGGCCAATTTGCATGGGTCCCCGTCAGATGTATATATGGACTGGGGAACAGAGACTGGGAGTGTTGGTCCTGGAACCTTTGGCATTACCCATGTGGGTCAGAGGGTCTGAGTGCGTTCGGGCCTTCGCTCCTGCAGCCGTCGGTCTAGTTGGATAGAGACTTGGATGAGACTTTCTAATGAGGCAGGAGCCTCAATCCTAGCCAACTCGTCCTTGAAAGACTTAGATAAGCCTTGCCGGAACCAGTATTTTTAGGGAAGTATCATTCCACCCGGTATCAGCTGACCACTTGCGAAATTCCCCAATGTAATCCTCCACCGGTCATCTGCCTTGTACAAGAGCATGAAGAGCCGACTGTGCGGTGGCAGTCCATTGTGGATCATCATATAAGGTAGCTTCAAAGAAGGTGGCAACTGAATCCAGGACTGAGTTCTTTTGCTCAAAGAGATTGTGAGCCCTGGACTGTGGCTCATCTGACAAAAGTGAGATGATGAAACCCACCTTGACAGTCTCAAGAGAAAAAGTCATTGGCTGAAGGGCAAATTAAAGTTCACAAGCATTTTTGAAAGCCCTGAATTTCCGTTGGTCACTTGAAAAGCGATCAGGAGTGGGGACTCTGGGCTCCGGAGGGGCGGTAAACCCATAGCAGGTGCGGCTGTAGCAGAATAACTGGCCATTATAGTAGCTTGGTTAGGATCCACAGGAGTCATAGAGGTAGCGAGGGAGTGAAGGCATCCTTCCATCTGAAAGTAGCCATCTTGTAAGCTCTGGACTGCTTGTGTAAGAGCCGTATTTGCTGACATAGGGCCTCCAATGCGGAAGCACCTCTGTCAGCCTCAGACATCTTGGCTGGTTGATACTATCAGGTACCTGGTGCTGGAGGCCAATGGAGAGAGAGGGCTTCCCTTGCGGCTAAGTTCAAGACCCCCCTGAGGATGGGAACAGGAGAGGTCAGGATCAAAGTTGCATGGATTGCCCACTGGACTGTGTGCAGGAGGGTCCAGGGTACAGCTGGAGTGCTGGAGTGGAATCAGCAGATAGGTGGTGCCTGTGAGGTGTTTGCAGGACCGGGATAATGCTGAGACTGGAGCGTGGTTGGGTGGATAGCCAAGATCAGGAGCCAGGTGGGTATCAGAGCAGACGTGGCTTAGGTGGATAGCATAAATCAGGAGCCAGGTGGGTATCAGAGCAGATGTGGTCAGTTCGATAGCCAAGGTCAAACACAGGAAGTAAGCAGGAGACAGGTCAAGGATAAGCCGGTCGGTAACTGGAAACAGGAACTGGAATATCACAAAGATAATGCACTGGAGGAGCCGAAGTTCAACCAGCAACTAAAATCACTGGCAGGCTTCCTTATATAGGCCCAGGTAAATTCCTGGCAGTGCTACTGGGTACTAAAGTCCTTCTCCTGCCAAAGTGCTGATAGCGCTGCTGGGTCCTAGATCCCTTTTCCTGGTGTTTGTGCCCTGACACTGAGGTTCAGACTCAGAATGAGGTCTGGTTTGAGGGCGAGGGCTGACCAACTTTTCTAATTAACAAGCAGGTAATTGCTTGCTAGGACACAGAGTGGGCCTTGCAGCCACTCACCTGCTTGTAAACATGAAAAGTTGGGCAGCTCACACCCTCCATTCAGATCTGCACCGCCTTCTGCCCTCTGCCCTGCTGTGTAAGTTAGGAGTTTTAAGGGGGGCGGTGGTTGGAAGGGGATGTCTGATGTAAAGGGGGTTGTGTTGTGAATGGGGAATAGAGCATAAGGAAGTGGAGTTGTGATTTAAAGGGGGGGGGGGGTTGTTAGTGGAGGACTGAGGACACCAATGTAAAGGGGGGGGGGGGTGATGTGAAGGGAGGACTAGTTCTTTAGCCAGCTAGTTTTGGGGTCCAAACTTTACAGTGGTGCACAAATGTACAGTGCCGATGCAGTAAAGAAGGCAGCTAGTTAGATGTCTAGGTAAATGGCCACAGTCTCTATGTCCTCAGTCTTTGCTAGCAGCAATAAATCAATAGCAGCAACGCCCTCTCATCAGTCCCACCAATACAGCAACTTTGGTCCCACTGTTCAGATGTCAGCTCACTTCTGGATCTGTCTAGAGTGACTCCAATGCTCAGACCACAGGTTAACAGTGCTTTGGTTTCTGTGTCAGGCTTCAGGCTTGTAGCAGGTTAGTGTGCACTCAGGGAGAGCAACGTGCATGCTCCGATCCCCTCACAGCAAAAAGAAGTTCTAAGGTTGTTTAAAGTCCAGGAGAAAAACTGCTTCTTTCACCTCCTGTTAAGAGTGTATCTCTGGGAGTTGCAGTCCATCACTCCATCTTTTAACATGCTGGTCCTCTTCCCAGACTACACTTCTCAGGGTTCAGTGCGATGTGCACTCTTAAGTCCTTCATGCCCACTGGCTTCCTCTCCTGGATAGATACTGAATGGCACTGAAAGCCAGCATAAGAGTCCTATATTGGTACACAAAGCAGCTGCAGCACAGTGTCTTTATAGTGGCTCCTTCTCTAGCCAAGTGCTTGGCTACACTAGGATGGAAATGTGGATGGAAACTAATTCTTTTGACAACAGTCACCTGGACAGATAGAGATGGTGAAGCTCCCTAACACAGACAGGAATAAAAATCCAATAAAGATTCTAAATGCTCACCATTATATATATTAAAAAAATGCTTTGGATACACTAAACAACATAATTATTCTCTAAAAATACAAATCCACTGCCTAAAGTAATACTGTTTTATTTACATTGTCCCTTCTTTTTCTGTATATGAATGATGTCACTGTAATTATTTTAATAAAAATCGAATTACCTTATTCCTAATCAATATACAGCTGTCACATGACCCAGCCTTTCCCTAGTCTGTCTGCAGGGAAACAGTGGCAGGAGAAGCTTCTAATCCTCTGCTACTGGTCACATGTTAAAAAAAAAAAAAAACAGCCATTGGGAGTAAGAATAAATAATATATATAAAAAAAGTTTTAGTTTGTTATGCAGATATATATTTGAAATCAAATCTTTATTATTTTTGGGCAATAACCTGGTGTGAGCAGATTTCCTGCCCCTCCTGCCTGTGTCTGAAAATAACATTGAGGTGAAGCTTCTACCAATCAAGATGTAACATTCCACCCCAATTGTGTTTAGCTGGTTAGTGGGCATGGAGGAGGAGTGAGGGAGTGGGCTGTCATTTACCACTGTGTATAGGCCCACATCTAGGGTTGCCACCTCATCCCTTTAAACCAGGACACACATTAATTACATAGGTTCCGTGGCTGATTAAGGTGGTAATTAAGCTCACTTGGTGCCTTATGTGCATTATATTAGCCTCAGAACCTGTGTAATTCATATGTGTCCTGGATTAAAGGGATGAGGTGGCAACACTACCCACATCACTCTATAGTCACACAGGCTGCTCAGATGTGATAGGGAGGAAGTGGGGTAGAAAATACACTGAAAACTGAGCTTGTGCTCTAGCTGCCAACACTGCTCTGGAAAATCCCCAACTGCAGAAGGGACATGGACATTAAAAAAGCAGCTTAGTGCTTTTTTCTTGGCATATTTAAGAAACACTTTGAATGCCCAAACAGCTCAAAATCCTTTGTCCGGTCATGTTTCAACACCACAGTCACTAAAAACATGTTAAGTATTTCCATTGTTAAACAGCCAGTGTCCTAAAAATCAGAACACACTGAGGTGTTTTAAGTGACTGTGGTGTCAGAAACATAACAGGCACATTAAGTTTGCTTTAAACACATCTTGAGAAAATGCAAATATTTAATAACTTAAAAAAGTAAAGTAATTTCAAGTCATATGTCTCAAGTCAAAGTCAAATCTCAAGTCATAAATACCAAGTCAAAGTCACGTCGAGTCTTTTATTAATTTTAATCAAGCAAGTCTCAAGTCCTCAAACTGGTGACTTAAGTCTGACTTAAGTCAAGTCATGTGACTCAAGTCCCCACCTCTGGTGACTGTATGAGTAAGAACTGCATGTAATACAGCATTTATTGATAGTTTTTAATAATGTGGGTTTAATGAACCCAAAAATCTATTTTTCAATAAATAGATTCTCACTGGATTTTTCTGTCTTTTTGTAATGTCCTCTGTAAGCACTTGCACCTCTTATTTTCCTCCTAACTTCCATTTGTTTGGAATGGACAGTTCAAGATAGTTGCTTTAATGTGCACTGCTCTATGCTCACTTCATATACCATAGTCCATAGTTCATAGTCCATCTCAGGAGTGAGCAAGAGAGAGTGGCTATGTTCCTACTTACAGTGGGGTCATAGAGAACAAATGTAGCCACCTTCTAACAGGAAGCCAGAGCACAGCGGAGAAAAGGTAATTAGGAGATTTGGAGCATTCTGACAGCCAGTGGCGTATCATCCATGTGTGCAGGGTGTTCACTGCACATGGGTCTCTGAAGGTAGGGGGCGCCCACCGTGACCCACACTGCACACATGGATAGTCCCCTGGTTTACAGCCGGAGTGGCGGGAGGGACAGCTGTGAGCACAGAATTCCCTGCGTGGCTTTTCAGCTGACAGCCGCTTCTCCTTCTCTCCATCTCGTGGCTGTCAGCTGAAAAGCCATTGGTCATGGATACAGACCCACCTGAATGGTGTTACTCCTTTTCACATTTCAGCTGAAAAGTCATGCAGGGAGATTGGTGCTTGCAGCTGTACCTCCTGCCACGCCGATTCCCGGCTGTTGCCTGTGTCCTTCTCCTCTGCCCCCCCTGTGTGCTCCTCTAGTCCCCTGTCCTTCTTCTCTGGTCCCCCTTCGTGTCCTCCTTTTCCTCCTTGGCCCCCCGTGCTTTTCCGGGTGCTCCTGAATCCCCCTGTCCTCCTCCTCTTGCCACCTACATCTCCACAGCTGGCTTCCCTCTTCTCCTCAACCCCCACTGCTGGGGGAACGCGTCAGAATGGAGAGCGGAGGAAGGGGCAGGTAAACATGTAATTTGCCGACCCCTTCCTTTTCTTAATTTGACAGTGAGCGATCACTACTGATCGCTCCTGTGTCCTGTGCTAACTTAGCAGAGTAAACTGTGTTTATTCTGCTTCAGTTTATGAATGAACAGGAGCCTTTGTCTCCTGTTCATTCATTTTCAATGCTGAGGCTGTCAAGAAAGGCACTGGGGAATGTCTGTCCTCAGACCCTTTCTCTGTCTCAAAGGGGAGATGTCAGGGAGCTTTTTAGACCCCTGGTATCTCATCAAAGCCCACCAACAGGGCTGATAAAAAATTGCAATAAAAATAAAAAAAATTACATTTTAAAAAAATTATAAAAAAAATATAAAATAAAAATGACTTCCTTACTATAACTTACTACTTCCCTCAAAAAAAGCATTGTGAAAAAAATAAAAAAATAAACTAAATTTAAAATAAAATGAATACATAAAAATAAAAAAAAATACTGACACCATCCACTGTTCTATTGACACTGTCCACTGACCCCCACCCCCTTCCCCAGAAGCACTGTAAAAAATGTTTTAAAACATTATTTAAAAAAATAATAATAAACAACAAAATTACAAAAAAGAAATTGTGGATAAAATATTAAAAACAAAAAACGTACAACACCCTCTACTGCCCTACTGACACTGTACACTGCCCAACCCCAATCATTGTGAAAAAAGCGAATACAAAAATAATTTGTAAAAAATAATAAAAATAGAAAAAAATGTTACGCTGTCCATTGCTCTACTGCCCTACTGATACCATCCACTTGCCCCCAAAAAGCATTTTGAAAAAATGAAAAAAATAATACTAAAAATTAAATCGTAAAAAATAATAACTAAAAAAAATACTAAAAATAAAGAACTACTGACACCATCCACTGCCCTACTGACATCATCCTGCACATACTACCCACCACTGTACACTCCACACTCCTCACTTACACATTATACACCTACATATGCTCCACACTCCTCTCCTGCACATACTACCCTCCTCCATACTCTCCGCATTCCTCTCCTGCACATACTACCCGCCGCCATCTACTCTGCACTCCTCTCCTACACATACTACCCACCACCGTGCACTCCGCACTCCTCTCCTGCACATAATACCAATAGAAACATAGAAACATAGAATGTATCGGCAGATAAGAACCATTTATCCCATCTAGTCTTCCCAATATATCTGAATCCTATGAATAGTCCCTGGCCCTATCTTATATGAAGGATAGCCTTATGCCTATCCCATGCACGCTTAAACTCCTTCACTGTATTTGCAGCTACCACTTCTGCAGGAAGGTTATTCCATGCATCCACTACTCTCTCAGTAAAGTAATACTTCCTCATATTACTTTTAAACCTTTGCCCCTCTAGTTTAAAACGATGTCCTCTTGTGGTAGTTTTTCTTCTTTTAAATATGCTCTCCTCCTTTACCGAGTTGATTCCCTTTATGTATTTAAAAGTTTCTATCATATCCCCTCTGTCTCTTCTTTCTTCCAAGCTATACATGTTAAGGTCCTTTAACCTTTCCTGGTAAGTTTTTTCCTGCAATCCATGTACTAGTTTAGTAGCTCTTCTCTGAACTCTCTCTAGAGTATCTATATCCTTCTGGAGATATGGCCTCCAGTACTGCGCACAATACTCCAACTCCAAGTGAGGTCTCACCAGTGTTCTGTACAGCGGCATAAGCACTTCTCTCTTTCTACTGCTTATACCTCTCCCTTTACATTGTCTTCCCACCTTTAAGTCTTCTGAAATAATTACTCCTAAATCCCTTTCCTCAGATACTGAGGTTAGGACTGTGTCAAATATTCTATATTCTGCCCTTGGGTTTTTACGCCCCGGGTGCATTATCTTGCACTTATCCACATTAAATTTCAGTTGCCAGAGTTCTGACCATTCTTCTAGTTTTCCTAAATCCTTTTCCATTTGGCGTTTCCCTCCAGGAACATCAACCCTGTTACATATCTTTGTGTCATCAGCAAAAAGACAAACCTTACCATCGAGGCCTTTTGCAATATCACTTATGAAGATATTAAACAAAATTGGTCCCAGTACAGATCCCTGAGGTACCCCACTGGTAACATGACCTTGTTCTGAATATTCTCCATTGACCACAACCCTCTGTTGTCTGTCACTTAGCCACTGCCTAATCCACTCAACAATATGGGAGTCCATGCTCAATGACTGTAGTTTATTGATAAGTCTTCTATGTGGGACAGTGTCAAAAGCCTTACTAAAATCTAGATATGCAATGTCTACTGCACCTCCACCGTCTATTATTTTAGTCACCCAGTCAAAAAAATCTATAAGATTTGTTTGACATGATCTCCCTGAAGTAAACCCATGTTGTTTTTCATCTTGCAATCCATGGGATTTAAGATGTTCCACAATTCTATCCTTTAATAAGGTTTCCATTAATTTGCCTACTATTGATGTCAGACTCACTGGTCTATAGTTGCTCGATTCCTCCCTACTACCTTTCTTGTGAATGGGCATGACATTTGCCCATTTCCAATCTTCCGGGACGACTCCTGTTATTAATGATTGGTTAAATAAATCTGTTAATGGTTTTGCCAGCTCACCACTAATCTCTTTTAATAATTTTGGGTGTATCTCATCAGGACCCTGTGACTTATTTGTCTTCACTTTAGACAGCAATCTTAGAACGTCTTCCTCTGTAAAGACACATGCATCAAACGATTCATTAGTCATTCTTTCAAGTGGAGGTCCTTCTTTTTCTTCTGTAAAAACTGAACAGAAGTATTAATTAAGGCAGTCGGCTAGCCCTTTATTCTCTTCTACATACCTTCCGTCCTTTGTTTTTAATTTAGTTATTCCTTGTTTTAATTTCCTTTTTTCATTTATATATCTGAAGAATGTCTTATCCCCCTTTTTCATAGACTGAGCTAGGTTTTCTTCTGCCTGCGCTTTAGAAGTTCTTATAACTTGCTTGGCCTCTTTCTGCCTAATCTTGTAGATTTCCTTATCTTCATTGCTCTGGGTTTTTTTATAATTACAAAATGCTAGCTTTTTATTTTTAATGATTTGGGCCACTTCTGCTGAGTACCACAGTGGTCTCTTCCTTTTTTTGCTTTTACTGACAAGTCTAATGCAATTTTCTGTTGCCTTCAATAATGCACCTTTTAAGTAGTCCCATTTCTCCTGGACTCCATGTAATCCGTACCAGTCTGATAAGGACTCATTTATGACTAATTTCATTTTTGAAAAGTCTGTTTTTCTAAAATCTAAAACTTTTGTTTTTGTGTGGTGTGACTCTTTCACAGTTCTTATATTAAACCACACTGACTGGTGATCACTAGATCCCAAGGTTTCGCCTACAATGACATCATATACCGAATCCCCATTTGTGAATACCAAATCCAAAATGGCCTCCCTCCGGGTTGGCTCCTCAACCACTTGTTGCAGAGACAACCCCAGTAGGGAATTTAGAATATCTGTACTCCTGGTAGAACTTGCTATTTTGGTTTTCCAGTTTATATCTGGAAGATTAAAATCTCCCATAATGATAACTTCTCCTTTCATTGTCATTTTAGCTATTTCTTCAACTAGTAGATCATCTAGTTCTTTAACTTGACCAGGTGGTCTATATATCACACCTACACGAGTTACTGCATGATTAGCAAACTGCAACGTAACCCAAACTGACTCTATGTTGGCCTCACCAACTTGTATTAGGTTAGATTTAATGCTATCTTTCACATACAGGGCCACTCCTCCTCCTTTCTTGCCTTCTCTGTCTCTTCTGTATAAAGAGTATCCTGGTATGGTTATGTCCCAGTCATTTCTTTCATTAAACCATGTCTCCGTAACAGCCACTAAATCTACATTCTCAGATGCCATTATTGACGCAAGTTCATTGATTTTTTTACCTAAACTGCGAGCATTTGTAGACAGGACTCTGAGCTTATCATTTCTTAACCTCTGTGCTTCTGACCTGTTCTGGCATTGTTTCGGGGGGGCAATTGGACTCTTGTATTTTCACTCTTTTATTTAAACTTCCTAGTTTAAATACTCTTTCGCAAATTCTTGGAGTTGTTCACTAAGTACATTTGTTCCTTTGAGAGAAAGATGCAAACCATCTTTTTTGTACAGTTCCTTTCTATTCCAAGTAGAGCTATCATGAGAAACAAAGCCAAATCCTTGCTCTTGACACCATTTACTAAGCCATATGTTGAACTCCTTTATGCTCCTCTGCCTATCATTCTGAACATTATGCACAGGCAGAACTTCAGAAAATGAAATGGTGGATGCAAAATCCTGTATGTCATTTCCAAGTGTGATAAAAGATTTTTTCACCTCTGACACTTCATTGCAAGCCAGGTCATTTGTCCCTAGATGGACAAGAACATCCACGTCCCCTTCCTGCTTTGCTTGCTTAACAATATTAATAATACGTCTTCTATCTCGCCTAGCAGTAGCACCAGGGAGACATCTCACAAAACCATTTTCTTTAAGCTCCACACTTCTTATGATTGAATCACCCAGCAACAGCTGCTTCCTTTGAGACTTCACTTTATCTTTTTTGTCCTTGGCTGCAGTCTTGCATACATTAGACATAGTAGTCGATGGTTTCTCACCCTCTGTGCTTGAGTCCATATCCATGTTGTCCTTACATTCTGAGAGTGCTGCAAATGAATTTTGGAGAACCACCGACTGTGGGACTTGTCTTCTATCCACCACTCTAAGTCTTCCAGAACCTACAGTAACCCATCTGCCATTTCTGGGGGTCCTCTGTGGCAGTGGCATTGCAGCAGTCCCAGCTGGAGTTTGTTTAACAGATAATTTAAATATCTCTGATTTCAAAAATGCAATTTCCTGCTGCAGTAAGGAGAATTGCCTACAGATCTGACAGCATCCGAATCTCCAAAGAGTGGAACATGAAATAAATGCACAACAATTCCTGCACTGAACCAAGTCTGCCATTTTAAAGAGGAGAAAAAAAAAATTTTGTAAATTTAAGTCAAACAAATCTTACCTTTTTTTTTTCTTTTGTCCACCTTCCAGCCTACCTCCTGACTATCTCCTGCAATATCTCTTCACTGTACTTAAAAAGTTGTACTTGAATGGTGTACTTGCAGCTAATGAATTAGGCCAGCTAATTAGTATTTCTCTATATATACACACTTCTTCATAGCTCCTCCCCCAGCAACAATTGTAACACCTTAATGGGCTAGTCTCATTAGCAAATGCAAATAGAAAACACCAGACCAAATTCCTTTCCCCTTCTCAAACAATAGCTTGCAAAAAACACAGATGAGTCAGTTGCAAACTCCAAGCCAATCTCTTCAGTTTCCTGCAATATCTCTTCACTGTACTTAAAATGTTGTACTTGAATGGTGTACTTGCAGCTAATGAATTAGGCCAGCTAATTAGTATTTCTCTATATATACACACTTCTTCACAGCTCCTCCCCCAGCAACAATTGTAACACCTTAATGGGCTAGTCTCATTAGCAAATGCAAATAGCAAACACCAGACCAAATTCCTTTCCCCTTCTCAAACAATAGCCTGCAAAAAACACAGATGAGTCAGTTGCAAACTCCAAGCCAATCTCTTCAGTTTCCTGCAATATCTCTTCACTGTACTTAAAATGTTGTACTTGAATGGTGTACTTGCAGCTAATGAATTAGACCAGCTAATTAGTATTTCTCTATATATACACACTTCTTCACAGCTCCTCCCCTAGCAACAATTGTAACACCTTAATGGGCTAGTCTCATTAGCAAATGCAAATAGCAAACACCTGACCAAATTCCTTTCCCCTTCTCAAACAATAGCCTGCAAAAAACACAGATGAGTCAGTTGCAAACTCCAAGCCAATCTCTTCAGTTTCCTGCAATATCTCTTCACTGTACTTAAAATGTTGTACTTGAATGGTGTACTTGCAGCTAATGAATTAGGCCAGCTAATTAGTATTTCTCTATATATACACACTTCTTCACAGCTCCTCCCCCAGCACCAATTGTAACACCTTAATGGGCTAGTCTCATTAGCAAATGCAAATAGCAAACACCTGACCAAATTCCTTTCCCCTTCTCAAACAATAGCCTGCAAAAAACACAGATGAGTCAGTTGCAAACTCCAAGCCAATCTCTTCAGTTTCCTGCAATATCTCTTCACTGTACTTAAAATGTTGTACTTGAATGGTGTACTTGCAGCTAATGAATTAGGCCAGCTAATTAGTATTTCTGTATATATACACACTTCTTCACAGCTCCTCCCCCAGCACCAATTGTAACACCTTAATGGGCTAGTCTCATTAGCAAATGCAAATAGCAAACACCTGACCAAATTCCTTTCCCCTTCTCAAACAATAGCCTGCAAAAAACACAGATGAGTCAGTTGCAAACTCCAAGCCAATCTCTTCAGTTTCCTGCAATATCTCTTCACTGTACTTAAAATGTTGTACTTGAATGGTGTACTTGCAGCTAATGAATTAGGCCAGCTAATTAGTATTTCTCTATATATACACACTTCTTCACAGCTCCTCCCTCAGCAACAATTGTAACACCTTAATGGGCTAGTCTCATTAGCAAATGCAAATAGCAAACACCTGACCAAATTCCTTTCCCCTTCTCAAACAATAGCCTGCAAAAAACACAGATGAGTCAGTTGCAAACTCCAAGCCAATCTCTTCAGTTTCCTGCAATATCTCTTCACTGTACTTAAAATGTTGTACTTGAATAGTGTACTTGCAGCTAATGAATTAGGCCAGCTAATTAGTATTTCTCTATATATACACACTTCTTCACAGCTCCTCCCCCAGCAACAATTGTAACCCACCTCCTTACACTTCGCACTCCTCTCCTGCACACACTACCCTCCTCCATACACTCTGCACCCCTATCCTGCACATACTACCCACCACCATACACTCCGCACCCCTATCCTGCACATACTACCCACCACCATACACTCCTCACCCCTCTCCCTGCACAAACTACCCACCACCATACACTCCGCACCCCTCTTTCTGCACATACTACCCACCACCACACACTCTGTACTCCTCTCCTGCACATTCTACCCACCGCCATAAACTACGCACTCCTCTCCTACACATACTACCCACCGCCGTACACTCTGCACTCCTCTCCTGCACATACTACCCACCGGCATACACTCCTCACCACTCTCCTGCACATTCTACCCACGGCCATACACTCAGCACTCCTCTCCTGCGCATACCACCCACCGCTGTACACTCCGCATTCCTCTCATGCACATTATACCCACTACCTTACAATCTGCACTCCTCTCCTGCACATACTTCCAACCTCCATACACTCCACACCCCTTTTCCAGCACATACTACCCACCACTTTACACTCCACACCCTTCTCCCTGCACATTCTACCCACCGCCAGACACTGCGCTCTCCTCTCCCCTCTCCTGTACATTCTACCCACTACCATACACTCCATACTCCTCTTCTGCACATACTACTCACCACCATACACACCATACTCCTCTCCTGCACATACTACCTGTAACGGACCGTTTCAGCAGACAAGGGGTTAAAATCCGTTTAGGCGATATGCCCCTTTCTGAGAGACAGGCACAGCTACTGCAGAACACCAAACTCCCGAACTGGATACAAAATAGCACTCCAACCTGGAACCTCACGAATAGCTGCTAGCAGACGAACAGGAAAAGCATACATCAGCTTACACTCCTAGCAATCAGTCTCCAACAGCATACAGTGAATCCCCCCAAGGACGAGACAAAGCTCCGAGTTGAAGGTAAAACAGGAACAACAACATCATTTATTGGAAGAACACAGCACACTTTTATACAGAAATTGGAACATCCTTCCCCCAACAACCGCTTTCCCATTGGTCATTTGCACAGTACCTGCAGTTCCCAATAAGGTCCTCTCCAGCCATGCAAATGAGGGCTTGAAAATGAGTCAGCAGTGATTGGTCAGATAGTTTGACCAGAAGGACTGCCATGCAAATGAGGACTTGAAAATGAGTCAACAGGGATTGGTCAGATACAGAACAATGGTTCCCTAACGAGCCCTCAATACACATTACTCTGAGTGTCAATGTAAGTCATCTCAGACTCTATTAAACCCCTCCTCTCCTGCACATTCTACCCACTGCCGTACACTCTGCACTCCTCTTCTGCACATAATACCCACCTCAATACACTCTGCACCCCTCTCCCTGCACATACTACCCAACACTGTATAATCCACACCCCTCTCCCTGCACATACTACCCGCCGCCATACACTCTGCACCCCTCTCCTGCACATACTCCCCACCGCTGTACACTCCACACTCCTCTCCTGCACATACTACCCTCCTCAATACTCTCTGCACCACTCTCCTGCACATTCTACCCATAGCCATACACCCCACGCTCCTCTCTTGCACATACTACCCACCGCTGTACACTCTGCACTCCTCTCCTGCACATACTACCAACCTCCATACACTCAGCACCCCTCTCCCTGCACATACTACCCACCACTTTACACTCCATACCCTTCTTCTTGCACATTCTACCCACCATCCTACACTCTGCACTCCTCTCCTGCACATTCTACCGACCACCATACACTCTATATTCCTCTTCTGAAAGCCAGCATAATACTATCCACCGCCATACACTCCGCACTCCTCTTATGCACATTCTACCCTCCGCCATATACTCTGCGCTCCTCTCCTGCACATATTCCCCACCGCCGTACACTCCGCACTCCTCTTCTGCACATACTATCCACCGCTATACACTCTGCACCACTCTCCTGCATATTCTACCCATCGCCATACACTCCACACTCCTCTCCTGCACATACTACCCACCGCTTTACACTCCGCACTCCTCTCCGGAACATAATACCCACCTCCTTGCAATCCACACTCTTCTTCTGCACATACTACCCACCTCCATATACTCCGCACCCCTCTCCCTGCACATAATACCCACCACCATACACTCCGCACTCCTCTCCTGCACATTCTACCCACCACCATACACTCCATACTCCTCTTCTGCACATACTAACCACCACCATATACATCAAACTACTCTCCTGCACATACTACCCACCACCATACACTCCACACCCCTCTCCTGCACATACCACCCATAGCCGTACACTCCGCACTGTACTTTCCCTATTTAACATTACTGCATTCTGCACTGTGTAAGTCATCTCAGACTCTATTAAATCACATCCCCTTTAAGCCATGCACAATTTTTAGTGAAATCTAAGCCATGCCCAAATTTGACCGTGGCGCGCATAGCACGCCAATTTTTTTTTTTTATCAATGCCTGGGGCCCACTTTATATCTGGCACACAGGCCCACTCATTTCATGATATGCCCCTGCTGACAGCAATATAAAAGTTAAGAACACATACTTAAATTGATTTTGTTTAAACCAGAATTTAATGTTACTTGAACTGTATAACCATGCTTTATAGAAGCCTAGCACATGTTGATGTCATTTACATTACACTGATCATATTCTCATATTTTGCAGAAATTCAAAGAATGTAAATACTCAGTTTTAACATTTGCTTTATAATTAAACAAAAGTAAATTGAGGATGTTAGAATACAAAGTAGTTTTTGTACAGATGTCCCCTAACTGTGGATGGAGCTTGCATTCCATTGTCCCAAGTTGTGCATTTTATACAGAAGATGTATGTACACTTCTAATGTCTTGACAACCTGAACCCCATGGGTGACATCTAAACAGTTGTAATTGCAAACCTTCAGTGACATGAATCATTCACCTACAAATTGAGTTTCGAATATATGGCATATTTATCTTTCTTTGGGTGAATATAGCTCTCTTGAACATAATCATTTTAAACACCTGCTGCATTCATAAAAAAGACACATCCTGAGCATGCAGCTTCTTACCCCATTCAGTGGCTCTGGATGCTTCTGATGAATTTTATAGATTTCTTTTTCACCTGAATTCATTTTTTAAATGTTTATTTGAAAGTAATGTTATGTAAATTGCTATAAAGGCATTTATACAGTATGCTAAAGTAGAACTTTGGGCTCTTTAAAAAACAAAATATATATTTATATATATATAATGTGAGAATATTCTGCGCTTAGTATACATTTCCTACAAATTGTAACAGTGTTCATTAGTTCCGACAGCTGCACTTACTGTATTGCACATACAAATACATATACTGTACATAGACAAAGAGGAAAGTATTGCTCTGTCAATTAAAGTGCATACAAGTGGCTAAAATTTAAATATCAACAAACCATATATAAATATGTGATAAACAAGTTCATCATGATAAATAAATACAATAATAGTACCAATCCCAATTCATAAAGTCCATGCTGTCATGCAAAAAAATATATTATAAAAATACAAATACAAATTTAAAAACATCCCAAACAAAATGGTGATGATTAGATAGTAGTGCTGCACTTCCTAATATTCTTGTGCTCCAGGTGACCACCCAACCGTGTTCCACTCATAAGCATAAATCCTCTTACCAGATGACCCTCACTTTGGATATAGCAACACGGCTCCCATCAAAACAAATCATATGGCAGTTTGGCCCCTTAATATGGATCTCCAGATACTATCTGAAACAGTATAGAACCAACATATTTGCATTGATTCCTATAAAAAGAGGCAGGGGAACACTCATTGTGCAATGTCCACAGATATCACTTTCAATATAAAAAGACATATACTCACAAAGCACAGTAAATTAACAGGAATTCAGCACAAAAAAAATCATCCTATGCCCTGGCAGGGGTGCTGACATTACTGCTACAACCTCCACTGGATGTACATTTCATCGTAGTAGACGTCATCACTGAGATAGCCGCGCTCTCAGGTGGCAGAACTAAATAGTTTTTTAGCCAACCATCACTAGAGGATGCTGCAACCTCCCTAATTGTTCTACATCAGTAAATAACAGTCGCCATATTGTTGAGTCCAAAATGGAGATTCCACTTCTAGCATTTGCACTCATTTGAATATAATATTTACAAACAGAAAAATATGTATAACCCCCCCCCCCGACCCCAAGAAAAATGGGAGAACATAATATATAAAGAAATATTAATATCAAATACACTACCCTTGGGAAATCTCCCACAAGAGTGTGTATTATTAGGGAAGTGAAGGTGTATTCTAGAAATAAATATACCATCTTAAATCATGATCCATTCCCAAAATTGATCATCAAAATACAAGAAATATAACAATTTGAAATAATACGTTTAAATAAAAATGTGGCATATCATTATAAATTACAACCATTGCAAAACCCGCAATAGTATGAATTAAAACCATTACGTCCCCCCAGGATCTAACTGTTATTGATGAAACAATTGATATCCCATTCAATAATAAGCTTCTGTGGCCAATGGGTTTTGAGTTTATAAATCCAGTGGGTTTGACACCTGGAAATATGATGAATTGCAAAAAGATTCTTTACCCACTACCTTTAGATCTGATGGCTTTCTACTATGTTTATAGGCAAAATGTCTCCAAAGACTATGTTTGCTAAATCCTTTTCTGATGTTAGTAAGATGTTCCCCTACGTGTACTTGCAAGGCTCTTTTGGTCCTCCCTATGTACTGCAGCCTACAATAACACTGTAAAAGGTAAACCACCTGTAAAAGGTAGAACAGTTTATAAAACCTTCAATCTCATATGTTCTCCCAGTCACTGTAGACTTAAATGTTTGGGTCCCGACTGTGTTAGAGAATCTGCACATAGGGCACAAGGGCCCCACCTGCCTGATCTTTTTTAGAAGGGTATCCCATACCAAAATGAAAAGTAAAATAAAGAGAGGTTGCAGGGTTGGAAGCAGAAGCAAGAGCAAAAAGGAGGAAAAATTGAGAAGTAGTGGCATTTTTAACTCAAGTTCAGTGGAATTGTCAAAAATGCTAGTCCATCTAACAATTCCCTCCCCCCCAGTCTGACAATGCTGCTGTCCAAAAAAAAAAATAAAAAAAAAAAATATATATATATATATATATATATATATATATATATATATACTGTATATATATATATAATTTATTTTCAGATACTTATATAGCACTGTCAATTTACGCAGCACTTTACATATACATTGCACATTCACATCAGTCCCTCCAGGCAGGTAGTGTCGTGGTTGGGATTCGAACCAGCAACCCTCTTGCTGCTAGGTGAAAGTGCTAACCACTACACAACATATTAGACTTGTGAAGGTACTTTGTGGTATCTGGCACTAAGCCATCAGTAGTAGATCCTTCAAGTCATGTACATTGTGAAGTGGGGTCTCCATGGATCTGACTTGTTTTTCCAGCAGATACAACACATGTTTGATTGAATTGAGATCCGGAGAATTTAGGCCAAGTCAACACCTAAAAACCGTTGTTCTGTGCCTCAAAACCATTTTGCAGTGCGACAGGACACATTATCCTGCTGAAAGAAGCCACTGCTATTGGGGAATAACATTTCAATGAAGGGAAGTACTTGGTCAGCATCAGTGTTTAGATAGGTATTACATGTCAAGTAGCATCCACATGAATGGCAGGAACCAAGTATCTCCAGCATAACATTGCCCAAAGTAACACACTGCCCCTGCCGACTTGCCTAGGTAATCGACTCACATGCACCCAGCCATCCACATGATGTAAAAGAAAACATGAAACATGGGTCTAGGTAACCTTCTGCCATTGCTCTGTAGTCTTTGCACCTGGACCAGTTTGCGACTACGCAGCCCCATATTACACGTTACACTTGTAACTGGGCCCTGGCATTGTGCCACTGTGGGGGGCCCAGGGCTGGCAACAGCATAAGTTAACTGAGTTCTGATAACTCTCCTAACAGGGGCTCACTAGCATAGGCACCCAGGACATCTGTCCCACATCTTCCAGAACCCAGGACAGCTGCCCCGCACCTCCTGCCCCCTCTGTGGCAACCGGCATCTCTCATCTATGACTGCCTGCATACCTCACAGCAGAGCTTACTGAAGCCACCTCCTCCTCGACTCCAAAGTTCTCATGTACACAGGCAGATGAAGAAGGAGCCAGTGAGAAGTGATATTGCACTGCAAGAGCCACGCTGATGATCTGAGGTCTGTGTTTAGTTTATGGATTTTTTACAGAGGAGGGGGACACAGTAACTGGGAAGGGGGGCAGGTAACAAGGATATATATACCTGGAGGAGTGATGAGGGGTGGTAAGAGGTAAGAGTGCTGGGAGGGAGGGGGGGGGGTCGGATTTGAAATCCCCCCTCCCCACCTTCTAGCACAAGTCCTCTCTACTCTCAAAGTTCCCCCTCAGCACATAACCTCTTACTCCCCTCCCCAAATCAAGTAGATGCCACCTGCTACAGTGGATGCAATCTCAGTGTCTGGGAACCCTAGCATCCCATAAGAGATGCGGAGCAAGTGTCCCAGGTGCCCACTTTGGGGTGCCCCTGTCAGGTGCCAAGTGCCGAAAACTTGTTTGAAATTTTGTTCAAATCTCAGGAAGGTTCCTCCAAAATCTGGACAGTTATGATATATGAAATTGTACTACTTCCCCCACCCCACCCAACCCCACCTTCTAGCACAAGTCCTCTCCCCTCCCAAAGTACCCCCCCCCCAGCACTTATGCTCTCCCTCCACCTTCTGGAGGTAAGGGCCCTGGGCTCAGAGGAAAGGGCCCCAGCACCAGAGGAAAGATCCCCAGGACCATTTGAAAGAGCCCCAGGACCGTTAGAAAGGGCTCCAGCAGTCAGGGGGTCCTTCATGGTTTTTTGCACAAGGGCCCTGAAGGTTCTAGTCACGCCTCTGCCATATGCAATAAACTGCATTGCTTATTTGTCTGCTTTGAACACATTAACTTCATAAGCAAAATGTTTACTTGCTGCTTGTCAGGAGCATGTGCTCTCCTGATCCATCATAGCTGCTGGTTCCAGCATCCTGGTTTATGTTGTGGCAGTCTCCTTGTCTGTCTGTCCACCTTCAAGGTGATTGATGTGGTCATTCTTTGAGTAGAGGCTAAATCTGATTTAAGCCAGCCTAGCCTGCAGTCTCATGCTTGTGATAGCATGTGTAATACATGTTCCAAAGCTCCCTGTTTGTCTGCCCTGTTCTGTTAGATTAGATTCCTTGGTTGGCGACCTCGGATCGATGTTAAATATTCTCTGAACTCTGCCGGCCTTTTGACTATGGATTGACCCTGTCTATTCTGAACCTTGACTGCATTGTACCTGGACTAGTTAATAAAATACACTCACATTCTATCAGGGTGGCTTCAGCTTATAAACAGTGTGGGTTATTTCCTTCCAAGAAGATGGCCGCTGCGTCCTCCAGCGCAATGACGTCACATGCTCCATAGCCCGCACTTTTTTTTTAAATTAAAGTAGTGCTTTATTAAATAATAAAATACACTCACATTCTATCAGGATGGCTTCAGTGTTTAAACAGTGTGGGTTATTTCCTTCCAAGAAGATGGCCACTGCGTCCTCCAGCGCAATGATGTCACACGTTCCGTAGCCCGCCCCGACGCGGTTGAAAATGTAATCTTTATTTGCATAAAAGATATACAAAAAACAATACTTTTGTCGGGGTACATTCTCCCCTGTACTGCGACGCAGCGCATAAATACACTACATTACAATACATTTCCGGTCATACTAATAAATACATTCAATCACGTACATTCATTCTGCGGTATGATGCCTGATGTGTTGTGCTGAGTAAGGATACCCCGAGCCATCACATCATGCATGACGCCGCAATACCCCTGAAGCATGAAACTAAATAACATTGTCTGTACGTTACGTTACTCAAACTGTATCAATACTATAACATTTCAAAAAAGCAACAGGTGTGATGGGGGGTGGGAGAGGGGGGGTAAGGGGAGGGGAATGAAATCACAGGCCCGAAGCTTTATTGAATGGACAAAGACACACAAGGGAGAGTGGGGGAAGGGGAAATCTTCAGACCTCCTCTTCCTCCATGAGATCCATCAGGTTATAGTCTCTGAGCAGACTGTGAACCAGTCAGCGACAGTCCTCGATGGACATCCTCTCCCGCTGGTGGATAAGGCGCTTTCTGGCGCACCATAAAGTGTCCTTAAAGCAGCACAACACCCGCCAGGCGTTGTCAATGTCCTCCTGTGAAAATGTTCCGTGAAAAAGTCCATTCAGCACAGCAAAATGTGTGATGGCAGTCTGTGGAACAAAGTCTCTAAGTTCAGGTTCCAAGGCCCTCAACAGGCTCTGTGCAAATGAGCACTCCCAGAAAATGTGGAAAGACGTTTCCTCATGGATGATACAAAAGGGGCAGTGCCTGTATCTGCACAAGTTTCTGGCATGCATAAATGCCCTGAGTGGCAAACCCCCCTGGACAGCCATCCACGCCAGATCTTTATGCCTGTTGGTGAGTCTCTTTGAAGAAACATGCCTCCAGACCACTTTGCAAGTGGCTGAAGGGAGGCCTGGAACAGTCTCAGCAATGTCCGATGCTCTGATCAACTTGTAGATAGTTTTTGGCTTCCACAAGTCGGGCTTAACTCCATGCAGCCCCAGCTCCTTGATGAACTTGAAAGTGTCCAAGTAGTACCAAGGAGTGTCCCAGTTGTAGGGGATGGAGCTGTCCCATTTGTCCCATCCAAGGGACCTCCAGAGAGGCAGGAGGAAAAAACGGGACATGGAGTTCCCTCCAGAGTCCGAAGTTCTGTCAATCAAAGTTCTGCGGATGCAGTTGCAGGCAAAGAACACCCCCAGTAACGTTGCGATGTCGGGCACGCCCTTACCGCCCTTGAGGGGTTCCTTGAACATGACTGCTCGCTTCACTCTGTCCATCTTGGAGCCCCAGATGAAGTGGAACACCGCCCTGGTGATGGCCTTGCAGGTGTTGACCCGGGGGGGCCAGGCCTGGGCGAGGTACTGCAACACAGGGAGGATCTCGCTGCGGAGTACCAGTGTTTTCCCTTTGATGGTGAGTTCTCTGAGGCTCCATAGTCCAAACTTTTGTCTCATCTTGGACAGTCTCTCCTCCCAAGACTTCAGGGCTGCGCCCTCAGCTCCAAACCAAACTCCAAGAATTTTGATGAAGTCCGCCTTGATGCTGAAAGGGATTGATGCAGAAGAAGGCAGGAACCACTTTCCGAAGAGCATGATCTCTGACTTCCCGCAGTTGACTTTTGCCCCTGAAGCTTTGCCGAAGTCCTCACAGGTCTGGACAGCGCTGATCAGCACAGAACACCGTTACGTCATCCATGTAGAGTGAGCACTTGACAACCCTTCTGTCCGGTCCCGGTGCGGTGATCCCTCTGATCTCTGGGTTCTGTCGGATGCATTCGGCAAAGAGCTCTATACAGCAAACAAAAAGCAGAGGTGAGAGAGGGCAGCCTTGTCTGACCCCAGAGAGAACAGGGAAAGGGTCAGTTTTCCAGCCATTCACCAACACCGTACTACAAATGTCATTGTACATCACATTCACATACGAACAAAACATGTCCCCAAGACCAAACCTGCGCAGAGCTCTGCACATAAACTCATGGGAGACACGGTCAAAGGCCTTTTCCTGGTCAAGACTAACCAGGGCCGCGTGCACACGGCGGCCTCGAATGTACTGGACCGTGTCCCGGACAAGCGCAAGGCTGTCCGCAATCCTGCGACCAGGAATGCCACAAGTCTGATCCGGGTGGATGATCTGTCCGATGACAGATTTCAGCCTGTTGGCCAGAACCTTGGCGAGGATTTTGTAGTCCACGTTCAAGAGAGAGATGTCGTCAAGGGCAAGGTTTGCGGACAGCATTGCGCACATTTATGTACCCAGGACGGAATGAGCGGCACTCAACTAATGGAGAACATCCGCCGGATGTTCATTATGCTCTGGAAAAGAACCAGAATTAGTCTATTATGGGCAGCAAAATTGTTAAAGCCAAAATTAAAATACAATAAGCCCAAAGATGCCTAAATAAATAGGAACAATATGGGGCAAATCTGCATATTTGGCATAAAAGATTTTCTTTTATATTATATGTATACGGACCCAGCTACACCATATACCATATACCAAGCCCCCATAACCACAGGGAGCATAAAAAATCCTTGGTGATATCCAAGGGAGTACTCTCAAAGCCAGTCAGCATTTAATCATTAATGTGACAAAGGAATATAAAGCTAAATTAGAATATGCAAAATATGTAAATATAACAGCGCCATCTCCCTAAGGAAAGAAACAATCCCACAGAACAGCACATTACAGCGCCATCTTGTGGAATAAAAGTAAAAATACATACATAAATCAACAACACAGCAAATATACACAAGACATATGTGCAAATTGAACAAATTCCAAATGTTAAAATTATGATTAAAAAATAAATAAATGAGGAATCAGAGAACCAAAAAAAAAATTAAGAGAAAATTAACTATTGGATATAAAGGCGTTGACGTCCCACTCCACATTCATACCATGTAGAGTGTATGTCTTTGCCCTGTAAATCCATCTGACCTCAAGCTTGGAAATCTCCCTGACCATTATTACTCCCACGCCAGTTTGCCACAAAATGCTCAATCCCAAAGAACACCGTACCCGTAGGGTCCTTGTTGTGTCACAAGGCATAGTGCTTTGAAAGGCTATGGCCAGGGAAACCTTTGCGGATGTTGGCCACATGCTCATTGAGTCTTGTGACCAACATCCGCTTGGTCCGACCTATGTATTGCAGACCGCAAGGACAACAAATAATATACACAACATATTTAGTTGTGCAAGTAATAAATTGCTTGATAGCAAAACTCTCCTGTGTAGTAGATGACACAGGATCCTCTTAACTGCAAAATGCTGGTTAGAGAATGTAGTGAGAAAGGAGAAATTAAAATCTCGATTAATCACTCTACTCCTAGGGGCCAGCAATTCCTTGCGGTCCCTACTGCCAGCATTCATCATGGCTTGTTGTACTTCCTGTGGGTCATAACCCTTTTCCTGAAACCGAGATTTTAGAATCTCAGACTCACTCAGGAAGTCCTCATAATTAGTACAATTTCTCCGCAGTTGGAGAAATTGACTCTTAGGCACCGACCTAAGCCATGATGGGTGATGGCAGCTAAAAGTGTCAATGAGACCATTTCTATCCGTTGCCTTGAAAAAAGTTGAAGTAAGGATAGAACCCTCCTCAATCTTGATCCTCAGATCCAGATAGTGTATCTCCTTATCACTAACCTCATATTGCAGGCAAATACCTCTATCATTACTATTGAGTTCAAGGAAGAACCCCTGTAAGGACTCAACACTGCCTTCCCAAAGGAGGAGGACGTCATCTATGTACCGCCTCCAGAGCCGTAATTCCGGTCTGGGGTTTCCATAGATGACGACCTCCTCCCACTTGGCCATAAATAAGTTTGCCATACTCGGGGCGAACTTAGCCTCCATGGCGACACCCTTGTTCTGCGTGTAGTACTTTCCGTCAAACCAAAAGAAATTGTGTGACATACAGTATTCAAGCAGAGACAATATAAATTGTTGCTGTCTAGGGTGTAAAGAGGCCCCCCCTGACAAAAACTGTTCCACTGCTGCACATTCGTGTTCATGCGAGATAACAGTGTAGAGCGAGGTAACATCAGCTGTTACGAGCAAAAAGCCTTCCCTCCACTGTACCTCTCGCAAGATGTTGATCACCTGCGTGGAATCTTTCAGATAAGAGAGAGTATTTACCACCAGGGGCTGAAGAAAAAAATCAATGTATTTCCCTGCTCTGGAAGTAATGGAATTAATAACCCACACTGTTTATACGCTGAAGCCATCCTGATAGAATGTGAGTGTATTTTATTATTTAATAAAGCACTACTTTAATTTAACTTACTGCACTATGAGCCTTTTCACTATTTTTGGGGCCATATGAGGATCTGTGACTCATCTGCCATTCATGTTCCTGAGAACTTATGGAGATCTGTGGTTAAGTTTGAATGAACCAGAGTGGAGATTATTTATCTGGTGCAGTCTTATCAGCCTGACGGTAAGGGTCAGTGTGTTTGGTGACATCTGGTGGTGGTGATATGTTTAACCCAGCAATACCATCTTGGAATCACAGACATTTGCTGATTTAAACCGAATAGGACTTCACACAGATTTTTTTGAAACTTTTATACGCTTGTTCTCCAGCACTGCACCTATTACTTTATATATTGTGTATGTTTATAGCCTGACATATGTGCAGCTGCTTTTGTCTTAGTTTTTTTTAAATATATATTTTTTATTCGCTTTTATTGAATTGATTGTTCCAAGTGCAGCTCTTTCTTGTTTTATATGGGAAGGAATGGGTTAACAGAGGACAAGAAGGAGACCCGCGCTATGTCTGGCGGGGCTTCATTCCATTACTACAAGTCTATAATTACTTGGGACAAAACATCTTAAGGAGGAACTCTGTACATGTGACTCATCTCTGAATCGGGGACTGCCTTAATATTTGATTCTTCACATGACCGCAGCCTCTGTCTGGTCCCAGGCATTGGTGAGTATGCCTTCAGGTGAGGTGTTACCCTACGCGCATGGGTGAAGCTGGACCCTGCCCACATGTTTACCTCTCCTGCTGGCCATTGTTTACTTTTTTTGCAGAGCTACACAAACCAAACTTCATATGTGACTAAACATGTCAGGCAGAGCTACGTGCTGACGTCATTGCGTCCTCCCCGGTCCCGGACGTACGGGTGTTTTACTTGTTTGCCGGCAAACGACCAATTTTAAACCAAGGCTGTGTCACGGAACCATGAACCAGATGTACAACAACAGATAAGTGAAAATAAGAAGGCTTTATTGAAAATCAAGCTGTAAAGCAAAAGTCCAAACGGATGGCGAAACCGAGGCAGAGTCCTTGCGAAGCCAGAGGTCAGGAACCAGGAGGGTAGTCAGACGAAGCCGGGATCAGGAACCAGCAGGGTAGTCAGACGAAGCCAGGATCAGGAACCAGCAGGGTAGTCAGACGAAGCCAGGATCAGGAACCAGAAGCAGCAGCAGTCTTAGAAGCATGTGAACACAGGAGGACCAAGCAAGGAACTGAAGCCACAGACCTCCTATATATATGAGCTAGGCATCCAGCTCCTCCCAGTGGGAAGGAGGAGCCGCAGGGTGGGAGACTACAAGAAACCCAGAAACCAAGATGGCCGCCAGCACATGTCAAACGAAGGAGAACAGCAAGAAGGTAAGACCATGACAGTACCTCCCCCTCAAGGGCCCCTCCTCCGCGGAGTAAAGAACGGTTTCTGAGGGAAGCGTGCGTGGAAGGCTCGGAGCAAGGCAGGAGCATGGACATCTGCGGAGGGAACCCAGGAACGCTCCTCTGGACCATAACCACGCCAATGAACCAAAAACTGCACCCGACCGCGGACCAGGCGTGAGTCCAGGATATTGCTCACCTCATGCTCTTCACGATTTCCCACTTGGACCGGACGAGGCCGAGGAACCGAGGAAGTGAAACGATTACACACCAGTGGCTTCAACAGGGAGACATGAAACACGTTGGAGATCCGCATGCCAGGAGGAAGTGCAAGGGCATAGGCTACCGGGTTTACCCTGCGAAGCACTCGGAAGGGACCAACAAAGCGAGGCGCCAGCTTGGGAGTGGGCACTCGAAGGTTGAGATTGCGGGTGGACAACCATACACGGTCTCCGGCCTGGTAGGAAGGAGCAGGCGCTCGTCTGCGATCAGCCTGGAGTCTCTGGCACTGCGCAGAAACCTCAAGGGACTTCTGGATCTGTACCCAAGAAGCACGTAGGACGGAAAGGTGATCCTCCACAGCCGGAATATCCTGGGGAGAGAATACCTCCGGTAACACGGCAGGTTGGAACCCATAATTGGCCATGAAGGGAGACGTCCCAGAGGAAGAGTTTACCGCCGTGTTCCTGGCAAACTCAGCCCAAGGCAGGAGGTCAACCCAATTGTCTTGGTGATCGGAGACATAGCAACGAAGGAATTGCTCCAAGGCCTGATTGGATCGTTCTGCGGCCCCATTGGACTGAGGGTGGTAGGCCGAGGAGAAGGAGAGATGAATCCCCAACTGGGAGCAAAAGGCGCGCCAGAACCTGGACACAAACTGACTCCCCCGATCCGACACAATCTCCTTGGGCAAACCGTGCAACCGGAAGACCTCCCTGGCAAAAATCGTGGCCAACTCCTGAGCAGAGGGTAACTTCTTGAGAGGAACACAGTGGCACATTTTGGAAAATCGATCCACAATCATGAGAATGACCGTATGGCCTCAGGATGCAGGGAGGTCCACAATGAAATCCATCCCCAGGTGTGACCATGGGTGCTCCCCAGTGGCTATGGGTTGCAGAAGGCCCAACGGAAGGTGCCGAGGGGACTTACTCTGGGCACAAACGGAGCATGCCGCTACATTTGCGGCGATGTCGGAACGTAGGGAAGGCCACCAGAACAGACCTGAAACAGCCCAGGACAGCTGATTCTTTCCAGGATGCCCCGCGGTCTTGGAGTTATGGTAGGTTCGCAACAACCGAGTGCGCAACTCCTCAGGCACAAAACATCTGCCGTTGGGTCTCCCAGAGGGAGCACCAGATTGAGCCGCCAAAATCTGCTCACCCAGGGGAGAGGTCAGGCTGGTGCGAATGGCGGCCAGGATCTGATTCGGAGGTATGACCGAAGTCGGAATCGACTCCTCCCTGGACAGGTCGGAGTACTGCCGTGATAAGGCATCCGCCCTGATGTTCTTGGAACCGGGTAGGTAGGAAACCACGTAATTAAAACGTGACAAGAACAGAGCCCATCTGGCCTGACGTGGTGTCAATCTCTTGGCCTCAGAAAGGTAGGTCAGATTCTTGTGGTCCGTCAGGATGAGGACCGGAACCACCGAACCCTCGAGCAAGTGCCTCCATTCTTTAAGGGCCTGCACGATGGCCAATAACTCCCTGTCACCAATCTGATAGTTGCACTCCGCGGAAGACAGTTTCCGGGAGTAAAACCCACAAGGAAGCAGAGGACCCTCTGGTGTTCTACGCTGAGACAGAAGGGCGCCTACTCCCGTCTCAGACGCGTCCACCTCGAGGACAAAGGGCAACCCAGGGTTGGGATGCGACAGAATCGGAGCCGACACAAAGGCGGACTTTAGAGCCTCAAAAGCTCGGATGGCCTCGAGCGGCCAGACCTGGGAATTACTGCCCTTCCTGGTCAGATCCGTGAGAGGCTTGGCTAGCATGGAAAAGTCCCTGATGAACTTCCGATAATAATTGGCGAAGCCCAAAAAGCGCTGCAGGGAGCGAAGACCACTGGGCTGGGGCCACTGTAAGACAGCCGAAACCTTCTCAGGATCCATGGAGAACCCCTCAGCAGAAATGATGTAACCTAAGAAGGTTACCTGGGATCGGTGAAATTCGCATTTCTCAAGCTTACCGAACAGCTTGTTCTCTCGTAACCGTTGCAACACTCGTCTGACATCCAGAATGTGGGTCTCCATGGATTCAGAATATACCAAGATGTCATCCAAATAGACCACCACACACTGCTGCAACAGGTCACGGAAAACATCGTTAATGAATTCCTGAAAGACTGCGGGCGCATTGCACAACCCAAAGGGCATAACCAAGGATTCATAATGACCGGTCCTGGTGTTAAACGCGGTCTTCCACTCATCGCCCGCCTTGATCCTTCCGAGGTTATATGCCGCCCTCAGGTCGAGTTTGGTAAAGACCGTGGCCCCTTTAAGGCGATCGAACAGCGCGGAAATCAAGGGTATTGGGTAAGCGTTCTTGATCGTGATGCGATTGAGACCCCTGTAATCGATGCAAGGCCTCAACTCACCGCCCTTCTTTTTCACAAAGAAAAATCCAGCCCCTGCCGAGGACGAGGATTTGCTAATGTGTCCGCGTGAAAGCGCCTCCTTCACGTACTCCTCCATGGCCTCATTCTCCGCTACCGACAGTGGATAGACCTTGCCACGAGGAGGAACGGCACCAGGTTGTAACTCGATGGCACAATCGTATGGGCGGTGCGGAGGTAGGGCAACCGCGCGCACCTTATCGAATACATCCCGGTACTCCTCGTATTCAGGAGGCAACAGAGAGTCCCAGGAAGTACACAGCAACTTGACAGGCCCATGGATGCAACTAGCCCCACACTGCGGTGACCACGAGAGGATCTCGGCCGATCTCCAATCGAAAGTCGGATTATGCTTCTGGAGCCAGGGGTACCCCAAGACCACCGAGTAGTGTGGAGACGAAATAACCTGGAAGCAGACCGACTCTCTGTGAACGGCACCAATGGCTATCCCCACTGGAAGGGTCTCATGAGTCACGTGTGGTGGCAGAAGGGGTCTTCCGTCTATCGCCTCAAGAGCCAGTGGAGAACCTCGGGCCTGCAGAGGAATGGAATTGGCGGCAGCGAACACACTATCAATGAACAAACCACCAGCACCAGAGTCCACCAACGCCTGGGTCGTCACTGAGCCCCCGACCCAGGAGAGGACAACAGTGATCAGTGGTTTGTCAACACGGGAAACCGGGGACGAGGAGACTCCACCCAAGATCTGCCCCCGACAGGATCTCAGGTGCGAGCGTTTCCCGGACGGTTCGGACATGCCAACCGAAAATGCCCACCGAGACCACAGTACATGCATCGACCCTCGCGTCTTCGGAGTACCCTCTCCCCCTCGGACAGGCGAGCAAAGCCCAGCTGCATGGGTTCACCCCCAGCCAAGTCATCCCCAGGAGGCGTGGGAGGAGAGGGAGGCACAGGTGGGACAGCAAAGGTAGGCGCCAATCTGTTAGGAGGCCTCCGCAGACTCTCCTTAAAGGAAGGTCTCTCCCTGAGTCTGGTGTCAATCAAAATCAAGAAAGAAATAAGAGACTCGAGCTCCACTGGTAGGTCCTTAGCTGCAACCTCATCCTTCAAGGCATCCGAGAGACCATGAGAGAAAGCAGCGACCAGAGCCTCATTATTCCAGCCCACCTCTGCTGCCAGGGTACGAAACTCAATGGCGTATTCAGCTACGGATCGTGAACCCTGTCTGATGGACATAAGGAGCTTCGCAGCAGAGGCAGCACGAGCCGGCACATCGAATACCCTCCGAAGAGAAGCAACAAAACCGGAAAACTGGGCAACCACCGGATTGTCATTCTCCCATAAAGGGCTGGCCCAGGCCAAGGCCTTGTCCGAGAGCAGCGAAATTAAGAAGCCCACCTTTGATCTCTCAGTAGGAAAGGCATGTGGCAGATACTCGAAATAAATGCCCACCTGGTTAAGGAAACCTCGGCACTGAGTTGGCTCTCCCCCAAAGCGCTGTGGAAGGGGGGCAGAACCGGTCATACCCCGAAACACCGCAGGCGCAACAACAGGTGTCGGGGTAGACTCTGGCGCAACAACCGGAGCGGCAGTAGGAGCAGGCCCAGGAGCGACAACCGACCCATCGGCAACGGAAGCGAAATGAGCCGTGCGTTCAAGCAGGGTTTGCAACGCCACGGCGAACCGACCCAACAGGTGATCCTGCTGATCAAGTCTGGCAACCAGCATGGGTAGCGAGGATGGCCCTGTACCGTCAGAATTCATGGCTTGGTCCTAATGTCACGGAACCATGAACCAGACGTACAACAACAGATAAGTGAAAATAAGAAGGCTTTATTGAAAATCAAGCTGTAAAGCAAAAGTCCAAACGGATGGCGAAACCGAGGCAGAGTCCTTGCGAAGCCAGAGGTCAGGAACCAGGAGGGTAGTCAGACGAAGCCGGGATCAGGAACCAGCAGGGTAGTCAGACGAAGCCAGGATCAGGAACCAGCAGGGTAGTCAGACGAAGCCAGGATCAGGAACCAGAAGCAGCAGCAGTCTTAGAAGCATGTGAACACAGGAGGACCAAGCAAGGAACTGAAGCCACAGACCTCCTATATATATGAGCTAGGCATCCAGCTCCTCCCAGTGGGAAGGAGGAGCCGCAGGGTGGGAGGCTACAAGAAACCCAGAAACCAAGATGGCCGCCAGCACATGTCAAACGAAGGAGAACAGCAAGAAGGTAAGACCATGACAGGCTGTTATTTTACTTGTGGAATGTACATGCATTTTCATACTCTTAATAAAGTAGCTCATATGGTATTAAACTATTGGAGTTTCTTCTCCTTAATACCAACCCTAACGGAAATGATTGGCAGGAGTTCGGAAACATAGGAAGACCCCCCCCCCCCCCACCATTATTGGGAATCTGGAACTGCAGGAGAGCACCTCCATCCACACTACCTCTTAGAGGATTACTATTAAGCTTGATAGAAGGACCACATCATCATCCACATCATCTGGTAAGCGTCCCTATTGATAATTCATGGGTGCCACAGAGGGATTTTTTTACTTAAGTGTCTGGTGGCGGAACACTATATGAACTGTCATTTAGGAATCCTTCAGTGTCTATATTCGCGTGGACTTTATTATTTTTAATTACTAATTTTTCTCACCGTTTTTCCTAAATCAATTTTTTTTATATCACTTATTTCAGGTTTATGTGATTGTTTATTATTTGTCACAATATTCATCTTTTGTTCACCTAATAGCACGACTGTTTGAATATTGAATATTCTGATTTGCGCTATGTTTATATCACATGGTTAGTCGCTGCTGTTATTCATGTATTACTGACTTTAGCGCAGTTTTTGAACAGGCTATCATTGGGGACCTTTAAGAGGATTGGTGCACTTAATGACAGTCCCAGGTAACCTGCATGCAGTATAGGTACAGTATCTCAATACAGGTGCAAAGTACATGTGGTTCAGATATAGTAAAGGTTCGGTATAATGCAATTTAGAATTCTTAAAAGCGCAGTCTAGGTTTGGAATGAGTGCAGTATGGATGCATTATGGGTTAGATACACTTGGTGTTCTGTTGTGAGTGGCTCTGTCCTTGTTAGCAGTATCCGCAATGGGCAGGTAGCCCTTTTGCCAGTCCCTGGAATGCTGTGGTGGCCTCTCTCTGTTGAAGGGGAGGCCCCCTTTGTTTCTTAGCATAGGCCACTTGTGATTTGGTGAGAAGCAGAGGGCGAGTGCATGTCAGTTTCCCTGCAGCAGTGGTACAGGTGCTGTACTGCCCCTGGGTGTCCTCACTTCTAGTTTGAGATCTCAGCTGGTATGGTCTCCTGAATATTCAATCAAAGGTGCTCTCTAACTCCCTCGGTGCCAAAAGGAAATATTTTCCGGGCCAGTTTAATTCACTCCTCCTATTCAACAGTGCCTATTGGGATCAGTAGAGTCATGCATGCTAAATATAGCTCCAGCTATGACCAATTTAAAGTAATATATTAAACACTAGGGATGAGCTTAAAGTTCGAGTCGAATGTAAGTTCGACTCGAACATCGGCTGTTCGTTTGCACGTAGCACAACGAAAAAACGGGGCCGTTCGCAGGAAATTCGTCTGCCATAATACAATGCTTGTGATTTACCAAAGCATGCACCTTGACCTGTATGCTTTGGCCAATCACAGCACAATGTCCATGACTGGTCAAAGGCAGGTCAAGTCCATGCCCCACACCATATAAAGGCTACTTAAATGGCAGCCATTTGCAGTGTGTTAGGAGTGGAGTTTAGGCAGAATATTTAGTGGATTGTGCGGTTTATAGATTAATAGATCAGCCAGTGTAGTAGATCTATATATTTATCAGCTATTTCAGTGTGCGGTTTATAGATTTTTTTTTTTTTTTTTTTTTTAAGAAACATTTTATTGAAAATTTTACAGGCATACAAGTAAGGTTGAATGCATAAACAAGAAAAAAAAAAATTGAGAAAACCAAAATGTGGTTTAAACAGACATCAGTAGTTGTAACAATAACACGTGACAAATGGCACATAGCTAATAACAAAGAAACCTTTGAAGCGTAGACAGGGGAAAGAGCACATGATCTTGGCCAGAAAATTAAGGCAGTGTGAGCAACAGGAAAAGCGTTTGAATATCAGGAAGGGTTCGGACTGAGGGGGAATGCACGCCCTAAAGGCGAAAGGCACTGTGGAATCCCTTGGCCGTATCTTGAGGGAGATGCGGTCCATGCGATGGAAACTTAAGAGGTCCCTGGTCACACGAACGGGGGGGGGCAGACACCCCCAAAGGGAACACACTGTGTCCGCGACCCCAGAACGTGCGCCCGAGGGGGCTACGAGGGGACCATAGTGGGTGATAGAGGGAACAGGGGGATCACGCAGAAGGGTATGCTGGAGAGGGCAAATAATTGGTAAGTGCATGTGGACAACGAGGTCGTCCTAATACCTAGAAACCACAGTACTTTAGGGGATAGGGGGGGGGGAGAAATAGGGGAGTAGAACAAAAGGGGTGGGAGTGTGGCAACGAGACAGGAACAGGAGGGGTGGCCAGGGAGGAGAGGAGAAAACGAAGAAAGGGAGGAAAAAAGGCAAGAAGAGAAAGAGAAGAGAAAAAAAAAAAGGGGGAGGGAGAGGGGGGGGTATAAGAATGGGAGAGCCCGTCACAGCTATGACTGAAAAAGGGAGAATGCTACCGGTTAGCCTGCCGTGCCTAACAATTTACTATAGTCGGAGGAGAAGGAGAAGTGTAACCAAGTGGCCCAAGTGGTGTAAAATTTGTCAGGGGAATCATGGGCCCTTGATGGGTCAGGTCTTCCATCTCCGCTATCCTTCCCACCCTGTGGAGCCAGTCCGCAACAGTGGGAGGATGGGGAGATAGCCAGCGACATGGAACGCATATTCTCGCTGCATTAATGAGGTGTAAGAGTCAACAATTTTTTGTAGCGGTTTATAGATTTATAGATCAGCCAGTGTAGTAGATCTATATATTTATCAGCTATTTCAGGAAATAGTGGAGTATATATATATATATATATATATATATATATATATATTATATATATATATCAGAGAGAGAGGTATTGAATGGGATTGTGGTGTATCCATAGGGTGGGGACCAAGAGAAACCCATTGGAATTCCCAAAAGGTGGACTTTAAAGGGCTGGTATAGTAATAGGTGAGCAAACAAGGGAATAAAAATATATAAATTTATTGAAATATATTGGTAAAAACAGAGATCAGCATGATTACTTCACATATGGTAGCTAGCAACATAGTTTAAACATGAAGACATAGAATTAATCCATAGACAACTCAACCATGTTGAAACATTGAAGGTTTTTTCTTGGTGATGGTTCGACGCGTTTCGCCAGAAAAAAGTAATCGGCTTCTTCAGGAACCAATTGTTAGAGGCTAGACAGGGCCTCTAACATTAGACATATACAAAAAGGAGAAGAAAAAAGACATAAACATTCATAAATAACCTTCATGTTATACCATTGAAGCATAGTTGATACATAACATATCAAACTCCTATTGAGTGGAATACAAAACAATTGTACATTATTGGTCAACTTGCTCACCTAGTTCACAATGGAGTTAACATAGATAGGATTCGAGATATCCCTAGTTATCCAGTGAGGCCAGGATGCAAATAGCCCTCTCCAATAGATCCTCAAATAGGGCTCCAAAGAACTCCTTTATGAGGGTAGGTGGACCGAACCTCTTCCAAGTTTCCCAAGGGGATGAATACATCCGATAATATATGCCAATGAGTAACCTCTATGTTGTCACCATGGGGTACTCAGCAACGATACGATGTTGGAGGCAGGGGATTGATAAAATAAAGCCCAGAACAACTCTGTAGTGCTTCCATGATAGAAGGGAAAGAGAGCACAAAAGAGAGGACAAGAGATAAAGATAATAATAAATGATTATAGCCCACCAAACAAATAACAATCTGCTTGGAGGTAAGGTATATAAGCCCATAATTGAGGGCTCCATTCATATAAAAGAGCCTACCTTGCCATGGAATCAGCACTGTGTAGAGGTACTGGACGCCTGTGTCCGCGGTACCGAGTACCGCAGCCATCGGCGTCTCTGCCTCGTGGGCTTATGAGCAGGAAGAGGTCCCGCCGGAAGTGCGACGCCAGAAGCGTCCCGACGTCTCTTCCGGCGCGGGCGCTATGCAAGTGCGCCACTTCCGGTATGGCTGAAGATGGTAATACAGCCATCGGGTACAGCGCAACTGATTCCCATTGCTGGGAGAGGACCGAATGTTTACCAGAAACATCCTACCTCTGCTTTGCGCCCGAGTCCACCTGGAATGGAAAGGGAGAACAGGCATACACAAGCTCAAACCGGACCTGTCGGTACATCAAATAATTCCTTATCAATTTGAATATCTTTGGGTCAAATGGCCAATCACGCCAACATTTTACTCTATACCTAAGATCCATAAAAAAACCATCCCACCACCAGGACGTCCAATCATATCTGGCATAGGAAGCATATCAGAAATGGCAAGTCGATACATTGACAGCCATCTACGCCCACTAGTAGCTAGTTTACCATCTTATCTTAAAGATACGGTGGAACTACTTAAGACCATTGAGGGACTTGTCGTGCCTACTCAATCGCTACTAGTAGCGATTGATATTGAAGCACTATACTCCTCAATTCCCCATACCAAAGGTCTAAGGGTGGCGTCTTCATTCCTCCGGGAACAGGAGCGCTCCAATTGGGCTCGTACTGATTTTGTTCTTCGACTTCTGGAATTTATTTTAAATTCCAATATTTTTTCCTTCAATGATGACACATACCTCCAGGTACAGGGGGTAGCGATGGGGACAGCGTGTGCCCCATCGTATGCCAACCTGTACCTGGGGGGATGGGAGCGCGTCCTGTTCTCTGATGAGAAGGCGTCACCCCTCTTTGAACATGTCCTTACCTGGAAAAGGTATATTGATGACGTCCTGGTGGTGTGGACGGGATCTTATGAACAGTTGTTGGAATTTATGCAATATCTATCGATCAACCAATTCAATCTAAAATTTACAATGCAATGCAGCAAGTTGGTGATTCCTTTTCTTGACACCTATATACACATGTCTCATGACGCAACTCTATTTACCTCCCTGTACCGGAAGGAGACGGCTGGTAACACTATTCTTCATTACCAGAGTGGTCATCCAAGATCGCTTGTACGTAATATACCTTACTGCCAGTACCTTAGGATACGCCGCAATTGCGGAAGGGATGTTGACTTTGAGAGGGAAGCAAGAGCCCTCCAACAGAGACTAAAACTAAGGGGATACAGCAACAGGGTCCTAAAAAATGCCTACCAAAAGGCTAAATCCCAGAAAAGGGAAGAGTTGATCTACCGCCCCAAAAAACAGGAATCCCCCTCTACAACTAAAATGATCACTACCTTCAATGCCCACCATCAAGAGATCCGCTCCATATTGGCCAAAAATTGGCACTTCTTGACTGAGGATCCAACAATCTCCCGATATGTTCGATCAACACCAGAATTAGTATTTAGGAAGGCTAGATCTCTGGGCGACTCATTGGTGCACAGCCATTTCCAGTCTCCCACTTCTGTGGGATCTGAGGGATCACTAGGGACCCACAGATGTGGGACATGTGACCTATGCCCATGGGTAAGGGAGGGTACTACCCTTCCCTTGCCACGAGGAGGAATGCTGCGGCCGAGATTCTCAGCCACCTGTCAGACTGAAGGGGTAGTATATCTAGCCACATGTAAATGTGGTGCCTTCTATATAGGCAAAACCAAAAGGAAATTTTGGCAAAGGATCAGTGACCACCTCTATTACTTGGAGGTTGGTCTAATTTATACACCAATATGTAAGCATGTCGGTCTCAACCATAGCTTTGACCCTCATATGGTCTCCTTTTCAGTCCTAGAGGTGGTCAACAGAAACCCACGAGGTGGAAATACCGATAAAATCATTCTCCAAAAGGAAGCAAAATGGATCTTTAATCAGCAAGCTACTAAATGGCCCGGCTTAAATTCAGCCGTGTCATATAAACCATTTCTCTAATTGAATCCATAATCCATTAATGGTAATCCACCTCTGGGTCCTTTTTGTTGTCCACCTCTAGGACTTTTCCATATTTTTCATATTTTTTATATACTTTTTTATATATTTTTTTTGTTTTTCCCTCCCCCTCCCCTTCTTTTCCCCCCCCTCTTTTTCCCCCCCTTTGTCCTCCCTTCTCCCTTCTCCCCCTTTTTTTTCCTTTTTTTCCTTTTTTTGTCTCCCCTTCCCAATTTAGGATATAATGTGACTAGATCCCTATGACTAGCCATCCTCCTTGCTCTGATGTGAGCCCTCTGTGTGGCAACTGCGTCAATGAGATATGCTTAATAAATATGCTCCTTTTTTAGGGGCTGTATATTGTGTTCTTATTTGTTTACTAATCTCTGTTTTTGGTTGCATGTATGTTTTTTCATATATACACATATATGCTCCCTTTCTTTTGTTTGGCTCCTTTTTTTTCTGTTTTGGGACCTTTGAAGTATTTTTATCAATCACCATATATTGTTTTCCTGTTTTTTGATAGGATCGGGATGTACCGACAGGTCCGGTTTGAGCTAGTGTATGTCTGTTTTCCCTTTCCATTCCAGGTGGACTCGGGCGCAAAGCAGAGGTAGGATGTTTCTGGTAAACATCCGGTCCTCTCCCAGCAATGGGAATCAGTTGCGCCGTACCCGATGGCTGTATTACCATCTTCAGCCATACCGGAAGTGGCGCACTTGCATAGCGCCCGCGCCGGAAGTGACGTCGGGACGCTTCTGGCGTCGCACTTCCGGCGGGACCTCTTCCTGCTCATAAGCCCACGAGGCAGAGACGCCGATGGCTGCGGTACTCGGTACCGCAGACACAGGCGTCCAGTACCTCTACACAATGCTGATTCCATGGCAAGGTAGGCTCTTTTATATGAATGGAGCCCTCAATTATGGGCTTATATACCTTACCTCCAAGCAGATTGTTATTTGTTTGGTGGGCTATAATCATTTATTATTATCTTTATCTCTTGTCCTCTCTTTTGTGCTCTCTTTCCCTTCTATCACAGAAGCACTACAGAGTTGTTCTGGGCTTTATTTTATCAATCCCCTGCCTCCAACATCGTATCGTTGCTGAGTACCCCATGGTGACAACATAGAGGTTACTCATTGGCATATATTATCGGATGTATTCATCCCCTTGGGAAACTTGGAAGAGGTTCGGTCCACCTACCCTCATAAAGGAGTTCTGTGAAACCCTATTTGAGGATCTATTGGAGAGGGCTATTTGCATCCTGGCCTCACTGGATAACTAGGGATATCTCGAATCCTATCTATGTTAACTCCATTGTGAACTAGGTGAGCAAGTTGACCAATAATGTACAATTGTTTTGTATTCCACTCAATAGGAGTTTGATATGTTATGTATCAACTATGCTTCAATGGTATAACATGAAGGTTATTTATGAATGTTTATGTCTTTTTTCTTCTCCTTTCTGTATATGTCTAATGTTAGAGGCCCTGTCTAGCCTCTAACAATTGGTTCCTGAAGAAGCCGATTACTTTTTTCTGGCGAAACGCGTCGAACCATCACCAAGAAAAAACCTTCAATGTTTCAACATGGTTGAGTTGTCTATGGATTAATTCTATGTCTTCATGTTTAAACTATGTTGCTAGCTACCATATGTGAAGTAATCATGCTGATCTCTGTTTTTACCAATATATTTCAATAAATTTATATATTTTTATTCCCTTGTTTGCTCACCTATTACTATACCAGCCCTTTAAAGTCCACCTTTTGGGAATTCCAATGGGTTTCTCTTGGTCCCCACCCTATGGATACACCACAATCCCATTCAATACCTCTCTCTCTGATGTCTAGTAACCAGGATGTGGGCTTGGTTTAGTAGTCTTTTTGATCTGACTGTATAACAATTCTTTCCCAATATTATATATATATATATATATATATATATATATATATATATATATATATATTATATATCAGCCATTGCAGTGTAGGGATGATTCTTATATTACACAGTGTACTGCAGTCAGTTTAGTGCTGTGCCGTGCTGTGATTGTAGTGGGGCCACTGAAGTGTATTGTATACTACACGTCTGTGTCACCCCACTGATCCCCTTTTTTTTTCTTTTCTTTTCTTTTCAATTCATTTTTTTTAATAACAGCATTAGGTTCTGTACTCCCCCCTGTTTTTCGCAGGTGGCAATGCGTCCTTCTGCATCAGCAGTGATTTTTTTTTTTTTTTTGCGCAGCAGCACTAATAATATTAAGGGCATCATTGCTGCTCCCCTTGTGTATCTCAGACGCTCTTCCTTCAGCTACAGACATGGGTGATTTTGGGTGAGTGGTGAACCAGCAACAATAATATTAGGGGCATCAATGCTGTACCCCCTTGTGCATCTCAGGTGGTCTTTCTTCTGCTCCAGACATGGATTTTTTTTGGGTGGGTGATGAACCAGCAACAATAATTTAAGGGCCATAATTGCTGTACCCCCTTGTGCATCTCAAGCGCTCTTCCTTCTGCTCCAGACGTGGGTGTTTTTTGGTGGGTGGTGGACCAGCAACAATAATATTAGGGCCATCATTGCTGTACCCCCTTGTGCATCTCAGGCGCTCTTCCTTCTGCTACAGACATGGGTGATTTTGGGTGAGTGGTGAACCAGCAACAATAATATTAGGGGCATCAATGCTGTACCCCCTTGTGCATCTCAGGTGGTCTTTCTTCTGCTCCAGACATGGATTTTTTTTGGTGGGTGGTGGACCAGCAACAATAATATTAGGGCCATAATTGCTGTACCCCCTTGTGCATCTTAGGCACTCTTCCTTCTGCTCAAGACATGGGTGTTTTTTTTGGTGGGTGGTGAACCAGCAACGATAATATTAGGGCCATCATTGCTGTACCCCCTTGTGCATCTCAGGTGCTCTTCCTTCTGTTCCAGATGTGGGTGTTTTTAGGTTGGTGGTGAACCAGCAACAATGATATTAGGGCCATAATTGCTGTACCCCCTTGTGAATCTCAAGCGCTCTTCCTTCTGTTTCAGACGTGAGTGTTTTTTTTGGTGGGTGATGAACCAGCAACAATTAAAATTAGGGCCATAATTTCTGTACCCCCTTGTGCATCTCAAGCCCTCTTCCTTATGCTGCAGACGTGGGTGATTTTTTTGGTGGGTAATGAACCAGCAACAATAATATTAGGGCCATCATTGCTTTACCCCCTTGTGCATCTCAGGCGGTCTTCCCTCTGCTCCAGACGTGGTTTTTTTTTTGGTGGGTGATGAACCAGCAACAATAATATTAGGTCCAACGTTGCTGTACCCCCTTTTGCATCTCAGGCTCTGTTCCTTCTGCTCCAGACATGTTTTTTTTTGGGTGGGTGATGAACCAGCAACAATAATTTAAGGGCCATAATTGCTGTATCCCCTTGTGCATCTTAGGCGCTCTTCCTTCTGCTCCAGACATGGGAGTTTTTTGAGGGGAGGTGAACCAGCAACAATAATATTAGGGCCAAAGTTGCCGTACCCCCTTGTGAATCTCAGGCGGTCTTCCTTCTGCTCCAGACATGGGTGTTTATTTGGTGAGTGGTGAACCAGCAACAATAATATTAGGGCCATCATTGCTGTACCCCCTTGCGCATCTCAGGCTCTCTCCCTTCTGCTCCAGACGTGGGTGTTTTTTGGTGGGTGGTGAACCCGCAACAATTACAATTAGGACCATATTTACTGAAACCCCTTGTGCATCTCAGGCACTCTTCCTTCTGCTCCAGACGTGGGTGTTTTTGGTTAGTGGTGAACCAGTACACAATTCATCAGAAAAGGACATAGAGGAAGAAGAAGAGGATGAGGGGGTGGAGTAGACAGATGTGGCAGAATCAGCACCAGCTTTTTGGAGGCGTGGGGGCAGAACAAGGTCCAGCACTGAACCCTGTCCTGCATCCTTTCCAGCTGCCAGCAGAGTTACCCAGTGCGCCGTGAAAGAAATATAACGTCCCTGCCCATGCCTGCTGGACCAAGAGTCAGCAGTAATGTGCACTTTCCTGCTGACTGCTCTGTCCAAGGAGGCCAAAACACTGCCTTCCACGTGATTGTAAAGAGATGGAATGGCCTTACGTGAAAAGAAATGTCTTTTTGGAACCTGTCACTGTGGTAAAGAACATTCCGCAAATTTGGTGAAAAGGCAGCAGTTGTAGTGCTAGCAATTTGGCCAAGCTAGCATTTAGGCACTGAGCATGAAGATGGCTGGGAAAGTATTAATTTTTTACGGTTCAGTAACTGGGGTATAAAAATTTGCCTGCTGGTCAAATAAACAGGTGGTATACTGCTAGCAGATTGGGTGCAAGTATCTGTGGCACTCATTGCTATACCATCATCCCTCTCAGTGCAGGTTTTTGAGAAGACATGAGGTATAGTAGGAGGAGAGATCTCAGATGAGGAGCAAGGTGAAGTATGCTTTTTTATGATGCTGGTCTTTCAGGTGCTGTTGTCTACAGACTGCATGGCAGGTTGTCATATGTCTTGTCAAGCATGTGGTGCCCAAGCAGCTAGTGTTCTGGCCATGCTTGAGCCGCTTCAGACAGAGATTGCAAACCGCAACGCTGGGGTCTACTGCACATGTGTTGCTAAAAGCCCACACCAATGAACTTTTGGAAGTCAGCGGGGACTTAGCAGCGCCCTGCACTTGTGGAGCTATGTGGTGTGATGCAAAAGGGTGGCTTCCCTTAAGGCGGCCACTGGAGCACATCCTGCCTCATTGGAGTTGTTCTACTTTCTCCTCCTCACTTTCCTCCTCTATTCTCTCAGGCACCCAAGTACAGTCAGTGACCTCATCATCCCTTCTCTCCTCGTCACTACAGAAAACTTGGCAGTATGCTGAAGCTGTGGGAGCATGACTGCTAGTTTCTTGTCTGTCATTGTCACCCCCTCTCTCTAGGCTCACGTCATTCCTTTCCTCAACCTGGGAACCAACATGGGAGCATTCAAATTGCTGTGCATCCTCCAGCATCATGTAGCTGACACTATGATCAAATAATTCAGATGACTCCTCCGTGCATGATGGTGAGGCTACAGAATGAGTAGCTGTAGACAAGGAGCCTGTGAAACAGGCCAGGAAAGTCTGGGACCATGCCAGTGCTTGGCTATCTGAAATTCAACAGGAATTCAACCTGACCACCAACCGCCACATTTGTAACATTCTTACCAAGTGAAACTCAACATTGGAAATGCTGCAGTGGCTGCACATGCAGCAGAGGGCCATCAATGAGTACCTGTGTGAGTATGGCACAAGGACAGGCTCATTGGAGCTTGGCTTCTTTTCCACATGCCAGTGGCTGCTGATAAAAGATACATGCACTGTCCTGTCACCATTTGAGATGGGCCACAAGGATGGTGAGCCAGGACAATGCATGCATCAGTGGCACTATCCCTCTAGTCTTCCTGCTGGAGCACACGCTTTGTGCAATCATGGACAGGGCACTTGAGGCAGAACAGCGAGAGGAAGAGGAGGACTTCCTTACCTCACAAGGCCCCCTTTATGCATTGCTGCGGGGCGACAAAACACACAGGAGAAAAAGGAGGTAGAGGAGGAGAATTGTGGCAGCATGGATGTAGAGGATAACATACAGCAGTGTTCAAGGGATGGTTGTCATTCCCCAGAAACCCCAGGATTTGTACGTGGCTGGGGAGAGGTTGCCCCAGACAATGTCATCCTTAGTGACCCAGTGGTCTCAGAATCTCATGCCTCCTCAAACTTACGCTGCATGGGCTCCTTGATTCTGCAAAGCCTACGAAAGGACCAGCGGATTTGTGGTATGAAAGAGAGGGATTATTACTGGTTGGCAACCCTTCTTGATCCACATTACAAGGGTAAAGTTGCAGAGCTCATCCTGCCTTCACAGAGGGAGCAGAGGATGAAACATCTTGGGGAGGCCTTGAAGAAAAATTTGTGTAACACCTTTCTAGACACTGGGAGGTTAACGTTCTCTGGACGTGTTTCTGAGGCATCGTTCAGCCAAAGGAGGAGAGGTGGACGACGGCCGGCTGACTGATGCCTTTAACCAATTCTTTAGTCCTCAGCACCCAGGGCTGTTAGGTTTAAGCAACCACCGGCAGCGTCTCCATCATATGGTGCATGATTATCTAGGGGCAAGAGCAGACTTGGAGACCTTTTCAACTGAGCATCCACTGGGTTACTGGGTCAAGAGGATGAACCACTGGCCAGAACTTGTTCAATGGAGCTACTGGCCTATGCTGCTTCCAGCATGCTTTCAGAATGGACATTCAGTGGTGCTGGAGGTTTTGTGAAGGACAAAAGAGTGCATCTGTCCACATACTCCATTGACCAACAGACTTTTATTAAAATGAATCAGTCCTGGATCAACACCAGCTATCAAGCCCCTGATGCTGTTGTAACTGATTAAAAATTGCTAGTAGCCTGCCACCCCTTGAAGACAGCATATGCTGCCTATCCTGTTCCTCAATCTTCACAATGCTAGCTTCGGACAATCTTTTTGGTTTAGGGCACCACCAACACCCACAGCCCAGTTTTTCTGCACCTGTATGACAAGTACATGCGATTTCAAATTTGTATGGAATTTTTCCCAGCAGGGCCCGTTCCTGCGCTCAGCAAGAGTAAATGCAAGGGGTTGTGGTGTTCAGGCACCACCAACACCTAAGGCCCAATTTTTCTGCTCCTGTATAACAAATACATGCGATTTCACTTTTGTATTGAATTTTTACAGCAGGGCCCGTTCCTGCGCCCAGCAAGAGTAACTGAAAGGGGTTGCGGAGTTCTGGCACCACCAACAACTAAGGCCCAATTTTTCTGCTCCTGTATGACAAGTACAAATGCGATTTCAAATTTGTATGGAATTTTTAAGAGCAGGGCCCGTTCCTGTGCCCAGCAAGAGTAACTGTGAGGGGTTGCGGTGTTCAGGCACCACCAACACCCAAGGCCCAATTTGTCTGCACCTGTATGACAAGTACATGCAACTTCAAATTTGTATGGAAATTTTAACAGCAGGGCCCGTTCATGCGCCCAGCAAGAGTAACTGCGAGGGGTTTTTTCTTTTTTTTTTTAACTGCGAGCAAGTTTAAATTACATTTTTTTTACATTAGAAATGTCAGTATTGCTGTAGCAAGATCTATACTCTGTACAAATGCACCACTTTGCAGGCACATTAAGGGGACCCCCAGACATGATATTTAAAGGAATTTTTCATTTTTATTTTTTCACTTTAAGCATCATTAAAATCACTTCTCCTTTAAAAATGAATGTTTTTTAAAAAATGTTTTGCTTTGGTACACGTCTCCCAGGTCAGTACCTGGACCCCCATGCACTTTTTTGTGCAATAACTTGCATTTAAGCCTTTAAAATTGGGACTTTTGATTTTTGACGTTCGAGTCCCATAGACTTCAATGGAGTTTGATTATTCGAACAAACTTTTCCTCCGTTTGCGGTGTTCTGGTGCGAATGGAACAGGGGGTGTTCAGCTCATCACTATTAAGCACAATGGTGCAGTATGCATGCTGTTGGTTGGCTAATGCAGAGTAAAATGAACTTCAGAGTGAGTTGGCTTTTTATAGTGCCTTTGGATGAGACTTTATCTTCTTGTCACATGAATGTAACGTGTTTAACTTCCCACATTTAGAATTAGAGTGGACGGGGCGTCAATCTGCAAATACTTGGTCTGCATTTTCTCAGGTCTAGAGTCAAGGCGAGGAAAGAAAAAAGCGCATGAGTTTGATCATAGGGATTTAGCAAATAGTTTAGTCAACTGCCCACAATGAATCCCAGGATGAAAAATTAGAGCAACTCATCTCTAAACTCTTCACTTCAGTGGGTCAATACGGTCATGTTTCACGTGAATCTACCTTCAACCACTGTCTGTTTTCTTACAATAATATTTCAATATCAACACTTAAGGGGTAATTTAACAGTGTGCAGAGCTAAGTCTTTTGGATATACAGGCTTTTCTCTGGTTGACTTATGCAAATAAAAAAAAAAAGATTTACTATTTCATTTCTGCTAAAGTCAAAGTGAAATGATATTTGATTTGTGAAATCATTTAGCGCTCTGGACAGCTGAAGTGCATCAGAATTCATTGCAGGGCTTTTTGGCTGCTTCTGGGAAATTACAAATCACTACATTTTTGTGCCTCTCTTTTATTTAATATTCTAACTACAGCAGTATTTAAGAGTAGGTCTAAAATAGTTTTTTGCTGGTACACTTTTGGGTTTATTTACTAAAAGAACAAAGGCTGTTCACTTAACAAAATGAATGTTCACTGAGCTTAATAAAAACGATGGATGTGATTGAAGTACACACAGTTTAAACTTATTTACTAAGCTCAGTGACCATTTACTCTGCTAATTGAATAGCTTCTATATCTTTAGTATATTGCAATAAAGAAGCTGCGGGCCGATACGGAAGCCGGACGGCTTTGTTTGTGTTTTAAGGGTTATTACTCTGCATACATTTGAGTGATATTATTTTTAATATAATAAAGTTTTTCAAACAATTTTCACTATAGAGATACCTTTATCTTTTTTATGGTGACATCCTGGACCGGTGCTCTGATTGAGGCTTGAGTGTATCAACTGCTCTCTGGTACGGTGCCTGCCCCATTGGTGTCTCTTTGCTGCCTGGACCCTCTGCACGAATTGCTACCTGGTCCCTTTGTAATGTATGCTTGATGGGCACATTACCTACCGATATCTGGTAAGCGTATTAGCATGCTTTGGTGATTGCTGCACCATGGTGGAGGACAATATCATTTTTGCACTTTATTCTTGAGCATTTTTATTAATTTTTTCATTCATTATTTTTTGTCACATTTTTTTGGGACTATTCATTGATTATTATTGTGTTTTTTCTGATTATTTATTTAGTTGAATTTACACATTTTTCACATAGAATTTTTAGATACATTTATTTGTACTTTGTCACACCGAGCGCAACTTCTTTATTGCTTTATAATTTTGGTGTTGTCTCACTATAAGCTGCAGCCTGTTTGCGCATTAGCGCGGTTAAAATTTTGACACATCTTTAGTATATTATCCTCCTAGGTTGAAATGTCTTTTTACCCACATTCAAAGAAACAATATAAAGTCTTGATGCTAAATTCTAGCCAATTTTAAGGCTAATAGACAAAGCTATTGTCAAACAAAGGCCATGAACACTGACATGGAAGACATTCAAAGAAAAACAATACTATATAGTGGGTTGATGGTTCATTTAGTGCTTCTTCGAGGGTGACATGAAAAAAAAAAACACAACTCCTTTTAACTCCCAATTAAATGCTTGGAAAGGAAGGTGCCTGTAAGCTGTACTGTATTATTTTCACGAACAAAGTCAGCAATGTTGTACTCTTACATTTAAATTATTTACCTTTCATTTCATTTTCAGGTTTGCTCTTATAAAAAACAAAGCTAAAGTCCCCAACTTCCTGCAAATTTGCCAGTCACAAAGGCATATATTAGTATAGTTTGTGAGCTTTTTCACAGTACCAGAATGCATTGTTTTAAATGTTTCATAAAATATCAAAGCAGATTGTACAAAAAAATTAAAAACACAACTCCACATTCCACAAACCTCTCTTATGACCATATTCCCAATTATTCCCAAAATATTTAAAATAGGTGTTCAGTAGACAATAGCTAGTACCAGGACAGCACTTGACTAGGCAGCAGATAGAAATAGGCAAAGAATGTTTAACTTGCAATAAAAATGAGAGTATATTTTCTAAGAGATTACTACCACAATCATTGCTAAGTGGCTGGACAGTATGTAAGCAGCTTGCATAGGCTGCAATATAGGGGGAGAGACAAGGCAGGTTTGCTTTTTATCTTGAAATAAACATTACAGTAAGATTGGGGTACTGAAAAAACAGCGCTTGCAAAAATTATAATGTAAATTTAAATGTAGGTCACCAATGTGGTGGTGATCATAAAGTGCAATTGTGCTAAATCCAAAAAAAAATTAATACAATAAGTGGTCACAAAACAAGAATGCAAAGGTGCAATAAATACAAAGTGCAATAGTGCTAAGTGCAAAGACGCCTAGTGAAAACAAAATGCAAAATAAACACTGGTGTGACAGTCCAATGTAACTGCTCAAATTTATAGTCCAATACTAAGTGCAATGTGCTCAAAAAGTGCTGCTGCCAAAAGATGCAATAGGTGCTCCAAACGGTGCAAAGGTGCCACAAATTCCTTTGGGAATCCACTCACCAGAGCCAATGGACCTTTAAAAAAAGGTCAAATGAGCCTTGTAGATCAAATGGACTGGACTCCTCCAAAGAAAAATTCCAATAGATCCCCTTGTTCTGTGCCACTCAAAAGAAAGGATGGACCAACATAGTGAAGCCTGAATGTATATATTTATTAATTATTAGGTAAAATACTCACAAAGGATAGAATGGGTAATCGCATATAGGAAAGAATGATGTCCGCATATAAGAAATGGGTAGTCTCACAATTCTTCCGGCAACGCAGCCGGCATGCGTTCCAGGAAGTGACGTCATTGGTTGCCGTGACCGGAAGTACGTTGGCGCGTTATCAAAGGTTATTAGAGCATTTTACTTAACGTACAAAATACGCAATACAGTGGCTGTAAAGTGTGGTTCCAGATGCCAGCTACCATCTGTAGCTACGCTACAAAAAAAAAAGCTACACTATGATCACCCACAAGTCTGGCAGTCTGAGCCCACTTTATCCATGCTATTTACACTGCAACCCTTCCCTTATATAATCTAGTGGAAATTTTTGGGTGTCGGTTGCCCTAAAGCAGTGATGGCGAACCTTGGCACCCCAGATGTTTTGAAACTACATTTCCTATGATGCTCATGCAGTGTAGTTTAGCATCATGGGAAATGTAGCTCCAAAACATTTGGCATGCCAAGGTTCGCTATCACTGCCCTAGAGTGTTATAATGTATTTTCTTTTTGTTTGCTTTTTATGTTTTTTTATTTTCATATGTATTTACATTTTTCAGTATTTTTTTTGTATTGATGTGGTGGTTGCACTGCAAGCTGCATACAATTCTTCATAGGCTGCTTGCCCTTTACCAGAGTGAATCCTTGAAACTTAAAGCTGTATTTGCCAACACCTACCCATCCGCCTCCTGTAGCAACCTTCCCATGCCAGGCTTTTTTTAAGCAGTAGAAGCTCCCAAACCCTATACACACACAGCACACCTCAATTGCTTGCATACCTGCTGGCAAAAACAACTCTCTTCCTCTAGTTCATGACCCAGGCAGTCCATGAATCCCTGTCCTGGTCAAGCTAAGAGGGGCAGGGACACATAGCTATAACTAAAACACAAGCTATCATATCCATGGGTGTCAAGTATGTACCACTGGCTGGAGGTAGCTAAATATGCACTTGAGGTATTAGTCTTCCCTGCAGAGAATATTATGTCAGAGAGAGCCTTCAGCGTAGTGGGGGATATTTCTAGCTAATATGCTGAATTTATTAACATTAATCAGACCTTTACCAAACACCCACTGCAGATATACCTGATAAAATTAATACATTTATTTTATATATATTTAACTAAACGAGACCAAAAAAACAAATACTTATATAGGGATTTGGCATGGGGTTGTGGTTCACCCGGGGTAAGGGTGTGCTGTCTTTTCGATTTGTTTTTCAACAAATGCAGATAGGTGCCTCAAAAAAGGCAGCTCTTGGGCAGGCTGTCAATAACCACTGCCTGATACCCTGTAATTACCCCAAGCTAAAAGTTCTAATGTAAAAAAAATTAAGGAAAAAGTCACAATTAATAGACAAAACATAGCTAATGAGTTCACAATTGAAGAGCTAGCTAATAATCATTGTTTTTTAAAGTGATTTTTTAGTGTACAGATCTGTGCATACAGGCGGTGCACATAACACAATGCACCCCAGCACTGCGATTCAAAGAACATAAGCAAAGATTGTTAAAGTAGATATGAACTCAACCACAATTTCATACAAGCTTTAACATAATAATATCAATTGGAAAACCTATTTTTTTTTTCAAATATCAGCTTTTATTCAGGAACTTTAAAGGTACAAACAGACAACTACACAAAGCTTTCTCAATGTTACATACTTTTCCATCTTAATATACACTGTAACTTTTTCTTTTGTTATACCTTCAAGTTCCCTTCTTTTTTCTTTCCTTTTTTCCTTCCCTCCCTCCCTCCCGCCCAAAATAAATACAGCAACAAAGGAGAAAAAAAAAAAAAAAAACCACAATAAAAATTAATATGATCCTGTGTACAGAGATGGTGTTCCTTTAATTCTCTCATTTTCTGTCTTTATTTATTTCACATATATTGTTTCCCTTCTTCCGACCCTATGAAATCATTCCATGCCTTCCAGGTTTTCTCATATTTTCCCTGCCTGTTTTGTGTTGTGGCGATTAGTTCTTCTAATCTCCTGTTATCTTCTATCCTATTTATCCACTCTGTTATCGATGGGGGTTGTGTTTTTTTCCAGTTACCCGAAATACCTACCTTGGCCGCATTTACTAGGTGTGGGATCAACGATCTCTCATATTTAATTGCTGGTATATCTGAGATATTCAGCAGAAAAAAGGATGGGCTCTCTTCTATTTCATATTCTACTACTTTCTGTACTACAGATCTCACTACTGCCCAGTATGTTTTTATCTTAGAACAGGACCAAAAAATATGATATAGTGTGCCCACTTCCTTTTCACATCTCCAACATAAGTTAGATTGATTTGGGGACCATTTTTGTAATTTCTTGGGTGTGATGTACCATCTTGTTATAAGTTTGTAGTTCATCTCTTGCGTTTTAGTGCATTTGACTGGGCCAAAGGTAAACCTCAATATCCTCTGGATCTGTTCTTTTGTCAAATTGCAATTCAGATCTCCCTCCCACTTTCTCACCCAGGATAGCTCCGGTTGGTCCTCTGGGTTTGTCAATAATCCATATGCTCTGGATAGAGTATGTGTTAGGTTCCCTGATTGTACGCAGGTCTGCTCGAATTTAGTTAACACCCTATCAAACTCCTCTGGTTTCGGTATAGATACAAGGTAATGATGTAATTGGATAGCCTGCCAAAATGGTAAATTATATGGGCCTTCCTCCTCCATCAGTTTAGTCACCGAGGGCCACTTCTTTTGTATTAAAAATGCTGAGGCCTGTATCTGCCCTTTTTCCCTTAGTGTTGTAAACCGTTTACTGTCTAATCCTAAAGGGAATAGGGGGTTGCCTAATATTGATTATAGGGGAAATCTATTCGTTGTTAATTTAGAATATATATTTGGTCTTGTACAGATACGTCGCGTGTTTCCTATAATTAAATGTTGTTTTAAATTTTTGGGTAGGTCCTGGTAGCACCACATCGCTCTTTTCAAATTTACTTCCGTTTGTATTTGTTCCAGTTCCACCCATAATTTAGACTCTGAGTTATGCCACCAATCCCAAATCCTACTTACATGTGTGGCCTGGTAATAGGCTCTTATATCTGGGAATGCTATACCCCCCTTTTTTTTGTAGGGACAATATTCTCCTTGCTATACGCGCTTTTTTATGTGACCAGATGTACTTTAAAAATAATGAGTTTATCGTTGTAAAAAATCTGTTTGGTATTTTGACTGGCAAAGCTCGAAAAAGATATAAAAATTTTGGGAGTACAATCATCTTCAGCAGATTGCATTTGCCGAACCATGACTGCATCCCCCCATGCCATTGCTCTAAAAGTCTCTTGGTCATTGTTATCAGGGGCAGAAAATTAAGATCGTATACTCGTGTTACTTTTATTGGTATAAATGTCCCCAAGTATCTCACTGCCGTCTCATTCCACCTAAAATTAAAGTTATTTTTTAGTGTTTGTATTTGGGTCGCTGTTTTCCCAACTCCCATTGCTTCCGACTTCCCAAAATTAATTTTCAGATTTGATACTTCCCCATATCTTTTAAATTCTTTTATCAGATTCGGCAGCGAGATACTTGGGTTTGTCAGCAAAAATAACATATCGTCCGCATAGGCGGCTATTTTAAATTGTTTTCCCTTTACTCTCACTCCTTCGATATCTGGATTCAGGCGGACTTTACAAAGGAAAGGTTCCAGTGTCAAAGCAAAAAGAAGGGGTGACAGTGGGCACCCCTGCCTAGTGCCATTCTTTACTGGGAACGCATTTGATATTAACCCATTGGCTTTTACCCTAGCTACTGGGTTTGTATAGACTCTAGTTATCTTATCCAACATCGAGTTTCCCATCCCGATATGTTTGAGTACTGAAAATAGGAAGGGCCACCCAACCCGATCAAATGCCTTTTCGGCGTCCGCACTCAGTACCAAACATGGTATCTTTTTCTCGTTTACAATTTGTATCAGGTTGAGTATTCTTGTAGTGTTGTCCTTTGCTTCTCTTGATGTCATAAAGCCTACTTGGTCTAGATGAATCAGTTTTGGTAATATTCTTGCTAATCTATCTGCTAACACCTTGGTAAATATCTTCAAGTCTACATTCAGCAGAGATATTGGCCTGTAACTACTACATGCCGCTGGGTCCTTGCCTTCCTTTAATATTAGTGAGATATGTGCGGTGAGTGTATCTCTACTCAATGTCCCATCTAGACCTGTTGCGTTGTACAATCTTACCAGATAGGGTCCTAAAGTATGGAATAATAGCTGGTAATATTGCGCTGTTAGACCATCTGGTCCCGGTGCTTTCCCTGGTTTCAATGATCTTATTGCTTGTTGTACTTCCTCTATAGTAATTTCTCCTTCCAGGGATTCCCTATCTTCCTCTGATATCTTAGGTAAATGCGATTGGTTTAAATATCTTTCTATTTCCCTTTGTGATGGTATTTCCCTTTTTAGGTTATATAGTGAGGCATAGAATTTTTCAAATGTTTCGGTTATTTGTGTTGGTAGAGTCTTTTTAATCCCATCTGATGTAACAATGTGGGGTATATATGATCTCAGCTTCTGTCCCTGCACCGTCTTAGCAAGTAGTTTCCCACACTTATTTCCTACTTCATAGTTTAATTTACGGCACCTTTGTATGTCTGCCTTAGCCTTGTATTGTAATAGATCTGTAATCTGCTTTCTGGTTGTTGTCAGCTCTGTACATATGCTTCCCGGTGGAGATCTTTTATGTTTTATTTCCAACACTCTAAGCCTCTCTAATAGCTGAGCCATTTGTTTATTTCTTTCCCTCTTTATACGTGCCCAATGCTTAATAAGAGTTCCCCTAATTACCGCCTTATGGGCTTCCCAAAGGGTGCCCATATTGCAGTCACTTTGATCGTTGATCTCAAAATAAGCTTTCAATTCCTGTGTTACCTCCTTTAGTATCTCTTCCCTTTGTAGTAGACTTTCATTCAGCCTCCAGCACTGTCTTTTCTGTAAGGGGTTTTCTGTTAACCTATATACTATTGTTATGGATGCATGATCTGACCAGGTAATGCTATTAATAGATGACTTTTGCACCGCCTGTAGTTGCGCATGGGGTATCAAAAAGTAATCGATTCTCGAATAATTCCTGTGTGGTATCGAGTAAAACGTGTAGTCTTTTTTATCAGGGTGCTGTAGTCTCCACACATCAATCAACTGAGAATTATGTATTGTCTTCAGCATCCGTCTACTCAATCTAGTGGATAGTGCCGAGGTTCCCACGGAGGTATCTACTGTCGGTATCAGTGGCACATTAAAGTCCCCTCCTATAATCAGTTGTCCTTCAGAGAAGTTCATTAAATTAGTTAGGTTTCTTGATATAAACATGTCTTGTCGTTTATTAGGCGCATATAATGTCGCTAATGTCACCTGAATTTCACCTATTTGTCCTTTTATAAATAAAAATCTTCCTTCTGAGTCTTGTCTGCTATCTTGAAAAGTCCATGGGACATCTTTTGCTATCAGTATCGATACCCCTCTCGATTTTGCTTGCGTGTTTGCAGAATGATATGTACATGGAAAAAATCTATTTCTAAGGTAGGGTATTTTGTCTGTCCTAAAGTGCGTCTCTTGTATTAATGCAATATTGACTTTCTGTTGTCTTAATTCCTTTAGCAGCATACGTCTTTTTCTGGTAAATTTAGTCCCTTGACATTGTAAGAGGTAATTTTTATATCATCCATCTCTGTTTACACAAGAAACACAAAAAAAAAAAAAAAGGAAAAAAAAGACCCCAACTAATTGACAGTCGAGGGGTTCCAGTCCCTTTCGGTTTCGTTTCCCCTCTCTGTCAATCTGGATAGTTAATCTATCCTTATCTCACACGGCGCTGCCAGATGCAACTTGTGTGGATTTTCTATCTAGGGGACTACCCCGGTGTAACTCTCCGCCTCCCCATTCCACCTCCGACTCCTTCAATTTCGCTATTAAGGGGGGGCCGGGTGGAGGAGAGGCGGGGGAGAGACAGCGGAAAGAGGAAAAGGAGAAAGAAAAAAAAAAAAAAAAGGAACTCCCCCCTCCCATTTCCACCGTCTCTCCCCCCCTCCGTCCCCACCCCTCCCTCCCCTCAATTTCAAAGACATGCCTCCAATAGGACCGGGATTAGACACATGTCTCTTTTTCCCTGTTTTAAATTGCCTTTACAGATTACCAGTTATATATATATTATATTCTTATCCCCCCACTTCCTTAAAAGAAAAAAAAAAAAAAAAAACATTCGTGTAAATTTCTAATCATAAGGGAGGGCGTGTCCCCTCTTTACTTTAACAACATGTAGTATAATTACTTAGTGATAGTATAGTGTTTCATTGTGAGAGAAAAAAAAAAAAAAAAACCCCATTCGTGTAAATTTCTAAACATAGGGGAGGGAATATCCCCTCCTTAGTCTAACAACATGTGGCATACTTGCTTAGTGATAATACAGTGTTTCATTGTGGACCAAAAAAAAAAAAAAGGGAGAAAACTCTCCCACTCGTGTAAAGGAGAGCGTATCCTCTCCTTAAATTAACAACATATATTTAGTGATAGCACAGTGTTATAAAAAAAAAAAAAAAAAGGGGGATAAACGGGAGAGGGAGGGATAGGAAAAAAAAAAAAAAAAAACCCCTCTCTCCACAAAGTTTTTTTTTCAAAATTCTTTATTAGAAAGAAAACATAAAGGCATACCACATATCAACAGCAAGTACAATCAACTGTCGAGTATAGCGAGCAAATAATAAAGTAAGAACAATACAAACAGCACATTTCCAAGTGTACCAACATAGCACTAGTTCGTCTAAAGAGCTCATCTGAGACAAAATGTAAACCCTCCATGAAACCCACGGCCTTAGCCCTCTAGAGCTGAATATCGAACAAATAAATTCGCAGGGCACCTTAAGGCAGACCCCCCCCCGCCCCACCGGCATCCATCTCATGGCCGGCTACCGGGGAAGGGAGGCCCCCCCCAGGCGCCCCGGAATATCGCGGCAGGCTCCAGAGGGCTCACTGGTGGTACCTCCCCCAAAGTCTACTGCATGTTCACAGTTATAAGAGTCCCCATTCCTATCATATTCCTTCCATAGTTATTCTTCATCTGTCTCTTAATACTTCTTCTTCCATACTCTCTGTCCCTTTCTTCTGTCGCTGAGGATGTTCGCTAGCTTCTTCCCTAGGTATGCGACTTAGCCAATTGATTATCTGTATAGGTTCTGTCTCTATAAACCGAAAAAATGCGTCACAGTCCTGGTGTGTTCTAAGAGTGAAAGATCTGCCGTTTCTGTGGAACACTGCATAGAAGGGGAACCCCCATCTATATGTACATTCTGCCTTTCTGGCCAGCTCCAACAGTGGTCTAAGGATCGCCCTCCTCCGCAGTGTGCCTCTGGATATATCTGAGTACATCTTAACTGACATTCCTTCTAATGTTATGTCCTTGATTTCCCAGGCTTGTCTCAAGATCGTTTCTCTGTGTGTGTAGTGGTGCATTCTGCAAATCACGTCCCTAGGCCTCGTTTCCTCTCTGCTTCTGGGACCACTGGTTCTATGGATTCTGTCAATTTCTAGATTTTCTGGTAGTTTATCCTTTAGAACTCGTTTAAAGATCTCCTTCGCCGTCTCCGCTAGTTTTTCGTGGCCAATGGTTTCAGCTATACCTCGTATTCGCAGGTTACTACGTCGGCTTCTATTTTCAATATCCTCTAACTGTATCTGTATTGCGTCTTCTGTTTCTTTTTGGCTGTCCCGTTTTGACTCTAGAGCTAATAATCTTTCTTTTATTGAGTTAATAGACATCTCCTCCTCTACTAGGCGGGCTGTAATATCCTGTATGTCTCTTTTAACTTCCTGTATTTCTTGCTGGTGTTTTTCTTCTATTCTACTAATCATTTGCTCTATGTCCACTTTTGTCGGTAACGCTTGTAACATTGCTTTGAGCTCCGAGTTCTGTGTGGTAGTCTGTGTGAGTATGCAAGATATCGGGGTCTCTCTTTGACTACTCATTGCGCTGTTGACCTCCCCTTCTGCTGTGGGGGTGGTCTCTAGTGAGTTAGGTATGTCGCTGGTTTCTGGGCTTGTGAATGTTAGTTTCACTCCTTTAGAGGGTTTTTTACTATTAAAGAACCGATCAATTTCCCCTTCAGTTTTACTTGCCTGGGCCTTTCCTACTTTTCCTGTACTTTTTCTTCCTTTTCGCCTTTTAGTAAGTGTCATCCTCCTCTCTTGACCTCTAGGGGGCTACAGCCTTTGCTTTTCAAGTATGCTTTACACAGTAGGATTACTTATCTTCCGTTCATTGGGGCTCAGCCTGATTATTTTTGATTATCCCGACCAGTCCCTTCTATAAGTTATTAAAGTGTAGGGCCCTCTCTCGAGTTTATAGTAATTCACACTGATTCTTAATAACTTAGTCTCCTCCCCAGCGCTGTAATCTTTAGTAGTCCTTTTTATTCCTTGTATTTAACGCCTATGCACCATGTAGATCACTTCACATTTAACAAGATTTTCATCTGGTTTATAGTACTCACGGTTCTTGCAGCGTATCTCACCTCTCCTCTTTTTCCTACTTGCCGTACTGGATTCTGAGTCTTTCCCGTTTTCCCCTGTTGTTTGGAAAAGTCGGGTGAGGGAGCAAGCTACTTCTATGTAAGTTTTCCTTCTCTGTAGCGCTCCAAGTTGTCACCTCCTTTCAGATCCAGGTCCTAGGTCCCAGGTGCCCAGTCTCAGCCAAATGGTCGCTGCTCTGGTCCTGTGCTGAAGGTATGGGTGCTTAGCTCCCCTGATGGTGTACGTAGTTCCCCGGCCTCTCTATTTACTTCCTGCGTTGATATACTGTTACATTAGTATTGAGACTGACCATGTAGCTATCGGTGTGAATGTTTCCCTCCTTCTCCTCAGTCCTTCGCTGTTACTGCTTGACCGGTTCGCAGTAGTGTCTGCTCTGCCTCTCCTCCTTTCTTCCACCCACTATGTGTGGTCTCCGTATTTGCGGCGGCTCACTCCTCCGCCTGCGAGTCCTTTCTCCTATGGTACCGGAGCTCGGTATATACGACGGCTCACTCCTCCGTCCTTGGCTCCTTCTGCTTCTGCTCCCGATGTCAGGAATCGGTGTCTACGGCGGCTCACTCCTCCGCCTGTGGGTTCTTCCTCTTACGGTGCAGGGATTCAATGTGTGTACCGGCTCACTCCTCTGGCTGAAGCTCTCACTGCTCCCGATGTGAGGACTCACTTTTTGCGGCGGCTCACTCCTCCGCCCCCGGTTTGCCTATGCAGTAGCCGGCTCCTGTGTATCTATCCTCGGCGTCCTCTATGCTAACAGAGTCGGAGGTGTAGTTGGCATTGGGGAATCACAAAGCGCGCCTCACATGCCGACTTCCGGGCACGCCCCTCTGGAAAACCTATTTTTATCTGATCATTGACTGCTATTCTTTCTCTACGCAGTTTATCAACAGCACTCTCTATGCTTTTCCTATTACAAGTGAAGCACAATGTCAATATTGCTTCTGGTAACCCACCCTTTTATAGTAAGGGGGCTGACTTATCCAAAAGCCCCCTTACTGACCTTTCTCAGCCACCTAACCTAAGTTCAAAGGCCAGGCAGTGCTTTAGGTTACTTTGGCAAATTCTTGCATTATTTCGCTGGGTCCACAAACTTCTAACATGCAAGATTTTCAGCAAACCTCATCCCAACCAACAAGTATTTTTGTGTACTGGTAACATTTGTAAAGAGAAAAACACAGGAAATATTAATGTATTACAGAGATGTACCGATTTTTTGTTTATTTAAAAGAGAAGTACAGGAATGTAAAACTAAACAAACATTTATACTCACCTAGGGGAATGCAACATCGGTCCGATGCTGTATCCGGACTTTAGCTCGGACATTAGCCCACTGTCAGATGAATACGGGTCACAGGATTGCAGTACTAAGTGCACTCCTGTGACCCACAGAAGAAGTAGGGCCAAAAGAGCTTTGGCCCTACTTCTCCTTTAATTTTTCTCAGACCTATACTTTAACTAATAGAAAACATTGTAACCATACAGTTTCTTATTGATTAATGTTTATAAATGTGAAATTACTTTTTTGTTTTACCAGTTAACAATTCTGTCTGTGATTTAGTGGAGTGAAGTCCATTACTCACTCCAGTAAGCTAATATTTGATTCACCTAAGGGAGTCTGAAATGGATTGATGTGGATTTTCCATTTGCTTATCTCAAGGGGGGCATTTACAGAATTCAGTTTAAAAGCAAACAAATCCTAAGAAGCCCTTTACATGTTTCAAAATGGCGGGCCTTTTTAGAATGTTTGATTCTGCTTCCAATGGCTAAGAAAATAACTTTATTATCTACATTAGATATGGAGGTGTAGTCAAGTAAAAGGTTGCAATAAAGCAAAACTCAAAGTGGTTCTAAAGCCAAAAGGTTTTTTTTTGTTTACCTTTATGTAGCACTACTCCCTTGGGAGCTTCTGGTTACCAATTCCCCTGGGTTACCCTTAGCAACAACTTGACAATAAAGCATGTTCAAAGTTCTTGGCTCAGTCTAGGGGTTTGGTTTTTTTGCAGGTTTATTTGAGAACTTGGATAGGGATGAGTGGGATACTCCAACTTGAATAACTATGCACAATTTGCTGGGACTGGTGAATAACTGAATGTATCACAAATTTGAAACAATTGCAAAAAATGTATTAATCCTCAGCATAAGTGCACACAAGTTAAAATGAAAGGTGCACCTAGAAACATTGCAAACATAAAGCAAGGCAGTAGGTCATATAGATTAATCAGTGTAGATAACATCACATGATTGCTTCAATCTATCTAGATCACTTATACTCTCAGTCCTTCTTAGACTCCTTCCTCACTGCCAGCAGCCTGCATTATCAATTCCACAGATATGTGTGGATGCAGAGTGCACAAGTCCCTGTTTTCAATAGCGGTGTATATACAGTAAACATTACCACATTTGCGGGTAGTTCCTCTCACACCTCTGATCCTGTGGTCGCTTGCTTGTCAGACTGCTCTTGGTGCAATTCTGATTGCCTCCAACCCATGCTGCCACATCATGGTCAGTCCAGGCTCCAGCTCCTATCACTGGGGTATGGAATTGGTGGTGTCACATGATGATGGTGATGTCAATGCATTTTCCTAGAACGTAGCGAAGCATCGCCAAGAGGTTACGTTATAGCAAAACGGGTTGACTATCTTGCTTTGATTTGGCTTGGATTCAAAGTATTGATAGAACCCCTTGATACCTAATGGAAATGAACTTTGCACTTTGCACCAACTAGACAATTGGATGCATTCTCCTGCTTTATGCTATCTATATACTATCACTGGTAACCAGTGTTGCTCATCTTAGTTTAAAAAAGTAATTAGTTACAGTTACAAATTACTTCTCCCAAAAAGTAATTGAGTTACTGACTCAGTTACCACATAGAAAAAGTAATTAGTTACTCAGCAAAGTAACTGTGACTTTTTTTTTAATATTCTATAATGCAATTACGTTATATAACATCTTTAATAGCAAAGATGTTTATATTAACTGATTGAAGAATAAAAACACTATATACAGTATTTTAGAACATTTGGTATTTATTTTAACCAAACTCAATAGATTGCAGCCTGCCATAGATGGCACACTGGTGGTGACGTGGGTGTGGCACACTGGTGGTGGGTGGCTGCCTGGCTGGTGGTGGCGTGGCACACTGGTGGTGGCGTGGGCGCTTGGCACACTGGGGTGACGTGGGCGGCACACTGGTGGTGGGCGGCTGCCTGGCTGGTGCTGGCGTGGGCGCTTGGCACACTGGTGGTGACGTGGCACACTGGTGGTGACGTGGGTGTGGCACGCTGGTGGTAACGTGGGTGTGGCACACTGGTGGGGGGCAGCTGCCTGGCTCGTGGTAGCGTGGCACACTGGTGGTGGCGTAGGTGCTTGGCACACTGGTGGTGACGTGGGCGCTTGGCACACTGGTGGTGACTTGGACGGCACACTAGTGGCGGGCGGCTGCCTGGCTGCTGGTGGCGTGTGCGCTTGGCACACTGGTGGTGACGTGGCACACTGGTGGTGGTGTGGTGGGTGGGTGGTGGTGGCTGGTGGGGGGTCTGAGTCCTGACTGTCTGTGAGGTTTCTTTTTTTTTTTGTTACCTGCTGTGCTGGGCTTGCTGGTGGTGGTGTGGCCTCTGGCCTGGCAGGCACACTGTTGTCCGGGTCCCTCTGGCTCCTTCCTCCTGCAGGCCTCAGGCCTTCCTGTCTCCTCCTCTGGGCTGGCTGTGTGTGTTGGACTGGACTCGTTGGTGGACTGGTGGTGGTCTTCCTGCTGGCTGCTGCCCACTGCCCTGTGGTGGACTGGTGGTGGAGTCTCCTCCTGGCCTGGGCTGGACAATATTGTTTTAAAACTGACTGCTGGTGGTCTGTAACACTTACTGCCCTGCTGCCACTGGTTGACTAAGTACTAGTACTTGTTGTTGTACTTTATTTGGCACTGGCAGACTCAGACTGGCACTGTGTGGGTGGGCGGCAATGGGCCTGGCTGGGTAGGATCGCCGCCGGACTGGACTCTATGCCCGCTCTCCCCTGTCCTCTTGCTGCTGCCTGGCGCGCTGTTCTGCTGCTGCCGTGCGGTGCCTGTGAGACAGCGCCGCGTGACGTCACGTGACTCACTCGATGAGTCACCTCCTCTTATCTCTCCAGGACCGCGGACAGCGGTCATAGAGGACTCGGAGAGGGAGGGGGAATACAATTACATCTACTGCCATCTAGTGGCGGTAGATGTAATTGCGGTAACGGCGTAACGCAGCCGGAAGTAGCGGCAGCGGAGTTACATGGAGACAATGAGTAATCTGATAGATTACTCGTTACCCTGAATAGTAACTGCGTTAAGTAACGCCGTTTACTTAAACGCAGTTACTTCCAACACTGCTGGTAACTTCATAGCCTAACTGTGTGAGAGATCATTCTTACGGTTAATATGGTCTGCATATTAGTGTATATAGCTTAGAGTAGTGTTTCTCAACTCGGGTCCTCAAGGCACACTAACAGGCCAGATTTTAAGTATTACCTTGGGGAGATGCAGACTAGAATACTGAAATCACTGAGCAGTAAATTATATCACCTGTGATGTATTTCAGTTTTCTTGCAAACCTGGCCTGTTAGTATGCTCTGAGGCCCGGAGTTGAGAAACACTGGCGTAAGGGATTAAAAAGGACCCAATTCTGGCAGTTTTTCAGCTTGAGCTCCCAAGGGGATCTACACACACACAAGTTGTTACCTTATATAGTACCTATTGTTGCAGGTTTTCCAGGCCTGTGGCCTGATGTGGGTCTGCCATTGGTAACGGTTACCCATCCAGCCCTTGTGAGCTGCAGCCCAGGGTGTGAGCACTGAGACATTGACGACTCCGGCATCTTTGTTTTGTTGTTTTATTGTATTTAAGGGGATGGGAGAAGGGAATAAGTGGGATACTCCTTTAGGCTCAACTAAAAACAATTGTGGGACTTTCTAGCAGAAATGCCTGATAGCGCTGTATTGACGCAAGCCGATGCTAGCCAATGCTTCCTGAGTCCTGACGCTTGAACACTGTATAATTACTGAAACTGTGCTGGATCCTCGACTTTAGTCAAGAAGATCCAGGACTGTGGAACTGCTTGACTTGTAACACTGCAATAGCTCAGAGTCACTGAATGGCTCCCTCCAGCACTGCACTGGCTGAGAAAGCTCCTTGTAAGTTCCTGTACTGCTGCAACTCTCAACTAGCACACTTCACACTGTGCACTGACACTTCAGGACTTAAACCGCAGGCCTTTACACTTTAAGCTCTTCAGGGTCCACTGTCTATGTACCCCCTCTGTCACTTCAGGGTCCTCAAACTAGGTACCCCCTTTTACCACTAGCCGGCACTGGATCCCCGAACCTCTTGCGGAGTGGTCCCCTCTAACTTCAGGCAGACCCACAGGGCAATCCTCAGTACACACGACCTGTGTAGGCTTTCCTGGGACTGGACCCCTCTAACTCTCTGCAGGTTCTCGGCACACCGGATCCCCCCAGCTTAGCTCAGCACTCTCTGGATCCTCAGGCAGCACCCTGAGATCCTCCTTCTCAGACAGGAGGAGATACAGCCATTCTCTCCCTCCTGGGACTCTGCTCCCGCCGAAGACATTGTGTCATGTGCCACCCCCAAACTTATACCCATTCCCAGAATCCTTTGCAGCACAATCTGCCTTATGGGGTAGTTACAAGCCTGGATGTGTCCTCTTATTGGGTTTCCTCCACCACCCTATGAGAAGCCTCTCACAGGAGCCAGTGGGGAGACTCCCCCTTCAGAAGGCACACCTGGAAACCATGACACCCTGACTAATAAATCACAGCCCTGCTGTTAGGCAGACAATGCCCACTATACCTTTACCTAGCACCTACCTGTAGAGTACTACACTATCATAGGATGATAAAAGTATATAGCTCCAAAATCGCCACAATACAGCTCTGTGTGTTGAGAGACTTGGCTTCCGGATGATCTGTATCTGTTTTAAATATCTTTTTTTGTTTTGTTTGTCGGGTATGCAATGTTTCTAGGTGCACCTTTCATTTTATTTTGTGTGTATCCTTTTTCAATTTTGTAGAATTTTTGATACATTTATTATGTCTAATAAATTATTGTTTGTGAATAAACCCAACCATGACTTTTTGTCATAGAAGTAGCTACTTTGTTACCCTAGTACAAACTTTGTTACCCTAGTACCCTAGTTACAGGTGTCTTTGTTTATATTGTATGTTTTTTTGGCTATAATGGCAACACCAAATTGGTGAGCGGTTAAATTGGGTTAGTATATTTAATAAATCCTTTGAGTTTGATGTACATGGTACGCCTGCCTTTTTATCTAAGTCTACATGTGAAACTAGCCAATAATCTAATACAAGTTTTTGGGAGCAGAGGAACTACTGTTTTGCAAGCAGTATGTGACATTAACCATCAGTATACAGATGTCCACCAGTATGGAAATTATACAAGCTTTAAAAAAAAAAAAGATTATGAACAGTGCATTTATTCAATGTAAAAACAAGTATTACCAGCAAAGAGACCAACAACAGTCCTGGTGGAATTAGGTACATATACCTACCCAGGCATACAGTATATAGTTATTAACAGAGATACCTCCAGATGAATGTTGTAGCCAAGTCCAATTACAGGGGCCCCTGAGGATGATCACGATGCATTATTTGTCTTGTTGTCATAGACCTCATCTGAGGTGATGAGGAGACCACCCAGCTGTTGTCTAACCAGCCCGGAAAGCAGCTTTTCACCACCAGAAACTGGCACTGAAACTCAGAGTCAGCATATCTACTCTACACTTAGCCCTTGGTAGCATCTAATCACCCATACAACTAGATCTCTAACTACAAGAAGTGGCTGTTGGATGTCTAACATGGGTCTAGCTGTATGTCTGTATGCTAATGCTGCTCCAAAAGGAGCAACAGCTTGACAGCATCTTGTGTATTTGTTAGTTTTGCCTCTTTTTGCCTAATGCCTCTTTGAAAGAAAATGTATTTTCAACAGAGGTTTATCCCTGTAGTCTGTATTAGAACAATTAAATCTGCCTGTGACAGCATTCTGTGTAGATCATGGGCTGAAACTAGCCATTGTTTACCATACAGTTTGACATTATAAACTGCAGCCCCACCGCCAAACACATTGCAGGAATTGAGTGCATGGGTTGTTGTACTGGGTCCTTGTCTACATCCAACATTAAACTCTCCAAATTCAGGGGCATTTATTCAGACCAGCATTTTCCTTTATGTCAGCCCTAATGCTTTGAGAGGTGATGTGACTGGCCTCTCCTACTTCTGGGGCTTATTCTTTGTTCATCATTGAAATGAGTGGTGCTTCGCGTGCTTCAGAGTCCCTAATGAATAAAAAAGGATTGTCAAACCTAATTTGTAAAGTACAGTGATGTGTTTCACATTTTTAAAGCATTGTTATGTCCTCCAGCCAATCAGGTTCCAAGACTGGAAATTGGCTTTCAGACAAAGAAGCTCTAGATCCAATTGGCAGCTATGCATAAAAGACATTTCTTCTGCAAGATTTTTTACTTTTTATTATCTTTTTTATCCGTACTTGCTGAAAATGCTCTTAGCCTTAAAAAAGAAAAATAATGCAGCCACCACATCATAGGAAGCTGTAACATATTACATTTTTTGGGGGGTTAGATATGCTTTTTACTAACTTACAATGACAGAATAAGATGAATGCACTGATTTGCACGTTTTCAGGCAGCCAAACAGCGAGTGGCACCAAAAAAACACAAATGTCACTTGGGAACATAGAAACTAGGGTAGAATACATTAATAATTCCCATGGGAGACAAAGTATCTATAACTAATTATTACTAACCCACCTACACAATGAAGTACACAGACATCGCAATGCTTCTCTAAGCCATGGATCCATGTTTAAACTCTGGAAGTATATGTTAGAATTAGGGAAACAGGAAAAATTTATTATTCCATGGGTGAATTGATATTGAATCCCATGTGCTATGGTCAAAAAAGTATTTGGTGATTTATTATTTTCTTGGTATATCAGTGATTACATTTTCCATGTCTTTTTGACATATTTAGTTTAAGGATCAATGCAACTGGAGAAAGTAGGTCAAAGCTGAAATCAAGCCTTAGGTTCGGTCTTGCACAGTTGTAATAGCTCCTCTCCTGTACTGAAATAGCTTACTCTGATTTCACTAAACACTATGAGCTTCTAACAGTATGCATTAGAAGCATCAGCAAGTCAGATACAGTCTGCCCTATTTCCTGGCTGGAGGATGTATCGCATCATTTAGCCTGTCCTCCTCAGTCAAAAAGAGGAACAACATCATAGGTGGGATTTATCCAGGTTGGGCTGTATGCAAATGCTGCCTGGCTAGAACAGCCAGGCTTTCAGAAAAACATCCACTCATCAGGGCATTTTTATGTTTACATTAATCCTTGGATGAGTCAGGGTAATACTGTACACAAATTACATTTTTATCATGTTTTTTTTAACAAATAGAGGTTTCTTTTGGTGGTATTTGATCACCACTGAGGCTGCATTCACATGACAGCGTATGGATCGCGGGCAGAATTGCTGCGATTCCTCCCGTGATCCGGAGATCATTGCAAATCGCGGGACACCTATGCGTTGCCCGTGATTTGCAATAGCACCCCAAATCGCGGGACGCAATACGCTCCAAAGAAGCTCTTGTACTTTTTTGGGCGTAATGCGTCCTGCGACTTTTTCTTTGCGCGATGTTACCGCGATTCGGCAGGCGGAAATCGCGGCAACATCGCTCAGCATTTTAGGTTCTATTGCAAATCACGGGCAACGCACAGGCGTCCCGTGATTTGCAATCATCTCCGGATCGCGGGCGGAATCGCGGCGATTCTGCCCGCGATCCATACGCTGACATGTGAATGCAGCCTGAGTTTTTTTATTTTTTATTACATAAATGAAAAAAGACTGAAATGTTTGAATTAAAAAAAATATAGATATATATTTTTTCCATCTACTATTAAACATATATACTACATTTTTTTTAAAAAAAAATCGAATTTTCTAATACATTTAGGCCAAAATGCTGCTATATGTCTTTGGTTAAAAAAAAAAAAAAACCCAATAAGTGTTTATTGATTGGTTTGTGTAAAAGTTATAGTGTCTACAAACTATTGTGTATACATATACTGGAATTTTTATCTATTTATTTTTTATACTAATATAAAAGTTATGGTGGGACTGTGATAGTGCAGTGGGCTCCCAACCAGGGCAGAGGCTTTTGGAGGGGACTGCAGGCTAGCCTCTTGGCTACTGACTATGCACTTTCTTTTAAGGGAACACTACCCACCCCAGGTGGGTGCCTGGGGGACCCTTGGAGAGGTCTTGCTTCAGATTCAAGTCCCTGTTTCCCCAAAAGACACAGACTCTGGGAACTGGAGGACCCATGTACATATTTAGGGTCTCTAGGTCCAAACCAGAAATTACTACTTCAGACTGTGAGACTCAGTGAAGATGTTAATATAATCAGCTCAAGCAACCTGGTGCTGGGGGCCTCCTGATATAATCTGTTTAAGGTGTAATGTGTTAAGTGTCTTTCTCCCATTGTGTGCATTCCCATTGCTAATTAAGTTAATTGAGTCACCTAATGTTTCTGTCCGTTGGCCAATTTGGCTAACTCTTGGAGGATCCTCAAAGATGGTATTAGCCTTGTGTTAGCTCTACCTTGTTATCTAAACCTTTGTGTGATGTTTGGGTAAATATTGTTTTTATTGTTCATGTGGTGATTGACCTACTTTTGAAGTGTATAAAAACCTGTATTTCTTTTCAATAAACAGTCATTCCTTTGGTTCTATCCCAACATATTGTCTGTGTACGATGGTTGGGGCATACAGGCTGGTATAAGCTCTCAGTCTGCTGGAACGGTTTGGAGGGCAGGAGGCACTGTTTGGCAGAAGCACGTAATCGGGGTGCTAAGCGGTTCCGTCATATGCTGCCATGTGAGGAATATAGCTATAAAACCAAAAATATAACAACCTATTTGTTTAGAGAACTGCTGCAACCATTTCTCAAGTGAACTCAAACACTCACAAACAAAAGATAAAAATGTAAATAAATAGTGCACTTTTTAGAATTTTTTAAATAGCCTTATAGTTTGCCGAAATAAACTAAATCCATAAACATCACATTAAATCAATAAATGCATAGAATAATTATATCACTTTAAATCTTTGATTAGTATACTAAGTGCTCAAATCCCATGCAGTGATCAAAACAGTGAAAACAAATCAGTCCAAATAAGTAAGCGAAACACTGCTGTGAACAATCAAGTGTCCTCTAAGGCTTACTCAACTATATGAAAAGAGAAAGCTCATAGCGCAATTTGCTTTCTAAAATCCTTTTATTAAAAGTATACTAAGCACTCACACATTGACATATCTTGCACAAAGCAGCAACAGTAAAAAGTCTCAGCTGATTGCTTCCTCACCAACTTCCGGGTACTGGAGACACCGGTGGCCCTGTGACGTCACTTCAGGTGTCTCCGCTACCCGGAAGTCGGTGAGGAGGTGATCAGCCGAGACTTCTTACTGTTTATGCTTTGTGCAAGATATGTTAATGTGAGTGCTTAGTATACTTTTAATAAAATGATTTTAGAAAGCAAATTGCACTATGAGCTTTCTCTTTCCATATATTTGAGTAAACCTTAGAGGACACTTTCCATATATTTGAGTAAACCTTAGAGGACTCTTGATTGTTCACTCCCATTGTTAATCACTCTTTATTGTTCACGGCAGTGTTTTGCTTACCTTTTTGGACTGATTTATTTTCACCATTTTGATCACTGCATGGGATTTAAGCACTTAGTATACTAATTAAGGATTTAAAGTGATATAATTATTCAGTGTATTTATTGATCTAATGTGATTTGCTTGCACGTGATGCCCCGCAACAGTATATGTACAGTGGCGGGTCAGCAAGTGGTTAATTACATTTTCAGAATAACTTTAAAGAACATGGAGGTGCAGACCTTTATTCATTTGAAGTAGGGTTTCTTAACCAGATTTCCACGGACCCCTAGGGGTCTATGAGTAGTCCTCAGGTTTTTTGCTGCTTGCCACCATTGCAGGGAATGTATTGGGTTTTCTTCTTATGCTTTTTACTGAGTACCTCTGGGTGAATTGACATCTGCCTGATTGCATAACTCCAAAGTCATGCAACTTCCAGTGAGACTTTGTATTGAGATTGGCTTGCGACTCGATGTGATTTCAATGTGGCTTTCATGCAACTTTGATGTTTTGAAACTTTGGCTTTGACTAATCATAACAGTACAGATCAATGTTCCCTCTAATTTTTTACTGTGCTGAGCAAATAAAAAAATTTCTAAACGTGCAAACCTTTAGACTGAGCAAGTGGGGGGGGGGGGGGGGGGGAGGGACGTCAATGCAGAGTGACCAGCGTGCCCCCAATCAATTGCAGAGTGCCACAGCATTGCCCACAATCAATTGCAGAGTGCCACAGCATTGCCCCCAATCAATTGCAGAGTGCCCACAGCATTGCCCCCAATCAATTGCAGAGTGCCCACAGCATTGCCCCCAATCAATTGCAGAGTGCCCACAGCATTGCCCCCAATCAATTGCAGAATGCCCACAGCATTGCCCCCAATCATTGCAGAGTGCCACAGCATTGCTCCCAATCATTGCAGAGTACAACAGCATTGCCCCCAATCATTGCAGAGTGCCACAGCATTGCCCCCCAAACATTGCAGAGTGCCGCAGCATTGCGCCCAATCATTGCAGAGTGCCACAGCATTGCCCCCAATCATTGCAGAGAGCCACAGCATTGCCCCCAATCATTGCAGAGTGCCAGCTTTCCCCCCGCGAGACCCGTGCACTTACCTCACGGACGGTCACGGCAGCTTCTCTTCAGTCCCCTGCTCCCCGCGTCTCCTCAGTCCTCCAGCCTCCTCGGCCAATGGCATGGGGTTTGGCTTTCGGCCAATCAGGAAGCGGGAGGACCCCGTTCCCTGATTGGCCAGGAGGAGGATGCGTGTGACAATAGCGAATTTTCATTCGGTATTGTCACAGAATGGGCGGGCTCGGGGAGCACTGCTCTGCTCCCCGGCCACCACGTCTGTGGCTGCTCAGTCCGAATATGTGCGTGCGCGGGACTTTCAATTGTACTGCGCGTCCGCGCAGGTGCGCAGCTTAGAGGGAACATTGGTACAGAGTATGACACATATTAATGAACTTACAAAACCCTTGAAGTTGCAGCCAAGGTCAAAAGATAAGACAAAGGAATGACTTCCTCACGACTTTTGCGATTTTAACATTGCAGTCTATGACACTCATTTTGCAAGGAAGACACAGAAAAGTAGCACAAGAACAATTTTGTTTGTCGTTGTGGCTTGAGTAGCAGCAATTAAGATGACACCCATTGAAATTAATGTGTTCTGACTTGTCTTACAACTTTTTGTGTTGCATGTCACAGCAAGTCGCAGCAGTGTGAACCAGAGCTTAGAATACAGGCTCCTGATGTCAGTACACTGAGTGGTTTGAGATAAGAGGAACAGCTAACACTGAGCCAGGAGAGCTGAATGAAAGGAGTGGTTCATGCCTACTAGGTAAGTACCAGTAAAGACTGGATCTTTTGAGGGTTAGGAATGCCTGCCTTATGTAAACCAAATCAATTGACTTTAATAGGTATTAGACTTTATGCACTTGGTCTGAAGCTGCTGTAAAGGCATTTTTTTTCAGTGGGAAAGTGTTTGAACAGCCAAACAAACACATTAAAATCTGTGTGAACTACAGTATATAGTAATGCAAGCAGATTGCTTCCAGGGCAACTGAGACAGTTGAAGCTAGAAGCCAAAAGTTACTAGCTGAAAACCCAGCAGGCTGAATGAAAAAGTTAGTGTTGTTACATGGCACCAATGTAAATTTTGCATTGTCACAGGGGAACCAATGCAAAGTTAGTGCTGTCATGGATTACCATTGCAAAGTTATAGTTGTCATGAGGCACCAATGCAAAGTTATTGTTTCCATGAGGCACCAATGCAAAGTTAGTTTTGCCATGGGGCACCAATGCAAAGTTAGTGTTGTCAAGGGGCACCAATGCAAAGTTAGTGTTGTCAAGGGGCACCAATGAAAAGTTAGTGTTGTCAAGGGGCACCAATGCAAAGTTAGTGTTGTCATAGAGAACCAATACAAAGAAAGTGTTGACATGGGGAACCAATGCAAAGTTAGTGTTATCATTGTGAGGACCAATATTAAAGTTAGTATTGTCACACAGCACTAGTGTAAAGTTAGTGTTAGCATGGAGCACCAATGTAACTTTAATGTTGCTACAGAGTACTAATGCAAAGTTAGTATCACCACTGTGAGTATTTATGTAAATTTAGTGTTGGCACTGAGAACCAGTGGAAAGCAGGAAATCATAAGCCCAGGTTTCAACCTTAACATAATAGGTTTTACTTATTGTTTTTATTTATTTAAATGTATTGTTATATCTACAACCTACTGAATACACTGTGTGCTGTGAGCTGTAGAATCTTTTTTTTCAAGAGTTCCTCTGTCTTAGAAAGGTTGAGAAAGACTCAACTGTCCCCAAACTACCAACTTGTGTCTATAACCTGGTCCCTGCACTAAGAAGGGAGCTGCAGTTTGCCCAGTGGCAGCGACTAACTCTGTTGAAAGGACACCTAAAGTGAAGTGATCTACTGCCTAATGGTGCCTGTATAGGGGAGGGGGTTTTATTACTCCCCCTGACACCAATGCCGGGGTACCATAGCTCCAACTAATCATTAATGCAGGGCCATTTATTACACCTACTGACCAATGGCGCAAGAGCACTTATTATTTTCACTCACTATTGATGTAGGGCATTTATTACTCACACCCACCAACTAACCACCAACATGGGACATTCTTAATTTTCATTAACCACAGAAAAGAGGGCATGTTTTGCTCCTACTAGCCTCTAAAGTGGGTACATTTTTTACACTTCTACTGCTCATCAATGTAGGGGTATTTCTAAATTCTACTGCTTAGCCACTTAACTGACTTTAACACATTTATTACTTTCATTATCAGTGGGGTATTTATCTCTCCGACTGACCCTTGATATGGGGCATTTTTTTACTTCTACTTACTACCTAGGTAGGAACTTTTCTACTTTTGCTGACCACTGATGTAGGGTTTTCAATCTCCTGCTTACCACCTATGCAGGGTCATTTTTTTTTTACTTTCAATGATCACTGATGCAAGAACATTTTTAGCCCAATGATCCCTTATGCAAGGGAATTTTTTATTCCCACAAACTTAGGGGCATATTTTAATTCAATTTATAACTGACATAGGGGCATTTTGTACTCCCACTGACCAATGATGTAGGCGTATCTTTTACTCAAACTGACCACCTACATAGGGGCATTCTTTATTTCCACTGACCTCTGACCTAGAGGCACTCTTATTTTTACTGGCCAAGCAGTCCAACAAACAGTCAACTGGCCCTTAAAAAGTTTGAAAACCCCTGCTGTAGATTCCTGCACCAAGATCTGTGCTGCAAAGTAAAAAAAAAAAAAAAAAAATGATGATAAAGAGAGTGGCATAGTCTTTACTTACCCATAAGTGGGACCAGACCTTTGTTCATTGCTGAAATGCTGTATTACAAACTGGTCTCTGTAGGGTGGTTCTCTTTGACAGGCAAGAAGTTAACAGCTCACAAACTGACATAAAGAAGCAACAAATGCACGTAACCGGTAGTTTATTAGTATTTTTTTTTTCTTATCAGAGAACTGAATAGCACTGTACACGGTAGTTTATTAGTATTTTTTTTTTCTTATCAGAGAACTGAATAGCACTGTACTCGCCAGACACATATTCACCTACACAGAACACTTTCTTCTTTCTGTGTGTTTAACTCACAATGATAATAAAAAATCCAATCTCTGATAACAATGCTGATGAAACAGGTGAGGGTTTAATTTACTGCATTATGGCACCACTTTTTAGCTCTTAAAAAGTCAAATTTAAAGCTCAGTGAAAGACAAATGTGCTCTTTGTTGATGATATTTAACACTATATCTTGGCATTTGATCTCAGTGACAGCAGAAATCCATATTTTTAACATAAATCCTTTCCAAAGTGCTTAGTAATTCAATTTGATTGTCTGCGATCATTCCTCCAAAGAGAAGAGATTCCTTGCAGTAGGCTCAGTTTCCAGAAGATGCGTGCTGCAGGGTGTCTGCTCTGAGAATATATCACAAATCACCAGAACAATCCTCTGCTTCTGATGTATTTCACTTGCAGAAATGCCCCGACAGTTCCTTTATAGGGCACAGCTAAAATTCACTGGCTTAAGGTGTAATCCTACCTTAGAGGAAAATTGCAGAAACAAGGGCAAAGTAAATAAAATCTAAAGTTTACCAATGCCATTTCTTCCCTTTTTTATTTCTACATTTAAAGTGACATTAAAGGTTTTTTGGGGGCTAAAATAAAAACAAAAAAGAACGTTATACTTACTTGCTCTGTGCAACGATATTGCACAGAGGGGTTCTTTACTCCCTCATTGACAGTTCCCCGCTGGTGCTGTCCTCTCCTCCTCTCGTCTAGGTGCCCACTCAGGAAGAGCAGTGCTAAGGGGGCACCAATGAAGATGCACTCCCAATCCAGGCTGTGTGCGCCCTGCCCCTTCTCGCTTTTCATAGAGATTAGACTAACAGCAGCAAAGCAGAGAGACAGAGGCTATGGCTCCCACTGCTGTCTGGATCTCCTATGTGACCAGGAAGTAGGGAGAGCGGTGCTGCAGGCGGGACAGTGCTGGATTGTGAGAAGAGGCAGGTAAGTGTTTAGGGAATAGGGCAGGGGGAAGAGAACAAGTAGTGGGGACTTTTTTTTACCTTAATGTAGAGAATGTATTAAGGTAAAAAACACTTAGACCTTAGAACCACTTTCATTTTTATTTGGTACACTTGAATGAAATTAAATGATTCATATTGCCAATGACTTTATATTTTGATTTAAAACCTGATTGGTTCCAAATTTTTCCTTTCTTTCAACAGTGGTTAAGAGTCAGAATTTAAGGATTCAAGTGTGGAATATCACTTAACAGCCTAAGTTTACCCAAAACAAAAAAAAACAAAAAATGTAAACAAATCAGCACAAGAAATATCATTTTCCTTCAGTGAGAAGTGTCCCTTATGGGGACACATCTCACATACACTATATTACCACAAGTATTGGGACGCCTGCCTTTACACCCACATAAACTTTAATGGCATCCCAGTCTTAGCCCGTAGTGTTCAATATTGAGTTGGCCCACCCCTTGCAGCTATACCAGCTTCAATTCTACTGGGAAGGCTGTCCACAAGGTTTAGGAGTGTGTCTATGGGAATGTTTTAGTGTGCAGGCCAGTCAACTTCCTCCACTCAAAACTCGCTCATCCATGTCTTTATGGACTTTGCTTTGTGCTTTGGTGCATAGTCATGTTGGAACAGGAAGGGGCCATCCCCAAACTGTTCCCACAAAGTTGGGAGCATGAAATTGTCCAAAATGTCTTGGTGTGCTGAAGCCTTAGAAGTTCCCTTCAGTGGAACTAAGGGGCCAAGCCCAACCTCTGAAAAACATCCCCACATCATAACCCCCCCCCCTCCACCTCCTTGGACCAGCAAGCAAGGTTCATAAAGACAGGGATGAGCGAGTTTGGGGTAAAGGAACTTGAGTGGCCTGCACCTCAACCCGATAGAACACCTTTGGGATGAGTGGAGACTGAGAGCCAGGCCTTCTCATCCAAATAAGTGCCTGACCTCACAAATGAGTTCCTGGAAGAATGGTTAAACTTTCCCATTGACACAATCTTAAACCATGTGGACAGCCTTCCCAGAAGATTTGAAGCTGTAATAGCTGCAAAGGGTGGGCCAACTCAATATTGAACCCTATCACGGAAATATTCCTCCTCCGATACACCCCACTCCAACCCCACCACCATAATCTTTGAATGCGGCAGGGGTAAATAGATTTAAAGGGCTTTGACAGGCGCTTATCAAGAGTGCCCATCTATGCCCACCCTTTCTACCGAGATGCTACATTCATAGAAGCCATTAGTACAGCTTCCATGAATGAAACAGGATTTATGAATGATGGGCCGATGATTGATAGGTCAAAACAACTGCAGGTTCAGCCCAAGGTTTAGGGCAAGTATTGCAGCCCAACCTTCTTTTTTCATTCCCAACACCTCCTGAGAGCCTAACTGACTTTTAAAATTCGTCTCAGAGTTGGGTTTTCTTATGATACAATGTAATGTAAAGGTTTTGAGAGTGTCCCTATAATTAGAAAGTAATGATGTGCATTGAATTAGTACATTTAACTAATACCAGCTATCAAAAAAGATCAAAGTGCATAGCCAGCCAGCAGGTCAGCCCCTATATTGTTTTTATAACAGGTTTCCTTAACCTGCATTGAAAAAGTAAGGAGTTATAGAATAAAAGCAATTCTCTATATTGAATGGAAGGCAGATAAGTCAAACACTGTTTCAACTTTTTGATGTATGAGAAAGCTGAATTTAAAATACAGAAAATTTTGTAGAACACACTATGTAAAGTAAATGTCATTGGGTCGAGATGGAGCATTAATACAGTAATTGATAGTGTACTCTTGGCTACAGATTCTGAATTCTTAAAATGAGTTGGAAAGACGAGGTGATTTTGTAAGATCTTTTGGAGGATATAGCAGTCTACATTTCAAATAGCTGGATTTAATCATCTGTACAGTATTCAATGATCACATAGTGAGGCTCCATGGCTGCCTGACATTTATTGCTTAATAGTTTTCACTAGAATGCCAAATTTCAGGATTGATTCGTAGTTATAAATGTCATCTCCTCCTGTCACTTCATCTTTCTGCCGTATGCCCTATGATAAAAAGTTCCTGCAGATCAGGTGATCCTTGTACAGGTGAGAGGCAAATTAATAATCTGCTAGGCACACAAGTGAAAGGGTTATAGGCACCTGTTTTAAAAGGACAATGACACATTTAGTTTCTTAGAAGGCCAATAAACCTAATTAAGAACCGGTTTTATACAAAAGGTCATCTTCAGCTTAACTATTGAATACACAGTTGAAACATATAGTGTATAAGACTGGTTTGTCTGCCATAAGATTCAAAAACTAGTGTGCTTACTCTAGTTACTCTCTTACCCTGATTTGTTTTTATAGATGCATGAAGCAAGTGACAACATTTTTTGATACTGGCTCTGCAAAGCCTGTCTCTCTGCTTCTTGGACCTCCATTGAACATTATCACTCTCATCCTCAACTCCCTGTGAACCTTGAAGAGAAGAGAGAAGGAATCCCCAGTGCTGCACATCCATGCATGTAGTATAAAGCTGGAAGAGAAAACCTTGGCCCTGGCTCCTGCCAGGCCACGCCCCCATACATTTCACTCCATCCCCCGGAGCCTAATCATGGGATCCCTGTCAACCCACCAAGCATTTATTTACTTTCAACAGAAAGAAGATAAGCCTGGGCTCAAATCCTAATAACTTGCACTTGTATACAATCCATCAGATGCTAAAGGGGTTAAACCACATGTTAACACTAAAAATTCTGGATGAACCCCTTGCACACTGATATATACCCATTCTAGCATACTTTGCAATGAAAAACAGGGGTTTCACAGAGACTAGAATCCATCTCTTCCCCTAGTAAAAGTAGCACACAGTGTACACAAAAACAGTGGCTAGGCACACAGTTAACCTTTTGATCACCCTAGATGTTTAACCCCTTCCCAGCCAGTGTCATTAGTACAGTGACAGTGCATATTTTTAGCACTAATCTCTGTATTAGTGTCACTGGTTCCCGTAAAGTGTCAAAAGTGTCAGTAAGTGCCCGATTGTCCACTGCAATAAGTCGCTGATCGCCCGCCATTATTAGTATAAAAAAAATAAATAGAAATTCCATAAATATATCCCATAGTTTGTAAACGCTATAACATTTACGTAAACCAATCAATATAAGCTTATTGCGAAAGAAAGAAAGGAAAAAAAAGGGGGAGGGAGGGGGCCAGGGGAAAGGGGGGGGGGGAATCTATCGAGAGATATTTAACCGAGAGAATTCATTGGTTGAAAATTTGTGAAAGCGATCGTGTGAGATGTGAATAAGTTCCTCCATCTCTGTGTAATCTAACAAACCCTTCAGCTGTTGTTGGGGTATGTGTTGATCTCCAGTGGACAGGAATACAAAGTCGTGCTGCATTTACCATATGCATAGCAAGGGCTTTATGGTATTCTTGTTTGGAAAGGGAAGTGTGATGTAATAGATATTTAGTGGGGGAATAATCCAATGAGTATAAGGTTACCTGGGAAATAATATCATGGACAGTCTTCCAATATGGTTTTAAGAGCTCACAGCTCCACCATATATGGAGCATGGTACCTTCCTCTCGGCCACATCTCCAACACCTATTGGAGCAGTATGGGTAGAATTTATTTAAAAGAGTCAGAGTTCTGTACAACCTGGCTCTGATTTTATAGAAGTTTTCCCTGTATAGCAACATTTAGAGAGCCTTTATGGGCGTACTCGTTAAAATGTTCCCATTCCTCATCTGAAAGGGCAAGTTGTAGCTCCTTTTCTCAGATGGCATTGGGGTGTTTTTCTGGTGCATATGGATTCAAAAGGTGTTAATAGTCTACTCATCAATTCAACTAGTGGCGCAGACCCAACAAAATGTGCTATTTATCTGTAAGTCCACAGGGAGAAAGTCCCCGTGGAGGATACGGACTTTAATTGTGCTACAGAAAGAGTTAGAATATAGTGCCTTCTGGTCTGTTTACCCAGTTTCTCTAACAAGAGGGAACAAGTTTGGACGAGTTCCTATTGTACCAATATTGTTCCAATTGTAGCTTGGCCACGTGACCGCTTGTGAGCTGCTTCAAGAAATGTGATTCGACTGAGCAAGGAGTTAACCTGTTTCTGTCATTCCTTTTTGACCTGAGAGGATAAAGCCAGCAATTCCCCTCAAATCACGCATTTATGTGTTTCCCATACTACTACGAGGCTAATCTCAGGCGAGGAACACTCCTGGAAGAACAAGCAGAGCTTAGTATTAAAGGGTAACTCCACTTTCGAGGGGAAAAAAATAGCAAATAAAGAAAAAACAATATAGCGTATACAATTGCGACACAAATCATATTGTAATCAGGGCCGTTGTGGCCTACCGGGATACCGGGAAATTTCCCGGTGGGCTGCCGACCCTGGGGCCACTTTGGGGCCGGCCGCTTTAAGCATTGGGGCACCGGCCGCTGTGATGATGGCCGCTGCACTGCAGCCCCGGCCCCCGCTGCGCTCCAGAGTGACGGTCCGATATACTCTTCTACGTCAGCCGCTGTGAGTGGCATAATGTCACATCCGGTGGGGGTGGCTGCGCGCAGTGCACTGCGGTGGATCAACTGACTGGCTGAGACTGTCACGGCGCTGACGCCGATCCCTCCCACACAGTCTGACGCGCCAGCAGCAGCATGATCGCAGGTGATTACTCAGCTATACATTGTACGTCTTCTTCTCTTCCCTGCTTTATCTTGGTTGCTAAGTGTTAAGTTGTAGAGTTAAGGTTGCACATACTTACATTTGTTTTGCTCCCTTGGTTCATTGGCCAGCAGGGCCGGACTGGCCTACCAGGATAACTGGAAATTTGCCTATGCCTGTTGCCTATGACATCTCCTGTACCATCTCCGCACAGCCTATGACATCTCCTGTACCATGTCCGCACAGCCTATAACATCTCCTGTACCATGTCTGCACAGCCTATGACATCTCCTGTACCATGTCCACACAGCCTATAACATCTCCTGTACCATGTCCATGCAGCCTATGACATCTCCAGTACCATGTCCGCACAGCATATAACATCTCCAGTACCATGTCCGCACAGCCTATGACATCTCCTGTACCATGTCCGCACACCCTCTGACATCTCCTGCACCATGTCCGCACAGCCTCTGACATCTCCTGCACCATGTCCGCACACCCTCTGACATCTGCACCATGTTCGCACAGCCTCTGACATCCCCTATACAATGTCCGCACAGCCTATGACATCTCCTGTACCATGTCTGCACAGCCTATGATATCTCCTATACCATGTCTGCACAGCCTCTAACATCCCCTATACCATGTCCGCACAGCCTATGACATCTCCTGCACCATGTCTGCACAGCCTATGACATCTACTGTACCATGTCCACACTTTTACCACTTTTAACCAGAATTTGCTCTTATATACTGTATATAAAGCCCTATATGCTTTCATATCTGTCTTATCTATATATAATACACTCTTCAAATGTGCTTTAAAATGCATGGTTTTCCCTTTTATGAACAAGAAAAAAATGACGTTATGCTGTTGGGCTGGTATAATGATGCTATGGGGTTGGTATGACATTTTTTCCAGGGCTGGTTTTTATTCCCAGTCCGCCCCTCATTGTAATTGAATGTTAAAAATTACCTTTCCTTTGCTATCTGCAGCTGTTGTAATTTTCTGAAAATGCAATGCAATATGGCGACCTGGAGGTGTTCTGCACACAGAATGTATACTGATCACACCCCAGAAACATGATTTCCTGCTTGTGTGATTGGCTCACTAATTTTCCCAGAAGTCTGCCTAAAATACAAGTCAAATTTCTGGAATCCCCTGCAACAAAAATGTCATATTTGGTGAGATACTCCCTATAGGAACACGTCTAAAGGGATGCAGGCCCAGCAGATTTCCTCATTAGAGATTTGCAGCTGCCACAGCTGATAGATAATTATAAAAGCACTCCCATTTGACCCACTCAGCACAGAGAAACATCCTTGAAATGTACATAGATCACCCAGAGGGGAATGTTTTTTTTCTCAACAAAAGTGGAGCTACGCTTTAAAGCATCTCATTATTTCAGGATTTTTTACAAGTGAGGCATTGAACCTCTATATTTTGGATGTTGGTACAAAATCTGGGAATGATAAAGTGAGCGAGATTGGGTGGTGATCCAAAAATACCATGGGTTCAATTGAGGCTTTACACAGGTATGGAAGGTCTTTTTGAGATAGAAAGAAGTAATCTAATCTCGAATACTTATTGTGAGGAAAAGAAAAGAACGTATAGTCCTTTTCCTTGGGGAAAAGGGTTTGCCAGGTGTCATGAAGTGTTAGATTGTGCAGTTGGGCTGTGATTTGACGCAGGGCTCTATATGGGAATGCTGAGGTGCCAGAGGATGAATCCAGCAAGGGATTCATGGGAACGTTGAAATCTCCTTCTAATATTGGAATTCCTGTCTGAAATGTATGTAACAGATCTCCAACCTTACAGAAGAAAGCCACCTGATGTTCGTTGAGGCAATATATATTAGCCAAAGTGATAGGTTTAGAGGTGAATGTGCCCTTAATGATTAGGTAGCGTCCTTCCGGATCGATAGGTGGGTCAGTTAATTGGAATGAGGATGTTTTGGAGATGAGGATTGAGATTCCCTTTGTTTTAGAGTGAGGGTTGGTAGCATGGTATACATTTGAGAATAGTTTGTTATTTTCGGGACATTATTTGATCTAAAATGCGTTTCCTGAATAAAGATGAAATGCGCTTGTTATTTGGCAAATGCAGTCAGTACCTGAGATCTCTTTTCAGGTATATTAAGACCTTTCATGCTAAGAGATACACATTTCAACATCAGTGAGTGGCCTTTCTTGTTTAAGCTTGTCATGGTGCTCAGATGTAAGTGACCCCTGTTGGCACTCCGCAGGTAGGTAATAAATCTGTAGTGTTGTGAAATGCGTTCCAGGGATTTGCTAAAGCCTAGACTCGAACAGAAGTTTATGGAGTGGAGGATAGCATAATTAATAAAAAAAAAATCAAGTAAAAAAGGGGGAGGGGGAGTGGGTTCCCAAACCACTTCCTTGCACACAAAGGGGGAGGAAGCAAATTTGGGATGTGGGTTTGGGTGAGGGACAAGTAGAGGGTAGGAAGCAGTAATATAGAAAACTAGAGGTGCAGATAGGCCAGCTATCTCACCTTAGACAAAGAAAATAAAAGAGGTCTGGGAAGTCAGCAAACTCCTTATGGGAGCACTGTGTGGGTGTGTGGGAAACACCAGGTAATCAAGAGACAGCACTAATGAGGAGCAGAAGTTGGCATCTATATTGGAGTCCAAGTTCTTAGATAGCTATATGTGGAAAAGGATGCAGTGCTGTATAAGCAATCTTGTTCAATAATAAAGTGCAGTAAACAATATCACAAAATTCAACGTGACAAGAACAGATAATACATTTAATATTTATCTGAGACTTATGAGTTCATATATCAAAATTCAAAAGTGAAAGTGAACTGTGATATTTTTCGGTGCTCAATGATCACTTCAAATGTCACCACGGTGATGTCCTCCACCAATTAGTAAAATTGCGTACTCACTAGAACCATATCCTGTCTAGATTATAGGACAGCAAACACGCCATGGTATTGATATACTCTCTCTCTAGAAGTGGTCTTTGATAACAGTGATTTATGCGCTCCCATGTTATCAAGTTGATGTCATCACATAGGGGGTTCAAACTGGTCATATAGGATGAGACACCAAACATGAGAAATAAAATCTCATAGTGTAGTATTTCTTTAAAATGAAATGGTATACAATAAATGCGATAAAACACTGACTCACGCTACAATCTCAGTGGTCAGAATAAAACATGCCAAATATTGCTACAAATCCATATAAAAGGTTCATAAAGTGCATGCAGTTAAAGCAGATGCTATTAATGCAATTACTGTAAAAGCTGCCAAAATAAGAATAGGATGGCGGCTAAGACCTCAGACATGCATCTCTGCTCTATCTTTGAGCAGAGATACATTTCTGAGGTCCTAGCCGCCATGGCTGTTATCAGAGACCACTTCTAGAGAGAGAGTATATCAATACCATGGAGTGTTTGCTGTCCTATAATCTAGACAGCATATGCTTCTGGTGAGTTCGCAATTTTACTAACTTGTGGAGGACATCACCGTAGTGACACATTGAAGTAATCATTGAGCACCGAAAAATATCACAGTTCACTTTCACTTTTGAATTTTGATTTATAGACTCATAAGTTTCAGATAGATATTTAATTCATTATCTGTTCTTGTCACGTTGAATTTTTGGATATTGTTTACAGCACTTTATTATTGAATGACATTGATTATACAGCTCTGCAACCTTTTATTGATTGTTCACAGTTAGTGTTGGTATATATACACTGTGTACATGCTGCTGATCTTAACTTTGTGTGGTACTGACATACTATTATTTCACTTCAATAAACATTTTAGGACTGGTGAGCAATAGTCAAACATATCTTGCTCTCTACTTAGCTAACAAAAGTCTAACGTCAATAAGGAACATTATATTCCAACAGCACCTAAGGCACTTGTATCAACTTTCACAACATGCTGTTGAGGTTGCATTCTGTGAAGGGAGGCTGGTTCTAATATGAGCCTAAGAATCCTAATACCCAGTAGATAAGGGAAAAAAAAAAAAGAAAAAAAGAAAGAGAAAAAAAAAAAGGAAAAAAAAAAGGGGGGGGGGGCAAAACAAAGACACAGTTTTGTTCCCCTACCTCTGGTCTCTGTTTTCTTCTGGGAATGGGCAGATCATAGGCACCTCTATCCATACAGTTCTAAGAAGTAAAGGAGAGTCGGCCATTTTATGCCGAATGTGCCACACAGTGCTCTCCTCCGATGATCAGGCTCATAAGTGGGTACAGGTCTCTCTGGCCTATTTTATTGTAATGAACTTAAACTGTTCTAGATCGAAGGGGGGAGCACGGTGAACCCCATGGTGGCTACACTGGTAGTTAAGCACATACGGCATGAAAAATAACAAAGATACGGTAGATACATCTACAATGGGTAAAAGACAAATAAAAAAAAAGGGGGGGGGAAGAATAAGACAACAAATATATGAGAAATGCTTTGGTTCTCATTCTAAAGAGTTGCCTTCTTCCGATTGAAACCAAAGTTCTTGATTTTGATATTTCTATATTGTGTCCATCAGCTTTTGTCCACTGAGATTTATCATTATTAGGGGGCCTATGAGCTGTACAGGTGTGACCTATTCAGTCGTGAATGGATGGTTCAGACAAAGACCTTGCCTGACTTCTTGGCTTTGCAATAATAGGGAATGGGCAAGGCTGAAAGCGCCGGTCTATGATATAGGGAGAGAAGGCTGTGTAATAGCATAAAAGGATAAACACATGGTGTAGACCAGCCAGGGCAGCAGTACGAGTTATGAGCAAGTAGGAGGTGTGATCTTATGGGATGCATTGTTCAAGTAAACAGCAAACAAAGATTACTTAAGATCTGTTGTTTTGTTGCATAAAAAAAAAGGGGGGGGGAGTGAGAAAGGAAAAAAAAACTGTTTAACCAACTGGGCTAGAGAACCAGAACACAATGGTCAGTACTTAACGGGATTATTTTGTTATAGAGATGGCATCTACTCAATGCTGTGCAGATGAGGGCTCTGGGCTGTGGGAGGAGCGAGAAGCAGGTGAGGTGGGGTCAGGCCTTCTATGCTGAGATCACTGCCTTTGAGCCTTTGGAGAAAGGTTGTGGGTGACAGGTTTCCACGGCTCTGACGGAAAGTAGAATGCGTATCAGTCTGGTAACTCCATAGGCTGGATCTCCAGTTGGTTGCAAAAGGCTGGAAGGTTTTCTGGAGTTCTAAGAAGTGCAGTGCGGCCCCTAGACGTAGCGGACAGGCAGAAAGGGAACTTCCATCTATATGGAATACCCCGAAGCCTGAGGGTATCCAATAGAGGTCGCAGAGCACGCCTGTTTTGCAGGGTTATTTAAAATAGATCCTGAAAGAGTTTAATCTTGGTGCCATTGTAAGAGATATGACCTCTTTCCCTTGCTTTGCGCATTATTTCTTCTATGAGTGGAAAGTTTACTAGGCAGCTGATGGCATCTCTCAGGGATCAACATCTCTGGGTCTAGGGCATAAAGCATTCCATCTCAATAGGGGAGTCCTGAGGGCGGCCCAGTAGGTCATTAAAGATTGAGCATAAAGCTGGCTGCAACGATTCCGCTTCCATCGACTCAGGGATCCTTCTTATTCTTATATTGTGTCTGTGGCCTCTATTGTCCAGATCCTCTATGTGCCTATGAATCTCCAGGAGTTGTGGAATCTGCAAGTCGTATGTGTGTTGAAGTTGGCGAATGGCTTCCAATTGTAGGGGAGTAAAATGTTCCACGCCCTCTAGCCTCATGGCAATCACTTGGATATCCACCCAGAGATCAATAATTGCAGCGGTATGGGTATTATTGATATCAGAAGCCACCATTTTGAGATCTAAGAGGCTCAGGGGATGAATTAGGGAAGGGGGTTGTGTGTATGTTATGTCCCCGTTACCTATGGCCATATCGGATTCACTGCCAGGAGAGCGTGGTGTTGAGGCCTGTGACGCCACATGGCTGCCCGGAGCTTGAGTGCTAAAAAGCTCTTAGATGTATTGGCTGAGTTGCGTGCTTGAAGCCTTCAGTGTTCACGAGGCAGAGACACTGCACCTGAGTCTTCCCATGGTTGTGGATGTGTTAGGACTCCAAAAACAGGCTAACCTAGTTCCTTTGTGTGCCTGGAGCTCCCCAGTTAAGCAGCCATCTTGGTCTCCAGTCGAACCATGCCCCCTTGGTTGTTTTTTACTTACTCTGCATGGCAAACATTTTTGACATCTGAAGAAACCTTTTAGGTTGGGGAACAAACTAACAGATATTGGGGGATCTAGTACATTATTTACCAGTCTGTTTCTGAGGATGGGGGCCCTCTTGTAAATTAATTTTAGGCGTTGTGGGAGTATCTTCTTCAGTATTTTTTCTGATTTGAGAATAGGCCAGTTTTTTTTTCACTATATTTTCTACCTATATTGTCTATTGAAACCTGTAAGGAAGGCCCACTCCATGTTTCTTGTGGTTTTCTTTTCCCTTTTTTTGAAGTGTGTCTTTCTATCCATGTTTTTTTACTTTTGTTTTCAAAATTTCTAGTTCCTTCCTTTTATAGCCTTTTTCTATAAACTTTTATATCAGGATTTCTGTTTGTCCTCATAATTCTTTTCATTACTGCAATTTCTCTGAATCCTCATGATTTGCCTCTTGGGCACATTCCCCGTCCATTTGGGATGGTGGCAGCCCTTAGTGGGTATATATTTCTGTCTGTCTGCTTGAAAAAAGTTCTTGTGCCAAATTTCCCCTTGTCTTTATAGATTTTCAGATCCAAATAGTCAATATTCTCCTGATTCCAACTTCCTATGAAGGAAATATCACACCGATTTTTATTCATTTCTTCAAAGAACTCTTTCAGTGCATTCTCTGTGCCTTCCCATATCATCACGATATCATCAATGTATCGCCTGTAAAACTTAAGATTAGGTCTTCTCACACTGTAAATTTGCTTCTCCTCCCATTTACTCATGAACAGGTTGGCTACACTTGGGGCATACCTAGCCCCCATGGCCACGCCTTTTGTTTGGACATTTTAGTCCCCTTTGTGCCAAACGTAATTGCTATTCAAAGCCATTTCCAAGCCTTCTATTACAAAATCTATTTGTTCCTGTTTCATGTTTGCATAATTGTGCAGTGCCCATTCCACACTTTTTAGACTGTATTTCTGGACGATGATAGTGTATAATGAATTAACATCTAGGGTACCTAGTATATCCCCTTCCTTTACTTTGACGTAATTGAGTTCTAATATGAGTTGTTTGCTATCTTTCAAGTATGACTTCCCTTCCGGTACCAGTGGTTGCAAATACTGGTCCAGGTATTCCCCCACTCTAGCAAATAGGGAGTCAATTCCACTTATGATGGGTCTTCCTGGTGTTTTTTCTTGGTTTTTATGTACCTTTGGGACATAATAGAAAATTGGTGATTTGGTGCTTCAGGCATAAGATATTTTTCTACTCTTTCTTGTTTAAGATACCCATTTATTTCCCTTTACTATTGCATGCTTTTTAATTGCTTTTTATATTACTTCTTTGGATTATGTTTTAATTTCAGGTAGGTGTCTTCTTTATTCAATAGGTAGGGCATTTCTTCTTCATAGTCCTTTTGTTTAGGATGACCAGTCCTCTACCTTTATCTGCTGGTCGGATGACCACCTCTTCTTTCTTTTCTATGTCCTTAATAGATTCCCAGACTCTTTCCTGTTTTGATCTTTTGAATCTTAATTTACTAACATCCTCCTCCACCATTTTCCTAAAAATGTCCAAGCTATCAATATTTGAATTCTTTCGATTTAATACAGATTTGTTCCTTAGTTTAGTGCGTTTGTAGACCATTTGTGTGGTGGTTTGTGGTTCATTCTTCTTCATGGAAAAGTATTTTTTAATATTGAGTTTCCTAATGAACTTTTGTAGGTCTGTATAAACCTTGGATTTGTTAAGATCTTTATCTGGGGCATATTTAAGGCCTAGGTCTAAAATTTCTAATTCATCATGGCTAAAAAATACACTACTTCACTACATCCCTACCTACTGCTCTCTTCTTCTTTTTCCTGATCCCCTCTCGTTTACCTCTGGTCCACTTACTATGTCCCATCCCAGGTCCCCTCTCTGTGATATGGGTTGTGGGTTCTCTGAGGTTTCCATGAATTCTGCCGCGTGTTCTGCCACGCTTGTTCTCTCGGGGGGCCATGTCCCCCTCTGTTTCTTGGTGGTCTTCCTCTGTGTCCCATGGGTAAAAAATTCCTCCTGTATTGGAACTCTATGTATGTGTTTTTTTCATATTCATCCCCATGTCTGAGTGGTGAAAACCTGGTATAGGTAGTATATCCTGCAAGAGATCTAGTCTGGATGGATTTTAAGATGGCCGAGGGTCACGTGTCTAGGGTTGCTAGGTTACCACGCTCAATATAAACCGGGGGGTACAGCAATATGACGCCACTCCTGATAACGTCAGCGTACAGCGTCATTGTGTCACTTACAGTTTTCGGGTCCGTGGAGTGCATCACGTCCCGGACTTCCTGGTTTTACAAAGCTGATTGTTTTCTACACTAAATCTAAGTGCACTATGGTTTATCTAAATAAAATCGTATCTACGGTATCACGCTATGGAGCTTGTTCTTAACATTTGCATGTACGTTTGAGCTCGCTGGGGAGAGTAAATAACACCAAGGAGGAATACCCTAGGGAAGGCCCTAGATATCTCTTTACAGCCAGGTGGAGCTGTGGATTCTGTATTCCCCCTTTGAGGGGAGATTTTTCTGGTGAGTGAGGCAACAAGAGGGTGGCATGTGTGGAGACACTGGGCACTTTGCATGGCTTTGAGAATCCCTCTCCTGCTATACCATCACCAGGTTCTGTCCTCGGTGCAACACTTGTAATACTGATACATGAAGGGAGGAATGTATTTGGATATAGTGTCGCACTGTCAGTTAAATAAATGCAGTGCCATATCTCAAAAAAATGGCCTGGCCATGAAGGGAGGAAATCTTCCGGAGATCAAGTGGCTAAAATATCTGATCCCACATGGCCACAGAAGGCCAACACAGGTCTGCCTGTGATCGGATGGTCCATGTTTTCTTGTGAATCCAGTCCTATCCTCTCCATTCCGCTAAAAAAAAATGGAAGGGGATCCACCCCCCTCCATCTAGGTGGCTTAAACCCGGCTGCCCATAGAGCAGAGTGGGCTCTGTTCATGTCCATTCTGTAGAAATGGATATGACACAGACCTGTCATCCGCATGCTCTGCTCAGCAGGGGAACAAATAGGATTCCACCCATGTGAAAGGGGCCATAGTGTAAAATTCTTTATTTGTGGGGGGGCTTGGTGACTGCGGATGCTTATGGCCCCATGATCCAGCTGCTCCTCGTGTAACTGGGGATTTGACCAGGACCAGCGATGCTGCAGAGCCCATCCTCACCTCATCTCCTTTTTCCCATTCAACTGCACCAGCAGGCATGTCCCGGCACTGACGAGACCCGCTGCAGCCCGCCCAGCTATCCAGCTTCTTTCCTGTAGTGAACCGTAGGCTACAGAAAGATGGCGGCAGGAGACAATCACCACCGCTAGTGATGGGCTCACAGGCGGCGGATGGGAGCTCTATGGTTGCCCTAAATACTGCAGCATCCCATGGAGGCTCAGGGCTTCTACCCCTTCAATGCGGAGCCCTGCAAAGTCAAGGCCTCATCATGATTCTGAACAAGCAGTGGGTAATGACCCTCTAATAGAGGTAAGCTTTCAAAATACACCACCTGTTGCTGCACTTCCTGCAGAAGACCCTATATTTGCATACCCCGCATTAGGCCAACCTGTCTCTGATACTACAATAAAAGACATGTTAATCTCACTGAGGGCATCCCTGCAAACAGACATGTTAATGCAGATGTTAAAGGATTGGGTGCTAATGATGCCCAGAAAGACGACATAGCCTGGATTAAAGATAAATTCACTGACATGGAGAATAGGTCCCTACGCAACAATTTCTAAGTACGAGGAATACCGGAATCCATAACCTCCTCCCAGTTGCAGCAGGCCTTCAGGTACTTCCAGACCTCTCCGCCTACACTCTATGCCAGCGCAAAAATTTGGATACAATCACCAAAGTGCTTAGGAATCACTCTATTGGCAACAAGTGGAAATATCCTGCCAAACTCCTTATAACGCTCAATGGTAACACTACTCCAGTAACATCCCTGGAAGAGGGACTTCACTTACTGAGATCCTGGGATATCCTCCCTGAGCAATACCCTGAACAACTCTCAGCTGCAGCTCCCTCAATGCTTCAGGAGGAATGGCAAGTGGTTTCCCACAGGCGCTCTCACAAAAATGCACCCCGTGACGGCAATAGATCCTAATAACGCATCTCATTTTTGCGCTTTACCCTCATGTTCCCTGGCTGCAAGAGCCACTACTCGTGTTCTAATTCTACACCCCCAAAATACCGCAGCTCTACAAATTTCTTTGATCTGCCTCATTCCCTGATGGCTCAACTGACAGATGTGCTAATGAGTATGCCTTTATCGCTTCATTTCTCCTATTGTAATTAATTGGTATTAAATTTGTATCAATTAATGCTTTTTGCCTCAACCCTCCAGTTAAATGCTTCTCACTTTGGAAAGAAGCAAAATTACTTCAGGCTGACATCCTGGCAGTCCAGAAAACTCACTTACAAACTGTGCAGTTCCAAGTTGCCACCATAAAGACTTCCTCCACATGTTCTTAGCCACTTACAAATCAAAGAAAAGGGGAGTCCTCCTTGCTGTCAGAAACTCAGTGACCTTTGTACCCCACTCCTCTAGCATAGACCCAGAAGGTCACTTCCTTATTCTGAAGTGCGACATTAATAACAAACCATACACGTTGACTACAGCTTATGCACCAAACTCCAGCCAGTTGCGCTTTGCCCACAAAGTGCTTAAAAAACTCTCTACTGCAAAATATGGGAATTTACTGCTTTGTGGAGACTTTAACCTCACCGTGGATCTACAGTTGGATTTGTCCTCCCAGCCCAAGTACAAGGTACCCAACCTGCAATCCTTTTTTCTCTCCTACCACACGACTATTCTAGAATTGATCTATGTAGTGTTGACAAATGGTTGCTTTACCAAGTACCCTATTCCTCAATATCTGTTAATACGTGGTCTGATCATGCAGCGGTAGTGACCACCATAAAAGAAAAGGATACCTGCTCACCCTTGATGTTGTGTAGTTGTAACAACAGAGTAATTCAGGACCCTAAAAACTATATTGCACTCTCACGCCACATCTCTGACTACTTTTCTACTAAAGACACCTCAGATATTAACTCCTTTACACTTTGGAATGGGCACAAAGTGTACATGCGTGGTGTGATCCTGAGGCTCTGTGCACATACCAAACGCCTTTTTAATTCTAAATACAATGCCCTCTTAAGAGAAATAAGCACCATTAAAGCTGGGAATAAAACAAAGCTTGACACTGCCAATTCAGCTTCTCTCTCCAAATTGCGGACAGAGCTCAGAGAGCTCCTTCATATTCAACATGACAAATGCCTTCGCTGCCTGAAGCTCCAATACTATTCCCATAACAACAAAGCAGGGAAGTTCCTAGCTAATAGATTGAAGGTGGAGCGCAGTAAGGCTAAAATTCAGTTTTTATTTAGCCCATTTTTATTCCACCCACGTACCTCTCAGAAAAGAGAATCCTCAGCAGATAGCCGATGCATTTGCCGACTATTTTAGTTCCCTTCACAATCTGAAAATTGATCTGGTAAACCCCTCAGCCCTCAGATGGTGAGATAGAAAAATTTCTGTCCCAACTGAATCTAATGACTATATCTGATACACAGCTACAACAGCTTAACTCCCCATTCACAGCAACTGAAATTGCCCGCATTATTAAAACTTTGCCCTCAGAGAAGTCACCCGGCCCAGATGAGTTCACAAACGAATACTACAAGATGTTTAGTTCCCATCTGGCCCCATACCTTACCATGGTGTTCTCAGAAGCTCAATCCCAAGCTGCCTTTCCCAAGGAAATGTTAACTGCCCACATTGTTACGCTCCCCAAACTAGGAAAGGAACCTAATACTCCTGCTAATTTCAGACCCATTTCACTACTCAATTCCGACGTGAAAATGTATGCCAAACTACTGGCATCTCGCCCTATTCACATTATGCCATCTATAATTAAGGCTGATCAGACTGGATTCACAAAAGGTCGCCAGGCCTCAGATGCCACAAGAAGTCTAATAAATCATTGATCACGTGGAATGCACTTGAACGCCTTTACTGCTTCTATCTATTGATGCAGAGAAGGCATTCAATAGAGTGCACTGGGGTTATATGACCCATGTTTCGCGCAAATTCAGCTTTCAGGGACCTATTCTCTCTGCAGTGCTGCCACTCTACTCCCCTTCTGTCCAGGTCTATACCTCTGATATGTTATCCAAATCCTTCCTTATCACTAATGGCACTAGACTGGGCTGCCTACTATCCCCGCTCATTTTTAATCTAATGATAGAACCCCTTGCAGAAACCGTCTGGTTAGACGCCTGTATCTCTGGCTTCCTCTTTTAAGAGGAAACTGCACTACATCATTCAAGAACTTGGTGGACATGAGGGAGGGACACTAAGGGGTTGGTTAAGAGGAGAATTACATTGTCAGCAAATAAATTGATGACATGAACTACCATGAAACTGTAATTTCTCTAAATCCCTTATCCTTAAACTAGGCATCATTAACACGGATCACTGCCATACACCTGGACCACCGCAGGCCTACTCTACTTGGGCATAGTCCTCACATCCACTATAGCTAATTTTAAACCTTTACAAGCAAAGATAGCAAAGGAGCTAAAAGTATCTCCAAATTTGAAATGTCTTGGACAAGGAAAGTTGGCTGCCTTTTAAATGCTCATCCTCCCACAAATCCTGTACTACTTCCTCTCCCTTTACCTTTGCAGTCCTTTTATTTAGCCTCCCTGTCTATGCCACGTTCCTCAAAAGATACCTCTTGAAAATGAAAAGAGCCAGGTGCTCTTATGCCCAACTGATCAAACACAAATCTGTAGGTGGAATAGGAATGGTAGACCTCAAGGATTACTATATAGCAGCCCAATTGGCACAACTAAAGTCTTGGTTTACTCCTTCACCAGATATGGCGTGGGTAGATATTGAGGCGACAATGTCCTCAGTCCCAAATCTATACTCACTTCTTTTGGCTAATATCTGGCCCCCGCAGCCGTTAGAGTCTTTACCTGTTACAGTGGCAGCATCCCTGCAGGCCTGGTGGATACTTTATAAGCATGATCCCCACGATGCAACCTATACAGTTGTTCCCATACAAATTGATGTATTTAGTGTTCTCTAGCCCCATCTGGCCTCTGTTAATTGGTCCTCCTATGGTCTCTCCAAAGTGTTAGATTTGTATGATGGGGATAGTCTGAGAACTTTGGAAGATTTGTGCAGATCTAAAAACCTTCCTGTACACATTGTCTTCAAACTTTTTAGCATTAGACACTTTCTATTGGCAAAGCCCCCTCCCAAAATACAGATACCACTTAGTGTCTTGCAGTTCTATCATGGTGTACATTGTGTTTCTAAAAGTAATTCCTTTTTTTATAACTTACTACAGAGTAAACTGCATTTCACAAAAAGCTCCCTATTCTTGGCATGGGAAGATGACCTGCAAAGAACCTATGAACCTTGTCAGTGGCTTAGCGCAATGCAATGCTCCTTTGCTGTATCACATTGTGTTAATTACTGGGAGCTCACACAGAAAATTCTGACCAGGTGGTACCTCACATCACATCTCATGGCTCGTTTTTAGATTGATAGGTCCCCCCTATGCTGGAGATGTTTTGACCAAGTGGGTAATCTTTTTTTTGGTCCTGTAAAAATTTGAGGAGTTTGTGGAGGAGTGTGTTCTGGCTCCTCTCCAGTATTATGGGTATCTTAACAGATCCTTTGCCCAATCTGATGATACCAAATCTTGGTATAGATGATTTCCCTGTGCTGCACCAAAGAGTGGCTACTGGCATTTTGCTGGCAGCTCATCTAATGATCACCAGACAATGGAGGGGAGCCCAAGCACCCATTCTATCTGAGGTCATAAGCACCATCCACTCAATATATTCTTTTGAGAAACTCATGGCATATAAGTTAGACTCACTGAAGCCTTTTGAAGCTGTTTGGCAAGATTGGTCATCCTGGTATTCCCTACACCATACCACTGTGAAACCCTGATGAGGTTCTGAACACCTGTTCTATTTATGTGCACTGGATGCTATTGACACTATAATGCCCTGCAAGGTTCATCTATATCCCACTTGGGTATAGATCGCTTGTTTCTTTGCGTTAGCTGGCTCCACTCACTTCCTCTGTGCAAACACGGTTTCCGCGCATGATGACATCAGTATCTTTACTGCTACTGTATGTAAGCCAAGGTTATTATAAAAGAAAAAAATCAGTACCAGAACAACATATGCACTGCCAGTCCAACATTTACAACTGTCATGTATTTCCCTTTTGCTCCTGACCCCTGAACAGCATTCATTATGTTGTACATTATACTCCGGTTCCGTGCCTTGTCTAAGCTATGATGTATACTCCTGACCACTGCACACTACAGACTATGTTGTATGTTATAGTCCTGATCCCTGTGCTGTATATACTATATTGTACATTATACTCCTGTCCCCTGTTCTGAATATGCTGTGTTGTACATTAAACCACAGTCCCCTGCACTGTATTGTACATTATACTCATGTCCCCTGCACTGTATACACTGTATTGTACATTATACTTCTCTCCCCTGCATGGCACATGCTGTGTTGTACAATAAATCACTGTCCCCTGAACTGTATACACCATATTGTTCATTATACCCCTTTCCCCTGCACTGCATATGCATAGCTCCCAACTGCCCCTTATTTCGAGGGTCTGTCCCTGATTTGGTACAAAGTCCCTCTGTCCCTCTTTCCTCCTCATTTGTCCCTCATTTTTGTCTGATCTATAAAGTTGTATATAAAATGCACTATTTATCATTCAAAAAGTGTTTTCCAGTACTAAACCTTTCATCCAATTTCTAAACTGTTGCATTTTTACATTTCAAAAGCCAAGATAAAGGAATATTAGTGGTAGAAAAAGCACTTGTGGGTTTAACTAATCTTTTTCTTTGTATAATTCGCATTTAAGGGGGCGTGGCAGGATGTGTGTCCTATGCCTACAAACATTTACTAATAGTCCCTTGCTCCCATCTCAAAAAATATGCTGTGTTGGATGTTCTGTCTCAGCATCGATTGTACCTGTGACCTTCTTGTAGACCCAGTCTGAAAGTGTGTGCAGCAGGTTGAATGATGACTTTAACAGATAGTTTACTCAATGAATAAAGACTCCAGAGGTGTTCTCCAATGCTTCTTTATGCTTCAAGTTAGCAAAGGCATAAACATAGAGACTTTTCCATAGGTAAATTTCCAATGAAGTTACACAGCTTCCACACTCTGCAGTCTCCTCATAACAACTAAACAAAATGGGAGTTACAGCAGGAAATGGAGGAGGGAGCAACCAACTAGCCGGAAACAGCAGGGGTGCAAGGATGATACCAATAACATAGCATAACATAACATGTAATAACAACTGGTAGACAGTTAAAGCTGCGTGGCAGCACATTGGATATTAAACCACTGTACTCTGCACTGTATACACTATATTGTACATTATACTCCTGTCCCCTGCACTGTATACACTATATTGAACATTATACTCCTGTCCTCTGCACTGAATATGCTGTTATACATTAAACCACTGTCCCTTGCACTGTATACACTACATAGTGTACATTATACTCCTGTCCCCTGCACTGTATACACTATATTGTACATTATACTCATGTCCCCAGCACGGTATACAAGGTATTGTACATTATACTTCTGTCCCCTGCACAGTATACACTGTATTGTACATTATACTTCTGTCCCCTGCACTACAAATGCTGTATTGTACATTAAACCACTGTCCCCTGCACTGTATACACGAAATTTACCTAACTGTCTCTCTGTTAAGCAAAGAAACCAAAAACTATAATACACTAATACTAGCACCTACCTAGGAGGGTGCTACATGAGCAAGATTCCCCAAACCCTTGGGGAATTGAACCTGGGCAAATGTGTCATATCATCCTATATGACCAATATTGGAATGAGCTTTGTCTTACTGTTTGTAAGAGGTAATGTATCCATCTTGTCAAGACTGTTAATATAGTTTTAAATTATCATTGAAGTATAAGACCACTTTAATGGAACTACACCATGAAACCCATACTTGAGTAAAAGTACAAGTGCTCTATCAAAAAGTGACTTAAGTAGAAGTGGAAGTGCTCTATCAAAAAGTGACTTAAGTAGAAGTACTAAAGTATTCAACATTTTTTGTACTTAAATATTGCAAGTAGTTTTTTTTTTTTTAATTTTGCTACTCAAGTACTGAAAGTAAAAGTACTAGTAGTTTTGAAAAAAAAATGCTACTTAAGTACTGAAAGTAAAAGTACAAGTACTGTGTTATGTAGTTATTAAAGAAAGAAGTCAAACGTTTGAAAATCATATTGTTTTTTATTATTTCAAATGCCGCTTTTATTTATACATACAGTAGCATTTATTTTCGTATGCGCTGATAATACACATGTTTTGAGCTTCATGAAACCTGCCATCTACTGTTCTGGCAGTGGTAATTTTTATAATTGTAATGAGTAACTATGCAGCACAAAAAAAAAATATTTGAGTAGAAGTATTGAAATCACTGAAAAAATGTAGTGAAGCAAAAGTGGAAGTAGGAGAGAAAAATTATACTCCAGGAAAGTACAGATACCGCCTTTCGGTACTTAAGCACAGTAGTGAAGTAGTTCTACTTAGTTACTATACATGTCTGTCTGTCTGTCTGTCTGTCTGTCTGTCTGTCTGTCTGTCTGTCTGTCTATCTGTCTATCTATCTATCTATCTATCTATCTATCTATCTATCTATCTATCTATCTATCTATCTATCTATCTATCTATCTATCTATCTATCTATCTATCTATCTATCTATCTATCTATCTATCTATCTATCTATCTATCTATCTATCTATCTATCTATCTATCTATCTATCTATCTATCTATCTATCTATCTATCTATCTATCTATCTATCTATCTATCTATCTATCTATCTATCTATCTATCTATCTATCTATCTATCTATCTATCTATCTATCTATCTTATTTATCTCTATGTGAAGTGCTTCTGTCAGTCTGTTTCATATTCTTTCCACATGTTAATTATCTCCAGCTATGTTATTATTTTTTTTCCACCTGGATGAGTTGATAAGGCTGGGAATAGCACCATATAGAAGCCACAGGAGGATGTTTTGGCTAGATGTGAAGCCTGTCGTCTGGTTTCCAGTAGAGCTGAGATGAAACAGTGTGTGATCACTTAATCTTGTTAAATGTTGCACAAAACTCTAAGAGTATTATGGCATCCCATGGCTATAGATATAACCATTCAACTAACACTACTTCCTGGGAATGAAGATGTGGGGAGGTTGTCAGTTGCAAACACACAGTGTATATTTAAATACAATACTTTCAAGAACAAATGCATATGGACTTTAGAAAGTTGCTATCGGATGAAGAAAAACTCCAGACGGGAAAAGCTTTCTCTGAGCATCTGTCAAAGTGTGAAAAATGCAGATAGGGAATTTTTGCCTGACATAACACAATAGCAAAAATATGTAAGGAATAAGATTGTTTATTTATTTATCTGTTTCTACTTTGTGGAGGCCCTGCTTTCGGGCGGTGCCCATACAGGAATGGGGAGAGAGTGCTAGCTAGTGACCCGAGAAGTGGTCTGAGGCTGTTGCTCAATGCGAATGTTGCATTTAAGGCAGCACTCCATCTTAAAAGAGGCACTGCTCCACACAGAAATGATTAACTCCTTGTAATTTGTGGCCCAACTTCAGTAGCTCTTTACATTGTACACTACGGATGACAGTTCCTCATTACACTTCATAGCTCTTCTCTCCTATTTGTGCAGCTTTTCTGAGATGGTGCTGCAGTGCTGACACTGAACTCTACCAGCCCAGTTACCCCATTACCTCATCCTAGTGACATCAATTCATATGCTACATTTGAATCCTAGGAAGCTTAACTTTGTAGATAACCTGCGCTTATTCTTCCAGGAGGCCTCACTCATCTTCCATGACATACAGGCTGGGTCACTAGGATTCTCTGCGCTGTGAGTCGGACCCAGTATTGGGGTCACATTTGCTGAGGAAGCAGCCTTAGCGTATAAACTCCTTCACTATCAGGGCTCTCTGTCTCCTTTGCCTTTACACCGCTTCCTGACCAGCTGACTGCTTATGTACACAGACACTAATACTGTAGTTACTGGCAACAGCAATGTAGCTTCCTCTATTTAGCCTCACTGCACGTTAGACATCTGTACCTAATTTTCTTTATCTCACCTTGTCCCTGGGTGGAAAACAAAGTTTTGTGATACACCAAGCATGCATGCACCCCTTATCCAGTCATCCTGAAGTGACAGACCAGGCAACACCATGTTACAACAAAGTTCTTTACTGAAGTTATTTAAATATAACAAATGAACAGTAGATGTCTTCAACACACATTCCTGTACAAGATCTTTTGGGTGACCCTCTAGGTATTTTCCTGGTGTCCCTGCCCTTGAGGAAGTCATAGAATTCTGGAGCAAAGATGGCAGCTTCTTACCAGGCCTCCTGCTGTACAGGTCCCTCTTGCTAGCAGGATGCCACAGCCACACCTGACTGAGACTGCAGGTGGTGAGAATGTCTCTGGCTCCTTCTCCTCTCTGTCAGCAACAGCACTTCTGCATGGAGAGGGTCTCCTTCAGGCCTCTGGATACTAGATTCTGCCCCCCCCCCCCCACTGGCCAGGCTCCAGAATAATTATTGGGCACTCTCCCCCTACTTGGCCATCCTTCCCCCAGGAATTGGTAGGGTCCCTATAATTATTTGCACTGAGGTCTCCACTTCTCTGCCCACTAAGTTCTGGAACCTTCTAGTAGCCTGGCAATTCCAGGAGGAGGTGACTCAGACCCAGCCCTTAGAGTCTGCCAGTTAAACCTTACATGACCCCAAATACCTAGCTTCAGAGGCTATAGTGGAGCCCAATTACATTTTCCTGTACTATCCAACTTTGTATACAAGGGGGTGCAACATACCCTTAGCAGCGTACTTGTTCCTTGGATGGGGAAACCTGGAACCAAAGTTCCAGTTGACCTACTGACAGAGGTGCCCAGAGAGGTGGTTCTCTTCTTTTTTTAGAGTTTGCCCCAGCAAAGGTCGGTACTTCCCAAAAAAAAAAGCCTGGGAAAACCTCTACCTCTCAGGGAGCGCCACCTCAGCAGGGCAATACAGCAAAACAATAATTAGCAAGCAGAAGTTCAACTTCAGAACAATACAACATTTTAACAAACATAAGAACACTTTACCACCACCTGCTTACATACATGTAAAATACATCTTTCCCAAAATGTTTTAGGCCTATTACAAGTATATAAGTCTACTTTATTTTTTAAACACTCCCCTAGTCTCCATAATTTGCATCACCCACACGCCCCTATTTTTTAATATCCTTAAACATAAGTCTTTTCCTGGGGTCTTTTTAGCAGTCATGTAATGCCCTGGGGTCTTAATCCTCTTCTCCCTGCAGTGGAGGTCTTTAGAGGGCAAAACAGAAGGCATGTTGTGAACTCAAATCTCTTCTGTATCATGTTTTGCACCAGTGCGGACATTGTTAAGAACCTCTGGGGTGTATCCATGACAGCTTGGGCTCTTAGAAGTGGGAATAATGATTCTGGCTTCCATTCACCTAGAAGAGGACCAGTGGCAGAGTGAAGTTTCTTGCAGGGAAGACAAGGTGAGCATTGCATCACAAGATGTATTTTTCAACATTTTAATATGGTTAGGCAGCTTTTCTGGAAAATAAAAAAAAATTAACCTGCAAATTAGGGATGTTGAAAATAAGCATATAATCAATGCATCGCGATTCAGCCTTAAACAATTCTGCATCAATGCAGAGCACGCCTGAATCGCGATTGCATCGATGACGTCATCCCCTGTCAGAGACCTCCCCTCCCTCTTCCTCTCCTTGTATGTTTCAGACAGAGCAGCGATCTCCCGCTGTGTCACAGAGCTTAGATATGAAATGTTCAGCGACTTCTGTAAGTCCGGCCTCTTAAGCTGGATACACACTATACAACTTTTGTTGTTTGATTTCCTTTAGATTTACCTTTAACTATGTAGTACAAGGACCTGCCTGATTACATACAAATTGAAAGTGTTAGGTTTGACCTCATATTATATGGTTTTGGTAAATCTAAAGGAAAAAATCTAAAGGATATTGTATAGTGTGTATCCAGCTTTAGACTGGCTCCTATGATAGTCAGCACACTGATCCAATGCCAGGAAAGAATCAGTGTGACGTCTATCATAGGAGCCAATCAAGGAGGCGGGACTTTGTTGACAGGGGCCACTGGGATATTTAAATCCAAGCTCCGGGACACACCAGGAGACGGAAACGTACACAACTTCTCTTTGCTCTTACATGTGAATGAAGCTGGTGGGAATTGAAGGAAATGTGAATATAAGCAGCAAGCAGGACAATATATTCCTAAAGGTCTTTGACAGGTATGCTGGTAGGATAATTGGATTATTCCCAATCTGTCCCTGCTATGTATATGAGTGTTGTTGGAACATCAAATTGTTAGCTTTTCTCTGCTGGTGGGGAGGAATGTGAATAGATCTATGTACACTTTATAGTGATATGTAACAAGCCATTGCTTTATAAATACTGCAAATAAACATTTAAAATTAGTAGTGCTGCATAGTGCTCTTCACTGCTCTTCTCTCCCACTGCAAAACTCCTTACCTGAAAATGTTACTTGTTTGGTAGCATTCCATACCCATTGCACACTCTATTCATCTCCAGTGTAATGTAAATAAAAGACAGGCTTCAGCTCTAATCTCCGCCCATCGGTTGTGCCCCTCTGACATGTTTCACCCACATTAGGCTTTATCATAGAGGTCTTGGATGTTGTAATATTTTCTGAAATACTGACTCAAAGCAAGAATGCAGGTCTGGCCTCAGTTGCTACATATTTGTTTTAATTTAGAATGTACGGTAACCCCCAAAACCCCGGAAGGGCTGTTGGATGTTAAGGCCCCCCACAGCCAGGGCTGCTTCTATATTTTCAAGTGACAGCGCTACTCTCCCGGAAGGGCTCAGATCCCTTGGGTATAATACTACAATCTCTATGAGAGCAGAGGATGATGGGGGTGGGGAAACTGCATAGGGGAAGCTGCTTCTGAGACCAGACATGCAATGTCTGTGCAATTCCAATTCAGCTATAAAGATTGTATGGCTGAATTTGCATCGCATTCAGACCAAAGTCATGCAGGACCCTTTTTTTGGTCCGCGCCAGAATCGGATTGCATGGGTGTTCAAACCTATGCGATCCGATTCCTGTCCGAATTGACAGTTCGCACTGCCATATGCAAACTAATCTGGGGGTGTCAATAACTTTCTATTGACACTGCTAGCAGTTAGCATATGGCAGTGCGAACTGCCTGCGAGTCGGGTGTGATGCGGGAACCTGAAGGGGATTGGCAGGGTTCCCGCATCGCACCAATGTGAACCGGCCGTCAGAACCGGAGGGAGGGGGGTCCAAGAAAATGTTTGCTTAGGGTCCAATCAATATTAAAGATGGTCATGGTGACAACATTCATTTACTGTGCTGTATCTATAGAAGAGCAGTGTTGTCACACTAGGGCAGAAATACAGAACACAACCTTTGTTTTCACCTTCATAATATAGGGGAAGATGTTTTGTAGTTTACAGAGGAAGCTGGAAATATTTCTAACTGATAACAGTAAGCACGGCAAAACAGCACATAAACCTCATAAAATGTCTGACGTTTTTTTTTTTTTAAATCAAACAGTAATAATAGGACATGTTCCAAATTCCATTCGTTATTTAACTTTTGTCAACTCAAAAGGGTGTTCTAAAAATGAAAATGCAGCAATATACCATGGCATACAAGGGGGGCACAAGTCAACCCACCAGCACACATGCCCCAACTCAAGTCTGACAGATTCTCCAGTCTCACCAATTTCTGTAGTCATTGGACCTTTTTCTGTAATGTTAACTGTGGCTGGATAGAGGTTTTTTGTGTTCTTGTAAATAAGTAAAGTGTTTTCAGCAATATCACATGGTGGTGGATTTTTCCAATGTTGGTATTTTTTTCCAATTTAAACATAATTTTTTCATTTCACAACAAATATACTTAAAGCATTTGTTACTCCAACACTTCATATTCCTGATATGTTCCTGCTGTACCATGTACTTGTATGAGAAAGTATCCTGTCCTCTTAGTATTGCTTCCTTCCTTGATTTCCTTGATTGGTTTTCCTGTCAGTCCCTCTGCTTTCCATTTGAAAACTGACCACACTAAGCAGGATAGCACATTGTCGTCAGTTCTCTAGCTATGCTGGGAACTCAGTGTACTCTCCTACAATGATCAGACTTGTCCCAACACAGCCTGACACAACCTTTTATTGGGAAGCTCAGTGTGTTGCGGTTTCTTCTCCCCCCCCCCCCCCCCCAGCTTTTATGCAGCTGAGAACAGAGGGAATGTGACCACTTATAAAACAGGAAAAATGGTTTACATAATGTTTTTTTTTTTTTTTTTTTTTAAATCTCTACAAAAATGTTTTGCCTTTCATTTCTATTTTAAACTGAATGGGTTGTTTTACAAGGCAATCAATTATAATCACTTTAATCCTGGTTATCGATTTCAGTACAGATGGGGTTTGCATTGACCTCCAGTGTTGTGGGATTACTACACATGCTACTTTTATTGAGTTCTTATGTAAGTGTTTACAGGTGCCTCATAAAATTAGCATATCATCAAAAAGTTAATTTATTTAAATAATTCAATTCAAAAAGGGAAACTCAAATACAGTATCTCACAGAAGTGAGTACACCCCTCACATTTTTGTTAATATTTTATTATATTTTTTTCATGTGACAACACTGAGGAAATTACACTTTGCTACAATGTAAAGTAGTGAGTGTACGGCTTGTATAACTGTAAATTTGCTGTCCCCTCAAAGTAACTCAACGCACACCCATTAATGTCTAAACCGCTGGCAACACAAGTGAGTACACCCCTAAGTCAAAATGTCCAAATTAGGCACAATTAGCCATTTTCTGTACACGGCGTCATGTGACTCGTTAGTGTTACAAGGTCTCAGGTGTGAATGGGGAGCACTCTCTCATACTGGTCACTGGAAGTTCAAAATGGCACCTCATGACAAAGAAGTCTCTGGGGATCTGAGAAAAATAATTGTTGCTCTACATAAATATGACCTAGACTTTAAGAAGATTGCCAAGACCCTGAAACTGAGCTGCAGCACAGTGGCCAAGACCATACAGCAGTTTAACAGGACATGTTCCACTCAGAACAGGCCTCGCCATGGTCGACAAAAGAAGTTGAGTGCATGTGCTCAGAGTCATATCCTGAGGTTGTCTTTGGGAAATAGACATATGAGTGCGGCCAGCATTGCTGCAGAGATTGAAGAGGTGAGGGGGTCAGCCTGTTAGTGCTCAGACTATATGCCGCACACTGCATGGCTGTCGTCTCAGAAGGAACCCTCTTCTAAAGATGATGCACAAGAAGGCCCGCAGACAGTGAAGACAAGCAGGCTAAGGACATGGATTACTGGCACCATGTCCTGTGGTCTGATGAGACCAAGATAAACTTATTTGGTTCAGATGGTGTCAGGCATGTGTGGCGGCAACCAGGTAAGGAGTACAAAGACAAGTGTGTCTTGCCTACAGTCAAGCATGGTGGTGGGAGTGTCATGGTCTGGGGCTGCATGAGTGCTGCTGACACTGGGGAGCTACAGTTCATTGAGGAAACCATGAATGCCAACATGTACTGTGACATACTGAAGCAGAGCATGATCCTCTCTCCTCAGAGACTGGGCCGCAGGGCAGTATTCCAACATGATAAGGACCCCAAATACACCTCCAAGATGACCAATGCCTTGCTAAAGAAGCTGAGGGTAAAGGTGATGGACGGGCCAAGCATGTCTCCAGACCAAAACCCTTTTGAGCAACTGTGGGGCATCCTCAAACAGAAGTGCAAGGTCTCTAACATCCACCAGCTCTGTGATGTCTTCATGGAGGAGTGGAAGAGGATTCCAGTGGCAACATGTGAAGATCTGATGAACTCCATGCCCAAGAGGGTTAAGGCAGTGCTGGAAAATAACGGTGTCCACACAAAATATTGAGACTTTGGGCCCAATTTGGACATTTTGACTTAGTGGTGTACTCACTTTTGTTACCAGTGGTTTAGAAATGAATGGCTGTGTGTTGAGTTATTTTGAGGGGACAGCAAATTTACACTGTTATACAAGCTGTACACTCACTACTTTACATTGTAGCAAAGTGTAATTTCTTCAGACCCCGTTCACACTGGGGCGAGCCGACTTTGCCGGGCGACCTGTGAAGTCGCGGTGCGCAGCTCGCACCGCGACCTTGGAGCGGCCGGCACGGACTTCATATAATTGAAGTCAATGCAGGTCGCTCCGGGTCGCCCCAAAGAAGCTCCGGACCCTTTTTCTAAGTCGGAGCGACTTGTGTCACTCCTATTAGGATGGGTCCACAGCTTCTCTATGGCAGGCGACCTACGGCGACCTGTCAGGTGACCAGGTCGCCTGACAGGTTGCCCCATGAAAATATATAATAAAATATTTACAAAAATGTGAGGGGTGTACTCACTTCTGTGATACACTGTATTTTATACAGATACATTACACACAGAGTGATATATTTCAAGCCTTTGTTTCTTTTAACGTTGATGATTATGACTTACAGCTAGTGAAACCCCAAAATTCAGTATCTCAGAAAATTTGAATATTACATAAGACCAATTAAAAAAAAAAAGGATTTTTAATATAGAAATGATGGCTTACTGAAAAGTATCTCTATGTACAGTATAGTATTGTCAGGGATACCACATGCAGGCATCCAGCAAGGGTGATCAGATCAGTTGGCTGCGCCAAGGAATCAGGACCCAGATGGATAAAGGTGTAAATAAGTTTATTAAGCAAAATGACACACTCCAATACCAACACCAGTTGACCATCAACAAGTAAACAAAATATAAATGATAACAGTACAAAACCCCAATAGAACCTAAAGAAAAGGATGGAGCAAACAATAGCAGGACAGGACAGGGACAGGAGACAATAAAAGCAGGGAGCCAGGTACAGGAAGCAGTGTACAGGGAACATGACTCAGGATCAGAATACAGGTTTCAGGATGCAGGTTTCAGGATCAGGCTCAGACAGGGACACAGCTTGCAGAGAAAATACTGAAGCACTGAGCCTCAGTGAAAGGCGGGCTTATATTCCCTCAGCAGTCCTCCTCAGGTGCAGCTTAATTAAAAGCACAGTCCAGCTGCTGGGAGACACCCGCGGCTGGGCCCTGGAACTGTGCCCCTCAGTTCCAGGAACAACAGTGCCACCAGCAGGTGACCCACGTAATGACACTGATCCTGACAAGTATGCACTCAATACTTGGTTAGGGCTTTTTTTGCATGAATTACTGCATCAATGCTGCGTGGCATGGAGGTGATCAGCATGTGGCACTGTTGAGATGTTATGGAGGCCCAGGATTCTTTGATAGTGGCTTTCGCCTCATCTGCATTATTTGGTCTGGTGTCTCTCATCTTCCTCTTGACAATATCCCACAGATTCTCTATGGGGTTTAGGTCAGGGGAGTTTTCTGGCCAATCAAGCACAGTGATATCATGATCAATAAACCAGGTATTGGTACTTTTGGCAGTGTGGGCAGGTACCAAGTCCTGCTGGAAAATGAAATCAGCATCTCTAAAGCTGGTCAGCAGAAGGAAGCATGAAATGCATTAGCTTTTTCCAAAAACATGAAAAAAAAGACCAGGTGCAGAGGAACTGTCCCGATCAGTGAAACAACAACAAAAAAAGGGAATAAAGCGCTGTCCCCTGGCAGAAAAAAACACCAGTTCTTCAGGTTAGAATTAAAGAATGTCAATTTTAATGAGCATACCACAAAGGGAGCGAGCCACTGAGGAACACTGAAATAAGCCAACAGCCAGTAAACAGTACCCGGAGGAGAGGCAGCATGTGGGACAGGCAACTCCAGGGGCCATCTTTGGGGTCACTCGGTGTAGTGTAGTGAAGTGGAGTGGTACTGGTAGACAAGGAGATGGTAGAAAGAGGTTCACCTCCAGGGGAAGGTCCACCCTGTGGAAAACTGTGGCGGCTGTCCGAAGTTGCCCGGGGAGATCATGTCGCCTGACTGTCATGCAGAGGAAGTCGCGCTCGTACCTGGAGATGACGACACGGGTCTGGCGAAAGTGGCCGCAGATGTCGGCGGTATGTGGGCAGTAGACAAGCCACTCTCAATGTGAATGGAGAATGCAACAGTGCCATCTGTAGGACAACTACATGTTTTGGGGCCTAGCCCCTTCTTCAGGTCAAAAACTGTCAAATTGGGGAAAAGCAGGAATTTAAATACAAAGAACAATATCAATCTGTGTTTTTCCTCCAATAAGTTTAGATGTGTGATAATGTACTTACCTCTTTGTGGCATCTTAAACATATTTGGAAAATTTGAAGATCCATTTTTTTTGTTAGGATTTAATATTTTCCTGTACCAATGTACCGAAATCTTAAAGTTTCTTTTCTAGGTGCAATTGCTAACAGAGTTTTTGTGAACCGCCAAGCATACACTTTCCCATGACTCTTCAGTAAAAAATTTTTGAAGATTCATTTCCCGTTTATGTTTAGGAGATAAAGCTGCTGAGATTTCAATTTCTAAAGAGTGAAAAAAAAAAGACACTTTCCCAAACATGCATTTGTAAAGTGGGTATTCCTTCTTGCAAAATAAGAACTGAGTGATCAAACACAGCTGATGGCTCAGTTCTCAGAGCTCCATGAACAGAGGGCTGGTGACTGTCAGTCACTGCTGTCTGCTCCCCCCCCTCCCCACAAGCTCGCTGGAGCACTGAGCTGTGGAGGGGGCAGGAGTGGCTGGCCAAGGCTATTAGTGGCTCACTTAGAGGGTGAGTCAGGTGCTGCTCCAGAGCTCTGGGCGGATCCCGACCATATGGTCCTGATCTTTCCCCCGCCTTGACTGGCTCTGTGACTGGCTGAAGCCTTCTGTTTACTGAAAATGGATCACAGAAGTGCAGAACGAACTGCACTCCTGTGATCCACAGGAGAAGTACAGCCAAACCAGCTGTACTTCTCCTTTAACCACCTGCCGACCAGTGGTCGTAGTTTTACTGTGGCAGGTCGGCTCTGTTACGTGAAACAACGTACATGAACGTCACTTCTTGTGGCAGTGAATGTGGGTGCGCTAGGGGGAGAAAATCAGCGGGTCCGGTGGCCGCGATGTCCGGCGGCACCCGCAATGGCTCCCCGTGGAGACAGAATGGCAATCTGCCGATGTAAACACGGAGACCGCTGTTCTGTAAATGATGAACACAGGGATCCTGTGTTCCTCCCATTTCTGAACACAGGTCTCTGTGTTCATCCAGTGAGCCCATCCCCCGCACAGTTAGAAAGCACCTCCTAGGCACACATTTAACCCTTTGATTGCCCCTGGTGTTAACCCCTGCCTTGCCAATGTCATTAGTACAGTAACAGTGCATATTTTAGCACTGATTACTATAGTAATGTCACTGGTTCCCCCAAAAGTGTCAAAAATGTCAGTTAGGTGTCCGATCTGTCCGCCGCAATGTCGCAGTCCCGCTAAAAATTGCTGATCACCGCCATTACTAGTAAAAAAATAAGTAAATAAAAGTGACTGAAATCTTTCCCCTAGTTTGAAGACGCGATAACTTTTGCATAAACCTATCAATGTACACTTATTGGGATTTTTTTTTTACCAAAAATATGTAGCAGAATACATATTGGCCTAAAATGATGAAAAACATTTTTTTATTTGAAAGATTTTATAGCAGAAAGTAAAATATATTGTTTTTCTTTCAGAACGGTCGCTATTTTTTTGTTTATAGCATAAAAAAAATAAAAATGGTGATCGAATACCACCAAAAGAAAGCTCTGTTTGTGGGGAAAAAAAGACATCAATTTTATTTGGGTACCGTGTCGCACGACTGCGCAATTGTCAGTTAAAATAATGCAGTTTCGTATAGCAAAAAAAAAGCCTTGTGATTAAGGAGGTGAAACCTTACGGTCCTTAAGTGGTTAAAGGACACTGGGTAACACTGTTTCTGAAATTCCATGGTTTCTCCAAGGTGGAAAGTAAGAATCCCCCATTAGAGGGCCCAGGGGACTATCTAAAGTGTGTAAGGGATTAGCTCGGTGGTAGGCGTGGATGACCCCTTGGGGGGGTGAGTTTACACATTAAGATAGCCGAGAAGTGGTTGCAAAAACAGTGTATGAGTTTTATTCTTGCAATTTTTCTTCACACCAGTGCAAGCATCAAAACAGCAAAATAAAAATAAAACAAAATAAATCCTTGCCACGGTGGGCGGCTACCTTCACACACTGGAACCTACCTAAGAGTCTGTCCCCAACCTACTGTTGGGCAGACTTTGCTGATCCTACAGCAGACCATCAATAGTTCATTTATAATCTCTTCACACAGCAAACAGTTCATTTAACATGTCCCTTTTCCTCTTCATATGGAACATGTCCCTTTGTTTTCTCTCCACATAGAAAAACAGTCCATGTCCTCACCTTTGAGAAGTCTTCAATCTTACTTAATTTCCCCTTCACACAGGAAATGTCCATTGGTTTCTTTTCACCTAGAAACGATCCAAGACCTCACTTCGAGTAGTCTTCACACTTGTTTACCCTCCTTAGCGCACATCACTTCAGGGGGTCTTCTCCCATGCTCACCAGCTTGTCGGGAGGCACTCATCTGTCTGTCCTCCTCTCCCAGCCAACACGGCGACAGGAGGCAGCAGTCCTTCTCCCAGGCTTCCTTAGCGTCGGGAGGCACACATCTGTCTGTCCTCCTGTCCCAGCCCACACGGCGACAGGAGGCAGCAATCAATAGGACTTCCTTTGGACAAATTATAGAGGCCTTCATTTCCTCATTATGAACAGCTGAAGTCTGTTCAACTTCCTGCTGGCTAGCTCTGTAGCCAACACCCTATAGTAATTGGTGAACTTTCTAAATCAGGTGGAAATGTATCTCCTGCCTGTGACTACATTCCCAGATTTACCTGACTTCCTGTCACATACCCCCCCTCTTGTTTCAACCCTAGGGTTGGGACACAGATTTCCAGGCACGCATATGTCAAGCACTGCTGACTCTCACTGATAAGCCTCCTATTATCCTCAAGCTTCCGAATGAAACTGTTTCTGTCATCTTCATTGACAGATTTCCCATAAATGTCACACAGTTTGTCTCTCATCTCATATACACACATTCCTCAACTGCATTTTTGGCATCATTTCGCTCCTTCTCAAGTTTGTCTTGCATACAAGTTTGTCATATCCGCCATGGAGGACCGTGATCCATAGGCAACTCAATTGGGCTAGTCTTAATGTCTTCAACATTCTTGAGCCGCTTCTCTCTGCAATCCATAAATGTTTTCCACAAAACTTTGAGAACCTCTGCTTCACTAAGCTTTGTTCCAAGTAGGGACTCTTGACATCCCTCTGTGACTTGAGTTGCCTCTCCATACAGCTGTACACAATCATTGACTCTTTGTTTCTTGAGCTTAGCTTGCTCTAAGATGCTGTGCAGAGGGCCTTCCATTTGCCACAACAGGCTGTCACACATTTCTTCAAAGTGACCCCTGTTCATTTTTCCAGAGACATCATCAACTTTCCTTCCACCAACATATGGGTCAAAGGCAACAACACAGTTGAACCCAGCGATCTGGGTGGTATCCATTATAGACCTCCTCTCTGCATCAGTGAAGAAGCATGGAACTGCAACACATTCTTTTACAGGTTTCTTCAATGCACTTTCTGCTGAACTATTTGACCGCTCAAGGTCACCTAGTTCCTTTTCTCTATCTGAATTCCACATGGAATGTATCTCAAGATCACGATCAAACTTCTGCCACCTGTCTTTCACCAGTTCCATTTTGGAAATATTCCCTGAAAGGCACTTGAAATTCATTTGTTTCACGTTTTCATCAACAGCCTTAGTTTTCTCCACTAGGTGGCGTTTGCTTTTTTCTCCCAGATTTATATCACTTGCTTTAGTTTTCTCCGCTTTAGTTTTCTCCACTAGGTTTTCAGCCTGAACTGAGAAATCATCACATTTCTTACACAGCTCCTTTGTTTGCTAAAGTTCTAATGATACATTTTCCAATGCTTGAAGTTTTTGAAGGAACGGTTTATTCCAAAGGGGTGATTCAAGCCACATGTCATCACATTTCTGAGGCTCACTCAGGACAGACCCCAAAACTCTGATCCTTTTAAAAACTGCATCAGGCACACTATCCCCTCTTTGGGACAGATCCTCTGTTGCCTGTAATTCCTCTTCCAGTTCCTGCAACGGAATCTTCATCTCTTCTACTTGCTGTTCTAAGGCTCGCTTAGACTTTTCTAGCTCCTGAACGCTTTTCACAACATCATCCTTGGAGCTGACCAAATCTTCCATTTCTGTACACAGCTGTTGGTTAACTCTTTCTAGTTCAACCTTACACTCTAGAGCTTCCTCCAAGGAGTGAGCCAAGAACAGGGCTTTGCTCTCGTTATCACGCGCCTCTGTTTTTGCACGGTCTCGTTCTTCTGCATACTTTGCAGACACAGTCTTCTCCTCACCAAGCATCTGATCAAACTTCTTTTTCACATCTTCAACACACTCTAATGAACCAACGCTTTCTTCCATGCGTTTTTTCATATCCGCTATCTGAGCTTGCAATGTTGCGACTTGCTCTGATAGGTTTTTCTTTGCTTCCTCCTCCTCTTTTAATTGTTCCAGGAAGCCATTTTTCTCATCTTCCATTTGTTTGAGCTTTGTGCTCAAACTCAGCCTTTGACACCTCTCTTCCTGTAAGAGTTCCTGCGTGTCTTGCAGCTGCGATTCCAAGATAGAAAAATCTTCCGCAATTTCTCTAGATTTGCTGTCTGCTTGAGAAAGCTGATTTGTGACATCGTCCAACTCAACCTGCAGTCGGTTTGCCTTCTCTGACAGCTTAGCACACAATCGGTCACCTTCTGACACCTTGACTTGCGATTCCAGAAGCTGCGCCTCTACTTTTTCCCTCTTACGTTCACAATCTCCTTTTCCCTGCATAAGAGCCTTCACCTCATTGGCTAGTTTCTGGGAATGAGACTGTAATTCTGCCACACAGGCTTCTTTCTCCTTTAACTGCTGCTGGAAACGTTGGGCTTCACCTTTCCAACTTTCACAGTCTGCACGTAATTCATCTACCACATTGCTCAAAGTGGTGAGCTCATACACAGTCCTCAGTAATTTTTCCTCTCTCTCACTTTTCTCCTTGTCGCTGAGAGACAATGTCGTTTTCAGAGCGACATTCTGTTCCTGCGACTCCTGCAGGTCTATTTTTGTAGCTCCCAAAGACTGAAGACTTTTTTCCAGCTGATTACGCAACTCCAACATTTCACACATACTTTGCTCCTGCAAAGTCTTAACTTCAATTTCCTTCTCCATAAGGATGGTATCTTTCTCCTTTATAGTGTCTTGACGTTTTTGCAACTCGACCAAAAGAAGAGCAGTGGTTTCTTCCCACTGTGACACATGAGACTTGAGTAGTTAATTTGTTTCCTGCAAGTTTCTATGCTCCACCTTAAGCAATTCCAAGGCTTGTTCCTTTTCTTCTATTTTCCGTTGCAAGGCATCCAACTCAGCCCTGCACACATACTCGGTTTCCTCCAAACCGATGGCCTCCATTGGCTGCTGGCGTCTCTGTTTCCAGCCTGCCATGCTCTCTTGGTGAGCCTTTTGTTGAGCTGCAAAGCTCCGCTGTATCAGCATCTCCCCCATTTTGAGTTTACTTTTCATCTGAGCACACTGCGTCTCCATAGCAGTTTCATAGGTGTTGCTAGGGACAACAACCTTCCTCTTTAGTAGACTCTCTTTAGGCATGGATGGGGCTGGTTCAGACGGTAGCATCCCCTCCATCCATAGAATCCGGTCTCTCATTTCATCTATCTTTGCATTTTTCAGGCGTTTTGATCGCCCCATCTTCAATAACTCCACAAACAAATTTTTCACAGTCCAGCAAAACATTTTCAGACCACTGTCTCTTTAACACATGTAGTTTTTCTCTCTCTTGCAAGATCTCTTTTCCTGCACACACAGTTTGTGCAGTCCCTTGCACCAGACACAATAAAGTTCATCAAACATTTGCACTTCTTTGCAGGGATATCTGCTTCTGCCCACTGCATACCTCTACCATATGTAAGGGATTAGCTCGGTGGTAGGGGTGGATGACCCCTTGGGGGGGGGGGTGCGTTTACACATTAAGATAGCCAAGAAGTGGTTGCAAAAACAGTGTATGAGTTTTATTCTTGCAATTTTTCTTCACACCAGTGCAAGGATCAAAACAGCAAAATAAAAATAAAGCAAAATAAATCCTTGCCACGGTGGGCGGCTACCTTCACACACTGGAACCTACCTAAGAGTCTGTCCCCAAGCTACTGTTGGGCAGACTTTGCTGATCCTACAGCAGACCATCAATAGTTCATTTATAATCTCTTCACACAGCAAACAGTTCATTTAACATGTCCCTTTTCCTCTTCATATGGAACATGTCCCTTTGTTTTCTCTCCACATAGAAAAACAGTCCATGTCCTCACCTTTGAGAAGTCTTCAATCTTACTTAATTTCCCCTTCACACAGGAAATGTCCATTGGTTTCTTTTCACCTAGAAACGATCCAAGACCTCACTTCGAGTAGTCTTCACACTTGTTTACCCTCCTTAGCGCACATCACTTCAGGGGGTCTTCTCCCATGCTCACCAGCTTGTCGGGAGGCACTCTGTCTGTCTGTCCTCCTCTCCCAGCCCACACGGCGACAGGAGGCAGCAGTCCTTCTCCCAGGCTACCTCAGCGTCGGGAGGCACACATCTGTCTGTCCTCCTCTCCCAGCCTACACGGCGACAGGAGGCAGCAATCAATAGGACTTCCTTTGGACAAATTATAGAGGCCTTCATTTCCTCATTCTGAACAGCTGAAGTCTGTTCAACTTCCTGCTGGCTAGCTCTGTAGCCAACACCCTATAGTAATTGGTGAACTTTCTAAATCAGGTGGAAATGTATCTCCTGCCTGTGACTACATTCCCAGATTTACCTGACTTCCTGTCACAAGTGGAAATAGCTGTCTTCTTGCGTAAGATCAAAAATGGTTTTGTTGTGGTTCCAAGAAAGGGATCATTTTTGAGGTTGTCTAGAATATCCCTGTTCTTTATCCAAATGATAAGCGCATATGGTTAGGGCCAGCCAACCTTGCTCTTTGCCAGTCCATATATTAGAACAGGTGTTGATATGCAAATTCTTGATCCTAGTAGGGTTTGTGACCTGATAGTACTTTCCTATGTTCAGAATATCTAGTTAACCATTTACCTTAGATGCCTTTAGGAAGGAACATCAAAGTCTAAGATGGTTATCAAGGCAAACCGAGCAAGAAAAATCAGTGTCTGCCAGTTTTAAAAAGGATTTATTTATTTGGATTGTTAGGGAGAATGTTCATTTTAAGGAATACCGCTCTGTCCAAATATGTGAAAAAAAAAAAAACAATGCTCACTTAATTAAGATCAGACTGGATGGTCAAAATTAAGCTAAAATAGCTTAGAGGGGTCAGACGGAGACTTTATGCCTAGATATCGCACAAAGGATTCATTCAATTTGAAAGAAAATTCTGATTTCAGCCTCTCCAAAGCATGTGATGTTTGGTTGACATTTAGAGGCTCAGATTTAGTATAATTGATTTTTAAATTAGACAGGATGCCATATTTCTCAAATATTTGTGTGAGTTTTCTAAAGCGATGTTTGCATTTTGGTTAGGAGGAACAATATGTCATTATCAAATGCTTCTATTATGTGCACTTGTTTATTAACAGTTACCCCCTGAATGCTGTGGTCTGCTTGCACTAGTTTGATAAAAGGTTCCAGTGTAAGGGCCCCTTCACTCTGATAAGTTTTTTTCTGCATTTTTTCCTTGCATGAAAAACGCAAGAAACATGTTTCCCTTTGAATCCTATACGACTTTTCACACTACTGCGTTACAGCTGCAGTGAGCTTTGAAAAGTCCCACATGCTGCATCTTTGGTGTGTTTTGTAAATCCGCACCAAAAATGCAGCTTCCTATTGAAATTAATGGAATTTGCTGCAAAATCGCTGTAAAATTTTGGTAAAAATGCACCACGATTTTGTATTTTTTAGTGCGATTTTGAGTCATATGTCCATTTTTCACAGGTGCAGGCAACCCAAAAAAGCACCAGAAATGCAAAGCAAATTCATCTGAGACACAGCAAAATCGCAGTAAATATGCATTTGTCTTTTGCTACAGAGCAGTGTGAAAGTACTCTAAGGATAAATATTGTCAATGACTTGCCAAGTGCCATTCGTTATCAGGAGTTCATACGACAAAAAGCTGTTGGTTCTTATTCTGGGCTGTATGGGGATGCTACAAAACTGCTGCAGGTATAAAGTACAGGCATCTAAAGTTGCATGCATATACCTGCAACAATATCCCAACATTTTTATTATGATCAAGAGCCAATTGTAGGTAATATTTCTGTATTGCCTGTTAGTGACAAAACTTCACTAACCCTTCAAGCCTCCTTCACATTGCTATTGGTCAGTGAGACTGACCATGATAGTGATGGGCCAACGGGAATGGGCAGGACACAGCAGCAAACTCAGACAGATAACCATTGGAACATTTTTTTTAACATTTATATATGAAATACTATAACCTTAGTGTGGAATATCATAAAAGTAAATATGTTAAAGCAAATCAAGCATTACTTTCTGGTAAATGTTACAATAAACTCTAAATGTGTACAAACTGAATAAATCCTATAGTTTCTCTTTAAGAGTTTACGTTAATTTAATTCACCATCAACTTTGATCAGTTACTCTGACATTTCTTTGTGACATTATGAATTGTATGACATTATTTCTGATAGGTTTTTCATTAATTAGACCAGGAAGGTATGGCTTGACACATTTATATCAGTTTTTCTATATCATTAATTATGACTCAACTGTTGGCACAATAATTTGAGCTTTTCACAAATGTAATCTTCCAAGGTGTATTATTCACAGTTGTCAGACAGAACATGGTACGTTTTCTCATTATGCTTCTTTAAGTAGAAATGCTTATAATCAATGTTTTATTTTACTATAATTAAAGACTAAATATTGGGTCTTTTACCAAAGTATCTATCAATTGTAATTTATTTGTCATAGAGAAAGTTATAATGATGGTCGTACTAAACTTAAACACCTTTCCAGGTTTTCCCTTAAAAGAAAACTCAGACCTCCTGCTTGTATTATCTACACCAAAATAAATTACTTTGAAGGGTCACTCCATCTAAAATTCATATTTCAGGTGGCATCTGTTTAGGCAGGTGCCTAGAATGTAATTTGAATGTGCACATGGGGTTAATGTTCTGTATTTCTTGAGTTATCCTGCTGTAGTGTGTCAGCCCTTTTTGATCTGTGGTTTTCCTGTGAGGGTATATATACAGTATATAGGCTTTAGGTGATTGGTTGTTGGGTATGGGAGTTGGACACAGTGACCATACACATAGAGATGTAGGTGTTGCACCAAGAATGGAGCTGTCCATCAGCAGGACCCTAAAACGGGACTAAAGGTTGAAGACATACCACCACTTCATGGGAACTAACACAACCTAAAAGTGTTTGCCCAATAGCACAATAGCAGCATAGCGTCTATAAAAAGAAGAAAATGAGTACTGCCCACACATTGCTTCACTCATGTAACAGCTCGAGAACTGTATTGTGAAGATGCGATGGAACTTTTGATATTAATGTTTTTTATTTAGGTAAAGGAAGTTTTAAATTAGTTACAGCGACTGGTTTGATTTACTAGGGATGAGAGTGTGCTCCTACAGTGAATGGGAATAGGGAACGGAGTGTAAAATTTCATGTTAACTTTCTGGGTAGAGAAGAGAGGAATATAAAGGGAAGGAAAAACAGCCAGCTTCAGAGAGGGTGCAGTGGAGACGGTAATAGGAAGGATGGACTGGTGGAGGTTCCATAGGAGGGGTGGACTGGTGGCTGAGTTGTTTGCCCTTCTGAGAGGCAGGGTTCCTATCTTAGGGCCCACTGCATAATGGGACCATCCTAGGGACCTGGCCTGGACCACAGTGTGAGAGGCCTCTCAATGTATACAGCAGCTTCACTATTTTCCTTCGAGTTGAGGAGATTAATGTGTTTCATGTACCATGTGTAAAAGAGCTGGTGGAGAGAATCTGTGCATTATCTCTCTAAATATCCCTGTAGTCAGTGCTGGAACAGGTGTCACTGGCAAGTGAAAGGACAATATCCTTCTTGGGGCACAGTGTGGAAATATGTCCTCCGGCCATGAGGTACGCTAAGTCACATATGGAGCAATACCACCATGCTAACACTTGGCGAGAGTAATCATATAAAATACACAGCATGCAGTACCCACATGCTAACATCTGGATTGGTAAAGCACAACAAGAACTCAAGTGGCCATAGATATCTCTGCATGTGTTTCTAAGTATTCGTGTGCTTCGTGGAAATTGCAAATTGCAAGGAGGTTCTACTCTTCCTGGATTTTAACAAATTTTATATTTTGACAAATGCAACAGTAAGCTTGGGTACAACCTATTCAGAATAAGTAAAAATCCAAGGCTGACAGATCTCATTGCTTGAGTTTTCATGGACAGATTTAGTAGGTGTTTCTGTCAGGTCTTTAAAATTTCTGTCATACTTGAAACCTCGCTCCTGAGAAAAGGAGTCTCTTTTTACAATTATGAATATATTAGACCACATTAGATGTGTGATAGCAACAACTAAGCTCTCAGTTCTTGAAACCAAAAACACTAAAAAAGACACTAAAGCCCCGTACACACGTACCGATCGTCGGCCGAACGATCGGCCGTCTTTTGTCCAGGGCTGTCGTGTCTGTTGAAAACTGCAAAAGACTGCACACAAATTTTGTCAGCCAACAACAGCCGACTGCAGAAGTGATGTCATGTGATGGTTAACTTTCCTTGTCTTTTTTTCTTTTCTGAGCATGCCCAGTCTTGCAAATCTGTTGTCTGTCGGCCGAAATCTGTACTGACTGGCGAACAATCGGCCGTTCTGGTGTTGGCCAACAAAAATTTTAATGCTTGCACGACAGATTCTGTTTCGGCCGAAAATGCGCTGTCGGCTGTCGGAAGCATCATACTAACAAGCCTACAATCGGCAGATCGGTCGTCGGCCGAATATTTGCGGCCGACAATCGGTACGTGTGTACGGGGCATAACTCAAGCACTCAGAATGGACTGCTGAAAGGAATTATTCATGAATATGAAGTGGCTGTAAAAGTTGCAAGGGATGAGCAACTATCAACTCGTAAAATAGCAGTAAAAATGTTGCAGAGGATTAGCAACTGTCATGGAGTTTCTTAAAAATGGAAAACACAAGTTCCAGTGTATAATCCGCAGCTCTGGAGCAGATCAGGAGGGGACAGCGGGCTGGGAGATGGTGAGCCGAAGCAGGATGCATGCAGGCAAGCTGCCTGATGGCTAGTATGGTATGTGTTTAACCCAACACCGAGGAGCCTGGTTCAAGGTAAAGATGGAATGTGGAAGCCCACAGATGATGGCCAAAAAAGCGCTGCACAGCAGGGGTGGCCAAGATCTCAATGACTAACACACCTAGATGGGAGGCTGAAAGCCAGGGGTACCAACTGCTAGGGAAGCCGATCCTCAAGCTGCGGCTGCGGTGTGTCCTCACTCACACTGTGCAGTTCTGTGTAGACCTTGTGCAAGGGAGCAGTGGGTCTACTATCACAAGGTCTACATAGAACGGCACAGTATGTGTTAGGACACACCACAGCCAAGGGCTTGAGGATAGGCTTCTCTGGCAGTTTGTACCCCTGGCTTTTAGCCTCCCATCCAGGTGATTTGGTCATCGAGATTTCTGCCACCCCTGCTGTCCGTAACCTTTTGGCCATCATCTGCGGGCTTCCACATTCCATCTTTACCTTGAACTAGGCTCCTCGGTGTGGGGTTAATAACATCCCACACTGGCCATCAGGCGGCTTGCCTAAACTTAATGTTTAATAAATAAACTTTTAGAATTCATGGTCCAGGGCTTTGGTCACTTGTTTTCTAAGCTCTCAGTTCTATTTGTCCTGTAGAGGTGGGTGAACTGCTCCAGGCAGTGAAAAAGAAACTCGATACAGATCAGGTCAGATCGCTCTAAACATGCTTGCATAACTGGCTCATCATCTTTTTGTCTAGACTGGTTCACTCTGATAGGTTAATTTAGTAAAGGCAAATAGACTGTTCACTTTGTAAGGGAAGTTGCTCTTTGCAGGGGAATTTTACTCACGCACAAGCAAAAATGCTTTGTTTTATTTTCCTTGCATGCGATTGGGTATTCTTTGCAAAGTGAAATTCCACCACATTCACCTGGCTCTGGTGAAATTTCCTTGCAAAGTTACCAGCCTATTTACATTTAGTAAATAACATTCATGATGTAGCAAGGGTAACTTTACAGCATTCATAGCTACTGTAATTAATGTTTATATTTAAGAACAGTTATTCTTTTAAGGGAATGTATACACTGTAATGGTTTTTTACATACTTAATTCTTTCTTTACTATGGTCTTCTTGTATAGAATAGACAAAGGGATATAAATCTGCAATTGAAAAAAATACAAATATTAAATGAGTAAATGAAATAAAATTGACCCAAAACTATTAAAAAGTGTCATATTTTGAAAAATGACACTGACAAAATAAATATAATCTTTCCCTTCACAGGACGTTCCCTGTAGAAACTATTTTATTTTTATTTTAAGCCAGTGGATATTCTATAGATAGGCAACTCCTATTTTGATATTGATTAGTGGTTCCACATTTTTAATAACTACTGCATCTTTTCAAATAACTGTTCTGTTTATTCGGCGCAATTAAAATTTTTGGTGTAACATACCGTATCTCACAAAAGTGAGTGCACCCCTTTTATTTTTGTTAATATTTTATTATATCTTTTCATGTGACAACACTGAAGAAATGACACTTTGCAACAATGTAAAGTAGTGTGTGTACAGCTTGTATAACAGTGTATATTTGCTGTCCCTTCAAAATAACTCAACCCAAAGCCATTAATGTCTAAACCGCTGAAAACAAAAGTGAGTACACCCCTAATTGAACATGTCCAAATTGGACCCAATTAGCCATATTCCCTCCCCGGTGTCATGTGACTCGTTAGTGATACAAGGTCTCAGGTGTGAATGGGGAGCATGTGTGTTAAATCTGGTACTATCGCTCTCACTCTCTCATACTGGTCACTGGAAGTTCAACATGGCACCTTATGGCAAAGAATTCTCTGAGGATCTGAAAAAAAGAATTGTTGCTCTTCATAAAGATGGCCTAGGCTATACAAAGATTGCCATGACCCTGAAACTGAGCTGCAGCACAGTGGCCAAGACCATACAGTGGTTTAACAGGACAGGTTTCACTCAGAACAGCCCTCGCCATGGTCCACCAAAGAAGTTGAGTGGATGTGCTCAGCGTCATATCTAGAGGTTGTCTTTGGGAAAAAGACTATAAGTGTTGCCAGCATTGCTGCAGAGTTTGAAGGGGTGGGGGGTCAGCCTGTCAGTGATCAAACCATATGCCCCACACTGCATCAAATTGGTCTGCATGCCTGTCGTCCCAAAAGGAATCCTCTTCTAAAGATTATGCACAAGAAAGCCAGCAAGCAGTTTGCTGAAGACAAGCAGACTAAGGACATGGATTACTGGAATCATGTCCTGTGGTCTGATGAGACCAAGATAAACATATTTGGTTCAGATGGTGTCAAGCGTGTGTGGAGGCAACCAGGTGAGGAGTACAAAGACAAGTGTGTCTTGCCTACAATCAAGCATGGTGGTGGGAGTGTCATGGTCTGGGGCTGCAAGAGTGCTGCTGACACTGGGGAGCTACAGTTCATTGATGAAACCATGTGTAGCACTGACCCCTGAAAGGGCTGCTGGTTTGATCTGGGCCTGCACTCTACCAATAAGCCCCACTAACTTGGCTCAATCACCTTGGCACAGCTGTGATGCAATGCAATACAACACAATGTAAGATAGTACAAAATACCTGTATTGTCACTCCAGGATAAGACAACAGCACAATGGATTTCAATATAAACAATCAACAAGAAACAGTATACATATATATATATATATATATATATATATATATATATATATATATATATATATGTATATATATATATATATACCTGGGAGCTCCCCCTACTTTATAAGCTATGTGTGAGATCTCACTTTTTGAAGTACTTAGTCCTGGATCTTCTTTTCTTCGCTAGCTAAAGTGGCTCCTTGTGATTTGTAATCCACAGTCTTGGTGAATTCAATTGAAGTGAAAATGCTCCTGGTGTAGCTGTAACAACTATTTAAACATCTCTTGAGACATCAAGGTAAATAGGCCTCAAACCTTCTCAGTATCAGTTGCTCTGCTCCTTCGTGGAACTATAATTTCCAGTGAGGCCTGTATATGAGTCTAACTGCATGTGAGATTTAACAAACTGTGGGCCGTGACCCACTCACCCACTGGATAGAGGCTCCATGTGGTGACTTTTGTCCGGTGACTGAAACTTGCTTCTCCGTCAGCTGGACCAATCACTCCATTCAGCCTCACTGGGTGGATCCCGTCCTCCGATGCTCGGATGAATGTCTCTGGGTCTCTGCAATCCGGCCACCATCTCCCCACAGGTCCTCTCAGGCAGGCCACACGATTCCAAGAGACCTAAAATGGCTGCTCCGGCCCCTTTTATCCCCTACCCAGCATGCCCTGCACAAGAAGGTGTTCATGGGTATGTCACCAAAACCAGTCACTTCCTGGATCTTTCAGGGAAAATAAAACATACCTGCATTACCAGTGTTTGGTCACTAGATGGCTCCAACTACTCAAACATAGCAATGTCCATCAACGTTTTATTAGAGTATACAGACACACAGAATATATGCGCTACACACTCCCCCTACTTTATCTCTTTGGTCCTCTAAAGAGGTTCAAATTGCTAGCTCTATCTTGTCTTTTAGCCTCTATACGGTCATACAATACAGACAGAGGAGCTTCCCACCAGTTGTCATATGATGGGAAGCTATCCTGTGCACTCACAGCTGAAACTACCGTGTCTGGTACAGATGTGCCAAGGGGTGAGGTGGGGCTGTCCCTTACTGAATCAAAAGTAGAAGGACCAGGCAGTTCAAGGTTTCTTTTGCTGACAAACTGAGATGCTTCAGAGCATTCACCCAATGTATCATGTCAGTCTGCGTGGTGGGCGAATGTCTCTCTTTGCTCTTTGCGCTTTCGGAGTGTCCATTCCTTTTTGACAAATGTCATCATCCCTCCTCTCAGTGACTAAAGATGGAGAGTAAATAAGAGTACTGGGCTCTGGAGGCGCATGCGCGGTAGCTCCCAAGATGGCCGCTTAGGACCGGAGCTCCGCGCCATCCCGGCACTGTCTCCCGCCCAGCGCGGTGAAGCGGCACACTAGCAGACCCAAATCGGGGTCCGCACCTCCACCGGACCCGCGGGAAACGATCCATGCAGGCCGATCGGGTCAGAAGAAGCCTAACGGAGATCTTTACCTCAGGCTTTCCGGCGGCCGAGCATTCCAATATGGCGGACCTGTCCCCGCAGCGTGAGGAGATGGAGGAGGGGGACTCCGCTCAGCCACACTCGGACTCTCAGACTAGAGGACACTGCCTAACTAATCCTCAGGGACCTGTGAGTAACCCCCTGCTTCTGACTCCCTCTCCAGCCTCCACTGAGTCCCTCCTGAGCAGGGTGCTGGGGGATTTCTCCCCTGCCAGCTATACACCAATAACCACCATCAGACCCCCTGCCACAGAGGGATCCGGAGGGCTCTCCCACTCAGATTATGAGGATCTTCTCCTCAAAATGTCCATCATGATGGAGAGGGGTATGTCACAAATTGCTGACAAAATTACCTCAAACTTAAAAGTGGATTTTCAAAACCTGGGGGACAGGATGGAAGCCATGGAGAATAAAATTGACAGGACAGTGACAAAAACTAACCAGCACACTACTCTTATACAATCACTTCAGGATCAGCTGGACTCGGCCCTCCTTAAGGTGGAAGACCTTGAAAACAGGTCTCGCAGGTGCAATTTTAGACTGAGGGGTCTGCCGGAATCGATTGCGGATGTCCAGACCGCTGTGCAGGGGCTCATTAAGGATCTTATCCCTGATATACCAGCACACAAACTTGAACTTGACAGAGCGCACAGAGCACTGGGTCCCCCAAGGCGGGACGGTAATCCGAGGGACATAGTGGTCAAACCCCACTTCTATATGATAAAGGAAGAAATTGTCAGCAGAGCCAGGAAGGTTCCAAATCTTACTTGTCAGGGCCACGCAGTCCAGGTTTTCACTGATCTAGCCCCCTCTACAATACAACGGCGGAGAACATTGAAGCCACTTCTTTCCATTCTGTCACAGAAGGAGCTTAAATATTGGTGGGCTTTCCCCTTCGCCCTCAAATTCACTTACAGGAATAAGACCTATACTTTTTCCAGCTTCACGGAGGGAGAAAGGCTACTTCAGCATCTGCAACTACTGCCACAGCCCCCGGATCACCCGGCATCCTCCTCCGGATCAGGCCCGTCAAAACGCCCTAACCCATCAAGCCCCATTGCTCCCCTTTGGAATGGATCCAAATTTAAGCGCTCTAAAGATGGTAAACCTCCCTGATCGTCGCCGCGGAAGCTTCTAGCAAGAGTTCCTTCACAGTGGAGTTCCTCCTCATGTGTCTGTCTCCATCCTCCTGGTTCGAGATTGATGTCTATGGAATTTCATGGCTTTTCCTTTTTCTCTTCAGACTAGACCCTGTTGGACTGGCCTTCAGACGTTCCGTTTACTTTTTGGCTTTTGTCTGCAAGTACTGCACCCCCCTTTTTTTTTTTTTTTTGGATACCTGCTGTTTTTGTTTCAGCCCCTTGAGCGGGTCCCCCCTCTGCGGGGGGGGGGCCCTGATCGAGGCAATTCACAGCCGGTACATGAGCCTGCTACCAATTTATGTACTCAGCAGTGGACTCTGACGTCACTCTTGGGGACCCTTCCGGCTGAGTAGCTGGGGGGTAGCGGAGCCCCTGAGGGTCGTGCGTTTATTGCAGTCAATTATTTTTGCATGCTTTACCACATTTGTTTGTTTTATCTCTACAGCAATTTTTTCTATGGGGCGGGAGCCCTGCCGGAGTGGTCGGATGACGCCTCCACCAGTCACGGGAGAGGATTTCGGTTTTCTCGCGTGACTCTCTCCAGCCCCCCTTTCCGGGAGGCTGGAACCCCGTACTTAACCTTGTCGGGTTGGTGTGGACCTCAACCCGGCATTGGATGTCCTTTTTGGACGCAGGTCCACTCTCTCTCCCTTTCTCTCCTCTTTCCTATTTTCCCCTGTTCCTCTTTCTTACTGCCTCTCTTCTTTTCTCACAGCTGGTCTCCGGGAGGATATCACATACCACTTCAGCTCTAAACTGGATCCTCATGCAATATCGACTCTGCACTCCAGATATATTGTCTTGGAACGGGGTGAGTGAAAAGATTCTTCAGATGCACCAACACTGCCTGCCTCATGTCTCTTTCTAAAACTATAGCCCCATACCTCAAAATAGCTTCCCACAATACCCAAGGTCTCAACTCTCCCATGAAGCGAAGGAAGGCATTTCAGGACTTTCACCGCAGGGGGATAGAGGTCTTAATGATCCAGGAAACTCACTTTCCCCGATCTTACTGTCCCTCGTTTATACACGCTAAGTACCCCAATTTTTTTTTAGCTAATGCAGAGGACAAAACGCGGGGAGTAGCTATCCTTTTTGCTAAATCTTGTAATTTCACCCCCCACTATGAACTACGGGACCCCGGGGGGCGATTCATCCTTGTTAAAGGGACCATAGAGGGACTATTGTATACTTTTGTCTCCTACTACGCGCCTAATCAGAATCAGACACACTTCTTCCAGAATATGTTTAGCCGGATTATGCCACAACTAGAGGGCCACGTCATTTTTGGGGGGGACTCCAACACGGCTTTTGATTATGGCTTAGACAAATCCAAACCACCGGGTTCTCAAACGGTCAAACCACCCAAACGTAGTTCACAGATTGCCAAATTGATCAATCAAATGGGATTGGTGGACAGCTGGAGGGAATTACACCCAACCTCGAAAGATTACACACACTTCTCTCATCCACACCAGACCTTTGCTCGCATAGACCATGTTCTGGTCTCTCAGGCCTTGATCCCCTCACTGGTTATGGCATCTATCAAAGATGTGGTCTGGTCGGACCACTCGATGGTTATAATTAAGATTACTGGATCCTGCGCCCCTAAGGGCCCATTTCACTGGAGACTTAATGAGTCCATTCTTAGCGACCCATGTCGAGTGACGGAAGTTGAACGCGCAATTTCGGAATATTTTTCTTTGAACGACCTAGATGGGATCTCTCCTGAAACCCTCTGGGCAGCTCATAAATCGACCATTAGGGGGAAACTGATACAGATTTCGTCCAATATCAAAAGGGAACGGAAGGCTCACCTATTGAGCCTGGAAAAGGACTTTGCGGCTTTAAGTGCCGAACACAAACGCAAACCTTCCAGGGCGTCTCTGAGGGCTCTCGACGCAGCCAGGGCTGACCTCAATATGGCTCTGACCAGCTCGGCTGAGAAGCACATTAGATGGCAGGGAGCTAAATTCTACCATCAGAGGGATAAAATGGGGACACTACTTGCCCTGAAACTTAGACCCAGGATGAGACTCCACGCAATGCCCAAAATGTCCATCGGGGGGGAGGTAAAACCCAGAACCCAACACGCATATTGCAGGAATTTGCAACCTACTTTCAAAACCTTTATAGCGATGCCCGCTCCGACAAGTCACAAGCGTTACATTCCTTTCTAGACAACTTGCCTATCCCTAGTATATCTAAACAACATAAGGAGGTCATGGAAGCACACTTCTCTGAAGCGGAGATTAGAGGAGTGGTTAAAAACCTTAAATTGGGTTCTGCACCGGGACCAGATGGTTTCCCTAACATTTACTACAAGACATTCTCTGAGTTGCTCTCCCCCTACTTAACTAGGTACTTTAACAACCTTAAAGAAGGTAGTCCGGTCGACAAGCAAAACAATCAGGCTTTCATCTCAGTAATACCTAAGCCAGATAAGGACCCAGGAGAAGTTAGCAACTATAGGCCCATCTCGCTTATAAATAATGATTTAAAGATACTTACCAAACTACTAGCGAATAGGTTAGCGTCCTTTATTAATCTGTACGTTCATAAGGATCAGGTAGGCTTTATCCCGGGTAGACAGGGCCCTGACCAAGTAAGGCGGGCGATCGACATCATCTCTATACTACAGTCGGGATGGGCTGGGGGGGATCCGCAGGAAGGATTACTTCTTTCTATAGATCTTCAAAAGGCATTTGACACTGTCGAATGGCCATATCTATTCACAATTCTGGAAAGATGGGGATTTGGCACAAGCTTCATGGGCATAATCAGGGCTCTTTATTCCTCCCCCGAAGCAAGGATTAGATATCAGGGCTATTACTCTGACTCGTTCCCAATCTCTAAGGGGACGAGACAGGGGTGTCCCCTTTCTCCTCTTATTTTCGCGATCGCGATTGAGACTCTCGCCCTTGCACTCAGATCCAATCCAGACATCAAGGGGGTCACATGTGGCACCCAAGAACATAAATGTGCGTTATTTGCAGACGACCTGCTTCTATTCGTCACTTCACCTTCCGTTTCCCTTCCTAATATCTGCAAAACACTGGAGGACTTTGCGAAAGTTTCAGGCCTTCGGGTTAACTTAACGAAATCATCCATCCTGAATATTTCAGTTAAAAGGGAGGAGGCCCAACGCCTACAATCCTCCTTCGAGTTCCTCTGGAATAATTCCCATATCAGATATCTAGGGGTTAATCTTACAGCCAAGTTCGAGGATCTACACAAAGCAAATTACCCAGCTGTCTACCAATCCCTACGTGGAGAACTACAGAGTTGGTCTCTCTATCGCTTATCATGGCTAGGCAGAATTAATGCCATTAAGATGAACCTGCTTCCTAGACTACTATACCTATTTAGGGCTCTCCCAATTCACCTCCTCAGGGAACCATTGCGCAAGTTTCAAAATGCGGTAATCGATTTTATTTGGGGGGGCATGGGTCATAGACTCTCCCGCAAGGTTTTATACACTCATAGACGAAGGGGGGGGTTGGGAGTCCCCAACCTGTGGCTCTACTATCGTGCAGCACGACTAGCTCAGCTCTCTGTGGTTTACTCTAGATTTGAAAAACCAGACTGGATACAAATCGAGAGACAGGCAGTCCCCTCATACACTCTGGATTTCCTTCTCTGGAGTCCGCCCAGACTCAGACCTCCCATACTGTCCCCAGTATTGTCCTCTTCCTTCGCTTTGTGGGATAGGCTACGGCAGTCCTCCTCTCTTACTTCCCGTATGAGACCACTTTCACACTTATTCCATAACCCGGCCTTCCAACCCGGTATGGACATCAAGGCCTTTCAATGGTGGCTGGATAAGGGAATTTATCGTATAGGACACTTTTTCACTCCCAAGGGCCCCTTCACACTTAAATATTGCTCTGACAAGCTCAAAATGCCACTATCGGAAAAGTATAGATTTCTGCAAATCTCTCACCTTCTTGCAACCATTTCGAAAGATGAGACACCCCCCTTCTCCTTCACAAGCTATGAGGTATGGTGCTGTAACTCTGCAGAGCAGAGAGGGGGCATCTCAATAATCTATCAGTCACTGATATCCGATCAAGAGAAGCTTCCATATATGCAGGCTTGGGAAAGGGACCTGGCATTCACCTGGGACATGGAGGAATGGAGTAGAGCTGGCTTTCGCTCCTTTCAGGGGATCGGAAGTGTTCCTTTAATGGAAGCGGGATTAAAAGTAATGACCCGATGGTATCTTGTACCAGTTAAACTTCACAAGATGTATCCCTCTTCCTCACCTTTATGCTTCAGGGGATGTCAGATGCCTGGTACTATGCTACATGTTTGGTGGGAGTGTCCTAGACTAAGAGGCACGTGGAACAGAATTTTTCACATGATATACAAAGTTACCGGTCACAGGCTTCCCACCACTGCCCCTGTTGCTCTTCTGCATTCGAGGCTCCCTGGCATTCCGAAATACACCCAAACATTAGTTCGCTATATTCTACTGGGTGCAAAACTCTCCATTGCGGGGTCCTGGAAATTATCCAGGGTCTCCATCAGGAAGATACGAAATAAAATCACCTGGATAATGACCCAAGAAAGGATGGTCAGTGTCCTGACCAATACGGTACCCAGATTTGAATTAATCTGGGAGTCCTGGGCCAAATATGTAGGTATCTCACTGGTACCTGGAGTGACCTTGAATTAGATTACCTAATTGTCTTCTCCTGGGGATTGGCTGTACCCTCTTCTTTCTGTCCTATTCTCTTCTCTTTTCTCTTTCCCTTCCTTCTCTACCCCTGATCCTCTCCTACCTAGTACTTCTCTGGGCCAGTGGCCCCTCTTCCATGTTATTGGGAGGTAACTACTTTTTATTACGTTAAGTTTGTTGGGGGAGATAGCACTCTAGTTAGCTGTCGAACTGTACAAGGTGTATTCTGCTTTTGCCTGTGCTATTTTTTTCTTTTTACCGTGTTCAAATTAGCCCCCCTGCTGGGAAGAGAGCTGGCAGACAGGTATGCTATTCTTGAGGCCGTACTGTTACTTTTAAATGTACTTTTCCTGTTTTCTCATTGGCCATTACATTTCTAGTGTTTTCTGTACTGCTTTGCTCTTGGGAATGTTGCCGTATGGACTGAAAACCTTCATTCTTTTGATTGCCTTGTTCTATTATTATTGCTATTTCTCCAAGATATGTTACTTTCTCAACATTTCATTATTGTATTTTGATGCCATGTTCACTTGTTATTCTTGAATAAAAATTATTGAAAGAAAAAAAAGAGTACTGGGCTCTTTTGCAGGATGATTAAAACAAAGGTGACCAGCGCTATGGATTTATGGGGTGAATGCAGAAAAAAACGGTGTAAGCTGCCAACAACCAAACCCAACGAGTTGGGTTGGAAATATAATAGTGCAAGTGGGGTTGTGAACGGCGCTACCGTATTGCAAAGATGTAGCAATAATGTGATATGCTGGCGTGAGTAGTGGTGTGAAGTGATACCACTTAATATGTGCCGTGAATAGACAAATTTAATAAATAAATTAATTTGTAAAGTGCAATGTTAAAATACTTTATAAAAATAATTTATAAAAAATAAAAAAGACCAGTTAAAATAAATCGTGTATATGCCTTGTATCTTTAAATATAATAAAGTGCATAAGTGCTGGTGAAGAAAAGAAACACAAGGCTGAAATGAATAGTGATATTTTATTTCAAAACAATCAAGTGAAGCATAGAGCTAACCTCACTATGATGCAGGAGTGATGGTGCTCAGTGAAAAGAAAAGAGTGAATTGATAACTGCTGCTAATGAGCAAATGATACTAAGCATATAGCTGAAACAAGGATAAATGAATGAATGTGAAGGTTTTGGGTTGCAACAACCTGCGCGGCCGCTAGGTGTCGCACCCTACTATACGACCTGATGTGTTTCAGTTGCCGGAAGGTACCATGTGTGGGTTCCGCTGCCCCTTTTCTGGCTTCCTGGTGGGTCTGTATGTGGTCCTCAGAAAGAAAGAAGGAGACCCCTAGGTACCAAATCCAAACAACATAGCAGAAAAAAATGTAGAGACTCACAGGGAAGTTCAAGGCTGTCCGCGATCAGTGTTGGATGGCCGGGAAGCTTCCGCGTTCCACGGCTCTGGCTCCGGGTGCCGGAAATGACGTTAGACGTCGCTGACTCCGCCCTACCGGTTTTGTCACAAGACGTCTACTAGGAGCGGCGTCAACAACCTGGCTTCCCGGCTATTAAATAGCGTTCCATCACCTAGCAACAATACGGCCTCCCCCGCCGCCATACTGGTGCTGACAAATGAGGCCGGACGGAAGCCATCTTTTGCCCCCATGCAATGCCTGCCTATTTGTCACTGATTAGGAGTGTTTACGCTATTCACTCATCATTTCGTAGACAGCATGTGTGGATCACGATATTTATTATGTAAAAGACAATATTTTAAACTTTATTGTTAATATATAAAATGGATTAAAAAATGGTTAAAAAAATACCTCAAAAAGGATATCTAAAAAATATTATTAATTTTTCCGAGTGTTAAAACCAACAGTAGGTACTTTACTATGGAGAAATTATGGTTTGTTATATGAAATAAATTGAAAAAAATTTTTTTGAAAAAATAAATAGAAAAAAATAATAGATTGAAAAAAATTTAAATTTAATTTTTTCGGATATTTCTGCTTATAAAACTTTCCATTTTCTTATTAGAAGAGGTTGATGTTATAGACGAAACAACCAAAAAACAATAAGGTGTAGCCACCCTTCTCCTGCGCTTGGTATCCAGACCCCTTGACCACACACTTCACGGGACTGACAACTGGCTTCTCAGATGGCTAAGGTCTTGCTGCCCTTACGGACTGGGGTAGTCCACTGATACTAAAGGCAAAAAAGAACAAAAAAAGGGCGCACCGACCTAGCGCATTATCCTCAATAAAAGGCTTTATTTAAATAACATAAAAAATGGCTACTCACAGACGTAGATAAAGGTATAGCATATCAAGCTGAATTGCTCAAAAGTCCGTGTTTAGTCCATATAAGCGTCCATGATGAGATGACTGACGCGTTTCGAGGACCAGCCTCTTTCTCAGAGTCACTCTGAGGAAGAGGCTGGTCCTCGAAACGCGTCAGTCATCTCATCATGGACGCTTATATGGACTAAACACGGACTTTTGAGCAATTCAGCTTGATATGCTATACCTTTATCTACGTCTGTGAGTAGCCATTTTTTATGTTATTTAAATAAAGCCTTTTATTGAGGATAATGCGCTAGGTCGATGCGCCCTTTTTTTGTTCTTTTTTGCCTATAGACGAAACAACCCCTGGGCAATCAGGTTGCCTCGTTACAACTAATATTCCCCATTCCCAACTGATGTTGGATGAGAAGGTTTAGAAAAAAATAAATAAAAATTTTATAAATATTTATATCGTTGGGTGTGTCATAGATAAATGTTCCTGTGGGATATTCCGTATGTACATATATGACGTGCTCCCACATTATCCATGCACCCATTTTTTTTTTTTTGGAGAGACAAAAAAACTCTCGTTGAGGGAATTTTTTAGGGAGCTGAGAATTCCACTATAGCAGGAAGTTAATATTTAGAAGGTGGGTTATATTTGCCTCAGAGTAGCTAGGAAGGTGGTAATTTAAATAGGTGTTTTGTAGTACTGGGTTTGTTGCAATATGTAAAAGTATTTTTTTTCTCTTCAATGTTGTTTTAAAAACATATCTATGGGAAGACTGGCTCATTTTTTGGGGGATTCTGTATATTTGAAACATGTAAAAAATCACCCAAAAATAATAAAAATAAAAATAAATATAAAATGAAAAATAAAAAAATATAAAAATATAATGAAAAATAAAAAAATAATGAAATATAAAAAAATAATGAAATATAAAAAAATAATGAAATGAAAAAAAATAAAATTAAAATTAAAATTAAAATTAAATTTTAATTTTTAATTTTAATTTTAATTTTAATTTTAATTTTAATTTTTAATTTTTTTCATTTCATTATTTTTTTATTTTCCATTTTATATTTATTTTTATTATTTTTGGGTGATTTTTTACATGTTTCAAATATACAGAATCCCCAAAAAAATGAGCCAGTCTTCCCATAGATATGTTTTTAAAACAACATTGAAGAGAAAAAAATACTTTTACATATTGCAACAAACCCAGTACTACAAAACACCTATTTAAATTACCACCTTCCTAGCTACTCTGAGGCAAATATAACCCACCTTCTAAATATTAACTATCTGAAAATATAAAATAGCATCATGGTTAGCAATAACCCTTGCTTAGAATCTTTTAACCCTTCTAATAATCATTTTTTAACAAATAATTTATCATAAGCCTTCTCGTCCACATCCTTTCCTTCATGACACACGTAGTCAACCTCATCGGCTAATACTCGGGAAGGCAACTTCCTGCTATAGTGGAATTCTCAGCTCCCTAAAAAATTCCTTCAACGAGAGTTTTTTTGTCTCTCCAAAAAAAAAAATGGGTGCATGGATAATGTGGGAGCACGTCATATATGTACATACGGAATATCCCACAGGAACATTTATCTATGACACACCCAACGATATAAATATTTATAAAATTTTTATTTATTTTTTCTAAACCTTCTCATCCAACATCAGTTGGGAATGGGGAATATTAGTTGTAACGAGGCAACCTGATTGCCCAGGGGTTGTTTCGTCTATAACATCAACCTCTTCTAATAAGAAAATGGAAAGTTTTATAAGCAGAAATATCCAAAAAAATTTAATTTAAATTTTTTTCAATCTATTATTTTTTTCTATTTATTTTTTCAAAAATATTTTTTTCAATTTATTTCATATAACAAACCATAATTTCTCCATAGTAAAGTACCTACTGTTGGTTTTAACACTCGGAAAAATTAATAATATTTTTTAGATATCCTTTTTGAGGTATTTTTTTAACCATTTTTTAATCCATTTTATATATTAACAATAAAGTTTAAAATATTGTCTTTTACATAATAAATATCGTGATCCACACAGGCTGTCTACGAATTGATGAGTGAATAGCGTAAACACTCCTAATCAGTGACAAATAGGCAGGCATTGCATGGGGGCAAAAGATGGCTTCCGTCCGGCCTCATTTGTCAGCACCAGTATGGCGGCGGGGGAGGCCGTATTGTTGCTAGGTGATGGAATGCTATTTAATAGCCGGGACGCCAGGTTGTTGACGCCGCTCCTAGTAGACGTCTTGTGACAAAACCGGTAGGGCGGAGTCAGCGACGTCTAACGTCATTTCCGGCACCCGGAGCCAGAGCCGTGGAACGCGGAAGCTTCCCAGCCATCCAACACTGATCGCGGACAGCCTTGAACTTCCCTGTGAGTCTCTACATTTTTTTCTGCTATGTTGTTTGGATTTGGTACCTAGGGGTCTCCTTCTTTCTTTCTGAGGACCACATACAGACCCACCAGGAAGCCAGAAAAGGGGCAGCGGAACCCACACACGGTACCTTCCGGCAACTGAGACACATCAGGTCGTATAGTAGGGTGCGACACCTAGCGGCCGCGCAGGTTGTTGCAACCCAAAACCTTCACATTCATTCATTTATCCTTGTTTCAGCTATATGCTTAGTATCATTTGCTCATTAGCAGCAGTTATCAATTCACTCTTTTCTTTTCACTGAGCACCATCACTCCTGCATCATAGTGAGGTTAGCTCTATGCTTCACTTGATTGTTTTGAAATAAAATATCACTATTCATTTCAGCCTTGTGTTTCTTTTCTGCACCAGCACTTATGCACTTTATTATATTTAAAGATACAAGGCATATACACGATTTGTTTTAACTGGTCTTTTTTATTTTTTATAAATTATTTTTATAAAGTATTTTAACATTGCACTTTACAAATTAATTTATTTATTAAATTTGTCTATTCACGGCACATATTAAGTGGTATCACTTCACACCACTACTCACGCCAGCATATCACATTATTGCTACATCTTTGCAATACGGTAGCGCCGTTCACAACCCCACTTGCACTTTTGCAGGATGAGTTGCAGGCACAAATTCTGGGGCCTCTGCCCTGAGAGTTCTGTTATTATTCTCCTCTACATCTGGATAGATATCAGCATCTGTTTCTGAAGCTTCCGGAGGCCACAGCCAACTCATCTCCACTTCCTCATCTTCATCTGTAGAGGGTGCAAGCTGAGACCTGGTTATTGGCCTACACACATCAGTGGATGTGGATGGGGATGCCCCCTCTGTCCTTATCCTGACTGCCTCTGTGAGAGGTAAAAGGTGATTCCGATGCCAGGTTTTTACTGGCCCAGTGTTTCCTTCTGGCTTGATTTCATACACTGGGAGCCCTGGTAGCTTCCTACACACAACGTAAGGCTGTGATCTCCAACGATCCGCCAACTTATGCTTGCCCGGGATGCCTAGATTTTTTAGCAGAACCCGGTCACCTGGTTTAAGATCCTGAATTCTTACTTTCAGGTCAAAGTTCCTCTGGTTCCTGTTCTCTCTGGAGTTTGAGGTGGCTTGAGCCTGCTCGTAAGCTATCTTCAGGCTCCTCCGCAGCCTGTCCACATACCCTCTATGGGAGGTCTCTGATGTGTGATCCATGGAGGAACCAAAAGCCAGGTCCACTGGTAATCGGGCTTCACGGCCGAACATTAATCTGTAAGGGGAATACCCAGTGGTGTCACTTTTGGTACTGTTGTAGGCATGAACCAGTGCAGTAATGTGTCTACTCCAATGGGGTTTCTGTTCTGCAGTCAACGTCCCTAACATATTCAGGAGAGTCCTGTTGAACCTTTCCGGTTGAGGGTCCCCTTGTGGGTGATAAGGAGTAGTCCTGGACTTTTGTATGCCTAGTAGATCCATCAGTCTCTTTATCAATTTGCTCTCAAAGTCCCTTCCTTGGTCCGAATGTATCCGTTTAGGTAAGCCATAATGGACAAAGAATTTCTCCACGAGAGTCTTTGCTACCGTGGTTGCTTGCTGGTCTCTAGTAGGAAATGCTTGGGCATAACGGGTAAAGTGATCTGTTACCACCAAGATGTCCCCCTGCCCACTCAGATCGGATTCCAAACAAAGAAAGTCTATGCAGACCAGGTCCATTGGTCCCTGGCTCTCCAAATGGCCCATTGGGGCAGCCCTCTGGGGCAATGTCTTTCGTTGTATGCACCTGAGGCAGGAATGACAGTAACTCTCCACTTCTTTCCTCATGTGAGGCCAGTAGAACCTGTCCCTTACTAGTTGGAGAGTCCTCTCGGCTCCCAAATTACCATGGTGATCGTGTAAAGCAATCAATACCCTCTCTCTGTGTTTTCCCGGCAGGAGCAGCTGCCACTTCGCTTCTGGACCATCAGAGGGGCCCCTTCGGTAGACCACCCCTTGGTGCAACTGCAACCGATCCCATTCTTTCAGTAACAGCCGGGCTTCCTTCCTGGGGCTCTTCCGCAGCACATCAGACTGTTGATGTTCCAATGCCTTCAGTACCAGCCCACACAGTGGATCTTCCTCCTGATCTCTCCTGAGATCCTTTCTGGATAGCTTGGGGAGACCCTCCTGTACAACCTGGGAGACGTTGCAATAGCACCTGGGTACTCCCGCTGAGGATACTCCTACTTCTTCGGCTCTGGCCCCACTCTTCCTGTATTGACTTGTCCCTTCCCAAAGGGCTCTTACTCCTTCTGGAGTAAGTTGAGTCCAGTCTTCTGAGGGATTTCTGGGGTCATGAGGCCTTCTTGACAGAGCATCCGCATCTCGATTACCAACCCCTGGTCTGTACTTCAGGCTGAAGGTAAATGCTGAGAGAGCAGCTAACCACCTGTGACCGGTGGCGCCCAGCTTCGCAGTGGTGAGCAGATATGTGAGGGGGTTGTTGTCCGTTTTAACCACGAATTCAGCACCGTAAAGGTAGTCCTTCAACTTGTCTACCACTGCCCACTTCAGAGCCAGAAATTCAAGCTTGTGAGTCGGATAGTTTCTTTCAGCAGGAGTCAAACTTCTGCTCACATAAGCGATCGGCCGCAGATGCCCTTCATGCTCTTGATAGAGCACGCATCCCAGTCCTTCACGGCTTGCATCCACATGCAACTCGTATGGTTTGGCAGGGTCTGCATAGGCCAATACCGGGGCAGTGGTAAGGCTCCACTTCAATTGTCTGAAAGCTTCCTCGCATTCTGGAGTCCACTGATCCTGGATGGACTCTTTCTTCCTTCTGGACCCTTCTTTTGGCTTCCTTGACTGCTCTGGACTTACACTAACTTCTTCCTGTTTCTTTAGGAGCTCAGTGAGTGGGTGGGCTATTTTAGCGAACCCTTCCACAAACCTTCTGTAGTATGAGCAGAAGCCTAAGAATGACTTGAGTTCAGTCACGTTGGTGGGCCTGGGCCAAGAAGTGACAGCTTCTAACTTTTTGGGATCAGTTGCCACTCCCTCTTCAGACACAATGTGTCCCAGGTAATTCACTGAGGGCTGGTAGAACTGGCATTTTTCCATAGAGAGCTTCAGACCTTCATCATGAAGTCTCTTCAGGACCTTCTCCAGGCGTTCTTCGTGCTCTTCCAACGTTCTTCCAAACACTATGACGTCATCCAAGTAAACTAGTACTTCAAGAAGGTTCATGTCACCCACTGTCTTTTCCATCAACCTCTGGAAAGTTGCTGGGGCCCCAGACAGGCCTTGCGGCATCCGGTTGAATTCAAAGAATCCCACCGGGGTGATAGAAGCGGTTTTCTCTTTGTCTTCGGGGGACATGGGCCCACCAACGTGACTGAACTCAGGTCATTATAATACCCACTCTTTAGGTCCAGCACACTGAACCATTTCGCTCCCCCTAGGCTCTGCAGAGCATCCTCTATCCGAGGTGTGGTGTACTGGTCAGGAATGGTCCTCCGGTTCAGGGTCCTGTAATCGATACATAGGCGTAGGGACCCGTTCTTCTTCCTGACCACCACTATAGGGGAGGCATAAGGACTCCTGGATTCCCGGATAATGCCCGTCCTCTTGAGTTAGGCCAGTTGCTCTCTCAAATCTTCCAGATCTCCCAATGGAATTCGCCTAACCCTTTCACGAAACGGCTTGTCTTCCTCCAGTCGAATTCGGTGGGTGGCACTCTTTGCCAACCCCACATCAAATTCACTTTTTGAGAAGGCTGCCCTCCATTTCAGAAGTTGAGCTTTAGCTCTTTCTCTCCATGCAGGGGTAAGAGGCGTATTTTTCGGGCAGAATTCTTCTACAGGGATTTCTGCTGCTAGTCCTCCCGTCAAACCACATGCTGCGACTGGAGTTGCTGGGCTGACCTGTCCTAACAGTAGTCTGGCTGGCACTCTCACTGGCACAGCTGCCGCGTTGCGGACACTGACTGGAACTTTGCCATGAGTCCTCTTCAATACCCTGGTGGGCAACACTTCAGAGATAAGCTCTAACCCCTTTTTTTCTTTCTGGCTTGTATTTTCAAGGACAATGAAAGGACCTGGATTTTTCCAGCTTAACTTGACAGAGGCTCTTAGGCAGATTACTTCACCCGGCTGAACTAACCTCTTTTCCCTATTCAGGAGCCAGATTTTTCTCACTCCCTCTTCAGGAGCCTCTTCCTCTTGTCTAAGGTCTCGGTATGTCTGGGCCAACATTGGATGTATTTTAGTGGGGAGGGTCCCCTTCTGCAGCACAAGCGGTGCAAGAAGCCTCCTCACTAAATCAGTGTTCGTCCCAATGATGAGAGAATTTTTGTCAGCCCCTGGGGGACGAGGGCACACTATGGCCATGGTGTCAAAAGTCTCAGCCTCTCCTGCTGTACTTGGGTCAAAAGTAAGTCTGACCGGCAGGTAACCATCATATGGGAAGTTCTGAGTACCTAATCCCCATATCTCTAGTTCCTCCAATTTCTGTAACGGCAGGTGCTTGAGATGTTTGTCATAGAAATCCCTGTAGAGCAAGGTTACTTGGGCTCCAGTGTCCTTTCGTATGAATCCCCTCTACTTGGATGGGGACAATTGGGGAGGGTCCCACTAGCTTGGGGGGGGAATCCACTGATTGCAGTACCTTTAGCCTGCTTGGTGGCTTGTACCTTCGCCTTTGGTTTTGGGGGTCTCTCTCTTTTACATCCTGGCTTGTTGGTGACCCCAGCAGCCAGGGGCATATGAGTCGGTGTGGAGTTAGCTATTACAACCGGGCGCCCAGTTGACTCCTTCACTGGGGCCCTCTGAAGTTTCCCCCCGGCTGTTTGGATTTTGTCTCAGTTACTGGGCTTGGGCACATTCGCCTGAGATGTCCTACCCCTCCACATTTGAAGCAGACTCTCTGTGTTTGTTTCATAGGGCGGTTAATGGTAGGAGTCTCCGGAGCCTTGAGTGGCGGGACTTCTTCTGTCTGGGGTTTCACCAGACGAGTCATCAGCATGGTCATCATCTCCAGTATTTCTTTCTGGGTCTGAAACAGCTTCTCCAGTCCAGTCTGACTTACGGGTAGGTGGTGAACAGGTGAAAGCCATGATCCCTGTTCAACGCTTGCTGCCAGTACATTCAGTTCCTGAGTGTCTGAGGGGACACCTATCTGCTGTATTTTAGCACTTGTGGTGCTAGAAGCTTGAAGTTTCCTCTGTTTTTGGTCTCTCTCAATCTCCATCTTATCTGCTTCATTCACTTTCTCAATGAGGACCTCATCCGGAGTTGAGGGATCTTCCAAATGCTGCTTCAATTGTAGCTTGATATAGTCACTCCTCAATCCCGTAGTCACAGATCTCCGGAATTTCCTCTTAACTAGCTTGGCTCCAAAATGCTCTCCGCTTCTTTCTTCCCTTGATGCGAACAGCAGGCGGTCCTTGAGCTCAATGGCCCGAAATAGGAAGTTCTGAGGAGTCTCTCTACTATCCTGTGTCATATTTATCAGACGATGAAACAGCTCAGTGGCATCTTCCTCCTCATAATAGCTTTTCAGTATCCTCTTGAGCTGGTTCAAGGTCAATCCACTCTTCCTCTCCAACATACCCCTGACACTTGAACCTGGGCTGATGGCATGGATTACAGCCTCTCTAATTTCCGATTCCAGATATCCTTTATGTAGTCCCAATTCTATTTGGTGTAGTAGGCTGGTGTAGGACAGTTTGTCCTTCTGCCCCTTTTCTCCTATCTGACCATCAATGTGGAAATCCTTCCGGATGGTTACTTCCTGCAAGCGGCCCTGGGTGCGTTTCTTCAGCACCTTCCCAGGGTTGGGTGTTATCTGGCTATCTCTGTGGTCCTCCAAACCGACACGTAACCCATTAATACGTTCAGCTATAATACTGGAGGTCTCTTGAAACTTCTCCTGTATGTCACGGTACTGTCGTTTCAGATCAGCCAGCTGTCGTTCTGCCAGTGATTTAGCAGCAGCCCCTGCTTTCCGGTCTAAAGGTTCTAACTGCTTCTGACTGGGAGAGTGTCCTTCATGCTTGCTGGGATGTGTCAAGTGAAACTCTGTCTTTTCAGACAATTTTACACTGGCACCGTGGAAATTTGCAGGGACATCCCGTCCCCACTCTATTAGTGCATAGGTGCAGTCGGTCCCAGGATCTGGTTTCACTGCGACCACGTAAGCCTTTCTGTCCGGGGACAATGTTTGTACCACTTCTTTAACTTGTTTCTTTCCCCAGTCGCTCCCTGGAAATTCAATGGCCACGCTTGCTTCTGAGCGTGTCCCCTCTGCTTCGCACCACTGGACTACATGGTAGCCTGAAGGGGGGGCGGGCTTGCTTGTAGTGTGACAGGATCCCGGACGAGCCCCCACGTGTAGCACTGACTCCCGAAAGGGCTGCTGGTTTGATCTGGGCCTGCACTCTACCAATAAGCCCCACTAACTTGGCTCAATCCCCTTGGCACAGCTGTGATGCAATGCAATACAACACAATGTAAGATAGTACAAAATACCTTTATTGTCACTTCAGGATAATACAACAGCACAATGGATTTCAATATAAACAATCAACAAGAAACAGTATACATATATATATATATATATATATATATATATATATATATATAAATATATGTCTATACCTGGGAGCTCCCCCTACTTTATAAGCTATGTGTGAGATCTCACTTTTTGAAGTACTTAGTCCTGGATCTTCTTTTCTTCGCTAGCTAAAGTGGCTCCTTGTGATTTGTAATCCACAGTCTTGGTGAATTCAATTGAAGTGAAAATGCTCCTGGTGTAGCTGTAACAACTATTTTAACATCTCTTGAGACATCAAGGTAAATAGGCCTCAAACCATCTCAGTATCAGTTGCTCTGCTCCTTTGTGGAACTATAATTTCCAGTGAGGCCTGTATATGAGTCTAACTGCATTTAACAAACCGTGGGCCGTGACCCGCTCACCCACTGGATAGAGGCTCCGTGTGGTGTCTTTTGTCCGGTGACTGAAACTTGCTTCTCCGTCAGCTGGACCAATCGCTCCATTCAGCCCCACTGGGTGGATCCCGTCCTCCGATGCTCGGATGAATGTCTCTGGGTCTCTGCAATCTGGCCACCGTCTCCCCACAGGTCCTCTCAGGCAGGCCACACGATTCCAAGAGACCTAAAGTGGCTGCTCCGGTCCCTTTTATCCCCTACCCAGCATGCCCTGCACAAGAAGGTGTTCATGGGTATGTCACCAAAACCAGTCACTTCCTGGATCTTTCAGGGAAAATAAAACATACCTGCATTACCAGTATTTGGTCACTAGATGGCTCCAACTACTCAAACATAGCAATGTCCATCAACGTTTTATTAGAGTATACAGACACACAGAATATAAGCGCTACACATGAATGCCAACATGTACTGTGACATACTGAAGCAGATACCCTCCCTTCAGAGACTGGGCCGCAGGGCAGTATTCCAACATGATAACAACCCCAAACACAGCTCCAAGACGACCACTGCCTTGCTAAAGAAGCTGAGGGTAAAGGTGATGGATTTGCCAAGCCTGTTTCCAGACCTACACCCTATTCAGCATCTATGGGGTATCCTCAAACTGAAGGTGGAGGAGTGTAAGGTCTCTAACATCCACCAGCTCTGTAATGTCATCATGAGTGGAAGAGGAATCCAGTGGCAAACTGTGAAGCTCTGGTGAACTCCATGCCCAAGAAGGTTAAGGCTGTGCTGGAAAATAATGGTGGCCACACAAAATATTTACACTTTGGGCCCTTTTTGGACATTTTCACTTAGGGGTGTACTCACTTTTGTTGCCAGTGGTTTAGACATTAATGGCTGTGTGTTGAGTTATTTTGAGGGGACAGCAAATTTACAATGTTATACAAGCTGTACACTCACTACTTTACATTGTAACAAAGTGTAATTTCTTCAGTGTTGTTACATGAAAAGATATAATAAAATATTTACAAAAATGTGAGAGGTGTACTCACTTCTGTGAGATACTGTATTTTATATAAATACGTTACACACAGAGTGATATATTTCAAGCATGTGTTTCTTTTCGTGTTGATGATTATGACTTACAGCTAGTGAAACCCCAAAATTCAGTATCTCAGAAAATAATAAAATATTTACAAAAATGTGAGGGGTGTACTCACTTTTGTGAGATACTGTAGGTAAGCTAATTTCTAATCAGGACTTGAAAGAATGCAAACATGCAATGAAAACATTATTAGTGCCATGTGCACAATGAGCGCAGTGTGCAAAACATAGGCAAACATACAAAATAAAATACAATTATATACAGAATTTACAATTTCCCTACTACCAGTAACTGGGTATCTAATAGGGCAGTCCTATCCCCACCTGATTCTCCCTCACTTCTTCTCTTTCACAGCAACTCGTTACTTGTTTTAATAAAATGTAGCTGTCCAGCAATGAAAAGAGAGAATGCAGGACAGGACTGGCAGGAGCCACACTGTTCTATTTAGTGATAATCTTCTTGGCCTTGTGATAATGACATACTTAGAAGGAGGTGTGGAAAGCCTATGACCCCTGAACTATTTAGCCAGCATAGCTGAAGACAATACCTCATAGATATTCTTAGGTCATAGTTTGTGCCTACACAGCAGCTGGGAGACCTTTAAGTGATTGTAAATGATCACCTTGTAAATCAACCCATTCCCTCTGTTCTCAGCTGCATAAGAGCTGGGGGGAGGAGAAGCAGCAGTACATTGAGCTCCCCAGTGAATGGCTGTGGCAGGAGCGTGTCAGGACATGTCTGATCATTGGAGGAGAGCAGGCTGAGTTCCCAGCATAGCTAAAGAAATGACCATGGTGTGTTCTCCTGCTTAGTGTGGTCAGTTTTTATGAAAGTAAAGCAAGGGGACTGGCAGGGACACCAGGGATTTCATTAAAGGAAGCAATACAAAGAAAACAGGACACTTTCACATACATAAACAATGGTACAACAGCCACATATCAGGAACATGAAGTGTTGGGGTAACAAACGCTTTAACTACCTCAATACTGGGCACTTAAACCCCCTTCCTTCCCAGACCAATTTTCAGCTTTTAGCGCTGTTGCATTTTGAATGACAATTGCGCGGTCATGCAACACTGTACCTAAACCAAATTTATGTCATTTTTTCCCCACAAATAGAGCTTTCTTTTGGTGGTATTTGATCACCACCAGGTTTTTTCTTTTTTGGTGCACAAATAAAAAAAGACCGAAAAGTTTGAAAAAAAAAAAGTTTTTTTGTTTAGGTTATAAAATTTTGTAAATAGATACGTTTTTTCCTGCACTAATGAGCACTGATGACGCCACACTGACAGGCACTGATGAGGAGACACTGATGGGGTGGCACTGATGGGGTGGCACTGATGGGGTGGCACTGATATGCAGCACTGATGGGCACTGATAGGTAGCACTGATATGCAGCACTGATGGGCACTGATATGTGGCACTGATAGATAGCACTGATATGCAGCATTGGTGGGCACTGATAGGCAGCGCTGATGGGCACTGATAGGCAGCACTGATGGGCACTGATCGGCGGCACTGATGGGCACTGATGGGCACTGATGGGCGGCACTGATGGGCACTGATGGGTGGCACTGATGGGCGGCACTGATCAGCACTGATGGGGGGCACTGATGGGCACTGATAGGCAGCACTGGTGGGAAATAATGGGCACTGGTGGGCGGCACTGATAGATGGCAATAACGGGCACTGGTGGGCAGCACTAATAGATGGCATTGGTGGGCAGCACTGATAGGGGGGCACCACTGGCAGGCTCTCTGAGCCCTGTTTTCCATCCCTGGTGGCCATGGTGGGCATCCCTGGTGGTCATGGGTGGGCATCCCTGGTGGCTCTAGTGGCATCCCCTCCCCCCAGGGCTGCACTGGTAATCAATCATCTGATTACCAGCACAGACCCCCCCTGTGATCAGTGAGTAATTAGAAATACTCACTGATCACCCCGGCTGCAGAATCGATCCTCTCCTTCTCCTCACACTGACAGGATCTGTCAGGAGGAGAAGAGATCGAAGCCGTTACAACGGCTGTATTGACATTACATGATGGCTGTGATTGGTCACAGCCATCATGTGATCAGGAGGGCCAATCACAGGGCCCTCCTGCTGAGTGATGTTGCTCTGTGTCCTAGGGACACAGGCACATCGAGATCGCTCCGCTGCGCGTGCCCGCGGCGGCGCGATCTCTCTCCTTCTGAAGGACGTTCCGGAACGTCCATTCAGAAGGACGAGACTCCCACCCGGCCGTATATGTACAATGGCCCGGGTGGGAGGTGGTTAAGGAAAAGTCACAAGGCACATCATTTTGTAACTGTGCATGTATGGGCTGTTTTTGAAGCATATGGTCAAGATGTAAAAAAAATAATATATTCATGTTCACATTATAATTTAATTTTTTCTAGCCTTGTCTTGTTAATCTGAACAATCTTGAAGTTTGTAAACTAACTTTGTGATGAATCCACACCTTTACATCCTTGAATTCTATGATACCTATTGACTATGCCCTGTGAGTAGGCACTGCTATGTCACATAATTCAAAGAGCAGGCCTTCTGAACTACATGGGTGCTGAGAGGAGGAGTTTTAGGAGTCAGAGTCAGTACAGGAATTTCTGATTTCAGGCAGCAAGGTACAATGGGATATGTACAGTGCCTTGCGAAAGTATTCGGCCCCCTTGAACTTTGCGACCTTTTGTCACATTTCAGGCTTCAAACATATAGATATAAAACTGTAATTTTTTGTGAAGAATCAACAACAAGTGGGAAACAATCATGAAGTGGAACGAAATTTATTGGATATTTCAAACTTTGTTAACAAATAAAAAACTGAAAAATTGGGCATGCAAAATTATTCAGCCCCTTTACTTTCAGTGCAGCAAACTCTCTCCAGAAGTTCAGTGAGGACCTCTGAATGATCCAATGTTGACCTAAATGACTAATGATGATAAATAGAATCCACCTGTGTGTAATCAAGTCTCCGTATAAATGCACCTGCACTGTGATAGTCTCAGAGGTCTGTTTAAAGCGCAGAGAGCATCATGAAGAACAAGGAGCACACCAGGCAGGTCCGACATACTGTTGTGGAGAAGTTTAAAGCCGGATTTGGATACAAAAAGATTTCCCAAGCTTTTAACATCCCAAGGAGCACTGTGCAAGCGATAATATTGAAATGGAAGGAGTATCAGACCACTGCAAATCTACGAAGACCTGGCCGTCCCTCTAAACTTTTAGCTCATACAAAGAGAAGATTGATCAGAGATGCAGCCAAGAGGCCCATGATCACTCTGGATGAACTGCAGAGATCTACAGCTGAGGTGGGAGACTCTGTCCATAGGACAACAATCAGTCGTATACTGCACACATCTGGCCTTTATGGAAGAGTGGCAAGAAGAAAGCCATTTCTTAAAGATATCCATAAAAAGTGTCGTTTAAAGTTTGCCACAAGCCACCTGGGAGACACACCAAACATGTGGAAGAAGGTGCTCTGGTCAGATGAAACCAAAATCAAACTTTTTGGCAACAATGCAAAACATTATGTTTGGCGTAAAAGCAACAAAGCTCCTCACCCTGAACACACCATCCCCACTGTCAAACATGATGGTGGCAGCATCATGGTTTAGGCCTGCTTTTCTTCAGCAGGGACAGGGAAGATGGGTAAAATTGATGGGAAGATGGATGGAGCCAAATACAGGACCATTCTGGAAGAAAACCTGATGGAGTCTGCAAAAGACCTGAGACTGGGACGGAGATTTGTCTTCCAACAAGACAATGATCCAAAACATAAAGCAAAATTTACAATGGAATGGTTCACAAATAAACATATCCAGGTGTTAGAATGGCCAAGTCAAAGTCCAGACCTGAATCCAATCGAGAATCTGTGGAAAGAACTGAAAACTGCTGTTCACAAACGCTCTCCATCCAACCTCACTGAGCTCGAGCTGTTTTGCAAGGAGAAATGGGCAAAAAGTTCAGTCTCTCGATGTGCAAAACTGATAGAGACATACCCCAAGTGACTTACAGCTGTAATCACAGCAAAAGGTGGCGCTACAAAGTATTAACTTAAGGGGGCTGAATAATTTTTGCCCAATTTTTCAGTTTTTTATTTGTTAAAAAAGTTTGAAATATCCAATAAATTTCGTTCCACTTCATGATTGTGTCCCACTTGTTGTTGATTCTTCACAAAAAATTACAGTTTTATATCTTTATGTTTGAAGCCTGAAATGTGGCAAAAGGTCGCAAAGTTCAAGGGGGCCAAATACTTTCGCAAGGCACTGTAGTTGTTAGAAATTAAAAATAAACAGCAACCACAAAGCATGAAGGTAATCCAGAGAGTTTTTGGAAAGAGCCAGCAGACAGAAAAAACTCGCAAAATGAAAGGTCATTTTTTTAACTTGGCTTAGTCCTTTCTTGCATTAACAGAGGCATGGACTCCAGAGAGAGAGATATCATTTTGCCCCTGTACAGATCATTAGTAAGACCTCATCTGGAGTATGCAGTTCAGTTTTGGGCGCCAGTTCTTAAAAAGGATATTGGGGAACTGGAGAAAGTGCAGAGAAGGGCAACCAAACTGATAAGAGGCATGGAGGAGCTTGGCTATGAGAAAAGATTAGAGGAACTGAATTTATTCTCTCTTGAGAAGAGGAGATTAAGTGGGGATATGATCAACATGTATAAATACATAAGGGATCCATATAATGAACTTGGTGTTGAGTTGTTCACTTTAAGGTCAACACAGAGGACAAGGGGCACTCTTTACGTCTTGAGGAAAACAGATTTCATCTTCAAATATGGAAAAGTTTCTTCACTGTAAGAGCTGTGAAAATGTGGAATAGACTCTCTCCAGAGGTGGGTCTGGCTAGCTCACTAGATTGCTTTAAGAAGGCCTGGATTCTTTCCTAGGTGTACATAATATAAATGGGTACTACATTTTTCTTTAGGTAAAGTTGATCCAGGGAATGTCCGATTGCCTCTTGGGGGATCAGGAAGGAGTTTTTTTTTCCCCTGCTGTAGCAAATTGGATCATGCTTTGCTGGGGTTTATTTTCGCCTTCCTCTGGATCAACAGCGGGTATAGGATTGTGTATATGGGATTGTATGGTTGGGTTTTCAATACTGTGGTTTTTTTTTTGGTTGAACCGGATGGACTTGTGTCTTTTTTTCAACCTGACTAACTATGTAACAATATTGGATTGTCAAAAACAACTATTGTTTTTATTGATATTACAACGCTAATGTTACAAATTTAAAGTGTATACTGTTAACATACCGTATAGCTCTTTTATCTTGCAATTTCAGGATGTTTGCTTCAGCCAGCCCCCCCCACCTTTTGGATTTGGGGTAGCCTGTGCTTTGCTTTTGCATGGCAAGTCAACAGGTTCATTTGAATATTTGTTTCAGGATTTAGCCCCTGTAGTTGGGATTCTGCTTTTCAGTGATAAGCTCCTTCTATCTTCAGGAGGTGGGACAAGGAAATAAGAGTTGTATGTGGAGAGCCCTATGGGTACAATGTAGAGGAGGTGGGCTGACAATGGATATACATTTTGGATTTTGGTGAATGTTTTTTTTTTTTTTTTTTTTTAAATGTCAAAAACTGTGTATTTATACTTTTCACATTTTTTGTGTAAATGAGAAGTGGGTACAATTTACCCTTTACTCTTTAACATGGGGGCAGTATCCGGGGGCTCCCTTTTTGTTGGAGAATCTAGATTCTGATAAGCCCCTTCCTGGCTGAAATCCTGGCCTGAACACTTTTTGCATGGAGTTTGCATATTAATAGGTGATTGCTTGGGTTTCCTCTGGACACGCCAGTTTCAGCACTTTAAAGACATTCTAGTAGGACAATTGTTCCTTGTCCAAATGGGCCCTGGTATGTGTGCATGTTTGCATGCATGTTTGATAGGGACTTATATTGTAAGCTCTTTGGGAGCAGAGACTTACAGTGGGGATTGAAAGTTTGGGCACCCCAGGTAAAAATTTGTATTAATGTGCATAAAGAAGCCAAGGAAAGATGGAAAAATCTCCAAAAGGCATCAAATTACAGATTAGACATTCTTATAATATGTCAACAAAAGATAGATTTTATTTCCATCATTGACACTTTCAAAATTACAGAAAACAAAAAAATGACGTCTGCAAAAGTTTGGGCACCCTGCAGAATTTATAGCATGCACTGCCCCCTTTGCAAGGCTGAGACCTGCCAGTGTCATGGATTGTTCTCAATCATCGTCTGGGAAGACCAGGTGATGTCAATCTCAAAGGTTTTAAATGCCCAGACTCATCGAACCTTGCCCCAACAATCAGCACCATGGGATCTTCTAAACAGTTGTCTAGAAAACTGAAACTGAAAATAGTTGATGCTCACAAAGCTGGAGAAGGCTATAAGAAGATAGCAAAGCGTTTTCAGATGTCAGTATCCTCTGTTCGGAATGTAATTAAGAAATGGCAGTCATCAGGAACAGTGGAAGTTAAAGCAAGATCTGGAAGACCAAGAAAAATATCAGACAGAACAGCTCGCAGGATTGTGAGAAAAACAATTCAAAACCCACGTTTGACTGCACGATCCCTCCAGAAAGATCTGGCAGACACTGGAGTTGTAGTACACTATTCCACTATAAAGAGATACTTGTACAAATATGGTCTTCGTGGAAGAGTCATCAGAAGAAAACCTCTTCTACGTCCTCACCACAAAAATCAGCATTTGAACTTTGCAAATGAACATATAGACACGTCTGATGTATTTTGGAAACAAGTTCTGTGGACATATGAGGTTAAAATTTAACTTTTTGGCCGGAATGAGCAAAGGTACGTTTGGAGAAGAAGGGGCACAGAATTTAATGAAAATAATCTCTGTCCAACTGTTAAGCATGGGGGTGGATCAATCATGCTTTGGGGTTGTATTGCAGCCAGTGGCACAGGGAACATCTCACGAGTAGAAGGAAAAATGGATTCAATAACATTTCAGCAAATTTTGAAGAGGTGTACACTGAAGGTTTTGCCATGGCCTTCACAATCTCCTGACCTCAACATAATTGAAAATCTATGGATAGACCTTAAAAGAGCAGTGCGTGACAGACAGCCCAGAAATCTCAAAGAACTGGAAGACTTTTGTAAGGAAGAATGGGCAAAGATACCTCAAACAACAATTGAAAGACTCTTGGCTGGCTACAAAAAGCGTTTACAAGCTGTGATACTTGCCAAAGAGGGCAGTACAAGATATATACTCTGCAGGGTGCCCAAACTTTTGCAGACGCCATTTTTTTGTTTTCTGTTATTTTGAAAGTGTAAATGATGGAAATAAAATTTAACTTTTGTTGACATATTATAAGAATGTCTAATCTGTAATTTGATGCCTTTTGGAGATTTTTCCATCTTTCCTTGGCTTCTTTATGCACATTAATACAAATTTTTACCTGGGGTGCCCAAACTTTCGATCCCCACTGTATGTAAACAAACATACAGTATGCAAAGCACTGAAAAATTGTCTGCACTATATAAATACCTGTAATAAAAAATACATTCACCTAGTAGAGGTCCCACACTGAGACTATTGGCTTTGAATATTGATTTTTTTTTTTTTTAACCAATGTGTTACTACTAATCATCACCAGTCATTTAAAGAAGATATCCAACAATAGTTTCACTATTGATAAACTTATACTAATACAATAAAGTTAACCTTGACCTTCTGTTTTATAGACTAACAAATCCAAGCTGGTTAAAAAAAAAAACAATAATAACACATAGTTATCCATACATTTAGTATCTATACATTTATTAATAATTCTAAAGCATACTAAGACAACGAAACACACAATGAAATGCTTTGGCCAACACCTCTATTTTTTCCCTTTTCACTGATAAGCCTAGGTTGGGTATAAAGTAGCCCACAACGTAATGATGATGACTAAGTTGTAAATTGGGGTGGGATATCATTTATATGGATTATTCAAACTCTCTTAGGCTCTTAGGCATCATCCCGGCAAAATATGTAAACAAAAACATACAGAAGGGTAACAGGGCTTTAAGTATTCCCATGAAAGCCCAGTAAGCATTAGATTTTTTTGTAAAAATACAAAATTGTTATGCAAAATATACATTAAAAAGTATCATCATAACACGTACAATACAACACACAATTAAATTATACAAATAATACAGAGCTTAGATATACGTATAAGCAAGCTCTGTATATTTTAATCGTGTGTTGTATGATACATGTTATGATACCTTTTTAATGTATACTTTGAATAAAAATGTAGTATTTTTACAGAACAATTTAGTGCTTACTGGGTTCTCATGGGCATACTTAAAGTCCCGTTACCCTTCTGTTTGTTTTTATTTACAAAGTAATGATGATGTGCAAATACCAGCATTCCAAATCAATAGGATGTCAGTTTACTCTTGTAACAGTTGATAGAGATGATTTGTGATTTGTTGCTATAAGTTACTACACCTTGCCTTGCTGAAGAAATTCTGCATATGTATCTAGTAGAATACATTGCAATTTTTATTTGATATTCAGAGCATTCTAGTTTTATCCCTGGGCTGCGAATAGTGTATTCGTATTGGCTGCGTATAGTTATCTTCTATTTTAAAGGCCATATAAAGAAATGCATTTGTTTTCTTAGAAGTCATAAATATCTCCCAAATAATCTTTAGTGTCATCAGTTTTTGTTAAACGGGTTCTTTTAGGCAGTAGGAGCCTCTGTGTAATATAATATACAGTATGAATGAGAAAGATTACTTCACATAAAATCAGAAGATCATAAAACACTGACATCTTTGTTCAAGGTCATCGAATCTCACACTGTTACCGCAAAGACTATTGTAAAGTCTGGAGTGCGCCATTAAGACTTAGAGCAAGCCTGCTTTGTTCCTTATGCCATGCACTTTGTACCAGACTTGGATATATGAGCAGTGCTTTCAACCGATGTGGAATGATCAATTCATAGGGGAAAGACTAGGGGAAAAGCTTTCAAATCAAGATGTGCTTTAAGTGGTATAACAACCTATATTGTAATATGTTTCCAATATATTTTATATAAAGCTTTTATAGCCCTTGGTGAAAAACATTTATTTTACTTTAGGGCTCCTTTTAGGTTGGGCACTGGTAAGTTAAATGACCTGTCAGTTTATTTTATGTCCCAGAGACCCAAGTGGTGGGATTTCTTTGTGTTTTCTTCTCCTCCTACAGGACCAAAGTGCAGGCATCACTCTTTCTCATCTGAGCCCCTGATGATTATTTGGAAGCCCAGTAGCTGAATATTAACACCATCATTATACAGTATCAAGGGCAATTCTTTCAACAATTAGGGAGGCATTATAGGTAAGGATATTAAACATAACCTTCATAACACAGAGATCTTGGTTCTGGGTTATTTGGCCTAATGCCATGGCAGCCATGAACTAAGGAGCAGCCTTCAGTAGAGTGTTCAGTCAAAGTAAATTAAAAAGTAGTTTTTGTTGGCACATTCAGTGCAGAGCTGCTGCAGACTATGTGACCAGATTTATACTATGTTATGTGAGCAATGTGTCTTTTTGCTGGCTGACAGGACTATCATTGCAGCGTGTATGTGTAAAGTTGTATGAGTGTGGCTACAAGCAAATGGTTCTATATACTCTTTAAAACCCTTTATAATATGTTGGAATAATATAAATATGGGACACAAATGATAAATTAAACTGGAACAGTGTATATAAAGCAGACTGTATCCTTTGTGTGAATGTTTGTTATGGTTTTTACATTTTTGCCATGACAGTCACATAATACAGATGGATTATGGGCGCATTAATATTCTGACACTAGGAGCCCACCACATTGTTTTTCGGTGCAGAGAAGTAAAAGCATCAGCACTGCCTGAAGTATTCCAAACTTCCTAACCCTTTCTTTCCCTAAAGTATCCTCTGTACTTTTTGCTAAACAGAACCCCCCAATTCTCAGTCTAAACCCTAAAGTGAGGATCAATGGCTAAAGGATGAATTGTGAGAACATGTGCTCATATTGTAGAGTTAAAATTGTGAGGAAAGGTTTTCAGAGTGGTGAAGCAACTCAGCTCCCAGTCTGTTTTTAGCTGGTGTAGCACTACATCTGTAGGAGCCGCTAAGAGGTTGCCATAATCCTTTTCCCAGTAATTTCCCCAGTAAACACATTATCCAGTCTAGGGGTATGCTGTTTTAATACTTGATGATATGAACTTGGATAGTTAGTGAGAAGTGGTAGGATACGCCAGTAACTCTTAGTAAAAATTATAGGACACTTTATCATTTAGCTGTCCCTTGGTCAGCTTCACCAACTCTCAGCAAAATATTCCTCCAGCTGGCTCCACTGAGTCCTTAATCATCCACAGGCACATGGCAGAATGGCCTAGGGGGCTAACAACGCCCCTAGGCTGTGAACTCCTCCTCAGGAAAAAATACCTCTCCGCTCTAGGTCTCAAAGTATTTATACAGACTCTCCGCTACCATCTGGGCACCTGTGACATCAAATGCTAGGTTGGTGATGTCATAAGGGGGCAGTGTCACCAGGTGACATCATCATTTGGACCAGCCCTATACCTATATATGAACTGTTAAACGGCAGAGCAAGTAGTCTGCGGTTAGCCTTCTATATGGGTGGAGCTTTTTTCAGTACGGTGGTGGCTGCGAGTGTCATGATTGACAATGGATCTATATCAGTGCACATTGTTTTTTTATTTTTAATAAAGGAATTGTCAAAAACTGTGTATGTGTTTTTATTTCTTTTTGACACTTTTTTGGTTAATGATTAAGTGCACAATGTACCCCATGATCATTCACATGGGGGGGGGGGTATCTGGGGGCCCCCTTGTTAAAGGGGGCTTCCAGATTCTGATAAGCCCCTGTGTGCAGACCCCAAAACCATAGCCCAAGGTTGTTGAGAAGAGGCCCTTGTCCCCATCAACATGGGGACATGGTGCTTTGGAGTCTGGGGCAGAGCCCACCTGCCCCAAAACAACCCCCCGTGTTGAGGGCATGTGTCCTGGTATGGTTCAGGAGGGGAGTACTCGCTTATCCCCCCCCCTTTCCTGGCCTGCCAGGCTGTATACTCGGATAAGGGTCTAGTATAGATTTTGGGGTGACCCCACGCCATTTTTTTTTATTTGATGTAACGTTCCTCTTAAAATCCATACAAGACCCAAAGGGCCTGGTATGAATTGGGGGGGGGGGGCACTCCATTTTTTATAAACATTTTTCTATTGTCAGCAATGTTTTTTTTTTCATTCAGCTGTCAGTGGGGAAGTCTGTTGACAGCTGATGACTCATCTGTTGTTAAGGATGCCGTGGCTTCTTAACAACCAGCTATTCACTACGCCCTGATTTGGCAAAGCTTTGCCCAACTGCTTGCCCAACTCTTTTTCTAAAGTAAAAAAAGGGCTATTTGTAGGTGGTCAAATAATTCCAATAGGAACCTGTTTTCCGTATAGCAGCTGATTTACAAAAGGAGTTGAGAATCTTTACACAATAAATTGTCTTACTTATCCACCAATTATTTAGTCATGTGAAGATGAAATAAGTAAACAAGAGTTTGACTTGGTGTGAGTGCTTTGGGTTGTATTTGCAGGTAATTGTTAAATTGTCACCAAGGGGGGTATTGTGGGGCTGGGGCCCATTGTATAGCTTTCTCCCCTGTGGAGCTAGGTATTTGGTGAAATTGCCCTCAAAGACCTTAGCCCCAGAATGTTTTTAGTGGTTCTTTGTTATTTTTTTTGTCCTTTTCTTGGTTATTTGATGAATAGCTCCTATGCGTGGTCTGTTTTTTGAGGAGTAGATTATCAGGTTGTGTCTTTGCAATAGAGCTGCATCTCTTCTGCATTAAACTCACATTACCACAGCAGCCGCACCAGTTGCATCCTAAAAAAAGTCATAAAATAGATGTTGGTGAAGAATAAGACAAAAATGGAAAATACACAATTATTTTCCTGCCCCCCCTACTGTATTCAGATCTTACCAATAGACTGTAATGATGTATCCAGCAAACAGAACCATACCATGAAGCAGGAAGAGCAGATAAACACACACCTGGAAGTGTGGACTACCTGCAGCAGCTGGGGAGCAGCAAAGGAAGGTATTTAAATGCATGCACCACCAGAAAGTTAAGTATAATGATCATCTTTTAGAGTCAATATTCCACTCATCTGGCCGGTCAAATACCTGGAGTGACTGGTGAGCACTGAAAAGGTAGTGTTTTAATCAAAATTGGCACCAGAAAAGTAAGCATAGAGGCTATTTTATTACAGATATGTTATTTTGTATAAGTAACCATGTGCTGAAAGAAAATCTCCATTATTAAAAAAAACATAATAATAATAATATATGATTGCTACAACATATATTTATTTATTTAAAGTAATTAATGTATAGGAGATCAGCTGTAGCCATCTGATCTCCTATACCTTACAAAAACTCAAATAACAATGAAAGTTTAAAAATAGAAGTGACATATCCCAGCTAGATTCAATGCGCAGTAGTTTGTCTATTCTATCCAAGCTATAATTCTATCTGCACGGTGGAACTGTAAAAATTTTCCTTCGTCCATTGATCTGATGACATCACAACCTCTCTCTAAGTGCGGCTGGCTCCTGCCACTATTCAACAGCGCAAATGAGGTCGCCCTGTTGATTCCACCTTGAGATTACTCTATCATTTTCCACCATTTTCGCTCCTTTTTTTCAGGTGTCTCAGATGAGTTTAACCTTTTGGCAGCCTCACAGTAAGCAGAAAAATATAGAAATTCCGAATACAAATAGTAGGTTTCTAAGTAACATGCAATTTATTGAAGCAAAATATACGATAGTTTAGTGGCAGATTAACTACACTATTTGGAAATCAGCATGCTGTCCTGCTTGCCAGCTATTTCAATTGTTTCTGGGTAATTTGGCACATTTCTGCTTGGTAGTGCTATTTCCTCTCGATCGACTTAGAGATTTGATTGTTCCCAAATGTGCAGAACGTGTCCAAACATCGCAAGTGTAATGAATATCAACTCAGAGGGCTATAATTCAACGTATCATCTAATAGAGGCAATTGAACATATTGGAAGAAGACGGCATGGGTCTTTATCATCCCTTTTTATTTACAGTGATCTTTTGTATGTTTGTCATATTGCCGGGATTGGGGGAAGATTTATGTCCTTTAGGATACGAGTCACATTATACGCCTATTTAAAGAATAACTCCACAGATTACTGTCTCCGAAATGGCCATAAACTGTAATAATTTCCATTTCTATTTTGTTCTGTAAGTTTTTTTTAAAAGTTCTTCAGTGCAAAGTATTTCTTTCCACTTATGGAAGTGATTTTTTTTTGTGTTTTCATTTCAATATGTTGTTGAATGGTTATGTCAGGTCTGTGCCACTATTTGAAATGATCACTATTTAGATCTGGTGGTTCGAGAATGTTCTGTCATGCTTGCAGAGCTAAATCTTTATGTAGCGCGACCCCCCGCAGGAGCCGCTTAAATATATTCGGTTCCTTACTCCGTCTTTCAACTCCAAGAACAGTCTCAGCCCCACTGGCACACCTGGCAGTAATGTTAATGCAAATACTACAGTAAATGGACACAGATTGTAGTGGACACCGAATTTGACTTTACTGTGAGCTTGCTTTAAGAATGAAAACAGACAGTAACAATAGTACTTGGTAATAGGCAAATATGTATGTGTATAGTAAATCAAACCACAATAACAAGGACTAGAGGTTATTAGTGAAACCTTAAGGATAATATCCAACTGCTTTCAGGGGACTCCTAAAAGTGAATAACTCAGAGAGCAGAGGTAAACACATAAAAATGACAAATTAAAAAAAAATGACAAATTGTAGTAAGGATGATAATACTTCAATGGATTAACTACCAACTTTACTTAAATTGGGCTCTATAAGTCCAGACAGGAGGAAGGCAGAGGAATGACCACAGTCCCAAATGACCCTGTTGGCACAATAACTAATTTAGTGCACTGAATTAACTCCCAAGGCCTAAACCCGCTTGTGTGGCGACTAAAGTCCTGAATGTAGATAGGGTCCTTCTGTCTTTAGGTGACTTTGCTTTGGTGCAAAAATGTCCTTTTAGCAAAATGAACAAAAAATACTTAGAGAAGACTTGATAGACAGAGGTAATTCATATTGTGATGGCAGTCTCCAGATAAACCAGACAGGTACTATCACTGCCAAGCAGAGTGCAAGAGCATCACATGCTCTCCTAAAAAGTGAAGCAGAGAAACAACAGCAGTTCAGTGTTCTGGTTTAGGGAGGATTGGACAAGTGCCCTCTCACAAATCCTGTGTCCGGAGGTCCTAGGAGGAAATATCCTGGGACCAATCCTTCAGGTTGCCCTACTGGCCACCTTCTCTCTGGAACACCACATGCTTTTCAGAGATGCCTGGAGATGCACCGGGGTCCTGTCTCTAGCGGGATGTTTGTCAATGACCTTGGGGCTGTGGCAGGAACAGTCACACCGGTTTAGGACCGCAGCACCCTTCCTCTCCCTCGTGGTATCTCACCTTTCTCCCAGGAAGCAAGAATTGTAGAACAACAATTCTTTTTTTCAGATCCTCAGAGAGCTCTTTGCCATGAGATACCACAAGGAACTTCCAGTTACCAGTATGAGAGAGTGAGAGCGATAACACCAAATTTAACACACCTGCTCACCATTCACACCTGAGACCTGGTAACACTAATGAGTTACATGACACTGGGGAGGAAAAATGGCTAATTGGGCCCAATTTTGACATTTTCACTTAGGGGTGTACTCACTTTGGTTGCCATTGGTTTAGACATTAATGGCTGTGTATTGAGTTATTTTGAGGGGGCAGCAAATTTACACTGTTACACTGTTACACTGTTACACGGTTATACAAGCTGTTTTCTCACTACTTTACATGGTAGCAAAGTATAATTTCTTCAGTGTTGTCACATGAAAAGATATAATAAAATATTTTGTTAGATACTGTACATACAGCAGAGTATTCCCAAAAAACAAATTTAACTCAGAATATTTGATTTCAGGTAAAGGTTCTGACTTCACACAACCTTCACGTTCCCATAGAAATAACTAAGCTGAGAGTTGGATTAAAAAAACAAAACAGAAAAAACACACCTAGGTGTTTCCCATTTATATACTGGCAATGGCTCAAACCCTCAAATTCTGGGCTATCCTAATCAGCACAGCACAGGTATTTCCTTGCTCCTACCTCCTTCTGCCCTCTGCACATACCTTCAACTGGTTCACTTAAAGTAGAAAAAAGTCAGCAAAAACTCACCCCTTATTCCTTCTTTGGTGCCCCCATCTTTTTCTCGACTTCTTCCTGGATCCGGGTCTTCACCTGTCTGGACTGAATGGAAGGCAAGAAATGGCAGAACTCCTGCCCATGCACCCAGGAGTCCAATTGTTCTACTGAGAATGTACACTTAGCTGTTGTTAAGAAGTATATAAACAGGCAGGTAAGTTTATTTATAAAGAGAACCTACCTGATTGTAATTGTTTTCACTTTAGCCCTACTTTAAATCTTCCCAGCTGCTTACACGTATTCACCTTACCATTGCTCCCCTGCCCCTCTGTTCAGCCTCCAGCAGTAAAGAGAACTACTCAGTCCTTCCAGATATTAGGGGAACATGTGATTTACACCTCTTTGTCACAGTGACGGTGATTGGCCTGGTGATTGGTTGCTCAAACACCTAGCATAATCGCAGAGGCACGGAGTTAGTCTTTAGTCCTTTGTAATTACAGGGCTTACTCTTGTCCCTCCTGGAGGCTGAACAGAGAAGCAGGGGAGCAAAAGGAAGATGAGCGTATTCTGTTGAAGAGGACAGAGGTGCAGTGAACCTGTTTCTTTATATTGTGTGATGAAAGGAGAGGTTCACTTTAAAGTTAAAACCCAAGCTGGAGAAAAAGTTACCTTTCTAGTAGGTCCTACTCCACACTACAAGGGTTAAAATGTTCATTTTTTATAGGAGTTAGAAAAAGCTGAAATACTTATGCTTATTTCTATTACAAGCGATGTTTAAATTCCTTGTAATAGAAATAAAAGTGATCAAAAAAATAAAATAAAGGGACAGTATAAAAAAAAAAAAAAAAAAATGTAAAGCTCCCCCTCCCTCTTTGCTAGCACACAGAAGCGAACGCATACGTAAGTTGCATATGTAAACTGTGTTCAAACCACACATGTGAGGTATCGCCACGATTGTTCGAGTAAGAGCAATAATTCTAGCGCTAGACTTCCTCTGTAACCCTAACCAGTTAACCTGTTAAAAAATTCTAAAATTTTGCCTATTGAGATTTTTAAGTACAGTGAAACCTTGGTTTGCGAGTATAATTGGTTCCAGCAGCTTGCTTGTAATCCAAAACACTCGTATATCAAAGCAAGATTTCCCATAAGAAAGCATTGAAACTCAGATGATTCGTTCCACAAGCATTTAATGGTATAAATAAAGATATGCTGTTATTATATATAAAGTACATTCCTGTACAGTAAAAGTATGCCATCTCCTCTGTTAAATAACATTATGTGTCCCTGTGTCTGTACTGTATATAACAAATGCCGATTTATACTTTATTAGAGCGTCTTTGGCAGTGTGTGATTCCTCAGCCCTGCTCTGCTGCTCTCCTCCCCTCCTCCTCAGATGACGTCAGCAGGAGTGATCAGCCCCTCCCGCCGGGGAGAGCAAAGAGGACAGAGACCAGAGAGAGACAGAGGGACGAGGAATCGTACACAGTAAGCACAGGGAAAAACTCTGAAAAGTATATATTGGCATCTTTATATACAGTACAAGCACTGGGACACATAATGGTATGTGACAGAGGGCATTAACAGAGGGGATGGCATGCTTATAGTGTATAAAACTGCTCGTATATCAAGACAGTGCTCGTATATCAAGACAGATTTTTTTAAAAAATGTTGCTCGTCTTTCAAAATGCTCGTAAACAAAGGTACTCGTAAACCAAAGTTCCACTGTACCATAGTTTGTCACCATTCCACAAGCGTGCACAATTTTAAAGCATGACATGTTAGGTATCTATCTACTCAGCGTAACATCATCTTTCACATACTACAATAAAATTGGGCTCGCTTTACTGGTATGTTTTTTTTTTTTTTTAATGAAAGTGTATTTTTCCCAAATAATTATGTTTAAAAGACTGCTGCGCAAATACAGTGTGACAAAAAATAATTCATTTTATTCTCTAGGGTCTCTGCTAAAAAATATATATATAATGATTGGGGGTTCTAAGTAATTTTCTAGCAAAAAGTACAGATTTTTACTTGTAAACAACAAACATCAGAAAAAGGCCTGGTCTTCACCGCTTGCCGACCCCTGCACGACTATTTACTACGGCGGTCAGCCCCTCACAGGCAAAGCGACGTAGTACTAAGTCGCTAGCCTGTGAGGCTCTAGGGAGCTCCCGCTCGATCAAGGACCCCCCCCCCCCCGCGCGAGTGAACGATGGAACCGATGTCCGCCGGTCACTCGCGATCGTCGGTTACACCGGGAGAAAGGCAGGTGACTAATGTAAACAAAGCCGCCTGTCAATCTCCCCTGTGTAACAGCACAGATCATACGGTCCTGCTATGTAGGACCGTTGATCTCTGCTGTTACACACACAGCCACATCCAATCACAGTTCGAATCACGCCCCTAGGGACACACTTAACCCCTCCCTCTCCAATAAAGTTAACCTCTTCCCTGCCAGTGTAATTTTTACAGTAACAGTGCATATGTATAGCACTGATTACTGTAGTAATGTCACTGGTAACCCCAAAAGTGTCAAAAATGTCAGTCAAGGGTCCGATCTGTCCGTCGCAATGTCGCAGTCCCGCAAAAAAAAATCGCAGATCGTCGCCATTACTCGTTAAAAAAAAAAAACAATAAAAATTACAAAAATTACAAAAATCTTTCCCTTAGTTAGTAAACGCAATAACTTTTGCGCAAACCAATCAAAATACGCTTTTTGTGATTTTTTTTACCGAACATATGTAGCAGAATACAAATTGGCCTAAAATGTTAAAAAATGTTGATTTTTACATTTTTTGGGGGGAATTTCATATAAAAAAAATGTGAAAAATATGGTTATTTTTGCAAAATTATCGCTCTTTTTTTGTTTATAGCACATGATCAAAAAATTGCACAGGTGATCAAATACCACCAAAAGAAAGCTCTGTTTGTGGGCAAAAAAGGACGTCAAATTAGTTTGGGTACAGCGTCGCATGACCGCGCAATTGTCCGTTAAATTCACGCAGTGCCGAATCGCAAAATAGGCCCTGGTCAGGAAGGGGGTAAAATCTTCAAGGGCTTAAGTGGTTAAAGGAGTTAATATCTGACATTAAAAAAAAAACCCCAACCAAGACCACATTCTTTTCCTTTTTGGAGAGATACCTTTCTCTCCAACTTTAAAAGTAAGGTGAGCAAAAAACATTCAACACAAGCTTTGAAGCTATTTGACCACAAAACCACGTACCAAGTACCACAAAACACAACCATTATACAGTGAGTTACTGAGCACATAGGTGTGAACATAGCCGTAAGAAGAAAGTAGATTTTTTGGCCTCACAGTAGCTTTTGCCATAAAGAGCAAGTAAGCACTGACTATTTGCCCATTATGGCATACTTACTTTGTAAAGTGCTCCCTCCAGGACTGCAATGTTTACAAAATTTCTTGCTGCTGGCGTTTCCTTCTTCTCTCCGTCTTTTTTATTCTTTGGCCATCTTGAATGGCTGGGCCAGGATAAAGTAACCACCATTCATGCACGCAGGAGTTAATTTATCCCAGAATCTGGAATTACTCTTAGGCCTCCCCTACTAGGGTGACCACTTTTCCAAACTGTCATTCAAGGACACCACCCCCCAGCATCCGCTGATCAGTTTTGTCACACATGGGGCGTTGTCACCATGCAACGTTGTCGGATGACCCCACCCCTTACCTATTTAAGCAATGTCACTTGGTTTATAATGCAGTTGGCAGTTGGCTGTGCTCGAGACCAGAGCTGGGTTTAAATGTAACTTTAGTGCCTTAGATAGAAAAAGCATTTGTTTAATGTATGTTAGCCTAACATTGCAGTTGCAGGCAGCCACTTAGATTCAAAGAGTGTAATTGTTCTTTCAATATTATGCTAACATACATTAAACAAACGCTCTTTATATCTAAGGCATTAAAGTTGCATATAAAAAACCCATACTTTGGACTACAAAAGGAATACAAATGCCCTGAGGGATTTGGAGTTAAAATTGGAAAAAATGAAGTCTCAATATTAAACTAAAACGAGCTTCTCCTACTTGATATGTACAAATCAATTCACAATTCAGTGAATGCACTGCACACAATGAAATTCAGCCATAGGGAATCACTAGTACTCAATGTACCTGATGTCTGTAACACACTGGGGAGGAGGACCGAGCACTGCAACGTCCGGTATTCAATCTGGGAGTCAGGACACTCGGGGCTACCACGCCGACTGGTGGGGGGTGACGTCAGCTGTGGGAGGAGGGAAAACAGGGCTGGTTAACGCCCAAAGCTCCTTCTTTGTAAAAGCACCCAACTAGGAAGGGGAGGGGGCTTTATCCACCCATTGTTGTGTTTCTCCAGGAAAGGCAGGGCCCCATGCCACGTCCAGGGATGATGTAACCGGCAATCGATGTAACCGTTCTCTACATTGATGCAGAATCGTGAACGACTGCATTGGCTGTGTCAGTTTCATTCCAGGACACTGTATTGTCCAAGAATGAAGGTGCCTTGGACCCGAGGCAGACCTGCAACATGCGGGACTGTCTCAGGAAATCCGGGACACGTGGTCACCCTACCCCTATACACCATACTATCTGACTGTATAATCTCTGTACAATCAACTTTAAAACTACCAAACCTTTAATATAGGAGGACCTACCTAAACGATCCAATCTACAGTATGTGTATGGAATTAGGCAGGTCCCTGGCCTACTGTACATACTTGTTGACAGTTTTAAAGGAGATTGTACAATCAGATTGTAATGAGTATGGAGGCTTTATACATGCCAGAATTGTGCATTGAGCCCTGCATGCTTGACTCTCAGTAAACAATTTGTAAAAATTACCATAAATATCATAACCATAAACATAGGTGTGTGCAGCCTATAGCATTAGGGTGTGCACCTCAAATCTCAAACACACATGCCTTTATCTGGAGCTTCAGCTACATTGGACAGTGAATGAATGTAAAGTGTTCTGTGCTGAACAGCTTCCTTTTTATTCACAAACTAAAGCATAGTAAACTCACTTTACTATTATTCAGTAATGATTGAACACAGTGAGTGGGTGTGTTCACTGTGTTCATTTAGAGAAGGGAGGGGCCAGGAAATTACATATTTTTGTTTAGCCCCTTCTTCCACTGTCTATCCAGAAACATCGCCCACAGCAGCCGGGGGGGGGGGGGGGAGAGGAAGCAAGCAGCAATGCAGTGGGGGAGGGGGGCAACAGGGGGGGAAGCCAGGGCAGTATGCCCTGAGCATGCCTATGACCATAAATATCCATCTGCTAGCAGTTCTTTTTTCATAGCTTTATTTCACTTTAATGTCCATTTTCTGCTGAAGAAATATATCCGGAAGTTGACTAATGCAAGAAGGCAAAATTGGGAAACACCTGACAGATTTCATTGCAAAACACTATAGTTTCTGTAATTACACCATGAATAATTCCTTACAATTCTTTTTACTAAAAGGCAATAATTAAAAAGGTCACTCATATATTGTCATAATTTACATGATGCATTTATTTCTTAATATTTTCAGCTAAAACTTACATAATTATTTAACCTGTATTTATGGACAATTGCTATTAAAAATAACCTATGAAAATAATAATGCATCTTTACTAGAAAACTTGCCAGCATTATAATTACTGTAATTAATTGAATATATTTATAGACTCCTGGCAAAGCCATGATATACATACACTGAATTCCTGTAATTATGCTTTATTGGTCTATTTATTTAAGCAGGAACTGCAGTTAAAGTACACCTGCTCTAAATTCAAGTAAAATACACTAATACTGGGCTGAATAGCAGAAATCATAATCTTCCTCTGCATGCCCTAACTGTGGCAGTAAATCCCTGGGCAGATACCAAATTATTATTCAAATTTATTGAGGGTTTATCAGTTCCAGGGACAACAACCAACCCACATGCACATCCCAATATATGTATCCGATAAACCATGAAAGGTAAGGAGATAACCCCTTGCCTATGTGAAGATGGACTTTAAAGGATGTGGGGTTGTCAAATTGAGATAAGCACAGAGAAATCAATCACATATATATATATATATATATATATATATATATATATATATATATATATATATATATATATATATAACAAATAGTTTTTTATTGTACAAAAATATAATAAGAAAAACTCAATGTATGACTACATAAATACAAAGTCAGTAACAAATCAGCTCATTATTAGGAATAATATGTGAATGTAGGTCCAACACATTTCGCGGAACATGCATTTGATCCCACTTTGCTTCCTCAGCATTAACTAAGTTGTCACATAAGCTTAAAAGAAAAGTGAACAGACATATTATACATGTAGATTCACATTACATAGTTACATAGTTATATAGTTACATAGTAGTTGAGGTTGAATAAAGACAATAGTCCATCCAGTTCAACCTGTGTAGGTGTATGTGGCCTTAATCATCTCTCATACCCCTGAATGTACTGATCATTGAGATGTACGTCCAAGAGTCTTTTGAAAGCAACCATACATCCCACAGAAACCACCTCTTGTGGTAGAGAATTCCACAATCCTGTAGCCCTAACAGTAAAGAACCCCCTGCGTTGCCTGAGGTTAAAACGCTTCTCCTCTAATCGCGTTGTATGCCCTCGAGTCCTCATGCAATCCTTTCGACTGAATAGCTTTTTTTATATGCTGAGATCACCATTGAGGTATTTATAAATTGCTATCATGCCCCCTCTCAGGCGTCTCTTCTCCAGGGAGAATAAATCAAGCGATTGCAGATGCTCTTCATAATTAAGGTCCTCCAATCCCCTAATTAGTTTAGTTGCCATTCTCTGGACTCTCTCCAGCTCCAACACATCCCTCCTGAGGACTGGCGACCAGAACTGGACAGAATACTCCAGATGCAGTCGGACCAGAGTTTTATAAAGTGGTAGGATTATAGTTATATCTCTGGAATACATCCCTTTCTTTATGCATGCTAATATTCTGCCGCCTTTGGCAGCTGGCGCTTGACATTGCAAGCTATTGCTTAGTCTATCCTCTACCAAGTCTCCCAGATCTTTCTCCATTTTTGATTCCCCCAAAGGTCCCCCCCCCCCTAAAGTGCATTGTGCTTTTATGTTTTTAGTCCCCAAGTGCAAAACCTTACACTTCTCCACATTAAACCTCATTTGCCATGTCGTTGCCCACTCTGTTATTTTGTCCAGATCATTCTGTAGAATATCTGCTTCATGCCGTGCAGTTACTGCCCTGCCCAATTTTGTGTCATCTGCAAAACCTGATATAGAACTACTGATCCCGTCCTCAATGCTGTTTATGAATAAATTGAACAGGGTTGGTCCCAGGACTGAGCCTTGTGGGACCCCACATACCACCTCAGACCAGTCTGAGTATGCGCTATTTATTACCACCCTTTGGACACGCCCTTTTAGCCAGTTCCGTATCCAAGAGCAAACCCTGCTGTCGATACCTGCAGACCTTATTTTCTAAATTAAGCGCTTGTGGGGAACTGTATCAAGCGCCTTAGTGAAATCCAGGTACACCACATCCACTGGTCTCCCCCTATCTAGCTCACAGCTCACCTCTTCGTAGAATGTTAAGAGATTGGTTTGACAATTTGTAAACCCGTGCTGATTACTGCTGATGATTTTGTTGTCTTTAGCAAACTCTACGATATAGTCCCTTACCATCCCCTCCAGAAGTTTACATACTATCGATGTCAGACTGACAGGCCTATAATTTCCCAGGACATGCCTCTGCCCTTTTTTGAATATTGGTATCACTTTAGCTTTCCTCCAATCCCCTGGTACATTTCCTGTTATAATACTATCAGCAAAGATCAGGAACAGTGGTCTAGATATAGTCTTACTAAGTTCTTTGAGTACTCTCGGATGTACGCCATCCGGGCCTGGTGACTTATTTGTGTTCATTTTATAAAGCCTTTCCCTGATTTCACTCTCTGTTAGCCATAGTGGTACGTCCTGTGTATTACTACTAACCATACAGTCATGGTCGGTGTACCCCTCCTTTTCCTGTGTAAAGACTGAAGAAAAAAAAGCGTTCAGCACGGTTGCTTTTTCAGTGTCCTCTGTAACCATCTTCCCATCATCGTTAATTATGTGTGCAATATGCTCTGCCCTAGTTTTTTTGCTGTTGATATATTTAAATAATTTCTTTGGGTTTTTTTTACTATCCTCAGCTATTTGTCTCTCAAAGTTGATTTTAGCCTTTTTGATTTCGTATTTACTTTTCTTATTTGCCTCCTTGTATTGCTCGAAAGTCGATACTGTGCCCTCTGATTTAAATTTATTTAAGGCCATTTTTTTTTTTTACCCCTAATACGTTTTTTAACATTACGGTTTAGCCAGCCAGGTTTGGCTTTTTCTCTTCTAAATTTATTTCCCATAGGAATGCACTGCAAGATGCATTTGTTTAATATGCTCCTAAAGCATTCCCATTTTTCCTCTGTGGTCAGTGTTCCTAAGGTTTGGTCCCAGTTTAACCTTTCCATCATTGAGCACAATTTGGGAAAGTTTGCCCTTCTAAAGTTTAGGGCTCTTATGTTCCCCTCTTGCCTTGTTATATTGTTATTTACGCTAAATGTGATCATCCTGTGATCGCTAGAGCCCAGGTTGTTCTGGACTCCTACTTCCGAGATTATGTCTGGGTCATTAGTGATCAATAGATCCAGGACTGCGTTTTCTCTAGTAGGAGAATTCACCAACTGAGACATGTAGTTGTCCTGTAAGGTTTCCATGAAGAGACGGGCCTTCTGTGAGTGTGTAGTCCCCTCTTCCCAGTCAATGTCGGGATATTTGAGGTTCCCCCAATATGATGACTGATCCCAGTTTTCTGTGTGTGATCCCTCCTCTTCATCAGTATGCAGAATGTTTGAACCAGAAAAACAATTTCAGCTTCCATCAAACAATATGATATAATAAGAACTTTCTCTGGTTGGTGCTGCATAAGCTGTGCTTTTAATGAGCAAAATATAGCAGATGGGGCAGGCACAGACACACATATTTAAGTGCATCAGATCCTAATCTATTTGCTTGCTGCTGTCCGATTGCAGTCATAGTAGGCCTTGGGTGCTTACCCTGTGGCCCTCCAGCTGTTGCAGAACTACAAGTTCCATCATGCCTCTGCCTTTGGGAGTCATGCTTGTTTAACTGACAGCCTTGCAATGCCTGGAGGACCACAGGTTGAGCACCCATGTAAAGTGGGGAAAAGCTGGAGGGCCACAGGCTGAGCACCCATGTAAAGAAGGCAAAGGTAAGGATGCTTTCACATCTGTAACATGTACAGTGTATATGTTGGGAGCCTGCAAAAAAGTAGGATTGTCGCTAGTCCAGATTTGGTGGGCAATTCCGGTTGTTTTATGTTTTCTGTGTTTGTTGGGTTTACCTTACGCCTAGCACATCTTTGACTTCTGCCTATAATGTACAGGATATAAATATTTATTTGAGTCTGGCCAACCACTATGAAGATTATTCAACAGGCAACCAGGAGAGACAGCGCTATCCGGATGTTGGTATTATCATGGCAGTTCTCAAATGATGAACAGGCCGATGGATACGATAAACAGTTTATTGTAACAGCCAGAAGGGTAGCAGTGAATAAAAGTTAATTAAAAATCAATTGGATTTTTGATACAGTACCGGATTGGCCTAATCCGTTGAAGATTGGAAGATGGCTGCTGGGTCCACTGGATGGAGCAAAACGGACCACTCTGGATGCAGATATTGCTCAGGAAAGCCGCCAGACAAACGGGAGCCAGGCCGGGGCTGCCGGAGCTCCCGCACAATGTCACCACTACTCGAAGCCACAGGGTGGAAGTGTCATACCTGGAAGCAGGAAGAAACAGCCTGTAACGCATGAAGGGTGCATTGCTGTGACACAGCGTTTCGTGCGCATGCGCTTTGTCAAGTCACGAAAAAGAAGGCAATGATGAGATTAAAAGGCCAGGACAGAAGTGGGCGTGGAGTGGGCAGAGATAATGAGTGTCCCCAGCAGACATTAACCCATCACCACCTACTTGGCTGAATAAACCCACAAAACATTATATAAACATGGTGCAAACTAGTAATAAATTAAGTAAAATTGCATTCGTTAAAAAAATTAGATTAAGACATGTTTATATACAGTACTTAAAGCTAGATGTCAACATGACTATTAAGGTATATTATTGAGGCATAAAGGTGACAAGAAAATCATAAAACTACAAATAGAAATAAAAGTAAAAATAAACATAATAAACACAGTATGAGAAAAACAAGGGTTGATGCAATCGCCTGTATGTTAGAAGCACAATTTACATGTACATTACGTGGTTGGAAAGTGGTTAATTTAGAGTTACAAAACAAAAGATTGCCAGTCTTGGCTTAAAGTCACACTACTGGCCCGTGAGAGGGTATAAGAGGGTCTGAAGTTGTTTATTTTTTTTTTTTAATCTTTATTTTCAGTTTGCAACAAATCACAGGGAAAGAAAAAAACACTGTACATAAAAACAGATAGCAAGGGGGAGGCCAAATAGCGCCACTCACCCGCAAACATGACAAATCAGGTCTAAGTATAAGTCACAAATTGGCAAGAGTGAAGGTCGTGCATCAAAGATATAGGTCAGGCTGCCAGCTGTCAGTATCAAAATGGGGCCATGATCGTCCGTGTAGGGTCTGAAGTTATTTGAGGGAAAACTAGTTACTGTTTCGAACAAAAAGAGGTTTGGGACTTTATATGAGGCATCACCTAGACAAGGCTGGGTGCCTCCATCCCTGGTCATTAATGACAAATGGAAAAGATAAATTCGGATTCTGTGTTTTAAACCTGGAATCTTGCCAACATCCCTAATGAATATGGAACAAAAATAACCCCTGAGGATTGGGACTTTCAACGGCAAGAATCAGGACTTGAGTATGAAAGTATATAAATTTTATTACACGTATTACAAAGATAAAACATACATAATCACACATAAAGTATAGGATAAAAACAAGGTCATAGATACGTCTTGGAACCAAGAGGGTCTAAGGTGTCTGGATCGGACTAGACGCGTTTCGGTCCAATTGCCTTTCTCGATAGTCCAAAAAACACCAGAGCTCAGACTAGGAGCATAAAAGGTAACAATGAGTATGATACAAATGATAGGTATAGAATTAGATTTCACATGTATTAAACAATGTTAGAAACAATATATCACATAATTCATTATACACAGTGTTTGTCGTATTTAAATGTGAAAAAGGGGGGCAAAAATGCCTCTATGATTACGTACCAGATATGTAAGACCTCTGTGGAATCCAGGACGTGAGACCAAAGGAATGGGCCTTGGTGGATGAGAAAAAGGCCTTCAATTGTCTATGGCCGCAAGAAGTATATGCTAGTTGGACTGGGTCTATGCAAGATAGGCTCAGAGCAATTTGTTAATATTGTATGGGCTTCCAAGGGAGATTTAAATAATTATAGGCCAAATACACAGTGGTTTGGCAAATGACAGTGAGAAGAAAGCTCCACGAACAGAAAATCCCACGAGGATCTCCAAAGTAAGGTCAAAAACACACAGGTCATCTAGATGGTTGTGAAAAGAAATAGAGAGAAAATTAAATGAAGTATGTCTATAATGGAAATTAGAAGGGGAAATAAGAAAGGATATTGTTGTTAATGACTACCTGTAACATAGTAGTAGAATGAACGTGTCCCCCGATGGATTTGTAGTGCTGGGACGTATCCAGCCCTGCAACCCTGTTGACATGAAATATGTCAAACATGAAATCGTAAGGAATGTCAGTGGTTAAGTGGGTAGGAAGAAGAATCGCCAAGTGAGAGGAAGGTAGTACTAGTAGAAGTCTCGAAAGGTGCCCAGGTGCCAGGATAAATGTTGGCAAAAGTTCTATGGCAAATGCGGGTATCATGAGAGTGGTTCAAGATGTCCAAAAAGAGAATAACTTACCTATGTAGGTCTGTATGTGTGAGTAATGGCGGCGCGCTCTGAATAGAGCGCGGACTGCCATTAAGTACGCCGGCGCATGCGCCGGAGCCTACGTCTAGTCTCCTCCCAGGGCGTGTGTGGACCAATGGAGGTCCCCCGTGTCCGGAGCGCACAGACGCCGCCCACACATGGGTTGGCCGCGGCGTGCGTTCCGGGCACGCCGACGCACAGTATCCGGGTCTGAGTCTCCGCCCACGGCGGGATCAGGTGACCGGTGATGGGGCGAAGGAACGCCCCTGTGTGCGCCGGGGGGAGAATCTGTCCGGTGAGCGTACACTGTCATTGACATAAAGCTGCGGCTGAGGGGACAGGACCAAGAATAAAGACATATAAACAAGGCAAACTCTATGTTTACACAAAGAAGCAAATACAGAAAAAAAAGATGTAAATTGATATTGGATACTTTAAAATAGCATTCAATTGGAACAGGAACAAAGACCACCGCAAACAGGATGTATTAAATAGCCACCAGTGGTACTTATATGCTATGGTATGTAGTATAAAATAAAGGATAGTAATGGTTAGAAAAAAGTGGGGCAGCTAATCCAAAAAGGACTAAAGAAGAAATGTATGTAAATAATGAAGTTCACAGATATTGGAATTGAAGTAGAGTAAGGACGTGCAGACTGAATAAATCCATTAGCAAAACCGATCTATGTTATATTGTCAGGCAAGATCTATATAAAAATGGATCTATATGATATAAAGAAATTTTTTTGTTCTATATATATGAAAAAGGGGGAGGGAAGAAAACATGTCCCATATATTATGGGTATATAGATATATTTGGTGATTTTGAAGTGAAACAGAAATTGCATTTAGGGACATTACCCCATGGTGTTATCATTGGATAAATCGCGTCTTTTGGGACGGGGTTGTGTTTGTCGTTGATGCCATTTATAGGCCTTTTTGTCACGGAAGGCTATTCTGTCCCTGCAGAGCTTCTGCTCCTTTTTATTGATGTTCAGTTTGATATTTTTATCTAGTTGATTTTTTATGTTATTTTCCAAATTGATAAATTTAGGGGTGTCCAAATGTGTCTCTAATTGTTCATAAAGTTTTTCAATGGTCAGGTCTAATCCCTTTATTCTCTTGTGGTATTCTTCAATAAGGAGGCACATCATGTTCTTTGAACATAATTGTAGATTTGCCTCCCATTTGGATTTAAAGATTTCATCGAGATCCTCCTTGGGAGACACGTTCTGACTACACACAGTGGCATTTTCCCACGTTGCCTCTTTGTCATCCTTGACCGGGTGCACCCCAGCAGCAGAGGAGGAGATTGGGACAAGACTCTTCTACAGAGGGAATCCAGATGGATCCATAATCTTAGGGCTACCATCCCCCCAGGACTCAATGAAAGCATTAGCTTCAAGCCCTTTCTTGAGGGTTTCTCATCAGGAGGATGGGATCCATAATATATCTATGATTTAATGATGACACTATGGGGCAATGTCCTTGAATGCAATACCTGTTTCATTTTAAAATCACCAAATATATCTACATACCCATTATATATTGGACATGATCTCTTCCTTCCCTCTCTTGAGGACATGATCCAATGATAACACCATGGGGTAATGTCCCTAAATGCAATTTCTGTTTCACTTCAAAATCACCAAATATATCTATATACCCATAATATATGGGACATGTTTTCTTCCCTCCCCCTTTTTCATATATATAGAACAAAAAAATTTCTTTATATCATATAGATCCATTTTTATATAGATCTTGCCTGACAATATAACATAGATCGGTTTTGCTAATGGATTTATTCAGTCTGCACGTCCTTACTCTACTTCAATTCCAATATCTGTGAACTTCATTATTTACATACATTTCTTCTTTAGTCCTTTTTGGATTAGCTGCCCCACTTTTTTCTAACCATTACTATCCTTTATTTTATACTACATACCATAGCATATAAGTACCACTGGTGGCTATTTAATACATCCTGTTTGCGGTGGTCTTTGTTCCTGTTCCAATTGAATGCTATTTTAAAGTATCCAATATCAATTTACATCTTTTTTTTCTGTATTTGCTTCTTTGTGTAAACATAGAGTTTGCCTTGTTTATATGTCTTTATTCTTGGTCCTGTCCCCTCAGCCGCAGCTTTATGTCAATGACAGTGTACGCTCACCGGACAGATTCTCCCCCCGGCGCACACAGGGGCGTTCCTTCGCCCCATCACCGGTCACCTGATCCCGCCGTGGGCGGAGACTCAGACCCGGATACTGTGCGTCGGCGTGCCCGGAAAGCACGCCGCGGCCAACCCATGTGTGGGCGGCGTCTGTGCGCTCCGGACACGGGGGACCTCCATTGGTCCACACACGCCCTGGGAGGAGACTAGACGTAGGCTCCGGCGCATGCGCCGGCGTACTTAATGGCGGTCCGCGCTCTATTCAGAGCGCGCCGCCATTACTCACACATACAGACCTACATAGGTAAGTTATTCTCTTTTTGGACATCTTGAACCACTCTCATGATACCCGCATTTGCCATAGAACTTTTGCCAACATTTATCCTGGCACCTGGGCACCTTTCGAGACTTCTACTAGTACTACCTTCCTCTCACTTGGCGATTCTTATCCCTGGCTATATACTGCTCCCACATTCCTCCCCACCACCTAGTTTTCCTTTTCCTTTTCTTTCTTTTTCCTTATAAACTGTAGGACTCACGTGGGGAAATGAGGCCTTTCCTACTCTTACATTTACTTCCTACCCACTTACCCTCTGACATTCCTTACGATTTCATGTTTGACATATTTCATGTCAACAGGGTTGCAGGGCTGGATACGTCCCAGCACTACAAATCCATCGGGGGACACGTTCATTCTACTACTATGTTACAGGTAGTCATTACCAACAATATCCTTTCTTATTTCCCCTTCTAATTTCCATTATAGACATACTTCATTTAATTTTCTCTCTATTTCTTTTCACAACCATCTAGATGACCTGTGTGTTTTTGACCTTACTTTGGAGATCCTCGTGGGATTTTCTGTTCGTGGAGCTTTCTTCTCACTGTCATTTGCCAAACCACTGTGTATTTGGCCTATAATTATTTAAATCTCCCTTGGAAGCCCATACAATATTAACAAATTGCTCTGAGCCTATCTTGCATAGACCCAGTCCAACTAGCATATACTTCTTGCGGCCATAGACAATTGAAGGCCTTTTTCTCATCCACCAAGGCCCATTCCTTTGGTCTCACGTCCTGGATTCCACAGAGGTCTTACATATCTGGTACGTAATCATAGAGGCATTTTTGCCCCCCCTTTTCACATTTAAATACGACAAACACTGTGTATAATGAATTATGTGATATATTGTTTCTAACATTGTTTAATACATGTGAAATCTAATTCTATACCTATCATTTGTATCATACTCATTGTTACCTTTTATGCTCCTAGTCTGAGCTCTGGTGTTTTTTGGACTATCGAGAAAGGCAATTGGACTGAAACGCGTCTAGTCCGATCCAGACACCTTAGACCCTCTTGGTTCCAAGACGTATCTATGACCTTGTTTTTATCCTATACTTTATGTGTGATTATGTATGTTTTATCTTTGTAATACGTGTAATAAAATTTATATACTTTCATACTCAAGTCCTGATTCTTGCCGTTGAAAGTCCCAATCCTCAGGGGTTATTTTTGTTCCATATTAATGACAAATGGGGGAGGGGAATGTAATTAAAAAATACAAAAGGGAATACAATGAGGAGGGGGGAACAAGTGGGACTTTATATGAAGTGTATATTGGTTGTGGTGTATAACATGGCTAGAGTAGGTAAACAGATGGGTGCACAACCAGGTAGCAAAAAGAACAACAATTTAATGATAATTGTCACCATCCGTACAAATATCCACAAGAGGCATAGGTACATGTATAAAAAGTTGAGTACAATAATAACACAATTGAAACAGCATATATGTACAATCGTAAAACACTAATAAGGCCTGAACAGATGAAGCCATGGCTAAAGATGGGCATATAAAGCCAAATCGGTAAAATGTAAATTGAGTAATAAAAGGAATGCATAGTAACTGGCTCTACGCATTTTGTGGAGTAAATTCCACTTCTTCAGGAGCAGATGCATCCATTGTCACTGCAAAGAGAGAAGAAAAATCCCCTTTATAGACAGTAATATGATAAACATGGTAACAAAATAAAAGAGCATAGGTAAGGAAGGAATATATCAACCCAATTTGAGCCAGCTTCACCCATTGTACTTACAGCTTAATGATGAGGTAATTATGTAATATACTGTATGGGCAACAGTCCAACCAGGGAAAGACGTCTACCCGGGAGCTGTGGGAGCCCAGTCTTTAGCCAGTAAGGGACGACGAGAGGACATCAAAGGAAGGAATTGGTGAACCCCGGCAGTTACTGTTTTGGTATTCTGCAATCCCTAAAATTCTCTCCCCTGGACACTGAAACAATAAAATCTGCAAGCAAAGATTGGAGTAGAGGTTAGTCCTTCATATTCCTATTGGAGGGTCCTTTGGGGCAGCTTTAAGTGAGATCAACAACACAAAGTATTGGAAAACTCATAAAATCCAGAGACTCCTTTGAGGTGAGCATTACATAATAGTAATAATAATAATAATAATAATATTAATATACAGAATTTATATAGCGCCAACAGTTTGCACAGCACTTTACAAAATAAAGGAAGGCAATACAGTTACATGTATATTCTTTTAAATTTATTATAGTGTTTTATGTATATTGCAGTGTTTTATAGGAATTAATACAATGCATAATAATGTATATTAAAGCATATAAAAAAAACAAACCATAACGCACATACAGTATTACTTCTTGTGGAACATTATGATGTTAGTATGCTGAATTCAGCAATATGATAATTAATTACACCAGGGTTCTTTTATGTCCAATGCTTCACCTGTATTCTGTGACAATGGACATAAAATAACTTGTGAAAATAATAGTAATGAGACTAGAAAACATGTCAATGCTGGAATTATTGTAGTTACTATAAAGCCTTTATAGGCTCCTGGCACAGCTATGAAATACATAAATTGCATTGCTGTAATTATGCTATTTGGGTACACATTTATCAAGCCAAGAATTGCTGTTTTCGATGTAAATTTGCTATTCATGTCAAACTGTTCTTTTTCTTGAGTTTACAAATGACTTTCCGCAATGTTGAAGTTTTGAGGCTTTAATTATATTAACTTCCATATTCCCATTATTCCAGATGATTTTTTTGATCATTTGATCTTTAAAGTCATGCTCCACCCTATGTTATAATTTTGAGTTGATATTTGCATGAAAGTGCCCATAATTATTTTGGTTCACTTCTGTGCTCTATGCTGACATAAATGGATTACATCCAACCCTCTCATCACAAGTGTCCTCACACAGACTAGTGGAATAAAAGAGAGGGTCATGTCTGACCAGGTCTATTAGATTACAGTGTGAAATCAGCAGTGCAGTCATATTTTGCTGCCTATTGGACTAAGCAATCATATGAGGAACACACTGCATAGCTGCCCAGCAGTCCTGGATGTGGGGTAAAAAATAAATACATTTAATAAATATTAGTAACCCATAGAAGTGCTGAACCTATATAAAAACACAGTAGTAGTGTAATGCTTTGAAAAGGCTCAAACCAAGCAAAGTTAGTAAAAAATAAGATTCAGAGAAAGTAACAATCACCCTTTTCTTACATGAATGTTACATTAATGACCTTTTCCTTCTGAAGAACGGTTGCTGGATGTCAGGGACTGTAATTCTCACTGGCAGAGTCATGGGTGAATGTTGGCAATTGTCCACTTAATAGATAAGGTGAAAGCTCACCAAAGAATTTTGGGCAAATTGCCAATCTAATGAATGTTAAATATTCCCCAAATGTAATCACCTTTCAACATAATTTTCAACTTATTCGTTATTACTAGACTTTTCTATTGCCCTTCTCCAGCCTAGCGAATCAGTGTAAGGCACTAGAGGGGGCTATCTACTGACCATCTAGAGATTACATCTCACAAACATCACTTTGGTGGTTTGCATTTTAGAAAAATGTTGGCATTTTGTTTTTTATATGGTTTTATTATGTACATGGCATGTAAAGGTGGCCTGGCTGCAGAGCACCATGACATTTAAAATTCAATAAAAAGGACAAATTTAGCTAAATTCACTCATAGTGATGATAAAACCTTGAAGTACAATTTTATGGGCATTTAAATTACATTACACAGTAATTACTGGCAGGGCTTCTTGTTATCCATAGTATTAAATAATCGGAATCAATTTTTCTCACATAAGAGCTTTTAACTGTATTAATGTAAGTGAACTGATGTTTTCTTTCCCGATGACATGATGGTGGGAATACAGCAGTATGGAGGACGTTCATGTCCTTACACCTCTAATAGGCAATCTCTCTTTCCCTTGACATGCAAACTAGGATTTGAAATTTGAAATAACTGGATCTCGCCGGAAGGAGAATGACATTACCCTTGCCTGGGTAACATGAATGGAAGCTAGGGAAAAGATAAGTATAATATGTAAATGTATTCACCCACAGGTTTTTTCTTTAAGTTTTATGCAATGTGCCAGCAAGTAGGAAATGGATCACATTAGAAAAGTGGACCTTCGCAAGTACTGGTTTATTATAAAATCATGACCAGGCTATATGACCATTCAAATGCTTACATGTTCTTCTTAAGAAGCAGTGAATACAATTTAAAACAAGCTCCCACTGACCACTTTAGCTATGGGTAATGTGCAGAAATTCATCCTGGCAACTACAGATCTAATTGCAACTTCAGATCTAAATAGAAGCTAAGATGTCAAGGTCTTTGTCTGGCAAAGGATAGTTTAGCTTTAGAGGTGAATTAAACAAGTATGACCAAATCTTTTTTGGCCTTGCTTCTCTTCTGAGTCACAGGAGTGCACTTACCTTTGCTCTCCTGTTACCCAGTCAGCTAATAGTGGGCTAAAGCCTACTGTTATTTGATGTCACAGAGTCCCTGCAAACTCTGGAGGGATGCTGACCATATTCTAGGGATCTATCCAGCTGCCTGATTAACAACTGGCTCTGGGTCTCAGTGCTGAGAGCCAAAGCCAGCTGCTCTTTCTCCCTCTCCAGCCTAGCACCCCAGTGAGCACTAAAGGGACAGAGCGGAGAGTGGTGACAGCCACTATTCTCTGCTCAGAGCTGACTGATAACTGAGCAATCGATGGCCATGTGATCGCTGAGTTCTCAGACTTACAGCCAGTGCGAGACAGCTGCAGTATGAGACCGATGCGGCAGCATGGAGGGCGCATGTATGTTTGTTTTTTTATATTGCCCAAACGTCTCCATTAATAAGAGTACTTGCAGCTATTACATTTAGTAGGTGTGTGTTTCACTTAGACCCTCTGTAATAGAAGAAGTTTAATGTTGACCTCAGTTGCTACATACACTGTTGATCATTGATTTACTGCAGAGGAAATATTCCTTTGGGATCCTTTAGAAACTATAAAACAATATTGTGGGATTTTTTTTTTTTTTTTTCAGAAAAGGGCCTTTTTTTTTTTTTTTTTTTTTTAGCAAAGGACATGTTCACTTTCAGTGTAACGTTTCACTTTACACAGTAAATTTTAACCTATCCTAGTGGATAAGATTAAAACAAATAAAAAATGTACTTTGAATAAATACCCAATAATGTGCAAAAAATATCTTTGCAAATGAAACTATTAATTAAGCTTAGTAAATGAGGTAAAATGCTGACATCAATCTTTCATTTGAAATATTTTTACCCAGTTGTGGAGACTATAATATTTCCTTACACATTATTAGGTATTCTTTGCAAATGAATTTTCACTTTGTTCCACTTTGAAAGTGAACTACTACTTTAGTAACAATAAGAGGAGGGTTTGGGACTTTAAATGAGGCAACTGAAAAGAGTCTGACTCAGGAATGTGCAGGGCCGGTGCTTCCACTAGGCAAACTAGGCAGCCGCCTAGGGCGCGTTGCCGCCTAGGGGCGCAGCCACGAGTCAGCATTCTCTCTCCATTATGAATGATCCTTGGGAGCTGAGGGGAGGTGGGGGGAGGAAGAAGGGACAGAGGAAGATGCCAGGTGTCTGGGGCAATGGCGGAACTACCAGGCCCTGGATTTCCACCATTGTTGGGGGGGGCCCCCAAGAGGCAGGAAGGGAGCCCACCGGAGTGCTGCCTGCATAATGATCCTCTTCCTCTGGAGCTGAGCGGCCTAAACCCTGGGCAGGACGTGACTCTACACTGAGCTGGTGGGCAGCTGTTCATTTCCCTTGGTCAGTATTAAGCAGGGAGCGGAGGAGAGCTGAACCTGAGCTCGGCACTGGAGGGTGGCACCTTTACTGGAGCAGAAGCGACGAGGTACCGGAATGGTCTGAGGAGGTTGGTGATGAAGGATGTGCGGCGCTGTCTGACTGCTGCTTCTCCCTCCACCAGGAGCCAGTTGGAGCTGTGGTGAGCACTGTGGTCCAGGAGAGGAGCGTCCTGGAAGAAGGAATTTAGCAGGATCACAGTGAAGGAGGGCAGAGTGCGGGCCACCGTCTTCATACTGCCCAGTGAGTGTCCCCAGAACAGGGGATCAGGGTCCCTGGGTGGGACATTGAGGATCCCTGGTGTGAAAGAGAATTGGGGTCACCAGGTGTGCCATGGGGAATCGGAGTCATAAAGGTATGACATGGGGGATAGGGGTCACGAGTGTAACAGGGGTTTGGGGTCACCAGGTGTGCAATGAGGAATTGTGACCCCTGGTATGCCATGGGGGATTGAGGTCCCCAGGTGTGACATGGAGGAACATCAGGGTCCTCAGGTGTGACTTGGAAAAAAATCAGGGTCTCCTGGTATGACATGGAGGAGCATCAGGGGCCCCTGGTGTGACAGAGGAACATTGGGGTCACTGGGTATGACAGCACGACATGGAGGAACACAGGGGTCCCTGGGTGTGACATGGAGGAACATCGGGGTCAGTGGGTATGACAGCACAACGTAGAGGAATATTGGGGTCCCCGAATGGGACATGGGAAAACATTAGGGTCCCTGGGTGTGACATAGGGGGGACATCAGGGTCCCCGGGTGTGACATGGAGGAATATGGGAGTCACTGGGTATGAAAGAATTACATGGAGGAACCATCAGATCAGGGTCACTGAATATGACAGAGGAGTTTTTAAACCCTTCCCTTTTTGTTTTGTGGGGGGGCGCGAGTAGCTGGTCTTGCCTAGGGCGTAAAATAGTCTAGCACCGGCCCTGGGAATGTGTATCAAATGTTTAATGTCATAAAATAGCACATAGCAATATATACATGTCATGTGGCTGCCTCTAAATAGAGCAGGGGTGGGGAACCTTTTTTCTGCCAAGGGCCATTTGGGTATTTATAAAATCATTCGGGGCCGTACAAAATGATCAATTTAAAAATGTGCCTGTTATATTTAGTCAAACATTTAATTAACTCACCCCTAATGTGATGGCAGCAACTGCTTCTCTTTGGTGAGGTGTGTAATGTTAGCTGGTATTGATGATGTTGCTACTCGCAACTGGTTTTCCATGTTTGCATTGGTCAGTCTGGAGCGCAGTCGATTCTTTGTGGTGGTAAGTTTTGAAAAGAACTGCTGGTTGGTACTGCTGGTGGGTATAACTAGCTGGTACTGCTGGTGGGTACAGCTGGCTGGTACTGCTGGCTGGTACTGCTGTAGGTACTGCTGGCTCAGGCTGGTACTCCTGGCTTGTACTCTGCTGTGGGTACTGCTGTCTCAGGCTGGTACTGCTGTGGGTATTGCTGACTCAGACTGGTACTGTGCTGTAAGTACTGCTGGCTGGTATTGCTGTGGCTACTGCTGGCTCAGGCTGGTACTGCTGGCTGGTACTGTGCTGTGGGTACTGCTGGCTGGTATTGCTGTGGCTACTGCTGGCTCAGGCTGGTATTGCTGGCTGGTACTGTGCTTTGAGTACTGCTGGCTGGTACTGTTGTGGGTACTGCTGACTCTGGCTGGTACTGCTGTGGGTACTGCTGGTTCTGCTGTGGGTACTGCTGGCTCTGGCTGGTATTGCTGTGGGTACTGATGGTTCTACTGTGGGTATTGCTGGCTCTGGCTGGTACTGCTGTGGGTATCGCTGGCTCTGGCTGGTACTACTGTGGGTACTGCTGGCTCTGGCTGGTACTGTTGTGGGTGCTGCTGGCTCTGGCTGGTACTGCTGTGAGTACTGCTGGCTCTGGCTGGTACTGCTGGTTCTGGCTGGTACTTTTGAGGGAAATGCTGGCTCTGGCTGGTACTGTTGTGGGTACTGCTGGTTCTGGCTCGTACTGCTGTGGGTACTGCTGGCTCAGGCTGGTACTGCTGGCTGGTACTGTGCTGTGGGTACTGCTGGCTGGTATTGCTGTGGCTACTGCTGGCTCAGGCTGGTATTTCTGGCTGGTACTGTGCTGTGGGCAGGGCCGCTGATAGGGGGGGACCACCAACCCTCTTGTAGGGGGCCCGAGCACACAGGGGGGCCCACACAGAGAGGGGGATTAGTGATGGGCAACAAATACAGAAATCTTCCTCCAGCACCTGAATCTGATCTGTCCCTCTCCTTGCGATCAGCTTTTATCTGATGAGAAAGAGACAGTCGCCCCTCATTAATCCCCCTCCCTGTGTGGGCCCCCCTCCCAGCACTGGCTCTAATGTTATTTCTGCTCAGGAGTTTATTTGTAACTTTGTTTCTCTCTCTCTGATCCCGGAGCTCTGGCTCTGGCTGATACTGCTGGTTCTGGCTGGTACTGCTGGTTCTGGCTGGTACTGCTGTGAGTACTGCTGATTCTGGCTGGTACTGCTGGCTCTGGCTGGTACTGTTGGTTCTGGCTGGTACTGCTTGTTGTGGCTGGTACTGCTGGCTCTGGCTGGTACTGCTGTGTGTGCTGCTGGCGAGAAATGCTGGCTAGGAGAAGTGTAGCGGCGCCATGCTGGAGGAAGAGGCAATGTTCTCTGTATTGGTCACAGGCGGAGTGCATTTGATATCACTCCGCCTGTGACTCACTCAGACTGTCAGAACTGAGCCGGAACTATATAGGAAGCATCGGCTCTGTTCTGACAGATCAGCTGAGAGACACAGACTCAGCTGCACGGGGGCCCGACCAAATGACTTTGCGGGCCGCATACGGCCCATGGGCCATAGGTTCCCCACCCCTGAAATAGAGCATGGCTGCATCATATATAGCTCACTTTGTCAAGAGCTAAAGCTGCTCTATATCTATAAAAATATGAACAATATCAATGAATCTAAGAATGAAATGAGGTTTCAAAATAATATAGTAAATGGGAAAAGAGAAAAAAATAATCCTTTAACTAGCTTACATGGAGCTACTGTGCCGCCAATGAACGGTAATACTAAAACAGGGTAGCTGACAATGTCTGGCCCGGGAGCTGAGGTGGAGATGAGCCCTCAGGTGAAGTGGAAGCACACCAAACAAGTAGTCAAAAATGTGATCTCCCATGGTGTAGATGGAATAAAGAAAAACAAAAAAAAAAAAAAATATATATATATATATCTCATGAGTATCTGTGGAATAATAAGAAAAAAAGTATGTACATGTAACCATCGTATTCATATGAATCGGAGTATAAGACAGTAAACCAACGCACTATGGGGAAGTGTAAAAAAATTGAAAAAAAAGATTGTATGAAAAAAGTGCATGAAATTGTGTCGGCTATATCCCAATATGATGATACAGAGTGAACCCTAGTAAGGATATAGACATTCCAAAGTAACCCAGGAGTAGTGAACCTGTGAAGACGGTCAGAAGGATGAGAAAAGGGAGGTAAGTAGGGAGTGAAAATTAAAGAAGAATACCCAAGTAGTTACGTGAAGTGCAGGAAAAAAGTACAATATTGCATGCCAGGATGTATGGCTGCAAGGAAATAGACACCAAAATCGTGGAGAATAAACATCCAAACCCAAGAGGGTCTCCATCAGCGTCACGCTGGGTTGATGGGAGAGGAGAGGAGAGGTGTCTCCATACAGGCGGCTATAAATACTACTTTAGTAAGTCAAGTTTAATGGATTTCTATCTCCTGGTCCCCCATTATGAGCTGTGGTTCCTCCTGCTGACCCCTACCTACATCACTACAGGATGCACTGATTAAAAAACATCAAGGGATGTCATCTCAGAAATAAAGCAGTGATTGGCAGCTCGAATACACATCTTTCATTGCTTTTTTAAAAGCTTATTTACTGCTTATGAGAAAAGAAGCCTGGATGGAAGCACTGCTGAAACCACCTTTATTACAACAGTTTCATAAAACCAGGTAAAAATCAAGTGAACAGCAGGGGAATGGAAGGAACCTGCTAACTCATTTCATGTTGTACTTGTGCTCTTACTCATAGTGGCTCAAATTAACCCTATGTCATTTCAGAAATAAAGTAGTGCTTGGAAGCACGGATACACATCTTTCATTGCTTTTACTTAAGAGAAGTGCTGAAATAAAAAAGAAAAAGAAAACAATCATACTCAGCTACTTGAATGCAGTACTGATCTGGTGCTGCATCTGTCCCCTGCTGCCTCTACCCAAATAATTGAGCAATAAAAAAATCACTGATTGCTCAGTTCTCAGTCTTCGGTTAGCATAGAGCCAGTGACTATCAATCACCGGCTCTCTGCTCTGCCCCACCATCGCTTACTGGGGCTCTGGGCCATGTTTTTATGAATCTTGCTTTGTGCACTGGTGCATTCATGTTGTAACAGAAAGGGGCCATCCCCAAACTGTTCCCACAAAGTTCCCACAAAGAGCATGAAATTGTCCAAAATGTCTTGATATGCTGACGCCTTAAGAGTTCCCTTCACTGGAACTAAGGGGCTAAGCTAAAACCCCTGAAAAACAACCCCACACCATAACCCTCCTCCTCCAAACAATTTGGACCAGTGCACAAAGCAAGGTCCATAAAGACATGGATGAGCGAGGTTAGGGTGGAGGAACTTGACTCACTTGCACAGAGTCCTGACCTCAACATGATATAACACCTTTGGAATGAAATAGACACATCAATGCCTGATCTCACAAATGGAAGAATGGTCAAACATTCCCATAGATACACTCCTAAACCTTGTGAACGGTCTTCCCAGCTGAGTTGAAGCTGCTATAGCTGCAAAGGTTGGGCCAACTCAATGTTGAACGCTACGGACTAAGACTGGGATGTCATTAAAGTTTATGTGCGTGTAAAGCGCTCGTCCCAATACTTTTGACAATATAGTTTATATATATATATATATATATATATATATACGGGTCAATCTGAGGTGCTAGGAGAGCGCAAAACACATTATTAGGCTCGCTTTACTTCCCAGCTGTCTGCTTGGTGTTTTTTACCTGGTGTTTTTACCTGGACCGCGACCTCGGAGTGGCCGCCACGGACTTCATAACATTGAAGTCTATGGCGGTCGCCTCCTGGTCGCCCCAAAGAAGCTCCGGACCCTTTTTCTAGGTCGGAGCGACTTGTGTCGCTCCTATTAGAATGGGTCCGCAGCTTCCCTATGGGAGGCGACCTGTGAGGCGACCAGGTCGCCTCACAGGTCGCCCTAGTGTGAACCGAGCCTTAGCCATATCTTTAATCACAATACATTTAATTTTCACATATAGTTTATACATATTTAGATTTTATCAGATTTTTTGCATTTATATATTTTTTCATACACAATTGTGTCACAGCATTCACATTTGATTTTTCACTGGTTTCACATAGATGTTTTATGGGTCTATCAGTGTCCTCTGTAATTAGGAAAATGGTTTACCCCTTATTTGTATCACCTGTTTTTTAATTGATGATTGGATTTTTGTGTGTGTATATATTGAGATGTTATATTCATTTTTCTTTGTAATGATTAAGCACACAGTCAGTGTGTGAAATGCGTCTACCTTGTCACGATTGTCCTATTTGGATGTCCAGTCAATAAATCTGGATTTTGACTCAACCTGGAGTGCTGCCAATTCCTTTTCTTTTATCAAGTTTTCACGAAAGCGAGCCGGGGCATGCACCGGTGTGAGTCATCAGGCAATTACACCACCTTGAGCAGTCAGTCCTTGTCTGTTCAATTGCCTGCATGTGCTACTGTTGCAGATGGTAAGCTGATGGACCTGGAGCAGTGTGTTTCTTTCGTATGTACTGCTTTTTAAAGAAGAGGTAAGTATTTAATTGTGCATAGCCTGGCCACAGTTCTACATTATGGTATGGCAAAATTGAGGTTACCTAGGAAAATGTTTGCAAACACTGTAATATTTACTAAAGCCAACCTAAGTATCATAGTTTTCACATTTTCAAAATTTTATGGAGAAGTATAAAATCTCATAAATTAGAGAGCTGAAGGCGGTTATTCAAAATGTAAACATACTGCAGCAACTGCAAGTGGTTGTAAAGTCTAAACATTTTTTATCCTAATGCATTCCTTGCAATAAGGTATAAAAAAATATTTAGGCATCAGAATCCCCCCTCACCCCCCCCCCCTTTTACTTACCTGAGCCTTCATTTAATCTAGCACATCTGCAGCTCTTCTCTCCCCTCAATTCCGCATCTCGCTGACTATGCTGGAGCACTGGAAGCCATTGGATCCCAGTGCTGTTAATCAACCATCTAGGGGGAGTGGGGGGGGGGGCTCAGGAGCGAGCATGCACAAGTGCCCCCATGGGAAGTGGCTTTCCATGTGGGTGCTGACCAGAGAAGAGGGGCCAGGAGGACCAGCAGGGGGCCCCTAGAAGAGGAGGTTTGTGGCTGCTCTGTGCAATTCATGGTAAGTATAGACATGTTTGATTATTTATTTTTTATTTTTACCTCTACAATCTCTTTAAGGCATCTAAACAATCAAACAAAGAAGATGGGAGGAGGATATTTGCAGGTACCTGTGATTAAGGCCATTGTCAAAGGGGCCTTTTTATAGCTGACAGCAGATATTAATAGCCACTTGATATCGCAGAGTCTACAGTGTCCCATTAAGTGCCCTCTGCAATATGCTGCAAAGAGAACTTTGTGATTGGAGGAGAGGCCAATCACTTGACTTTGACAGATCACATGACTTCCATTTTTCCCCCGTTCATTTCCTGGAGTGAATGGCCCTTTGCTCTGCTTCGAAGTCCTAAAACAAGGGGAGAAAAGTGCACAAAATTCATGTTAATGTGTTTTAAAAATATATTTTTGTCATTTTTTTTTTTTTATCATAGTAAGGCTATAACGCTGCTTTATAAATAGGACCCTATGTCTTACAGGTGATTTTTAACTGTGTGGTTTAACTAAATTTGTGCAATGTTGCCCATCTAGTAAAAAAGCAGGCCACTTGTATTAAACAATCTGATTGCAAAATTTTCCAAGATTAGATAGGTTTGTACATAATAAAATGTGTGTGGGCTTTCGTTGAACTAATGTATTAAAACAGAGTTTGGGTGAGGTTGTAAAAAAAAGTGTTTATAAAGCTGAACATTTTTTAAATAGATGAAGCAGATTGTAAACCAGACACACAATTTAGAATCTTTTTACTTTTATTTTTCTACATTTTGATTAAACAATAGTTTTTTACTAATATTACTTGGGATTTAGAAAACATATTTACTGTATTTTCTGGCATATAAAACGACTGGGCATATAGGACGACCCCCCTATTTTTCAAGTTAAAACATAGGTTTTGGGCTATACTCGCCGTATAAGATTACCCCCCTTCCGAAGCAAGGCAAGGCAACACCGTATACCATATACGCCGAGCATAAAAATCCCAAAGGTAATTAAGTAAATGTAATCTACAGGGGCTATGTGCCCTATTCATCTGTGCCCTATTCATCTGCAAGGTACCATAAGTACCGTAAATGTATTCTCTAATAAATTTCCAAGGTATTGTAAGTTATTAATACTGGTGGATGTGTAATCTCTCAAGGCGCTGGCTGTGTGGGAATCCTGTACCCGGTATACCGTACGTACCGTAGCTTTGGCTACATACAGTATACCGCGCTGAGCCAATCACAGTGAGCGCTGTGTCCTATTATTGAATGCAAAGCCTGCTCGGATTGGCAGAGTCAGAGAGAGTAACATAATCCCTCTCTGACTCCACCAATCCAAGCAGGCTTTGCATTCAATAATAGAATACATTGCTCACAATGATTGGCTCAGCGCGGTATACTGTATGTAGCCGAAGCTACGGTACAATATACTGGTACAGGATTCCCACACAGCCAGCGCCTTGAGAAGATTATACAACTACCGGTAATACTTTTACTTACAATACTTTGAAGATTTGTAAGAGAATACATTTACGGTACTTACGGTACCTTGCTGATGAATAGGGCACAGACAGCCAGGGCTTTCATAGTTTACACTTACTTAATTACCTTTGGAATTTTTTATGCTCAGCGTATAAGACGACCCCCCATTTTTGGGAGATTTTTTTGAGGTTCAAAATTCGTGTTATATGCCAGGAAAATTCGGTTGTAAAGTGTGCACAGCATTTAAAAGTAGTGAAGTGATAGACTGTGTGTTGCCACAGTCATTTAGTGATTCATGATTCATCTCACACAGTGAAAAGTGATTATAATGTGTGTGGGACACCTGATATCTTAATATCATTTTCCCCAAAAATGTTTTTTTCTAGTACTTACCACAAAAAAAAAAAAATGTTGTTTGCAAATTTATAGCCTGGGCCTTGTGATCATTTAACATCTATACATAGCAGGGTTTTGAAAATGAAAATAGCCCCACACCCCTCTTGTATACTTACTAATTTGTCCAAGTTGTAACTATCGATTCAGACCCTGGGGTGGGGGTTCTTCAACGTGTTTTGCATGGTAATTTACTGCTTCACCAGGAAGCTGTGGACACATCTAAATATTGTTTATTGCATTAGGATGCCCACACTGAGGGAATCATTGGGATCCAACTCTAGTTATTCAGGATATATAAGCAGAAAGGGATAAAAAAAACATTGGTGTACCAAGAGGAAGGGACGAAGCTCCCTTGGAGCCATTACAGAGTGCTTATTTATTTATTTCTAGCCTATGGCTGACAGGGCCCTATATCTCTGGAGCTGCACTCACTCTTTACTCTCCAAAGTGGAGGAAGCAAATTTGGTGGAGTGATTGAGGGCTGATAATGATTTATGTTTTTATTTGGAACAACTATTGACTATTACATAGGGCCCTGTCAGCTCTAACCTGGGAAACCATTATTCTGCCTTCTATAATGGCTATAGGACCCTCCATGGGAGCGCTCTACTCTTCCTGTTGGTACAACAGAGGCTTGTTATCCCTTACTGTTTTTATATTCTGAATAGCTGGTATTGGGTTACTATGATACTATGATCAGTGTGGACATCCTAATGCAAGTAACGATATTTAATTGGCATCTACAGGTTCCTGATAAAGCTGGAAAATATCCTGTGAAACACTTTGAAGAACCAAGACCCTCACACCAGGGTCTGCATCAATGGCCACTACATGAACAAAAATAATGAGTATCTTATACAAGAATATATATAGCCTAACTCTGGGGTAATATGGAGGGTATTTTTGTTGTGACAAAGCTTTGAATCTTAACTTCCTCTTATAAAGGATAACAGTTGTACATATCACATTTCTTTAACCGGTTGCCGACCGCCGCACGACTATATACTGCGGCGGTCAGCCCCGGCCAGGCAGAGTGACGTATCGGTACGTCACTCGCCTGTCACTGACTTGCGAGCCTATCGCGGGCGGGCGCGCGCCCGCCGAGGCGCGCGCCCGCCGCGGCTCGTTCACAGGCAAGTCAGTGCGTGTGACCGGCGGACTCGATGTCCGCCAGTCACACTGCGATCGCTCCTGTGAAGAGAGAAAGACAGAGCAGCTTGTGTAAACAAGCTGCCTGTCAGTTCTCCCTGTGTAAAAGTAAAGATCTGACCGTTCTACTATGTAGAACGGTTGATCTTTGCTTTTACACCAATAGGAATGTCCCTACACAGTAGAAAGCACGCCCCTAGGACACACTTAACCCCTCCCTGTCCAATAAAGTTAACCCCTTCCCTGCCAGTGTCATTTTTGCAGTAACAGTGCATATGTATAGCACTGATTACTACAGTAATGTCACTGGTAACCCCAAAAGTGTCAAAAATGTCAGTCAAGGGTCCGATCTGTCCGCCGCAATGTCGCAGTACCTAAAAAAAAATCGCAGATCGCCGCCATTACGCGTTAAAAAAAAAAACACCAAAAATGACAAAAATCTTTCTCTTTGTTAGTAAACGCGATAACTTTTGCGCAAACTAATCAAAATACGCTTTTTGCGATTTTTTTTACCAAACATAGGTAGCATAAAACAAATTGGCCGAAAAATGTTAAAAAATTTTGATTTTTACTTTTTTTTTTGGGGAATTTCATATAAAAAAATGTGAAAAATATTGTTATTTTTGCAAAATTTACGCTCTTTTTTTGTTTATAGCGCGTGATCAAAAAATCGCACAGGTGATCAAATACCACCAAAAGAAAGCTCTGTTTGTGGGAAAAAAAGGACGTCAAATTCGTTTAGGTACAGCGTCGCACGACCGCGCAATTGTCCGTTAAAGTCACGCAGTAAAAAATCGCAAAAAAACCCCTGGTCCTTTAGCAGCCAAATCCTCCGGGGCTTAAGTGGTTAAAAGGTGGAAATTTTATTGAGAAATATGAGATAATAAAATTAATATTTTTTTTATTATTGGTGTATATGTTGTATATTCATGACTAGTACCTAAACAATACATTTATTTGTGTTGGGGTGGATACTCTGCTGTGGTTTTAACAAATCATAAGTGGATATCGTTTATTTCACCTGCATCTTATTTTTGTATCATGATATATATATATATATATATATATATATATATTATATATTGATATATAATTATTTCCAGTAGAATATCATAGGGGGGCATGTAAGGTGAAGTGTTATCAGTGTGGGCTTCTATATTATTAAAGTATTTTTTTCACATTATAAGGATGTGCGGGGTAATATATGCCATTTTTTGACAGGTATTTCTTACCCCGGTTAAATATCCACTAGAATATGGGAGAATCTGGTCTGTGGGATAACATTTGGATTACACCAATATGGCTGCCATTGTTATTGCTGCTGGTCATTATAGCCACATGCATTCAATCAGTCAGTTATAAATGTAACTGTGTGTCATTGCCTTCCTATTCCCGAGGAAGTCATGTGGGGGGGTGACATAATGCATAGGCTAGAAGCGTGGTGACATAATTTCCGATTATAGCAGGAAGTTGGCCATATTGGTCTGGCCTCCAATTTGGTTTACATGCTGTGAATGGGCGATTAGCCCTTTTGATTTGTGAGTAGCTTTTTATTGTTTGGTTTTAAATTATTAAAAGTCATTACCGCACTATGGGGGGCATCTTTGACCTTATGTTGTAACATCCATCTAAGGAAGGAATTTAAAGGGACAGTATATTGCCAGCCAGTGGAGACTGATCTGCCTGAAAGGGACTATACAGAGTGCATATTGACTTATTTCTAGAGCGTGTATATTTGCTGTCCCCGCAAAATAACTCAACACACAGCCATTAATGTCTGACCAGCTGGCAACAAATGTGAGTACACCCCTAAGTGAATATGTCCAAATTGGGCCCAAAGTGTCAATATTTTGTGTGGCCACAATTATATTGCCGCACTGCCTTAACCCTCTTGGGCATGGAGTTCACCAGAGCTTCACAGGTTGCCACTGGAGTTCTCTTCCACTCCTCCATGACTACATCACAGAGCTGGTGTATTTTAGAGACCTTGCACTCCTCCATCTTCCATTTGAGGATGCCCCACAGATGCTCAATAGGGTTTAGGTCTGGAGACATGCTTGGCCAGTCCATCACCTTTACCCTCAGCTTCTTTAGCAAGGCAGTGGTTGTCTTGGAGGTGTGTTTGGGGTCGTTATCATGTTGGAATATTGCTCTGTGGCCCAGTCTCCAAAGGGAAGGGATCATGCTCTGCTTCAGTATGTCACAGTACACGTTAGAATTCATGGTTCCCTAAATGAACTGTAGCTCCCCAGTGCCGGCAGCACTCATGCAGCCCCAGACCATGACACTCCCACCACAATGCTTGACTGTAGGCAAGACACACTTGTCTTTGTACTCCTCACCTGGTTGCCACCACACATGCTTGACGCCATCTGAACCATATAGGTTTATCTTGGTCTTATCAGACCACAGGACATGGTTAAATAATACATGTCCTTAGTCTGCTTGTCTTCAGCAAACTGTTTGCAAGCTTTCTTGTGCATCATGTTTAGAAGAGGCTTTCTTCTGGGATAACAGCCATGCAGACCAATTTGATGTAGTGTTCGGCATATGGTCTGAGCACTGACAGGCTGACCTCCCACCCCTTCAACCTCTGCAGCAATGCTGGCAGCAATCATACATTTATTTCCCAAAGACAACCTCTGGATATGATTCTGAGCACATGCACTCAACTTCGTTGGTCGACCATGGTGAGGCCTGTTCTGAGTGGAACCTGTCCTGTTAAACTGCTGTATGGTCTTGGCCACCGTGCTGCAGCTCAGTTTCAGGGTCTTGGCAATCTTCTTATTGCCTTGGCCATCTTTATGTAAAGCAACAATTCTTTTTTTCAGATCCTCAGAGAGTTCTTTGCCATGAGGTGCCATGTGGAACTTACAGTGACCAGTATGAGAGAGTGGGAGCGATAACACCAAATTTAACACACCTCCTCCCCATTCACACCTGAGACCTTATAACATTAATGAGACACATGACACCGGGGAGGGAAAGTGGCTAATTGGGCCCAATTTAGACATTTTCACTTAGGGGTGTACTCACTTTTGTTGCCAGCGGTTTAGACATTAATGGCTGTGTGTTGAGTTATTTTGAGGGGACAGCAAATTTACACTGTTATACAAGCTGTACACTCACTACTTTACATTGTAGCAAAGTGTAATTTCTTCAGTGTTGTCACATGAAAAGATATAATAAAAATATTTACAAAAATAGGAGGGGTGTAATAACTTTTGTGAGATACTGTGTATATATATATATATATATATATATATATATATATATATATATATATATATATATATTGGTTTATTTTGAATGGAGTTAGCCCCGGTTCACACTTATGCGAGTGCGGGAAGGCTGCGACTCCGCAGCCTGTTCCCGCATCGCACACGCACCCCCGGCAGTTCACACTGCCATATGCGATATGCTGGGGGTGTCAATGTAATCTTAACGACACCCCCAGTTTGATCGCATATCGCAGTGTGATCGTGCAGTTCGCACAGGATCGGATCGCACAAGTGTGAACCGCTGTGCGATCCGATCCTGATGCGGCTTCCAAAAAGGGTCCCTGTGCGTGTTTGGTGCAGCTGTGGTGCGAATTTAGCCATACAAAGTGTATGGCTAAACTCCCACCGCACATCGATCGCATGTAATGTCGGAGCAGTGCGCTGCGACATTACATGCGAACCCCGCACACGCACAAGTGTAAACCGGGGCTTAGAGGTGTTGTAGGTGATGTATCACAATTTGTACACAGGATAACGATATTGAAGCATTTATAGCACCTCTCATTAGATTATTTAGGTCAACTGGATTAGTGTTGAATTAGAGCAGTGCCACACTACAGTTCTTTTTATTTACTGTGGGGGTGTGGGAACACATTCAAGTTTTGGAAGCAGCTCACACTGTTATTCTTTCTCAGGCAGTTTTTTTTTTTTTTTTTTTATTATTATTTACATATATGTATTGCATGGATTTGAAAAAAAAAATGTCATTGAAGGTTTATGTTATACAGTATATTGTATAATTTATGTTTATGCCCATAGATACTGACAGGCTATTGCTCTGACATGCTCATACTGAATGCTATGTAAGATGGTCCGCCTGCCATGATTATATAATGACTCACAGTGTTTTAATAATATACTGTAATCCTTGCATACCTAGCATTTCTGAAAATATGTAGCCAGTATATTACTAAACTTAAATTGTTGCATTAAACCTAGGGGCAGCTTTTTAAAAAAAACCTTCTGCATGCAGCTTCCCTCACAGCTCCCCCCCAATACATACCTGAGTCCAATCTTGATCCAGCAATGGGCATGAGAGTTGAGGCTCTCTCGGCTCTCTCTCTCTCCTCATTGACTCAGATGCTGTCAATCAGACCCAGTGCCGAGGGCTCGGGGTTGAGCCCTGCTCTGTGTGTTCATAAGCAGCTTGCTATGGGAGCACTTATTGGGGGAGTGGAGCCCAGAGCGACAGCAGGGGACCCCAGAAGAGGAGGATCGTGGTTGCTCTGTACAAAACCATTGCACTGAGCAGGTAAGTATAACATGTTTGTTATTTCAATGAAATAAAAAACAAGCCTTTACAATCACTTTAAGGCCTCATGTACACTGCTGCTGATAAACGGACGTTTAGGAGCAGTTGGGCGTTTTTTTTCAGCAGCCCCTGAACCCTCCTCTATGTTATCTTATATGTCCATGTACACTGAGTCGTTTACAGTTCAGGATGTTCAGAACGTGTGTTTACTGGCGTTTCAAACGCCAAATGCGACCACCCGCGTTTAGCGCTTTTACTGTTTCAAAGGGGAATGATTTTTTGACCTCTAAAAACGGATCTGAGCGCAAACTCCCGCTAAACGCCGCTAAACGCGGCATGCAAACGCGACATAATGGACATTTTAAACGTTGTTTACATAGCTGTTAAATTCCAGCATTCAAAGGAGTTTTGCAAACGTCCCATGTACATTTAGGCTCCATGTACACGGGACGTTGTAAATGGCCGTTTAGGAGCAGTTGGGCGTTTTTTTTCAGAAGCCCCTGAACGCATCTACATTTTATCTTATCTGTCCATGTACACAGGGTCGTTTACAGTCATTTGCAGGCAGTTGAGTTCAGGGATGTTTTTTGGAAAGCAATTATTTGCGTTCGAACGTGTGTTTCCCGGCGTTTCAAACGCAAAATCGCGATCGAACGGGACCAAACGTTTAGCGCTCGCGTTTTTCTATTTTAAAGGGGAATGGTTTTTTTTACCTCTAGGAACGGTTCTAAACACAAACGCCCGCAAACGCCCACTAAACGCGGATGCAAACGCGACCTAACGGACGTTTTAAACGTCCTAAAAATTCCAGCATTCAACGGGACTTTTAACAATGTCCCGTGTACATGGAGCCTTAGCCTTAAAATCTTCAATAAATAAGTAAATATTTACTTACATTTTCCAATCATATTAGAAGAATATTCCTGTGCACTTTGAATATCCATTCATGTGCAGATAAAATAAGTAAACAGAAATTAGCGTTTAACATATTTGAATGATAGAAGTGAGTATTTATTGAATTAACAATCTCAACTCCCAGTCAGCCTTATTACTTGAAGATTCTGATAGAAGCAACAAATCAATTACCGTAGGAAGGACTTTTTTAAGTACAGTTGCTATTGTTGCACGGAAACATATATATATATATATATATATATATATATATATATATTTTATTAATTGTATTTTTTGAATTGAAGTTTTGCAAAGTTACAAAAAAAATGTTATATAAAACACCACAGTTTAAAACAAAACAGAAAGTGGGACTCATTGAGCATAGCGAATCACACATGCACCCAGGTATCATTCATGTAGCTTTGAATGTGTAGAAAAAAGAAGGGGAAGACAAAAAGAAGCGCCACCTAAGTGTAGTATATTAGACATTTTTATTCCACACAAGGGTCAAAAAACTCACAGGATGCAAGAGTGGATAGGCTCATAAATGGTGATACATTGGGGGAGCCGTCATGAACCATCACTAGTCGAGATCCAGGCGATGCACTGGGCTGTATTATGTAGTTGGAAACAGCAGGGCGTTCAGTTGTCCCGTGGCCACCGGGAAACAACCAGCGTGGACCGCAAGGAAGTGACATCACCTGAAGAAGTCAGACCAGGCTCCAACTACATCATACAGCAAAGTGGATCGCCTGGATCTCGACTAGGGATGGTTCGGGACAGCTCCCCCAATGTATCACCAGTTTCTAATATACTGCACTTAGGTGGCACTTCCTTTTTGCCTCCCCCTTCTTTTTCTCCAGATACAGAGCCTGTTAGACTCTGAGGATAGCTGCCACCATCTATATACTCTACATTTTATGCCTACTAATGGACATTACTATATGGACTTGATTTCTCATATAATTGCTTTTCCTTAGTGAATCACGTCTGCACCAGATACATTGTTTTGTTAGCTTTGGATGTGTAGCTGCTGTTCTTCATATTTCCCACCCACATCCTCCTCTCTGTCCTGCACTAGCGCCGGAATAGGAGAGTGGGTGGGCCAGGCAGACGCAGGGGGAACAGAGGTGGGAGGGGGAGGAGGAGGAGCTGTATACCTCTCTCCTCGCTTGTTCATTGCTGGGAGCGGGAAGTGAACTCACTGGGCTGTGTGAGGTGAGGTGTCAGAGTGAGACACTCAGCTCAGATGCAGCCACCGGCCCCTAATTGTGCAGACTAATTCTCCTGTCCTACGGATGGAACCTCCCTCCTGTTTTCTTGATTTGTCATTGAGATAATGGGAGGCTGACAACACTGATTGGGTCCCCCTACGGTAGTGGAACTCCAGGGCATGGTCGCAAGTGCAACTTCTGCAACCCTGGTAGTTCAGCCACTGCTTCCAGTCTAAATCAATCAAGACATGGGAGAGGAGCCATACTCTGAGAGATCCCAAGCATCCCATATCCTATTAAACTTTACAGTTACAGTTTCAGTTACAGCATCACCCACCAGGGCTGTCATATTCTCCAGCCTGTGTTGCCGGAGCAACTTCACAGTTCTCTGAGCTCCTGTTTGCTACTACTCATGTATTCTGTGTCTGACTAGGCATGTACCAATCCCAGATTCGTCTACCATCTGTGCTTGTCTGCTGCCTGTCTGGACCTCGGCTTGTCTCCTGGATTCCCTGTTGTCTCCTGCTCTTTGTACTCTGTACTCGGGTCTCAGCATCTTTCTTTAGCTGGGGGGTCGGGACCTGGTTCTAGTTTGCTGCAAGTCCATCGCCACCATCTGGGACCCTGGTGAAGAAGCAGGCTGGGGCTTAGACTCCACACACTGGGGAATCCACAAGGGCTCACTACCAAGTGTTAAACTTTACTTTGATGCAGGAACTTCCTGTAAAAATGACTGGTCACTGCTGTCCTCTCCCCTTGTGCAGGGCTCCTGGGCTTATCTCTGCCCCTTCCTGTAGTTTTCTATAGGCAGCCTGCAGTGGGTGGAGCCTGCTGGGTCCCTCCCACAGGTCTGCTCTCTGCACAGGCTATGGACAGCACACTGATGATGTCACTGCTACTATTAAAAGATAAACTTTGGATCTGCATAAGCATTTGGTGCACACAAGATGATTTATATCCTCTGTGGCTATTGAAGACTATATTTTAATGAGAGCATTTGTGTCCAGAGTTTAGCTTTAAGCATATCTTTCATAAAAAGAAATACATGCTCAAATACTTCTTGCTCCACAGTCTCTGGTTCCAGAGCAGCAGTTGTGTTGCAGGTGCTGAACCTTTGTAGTACATAATGTATGACTTGTCTTTTTAGTGTTTTTACTGTCTGCCTAGCCGTTCTGCCTCACTGAAAAAAATGTTTTTGATACAGTTGTAAGTAAATTAATTTACTACTTGTTACATTTATGGTTTCTACATATAATATATTTCTGTATATATATATATATATATATATACACATATATATATATATATATATGTGTATATATATATGTGTATATATACACATATATATATATATATATATATGTGTATATATACACACACACATATATATATATATATATATATATATATATATATATATATATATATATATATACACATATATTTATTTTCTCTGTATGTACAACAGTATCATTTAATCGTTTTGCTTTTTTTCACTACATCTATTTAGCTCCAGAAAAAGAGCGTTTATGCGCGAAACTAGTCAAGCACATTTTTGTGCTTCAATGTCAAACAGAATCGATACACCCTGAGTTAGTCTCTGTTTACCCACTATCAATTACATCACGACTGTACCTGTCCAGGTTACCTTCTATGTTATTATATTGGGGAAACCGCCAAATTCAGGGATGTTTGGCCTCATAGTCTAGTCTATTGAGTCTGTTAGGACCCCAGCCCACTGGTTGGTCATTAAAACATTTTTGTAGCCACATTCACTGATGTTTATACAGTATGTTTTATATTTTTCTATGTCTATTATCTTTGTTATGAATACAATTTGTGTATGAAAAACTGTTTTTAAATTATGCCTGTTAAGTCCATTCTTCCAAATGCTAGTGTAATTCAGAGACGGAAGCCTCCAAAGCAAGAAGAAAGTGTTCTGAGTCATGAAGATAAAAGTGGGACATTCTATTTTTATATATTTGTACTGGTTTTTTTTTTCCGAGAGAAGGAACAATGCTTAATCACAGTAACCACTGCAGTCAAACACTACAATTGCTGAATAAGAATGAGTAAATTGCCCACCTGTTGCTTGGAACAAAGAGGTGTTTATACCAGACATGACATTTTATAGTAAGCTTTATAGTTTACTGCACAAGAGGAGGGTAAGAGAAACTAGACTGATATCTTGTTCATCTTTTTCCTAACTCAACAATTATTAATATTTTGTGTATGTCCATTTGAAATAGAACTGTGGGTAAAAAGCCAGGTTCACAGCTGAATTACACGTGTGACTTGTTTTACTTTTTGTTAAGCCTTTCTTGTAATCCAAGAACTCATGCAAAACAGTGGGTGGGTGACCTTACTGTTCTCTACTGCACTTATAGCAACTTAGCAAGTGCTGGTATAAGGATTTTTGACAACCTAGGCGAAACCCTCATTTTTCTGCCCCCCACCCCTCTCAACTGAGTGGCAGCAGTGGCGGTGGGATGGGTGGCACCAGCAGGGGTGGGATGGGTGGCAGCAGCAGTGGTGGGATTGGGCCATACACTACCGTGGGGTGGTACCACGAGTGTATATATCATGATAGTACGTGCCACATCCCAAAATCAAGATATATAGAAACTTGAACAACATGGACTTTATAAGCACTGATAATAAAACATTTTAATAGTTAGATATACAAAAAATACATTATATACAAAAACTCATGTCATCATGATGTTAAAATCAAATACAGGATAATAGAATACCCATAACCAAACTGCATGTGTCTAACCCTGTTGGGCCTAGGTACAAGGTCCCCCAAAGGTAAACACTGCGGATATGGTTGCACAGATGATTGGAACAGAGTCCAAACTCAACATGTTTCGTGACGTGGCACTTCTTCAGGAGCTCTTCAAACCATTCCCCAAACTGTCCATATTGGAATAGTAGGGAGAAGGAATACAAATCTCTGACTAGTTTCTTGATTATATAGGCAAAGTTAAAATTAAGCCAATGCAGACTCATAAGCCAATCATCTCATAATTAAACAGAACCTGGCGAGTTCCACCATTGGAGGGATATGTAGAAAAGGGGAACAAATTATTATTCAAACCACCAAGGTGGCAGATATAGAGGTATTTGTGTAACCCTCCTATAATCTATGCGCCGCATACAGTGTGCAAAAAGAACCTTCTGATTTGAAAGAATAAACTTTTTCTGACTGCTCCAGCTTGTGTGCAGTCACCACCATTGTAACTCCTGTCTTCCGTGTCTCAACAGCAATTTATTTCCGGCCTCGCTCTATCTCCGAGGCAATAATCCCACTTGTGCGCATTATTCCCCGAAGCCAAGCTTCTCAATCAGGAAGGAGTGTCGCAGAATCTCGGGGCTGATGCTGTCCTAAGAAAATGATGCAGCACCGCCTTATACACAGCATTTTTCCGGGATGAAAAGCTTGCCAGAAAATTTGGACTAACAGTGCATGTGCCGGTGACATCATTGAAAAGAAAACAAAGGATTACACTGAAAGTAAGCAGGTAGGAAGCCATAAACACACAGTACAATAGGTTGCATTGATTAATTTTACAGAAACTTCCTTGAATGAGATGCAGGGCGGGTCATTGTACCTGCCCTGCATGTATGGGGCCGTGGCATGACAACGGTTTATTTAAAAAAAATAAAAAATAGCAATATAAGTGACAGTTAATTGGCTATAAAATAAGAAGGTCAGGATTGGCTATTTAAATAACACATTTAATAGGTCGATTAAATACTTACTATGGGATTGGACGAAATTGAGTATTTTGGATACCTTGAAACGATGATTATCCCTATAAAAGAAGGTGGATCATTTGTATTATTTCAGTCAGCAGGAGCGGAACAAGGAATTTGTAAAGTAAAATTAATAAATGGCCACGGCCAATCATACCACTGCAAGTCTGGTGTTAGGATTGTCTTTATATAAAAAAAAAAATAAAAATTGTTGTAGGTTTAATTTTTGACATTGTTGTTCTGCCTGCAGAACCATGAGTTTACATCCACTTTAAATTTGTCTTGGATTTGTCTTATCTCTGGGTATCATTTGAGGCTGTTCACTTCACTGGGTATATGTGAGGGTTTACATCCACTTTAAGTTAAGATTCAGGGTTCTGATGAGTGAGCGATTTTTGGTTAGTGCTAGCTTTAAGCCCAGTTGAAGTCTCACACCATTTTATTATCGAATAGTTCAGTGAACAATCTTGATTTTACGTGTGAAACGCGTCTACCTTTTTGTATCCTGTATTGACTGTTCGTTGGTTTAACAAAGAAGCATCATTATGTCTGTTGGAGTGCGGTCATTTTCATTGGTATTTTCTTACATGGTAAAAAATGATATACTTTGTGCTGTTCCCCAGATGTAGGTCATGATTTGTGACTCCTTTTTTTGATAGAAAAAAAAAAAAAAAAAACAATTCAATTCTTTAAAAATGCTGCTTACATTCCTTAGGCCTCTTGCACACAATACTCCTGTTTGAGCATCTACTTTTTTCCAGACCTTTTTTCTTCTATGTATTTGCGAGTATCTGAGAGTATTCACGTGTATTCGCGTGTATTCGCGAGTATTGAGGCTTAAATTACTTACCAAAAATGCAGATTTTTCTATTTTATTCTTACTGAAGAATACACAGCGCTTGTTTACGCGCCTGTGTGCATAGGCACATTACAATTAATGGGCTGTATTTTAGCTCAAAAATCTGTACTGAGCATTTTTAAGCCGCAAGATGCCCAAACAGGAGTATCGTGTGCAAGAGGCCTTATAATGCAGTACTTTGTGCTGGAATTGCTGAGTAACAGCCACACCCCCAAGCACAGGGTGTCCTCACAAAGACTTGGGACAGGGAAAGGGTGGAGGTGGTGTGTCTCACCAGGCCTTTTACATTGGAGTGCACTTACTCTAACTATGGTGCCCATTTGATGATCAGTCCTATTTAGATGACCTGCCCAGCTTCTGTACCTCTAAAGTTGATTTTAGTACAATGTCAAATTAACTGCATATCAATTTCTGTAAATTGTTGGACTTTAAGGCTACGTGTTCACTAGCCTCAAAAGCAGGCATTTCCCAAGCGTTGAGTCGTAAGGCATTGTGTTCAATCAAAATCGATCCAACATGTGTTGTTTGCCAGGCTTTGCAGCTTCCCAAACACTTCCATTGATGTCAATGTAAATGAGCTGCAAAAGTTTCAGAAACGCCCCTATAGTGTTTACAGCATGTTTGAGATGCATTTTGAAAGTGTTACTAGTAGGGATGATAATACAAAAATCCAGGTAATAAAAGACCAACACAGAGTGGGCATTTGGCAAGCCTTTTCTAATGTGGTGAAAACGCACCAAAAAAGTACCGTTAACGCATCTTAATGCATTAGTTGTGTTAATGGATGCTAAAATTTCTTTGCACGTCCTAATGAGCCCTCTAGTACATATTCAGAAATAGTTTCCAATGTGAAATAAAAGTTAAAATCCTCTTGGATACCTGTATTTAATATTAATAGGTAGTTTACCGTTTGTATCTTTTGCACAGGTACACTTTCGAATGAAAACTAGGAATACATTACTACAATTACTTACTAAGGGTCGCAGCCTTAGTATTTTTTATTGACTGAGAAACAATTACCACCAAACCTTTCTAAATCCCAAGGTGCAATAGATTCTGTCGCAAAGAAACAAGCAGGCTGTTTTTAGCTACTGGGGAATGTAATAGGAGCAGACAATAAATACTTTTCATCAGTGTCCCTTCCTAAACCACCTAGTAATTACCATTGATTTTAACCTGTTCTCTAACCCACATATATGGCGGCAATAAATTAGAAAAGCTTTGCCATTTGTTAACTATTGATTTTGTTTAAAATTTGCAATCGGCTTAATTTTCAACATATTCAGCAATTCTTTTTCTTTACATACCCACCATTGCATGTAATATAAACGAGCATGGGAAAAGATCTAAATATTGTAAGGCACTTTTTTCAAAGAAAGTATGGGACTTAAAATGCTAGCCACACACCAAACTAATCAAAGCATGTATTTATAGACCTGGATACACCTGTACACCTATATTTTGAGAACCAGTATCTACTTACTTTTGGATACACAGTGTATATATATATACACACACACACACACACAAGGGCTGTACCAAAAGTAATGCACTTTCTTTTTATTAACATGCATATATTGTTCAAATTTGACAAGTTGGTAGAATGATTTTTCATCTATATAGCTCTTCTTCATTGCAGGTAAATAATGATTTTCACACAGAAACAATGAGTCATTGAGTTCTTAAAAAAGAAGGGGTGCAGGCTGTCTGACATGTCACTTGAGGAACACAAAGCATTAGAGCTGTGAAATCTGCTGGTACAAAATTCAGCCACCAATCTCCCACTTCAGATATTCTGCAAACATACAAATTTACAGTTATATAAGTAGTAGAACTTCTTGACAACCACAAAACGGAATTTTTAAGGTACATCATGTTGTCATATTGGATGGTGTATATTGGACGGTGCATATCGGATGATAAATATTGACCACTGCCTCTGGGGCATGAAGTGAGGGATACTGTATCTTCTTGATGAGGATAATGCCAGTAATTAAAACCTTACGCATGCTCTAATTCCTGTCCCTACTAGTTCTAATCCTTATTTCTACTAAAAAAAATACATTTTATTACTGTTCGTGTTGCCTTTAGAGACTTTCCCGTTCAATTCCTATATTGAGGACCACTGAGACTGGAAGTAAGGGAAAACAATCCTAAAAAGAGACACAACTATAAAAACCTAAAAGAAGTTCTAAGTATTCCCAGTGTGATTACAAAAAAATAAAAAATAGGTTGGAATTTTACTTGAAGGTGAAATGGATTCATAGCATCCACAGAAGGCTAAAGAATGTTTATGGAGATTACACCATGTAAAGTGGAACGTTACCCATAACAACTTCATAAACAAATAATGGTCTTTAACAAGAAATATACATTCCAAATTTATAATTATGCTACCAAAATGTGTGTATGCAGTAAATTGCCTCCAGAATTGCTCCTGCTTCTTCTTGCTGGAGCCTGTCCTTTCAGTCCAGAGCCCCTGAGCAGCAGTAAATCTCTAAGCTGTCAGGAGATTGGCCTGTACTGGCTCTGATTTTCGATACAGCGCTGAGAATAGATAAAACCTAAAACTGCACAGAGCAGGATGAGACCATACATTACTGAAATGTAAACATTAAAGGCACATATTTTTAATTCCTCCATCCATCTGTGCAGGTTGCTCTTGTCAATGGTGTAATCTTCATGAACATTTTGTAGCCTTCTGTGCTTGTCAGACAACCTGCACCCCCCCCCCCCCTTCATCATGAACGTAATGATGGCAGGTTGCTTCCGCTTGGAACCCATTGTTTATTATTACAAAAGAAGAAGAAGAAGTGTTACTATAGAGGAAGAGCTACTCTAACAACATGTGTAAGTGAATACATGTCATTACAATGACATCTGAAAGTCGGTGGTAAAAATTACATTTAGATTAATTTTAGAGCACACAAACACAATAAAATCTCCAAATCAAGTTTTCTGTACAATATAAAAGATGAGACTGAGTTGAGTAAATAGATATCAAAAATATTAAGATTTAAAACTGCCCATGGTGGTGAAATGGAGATAAACTACAATATCCAAACTTTTTCATAGGCAGTGTTTTACAAACCTTGCAGCCCACTATTTTAGAGTTTAACAGGGCTTAGAATTATTCCTCTCACTTTGGCGTGTGCAACGATAATACCTAATATGTATTGTTTAATTAATACTTAAATGAGCACATGTCTCTCATGCATGCATTTCCCTTCCTATGTGCAAGTGCATGGGTAAGGTTTAATTTTTTTTTTTTTTGATCTATTATATTTTATTTTTCAATTTTATTTTCTGCCTAACTTACTATTGAAAGGGGGCTAAATGATAGTAAATGTTTAGTGACAGGACCTCTTTATGGAGACTCTAGGGGTTGATTAGACCCCCTATTACCTCCACTGCTACTCTACGCCATTCAAGATAATTAAGGGGGTCTCATGCAAGGTTTACTGATGCCACTTCCAGTTGAGCCCCATTACAATATATATATATATTATTTTCCTTCTAGAGTTCCATTTTAATAACTACTGACAAAATAGCTCATGGCTGAATTATCCATAAATATTCCCTTTGAAGTGCACATAGCAGCTTTCTTTGATGATACTATTAAGGGTTACGACATTTTATGTAGAAAAGCAAATTCAGCAAACAAGGCAAAAAAAGCTCATCCTTTTTCCTGACAAATGTTTGTACATTCTGACATGATGTAAAATGTTTAGCTGGTCTGAATTGCAGAACGCTTCTTGCCAAATATGAGTATGTGCTTGCTGCTGGGGAGCAAAGAGCAGCGACAACGCACACCGACAGCCAACTCCCACTCTCTGCTTCGGAAAATGACAAGATGTCACTTGATGAACACATAGCATTAGAGCTGTGAAATCTGCTGGAACAAAATTCAGCCACCAATCTCCCACTTCAGATATTCTGCAAACATACAAATTTACAGCTATATAAGTAGTAGAATTTCTTGACAACCACCAAACTGCACTTTCAAGTTGTCATATTGGATGGTGTATATTGGATGGTGTATATTGGATGGTGCATATTGGATGGTGCATATTGGATGGTGTATATTGGATGGTGCATATTGGATGGTGTATATTGGATGGTGCATATTGGATGGTGCATATTGGATGGTGTATATTGGATGGTGCATATTGGATGGTGTATATTGGATGGTGCATATTGGATGCTCAATACTGACCACTGCCTCTGGGGCAGGAAGTGAGGTATACAGTACTGTTTCTTCTTGATGAGAATAATGACAGTAATTAAAACCTTACAAATGCTCTAATTCCTGTCCCTACTAGTTCTAATCCTTATTTCTACAAAAAAAAAAAAAAATACATTTTATAACTGTTTGTGTTCCTATTAGGGAGTTTCCCTTTCAATTCTTATATTGAGGACCATCACCACTGAGATCAGAAGTAAGAACAAATTATCCTAAAAAGAGATACAACTATAAAAACCTAAAATAGGTTCTAAGTATTCTCAGTGTGATTACAAAAAAAATAAAAATAGGTTGGAATTCTAATTGAAGGTGAAATGGATTGATAGCAAAAGAATGTAAAGTGATGGGACCATGGCACACCTGAGGATCTTCTGGTCCTACTGTGGCCCTGTAAGATTTACTTACCAACTGTCTTCTACAGAACAATGGTAGTTGTAATGGTCTTCTGATGCTCTGCAACAAAAAAAAAAAGATAAAATGTGTCTGCAGGCAGGTGCAGGCATTCTTCCAGCCTGGAGGTGCCACTGTACTGATGCTGGGAGGGGGGTCTAATAAGAGAATAGTTTTCTTATGGACTCTGTTAGTCCTCTCTGGGAAGGTAGGTACCTTATTTGATGTCAAGAGTTAAGATGTAAGGTAAACCAGATTTTCACCACCAAAAGGCCAGTACAGACTTTTGCTCATGCTCATGCATATTGCACATGTGCTAATATTTATAAGTGAAGGACCAATGTCACTTTTGCATCACGAACGCGTGCGCGCACACGTGCACACATCAATTAGCACTTGGCGCCCAGTGGCCTATTTACACTGCTCTATCACTGTGAGCAGTTGCTGAATGGTCTTCAGCTTGTTCCTGTGCTTCTGTGACCTTATCTGTTTCTGCTCACCCATGTATGACCCGGATTGCCTCTGGACTTTGCCTCTGCCCGTGCTCCAGCTCTGTTGTCTACTACCCCGACCTTGGCTTGCTTAACGGACCCGATCTGCCTGCTTACTTTGTACCGCGCTGCCCGGCTGTTATCGACCCTGGCTTATCTTCTGGACTTACTTGCTTCCCACGCTCTGGTGCCAAGCTGCTACTGCATCCAGTTCCAAGGACTGCGACTATCAGCTGTACCCACCTACGGAGTGAACATCACCAGCTAGCCACTACGGCACTCATGCCACTCCTTGCCTTAGCACTCTCTGTTCCCACTTTCAGGAGTGTTAGGAGGGATGAGCAAGAGAGGCATCCACAACATTCCAGTCTTCACCAGATACGTGATATCAGGTTACCATCTTAACAGGGTAGTCTTTAAAAAAGGGATCCTATGTCATGCCATGGGCGTGCTCTGAGTGGTTGGCTGATTAGGGCTTGAGACCCACTGGTTAGGGACAGTATTTTGTTTAGAGAAAGGTTCCTGGTGAGTAGAAACAGTACAGGGGACACGCCCAGTTCACTTTCTGAGGAATCCTTCCTAGTGAGCCTGATCGGTGTGAGCATATGCAATCCTGTGGTAACATTACAGTTAATTACACTACTGAGAGCTGTGCTGAATCTGTCTTGTTCTGCATTATGCCAAATGTTCTTCTATTTTGACTGTTGCAACTCTTTACAATTACTATAAAGCTTCTACATTGCTGATGCCTGTGGGTGTATGTAGTCTTTCCAAAGCAGATACTAATGTCCTAGGCCCCACCTACATGTTGTTTGTCAGTAATGGAATATGAACAGCTACAGGAGCATCCCACCTTCCCTCCCTTGTCACAGATAATGTAGATATTGTGGTTTATGGTTATCCTAATAAATTCAATTGTGTTTATTTATTTTACAGTTATTTTGGTTCTGCCTTTGATCCCATAGACAGACTCTGTGGATATTGGCAGTCAACATTATTGCCTCTAAGTCAAGTCTACTTCCTTTAGGCCCGGTTCACACTGGTGTGACTTACGCTCCGACTTTGAGAGCACATGTCGCATGACGTGTATAAATCAATGATTCACTATGAGAGCTATCTTAACTGGTCCGGCTTGTGTCGGTCTGACTTTGGAAAAGATTCCTGCACCACTTTGGTCTGACTTTGGTCCAATTTCAGCCTTTTGAATATCATTGAAGTCGTATTCAGATTGGATCAGCATCTTAACTCCCTCACATCCGGCACTGATGAGCACTGACTGGCAGCACTATGGGCACTGAGTGTGGGCACTGATGGTGCTGCCCATCAGTGCTCATCAGTGCCGCCCATCAGTGCTCATCAGTGCCACCCGTCAATGTCCATCAGTGCCATCCGCCAGTGCCCATCAGTGCCGCCTATCAGTGCCCATCAGTGCCGCCCGTCAGTGCCGCCTCTCAGTGCCCAGCAGTGCCACCTCTCAGTGCCACCTCTCAGTGCCCAGCAGTGCCGCCTATCAGTGCTCATCAGTGCCGCCTATCAGTGCCGCCTATCAGTGCCGCCTATCAATGCCGCCTATCAGTGCTCATCAGTGCGGCATATTAGTACCTCCTCATCAGTGCCCATAAGTGCCACCTCATCAGTGCCCATAAGTGCCACCTCATCAGTGCCCATAAGTGCCACCTCATCAGTGCCCATCAGTGCAGCCTATCAGTGCCCATCAGTGCCGCCTCATCAGCGCACATCAGTGAGGGAGAAAAATTTATTTTCAAAATTTACTCGCAGAAAATAAGAAAAACCTTTTTTTTTTTTTCAAAATTTTCTGTCTTTATTCTTTTTTTTGTAAAAAATAAAAAACCCAGAGGTGATTAAATACCACCAAAAGAAAGCTCTATTTGTGTGAAAAAAATGATAAAAATTTCATATGGGTACAGTGTAGCATGACCGCGCAATTGTCAGTCAACGTGTGCGAGCACTGAAAGCTGAAAATTGGCCTGGATGGGAAGGGTGTTTAAGTGCACAGTAGGCAAGTGGTTAACTGATCTGACTTGTGACATGTGACTTGTGCTCAGAGGCAATGGTAAAATTTGTAAAATGTATTGGAAAAAACCCAAATCCATACTATACCCAAGCTGAATTCATCTCAAGTCAGATCCTGTTCAATAAAGTCTGACCGATGTCTGACTGATGTCTGACTGACTTTTCAGGGCAACGTGGGATCGGAAGTCGTGGGATTTTCAGGTCGGAGCAGTGTGAACCCCCGGCCTTAGTTAATAATGCTGCCCAGTTTTAAATTATTAAACTAATAGACATGACACATGTTTCACTCTTTACCTTTGGTAGAGGATGTAAACAGAGCATAAGATTGCAGAATGAAACTGTAAAAATACGCATTACATAAATAATAAATATTTAGGTTTAACCACTTTACGACTGCCCACTGCAGATATATTGTGGCAGGCAGCCGCTTCTGGGCAAAGTGACGTAGGTATACGTCACTCACTCTCAGGAGGCTAGGGGGCGAGCGCGCACTGCCGGTGGTGCTCTCCTGCTCCCGCTCGTCAGCAGGGAAGCCGATGCATGTGTCAGGTGGCTCCAATTGCCGCCTGACACCCGCGATCGTTCCCCGCTGAGAGAGAAGAACGGTCAGCTGTTGTAAACACAGCTGACCGTTCTTCTCCCTGCAATGATCATAGAGCCCATGTGATCCTTCTATATAGGATCACATGTCTCTATGGTCATTTCAGAAGCCTCGCCGCCCCACAGTTAGAATCACTCCCCTAGGCTCACATTTAACCCCTTGATCACATAATGTTAACCCCTTCCCTGCCAGTGTAATTAATACAGTAACAATGCATATTTTTAGCACTGATTACTGTAGTAATGTCACTGGTCCCCCCAAAAGTGTCAAAAATATCAGTCAGGGGTCCGATCTGTCCGCCGCAATGTCGTAGTCCCGCAAAAAAATCGTAGATTGCCACCATTACTAGTAAAAAAATAAATAAATAAATAAATAAAAATGACATAAATCTTTCCTGTACTAAGTAGATGTGATAACAAACCGATCAAAATACGCTTATTGCGATTTTTTTTTACCAAAAATATGTAGCAAAAAACAAATTAGCCTACAATGTTAAAAAATTTAGATTTTTGATTTTTTTTTTGAGAATGTCATATAGCAGAATGTGAAAAATATTGGGTTTTTTTTTTCAAAATTGTTGCTTTTTTTTTTTTTTATAGGGCAAAAAAAAAAAATCGCACAGGTGATCAAATACCACCAAAAGAAAGCTCTATTTGTGGGAAAAAAAGGACATAAATTTTATTTGGGTACAACGTCGCATGACCGCGTAATTGTCCGTTAAAAAAACACAGTGCCGAATCACAAAATAGGGCCTGGTCATTAAGGGGGCAAATCCTTCCTGTCTTAAAGTGGTTAACAGTTTTCAAAGCAGGACAGGCCAATGTGCATTATTGGTGGACAACTTTTGTCTCAAAGTACAAGTTCACCTAAAACTGAACTTTGGGCACAAAAAACATTAATTTAACCACTTACCCACTGGGCACTTAAACCCCTTTCCCAACCAGACCAGTTTTCAGCTTTCAGTGCTCTCACATTTTGAATGACAATTACTCAGTCATGCGCCACTGTACCCATATGAGATTTTTACCCTTTTTTCACACAAACAGAGCCTTCTTTTGGTGGTATTTAATCGTCCCTGTGGTTTTTTGTTTTTTTTTGCGCTAAAAATAAAAAAAGACCAACAATTTTGGAAAAAAAATGCATTTTTCTTCGTTTCAGTTTTAAAATTTTGCAAATTTAGTAATTTTTCTTCATAAATTTTGGCCAAAATCTATACTGCTACATATCTTTGGTAAAAAATAACCCAAATAAGTATATATTATTTTGTCTTTGTAAAAAGTTATAAAGTCTTCAAGCTATGGTGCCAATTATTGAAAATTGATCACACCTGATGTACTGACGGCCTATCTAATTTATTGAGACCCTAAGACCCCTTTCACATGGGTGGTGCGCCCAACGGACTCCGTTTTGCTCAGCAGGGATTGATCCACCGGTCCCCACTGAGCAGGCGGATGACAGCTCCGTCTCCGCTCTGTGTGCAGAGACGGAGCTGTCAGAGCCTCGCTCTCCTCTATGGGAGATCAGATGAGAACGGACCGCCTGTCCGTTTTCATCCGATCTTATGCGATCCAATCCTCCAGATGGATGGAAAATAGGGTTTTCATCTGTCCGGATTTCACAGACAGGATCGGATTGGATAGCAGTGAGTGTCAGCAGAGATGTCTCCACTGACATCCGCTGCTTCATAGGGCCGCATGGAGCATCCGATCAGGTCCGTCTGAAAAACTGATAGGCAGAACGAATCGGAAAGCCTGGGTGAAAGGGGCCTAACAAGCCAGTAAAGTACAAATACTCCCCAAATGACTCATTTTTGGAAAGCAGACATTCTAAGGTATTAAGTAAGAGATATGGTGAGTTTTATGAAGTTGTAATTTTTTTTCTACAATTCTTTGCAAGTTTTTTTTTTTTCCTTTTTTCACAAAATGGTCATATTACCAAGTTATTTCTCACACATTGTATACTGTATAGGCATACTTGCAACTACACCCCAAAATACATTCTGCTACTCCTCCTGAGTATGGCAATACCACATGTGTGGGACTTTTCCACAGCCTGGCCACATACAGAGGCCCAACATGCAGGGAGCACCGTCATTTCCTGACTTTCCATTAGAAGTTTGTGAGGCACTGCAGGGCACTGATAAGCACTGTAGTTGCACTGATGTGGCAGGGATGTGGTATGGATGAGCACTGATGTAGCATGGATGTGGCACAGATGAGCAATGATGTGGCATGGATGTGGCACAGATGAGCAATGATGTGGCATGGATGTGGCACTGATGAGAACTTATGTTGCACGGATGAGCATGGATGTGGCACAGATGTGCACTGACATGGCATAAATGTGGAACGGATGAGTACTAACTAACGTGACATGGGTGTGGCACTGATGAGCACTGATGTGGCATGGATGAGCACTGACGTGGCATGGATCAGCACTGACGTTGCATGGATGAGCACTGACGTTACATGGATGAGCACTGACGTTACATGGATGAGCACTGACGTGGCATGGATGTGGCACGGATGACCACTGACATGGCATGGATGAGGCACGGATGACCGCTAACATGGCATGGATGTGGCACGGACTGTGTACAGCGTGCGAGGAGAGGAGAAAAATTAACCAGACATGCACCGGTTTGTTGACAAGTGATCGCTCCGTCATTGGCCCTTTACCACGATCCAAGATGCGCTGGGTCCCTAGGACCCAGGGGGCGTGCGGTAAGCGCTATTCTGGGAGGATGTCATAGTACACCCTCCCAGAATAAGCCGACCACGCCGTAGCCATCATTTTGCTAGGGCCCGGTCGGCAAGTGGTTAAAGATACTCCTTAATAATCACAAGGGATATAAATCCAATTTTTGTGTGCCAGCTGCCTTTTCAAACACAGATATTACCTTGTAATCGTAGTAATTTCGTAATCACTGTGCTGTACATAGCCTGTGCAGAGAGCAAAGGAAAGGACCCAGCAGCCCGACCAACAACAGGTTGCCAGCAGAAAACTACAGGAAGGAGACGAGAATTGTCAATCATGCTGCCACCGGAGCCTGAAAAAGTAAAAGTCTTATATAGGTAAGGGTGGGGCCACCTGGCAACATCACCTGGTGGCATTGCCTCCCTCGTGGCGTCACCGACCAAGCATACACCGGTCTGTGGCGTCACAAGGGTGTGGTGCCCCCAGGTTACGTTGCCAGGTGGCCCCGCCCTTACCTATAAATAAAATGTCCAAACAGCAGAGGCCGCTGTAGGGGGATCAGTCACCTTGCACAAGTAGAGAGAGCAGCAGTGACCAGTATTTATTACCGGTAGTTCCTGCACAATGTTTCACACTTGTTTTCACAGATTGAGAAAAGACTTCAGTTTAAGTGGTTCAGATCATCATTAATATTTGGCTTGCTGATTATGCATTTACAATCATTAAAAAAATCTATCCAGGGCTGAATTCAAAGAAAATGAAAGTGAAAAAATTATGCAGCAGGCTAGTCGATTTTTCTGAAATTTCATTGTAGCAACTCAAAACAATACTTATTGTGACCCCCCACGTGCTTGTATGCATGCCTGACAACAATGAGGCATGGTCCTAAGAGATGAAAGATGGTGTCCTGGGGTATTTCCTCCCAGATCTGGACTAGGGCATCACTGAGCTCCTAAACAGACTGAGGTGCAACCGAGGGTGGACCGAAACATAATGTCCCAGAGGAGACATTGGATGTACAGTAGGTCAGGCAAGTGTGGGGGCTTATCAATGATATTTATTGTATCATCATCCAGGAACTGGCTGCATACTCTCGTCACATGAGGCCAGGCATTGTCATGCACAAGGAGGAACCCAGGAACCTCTGCACAAGTGTAGGGTCTGACATTGGGTCCAGGGATTTCATCCCGATATCTAATGGCAGTCAGGGTGCCATTGTCTAGCCTGTAGAGGTCTGTGCTTCCCTCCATTGATATTCCTCCCTAGACCATCACTGAGCCACCACCAAACCGGTCATACTGAATGATGTTACAGGAAGCATTCTCCACGGCTTCTACGGACCTTTTCATGCCTGTCACATGTGCTCAAGGTGAACCTGCTCTCATCTGCTGCTCTCTCACATGCTGCCAGTGGCGGACCTGCCAATTCTGGTGCTCAATGGCAAAGGCCAATAGAGCTCCATGGTGCCAGGCAGTGAGCACAGGGCCCACTAGAGAATGTCGGGTCTTCAGGCCACCCCCTTATTAAGTCTGTTTCTGATTGTTTGGTCAGAGACATTCACATCAGCCTGCTGAAGGTGTTGTAGGGCTCTTGCAGTGCTCATTCTGTACCTCGGTGCCCAAAGGAGCAAATACTGTTCCTGCTGATGGGTTAAGGACCTTCCTTTCCAGCTCTTCTAGAGTAACTGCCTGTCTCCAGGAATCTCCTCCATGCTTATGAGATTGTGCTGGGAGACACAGCAAACCTTCTGGCAATGGCACGTATTGATGTGCCATCCTGGAGGAGTTGGACTGCCTGTGCAACCTCTATAGGGTCCTGGTATCGCCTCATGCTTCCAGTAGTGACACTGAACCTAGCCAAACTAGTGAAAAACAATAAAGTATAGCCCAAGTCTGGCAGTGACACAGAAAATAGGGAAGGGAAAGGGGAGGGGAAAAGGGAAAATGGCCAGTAGATCCTGGACATGGGGAGTTCAATGCTATACTATACGAAAAATCGTTCAAACTCATTTTCGACAAAATAACACTCATCCGTGAGAGCAAACGATCGTACCATCATATAATGACCAATAAATCGTTCAATGGACATAAATGAATCATTTTTTTGTTTGTTTTTTTCATATATACATAGTGCAAACAGTTTGGATGAGAGACACATTAACCTTTCAATTTATCATTTGTTCGGCAGAAAATTTCCAAACTTGTCCTTTGTTTCTTCGGCTCAAAAACATCATAGCCGATTACCGACTCGTGTCCTTTAACTGGCCGAAAAACAAAAAACTGTCCAAATGACTGCATTTCAGCCTATTTTTCGTATAATGTATGGCCAGCATAAGTGTGTCCAAAAAAAAAGTAACAGCAAATAAAAGAAATACATTTATTTATAATGCAAAAAGATAAAAAATGACAGTCAATATGAACATGTCAAGATATATACATATGATACATGTAATCATCTGGTTTGTGGATCGACTTGTTTCGCTCAAAACCGTTGAGCTTCCTCAGGATTCAAACATATGTACATACAGCAAACCCTTAGTGTGATTAGCACAACCAAAGTTATGAAAAGGGGATAGAATCTTGAATTTAAAATGGCAATAGCTGCATGAAATGGAGGTACAACAAAGGGAAAAATCTCCACAAGAAAGGGAACCAAAATGTTGATTCCAAACAAGGGGTACAACATAGGGTTGAGCGGACACCTAGATGTCCGTGTTCGACGGGTTCGGCCGAACTTTAAAAAAAAGTCCGGGTCCGTGTCCCGGACTTTTACCGAACTTTTCCCGGACACCGAACCCCATTGAAGTCAATGGGGACCCGAACTTTAAGGCACTAAAATGGCTCTAAAACACCAAAGGAAAGGGCTAGAGTGCTGCAAATGGCAGCAAAACGTAATTAAGAGCATGGCAAGTGCTCTGCAAACAAATGTGGATAGGGAAATAACTTAAAACAACAAAAAAAAACAGAAAAATAAAACAATGTTCTTCTTCATCTCTGAAGGACGAGGCCCATATGGAGTAGGAGGGAGGTTGAGGTGGTGGTGGATGTGGCGGTGACATAGGCGTGCGCACAGGGTGTGCTGGGTGTGCCTGGGCACACCCTAATCACCTAGGGCACATAGCATTGCCAGTGAGGAGATGGGAAAGATCTCCCTGGGACCTGCTCTGCTCTATTTCTCCTTGCCTACAGGTACATGGCCCCGATACATTACTCTCCCTGCTGGCAAACACATGCATGTGTATTTCAACTTTGGGGTGCACACCTTAATGCAATAGGCTGCGCACACCTATGGGCGGTGTAGGTGGAAGCGGCGGTGGAGGAGGACCAGGGCCGGATTAACAGCATCATGGGCTTGGTGCTGAGGATTTTGAAGGGCCTTAGGGCCGTGCCTTGCCATGCACCCAGAGGAGGAAGGGTGCAGCCATGCATGCCTAATTCAACATGGGATGCTGTCTCTGAAGCCCATAAACACATCCATGCATCGCCAACTGTCCCTCCTTGTCCGGCCTTCACGCTGTGTGGGGAGGTTCTGAGGGTGCTGCCTGGGGAAGCGAGCATAGAAGCCAGACTTCTGTGTTTACAAGTGACAGAAGAGCGGTAACAGTGAATATGGCCAACCCGGGGCCTATATAAAAGGTAGGGGCCTGGAGCTGCAGCTCCAATAGACCCTACATTAATCTGGCCCTGAGGAGGAGGACGAGGTAGCCAACACTGCTTCTTTTCACAAATTTTAAATGAGGGTACACCCCAAAAGAGTGAGAAAGAGCAAAAATGGAACAATGGGTGGGTAAGGTCGGTATCCATTGCTATTCTGCATAAGGTACGGAAAAGTCCCGTGGGATCCATGCCTGGTTCATTTTAATGAACGTGAGCTTGTCCACATTGTCTCTGGACAGGCGGCTGCGCTTGTCTGTTATAACGCCCCCAGCCGTGCTAAATACCCGTTCAGATAATACACTGGCTGCAGGGCACGCCAGCACCTCCAAGGCGTAAAGGGCAAGCTCAGGCCATGTGCCCAATTTGGAGACCCAGAAGTTGAAGGGGGCAGACCCGTCATTCACTACATGTAGGCGTGTGCACACATACTGCTCCACCATGTTGGTAAAATGCTGCCTCCTGCTAAGACGTTCCATCTGAGCTGCTGGTGCTGCTGTTTGTTGTGGCGTGCTGACAAAGCTTTTCCACATTTCGGCCATGCTAACCCTGCCTTCTGAGGTGCTGGCGGTGCCCTGGTTGCGTTGGCGACCTCCTCCTCCTCCTCCTCTGCCTTGTGCTTCCACTGTGGCCCCGCTGTCAGATGGGAATGCCAGCAGCATGGCGTCTACCAGCGTGCGCTTGTACTCGCGCATCTTGCGATCGCGCTCCAGTGAGTGAATTAAGGACGGTACGTTGTCCTTGTAACGGGGATCCAGCAGCGTGGCCACCCAGTAATCAGCACAAGTTAGAATGTGGGCAACTCGGCGGTCGTTGTGGAGACACTGCAGCATGTAATCGCTCATGTGTGCCAGGCTGCCCAGAGGCAACGAAAGGCTGTCCTCTGTGGGAGGTGTATGGTCCGTGTCCTCTGTATCCCCCCAGCCACGCACCAGTGATGGCCATGAGCTGGCCTGGGTGCCACCCTGCTGTGAACATGGTTCCATCTCCTCCTCCAGCTCCTCCTCCTCCTCATCCTCCTCATCCTCCAGAACTGTGCCCCTGCTGGACAATTGCGTCCCTGGCGTTTGCGTGTGCAGGAACCCACCCTCGGAGCCCCTTGCGAATGACTGCCCTGAAAGCCTTGGAAATGTTACCTCTTCATCCTCCTCCTCCTCCTCATCCTGTGCCACATCCTCTTCCATCATCGCCCGAATTGTTTTTTCAAGGAGGCATAGAAGTGGGATAGTTAAGCTGAGAACGGCGTCATTGCCACTGGCCATGTTGGTGGAGTACTCAAAACAGCGCAACAAGGCACACAGGTCTCGCATGGAGGCCCAGTTATTGGTGGTGAAGTGGTGCTGTTCCGCAGAGCGACTCACGCGTGCGTGCTGCAGCTGAAACTCCACTATGGCCTGCTGCTGCTCGCACAGTCTTTCCAGCATGTGCAAGGTGGAGTTCCACCTTGTGGGCACGTCACATATGAGGCGGTGAGCGGGAAGGCCGAAGTTACGCTGCAGCGCTGCCAGGCGAGCAGCAGCAGGGTGAGAACGCCGAAAGTGCGCACAAACGGCCCGCACTTTCTGCAGCAGCTCTGACATATCGGGGTAGTTTTTAAGGAACCTCTGCACCACCAAATTCAGCACATGCGCCAGGCAAGGGATGTGCGTCAAACCGGCTAGGCCCAGAGCTGCTATGAGATTTCGCCCGTTATCGCACACCACCAGGCCGGGCTTGAGGCTCGCTGGCAGCAACCACTCATTTGTCTGCTGTTCCATGCTCCTCCACAACTCCTGCGCGGTGTGTGGTTTGTCCCCCAAACAGGCAAGTTGTAAAACTGCCTGCTGTCGTTTACCCCTGGCCGTGCTGAAGTTGGTGGTGAAGGTGTTACGCTGTCCGGATGAGGAGGCGGTAGAGGATGAGGAAGCGGAGTAGGAGGAGTTAGGAACAGGAGGCAAACTGAAGCGCCCTGCAATCCTCGGTGGTGGAAGGACATGCGCCAAATTGCTATCCGCCTCAGGCCCATCCGCCACTGCATTTACCCAGTGTGCCGTTAGGGAGATATAACGCCCCTGACCGTGCTTACTGGTCCACGTATCCGTAGTTAGGTGGACCTTGGCACAGATGGCGTTGCGCAGTGCACACCTGATTTTTTCCCCCACTTGGTTGTGCAGGGAAGGGATGGCTTGCCTGGAAAAGTAGTGGCGGCTGGGCACGACGTACTGTGGGACAGCCACCGACATAAGGTTTTTAAAACTGTGCGTCTCCACCAGACGGAATGACAGCATTTCAAAGGCCAATAATTTTGAAATGCTGGCATTCAGGGCCAGGGATCGCGGGTGGGTAGGGGGGTACTTCCTCTTCCTCTCAAGTGTTTGGGAGATGGAAAGCTGAACGCTTCCACGGGACATTGTGGAGATGGTTGTTGGTGACCCAGGTGGTGGTGTTGCTGACAGATCGTCTGTTTGCGGGGTGGCAGGTGCCGGTATCACTACAGATGTGGCTGGAGCGGCCGAGACTGCAGCAGAAGAGGAAGCAGGATGAGCCAGAGACGTTTCTTGGTTTTGAAGGTGTGTACTCCACTGCAGCTCGTGCTTTGCACTTAGATGCCTGATCATGCAGGTTGTGCTCAGGTTGAGAAGGTTCATGCCTCGCTTCAAGCTCTGATTGCACAGGGTGCAAACCACTCGTGTCCTGTCATCAGCACATTTTCTAAAGAACTTCCACGCTAGAGAACTCCTTTGAGCTGACTTTGGTGCGCTCGTTCCCTTGCTGCGTTGGGCAGTAGCGGGCGTAGTGTCTAGGGCACGGCCGCTCCGCTTCTGCACCCTGCTCCCTCTTCTGCTGTGCTGGTGGCTCTGTGCGACCACCGCCTCTTCCTCCAAACTACTCAGTTCACCTGCATGACGTTCATTCCATGTGGGGTCGAGGACCTCATCGTCCTCCACATCATCTTCCACCCAGTCTTCACCCCTGCCCTCCTTGTCGGTCTCCACAATGCTGAACGCCGCAGCAGTTGGCACCTGCGTTTCGTCATCATCGGAGACGTGCTGCGATGATCCTTGCATGTACTCATCTTGAGGAATAAGTGGTTGGGCATCGCTGCACTCAATCTCTTCCACTTCTGGGGCAGGGCTAGGTGGATGGCCCTGGGAAACCCTGCTGACAGAGTCCTCAAAAAGAATAAGAGACTGCTGTATGGCTTGGGGCTCAGACTGCTGGCCTGATTTGCAAGGGGGTGAGGTGAAAGACGGTTGGACATTGGCTGCAGGTGCCAACTCTGACCTTTCTGCAGTAGACTGGGTGGGAGACAATGTGAAGGAACTGGAGGCACTGTCAGCAGCAAACCAATCTACTATCGCCTCAACTTGTTCTGGCCTCATCACTTCTAGGGGCGTTTGATGCCCTACCAAATACTGATGCAGGTTCTGTCGCCTACTCACACTTGAGGAAGGTGTTTCACTTGTGCGTGTAGCTGGCACAGATCGACCATGTCCTCTCCTTGCAACAGGAGCTCTACCAGCAGCACCACGACCCAGGCCACGGCCCTTATTTGACGGTCTCCTCATATTTCTGTAATTTAAGATCTTGCCCTAGAAAGGTTTTTATTGAATAGCGGAATAGAAAATATGATCCAAAAAAAGTGTATGTATATCACACGTACACAACCACACTAGGCCCCAATTACTATTGTTTGTACCCCTAAAAGGCTAGATGAGGAGTAGGGGGAGTATGGAACAGGCAGCACCCTCAAACCTTCAGAAGTATGAGATGAACCCCAACAACTTGGAAAGGTGGATCTCTCTCACACGTACCGACACAGACTATCCCGCAATTCAATTGATCCTCAAAGGTTTTTATTGAATAGCGGAATAGGAAATATGATCAAAAAAAGTGTATGTATCTCGCACGTACACAACCACACTAGGCCCCAATTACTATTGTTTGTACCCCTAAAAGGCTAGATGAGGAGTAGGGGGGGTATGGAACAGGCAGCACCCTCAAACCTTCAGAAGTATGAGATGAACCCCAACAACTTGGAAAGGTGGATCTCTCTCACACGTACCGACACAGACTATCCCGCAATTCAATTGATCCTCAAAGGTTTTTATTGAATAGCGGAATAGGAAATATGATCAAAAAAAGTGTATGTATCTCGCACGTACACAACCACACTAGGCCCCAATTACTATTGTTTGTACCCCTAAAAGGCTAGATGAGGAGTAGGGGGGGTATGGAACAGGCAGCACCCTCAAACCTTCAGAAGTATGAGATGAACCCCAACAACTTGGAAAGGTGGATCTCTCTCACACGTACCGACACAGACTATCCCGCAATTCAATTGATCCTCAAAGGTTTTTATTGAATAGCGGAATAGGAAATATGATCAAAAAAAGTGTATGTATCTCGCACGTACACAACCACACTAGGCCCCAATTACTATTGTTTGTACCCCTAAAAGGCTAGATGAGGAGTAGGGGGGGGTATGGAACAGGCAGCACCCTCAAACCTTCAGAAGTATGAGATGAACCCCAACAACTTGGAAAGGTGGATCTCTCTCACACGTACCAACACAGACTATCCCCCAATTTAACTGATCCCCAGAGGTTTTTGATTAAATAGCGGAATAGAAAATATGATCCCAAAAAAGTGTATGTATATCACACGTACACAACCACACTAGGCCCCAATTACTATTGTTTGTACCCCTAAAAGGCTAGGAGTAGGGGGAGTATGGAACAGGCAGCACCCTCAAACCTTCAGAAGTATGAGATGAACCCCAACAACTTGGAAAGGTGGATCTCTCTCACACGTACCAACACAGACTATCCCCCAATTTAACTGATCCCCAGAGGTTTTTGATTAAATAGCGGAATAGAAAATATGATCCCAAAAAAGTGTATGTATATCACACGTACACAACCACACTAGGCCCCAATTACTATTGTTTGTACCCCTAAAAGGCTAGGAGTAGGGGGGAGTATGGAACAGGCAGCACCCTCAAACCTTCAGAAGTATGAGATGAACCCCAACAACTTGGAAAGGTGGATCTCTCTCACACGTACCAACACAGACTATCCCCCAATTTAACTGATCCCCAGAGGTTTTTGATTAAATAGCGGAATAGAAAATATGATCCCAAAAAAGTGTATGTATATCACACGTACACAACCACACTAGGCCCCAATTACTATTGTTTGTACCCCTAAAAGGCTAGGAGTAGGGGGAGTATGGAACAGGCAGCACCCTCAAACCTTCAGAAGTATGAGATGAACCCCAACAACTTGGAAAGGTGGATCTCTCTCACACGTACCAACACAGACTATCCCCCAATTTAACTGATCCCCAAAGGTTTTTGATTAAATAGCGGAATAGAAAATATGATCCCAAAAAAGTGTATGTATATCACACGTACACAACCACACTAGGCCCCAATTACTATTGTTTGTACCCCTAAAAGGCTAGGAGTAGGGGGAGTATGGAACAGTGGCGGCCTGTGCATAGGGGGCGCCAGGGCGCCGCCCCCCCTAAAAAAAAAAAAAAAAAAAAAAAAAAATGACAAAAAGATCAATAAAGTTTTCAAAAAAAAAAAATTGTGTTCGCCGGCCTATGTTGACCCTGTGGGGGGGTGGGGTTTACGACCCAGAAGAGGCGCCGATTGGCTGCCTTCTGGGGCGTAACCTGGGCGCAGGGTACAGCGCTAGGAAACCCCCACTTTCGGAATGTCCTGGCTGTGATTGGTCCAGTCTCCAGCCTGGACCAATCATCATCCAGGACATCCGATGCTGACCCGTGACCCCGCTGACGTCGCGTACGTCGGTCAGTCACGAGTCAGTGCGGTGGACGGCAGAGCGGAGCGGACTCAGTCAGCAGCGGAGACTCGGAGAGCAGAGCGGAATCTGCTTCAGAGAGAGACCCGACCAGGCAGTCACCTCGTCACCAGGCCGCAGCAGCACAGCGTCTCCAGAGGAGTGGAGCCGGAGGTCATCTGGACTGCAAGAGAAGACTCACCACCGGTAAGTGAGTCCTTCTCAGCGGCAAAATGAAAGGAAAACCACGTGTTCTGTGAATACTTTCCGGTTGCAGCTTACAGAGTACAGCACTCAGTATGTAAGGTACAGCACAGTTTTGAAACTGGGAAGGTCAGAGGCTTCTTAGCGCAGAGGTAGTCCTGATGCACTGGGGACTGGAGGTCCCCTATGTGCCCAGGTATAGAGAACCCTCCCTATGTGCCCAGGTATAGAGAACCCTCCCTATGTGCCCAGGTATAGAGAACCCTCCCTATGTGCCCAGGTATAGAGAACCCTCCCTATGTGCCCAGGTATAGAGAACCCTCCCTATGTGCCCAGGTATAGAGAACCCTCCCTATGTGCCCAGGTATAGAGAACCCTCCCTATGTGCCCAGGTATAGAGAACCCTCCCTATGTGCCCAGGTATAGAGAACCCTCCCTATGTGCCCAGGTATAGAGAACCCTCCCTATGTGCCCAGGTATAGAGAACCCTCCCTATGTGCCCATGGAGGAGGCGTCTGATGTGACAACTTTTGCGCTCCAAACCAGACAACACTGAGAGCCATTGCACCATGCCGTCTCTTCCCGGGGGACTTCTGTGGCTTGCCGTCCTGGGTAAGTGCCCGCTGTGCTCTGGGGAGATGATGCACTCCGTGGGTGGCATCTTCTCAGCATGGTCCCCCCACCCCATACATAGAGCCCATCCAGGATCCTGTGCATGCTGCACAGCACCCCTTATATTATAAAATGTGTTCCTGGAGAGCAGAAGGGTTACTACAATTCATGGGACCCCATTGCAAAACTTTGATGAGACCCCTATGGGATGCACAAGGCTGAAGGCTATGGAACCCCCTGGGTCACAGGCAGCGTTGGTTAGCCCACTTGCACTTGCGTGGCATCTTTTGCTGCATTATCTGTTGTGTATTTAGCTGTCTGCCAGCTTTAAAGGATCCCTTCACTGAGAGAAATATTAAAGCCTATGATTGGTGACCTTCTTTTAAACAATTCTAAACTGCAAGACTGTTTAGTACTGTTTGAGAGTGACCCAAACAAGCATGTAGACTGGGAGAGCCAGATTGACTTTAGAAGTCCTCATCTGCATAACTATTTCCAGTTCAATACACAGAAAGTAGAAGAGGACTGACATGGCAGCCAGTGAAGGACATCAGTAGCACTTTCAGACCCGGTTCACACTTCTGCGTGTGCGGGGTTCGCATGTCATGTCGGAGCGCACTGCTCCGACATGACATGCGATCGGCTGTGCGGTGCGAGTTTAGCCATACAGTTTGTATGGCTAAATTCGCACCGCACCCGCAGCAAAGACGCACAGGAGGCATTTTTGCTGCCGCATCAGGATCGGATCGCACAGCGGTTCACACTTGTGCGATCCGATCCTGTGCGAACTGCACGATCGCACTGCGATATGCGATCAAACTGGGGGTGTCGTTAAGATTACATTGACAACCCCAGCGGATCGCATATGGCAGTGTGAACTGCCGGGGGTGCCTGTGCGATGCGGGAACAGGCTGCGAATTCGCAGCCTTCCCGCATCGCAATAGTGTGAACCGAGCCTCAGCCTTTTTATTTATTCAGTACAGGTTTCCTGCTGCACAGAAAGTGCTTGTTTACACTAGCAGTAGACCTCTGAAGAGCGATCAATGCTGGATCTTTTTTTCAGAGGCATGTTTATACTCCCATATGGTTGGGGGGGGGGGGTAAAAATGCAGCTCGGCTGCCTGTTTTTACTGTATCCCAACCGCTTTGGTAAACTTATCCAAAAGACATAAAATCTCTTTGGTAAGGGTTCATTATGAACGTCCTTGGGCGCATATTAAACTCCCATCAGTGTAAAGTAAGCCGTGAAATATTAAGCCTGCCAAAATGTACAATAGGCTGGAGATATCCAGCATAGATGAAGCAATTTGTATTTATATATATTTATATATATTGAAGAGACTGGCAAGTGGCAATGTAAAGTTATTTCCCTACAAATAGCTGCACTCTAGTTAAGCAAACTGGGTATACATTACTAAATCTATTGTCAAACCATAGTATCCAAGCTCAATAATAATGTAACGCTGTGACAGTGGGATGTGTCCTTGTCCTCAGTGTGTAGGCAGAGCTGAGCTTTGTGTCAGGATGCAGAATGACATGATTTCTACAGACGAATGATGCCTGGGTTCACCGTGTTCTTCAGCTCAGTTTGGAAACTGCTAAAAATATCAGCAGCACAAACTCAGCCCCCATATTGCTTTGTGACTTCTATTCAGCTCATTGTGTGCATCCATATGACTGCTGGGAGGGGTGGCAGGATGTGTACTCGGGATTGACTGTACAACAAGCAGGGCAATAATTGGAGGGGGGGAATTAGCAGCCCCAAGACTAGAATAATAAAGTGTTAACTCTTTCATGGCCACAGGCTATGGATGCCCTGTCCCCAATTTAGCAGTGTCAGAATCAGTGGCGGCCTGTGCATAGGGGGCGCCAGGGCGCCTCCCCCCCCTAAAAAAAGAAAAGAAAAACAAATTACAAAAAGATCAATAAAGTTTTCAAAAAAAAAAATTGTGTTCGCCGGCCTATGTGGAGGCTGTGGGGGGGTGGGGTTTACGACCCAGAAGAGGCGCCGATTGGCTGCCTTTTGGGGGCGTAACCTGGGCGCAGGGCACAGCACTAGGACACCCCCACTTTCGTGATATCCTGGCTGTGATTGGTCCAGTCTCCAGCCCGGACCAATCATCATCCAGGACATCCGATGCTGACCCATGACCCCGCTGACGTCGCGTGCGTCAGTTACAACTGGAGTGGACGGACGGGCACTGCAGAGCGGAGAGGAGACCGGAATCAGATTCAGAGACGGACGACCCGACCAGTCACCTCACCAGGCCGCAGCCACGCAGCGTCTCAAGAGGAGCGGAGGTCATCTGGAAGAGAAGACAGACACTACAGTGCACAAACTCGATCACCCCGGTAAGTGAGTCCTCCTCAGCGGCCGGCAATGGAGGGATCTGAATCTGATAGTCGGCAAGCATTGCCATTTGCCATACAACTCACTCCAGATGATCTCTCCCTCTTCTTGGCTCCCTCCCATTGATGGATTATTTTAGGGAAACCCCGGGCCATAAAGTGTACAAGAAGGGCAGTGTCACCCAAAATAAGCTTCAGCTGAGCTCACCATACACCAGAATTTGGGTAAAAATATTTGTCACATTTTGTAAAAAAAAAAAAAAAGACAAATATGTTGGAAAGGAGGGAGAAGGGTTTGGGAGAGTAGAACTTTCCCTTTTGGAGTGAGGTTTCCTTCTAAACAGATTTCATTATAATATGTATAACCTTTCCCCTAATGCAAACAACATTGACAGTCAGAATTTAATTCGTTCAAGAGTCAAGACAATATATGCATCCTGTCCTTAGAATTTTATGGTCAGTGCAGTTAAAAATGAATATCCATTTGAACCGAAAAGCGAACATTGCCAGTCATTGAATAACACTGCTTTTCACAGTCAGCACGAGGTCTGGGTGCTGCTATTCCAAATTGTGTGCCAATGTAGACTTTGCATTTTTGTGTACCAACTATATTGACCAGACCATAAAAAAAATGCTGGGCAGTGGGCAGCACTGTGGGCACTGGGCAGCCATTGCCATCCATTCCATGCCAAATTAGATTGCCATGCCTTGCCAATTTGCCATCACCAATGCCATCCATGCCTGCTGTACCTACCTGTTTTGCCATGGGCTGGGTCCATCCATCATGGTTGGTTGGATCATGGATGGACCCAGGCCAGGCCAGAACAGGTAGGTACAGGCATGTGAGGTCACGGTGCAAGATTTATCAAGTTACCCAGGCCAGGCCCATATATATATATATATATATATAATATAATCATCATGGATGGATGGATGATACATCCATCCATGGATTGATATGATTTTATATATATATATATATAAAATCATATCTGCACACTGTGGTCTGGGCCCGGCCTGGGTAACTTGATGTTATTCTTCTTGCACCGTGACCTCACATGCCTGTACCTACCTGTTTTCCCCTGGCCTGGGTCCATCCATCCATCCATCCATGATGATAAGGATATCTGTACTCTGGTCTGGGCCCGGCCTGGGTAACTTGATAAATCTTGCACCGTCCGTGACCTGCCTGAGTGCCTGTACTACCTACCTGTTCTGGCCTGGGTCCATCCATCCATCCATCAAGGATGGTTGGATGGACCCAGGCCAGGCCAGAACAGGTAGGTACAGGCATGTCACGGTGCAAGATTTATCAAGTTACCCAGGCCGGGCCCAGACCACAGTGTGCAGATATCATTATATATATCATCATGGATGGATCATCCATCCATCCATCCATTCATGATGATATATGTGATAGATGGTGGTGGTCACAGTCTGCATTGATGTCTGATCATTGGGGGCACAGCAAGCTGGTGGTCAGTCTGCATTGATGATTGGGTGGGGGAGCACGGCATGCTGGTCATGTCTAATGCCCCATACACACGTGCAGATTATCTGCAGACTTTTGTCTGCAGACTTACCAAAACCATATAATATGAGGTCAAACCTAAACACTTTCAATTTGTATGCAATCCGGCAGGCCCTTGCACTGCATAGAAAAGGTAAGTCTGCAGACAAAAGTCTGCAGATAATCTGCACGTGTGTACGGGGCATGAGGCCTACATACACAGGGTATCTGTGGCCTATAAATATTAACAGCCTGTGTACAGTATATATATCTGTGTTGGAGTTACTTCATGTGCAGACATTTACTAATGTATGTGAATTCAGTGTGCAGGCTCTAAATTATTTTACTTTTTAAATGGGACAATTACTCCTCTTCAGAATATTAACTTTGTTTTAATAATTTTACTGAGTTAGTGAGTTTTATACCATCTTATACCAGGCCGCTGTGTGCCAATTACTATTAATAAATATATAGTGCCAGGCCAGCAGCCTGCTTAGCAGTGAGTGTACACCATATAAGACAGTGCAGGTCAAGCCAATGACATTGTACACTGGCTAAGTTAGCATAGCACTTTACCAGTGTACAATGTCATTGGCCTGGCCTGCACTGTCTTATATGGTGTACACTCACTGCTAAGCAGGCTGCTGGCCTGGCACTATATATTTATTAATAGTAAATGGTACACAGCGGCCTGTTAGAAGATGGTATAAAACTCACTAAGGGCTCTTTCACACGGGCGATCCGATCAGATCCGCCTGTCAATTTTTTAGGCGGATCTGATCGGATCCTCCATGCAGCTCCGCTGACACCCGCTGCCATCTGTATCCGATCCTGTCTGTGAAATCTGGACGGATGGAAACCCTATTTTTCCATCCGTTCAGTGATCGGATGAGAGCTGACAGGAGGTCCGCTCTCATCCGATCCCCCATAGAGGGCAGCGGGGGCTGAGACACCTCCCTCTCCGCTCTGCAAGCGGAGACGGAGCTGTCATTTGCCGGCTCAGCGGGGATCGCGGATCGATCCCCGCTGAGCAACACGGATCCGCCTACGGAGGCGGGACCGTGTGAAAGAGCCCTTACTCAGTAAATTTATTAAAACATAAAGTTAATATTCTGAAGAGGAGTAATTGTCCCATTTAAAAAGTAAAATAATTTACACAGACAGCGGCCTGGTAGAAGATGGTTCCATCATGGTTATGGACTGGTGGCATGATGAGAAGTCCTTGTAGAAGTTCTGGCCTCATCCAGGACAGGGAAGGATGCCACACTGCCCACTCTATTAGGGATGCCCCCCCATCCTATGATAAGGAGTCCAGACAGCCTGCTGAGCCACCCTCCTATTCCTAGATTCACACAAAGAAAAAATGAGTAAACTTGCCACATTTTAATTCAGTTTTAATAGTTATCACTGATGGAGGTCACACAGTCTAGGAATGGGAGGGTGGCTCAGCAGGCTGTCTGGACTCCTTATTATCATAGGAGGGGGTTGGAGAAATCCCTAATAGCAGAGTGGGCAGTGGCACCTTCCCTGTCCTGGATGAGGGAATGGATCTTGAGGACTTTTTTATAGTGACCTGTAATTAGTTTCTTTATGTTCACCTGCTGATCCTGCTAGTAAGACTAAGTGCATTGTTTTCAACAAAACAAGCAGTCCTGCAAATGTTGCAGTTAGAAGGTTCTGACAAACCATTTACACTGACAGAGGTGCTCACAATGATCAGCTTTTGTATATTTATGTCAGTTTCCATATGCTGCTGCACCTTTTTTCTTGCTTGTCTCAGCAATACCACTTCTGATCATTTGCATGTAGTCAGTACAACATGTCACTGTATAACGACCGCTGTAAAAATCATTAAGTAGGCGAACAAAAAATGTGTGTGCGAGGCTTCAGGGTGACGTGCAAAACACCTTCAAACCTCCTAGCCTAACTATCATAACTCTTGATTAAATAGACACTTGCATATAGAATTGCCATACGGATCTCTCTTTTAAACATTCCCATATTGTCATCTGACTCCTAGGTACTGATCATTTTGGAAGTGAGGCACATTTGTCAGCCATGATGAGTAATAGAGAAAATTCTGTGGTAGCTTTAAAAGAAAACCCCTTCTCACAGCGTTCTGATGCTGAGAAAAAGAGGCTAAAGGAGCTTGGACCAGATCGTCCCAACTTGCAAATTAAGCAGCAGGCAAGTGATCGTGGTCGAGTTTACACTCGGAGCTTTTCCACCACTTGCTATGAGAGACGGAATTGGCTTGCTGGATGTGATGTTAGCAATGCCTTCTTTTGCTTTCCCTGTTTGCTGTTTCAAGCTCATGGAACTGACACATTGTGGATATCAACAGGGGTTTCTGACCTGAAACATCTCACTGACAAGTGCAAGCGGCATGAAGGTAGCCGAAGTCATCTGACCAACGCTATGAGGCTCCAGCTTTTTGGGAGCCATAGCATTGCTGAACAGCTAGATCAAAGCTACAGGACTGCCATAAGAAAGCACAATGAGGAAGTCACCAAAAATAGACACATCCTGTCTAGAATTATAGACTGCGTGAAATTTTGTGGTGCTTTTGAGCTTGCTTTGCGTGGCCATGATGAGAGTGCCACTTCAGATAATCCCGGGATATTCCGTGGCTTGGTTGACTTTGTATCTTCTCTGGATGGAGTTTTGAAAGAGCACCTTGAGAACGCCACTGTGTTTAAGGGAACTTCAAAAACTGTGCAGAACGAGCTCTTGGACTGCATGTTGTCAGTTATTAAAGACCAAATTGTCCAAGAAGCACAAAACAGTGATTTTCTTTCCATCCAGGCCGACGAGACCACTGATATTGCCACACAGTGCCAACTTGTGCTTGTGCTGCGCTACATTGATGGCAACAACCGCATCCAAGAGAGGTTTTTTGAGTTTATTCCTCTGCATACAACGACAGCTGATTCCATCGCTACAGCACTACAAGAGCGTCTTGCTGTCATCCTTCCAGAGGATCAGAAGAGTAAACTCATCTGCCAAGCCTATGATGGAGCTAGTGTGATGAGGGGTGCCACTGGAGGTGTGCAAAGGAAGATCCAGGATGTTTACCCAAATGCCCATTACATCCACTGCTATGCACATCAGCTGAATCTGATAATGCAGCAGGCCACTTCTCGCATATCCAAAGTGAGAATTTTTTTTTCTAACCTTGGAGGGTTTGCCAGCTTTTTCTCCAGATCACCAAAGCGCACGGATGTTCTGGATAAAGTAGTTGCCCATCGACTACCAACATCAAGCAGTGTCAGATGGAACTTCCACAGCCGTGCTGTCAATACTGTGTTTGAGCACAGAGAGGACCTCATTCGCTGTTTTGAACAAATCCAGGAATCTGGTGACTTTGACCTTACTACCACCAGAGAGGCAGGAGCCTTTGCCATGATGCTGGAGAATCAGGAGTTTATTTTTTTTCTGAACCTTTTCCACAAAATCATGCCACATGTGGACCTCCTCTATGCCAAACTCCAGCGGAAGGACATAGATTCAGTCCACATTAAGGGGAGCATCCAGCAGTTCCAGCAGGCCATACAAAACATCAGGTAGCAGCTGTATTCATCCCTTTCCATGTTTTTTTGTTTGTTTTTTTTTGTTTTAATTATTCTTACTACTTCTACATTTTTCAGAGATTCTCTGCATTCCCTGGTTGGTGAACTGAGTGAAGGTGGTTCCCAACCGAAGAGGCGGTGCCCGTTTGACCCAGCAACCCATAAAGTTATTGCAACAGAGGTTAGTTTTTATTTGTAGAAAATAATGTTTTTTTTTTCCCTCTAGTGGACAAAATTGGTATTACAGCATTCATAGCTCCCAGACCATCAGAAATGCATACAACTTAGAAACATTTACTTAGAATGTCCTGTGTTGATGTGTATGGAGTTCTGAGAAATTCTGGATTCAAAAACACTGAATATGATCTTCCTTTATAATAACTTAAACCTTAAAATTTTAACAAGTGCTTTTTGAAATCATAATTTCTCTGCATCCCATACAAATGCCCAAGATATTCTGAGTACATATTTTACGTTTCATGCATTTCTGATGCTCAGGGAGCTAACACATGACATTGACATTTTGTCACCAGTACCTAATTTTGTTCCTCTTGATAGGTCTGTGATACCATCCTCCTACACACCATGGAGCGCTTCTCGTTCACAGACCATCTGGTTAGTGCCACCCTGCTTCAAGCGGACAAGTTTGAGCAGTATGCAAGGGAATTCCCAAAGGATGCACTTAGCACAACTGTGAAAACCTATCCTGTACTTGATGGGAGTAGGTTAAAAACGGAGCTTAGTCTCCTCTACTCCGAGGAGCAATTCCGAACATGTCAGGGAGCTGTGGACTTATTCCAGTTTTTTGTGGCGAACAATCTTACAGATGTCTTTGCAGAGACTTTCACTCTCCTCAAGATCCTCATCACCACACCCATGACCACAGCAGAGGCTGAGAGGTGCTTCTCAACCCTAAAAAGGATCAAGACTTTTCTGAGGAACACCATGACCCAGGAGAGGTTGAATGCATTGGCCATGCTGTCTATGGAAAAGAGACTGGTGACAGAGACGACCGATTTCAACCAGAAGGTCATCGAGAAATTTGCATCCCTTAAGGAAAGAATAGCAAAATTTCTTTTCAGATAAGGACGCTGGCTTTTTGTGGTTTTGTTTTAGTTTTCTTCTTTCATGTTTGAATTTTGTTAATAAAATGTTCAAAGCAATACATTTGTCATTTTTCTTCCATTTTCCTTCCAGTTCACAATTTTGTGCCGGTCTATCACATGAAATACATGTACGTTTTTTGGTGGTAAATAACATGACAAAATATGGATTATTTAAAGGGGTAACTATGAATGCTTTATCAAGGCACTCTTCCTTGATCACTCATGGCCCCTTTAACACTTGTGTGGCATCAAAGTCAGGCAATTTTTTACCGCGTTTTTTGCCGCGAATTTTTCTTTTTGCGCCCCCCCAAAAATTTTGAGCACCAGCCGCCACTGGTATGGAACAGGCAGCACCCTCAAACCTTCAGAAGTATGAGATGAACCCCAACAACTTGGAAAGGTGGATCTCTCTCACACGTACCAACACAGACTATCCCCCAATTTAACTGATCCCCAAAGGTTTTTGATTAAATAGCGGAATAGAAAATATGATCCCAAAAAAGTGTATGTATATCACACGTACACAACCACACTAGGCCCCAATTACTATTGTTTGTACCCCTAAAAGGCTAGGAGTAGGGGGAGTATGGAACAGGCAGCACCCTCAAATCTTCAGAAGTATGAGATGAACCCCAACAACTTGGAAAGGTGGATCTCTCTCACACGTACCAACACAGACTATCCCCCAATTTAACTGATCCCCAAAGGTTTTTGATTAAATAGCGGAATAGAAAATATGATCCCAAAAAAGTGTATGTATATCACACGTACACAACCACACTAGGCCCCAATTACTATTGTTTGTACCCCTAAAAGGCTAGGAGTAGGGGGAGTATGGAACAGGCAGCACCCTCAAACCTTCAGAAGTATGAGATGAACCCCAACAACTTGGAAAGGTGGATCTCTCTCACACGTACCAACACAGACTATCCCCCAATTTAACTGATCCCCAAAGGTTTTTGATTAAATAGCGGAATAGAAAATATGATCCCAAAAAAGTGTATGTATATCACACGTACACAACCACACTAGGCCCCAATTACTATTGTTTGTACCCCTAAAAGGCTAGATGAGGAGTAGGGGGAGTATGGAACAGGCAGCACCCTCAAACCTTCAGTATGAGATTGTGTTCACTGTACCCCACAAAGATTGAGTTCACTGCACCCCACAATGATTGTGTTCACTGCACCCCACAAAGATTGTGTTCACTGCACCTCACAAAGATTGTGTTCACTGTACCCCCCAAAGATTGTGTTCACTGCACCCCACAAAGATTCTGTTCACTGTACCCCACAAAGATTGTGTTCACTGCACCCCAAAAAGATTGTGTTCACTGCACCCCAAAAAGGATGTTGTTCACTGCACCCCAAAAAGGATGTTGTTCACTCCACCCCAAAAAGATTGTGTTCACTGCACCCCACAAAGATTGTGTTCACTGCACCCCAAAAAGATTGTGTTCACTGCACCCCAAAAATGATTTTGTTCACTGCACCCCAAAAAGGATTTTGTTCACTGCACCCCAAAAAGGATGTTGTTCACTCCACCCCAAAAAGATTGTGTTCACTGCACCCCAAAAAGATTGTGTTCACTGCACCCCACAAAGGATTTTGTTCACTGCACCCCAAAAAGATTGTGTTCACTGCACCCCAAAAAGGATGTTGTTCACTGCACCCCAAAAAGGATTTTGTTCACTGCACCCCAAAAAGATTGTGTTCACTGCACCCCACAAAGGATTTTGTTCACTGCACCCCACAAAGATTGTGTTCACTGCACACCAAAAAGGATTGTGTTCACTGCACCCCAAAAAGATTTTGTTCACTGCACCCCAAAAAGATTGTGTTCACTGCAGCCCAAAAAGATTGTGTTCACTGCAGCCCAAAAAGATTGTGTTCACTGCAGCCCAAAAAGATTGTGTTCACTGCAGCCCAAAAAGATTGTGTTCACTGCAGCTCACACACAGAAAAATGGATGTGGATCACTGACACCTGCCTATCTCCAATCCCACACCACACAGCAATATCGATTGTAGTTTGTAGAACACAGTTTCCCTAAAATTCAGCAGACTCTGTCCCTAACAGGATTGAGAAGAGATCGTAGATCAGGATTGAGTGCAGATTCACCCCACCCCCCACACAGCAATATCGATTGTAGTTTGTAGAACACAGTTTCCCTAAAATTCAGCAGACTCTGTCCCTAACAGGATTGAGAAGAGATCGTAGATCAGGATTGAGTGCAGATTCACCCCACCCCCCACACAGCAATATCGATTGTAGTTTGTAGAACACAGTTTCCCTAAAATTCAGCAGACTCTGTCCCTAACAGGATTGAGAAGAGATCGTAGATCAGGATTGAGTGCAGATTCACCCCACCCCCCACACAGCAATATCGATTGTAGTTTGTAGAAGACACTGACCCTATATAATTCAGCAGACTCTATCCCTAAAATGCCTACAACTCGCCCTGCCTAAACACTCCGACCTGTCCCTCAATTCTATCCGGACACAAATGGTTTTTTCCTGCCTATCTTTCCCTAATCAGCAGCCAGCACGTTGATGTGTGCTCTGTCCCTGAATCTAAGCAGCATAATGACGCCGCTGCGGCTGCCTCGAACTTATAAAGACTTGGTCACATGCTTCAGACGGCCAATCACAGCTACTGAGACATTTGCAGGCATGGCTGGGATGGCTTAAGGCACACCAGTTAAACGATTGTTGATTGGCTGTTGAAAGCCCGCCATGAAAAGAGCGCCAAAGCATGCAAAACCCGGAAATAAAACGACCGAACACGGATTTTTACGGGTACAAAAAATCCAATTATTCGGTACGAACACGAATAATACAGTCCGTGTTCGCTCAACACTAGTACAACATGCAGGGAAGAGCGCCACAGAAAATATTCCCTGATAAAAAATACAAGGATCAAAGGGCCAAATCCATAATCCAGAAGTGTCCATAAACAAAACTTGCAGCAGTGGATAGATCTGACCTGGCGTTCGTCCAGAGAGAACATATGATCGAGCCTCACCAGCCATATGAAACATGTCTATAAATAGGATCCGCTCCTGCCTTCCCGCACACTTCACGCCCCCCACCTCTCACTACGTCTGCCACCAAACAAAGCGTGCATGTAGATGGACATGAATGTTTTTCACTAGGTGCAATAGATGAGTAGGAAAAGAAAGTGTCAGTGGCCTTCACCTGTAAAACCATTCCTGTTTTGGAGGTCATCTCATTGTTGCCCATCTAGTCTACCTGTTGTTAATTTCAATAACACCAAAGCAGCTAAAACCTATTAACAACCCCCAATTGACTTGAGGTTTTACTCTGATTAAAAAGTGTTCATTTAATTTTGTTGAGCAGTATATATATATATATATATATATATATATATATATATATATATACACATATATACTGTATATATAATCAAAAGTATTGGGACACTGCCTGCCTTTACACGCACATTAACTTTAATGGCACCCCAGTCTTAGTCCGTAGGGTTCAATATTGAGTTGGCCCATCCTTTGCAGCTACAACAGCTTCAACTCTTCTGAGATGCCTTGAGGCTTCTTCAAGGGGTACCTTAGCAAAATGCCCAAAAATGTATCAAAAATTGTATACAAGCCAGCAGGTGGATGAAGACTGCTTTTAGTTACACAAAGCAACAGGTTTTCATTACGACTTTCTAGACACTGGCATTCTAACAACCAATGATGTCATCAGTTAATAAGGAAGATGTCTGTCACCTCCACAGCTTCCTTGTTTGACCCCCCTCTGCCTCTCTCCCTCAGCACTGGGGTCACATTAGCTGACTGAAACATTGGAATACTCGTCAGTACCAGTGTGCAAAAGTGTATTTGCTTTGGAAGAAAAAAATCACCTCTAACATTGGGTGTCCTATGTATGAATGTTGCAGCATTTAGAAAACTATTAGATGTGTTCTTTACATTTTAGAATGGGGTGCCTCGAGACTGTCCATAATTTTAAAGGGTGACTTGACTGAAAAAATTTTGGGAAACACTCGTATATGGGAATGTTTGGCCATTCTTCCAGAAGTGCATTTGTGAGGTCAGGCATTGATGTTGGATGAGAAGGCCTGGTTCACAGTCTTTGCTCTAATTCATCCCAAAGGTGTTCTAACGGGTTGAGGTCAGGACTCTGTGCAGGCCATTCAAGTTCCTCAACCCCAAAGTCGCTCATCCATGTCTTTATGGACCTTGCTTGAGTTAGAGCAGAGACTGCGAGCAAGGCCTTCTCGTCCAACATCAGGGCCTGACCTAACAAATGTGCTTAAGGAAGAATGGTCAAACATTCCCATAGACACACTCTTAAACCTTGTGGACAGTCTTCCCAGAAGAGTTGAAGCTGTTATACCTCCAGGGGATGGGCCAACTCAATGCTGAACCCTACGGACTAAGACTGGGATGCCATTAAAGTTCATGTGCGTGTAAAGACAGGTCCCAATACTTTTGGCAATGTGGTTTATATTGTGTATATATATATATATATATATATATATATATATATATATATATATATATACACATTTGTTGTCCTACTATGACCTTAATAACCATAGAAGTAATATTTCTGGAAGTGTCTATTTAAGCATTTCAGCAACGTGACCATGAGGATGAATGGGCACACATTGATGGCAAGATTTCACCTATTGTGCAGATACAGTATTTGTAGAAGGATTCATTTAATCCCTAATATTGGAAGACTTATATTTGGGTCATGGCGGGATATTAGGTGTCAGTCTATAAAAACTTCATTAGAGGCATTTATATACAGCATCTCACTCCAATTTCTAATATATTCTTGAAATATGAGAGATGAAAATGGATCAATGTAGGCTTTACGCTGAAGCATTTATTCCATCTTTCTGGTGCATTTAAATTGTCAGACTTGTCAGTAAATGGCAGACTTTGCAAATAGTATTTTGTATATATTCCATTATATTTGTACATGCTTTTTGAAATATCCACCATGTCCATTGGGAGATGGTAAGATTGGCTGATTGGTGTAGGCAGGGGTGTTGCTAGGTAGGAAAAAGACCAGGTGCTTCAGCCCGAAGGTAAATTTTATTCCGACATCAGAAGGGGGCGTGAAAATCAGTGCCAGGGATTAAAGGTGAGTTTAACACCAATTAGAGCATTTTAATGGAGCGACACCTCTGGACCCCTTTACATTACACAGTGCCCCCCCCCACACCTCTGGACCCCTTTTGCATTACATAGCCCCTACATACCTCTGGACCTCTTTACATTACGCAGCCCCCCCCAAAAAAACCTTGGACCCCTTTACACTACACAGCCAACCCACACCTCTGACCCTTTTGCATTACACTGCCCCCCACACACCTCTGGAGCCCTTTACATTAAACAGCCCCCTCCCACACCCCTGGAACCCTTTACATTAAACAGCCACCCCCCCACACACACCTCTGGACCTCTTTTGCATTAAATAGCCCCCCACACCTCTGGACCCCTTTTGCAATGCACAGCCCCCCCACACCCCACACCTCTGGACCCCTTTTGCATTACACAGCCCCCCCCCCCAGCTCTGCCCCTTCCTACCCGATTCAGGCATGCAGAGGGGGAGACACAGAAGAGCGGAACAGTAAGCAGGACAGAGGCAGAACTGGAGAGAGAAACACCAGCGCTGAATAGACAGCGGGAGTTGCCAAAGTTAGGTGGTCCTAGCAACCAATGTCGCCTGCTGGGTAACTTGGAAAGTTAACTCCGGCAGCTACCGCTCTCTATTCAGCACTGGTGTGCAAACTGCATACTATAGCCCCATACCTCCCTACTTTGAACTTAAGAATGAGGGACACTTGAGAGAGGAAGTGAACTGTGGCGTGTAGCGTGGCAAAATAAGTATGGCAAAATTCTTAAAAAAACAACATGCTTCCTGGGACTTATAAAAACAATCTTTGATTGCTGTCTCACAAGCTGGAGTCTCAAGAACACAAACCCTAGTCCAATCATTAAAAAAAAAAAAAATAATAAAAATGCTTCCATTAGAAATGGTTTTGCACAAACTGTGGAAGAGTGTGTTATGCTAAGTGTGGAAAGATTTGTGCATTTGTGTATACAGAGTGCAAAGTTCAGGAATGCGTTGTACAGAGTGCAGGGTTCAGGAATACTTTGCACAGGGTGCAAGGTTCACTAACGTATTACATACAGAGTGCAAGGTTCAGGAGTGCATTGTACAGGGTGCAAGGTTCAGGAATGCATTGTACAGGGTGCAAGGTTCAGGAATGTGTTGTATAGGGTGCAAGGTCCAGGATTGTGTTGTACAGGGTGCAAGGTTCAGGATTGTGTTGTACAGGGTGCAAGGTTCAGGAATGCATTGTACAAGGTGCAAGGTTCAGTAATGCCTTACATACAGAGTGCAAGGTTCAGAAGTGCAATGTACAGGGTGCAAGGTTCAGAAGTGCAATGTACAGGGTGCAAGGTTCAGGAATGCATTGTACAGAGTGCAAGGTTCAGGAATTAGTTAAACTGCAAAAACACCACTTAGTTAAATATAGCACACTAAAATCTTGATTAGCAGCACACAGGAGCCGAGGGAAGAATGGCGGCATCAGATGAAACATAAATGAGTGCAGCCTACAGCAGTGTAACATCTATACACCACAGCCAGTGTGGGTGGGCAATCCGGGGCGGCCGCAATGAGAGTGACTGGAGCTGTCAAGTTGAAGCACTGATGTCTGGGGTGGGTGGGGCCGATATGCGGGGCTCCGCCCCTTTGTCCAGTGCATAGAAAAAAAGCCGCTGACCAGGAAGGAAGGTGTCAGGGGGCCGGACCAATTGTAACTGCTGTATGTGAACCCACAGCGGTGTATAATAAACCTAAATTATACACCACTGTGGCTGCACATACAGCCGTTAAAAGTGGCCCCACCCCCTTCCTCCCCAGCCAGCTGCTGTTTGTCTATGCACGGTACAAAGGAGCGGAGCCTCCCATACCAGCCTCGCCCACCCCCAACATCAATGCTCCAGTCACTCTCATTGCGGCAGCCCTGGATTGCCCACTAATCACTGGATGTGTTGTGTAAATGTTACAATGCTGAGGCATGTAGCCCCGAGTTCCCAGCCAACCCCAGGCCTTGGGACTCGGGGGTTAATAATTTTAAAGAAGCAATAGGGGACCGGGGCTTTTTGGGGCCCACTCGGGGCTATAGCCCGGGTCAGCCCTCCCTCCTGACGCCACTGGGTGTAGGGGTACTTTAGACACATTAATGGCTACATAATGCAGCTGTGTTTACAGACTGCTCTGGTAGTAGCTCCCTACTTCCATGGAGAGAACTACAGTATATTCCATAAGCACAGCTGTATTTTGCAGAAACAATACAGCTGGGTGCAGTTTGAACATGTCCTGTTGGGTAGGGCCTAAAACTCATCTAAAGACAAGAAACCCATATGTTTTTTTCATTGTTGCCTGTGTCCACTGGGGGGTTTCTTTTCAACTTCTGACGTTTAGACACAACAGAAAGCAAGTTGAAATCTTTCCAAAGCACAGGAAATACTCTCTCGTCACAGCACCCAGCACCACAGCACCCAGGTTTGCCCACACATTTCTCCTCTATTCTTGTTTTAGTGACAATTTTTTTTTTTTCAGTCCCGTTAAAATGGCTCCTATGACAAAAGAGAGGATTAATCTCTCCAGCAGGGACATAGGCAGCAATAAAACTGACTTTATTCAAAACTAAAATGAAAACATTTTTTTGCCATTAGATATGCTTTACCTACAGAAGCAAATGATTGATATGCTCTTGGGCCCATGGAGCCTCTGGACCCTATTGTCTATTATATTATTTATAATCTTTATGCTTGCAAGACTGGGGGAGTTGATGGGGTTGCAATTTACCCAGAACACCCAAAGGATACCAATTTCAAGAGAAATGGTGACATGTAATAAAGGCGTGCCACATTCTAGGTGGGTTTAAAGTATATTTAAAGGGAAAACTTTTGTTTTTTTTCTTAGATTTGGATGGAGTAGAGGGGAATAATAGGGGAGAAACCTTCCAATGGGGACACTAGTCCTGGTGACTTGGGGGTCTCCCAGAGATTCTCTTAATTTGCAGGGATTTCTTCTTACTTCCAGTTCGGTCATGGGAAATTAAGTGAAAGGGAATCTTCAAAATTGGACACAGATGAGGAAAAAACTCAGTGGTTTTAGCCCTCCCTTACTCTATCCAAAATGAAAAAAAAAAAAATAGTCTGCCTATAGTTCTACTTTAAGGGGCATGCCCAGAAATCAACTGACCTTTTACCAACATGCTGGAGGCATGGCACATACAGTTACATGGCAGTCTTCCTTTATATACAGCTACATTGGTTTGGGCTCTGTCCAGGTCAGTTACTGCCTCTCACCTTTATACAGCCACAGACAGGCCACTAACAACCCCACCTCTCCCAGTCCATTAAGCCATTGCTAAGTTGGTAACTATTACAAGATTAATACTTTATTGAGAAGACCTAAAACTGAAGAAGTGCTGCATCTGACAATGGTTTATTAGGAACATTTTAGCATACTGAAACACAAAAAGATCTAACATTCAAAACACTAGTTGATTGGTTCTAATGCTTCTGGAGGTGACGAACCACTTGTGTAGTACCTAAACTCACCAATACATCTGGGGTTTACAATGTTTTTTTTGGGCAAAGATGGCTTGCAAAAAGTTAGGAATAGGCAACAGACAGCACTTCACTGCATTATGTTGCAATTTTACACAGAAAAGTAAAGGACACAGCTTACAGATGTGACTGTACTGCAAATAAGGAAAACTTTTACAAGAGGCACTACTAAGGGCCTAACTAATATCAAAGAGTCCCACTCTAAATCACTGCTTAGTAGATTCTGAACATAATTAGCTGGCATTGAGGACCGGTAACCTTGGTTGGGGTGCTTTCTCCCAAAAATAAGTATTTTTAATCCCAAAGGAACACATGATCAGAGTCCTCTAACCACTCTAAATGATGCAGTGGTGTCCTCTGTGACAGTCTTTCCCTCAAAAAGTCTCCTCTGAAGTCATACTACACCTTCTGGGACCTCTGGCATGCACAATGCAACACTACCCTCTTAGCTGGGGCAAACAGTAGCCACTTTGATGGCAACACTAAATCTGCAGACAGTCTCAGATAAGTGTAGCTCAGTGACTATTGTACTCGCAGCAGCACAGCCTGGCAGCAACACTTCTGGAACACCAGGTCTCTGGAACAGCAAAGTACAGTTCTGGCTTTCAGCACCCAACTCTCTGATGCATCCCTGCACACACTCTCCCTCTGCACTGCTCAGGCAGCTTCCCTTCGACTCAGACTGTCTCCCCTCCATTCAGTGGGCAGACACCAACGCCAGGCTTTCAGCCAATAGAAATGCCCATTCAGAACTTGGCCTTCTACTTCTCTGCAATACATGCTAATTTCTCAGTGTTTTATCCCATAAAAGACCCTGCAAGTACAGAAAAATACCTAATGATCTGCAAGAAAGTCACTTAGCTCCTAATTTCCTCTTGTGGAATGACACCAGATGCATTTTGGTGGACTGAAATTGCAAGACTTTGTGTCAGCCCTGTCCAGTTATCTGTCAAACTACTGAATTCTGCCTGTTCTCATAATCTTCATAAGAAGAGTGCACGGGACAGTGGCCAGTTCTGAATTTCTGACACAATCAATGATTAAAGGAGAGGTCCAGGCAAAAACCTAACTAACACTAAACCCGCTCTGTGCCACACTCTAAACCTAATCTATCTAACCCTGTAAAAATCACTATACTTACCTATTCTGCAGCCGATCCGGTCCGGTCCCAGCATCAGCTGTCAGCGGTGGCTTCAGCGTGGAGGCGGGTGCAGGAGAGGCATCCGACAATGGAAACTCCATAGTAAGTCTATGGGTGACGTCACTTCCCATTCAATTCACAGCTGTTGTCAGTCCTCTCCTGCACACAGCTTCCGCCGCTGGAGACCGGACCAGTAAGGCCCCATGCACACGGGACGTTTTTAACGCCGCTGTAAGCAGCGTCAGGCGTTTTCTTTTTGCAGCCTAAAAACGCCCCTCCATGTTATTCTATGGCCTCATGCACACTCAGACGTTTTTGAGCTGTAAGTGGCTTAGAGGTTTTTAGGCTGCAACAAGAACCCACCACCTGCGCGTTCTGAGGACCAGCGTTACAGCGTTAAAAACGCCTGACGCTGCTAAAAGCTGAATAACTTTGCTATAACGTTGCTTAACGTGCGTTAAGCCACGTTATACGTTTTTTTTTCTTCCATTCAAAATCAATGGTTCCCTATGGGATCCTATTGATTTGAATGGAGGTCGCACCGCAACACCGCAAGTCGGATCCGACTTGCGGGGTGACTTGCGCTGTGGGAATCTTGAGGGGGAACGCCACGCCAAAATGGGAAAAAAACGGCGTGGGGTCCCCCCCAGGGTTCCAAACCAGGCCCTTCGGGTCTGTTATGGAATTTGAGGGTAGCCCCATGCCGAAAAAACGGCATGGGGTCCCCCCCAAAATCCATACCAGACCCTTAACCGAGCATGCAGCCCGGCAGGCCAGGAAAGGGGAGGGGACGAGCGAGCGGCCCCACCCCCCCTGGACCACACCAGGCCACATGCCCTCAACATGGGGGGGTGTTGGTGCTTTGGGGCAGGGGGAGCTCTGCACCCCCCACCTCAAAGCACCTTGCCCCCATGTTGATGAGGACAAGGGCCTCATCCCCACAACCCTGGCCGGTGGTTGTGGGGGTCTGCGGGCAGGGGGCTCATCGGAATCTGGAAGCCCCCTTTAACAAGGGGGCACCCCAAGATCCCGGACCCCCTCCCTATGTGAATGGGTATGGGGTACACTGTACCCCTACCCATTCACCCCATAAAAGGCAGTGTATGGAAATAACGACAAGAGACGTTTTGGAAAGTTTATTAAAAATCTTCATCCGACTCTTCTTGTCTTCTCCTCTCCGGGGTCTTCTCCGGGGTCTTCTGCTCTTTTGCTGTCCGCCCTTCTTGTCTTCTCCTCTCCGGGGTCTTCTCCGGGGTCTTCTGCTCTTTTGCTGTCCGCCCTTCTTGTCTTCTCCTCTCCGGGGTCTTCTGCTCTTTTGCTGTTCCCCTCTTCTTGTGTTCTTGTCTCCGGGGTCTTCTGCTGTCCCCTCTTCTGCTGTCCTCTCTTCTTTTCTTCTCCTCTCCGGTCTTCTGCTCTTTTGCTGTCGGCTGTCTTCTTCCTCCGGTCCTCCTCCGACGACGTCTCCGCTGATTATGCCTATCTCCGGTCTCTTCAGCTTATTATATAGCCATTTGGGGCGTGGCCCCGATGACGTCATCTGGAGGCCCCGCCCCCTCATGTCACATATGACGTCATCTGTGACATGAGGGGGCGGGGTCTCCAGATGACGTCATCGGGGCCACGCCCCTAATGGCTATATAATAAGCTGAAGAGACCGGAGATAGGCATAATCAGCGGAGACGTCGTCGGAGGAGGACCGGAGGAAGAAGACAGCCGACAGCCGACAGCAAAAGAGCAGAAGACCGGAGAGGAGAAGAGAGGACAGCAGAAGAGGGGACAGCAGAAGACCCCGGAGACAAGAACACAAGAAGAGGGGAACAGCAAAAGAGCAGAAGACCCCGGAGAGGAGAAGACAAGAAGGGCGGACAGCAAAAGAGCAGAAGACCCCGGAGAAGACCCCGGAGAGGAGAAGACAAGAAGGGCGGACAGCAAAAGAGCAGAAGACCCCGGAGAAGACCCCGGAGAGGAGAAGACAAGAAGAGTCGGATAAAGATTTTTAATAAACTTTCCAAAACGTCTCCTGTCGTTATTTCCATACACTGCCTTTTATGGGGTGAATGGGTAGGGGTACAGTGTACCCCATACCCATTCACATAGGGAGGGGGTCCGGGATCTGGGGTGCCCCCTTGTTAAAGGGGGCTTCCAGATTCCGATGAGCCCCCTGCCCGCAGACCCCCACAACCACCGGCCAGGGTTGTGGGGATGAGGCCCTTGTCCTCATCAACATGGGGGCAAGGTGCTTTGAGGTGGGGGGTGCAGAGCTCCCCCTGCCCCAAAGCACCAACACCCCTCCATGTTGAGGGCATGTGGCCTGGTGTGGTCCAGGGGGGGTGGGGCCGCTCGCTCGTCCCCTCCCCTTTCCTGGCCTGCCGGGCTGCATGCTCGGATAAGGGTTTGGTATGGATTTTGGGGGGGACCCCATGCCGTTTTTTCGGCATGGGGCTACCCTCAAATTCCATAACAGACCCGAAGGGCCTGGTTTGGAACCCTGGGGGGGGGACCCCCACGCCGTTTTTTTCCCATTTTGGCGTAGAGTTCCCCCTCAAGATTCTCACAGCGCAAGTCGCCCCGCAAGTCGGATCCGACTTGCGGTGTTGCGGTGCGACCTCCATTCAAATCAATAGGCTCCCATAGGGAACCATTGATTTTGAATGGAAGAAAAAAAAACGCTGCTAAAAGCAACGTGGCAAAACGTGCAATAACGCCAATGGAAAAAGCTACTGAAAGCACGTTTTTACAGCTGCTTTTTCCGGCGTCAGAACTAACTTTGACGTACGTTTTTTCTAACGCCCCGTGTGCATGGGGCCTTAGGGTGCAGACAAGGTAGATAGATTAGGTTTAGAATGTGAAAGAGAGCAGTATTAGCGTTGCTTAGGTTTTGCCTGGACTTACCCTTTAATGGACAATAGCTCAAAATGCAGATCATTTTTAGGGTTTATATAGACTTGTATTAATGGTTTCATCAGAATTGCTCATCATTTCTTGCACAGATTTCTCAGCATGTTGAAATTTGTGTGCACCTGGCTCAGGACTGTTACTTTTTCCCCACCTAAACTATCCCTACACAATTAGTTATGACAGATACTGTAAATGTAGGGCATGTCAAGGGAAAAAAAGTCAAGGAGCATCAGTGATCATGACAAAAATGGGCAGCTGCTCTTGATCTTTCATTCTTGATAAGAGATTTGCCTATAAGCTGGCTCAGTAACATATTCTCATGTATCTTCTGCTTATATTGTTACTTTCTTGTGTGAATGGTGTTGCTTAGCTCCATGTTTCTATGGGCTATAGAATAAAAGAAAAAGAGTTTGTTACTTAGGAGAATGTTCTGAAAAGCAGCTAATGAAGTTGTTTTGGTCTTTTGCACTAATGTCTGTAAAAACTGCTGCTGGGAATATCTTAATTGCATATACTGAGGAAATGAAGATTCCATTTAAGTATTTTAATGTAGGTAATCTTTATTCTATTAGAATTGAAATCCTGTCTTGCAGATAACATTTTACAAAGTTTTTAGTTGGAAGTTATATCTTTTAATAATTAACATTTTTATTAATCTGGTGCATTTTAGTGCATTTAGAGACCTTTTTAGTGCAATGATAGGTTGTTTACATTTGCATTTGTTAGCCATACAACAATAATGTATTACCTATTTGGACTTCACTCTTTAGTGCATTGGGTAGAGATACAGATAGTGCCATAGACAGTTGACGGTGGCAGAATATATAACAATGGAGTGAAAAGCAACAAATACTTTCCTTGCTCAAACTATTTTAGTGCCATTAATATGTCACATCATGATTCTAGAATGTCTAATATTGTTACTATAACAAAGGTGGAAATAGCAATTGTGACTATAAGTAGTTTGCATTTTTATTTAAACTTTATAAAAGAACTGAACTTGACATTAGCTGGAAAACATTTTTTGAATTTGAAATAGTTTGAAACAATTTTATTTTACTAAAATGTATGACCATTCAGCAGCAATTTAGGTACAGATATGTTTGATGGCTTGCTAAGGAATGTTATTCTAGCCCCATTTGTTATGGACATTTCATTTTTAAATTTCAAGTTTGTTACTTGCATTATTTCAACTGCCTTTTATTGGGGGCAAACCATGTGATCTGATAGACCAATCCATTGTCTTAGTTGTAATCATTGCTTGTCTAGTGGTGGCTGCACTAGTTGAAGGGTACTATGAAAAAAATAGCAAAAAAAAAAAATTAAGCGTATGCAATTTTCTGAAAACTCAATTGCAAACCACAGGGCTCTTAATTGAGAGTGTCTCTCTTAAACATCCCAGAGCCTGCACTGACAGTTCCTCCTCCTCCTACCTCACACGGATGGGAGTGGAGAGAGCCGATCTGCTCCTTCTCTTTCAGCCCCTCTCCTCCTGTGTGCACTGCAGGAAGTGTTAAGTTAAGCAGCTGAATTTGATCACGTGGGCTTCCCACTTCCCATGGTGCACACAGGAGGAGAGTGGTGGAAGGAGCAGATCATCTCTCTCTTCTCCCATCCGTGCAAGGGAGGAGGGAGGGGGAACTGTCAGTTCAGGTTTTGGGCTGTATGAGAGATACATTTTCAGCTCAGAGTCCTGCTGAGGAGGCACTGATAGGTGTCATTGATAGGTAGCACTAAAAGGCAGCACTCATAAGCGGCACTGATGGGCACTGATACGTGGCATTGATGAGTACTGATAGGGGACACTGAGAGGCAGCACTGATGAGTACTGATAGGCAACACTGATGGGCATTGAAAGGTGGCATTAATGAGCACTGATAGGTGGCACTAATAGGTGGCATGTGGGAGACAGGGTTTTGGGAGGATGTCCATGGATGCCCTTCCAGAACTGGAAGGCCAGGGCGTGGATGCAAGAAGGGGAGGAGTCAGGGGGGCTCTTCATAGTTTCTTGTACTGGGGCACTGAACGTTCTAATTACACCTCTGATTGATCCCTACCCTCAGCCATCTCCCCACAAAAGAGAGAGAGAGACTGTATATACATAGGGAAATTGAGCAAACAGATGGATAGAAGGAGAGAAAATTTGGGAACTTGGCTTTGCTCATTCTCATCCCCACATCAAAGTTTATAAAATGTTTCTGACCCTTTGATCTGCATGTGGTTTTCTAGCACAGAGACCTTGCTTTTGCCCCCTCTCCATTGTTGAAAGTTTAGGTTTTCACAGTTGCTGTAATGATGAACATGTTGGATCCTCCCGTGCAGTAATACTACGCAGTCAATTATGCCTTTCCCTGATAGCCTGTTCATCCTACAATAAAATGTATGTTGTTTTTAAAATGTATATGAAAGATAAATACATCATTTCACGTTAAGTATTTACTGGATGCTGTATCATCCCAAAGCCTGCTAGATACACTTAAGAAAGAATTATAATGGCTCTGGTGATTTTTGTGGTTTGGAAAAGCTGTTGGAACAGCTTTGCGCTACCGCACAACAGAGTAAGCAATATAATGCATAAAGTCTTGATCTAGAATAAAACAGACAGCGAGAGGCATTTCCATAGAAAATTACTAATTCAGCCATAAAGAATAACATATACATGGCAACGCTTGAATGTAATGAGACCAACTTGAGTAGAGTTTCAGTAAAAATAGGCCATGTTTCAATTTAAAACCTAGAGGCAAAACAGACCTGGGGAGGAGCACAATTAAAGAAATTTGTGTGAATACTTTATGTTTGTCTTTATATTAGGTACCAGATGTTGCAATTGGTGTAATTCCAGTTTTCAGTATTTTTATCTCCTTCAAGGAACTGTGGGGTGCGCTTTCATATTATGCTGGAAGAAGTAACATTGATTGACAAACATTAGGTCTGGTGCATTGTGCGCCTTGGTTTATGCAGCCCAGAAAAGCAGACTAAAAACAGATGTGAAATGCTTATCAAAACCACTGATGTAGCATAAAGACAAAGAAAAACAGTCATTTAGGGAAGTGTACATAACATAAAAGCCGAATGGGTAAAAAATATGAAATAAAGACTTCTGTGCATTTCATGGATAAATCTGCAACAGACGTGTGAGCATTTCATTCACTATCCCATCTAGAACAATATGTCTGTATTCATAGAATGCCCTATTTAAAGTGGAATAGTGGACTGGAACAGGAAATATGTTAACTGATTTATTATAACCAGGTAATAAGCATGCTTGCTGATAAACTTTAGCATTTTCCAACCGCTTGCTGCACCTTTATAGCATGTTAAAGTGACACAACATAAAATCCTTATCCTACAAAAATAATTCGTACACCTCCACTGCTTAAGGGTATCTCCACACTCATAGAAAAAATAGAGCGAGTTAAAAAAAAAAAATATATATAGCATATATAGTTGTGACACAAGCTATTTAATTAAGGGAAAATGAAGGGAAAATTCACACTAGTTCAGTGACCGGTGTTTTAGCGCACTGTAAAACGCTAGTCACCCCTAGGGCACACAGAAAGCAATTATTTTCTATGTGTCCAATTCACATTGAAACACAGCCGGGAGGTGTGCTGCAGTGATCTGCGATAAAGTGCAGACATGTTGCATTTTATATATAAAAGTGATAATAACAACACTTGCCCTCACAGTCTTATAAAGATATATTAACAATAACAAACATATAAAAATTATTATATAAAGTGTTCATGTGCAAAAAAATTAATTGACATTAAAAAAGTGATCAAGTGTTCCAAAAAAAAAGTTACTGATCAAAGTGCTTAAAGCGCTCCAAAGGGCTCTTTCACACGGTCTGCCTCCATCGGCGGACTCCGTGCTGCTCAGCGGGGGATCGATCCGCCGATCCCCGCTGAGCAGGCAGGTGACAGCTCCCTCTCCGCTCTGTTTGTGCGGAGAGGGAGGTGTCAGAGCCCCGCTGCTCTCTATGGGGGAATTGGATGAGAATGGACCACCTGTCTGCTCTCATCCAATCCCATCCCCTGGACGGATAGAAAATAGGGTTTCCATCCGTCCAGAATTCACGGACAGGATCGGATGCGGATGGCAGCGGGTGTCAGCGGACATGTCTCCGTTGACATCCGCTGCCCCATAGGGATGCATGGAAGATCCGATCAGGTCCGCCTAAAAAACTGAAAGGCGGATCTGATCGGATCGTTCGTGTGAAAGGGGCCAAAGGATCCAAAAAATGTGCTAAGGTGCTTCAAGTTAAAAAGTGCTAAGGTGCTTCAAGACAGATCATGCGATGCAGGGTCACTCCCCTCCTGTATCCTGCATCGTGTCCTTTGAACATGCCCTGGAGGGTGGGGCGAATACTTGAGCACTTTTTTTATGTCTTTATTGACGTATATTATCATATATGGGTGTATATGGACTTTATTGATGTATATGGAACACTTGAGCACTTTATTGATGTCAATTAATTTTTTTGCACATGAACACTTTATTTAATAATTTTTATATGATTGATATTGTTAGTATATCTTTATATGACTGTGCGGGCAAGGCGCTGTTATTATCACTTTTATATATATTTTCAGAGTTTTTTCACTTGGTGAAGAGTAGCTGCACATTTTCATATTGTTGATAGTTGTATATGCCTAGCGCTAATTATTATTTTAATATATGTTGCATTTTATCACACCACAGCACTGGACAGGATTGAATGTCACTGTACAGCAGCGCAGTGAATTGCGCTGCTGTAAAGAGACAAGAATGCAGAGTCACTTTTGTGCACTTTAATAAAGTTTGTTTGATGGTCTTGTAACCTAGTTTTCATGAAATTGTTTCCTGTTTCTGTGTTTTTTCCCTTCTTATAATGTCCTTCATGTGTAGGTGGGGTGTAGCGTGTGCCGCAGCAATTATTTACTCTGTCGGGTGCAATGCAAAACATTTATTGAAGTAATGTAACAACAGTCCACTACAAACCTAGCGGGAAGTCTACCCAGCCGGGTACATTCACAGTATCCGACAACGTGAAGGAGCAGATTCAAGCTGGAATGACAGCATCTGCTTAGAGGGGGCAGAATGTGGCCTATACATCTCGTGCCCAATAGAGGAGGCGTCCAGAAGAGATTTAACACTAGACTTTCCCTCCTCATCAGAAACCTTTCCCTAGCCAAAAGCGCGCAAAACCTGGGAGCCAGGGCTTTAAAAAGGCTCTGACTGTCCCAAGATGGTCGCCAGAGTAACATGGAGTGGCAGCATGCAATTAGATCACTTCCCCAGTAGTCCAGAAAACTATAGAGGAACCATGTTCCTCTATGTGCTAGCACTAGGCAGCGGAGATGCCAATCCATGGGTATGGCAGCTGCGATTGCCGCCGGGCACCCGCGATAGCTCCCCGCTGAGAGAGAAGGACGGTCAGCTATTGTAAACACAGTTGACTGTTGTTCTCTCTGAAATGATCACAGAGTGCCTGCGATCCTTCTATATAGGATCACAGATCTCTATGATAATTTCACAAATTTCTCCCTCCACAGTTAGAGAACACTCCCCTAGGCTCACAATTAACCCTTTGATCACCCCTAGGTAGCCCCTTCCCTGCCAATGTCATTATTACAGTAAGAGTGCATATTTTTACTGTAGTAATGTTATTGGTCCCCTCAAAAGAGTCAAAAATGTCAGTTAGGGGTCCGATCTGTCCGCCGCAATGGTCCCGCTAAAAATTGCAGATCGTCGCCATTACTAGTAAAAAATAAATAAATAAATAAAAATTACAAAAATCTTTCCCCTAGTTCGTAGGCGCGATCAATTTTGCACAAACCAATCAAAATATCAGAATACAAATTAGCCTAAAAGGATGATAATTTTGATTTTTAACTTTTTTTTTGGGGAATGTTATATAGCAGAATGTGAAAAATATTGTTTTTTTTTTTCAGAATTGTCACTCTTTTTTTGTTTATAGCGCAAAAAAATAAAAATCGCACAGGTGATCAAATGCAACCAAAAGAAAGCTCTATTTGTGGGGGAAAAAAAGGACATCAATTCTATTTGCTTACTGCGTTGCACGTCCGAGGAATTTTCCGTTTAAAGCGGAGTTCCGGGCACAGAAAAAAAATTTCAGTGAACATACCCCCGGGACATTCAGGGCTAGTACATTCCACAATGGCTAGCCTCTGATCTGTCCCGGTTCGCACTTACCTGCAAGAAGAAATACTCACTTATAAAATTTCTTCCACAGCGTTGCCATCTCTCTTGTGGGCAGCTGAAACCGGCGCGACCCTCTTCTGCGTCTTCTTCCGCGTCTTCTTCTCCCAGAATGCGCCTGCACCGGCCCCTCTCGTCACTTCCGGTGCAGCGTCGCCCCGGAAGTGACGAGCGGGGCCGGTGCCGTCGCATTGATTCCTGGGAGCGATGACGTTCAGCTCCCAGGAAACAGTGCAAGCCAGGAAGTGACGGCGGAGCCGCGGCGCAGAGGGAGGAAGTGAAGAATAGGTGAGTATATTCGATCTACAATTACAAGGGGAGTACAAAAAAAAATAAAACCTAACTATCCAATTCTGTTTCAGGTAAATGAGAACAAGCAGACGGGCACAAAAAAAAATGATCGATTTTGTGCCCGGAACTCCGCTTTAAGTAACGCAGTGCCGTATTGCAAAAAATGGCCTGGTCATTAGGGGGCAAATCCTTCCGGTCCAGAAGTGGTTAACAAAGAAAGTTAGTGTGAGAGGGCTTTTGGCATTGCTCTCTATCTCAATAGCTGTGTGCTGAAAAGGAAATTAAGCAAACTGACACGTCCCTTTTTTTCCTGCTTGCTATACTTCAGTAGACAGCCCAATTATATCTTGGCATTCCAAGCAGACATTTGTCTCCAATAGCACTTTCTTGTTTTAATTGTTTGATAATGATCAAATAATATTTTGGGTGTCTAAAGGAATAGAATCAGTATGAAAGGGCATCATTATTCATGAGTGCCTGGGGCAGCATGATCACTAAATTCAGCTCTGCACCAAAGAGATGTATAGTCCATCAATGACTTGATGCTCAGAGGTAGTCTGCAGATCCTGGATACCGCAATAGGCACCTGAGAAAAACAAATATAACAGGCCTGACGATGCCATATTGGCAAAGTTTTGTACATAAACTTGTCATTAACTGCAACATAAAGCCTCTCTGAAAACCTAGACTCAGCATGAAATAAATAGAAGCCTTTAAATAAACTGCATTATGTTAAACACGGTCACAAATTATATGATTATAAAAAGAAAAAAAAAACTCTTGCGATTTGTTCACTTCTTCATAGCTCATTAAGAACTATTCACTGTAAGTGATTAAGATGATTTGAACAGTACATGACTACCTAAAAAAAATCACACAAAATGTTATCTCGCTTTAGAAGGCGGCTCCGAAAATAAAAATAAAATAATTTGTTTTAATTACTGAGATAAATGGCTTTCAACTATTCTAATTACAATATTTTTTCATAACAAGAAAAAGTGTACCAACAATTATTCTTAAAAGCAATTAATTTTCATTGCAGCATTAAACCTTAGAAAGCAAATAATGTGTTAGCTTTTGTCATTTAATGAATTGCAGGGCTTTCAAAGGAGCAAATGGGAAACCCTTTCTACATGAAATGCAATGTTGCCACTAGGAATTGCATCACGTGCATTAAGTGCTATCTGAGAATATAGAAATACCCAGAATATACAGTACTTGGCGTTCTTTTTGGTGGAAAGTTTTCTATGGAGTTAAGTCAATACTAAAAAATGATCTGCTTCATTCTAAAACATTTTATTATTATTTTTTTTTTATTTAGGCAGCTTGCTATAGGGGGCACCTGAGCAGGCTTGCACCTGAGCTGCTGCTCTGTTTGTCCATTCACACGTGGAGCATGGCTCGGCCTACCTGTCCGCTCTCATCCGATCCCATCCGATCCCCAGGACGGATGGAAAATAGGGTTTCCATCCGTCCGGATTTCACGGACAGGATCGGATGCGGATGGCAGCGGGTGTCAGAGGACATGTCACCGCTGACATCCGCTGCTCCATAGGACTGAATGGGGCATCCGATCAGATCCGCCTAAAAAACTGACAGGCGGATCTGATCGGACCGCCCATGTGAAAGAGCCCTTAATCCGTATTTGCATCTGTCTTTTTTTTTTTGTTATTTTAGAGACCAATCATAGGTGACAAAAATATAAACAAAAATGTTTCTAGCCAAAAAACAGACATACTGTAAATGCAACGGTTGTAAATGGATGTCATCCATTTCATTACTTATGATACGTCTAAACGGAAAAGGATGCAGCTTTGTTCCATTTAAAAAAAACAGACCTGAACAGACACAGATGTTGGCCGATGTAAACGTCTGATTACCCGTTTACATGCCCCTGCCCTAGACATACATTGTGGTTCAGTCAGAATCCGCCTTGACAGACAGATCTAGACTGAATGCCCGTGTGAATACTGAGGGTGAATTTCTCCAGCGGGGACACAGACATCAATAAATAAGCTAAAGGGGATCAAACCCTTCTACACTCTGCCCAAAGCTAAAAAAGAGTTTGCCTACACATACGCATTAAAACCCCATACAAGGTTTTACTTACTTACACGTTCTTTTTTGAATTTTTTGGTTTATGGAATCATTTACTATTCCAGCCTATTTCAGCAATGTCTTCTGCCTAGATGATATATCAGATGAGTAAAAGAAAGTCATGTCCCTTCGGGCTGAAGGCTCGGAATATATCTTTCTCCCTGTGTGATTTACCATGCCAATAATTTTACTGGTAATCGTTTAGTAATTTGATTTTTTACTTTGCTGAGGTGGTAAATAAGCAGCATGTCACAGCTTTAATTATGATGAATAGGTACATTTAAAAAAGATGCCAGTGCACTATTAAAGTGATTTGATTGCAGGAGTATCTACCAGAACATTTATACCATACAAGTACAGTGATAGGCAACTTGGTAAAACCTTTTCCTGCCTTTTCTTATAAAAGAAATCAATCATTTAATTTTATATTGGGGAGTTTACTGTTGAACTTGCTAGGTCCATCACATCCAATATCGGCCTAGTGGATTATTGATTCCTCATTACTACATTTCTCATGAATTACAGGATACGGCTGAGCATGGCTGTACATGGGTATACACAGCTCCGAGCTTTAACATGTGCATGCATATAGACGTACACCTCTGGGTAAAGACAGTCTGTATTGAAGGGCATACATTTGTACATATACGTAGGTTTATGTTCAGAGCTGTACATACCTGTGTGCAGCCATATCCTGTAATTCATTTATACAGGTGGCTGTATGCAACACATGTGTCTCTTGGTACCAGATTACACAATATTTTACATTATCTGCCTTAATATGTATATGTGCATGAGTGCTTTCAAATACTTTCTCCCTGCTTTACAGAATTTTTTTTTTTTTTTTTTTTTTTTTTTTATGACACTGGTACATGTCCCCCTGGCTCAGCTTCACATGCCCTTATTTTACACTACAGGCGGTCCCCAGGTTACAAACATCCGACTTACTAACCCCTCCTACTTACAAATGGAGGGAGACAACAGGAAGTGAGGAGAAATCTCCCCCTAGGAAGGGAAATTCACTCCTGGAAGAGTTCTCATGGGAAAAAGGTGTCTCCACTGAAGCTTTATCACTAATCCTTGTTTCCACAACAATCCAAAATTTTCAAAATCCAATTGTCATAGGGACAGAAAGTGAGGTGAAATCTTCGGAACAAGGGCAAAGACAACAAAACAAATGTTACAGGGGTGTTAACCCTTCCCTATGCTATCCAAAAAAAAAAACATAAAAATAATTATTTTGGCTGGAGCTAAACTTAAAAAATGTACCTGTTCCGACTTACGAACAAATTTGACTTAAGAACAAACCTGCAGCCCCTATCTTGTTTGTAACCCAGGGACTGCCTGAACTGTGCATATTAGTCCTAGCAATGACCCGAATTTCCTAACCAGATTTTTCCCTGTAGACTTCTAAGAAATTTTTGGGTAAATGCAGGTTCCCGGAATTCAAAACAGGATTCCCCAAAACCTTGCTGGCTCAAACCCAGGCAGATTCATCCATCCCAATTGATTGTTTGCTTTACAGGGAGATCTTTTTTTAATTTTCCTTAAATAACAGCATGATAGCTTTAATGAACAACTTAATCTTTAGTAAAGTTGTCCATTACTAAATCCCCACACCTTCCTTGGAGCAGCCCACTTGGAATACTTACCTTTTTTTCCGCAAACCAATGATATTTCCTTTGACAAGATTCTAGTTATCTTTTCTTAATACTGTGTTCATTCTAAGGGGTGAGCCATTTATTGAGAGACCACTGGAGGCAGCCATGAGTAATTCCCTATAGGAATGAATTGGTCACAATGACAATGTGCAATATAAAGAGGAGCCGGCCAGGACCACGTTGGAGGAAAGATCAGAGGGGGAAAGTAAGTATTATTCCAGGTGCAAAGAAACAACAACAGATCCAACGCCAAAGATATGTATGGCCACAACAAAGGAGGATGCACGATCACTGCTGCCTAGCTGTAGGGCAAAACAAACAGTAGAATGATAATGGAATGGGTCTGCGCAGATCTATGATCCCTAATCAGGCACAGCAAAGATGATTACTAATAATCTATTTGTTTTCCAATCTGTAATAAATCCTATTACCTTCATAAAGTGTTAGTGTACTGGTTTGGGCAACACAATCTGTAAACTATTATTCTCAAAAAGTGCAAATGCTAAAATGCTAAATAAAATAGTATGTGCATAGTATACAATTGTATATCTGTCAATTAACCAATATTTATAAGTGTATAAAAATCAAAAAAATTAGCTTTAAGTCCAAAAACAATGTGTGATTCTCCAACTATCAACAGCTGCTTAAAACATATTTCTTTCTTTTCGTAAAGTCCCACACAGAAACCAAGGAAAGTGAACAAAGATGACGTGAAATTCTTCCACAACTAAATATTTGCAATCACCCAGTGCTATTCTCCACTGATCACCCCAAACTGACTCACCAGATTGAGTGGCTGGTCAAATTATAAACCAGCATCTGCGCCTTATCACATAATATCCAGCAGAATGGCTCCCCACGCTCCTGCTAATGATCTGATCCCTTTTCCCAGGCTATCTCACAGAGGTAATTAGGAGGTGTATATGATTTAGAAGGAAGGAGAGTCTAAATAGCATAAATCTGTAAAATCATTCCAATTTATTAAAACAACGTAGTACACTCACATTTTATTAGTGTCAACCTGACACTAGGGAACAAACGCCTTATAACATGTATATCTTTCTCGCCTCCAGATGTATCTCCAAAGCTGCAAGTATGATCTGGGCATGTGCGATGATGTCAAACCTCATAGCCCCACCCGACTAGTTTTGTCATTTGACGTCCTCCCGGAGCAGAAGGTCCTTCCACTCTGTGAGGACGTTGAATGACGAAACTAGTCGGGCGTGGCTAGGATGCTCGACACTATCCCACATGCCCGGATCGTACTTGCGGGTTTGGAGATACATCTTTAGACGAGAAAGATACATATGTTATAAGGCGTTTGTTCCCTAGTGTCAGGTTGATACTAATAAAATGTGAGTGTACTACGTTGTTTTAATACATTGGAATGATTTTACGTATTTACGCTATGTAGACTTTCCTTCGTTCCTCCAAAATCATATACACCTCCAAATTACCTCTGTGAGAGAGCCTGGGAAAATGGATCAGATCATTAGCAGCAGGGTAGGGAGTCGTTCTGCTGGATATTATGTGATAAGGAGCTGATACTGGTTTATAATTTGACCAGCAAATTAATCTGGAGAGCCAGTTTGGGGTGATCGGTGGAGGATCACACTGGGTGATTGCACATATTTGATTGTGGAAGAATTTCACGTCATCGTTGTTCACTTTCCTTGGTTTCTATGTGGGACTTTACAAGATGAAAGAAATATATTTTATGCAGCTGTTGATAGTTGGAGAATCACACATCGTTTTTAGATTAAAGCTCATTTTTTTTTTATTTTTATACACCTATATATTTTTGCTAATTGATAAATATACAATTGTATACTATGCACATACTATTTTGTTTTGCATTTTAGCATTTGCACTTTTTAAGAGTAATTGTTCACAGATTGTGTTGCACAAACCAGTACACTAGCACTTTATGAAGATAATAGGATTTATTACAGTTTGGAACACAAATAGATAATTAGTAATCATCTCTGCCGTGCCTGAATAGGGAGTGTAGATCTGCGCTGACCCATTCCATTATTACTCCAGGTGGGCTGCTCTCAGTGTGGTGAAGGTTTTTTTTTAAACTTCACTAAATGTTTTTTTTTTTGTTTTTGTTTTAAATGAAAAACATGTATCTATGGAGAATGCCTAGCCTGCTTCTTTTTCATTTTTAGTGCTTTTTCATCTGCTTAAAGTTAAAGTCCTTTTTCACCTTCCCAATGCTGCTGCGTTAAATACATCAGTAAGTTAATTTTACTGGCAAACTCTCTTGGAAAGCATAACTACGTTGTTTGAAAATATGCCACACATACCACATTCAGAACAGAAATGTAATTTGATATTAATTTATATCTCCATCTGTCTACGTTCTCCTTGTCAGCTAAAAGCCAGCCATGTTTGACTGATGAAGATGTTTATGAGTCCAGAAAGCATTCCTAGTCAGTATCTTTCAATTACTGAGCATTGTTAATACCTGAGATTTTGAATTTGAGGCAAGAAAACAAAACGAAAACAATACTGTCCATCTGCTACCTTCCTTCACGAAAGATGCCTTATTAAACATTTTCTAACCTGTAAAGGAATTATTTAAGCCCTTTACAGTTGCACGCAATTATAAGTCTATAAATTTGCAAAAAAAGCTAAAGGGGTGAGTTTCAAATTTTTACAGTTTATCCATCAATTTGTCTTGAACTGTTTCTGGAAACCATCATCATTATGTTCATCATTTTGTATGAAGACACAGAAGGAAATTAGTGGAAAACACTCCGTCATAGACTGTTGTCACCCAAACAGGTGTCCCCACTGAAAGAATTGCCCTAAACACCTGTTCTAGTGACAAAGGTAATTTCCCATTATTTTCTGTCCTGGCAACAATGGGCATGAGGACTGAACCAGGGTGAACCTCCACAATAGGAATGCAAACAGAAATAGGAACATGATAGGGTTTTTAATTTCTTTCCCCTTTTTTTTTGTTTCTTCCACTCTATCTAAAATTAAAAGTAAATAAATAAATAAACATCAGTCAAATCAAAAAGAAGACCATTTTATAAGCCGAGGTGCTATTGAAATCCATAACGACCACTACTTAATAGTTTTACCTTACTGAGTTCCAAGTATGGGTAGGGGTATTGTGTTCTTTTTAGAGATACATGCCCTAAAGTCAGTCCTTTACCATCTCTCCTCAGTATGGAACCGATGGAATGGCAGCACAAGTGGAAAAAATAGACTTTGTTGAGGCAAGCAGGTTTTCATTCTGGCCACCAATTTTCAGGAAGGATGTTCTTCAACTGGAAAGCTTCCAGAGAGAAGGGTAACAAAGGTACCCTGGATGAGAGGCACCTAAGAGGGGATATGATCGCAATATACAAATCTTTAAATGGTGACTGTATCATTGAGAGAAAACTATTTAATCAAAGGTCTCTAAAGAAGCCACACAATGAAACTGAATGAGAAGCAGTTTAATCTTAAACTGTGTAAGGGGTTCTTTACTGTTTGGCCCCTTTCACACAAGCGGACCGTTTGTCTGTTTTTTATTCATCCGTTGACTGATAAAAAATGGACATCAATGTATCTCTATGGAAAAATGGACGTAAATGGATGATCATCCATTTAAGTCCATTTACATCTGCTTCTGTCAACAACCATTTTTTGGAACGGATCAAAGCCATATTTTACTTCCGTTAAAAAAATGACTCCGGGACTCAAGTGGTTAAGGACTCTAGCTGGAGGATGTAAAATAACGGATGAAAAATGCTGAAAAACTAATGTTAAACTGATGTAAATTTCATCAATTTTTTCTTTAAAAAAATGTGACTGAACTTATGAAATGAACGGTTCTCAGGATGGTAAGGATGTGGAACTCCCTTCCACAACTAGTGGTGTCAGCTGGGAGGGTAGATAAATAATAAAAAAAAAAAACAACAAAACTTTTAGGTGTGTTTCTCAGCAAACACAAAGTACAGTATATGGATATGGTATTTGGAATCTTGTCCTTTACTGCAGTATACTGAACCATCTTCTGTCTTATAGCTAGACTTTGCTGCAGGTCTCACACCTGTCAAAAAAGACAGGTGAGGAGGGGGAGAGTAAGAAAAAAAAGACACCCCCCCCCCCCACACACAAGTAGGTCATGTATGGACACTCGGGTATTAATGGATGGAGCCAAATACAGGACCATTCTGGAAGAAAACCTGATGGAGTCTGCAAGAGACTGGGACAGAGATTTGTCTTCCAACAGGACAATGATCCAAAACATAAAGCAAAATCTACAATGGAATGGTTCACAAATAAACATATCCAGGTGTTAGAATGGCCAAGTCAAAGTCCAGACCTGAATCCAATCGAGAATCTGTGGAAAGAACTGAAAACTGCTGTTCACAAATGCTCTCCATCCAACCTCACTGAGCTCGAGCTGTTTTGCAAGGAGGAATGGGCAAAAATTTCAGTCTTTCGATGTGCAAAACTGATAGAGACATACCCCAAGCGACTTACAGCTGTATCCGCAGCAATAGGTGGCGCTACAAAGTATTAATTAATAATTAATAATTAAGAGGGCTGAATAATTTTGCATGCCCACATTTTTCAGTTTTTTATTTGTTAAAAAAGTTTGAAATATCCAATAAATTTCGTTCCACTTCATGATTGTGTCCAACTTGTTGTTGATTCTTCACAAAAAATTACAGTTTTATATCTCTATGTTTGAAGTCTGAAATGTGGCAAAAGGTCGCAAAGTTCAAGGGGGTCCGAATACTTTCGCAAGGCACTGTACCTCCATTACTAGTATAGTGTCTGAACGGAACAATATCTTTGATCTGATCAAAACTTTACTAGTGTCCCCAACGGTATAGTGTTCTTAAAAAGGCGGTGTTAGCAGGATCAGCCCTTAAGCCTGCCAGCACCTGCGTTTAGCCCCCTCCCCCCAGCCTACCCAAACAAGTGCAGTATCAATAGATCACTGTCCCTTCCAATACACAGCACACAAAACCACAGCATTAGCAGAGTCAGGCCTGATCTCTGCTAGCACTAGCAGTTATTTTTTTTGGTAGCGGTTCAAACAGTTCTCAACAACCAGGTGCTTTTTTACATGTGAGTCACACTAGGTACCTGTAAATTACTGGCTAAAATGAAATACGAAAGGTACACTGGTGAGGAGGCCTACAGGTTATTAAAAAAAACTGTATGTGAACTCACTGCAAAGTATATTCCCATGGGCAAAAGTTTAGAAGGCTATAAATAAAACCTATGTGGCTCACGGCCAAAGTTAAAAAAACTATAAATAATAGGAAAAGTGCTTTTAAAAAAATGTAAAATGAAGAAACACTATCATTGTTTAATTACTACAAAGAATATAACATTATATGTAAAAAGGAAATCAAGGATGCAAAAATTCAAAATGAAAGACAGATTGCAAAAGATAGTAGGACAAAACGCCAAAAATTCTTCAAATATATTAATAGTAAAAAGATCAAGTCTGAGCATGTGAGCATGTAGGCTCTTTACAAAATAATTAGGAGTGGGTGACTGGGGACAAAGAGAAGAAAAATGTGTGAAATACTTTCTTCAGCTCTGTGTATACAAAGGAGCATGGGTGAGCTCATGCCCATAATGGGGAATAGGGATGGTATTGACAAAGCCCCAAATGATCTACAATGGCTCAAAAGTGATATGGTCCAGTAATATTTAGACAGTATAAAGGTGGATAAAGCACATGGACCAGATGGCATCCACCCATGCCTTTGTTTCTAATTTTTAGGGACTCGTTAAGGACGGGAATAGTAATGCTGGATTGGCGTAGGGCCAATGTGGTGCCTATATTTAAAAAGGATCAATGTCTTTGCCAGGTAACTATAGACCTGTTAGTTTAACTTCTATAGTCAGGAAGAAACTGGAGAGTTTAATAAAAGACAAGATAGATGAGTTCTTGCTGGAAAAAAATATTTTAAGCAACAGACAGCATGGATTAATGAAAGACAGATGTTGTCATACAAACCTGATTTCTTTTTATGAGGAGGTACAGTGCATCCGGTAAGTATTCACAGCAGCGCTTCACGTTTTCCACATTTTATTATGTTACAGCCTTATTTCAAAATGGATCAAATTCATTATTTTCCTCAACATTCTACAAACAATACCCCATTATGATAACATAAAAGAAGTTTGTTTGAAATGTTTGCAGATGTATTCAAAATAAAAATTGGAAAAAATCACATATACAGCAAGTATTCGCAGCCTTTGCCATGACACTCAGAATTGAGCTCAGGCACATCCTGTTTCAACTGTTCATCCTTGAGATGTTTCTACAACTTGATTGGAGTCCACCCGTGGTAAATTCAGTTGAAGGACATGATTTGGAAAGGCACACACTTGTTTATATAAGGTCCCACAGTTAATAGTGCATGCCAGAGTACAAATCAAGCCATGAAGTCTAAGGAATTGTCTGAGACCTCTGAGACAGGATTGTATCAAGGCACAGAAACATTTCTGCAGCATTGAAGGTCCCAATGAGCACAGTGCATAATCCATAAAGGAAGATGTTTGGAGCCACCAGGACTCTTCCTAGAGCGGGCCGCACGGCCAAACTGAGCGATCAGGAGAAAAGGGCCTTAGTCAGGAAGGTGACTGGGAACCCAATGGTTACTCTGACAGAGCTCCAGCATTTCTCTGTGGAGAGAGGAGAACCTTCCAGAAGAACAACCACCTCTGCAGCCCTCCACCAATCAGGCCTGTTTGGTAGAGTGGCCAGACGGAAGCCACTTCTCAGTAAAAAGCACATGACAGCCCGTCTGGAATTTGGCAAAAGGCGCCTGAAGGACACTCAGACCATGAGAAACAAAATTATCTGGTCTGAGGAAACAAAGATTGAACTCTTTGCCTGAATGGCAAGCCAAGCGTCATGTCTGGGGGAAACCAGGCACCACTCATCACCTGGCCAATACCATCCCTACAGTGAAGCATGGTGGTGGCAGCATCATGCTGTGGGGATATTTTTCAGCAGCAGGAGCTGGGAGACTAGTCAGGATTGAGGGAAAGATGAAATCAGCAATGTACAGAGGCATCCTTGAATAAAACCTACTCTGGACCTCAGACTGGAGCGAAGGTTCATCTTCCAACAGGACAACGACCCTAAGCACACAGCCAATATAATAAAGAAGTGGCTACAGGACAACTCTGTGAATGTCCTTGAATGGCCCAGCCAGAACCCAGAATTCAACCCGATTGAACATCTCTGGAGAGATATGAAAATGGCTGTGCACCGACGCTCCCCATCCAACCTGATGGAGCTTGAGAGGTTGTCATGGTCTTACCTTCTTGCTGTTCTCCTTCGTTTGACATGTGCTGGCGGCCATCTTGGTTTCTGGGTTTCTTGTAGCCTCCCACCCTGCGGCTCCTCCTTCCCACTGGGAGGAGCTGGATGCCTAGCTCATATATATATATATAGGAGGTCGGTGGCTTCAGTTCCTTGCTTGGTCCTCCTGTGTTCACATGCTTCTAAGACTGCTGCTGCTTCTGGTCCCTGATCCTGGCTTCGTCTGACTACCCTGCTGGTTCCTGATCCTGGCTTCATCTGACTACCCTGCTGGTTCCTGATCCTGGCTTCGTCTGACTACCCTGCTGGTTCCTGATCCTGTCTTCGTCTGACTACCCTCCTGGTTCCTGACCTCTGGCTTCGCAAGGACTCTGCCTCGGTTTCGCCATCCGTTTGGACTTTTGCTTTACAGCTTGATTTTCAATAAAGCCTTCTTATTTTCACTTATCTGTTGTTGTACGTCTGGTTCATGGTTCCGTGACATTAGGACCAAGCCATGAATTCTGACGGTACAGGGCCATCCTCGCTACCCACGCTGGTTGCCAGACTTGATCAGCAGGATCACCTGTTGGGTCGGTTCGCCGTGGTGTTGCAAACCCTGCTTGAACGCATGGCTCATTTCGCTTCCGTTGCCGATGGGTCGGTTGTCGCTCCTGGGCCCGCTCCTACTGCCGCTCCGGTTGTTGCGCCAGAGTCTACCCTGACACCTGTTGTTGCGCCTGCGGTGTTTCGGGGTATGACCGGTTCTGCCCCCCTTCCACAGCGCTTTGGGGGAGAGCCAACTCAGTGCCGAGGTTTCCTTAACCAGGTGGGCATTTATTTCGAGTTGCTGCCACATGCCTTTCCTACTGAGAGATCAAAGGTGGGCTTCTTAATTTCGCTGCTCTCGGACAAGGCCTTGGCCTGGGCCAGCCCTTTATGGGAGAACAACAATCCGGTGGTTGCCGAGTTTTCCGGTTTTGTTGCTTCTCTTCGGAGGGTATTCGATGTGCCGGCTCGTGCTGCCTCTGCTGCGAAGCTCCTTATGTCCATCAGACAGGGTTCACGATCCGTAGCTGAATACGCCATTGAGTTTCGTACCCTGGCAGCAGAGGTGGGCTGGAATAATGAGGCTCTGGTCGCTGCTTTCTCTCATGGTCTCTCGGATGCCTTGAAGGATGAGGTTGCAGCTAAGGACCTACCGGTGGAGCTCGAGTCTCTTATTTCTTTCTTGATTTTGATTGACACCAGACTCAGGGAGAGACCTTCCTTTAAGGAGAGTCTGCGGAGGCCTCCTAACAGATTGGCGCCTACCTTTGCTGTCCCACCCGTGCCTCCCTCTCCTCCCACGCCTCCTGGGGATGACTTGGCTGGGGGTGAACCCATGCAGCTGGGCTTTGCTCGCCTGTCCGAGGGGGAGAGGGTACTCCGAAGACGCGAGGGTCGATGCATGTACTGTGGTCTCGGTGGGCATTTTCGGTTGGCATGTCCGAACCGTCCGGGAAACGCTCGCACCTGAGATCCTGTCGGGGGCAGATCTTGGGTGGAGTCTCCTCGTCCCCGGTTTCCCGTGTTGACAAACCACTGATCACTGTTGTCCTCTCCTGGGTCGGGGGCTCAGTGACGACCCAGGCGTTGGTGGACTCTGGTGCTGGTGGTTTGTTCATTGATAGTGTGTTCGCTGCCGCCAATTCCATTCCTCTGCAGGCCCGAGGTTCTCCACTGGCTCTTGAGGCGATAGACGGCAGACCCCTTCTGCCGCCACACGTGACTCATGAGACCCTTCCAGTGGGGATAGCCATTGGTGCCGTTCACAGAGAGTCGGTCTGCTTCCAGGTTATTTCGTCTCCACACTACTCGGTGGTCTTGGGGTACCCCTGGCTCCAGAAGCATAATCCGACTTTCGATGTGAGATCGGCCGAGATCCTCTCGTGGTCACCGCAGTGTGGGGCTAGTTGCATCCATGGGCCTGTCAAGTTGCTGTGTACTTCCTCGGACTCTCTGTTGCCTCCTGAATACGAGGAGTACCGGGATGTATTCGATAAGGTGCGCGCGGTTGCCCTACCTCCGCACCGCCCATACGATTGTGCCATCGAGTTACAACCTGGCGCCGTTCCTCCTCGTGGCAAGGTCTATCCACTGTCGGTAGCGGAGAATGAGGCCATGGAGGAGTACGTGAAGGAGGCGCTTTCACGCGGACACATTCGCAAATCCTCGTCCCCGGCTGGGGCTGGATTTTTCTTTGTGAAAAAGAAGGGCGGTGAGTTGAGGCCTTGCATCGATTACAGGGGTCTCAAACGCATCACAATCAAGAACGCTTACCCGATACCCTTGATTTCCGAGCTGTTCGATCGCCTTAAAGGGGCCACGGTCTTTACCAAACTCGACCTGAGGGCGGCATATAACCTCGTAAGGATCAAGGCGGGCGATGAGTGGAAGACCGCGTTTAACACCAGGACCGGTCATTATGAATCCTTGGTTATGCCCTTTGGGTTGTGCAATGCGCCCGCAGTCTTTCAGGAATTCATTAACGATGTTTTCCGTGACCTGTTGCAGCAGTGTGTGGTGGTCTATTTGGATGACATCTTGCTATATTCTGAATCCATGGAGACCCACATTCTGGATGTCAGACGAGTGTTGCAACGGTTACGAGAGAACAAGCTGTTCGGTAAGCTTGAGAAATGCGAATTTCACCGATCCCAGGTAACCTTCTTAAGTTACATCATTTCCGCTGAGGGGTTCTCCATGGATCCTGAGAAGGTTTCGGCTGTCTTACAGTGGCCCCAGCCCAGTGGTCTTCGCTCCCTGCAGCGCTTTTTGGGCTTCGCCAATTATTATCGGAAGTTCATCAGGGACTTTTCCATGCTAGCCAAGCCTCTCACGGATCTGACCAGGAAGGGCAGTAATTCCCGGGTCTGGCCGCTCGAGGCCATCCGAGCTTTTGAGGCTCTAAAGTCCGCCTTTGTGTCGGCCCCGATTCTATCGCATCCCAACCCTGGGTTGCCCTTTGTCCTCGAGGTGGACGCGTCTGAGACGGGAGTAGGCGCCCTTCTGTCTCAGCGTAGAACACCAGAGGGTCCTCTGCTTCCTTGTGGGTTTTACTCCCGGAAACTGTCTTCCGCGGAGTGCAACTATCAGATTGGTGACAGGGAGTTATTGGCCATCGTGCAGGCCCTTAAAGAATGGAGGCACTTGCTCGAGGGTTCGGTGGTTCCGGTCCTCATCCTGACGGACCACAAGAATCTGACCTACCTTTCTGAGGCCAAGAGATTGACACCACGTCAGGCCAGATGGGCTCTGTTCTTGTCACGTTTTAATTACGTGGTCTCCTACCTACCCGGTTCCAAGAACATCAGGGCGGATGCCTTATCACGGCAGTACTCCGACCTGTCCAGGGAGGAGTCGATTCCGACTTCGGTCATACCTCCGAATCAGATCCTGGCCGCCATTCGCACCAGCCTGACCTCTCCCCTGGGTGAGCAGATTTTGGCGGCTCAATCTGGTGCTCCCTCTGAGAGACCCAACGGCAGATGTTTTGTGCCTGAGGAGTTGCGCACTCGGTTGTTGCGAACCTACCATAACTCCAAGACCGCGGGGCATCCTGGAAAGAATCAGCTGTCCTGGGCTGTTTCACGTCTGTTCTGGTGGCCTTCCCTACGTTCCGACATCGCCGCATATGTAGCGGCATGCTCCGTTTGTGCCCAGAGTAAGTCCCCTCGGCACCTTCCGTTGGGCCTTCTGCAACCCATAGCCACCGGGGAGCGCCCATGGTCACACCTGGGGATGGATTTCATTGTGGACCTCCCTGCATCCCGAGGCCATACGGTCATTCTCATGATTGTGGATCGATTTTACAAAATGTGCCACTGTGTTCCTCTCAAGAAGTTACCCTCTGCACAGGAGTTGGCCACGATTTTTGCCAGGGAGGTCTTCCGGTTGCACGGTTTGCCCAAGGAGATTGTGTCGGATCGGGGGAGTCAGTTTGTGTCCAGGTTCTGGCGCGCCTTTTGCTCCCAGTTGGGGATTCATCTCTCCTTCTCCTCGGCCTACCACCCTCAGTCCAATGGGGCCGCAGAACGATCCAATCAGGCCTTGGAACAATTCCTTCGTTGCTATGTCTCCGATCACCAAGACAATTGGGTTGACCTCCTGCCTTGGGCTGAGTTTGCCAGGAACACAGCGGTGAACTCTTCCTCTGGGACGTCTCCCTTCATGGCCAATTATGGGTTCCAACCTGCCGTGTTACCGGAGGTATTCTCTCCCCAGGATATTCCGGCTGTGGAGGATCATCTTTCTGTCCTACGTGCTTCTTGGGTACAGATCCAGAAGTCCCTTGAGGTCTCTGCGCAGCGCCAGAGACTCCAGGCTGATCGCAGACGAGCTCCTGCTCCTTCCTACCAGGCCGGAGACCGTGTATGGTTGTCCACCCGCAACCTCAACCTTCGAGTGCCCACTCCCAAGCTGGCGTCTCGCTTTGTTGGTCCCTTCCGAGTGCTTCGCAGGGTAAACCCGGTAGCCTATGCCCTTGCGCTTCCCCCTGGCATGCGGATCTCCAACGTGTTTCATGTCTCCCTGTTGAAGCCACTGGTGTGTAATCATTTTACTTCCTCGGTTCCTCGGCCCTGTCCGGTCCAAGTGGGCAATCGTAGGGGTATGAGGTGAGCAATATCCTGGACTCACGCCTGGTCCGCGGTCGGGTGCAGTTTTTGGTTCATTGGCGTGGTTATGGTCCAGAGGAGCGTTCCTGGGTTCCCTCTGCAGATGTCCATGCTCCTGCCTTGCTCCGAGCCTTCCACGCACGCTTCCCTCAGAAACCGTTCTTTACTCCGCGGAGGAGGGGCCCTTGAGGGGGAGGTACTGTCATGGTTTTACCTTCTTGCTGTTCTCCTTCGTTTGACATATGCTGGCGGCCATCTTGGTTTCTGGGTTTCTTGTAGCCTCCCACCCTGCGGCTCCTCCTTCCCACTGGGAGGAGCTGGATGCCTAGCTCATATATATATATATAGGAGGTCGGTGGCTTCAGTTCCTTGTTTGGTCCTCCTGTGTTCACATGCTTCTAAGACTGCTGCTGCTTCTGGTCCCTGATCCTGGCTTCGTCTGACTACCCTGCTGGTTCCTGATCCTGGCTTCGTCTGACTACCCTGCTGGTTCCTGATCCTGGCTTCGTCTGACTACCCTGCTGGTTCCTGATCCTGTCTTCGTCTGACTACCCTCCTGGTTCCTGACCTCTGGCTTCGCAAGGACTCTGCCTCGGTTTCGCCATCCGTTTGGACTTTTGCTTTACAGCTTGATTTTCAATAAAGCCTTCTTATTTTCACTTATCTGTTGTTGTACGTCTGGTTCATGGTTCCGTGACAGAGGTCCTGCAAAGAAGAATGGGAGAAACTGTCCAAAAATAGCTTGTATCATCATACTCAAAAAGACTTGAGGCTGTAATTGGTGCCAAAGGTGCTTCAACAAAGTATTGAGCAAAGGATGTGCTGGAACTGGAGAAAGTCCAGAGAAGGGCAACAAAAATAATTAGGGGAATGGAGGACATCAGCTATGAGGAAAGACTACAAGCACTGAACTTATTCTCTCTGGAGAAGAGACGATTGAGGGGGGATATGATATCAATGTACAAATACTGTACTGGCGACCCTAGCATAAGGAACAAACTATTCAGAGAAAGGAGATACAATAAGACACGTGGCCACTCACTAAAACTTGAGGAAAGGCGGTTTAAGCTTAAAATGCGTAAGGGGTTCTTCACTGTAAGAGCGGTAGAGATGTGGAATTCTCTTCCACAAGCAGTCGTATCAGCGGGGAGCATTGATAGTTTCAAAAAACTATTGGATGGACACCTTAAAGACCACAACATACAGGGGTATACAATGTACGGTTAAAAGCAAACACACACACACACATCATAGGTTGAACTGGATGGACTTGTGTCTTTTTTCAGCCTCACTAACTATGTAACTATGTAAAAAAAAAAGGCTGTGAATACTTATGTACATGGGATTTTTTTCAATTTTTATTTTTAATAAACTTGCAAAGACTTCAAAGAAACTTCTTTCACTATGTCATTATACAGTATTGTTTGTAGAATTTTGAGGAAAATAATGAAAAATAATGAATTAATTCCATTTTAGAATAAGGCTGTAACATCACAAAATGTGGAAAAAGTCAAGTGTTGTGAATACTTTCCGGATGCACTGTAAACCTTGGACAGAGGGGTGGCTAAGGATGTAGTATACTTGGATTTTGCAAAAGCATTTGACACAGTTCCCCAAACATGGCTAATGTGTAAGGTAAAGTCTACAGGCGTAAATGGATAGAAAACTGGCTAAAAGATAGAATTCAGAGAGTAGTGATTAATGATTCTCACTGTGAATGGTCTAAGGTTATCAGTGGTGTACCCCAAGGTTCAGTGTTGGGACCCTTACCTTTTATTATCTTTATAAATGATATAGGGTCTGGGATTAAAAGTACTTTAATGCCAGTGTCTGGGGGTGACCCCACTTCCGGTTATCAGCATCTAGCTGCCGACGCTTCTGTACGAGGCACGGCAGCACTCAGACAGTGCCATTTCCACATACATCTTCCTGCTGCTGCAATCGGCTCCTTGTATACAGCAGTGCCTGCGCTGATACTTACGGCTTCTGTGTCACCCTCCAGCTCACACCTTCATCTGGACACCTACTCATGAGGATGATCTGTCTGTTACCACATTGACCTGTGCCTATTTCAATGTAAGTGTACGAATAATAAATGTGTTTTTTTTTTTTTTCTTTCAAATGTTTTTATTGAATTTTTCAGACATACAAGTAAAGAAGTCAAAACACATTCAGGGTAAAATAAAACAGAATAACTTGCAGGTGTTCCACTTAGGTATCTTTTCAGATGAACTTAAAGCAGGACAGTCACATCAGCTACATTAACAACCATCAACAATAAGTAGTATATGACCATGAACTTTAATTATTGCGATCCCACTTATGCCTATATATCACATTATATGACTAGTAGTGCAATTTGTCTGAACTGGCATATATATATTATACCTTGTTTGCCATTACTTCCGTATATATGTATCGTACCACTGAGTCCAGGGATACCATTCTTGCACCTCTCTTTGATACCTGCCCACGGTCGGTGCCATGAGCAGTTCAAAGGTTTTATGCGTTTGGACTGTAGCTATCACTTCTGATAGAGCAGGTATACACACCTCCTTCCATTTCCTAGTGATACATATCTTGGTAGCGAGCAATACATTAATCACAAGTTTGCGAGCCTTTGGGGGAATTAGTGTTGTCGGAACATGGAGCAAAGCCATGCTAGGGGATGGGGTAAATCGGTGCTCTATAACATCAGAGATCAGTTCAAACACACTCTTCCATAATGCTATAACCGGTGGACACTTCCACAGTATATGTATTAGCGTACCGTGCTTCCCACAGCCTCTCCAACACAAGGGTGATGCTGTAGGCGCAAAGTGCGCAATCACTGAAGGGGTCATGTACCATCGCAGGGTGACTTTAAGGTATAGTTCCCTTAGGGATGCGCTTTATTACTCAGCACTATGGCCTTTGTCCATTGGGACGTGGAGTATGCAACCCCTAGGTCTTGTTCCCATTTTAATACGGGGGGAGTCTTAACGAAAACCTCTTTTTCATCTAGTGCAGAGTATATCAGGGATATGCCTTTAGCAGACTGTAAAGGTAAAGACAGGTATTGCCATATACAGGCAGGAACTTTGGACTTTAGTTGCAGGTTATGATGTATGCACGAGACAATTTGGTTGTAGCGGAACCATTCGCCACCACTCAAGTCCCATTTGGCTGCTAACGTCTGGAACGGCTGTACAGATTCCGCTTGGTAGAGGTCTTGTATGCATATAGGGGGAGATCGCCGCCAGGCTGTGAGGTCCATGTCGGGTACTAACTGGGTCAGACCCGACACTGGAAATGGGATCGTTACTAGAGGCTTATTCTTCCATTTGGTGTGCGTAAGGTGCAGCCATGCTGTCACCGATGCTCGGATCGTTGGCGAGACATAACGTGGGAGGTGAGCCCCTCGTCTCCTACTGCATACCCAGGTGAACAGATCGTGTTCCGGAGATACTGCCCGTTCCATCAGGCCCCAGAGAGTATCCGGGACCGGCTGGAACCACGCTCGCATTTGTGATAAAATTGTGGCTAGGTAGTAGTCCGTCAGGTTCGGCATGGATGCTCCCCCCACTGTTTTAGACTTCATAAGGATACTCTTCGCACATCTAGGGCATTTGCCCTGCCACAGGTAAGTGGATACCATGCTTTGGAGGGAGTGTATAAATGATTTGGGAACCGGGATCGGTAGCGATCTGAATACGTATAAGATCTTGGGTAGGGTGCACATTTTGAAGGCTGCTAGCCTCCCTGACCACGTAAGTTCAGATTTGGCTAGGGATTGAAGTTCTTTGGCTAGTTGGGATTTTAATGGGATGTAATTAGCTTGGAATAGGTTGCTAGTAGTGTTAGTAAGTTTAATTCCCAGGTAGGTTATGCCTGAGTCTGACCACTTATATGGGAAAGATCGAGTAAGAAGATTTCTCGTAGTACCATCGACCCCCAGATCTAGGATGCATGATTTGGCGTCATTCACTTTATAGAGGGATATAGATCCGAAATCGGTCAATATTTGTCTTATACGTGGTTGCAGGATTCGAGACCATGAGAGTAACATCGTCCGCAAATAGGCTAATACGATGCTCCATTGTATTTACTTCAATTCCGGTAATGTTGGGATCAGTCCTTATTTTCTGGGCCAGGGGCTCTATCCCCATATTAAAGACGAGAGGGGACAGTGGGCAGCCCTGTCTCGTCCCATTCGTAATCACAAACGGAGACGAGAGAGTGCCGTCCACCAGCACCTGAGCCGAGGGGCCGGCATATAAAGCCATAATTGCAGAATGCATTCTGCCCACAATGCCAAAGCGCGTGAGGACTTCCCGTAGGTATCCCCAATGCACTCTATCAAACGCCTTCTCTGCGTCCAAAGAAAGGAGCAGAGAAGGCGTTCTGTCAGTGCGAGCCGCATGGATGATATTGATAAGACGTCTGGTTGCGTCCGCTGATTGCCTACCCTTGGTAAAGCCTGCCTGGTCCCTATGAATGAGGTGGGGCAAATATTTCATGAGTCTAGTGGCTACCGTCTTGGCATAAATTTTCACGTCTGTGTTCAGTAACGAAATCGGCCGAAAGTTTTGTGGCGTGTCGGGTTCCTTGCCTGGTTTGGGCAGGGTTATTATGGTTGCCTTAAGCATTTCCGAGGGGAACGATGACGAGGACGCTGCCTCATTGAAAACCGAGCAAAGGTGTGGTGCAATTACTTCTTTTAGTTGAAGGTAATATTCATTTATCATGCCATCCGGGCCAGGAGATTTCCCAGATGGCAATGAGGAGATGGCGGACATTACCTCCTCAACCGTAAATGGTTGATTCAGTAATTCCGTCTGTTGTGGGCTCAGTGTGGGAAGTGCGATAGAGTCAAGAAAGCCGTTGATAAGCTCCGGGGTTGGAGAGGACGTTTGGGTCTCTTGGAGATTGTACAGTGAGTGGTAGTAGCTACTAAAGGCGTCTGCTATTTCTTTGGGGTCGTGTACCTTATTACTCGTGGCAGGGTGTTTGATAGAGCGGATTTTGTGTTGTATCCTTTGACCTTTCAGCCTGGCGGCGAGCATTCTACCTGCTTTGTTGCTTGTGGCATAAAATTTAGCTTTTGATTTTTGGAGATTACGCTCATATGAATCTAGAAGGTGCGATCTAAGTTCCTGCCTGAGTACCGTTAATTTCTGCTTAAAGGCTATAGAAGGGGCTGATTGGTTTTGGGCATCAACCGATGCAATTTCCCTCGTCAGATCATCTATAGCTTTGGAACGCTGTTTATTCGTTTTATGTTGCAATTGTATCAATACCCCTCTACTAAAAGCCTTGTGGCCATTCCAGAGGACCGCAGAACCCGATACTGACCCCACATTGTCCTGAAAAAACTCTGTTACTGCTTGTTTGAGGGTTTCAGCATTTGCCGGGTGTTTGAGCATTTCTGCTCGCGCTCTCCACGGTTTATCCGAGCGGGCCTTAGGGGACACCGCAAATGTGACGCTTACAAGGGCATGATCGGACCAGGTTATTGGGGCTATCTCGGAGTCTACGGACCTCCTGGAGGATCGCTTTATCAGACAATATAATATCAATACGAGCATATGAATTGTCAACTGCAGAATGATGCGAAAACATCCTATCAGTGGGGTGGTGGCACCTCCAAATGTCATATAATTCATTTCTGTTTATAAAGCCCTGTAACGACGGCTGGAGCCTAGTAGAGGTAGTTGAAGAGTCCAAAGTCCTGTCCGGGGGTAAATTGTAGTCTCCGCATAGGAGCAGGGGGCCTTTTTGTGCTTTCCTGATAGTGCAAAGTGTACGTTTCAGAAATCTCAGCTGATGAACATTAGGGACATATACTGAGGCTATGGTCATGGACATGCCATCAATGGTGCAATTCAATATAAGGTAGCGTCCATTGGGATCTGCGATGGAGGAGCATAATGTGAAGTCTAGAGTTCTGTGGACGGCTATCATTACTCCCTTCCTCTTCCTGGAACATGAAGCTGTGTATATCAAGGGGTAGTCCCTGTGAGAGCAAGTGGGAGTGTGAGAGTCCAAAAAATGTGTTTCCTGAACGCATACTATCTGTGCATGATGTTTGAGAGCAGTACGCCATAGTGAGGATCGCTTGGCCGGGTGATTCAAACCGTTAGCGTTCAGTGACAGGACTTTAACTGTCATTGGAGACTAAAAGGTCGCATGTGGTGTAGCTACTCACTGTTCGGGCGTGACCAAACAATATTAGATGGAATCCATAGACTCTGGACACTGCTTGGATATGGCATCTGTAGTAGAGTTCCTGGAGTCGCTGCTTAGCATGAGCAGGCTTGATGAGTTGGTACGGTGCGGTGTATGGTGGAAATCTTTCAACTTGGCAGATGGGTAAGATCCTGCATAGTGGGAGAAAACAAAACAAAAATGAGAACAGCAAAAAAGAAAAACACAGAAGAAAAACATGACCAAACTGCTTCTGAGCAAGCAAAGAGAGTGGAGATTAGCGGCAACGTAGCCATCTCCCATGGAGGGGTAAACAGTTATTAGCCAATCGGGCTACGGAGGCTCCAGGCATTCCGCCTATGAAGTCGGCATCCACAATAAAGCGTAATGCAACAAGTGACACTGTTGGCATAGTGCTTAGTTAGAACATCGAATGTTGTGGGCGCTGCTCTGCTGCACTGTGTGCCATTGCTGGGGAATGCGACTTGGGGATTTCTTTGCTCCAGCCGGAGGTGCAGGTTCCGGGATAATGCCCCATGATTGCAGCAACGAGAGACCTCTCGCCAGAGATGTGATGCTGAACGAGGAGCCATTTTTCTCTATCACAATTTTAGAGGGATGCTTCCATTTGTAGGGGAGATTATGGTTCCGAAGAGCCTTTGTAATCGTGGACAACTGCCGTCTCATATCTAAGGTGTGTTTGGACAGATCCGCAAAAAGTTGGACATTGGCATACGGTTCAGGGAGGTGGCCCAACACCCTTGATTTCTGTAGGAGAGCTTCTTTGATGTGATAAAAGTGTACACGCAGTAAGGTGTCACGAGGAATATGTTGAGGCAGAAAGGGAGGTTTTGGAACCCTGTGAATGCGATCTATGGTTAGATCCAAAGGGGACGCTTCAGGCAGGAGGGCTGTGAAAACTTCAGGGCAAATTTGTGTAGCTCTGTCGGTGTCACTGATTCAGGAATGCCCCGGATCTTTAAATTGTTCCTTCTGGAGCGATCCTCCAGATCAGCTATTTTAGCTTTAACCCACTGGCGTTCCGACAAGTTTTCCTCATGAGCATCTACAAGTTCATTTACTGTGGCCACCATGTCGGTCATAGATGATTCAACATTGTGCACTCTTTCTCCTAGGGAGTGGACCTCTGCTGTAAATCTATTTGCCAAAGCCATGATATCAGATTGCAGGGATGTATGAAAAGTGAACATCATGTCTTTTAAAGCAGTGTCCAGGATCGGCTTTCCCACCGTGGGGAAGTCTACTATAGGGGATGCCCCTAATTGCACAGGGAGCAGAGAGGGTGCAGTGCGGCCTAGTAGCGAGGCCTGGGCCTGGGAGTCCAGTCTGATCTTGGATTTGGCCGGGCTGGAGCATGTCGGGCTAGAGGGTTCAGGGGTGCAGGGGGACACAGTACCTGCTTGCTGTATGTCACCGGACTGCTGTTCGTCCGGCAGATCGGAGTAGTGTACCCTCTGCCTCTCCGGAGCGGCAAGGCCCGAGCCGCTGGCGCCATCTTGTCGACCGCTCCGGGATGGCAGCGGGAAGAAGGCTGTGAGTTTCTGCGGCCCCTTCACTCCTTTTCGCTTCCCCGTCATGCCGATCGGTGCAGGCTTGTTCCTGGACTGCAGCGGTACGTGTATCGAGGGTGGATGCCTAGTGTAGCTGGGTGGATGTCGCTGGATAGCGGATGCTGGAGCCGGAGCGAGGGATCAGACGTCCATCACGGTCCCACGCTGGCCACGCCCCTAATAAATGTGTTTTTATTACTTCCTTCACTGACCTGGCGCCCTTTTTTTTCCATTGCATGTTTTATATTTTACCAAACATTTGGGCAATATAGTGCATTTTTATGCATTAAAATTCAAAAAAGTGTTTTTTTCCCCCAAATATGTAGTTTGGAAAATCGCTGCGCAAATACTATGTGAAAAATAAAATTGCAACACAAACCATTTTAATCTGTAGGGCCTCTGATTTAAAAAAAAAATATATAATGTTTGGGGATTCAAAGTAATTTTGTGGCAAAAAAATTGTATTATTTCATATAAACAGAACGTGTCAGAAAGGGCTTGGTTTTCAAGTGGTTAGAAGAGTGGGTGATGTGTGGCATAAGCTTCTAATTTAGCAAAAAATGCTAAAGTTCTAAACCCCCCCAAATGAGCCCATTTTGGAAACCATTTTCTGAGAGGCATGTTGAGTTCACGGAATATTTTACATTTTGCCACAAGGTTCGGGAAAATTAATTATTTTTTTTTATTACACAAAGTTGTTAATTAAATGATGTATGGCTCACACATGCCATGGGTATGTGTGGAGTTACACCCCAAAATACATTCTGCTGCTTCTCCTGATTACAGGGATACCACATGTGTGAGACTTTTTTGGGAGCCTAGCTGTGTACAGGACCCGGAATATCAATCACCGCCTTTAGGTTTTCTAATGGCGTAAATTGCTCATTTTACTTCCTCACTACCTATCACAGTTTCGGACGCCCTGAAATGCCAAGATGGCACAACTCCCCCCATCCCAAATGAACCAATTTTGGAAAGTAGACACCCCAAGCTATTTGCTGAGAGGCATGTTGAGTCCATGGAATATTTTATATTTTGCCACAAGTTTCGGGCAAATTACACAAAGTTTGCTCAAACATGCCATAGGTATATGTGAAATTAAACCCCAAAAATACATTCTGCTGCCTCTCCTGAGTGCAGGGATACCACATGCGTGAGACTTTTGGGAGCCTAGATGTGTATAGGACCCCGAAAACCAATCAGCAGCTTACTGTGATAGGTAGTGAGGAAAATGAAATAAGCAGGGGGCTAGGCTCCCACAAAGTCTCACACATGTGGTACCTGCATACTCAGGAGAAGCAGCAAAACGGAAAATTGTTTCATACTTACCGTAATTTTCCTTTCCTGGTGCCTATCCATGGCAGCATACTAGTGATAGAGCCCCGCCTCTACTCCTCCCTCAGGACTAGTGAGTAGCATAAAAGAAAGGCCCAGCCCCCTGTCCCATCATTCTCTGTCATATAGAATACCAAGGGTGGGAGCATATGCTGCCATGGATAGGCACCAGGAAAGGAAAATTACGGTAAGTATGAAACAATTTTCCGTTTTCCTGGTGCCTCCATGGCAGCATACTAGTGATAAATAACTAGCAAGACAAATGGGTGGGTAATGCTAAATATGCAAATCTTTAATTGGGCAAAGACATGGCTGACTGAATAGTCCTTCTGCCGAACTCTACAGTTGTAAGCGACCCTGGGTCGATACGATAATGTTTGAAGAATGTATGACGTGATGACCATGAGGCGGCCCTGCAAACCGTCTCTAAGGAAACGTTGGCCCTTGCCGCCCAGGAAGCCGAGACTGCCCTAGTAGAATGAGCTCTTACTTGTGAAGGTGGAGATAGCCCCTTGACTTTATAGGTTTTCTGGATGAGTTTGATGATCCATGATGATAGAGTCCTTTTGGTGGACTCTTTGCCCCTGTTTTTCCCAAAGGGGATGACAAACAAACTGTCAGATTGTCTGAATGAACTTGTGATTTCCAGATAGGCTCGAAGAACTCTAGAGATGTCTAGGTCGTGCTGAGTTGCATCCGCGTTTTGGAAAACCGGAAGGGCCCAAGGTTCTAGAAGATGGGAAGAGGAGGAGACCTTGGGGATGAACCCCTGTCTAGGGCGAAGTTCAACCCTGTCCGGAAAAAAGGTGATGTGATCCTCACTTATTCCCAGGGCATGTAGCTCGGAGACTCGTCTGCCGGAGGTGATGGCCAAGAGGAAGGCAGTTTGTAATGACAAATTCCAAAGAGAAGCCTGTTCCACTGGAGAAAATGGGGGGTTGCAAAGAACTTCCAGGACCAGGGAGAGATCCCACTGTGGAAACGAGCGTCTAACGGGAGGGCGAATTTTCAACACTCCTCTTAAAAAGGTAACCACTAGAGGATCTTCGGCCCATCTCTTGTTGGTTGCAGCCGAGATTGCCGCTACCTGTACTTTGAGGGAGCTTAGTCCCAATCCTAAAACCAGTCCTGTCTGTAAGAAGGCTAAGACTTGAGAGGTAGAGGGGAGGACGGGGTTGAAGTCCTGCCCCGCGGCAAACGCTAGGAATTTGTTCCACACTTTTGAATAGACCGCGTTGGTAGAGGGCTTCCTGGCTTTCAAAAGTGTCGTGATGACTTCAGGGGTACACCCTAAGGCCTGAAACCTTTGCCTTTCAGTTTCCAAACCCGCAGATCTAATCTCTGCGGGTTCGGATGAAATAGTCCCTGCTGGGACAGTAGGTTGGGAAAAAGTGGAATCCTGATGGGGGGTTCCACACTGAGATGGATGGCTAGAGGGAACCATGGTCTCTTCGGCCAAAAAGGGAGTATCGCCAGGACTTGTACTGATTCTGTGAGAAGTCTCCGGAGAAACTTCAGAATCAGTGGGCGGGGAGGAAAGGCATAGGCTGTCGAGAAATTCCACGGGCATGTCAGGGCATCGACTGCTTCCGACTGAGAGCAGGGGAGACGAGAGTAGAATCTGGGCAGTTTCGAGTTGTCCGGAGTGGCAAACATGTCCACTTGAGGAGGGTACCAGAGGTTGGTGATTTGGAGAAAAACTTGTGGATGTAGGGACCACTCGTTGTTGTCTGCGAACCTCCTGGATAAAGCGTCTGCCACTGTGTTCAGCCGGCCCGGAATGTAAACGGTCCTGAGATCTCGTAGGTTCCTCTCTGCCCACAGCATGATGGGTTCGACCTCTCGGAGGAGGGTCCTGCTGCGAGTACCTCCTTGTCTCAGCAGGTATGCCACTGCTGTCTTGTTGTCTAATCTCAGGAGGACTCTGTGGCCTTGGAGGAGGGGTGCCAAGGAAATCAGAGCTAGAAATGCCGCTCTTAGTTCCAGTACATTGGATACCACCCCTTTGGTTGAGTGGTACCATCTTCCCTGAAGCTTGACCTCCCCGCAATGGGCGCCCCATCCGTGCCCACTCGCATCGGACGTAAGGATGGTCCAGTTGAATGAGCCTAGGTGACGGGGGTTGGCAAGATTTTCCTTCTTCGTCCACCAAAACAAGCTTCTGCGCATTAAGGCGGTCACTTGGATTTTCTGGGAGAGGTGTTGTTTTCTCCATTGTGACAGAAAACCTGTTTGGAAAAACCTCAGGTGCCAGTGGGACCATGGCACCATGGGAATACAAGAGGACATTGTGCCGACTAGACTCAGACACTGAGAGGCCGTCAGATGAGTACTCCGAATTACAGTGAACATCCTCCGTATGATAATATCCATCTTCTGGCTGGGTAAGGACACTGTCCCCACTTGGGTATTGAACATGGCTCCCAGGTAAACCATCTGTTGTGTCGGAGACAAGTTGCTTTTTTGAAAATTTATGAGCCAGCCGAACTCCTGTAAGGTCTGAAGGAGAATTTCCCTGTGGGATCTGAGTTGATCTGGATTGCTTGCCAACAGGAGAATGTCGTCTAGATAGTGGTACACTCTCAACCCCCTTTCCCTGAGGGGGGCTAGGACAGTTATCAAGGTCTTGGTGAACACTCGCGGAGACGTGCAGAGCCCGAATGGCAGGGCCTTGAACTGAAGGTGTATCTCGCCCACAGCGAACCTCAGAAATCTCTGATAAGTTGGGAAGATTGGGATGTGCAGGTAAGCATCTTGTAGATCGAGAGATATCAACCAATCTCCTGGCTGAATGACCTGAATGATAGTTTGCAGGGATTCCATTTTGAAGCTCTCGAGTTCTATATATCGGTTGAGCCTCTTGAGGTCTATCACCGGCCTCCAACCTCCCGTCCTTTTTGGCACTAAGAAGAGTGGAGAATAGAAACCGGTGTAACGCTCCGCCAATGGAACCGGTATAGCTGCACCTTGAAGCTGAAGATCTGTCAGGAATTGGGATAATGCCAATGCTTTTGATGGCGAGGTTGGTATTCTTGACTCCTGAAATGATGCATGAGGAGGAGGATGAGCAAACACCCACCGGTGACCCTGATGGATTGTTGACAGAACCCAGGGGTCCTGACAACGCGAAGCCCAAATTGGGAGAAAAGCCTGTAGCCTGGCTCCGACTGGGAGGGGTTGCGATCTTCTGGCGTCAAAAAGGCTTCGTTGCCTCCTGGGGAGTGGTGAAAGCCTTGGTTTTGCGTGTGTTCAAAAAAGAGGCCTGGGTGCCTCTCCAGGGTCTCCTGTTATCCCTGTTCTGTCTGGTTTGCCTAAAATCTCTGGAATTTGAGGGCCGGAATCTAGACGAATAGACTCTTGTTCTCTTGACTTTCCTGTCTTGTGGCAGGAGACCAGACTTGCCTCCAGTTACCCTGGAAATGGCCTTGTCCATTTTTTCTCCGAAGAGGGTTTTGCCGTCGAACGGAATCTTACACCAACTCTGTTTGGACGCAAGGTCGGCTGTCCATGGTTTTAGCCAGAGGGCCCTTTTGGCCATTACTGTGTGGAGCATTGATTGTGCGGAACAACGTATGGTATCGATGGCGGCCTCTCCGATGAAATCGGCCGAAATTTTCAGTTCCTCCAGTGCCTTGACAATGTCTTCTCTAGGGACATTTTGGCGTAGCGCTGTCTCAACATTTTCTGTCCAAGCCCTGATGGCATTGGAGACAGATGTAAGGGCAATAGCCGGTTTACAGGCTGCGCCCGAGGCCAGGTAGCTCCTTTTTAGGTCCAGATCTATTTTCCGATCTAGCGGATCTTTGAATGATGCTGCATCTTCCATAGGTAGTGTCATGTTTTCTGCGAGCCGAATGACTGCAGCATCCACCACCGGCATGGAATTTAATGATTGCGCTTCAGCCTCGGCTAGAGGGTAGAGTTTATTAAGACGGCCCAATGAAAACTTTTTATCCGTCTTCTTCCATTCCTCTTCGATAATCTCTCTTATCTCGCCCATAAGAGGAAAGAATACTTGTTTCCTCTTAAGGAAGGGAAAATATGTTTTTGACTTAGGAGTGGGTTCTTCAGGATCCTCCCAGGCAATTGCTGTTTTAACTGCCTGAATAAAAGGTGGGATTAAGGCATAGTTAAAGCCTGACGGGTCCGACTCCTCTATGGATTCTTCTGAAAGGTGACCTGAAGATGCCTCTCCAAGTAATGGAGCCGCAGCGCGTGAAGGGTTTAGCCCAGAGGGGCCTGGAGCGCTATCATCCCTGTCCGGAACTTGAGCTGCAGAGGGAGCCGCCTGTGCGGGTACTAGAGTTGTCAACTCCGAAAGGGAATCTTTCATTGTCTGCTTTAGCAGATCCACCACTTGTTGGTTTTCCAACTCCCGGTTGGCTGCGTAGTCCCGAAAACAGTCCTGGCAGACTAGTTTCCTAGGTAAGGGTACTGCGCCACAAGCCCAGCACTTCTTCCTTGATGAATGTGATGGCGGAGAAGGAGAGCGACGGTATCTTGACCTAGATCTTTCTGAAGATCTAAAGTGGGAAGATCTTGATCTGCGATCTGGACTGTCATGGTCGCGGTGCCTCGAAGACTTCCCGGATCTTTTGGAGTGTGTTGGGCTGGAACAAAGGACACTTGTTAGTCCATACAAGCACTCTTTTCCTTCTTACTTCAATACTTACAGAAAGGTGGTCCCATACCTATTGTGAGGATCTTGGTTACGTGATGAGTGGCTCATCGTAGGGCGTTGCAGAAGGACCGGCTGTGAGAAAAAAACGCAAGAAGGAAAACAGAAAAAGGGAGAAGAAAAGAAGGGCAAAAAAAAAAAAAAAGGTTTTATTGAAGACAAATAACAACTGAATAAATGGAAATGATGACGGAGGAAAAAAAAAAAAAAAAAAAAAGTATTATAAAATGCTACCTACCAAGGGCTTTAACAAGTCGGTAGGAGCAGGGAAAGATGCTGTCTTTCGGGTGGACAGCAGGTGGAATGGCCCTTTAATAGGCAGAGCAGCCTAAGAGAGCACAAAACCCCTCCCCTTAGCTTCTGTGGGAACTCAGGGCAAAATTACACCTGGTTCCCACATCCAAGATGGCCGCCCGAGCCTCAGCCGTACTCCGCATGCGCCCGCGCATGCGCAGACCGTTCCTCGTGCACGGCCCTACTCCCCGCCCTACGAGGCGGTCCGCAGAGACGCCGAGACTCTGTGGAGCAAGGGGCGGCCTCGATTTGCATGGCGCTGCAGGGGGAATCCCAGGACTGGGAGCCATGTACACAGGATCGGATGTTTTCATAGAAAACTTAAAGGGACAGGCTGAAAAGGTAAGACAAAAGGCAAGAAGGGAAAAGAAAAAGAGGGAAAGAGAAGGGGAAGATGACAATGAAAACGAACACAAACAAACAAACACACAAATAAGTACTGGGAAACCTAAAGGGGAATCCAAGCTGAAAAGAGGGAGAAAAAAAAAAAAAAAAAAAAGACGGTCCTTGTGCAAAATCCTGCAAAGCCAAACATTTAAAGATTTTTAAAGAGACAGTAGCAGTATGCGTTCCTATGAGGAAACACTGCAGTTTTTACCCCAAAGATCCACAGAAGGGGGTTCCCGGCCTTATTAGTGCTTTGAGCGACCCAAGAACCGAGACTGCGCACAGGAGAGGCTGAACCCGGCGGAAAGCTGCCTGGAGGCAGAGGTATGGACATACTGCTTATTCTTCACCAGTCAGGAAGGTATGAGGAAAAAAAGGAGAATGATGGGACAGGGGGCTGGGCCTTTCTTTTATGCTACTCACTAGTCCTGAGGGAGGAGTAGAGGCGGGGCTCTATCACTAGTATGCTGCCATGGAGGCACCAGGAAAATGTATTTTGGGGTGTAATTCCACATATACCCAGGGCATGTGTGAACAATATATCATTTCATTGAAAACTTTGAGGAGAATTCTTTTTTTGTCATTTTTCAATCACTTGTGACAAAAAAATGAAATATAAAAATAAATATACATAAAAAAAAAAAAAAATATATATATATATATATATATATATATATATATATATAAAATAAATATACGCTTATTGATTTTTTTATTTTACCCAAGACTTGTGTCTGAATACATTTTGGCCTAGATGTATGAAAAAAGTAAATTTTAAGATTTTTTTTACAACAAATATTGTTTTTTTTTTTTTTCAAAATTTTTGTTCTTTTCATTTATATCTCAAAAATAAAAAATCCCAGTGGTGATCAAATACCACCAAAAGGAAGCTCTATTTGTGGGAAAAAAAAGGATGCACATTTTGTTTGGGTACAGCATTGCATGACAGCGCAATTACCAGTTAAATCAGTGCAGTGCCAAATTGCAAAAAGGGTTCTGGTCAAGAAGGGGGTAAAACCTTCTGGAGCTGAAGTATTTAAATTAAACATAAATTCATACGCAAACAAAAATCCTGTTTTTCAAATTTTCATTTCACATGATTGGGTATTCTAATACATTTTTGCCGAGCCTTACCCCATTCAGTTAGCTAGGTGAACATGCTTTACTCCTATTGTAAACCCATTAAAAATCTGTTATATTGTTGCACTCTGAAATGAGGGATACAATTTTGTAAACAGTTCCAAACGATCTAATATGCATAAAAAAAGCAAAAGAAACTACTGTGTAGTTTCCCTTGAATCATTCAGTAATTGTAATGCTTTCTTAGTGTAACTTGCTGGCAGAAATAGTTACTTCTTTTTTTTTTTTATAAACGTTTTATTGAGAAGAATAAAAATGTACATGTACAAGTGATGGCAATATAGTACAATCAGCAGACACAAGTACAAATAACAGTAAACATCCAAAATAACCATAGACTGTATCCAGGAGCAGGGAGATGCTATCTGCGGGAGATACTGAGGCATAAACAAAACAAAAGTGACCCGGCCTCGTTACATACGTGGCCAAGAACTCAGTATAGAGTTTCAAGTGCAGAGGGCCGCTGAGGCTTAGGAACATATCCCAGCCGCATGGGCCGCAACCAGAAATAGTTACTTCTTATTATCCATACTGTATAATTTTGATACAATTTCCCTTTAAAAATGCATCTTACTTTACATGGCACCCACTCTCTGGATATATAATGGCACTATTTATATTTTCATATTTTTCTATAGTATTTCTTCTACAGGTAAAATAATGCATGAGAAACACATTTTGTTGGTGAATGTGTGGGCGTTTTAATAATTTAATATATCAATTGCCTTCTTTAAATTGTCCATATTAGAAGTCATTTGCCATATGTGTTTGCGTCACAGCACTAAGCAATCCCTCTTGTTTTCCCTCTGTCTCTCTCTCCTTTTCGAAGCCAATATGGCTTTAGAAAATCGAAACCGTTAAAATAAAAAACTGAATGTGAAATTGGGTCATTTTTACTTCACACAGAGCAGATTTGCCAACAGCTGCCTGGCAGCAAATGAAATATTGACTGAATTATTATGTCATTTCATTTGTAATGATTTAAAAAATACTTCTAAAGTGCTAGATAGGAAATGTGATTCTATGCTATTTATTGTAGACTGGGAAAACAAGACAAATTGTGACACAGCTAACATGGAAAGGTTAATACACTCTTTGAAAACTTGCAAATAAATGTCATGTCGGAGTTTAAAGCCTGTTTTTGAGTTAGTGGGTATATATAGTTTTTTTACATTTTACACGAGTGGATGTGGTGACGGAAAGTGTAATGATGTATGACTTTGGATGCTGGGCTGAACTAGGCTTTCCTAGAACTTATTGGATATTTTACAGTATACTATTTTGCACCATTTACAAGATGCAACACGAGTGATGTATTATACCAACCATTTTGTTACATATTACTTTTGCTGAACCTGCTTTTTTCTCTCCAGCAAATATTGCTGATGTGCCATTAAGCTTTTAAAAGAGATTCTGATGGCCTAAAGTGACTTGGTTGCTTACCAATAAAAAAATAAAAAAAAATGTTCCTTCAAAAAAAAAAAAAAGGCTCTTAATACGCATTTCATCAGAGGTCAGCGATTTCAAACTCTGTCCTAATTCTACAGTCACTGCCAGAACCTTCATATCCAACAGTGTTGGACGCTTGGTACCCTGTCAAATAGTTTCTCCCCCTGGTCCCTAATTCCCTACTGTTCTGTAGTGACATAGGGTTGGCAGATAGTATCACAGCACCAGGGGTGTAACTACAGGGGTTGCAGGGGTTGCGATTGCTACCGGGCCCCATGCTCCAGGGGGCCCAGTAGCAAACCAGTGGGTGAACTTCCAGGATTGCAAAAGTCACACTTGCGACCGGGCCCTGGCATTGCACCACTGTGGGGAGGCCCCAAGATTGCAGGAAAGGAGCCCACTGCAGAACTTGTGAAAGGATCCTGCTGCGGGACCGTAATAAAAGGCCATGCAACGAGAGTAAAGAGCCCCGGGATTAGTGGGAAGAGCCCTGGGCTTGAAGGGAAGGGCCCCGGCCAGGGATCTGGGGGGGCCCTTCATGGTTTCTTGCATCGGGGCCCTGAAGGCTCTAGTTACGCCTCTGCACAGCACCCAACAGGGGAGAAGGCAGTTGGCATTCCTGAAAACACTAAATGGAGAAGATTCTGCCGGAGGCTGTACTGCTTGAACACAGCAGAGTTTGGACACACCGTTCACCGGAGAGGTAAGTATTTTTTTAGTTTTGTATTGCAAGAATCATTTTTGGTTCTTCTTTGGCTTTTTCTGACCTTCTGAAAATGCCAGTTGGCTTCATCCTTTGTTTTAGCAAGACACGACTTGTTTATTTTTTACATTTACTCATGTCTGTTGAACTGTGTTGAATGCAGGCACAACACAAGGTCACGCAGAAAACAAAGGTTTTCACTGTGCCCTGTTATCCCCATACATGTGCAGTGGTGTGCAACAGTCTGCAATGCATACAGTTCAATGAAGTGTCATTTTGGAACAGATTAAAAAAGTTATTAAAAAAAGGAAACAGTGCAATGCCTTGTAATAACGTACCACACTGCCCCAACCAGTGCTGTATTTTGGCCTAGGCCAACAAGGCCCAGGCCTAGGGCAGCAAAAAAGCCACCCCCCCTCCACCTGAGACTCTATTGTCCACTGGTTGCTAGAGCCGCCTCTCTCACCCCCTCTCTCTCACCCCTCCTCTCTCTCTCTCTCTCATCTCCCCTCTCTCTCTCATCCCCCCCTTCTCTCTCTCATCGCCCTCTCTCTCTCTCATCCCCATCTCTGATCTCCCCTCTCTCTCTCTCTCTCATCCCCCCTCTCTCTCATCCCCACTCTCTCTCATCCCCCTCTCTCTCTCACCCCCCTCTCTCGCTCTCTCTCATTCCCCTCTCTCTATCATATACCCCTCTCTCTCTCATCCTCTCACTCTGCTCCCCCCTTTCTCTATTTCTCTCACTCCCTCTCTCTTCCACCCCCCTTTCATCCCCCACCTCTCTCTCCCTCACCCCCCCTCTCTCTCTCTCTCTCACCCCCTCTCTCTCCTTCTCTCTTCCACCCCCTTTCATCCCCCACCTCTCTCTCCCTCACCCCCCTCTCTCTCTCTCTCTCACCCCCTCTCTCGCTCTCTCTCATCCCCCTCTCTCTATCATATCCCCCTCTCTCTCTCATCCTCTCACTCTGCTCCCCCCTTTCTCTCTTTCTCTCACTCCCTCTCTCTTCCACCCCCCTTTCATCCCCCACCTCTCTCTCCTTCACCCCCCTCTCTCTCTCTCACCCCCTCTCTCTCCCTCTCTCTTCCACCCCCTTTCATCCCCCACCTCTCTCTCCCTCACCCCCTCTCTCTCTCTCTCACCCCTTCTCTCTCTCCCTCTCCCTCCCTTACCCACCCCCCTCTATCTCCCTCACCCCCCTCTCTCTCTCTCTCTCCCTCCCTCACCCACCCCCCTCTCTCTCCCTCACCCACCTCCCTCTCCCACCCCCTCTCTCTCTCCCACCCCCTCACACCCCCCCTCTCGTGAGATCTCAGGGGTTCATGCTGGGACTTCGTAGTTCTTCAGTTTTGGAGGGAGTCACATCCGTTAAAAAAGGAGTGGGGCAAATTTACATGGGGGGGGGGGCGCCCAATTTTAGTCTTGCCTAGGGCAGCACAAAACCAAAATACACCACTGGCCCCAACACAACGTGCACCAGCAGCGTGAATGAGCCGTAAGTTATTTTATAAATACATTTTCACTCCAGAGTCAATAATAAATAGCTATACTAGTAATGCTTCCAGGTTGAATATGTGAGTTTTTATCAATTTTCTTTTTATGTATGTCCCCACTAAGCATTTAAAATTATCATGTTCATGAGCTGACTGTTATCCTTTTCTAATGCCAAAATAGATTTTAAAAAGACGCATCGCCAGAACTTTTTGTTTAATTCCTGAGGGGACCCAGTGCAGCTACTACACTAGAGTAGTAGTTATGTAGTAGCTGGAATGTGTTGTTGTAAGCTTGTGTTTTTCTGAATGACAGTGATAATCTCCAGCGTGGTCATTTCAAACACAATCTGATAGTTACACCTGTACTGTCTCCTCCAATCTAAAACAGCAGGCTACTAGTTGGAGGGCAGGCAGGTCTGTGCTTTTTTATTTTTCCTTTCAGTAAAACAGAAGATTTTAGAGGAGGCACAAGGCTTGACAATGACTCCAGAGCTGGAAATATTCTGACTGGCAGCTTTCAGAGGAGGAGGGGGTTGTGAAGGCTTTCTGTGCACTGCCTCCTCTCCTGCAACCAGTGTGGTCAAGTAGTGGTAGGGGAAGAGGAAAGAGAGCTGTCTGACTACACTGCTCCACAGATTTGAATGGGACCAAATGCTGTGTCCCCCGTAGGATTAGACAAGTGTGTTAGAATTCCATTAATACTTCTTCTGAAAGTAACAGTAAGCCCTGGTTTAAAAAAAAAAAATATGTTTGAGTTTATATTCTTATCTCTAAACAGGGCCAGAACAAGGGGTTAGTGGGAGGGGAGGCTGCCCTGGGTGCATTGATTTAATATATGGATGGGCGCCCTCCTTCTGTTACAAGGCTGACAAGAGCAGTGACAACGGCAGTGATTTTGACAAGTGAGTAACTGATGAGTGTAGAATCCCCTTAGTTTGCACATCATGAACAGGGGGGGGGGGGGGAATGCACAGTGTGGCACTTTTGCCCTGGGTGCTGGGGTGCTGGATGACCTTGTTCTGGCACTGACTCTGAAAGTCCCTCTATTGCTCTTCAAATCTCCAAATTCCATTTTTCTTTTTTTGCTACTGTGATCTGACTTCCTGTTAGAGGGTGTTCACATGATTTCCCCATCAACACGAACAGTGCTGACAGGGGCTGCAGGGAAGCCATCCCCACCAGGATGCATTATGAACACCTTTGCTCAATGAATGTTGCATTCAGGAGGAACACCACTGAGCCTATGCCCTCTCCACCCATCCAGGCTATCTCTGCCACCTTAGTGACAGAATGGGGTCCCCCCCATGCACTAGCATTGACCCTAGGTGTGCACATAGTTGAAGTAGAACTATAGGGAAAACTGACAAGTTTTCTAATCCCTCTGCAATCTATCCAAAACTTTTAAAGTTTACATTTTAAAAAAAAGTTTTGCCTTTAGTTATACTTTAACTTCTTCTCTCTCCCGTACCATAAGGTTGGATATATGGGGTCTTCTTACCACGGGTTCGGTCCTGGTTGCTTTGGGGAACCGCTCGCTGGGGAGGGAGCCAGAATACTGACCCAATCGTTACTGGAGGACCTGTCCCCACGCCAGGTACTACTCTTTGCTGTCCAGCTATTTCTTCTCACCAATTTGTGGTGACCTGTGGCAACTCCTTCTCCTGACTATCCTGCCAAGTTTTCTCTCTGTGGTGACCTTCCTGCTGTACACCATCTGTGCATTACAAGCCCATTTCTTCTGATACACCATGTGCCATCTTAAGAGCATTAAAGAGCCCCGGGCAATGCAGTGCACTGGGGCCCGGCCTACACTTACCCATGAGAATAAAAATGCAAATTATCGATAAGGCGATATTTATTGGTACAGCAGTGCCAGGCTAATGACAGCTTCCAAGTTCGGCAGGTGGGTCCGGTGAACACACAAACGGATGGGAGTCAGACTCGACTATCCTGTGTGTCCCGTAGAGGCGGGCAGGCATTCCTGCAGTTGTGGGCTCCCCCTCCACAGCTCAAGTGGCCTGACAGCAGCGCAGGGCCGACAGGCGCTTGCCACCTGCTAAGTTCGGCGGCAGGATGCACACGGGACAAATGCTTTGGCTAGGGCTGGGTCGCAGGTGGGGCCCCCCAGGCGAGTAGGGTCCCCAGGCAACTGTCCAACGTGCCCATTCAGTAAGATGGCCCTGCATTCACCCTGTGGAATAGGTCAGATCAGGCTGGGTGGCGGACATCGATGGTTACTCCAGATTACATCTTTACTGTCAGTTAAAATAAAATGCCAGCATAGTGTGAACATCTCCAAAAACACACCTTTATGGGAAGTAGTTACCCAAAGGTGATATGATTTTTTGCCACAAACTTTTGAAATGAAGAAACATATTGATATTGAGGAGGTTAAAGTGATTCTAAACTGTATTTTTTTTTTCTTTAAAATAACAAAGATGCCATACTTACCTGCTCTGTGCAATAGTGTGTTCTTTTGACAAAGACAGCAGAACTCCATCCCACCCCCTGCGCCCTCGTCACTGGCTGTGATTGGATACAGTGCATACAGGTCATATGCAGAGGGGAGAAGGCAATGAAGGGGTTAATGTATAGGTCCTATACAGTGGGAGGATGCAGATGATGGGTTAATGTGCAGAAGTTCAGGATAAAGGAGGTGAAAGAGTTATTATACTGGTCACGTAGATAGACACTATGGGGTTTAGCAGTGTATTGGGTGGGTGGAAAAGTTAAACTGTACTTGCAGCTGCTAGTGCCACTAATGTACTGTGTTCTGGAATGAATGAGTTATTCATCCATTATTTTCTATTTACTTCCTAACCTCTGTTGTAAAAAGAAGGGGAGGGCTCACATACCATATGTAAACACACACTGATTACATCATGTGAAGTTATTTTTCTGTCAATGGCCAATCTCAGCAATCCTAAGGTACAGATCTGCTCGGATTGGCTCTGTACACAGTATCTGTGAATGGAGCCATCCTAAGTGGGAACCTGCATTGAAGCATTGTTTTTTACACTTTGGACATGTAGCACGCAGCACTTTAGAGACACTTTTCCCACATGAGTATGTATTCATTGTTATGTTAATGTATATATTTGAATATGCATATTTGATGTGTTGTAGCACTATTTCATTTTACATTTTGAAGTTTTTTATGGAGTGATTAATTGCACAATATTGAAAATACAATTTTGGTGCACTTATTTTAAAGTATTACTAAAGGCAAAACTTTTTTTTTTGTTTTGGATAGAGTGGAGAGGAATTAGAATCCCTGTCATTTTTTTTTTTTTTTATTGCTGTCTGTGTCCCCATTAAGGAGATTCATCCTCTCTACATGTCCTGTTTACCATTATTATTGAAAGTGAAAGGAAAAGAAAATCCCACATTTTGGGTTGTCCCTAGAAAGGTAATGGGGGATATCTTCAAACGAGGACACTTGTTCTCATGACCGGGGGGTCCCCAAGAAATTCCCCTAATTTTCAGAGATTTACCCTCACTTCCTGTTTGGCTATGGGACAGGAAGTGAAGTGAAATCCCTGCAATAGGACACAGATGGGGAAATAAAAATCTTATAGGGGTTATAACCCTCCCTTACTCTATCCAAAATGAAAAAAGTTTTGTCTATAGTTCTACTTTAGGCATGTTTGCACTCTTACTTTGAGCACTTTAGTCATTAGAACTGCTATTCATTTTAAATTTTTTTGTTAAGAAGTGTAAGCATCCGTGAGCAGCTGCTGGGTTGTGTGGAATTAACGTTTTCTTACCAGTAGTGCGCGTGCATGCTATTTCACTACAGTATGTAAACACATAGGGGTTGATTTCCTAAAACTGGAGAGTACAAAATCTGGTGCAGCCAGGGGTGGATCCAGAGTCTAGTCTCGGGAGGGGCACTGCCAGAAAGTAAGTTGTTGTTTACAAAACTGTATTGCAAAACAAACTACACTCCTGTGATCCATAGAAGTACAACCAAACAAGCTTTCCCTGTACTTCTCCTTTAAGTGTGTACCCAGCTAAAAGTGGAAAGGACTTAAAGGGGGGGGGGGGGGGATTAAACAGAATCTGTGCCTACTCGCTGTATACACTGCACACACATATCAAAATCCTTGTACCACAAAATACTCCTAATCACTGTGCCACAGGTAACCGTTTTATAGACACATATAAACCTCAGAATGAACGATCATTTTTAAAAAATTTAAAATTTCCATCACTTTACCTTTACTTCGCACAGAAACTGATCACTGAGCCTACCTTAAAGAAGATCTTCATTAAAACCTACAACTGTTGGGACAATAAATACCTTGGTTAGGGCTATGTAATGTACAACTAACTGTGTAGAGTGCAGGGGTCAGGAGTAACATACAAAACATCATAATGTATACAGTACAGGGGCCATAAGTAAAGCTCGCCATACATGGTTCAGTATTTTTCATTCAGCCAGCCAGCTGAACAAAATAAACTGAATACATTTCCCCATCCACACATTCAAGGTGAATGGGGAAATCCTCCCTGTTGTGTCTGTATATTCTGACAGCAGGATTCCCCCACTGTCAGAATACACTGATCAGCATTGCAGTCACTGGCTGCATGTGCTGACCGAATACTGCAGGATTTTTTATCAGAAGTCAGTCTATCAGACAAAACAACAGATAGAGTGCTGCAGTCAGGACAACCCCCCTTGTTTACATGAATGTCCCCCCTTACAACATAAATCCCCACCCCCTTACATAAGGGTCCCCAGAGAGCCCCCTCCTTACACCAGGGTCCCCAGAGAGCCCCCCCCACGTCAGGGTCTCCAGAGAGCCCCCTACATCAGGGTCCCCAGAGAGCCCCCTCACATCAGGGTCCCCAGAGAGCCCCCCCCACGTCAGGGTCTCCAGAGATCCCCCTACATCAGGGTCCCCAGAGAGCCCCCCCTGACATCCCCAGAGAGCCCCCTCACATCAGGGTCCCCAGAGAGCCCCCCCCTGACATCAGGGTCCCGAGGGAGCCCTCCCCTCACATCAGGGTCCCCACAGAGCCCTCCCCTCACACATCAGGGTCCTCAGAGAGCCCCTCTCCTTACATCAGGGTCCCCAGAGAGCCCTCCCCTCACCTCAGGGTCCCCAAAGAGCCCCCCCCCCACCTCAGGGTCCCCAGAACTGCCCCTCTAACATTAAATTTGAGCCTCCAGAAGTTCCTTACCTTACATAAATTCATAAAGTGAGAAGCATTGGGGGGGGGGGGGGGGGCAGAGCACTGTCAGCAGCCAGGTCCAAAGGAGGAAGTTCCACACACTAGGAGCAGAGTCAGACAAATAATGTGGTTGGTTGACAGCAACCAACCACTGTAGCTGTAGTAAGCCGGAAAGGTGTGTCAGCAGCCAGCACAGGACTGCAAGAGATAGCTCCACTCTCTGCTGAATGCAGGAGGGGCAGGGCTGCTGTTAGAAATCACAGGGCCCCGTACAGACTACCTGGCAGGACCCCCCCAAGAAAATATTAAAGATATATTTAGCTAAAATTAAAACAAAATCACTATTATCAGACACAAATATAACATAACTCGCATAATTCCTGCTAAATCTAAAAAAAAACTATGTTAAATAAAAAAGAAGATGAGATGAGAAAAATATACAGGCTGGGCAGTTGGAGCTCAGTGATCAGAGAGACAGAGAGAGAGAAACAAAGTTACAATTTACAAATAAACTCCTGAGCAGAGATAAGTGCTGGGAGGGGGGCCCACACAAGGGAGGGGGATTAGTGAGGGACGACTGTCTCTTTCTCAACAGATAAAAGCTGATAGCAGGGAGAGGGACAGATCAGATTCAGGTGCTGGAGGAAGATTTCTGTATTTGTTGTCCATCACTAATCCCCCCTCTCTGTGCGGGCCCCCCTGTGTGCTCGGGACCCCCTACAAGAGGGCTGGTGGTCCCCCCCTATCAGTGGCCCTGAGGGGGGGAGTCATATTAACCACTTCTGGACTGGAAGATTTTCCTGCTTAATGACCAGGCCCTATTTTACAATTGGGCACTGCGTGACTTTAACAGACAATTTGGCGGTCGTGCGATGCTGTACCCAAATAAAATTGACATTCTTTTTTTTCCGACAAATAGAGCTTTCTTTTGGTGGTATTTGATCACCAGTGCAGTTTTTATTTTTTGCGCTATAAACAAAAAAAAGCGACAATTTAAAAAAAAAAAAAAACAATATTTTTCACATTTTAGGCCAATTTGTTTTCTGCTACATATTTTTGTTAAAAAAAATCACAATAAGTGTATTTTGATTGGTTTGCGCAAAAGTTATTGTGTCTACTAGCTACGGGAAAGATTTATGTCATTTTTATTGTTTTTTTTTTTTTTTACTAGTAACGGCGGCGATATGCAATTTTTTGCGGGACTGCGACATTGCTGCGGACAGATCGGACCCCTGACTGACATTTTTGACACTTTTGGGGGTACCAGTGACATTACTACAGTAATCAGTGCTATAACTATGCACTATTACTGTAAAAATGACACTGGCATGGAAGGGGTTAACAGTATAGGTGATCAAGGGGTTAAATGTAACCCTAGGGGAGTGATTCTAACTGTGGGGGGTTGGACTTGTGAAGTGACCATAGAGACATGCGATCCTATATAGCGAGCCGCATGACACACGCACAGTCCCCACGCCGGTGGTGTGCGCTCGCCCCCTAGCCTCCTGAGAGCGAGCGACGTAGAGCTAGGTCGGTTTGCCCAAGAGCGGCTGCCTGCCGCAGTAAATCTGCGGCGGGCGGTCGTAAAGGGGTTAACCATGTGGTTGGTTGTTAGACGCTGAGCGGTCCTAGCAACCAACCCCTGCTGGCCTGGCAGTGTCATGCAGGAGCTGGGACTGCAGCAGTGGGAGTACGCTGCACCAATTGAAAAAGTTGGAGTTGTGGCACCTATTAAAAAAAGTTGGAGACTTAATATTTTCTTGGGGGGGGGGGGGCAATTGTCCCGTTTGCCCCCCCTGGATCTGCCCCTGGGTTCAGCTCTGCATAGAAACCAATCAGCTCCAGGTTTTTGTTCGGCAAAGCTTAATTGGGCAATCTGAACTTAGAAGTTGATTGGCTACCATGCACAGCTGCACCAGATTTTGCACTCTCAAGTTTTAGTTAAAACCCCTTACTGTTTACATAATGTGAATGCAGTTAAGGTACAGAGCTGCTTGGATCGGCTCTGTAGATAGTGTCTGTGAATGGAGCTGTCCAAAGGCCAACTGGATTTACAGATGCTAGAGAATGGCCACCATTTAATGGTATAATTAACAGTAGTGAAACAGTTAAGAGTTTTTAAAACATGTATTAAACATTCATAACTTAAGCTTTCATTTGGAAAACAGGTAAATCAGTGGGATCAGTTTCTCTTTATGTCCATACTCAGGAGAATTTTAAAAGCTTTTCTATACCTTCACTGTGCACAACAGCTTTATGTAAAGAGCAGTAATTAAAATGGTAAAAAAACTGAAAACCGTTTGGGTATTGGACATCCAGATCTATAAATGTGATTGACTTGCATATGTAATGTCCTGTCTGAGAACTTGAGTGCTAGCTGTCTTGAAGGCCGATTGCCGTATAGCGTTTGTTTTATTTATTTGTATAAAGCTGGCATGTTCTTTAGTGCTGTACACACCACGCAAATCCGTTTCTGTTCAGTAGCATTTACAATTTAACCACTTCTGGACAGGAGGTTTTACCCCCTAATGACCGGGCCACTTTTTGCGATACGGCACTGCGTTAATTTAACTGACAAATGCATGGTCGTGCGACATTGTACCCAAATAAAATTGATGTCCTTTTTTCCCTGCAAATAAAGCTTTCTTTTGGTGGTATTTGATCACCTCTGCAGTTTTTTTTTTTTGCGCTATAAACAAAAAAAGAACGACAAAAATATAAAATGAATCAACCCTGTTTTCAGTATCAGATCCTCATCCCTGAATCATTGTAGAAAATAAGTTTTTTTTTTGACCTACTGGTCCTAGAAACCAGGTAAAGTCATGTAGGGGTGGGACTATATCAGATCTGATGCCAACAGTAAAGGAGGTAAGCAAAAATTGAAAACACATATTTTATTACAAATATCAAATACAAGTACAAATAGCAGCAAGAATTAGCAGCATGATGAATTGCGGCATGATATACAGTAACGTGACATGGCATAGGTGAGCAGTGATGGTTATAGTTGCCCATTCGATGCATTTCACAAATAATTCATTGCTTCATCAGGAATGTAGGCAAAATAATTCACCTGAACAAAGGCTACAATTACAAAGGCCAAAGACAGAGAAACAAAAAAAGGAAAAATTACATACAAAAATATGTCAATCAGATATCAGAAATTTGACACCAACATATCACCAATAATGTATTAAAATGTGCTTACCATACTTCATTAATATAATCAAGTTATTTGTTAGCTCGGCAAAGGGTATCATTCAAGCCGACATCTCAACAACCGAACAACCCAGGGGGGGCCCAAACTTGGTCCTGCCATGAGGGCGGTCATACTGTGCAGATTGGACCAGTTTTCAAAGGGACCCCACCACAGCAGGCAATGTGGAAACATGAATATCTATAAAAAAATACAAAATTTAAACATAAAAGTGGGGACATAAGGAGTGAGCCCCAAAGGGTTCGCTTTCCTGCTTAATTTCCCCATGTCCAATAGGGCAAGTTCCCCATATATGTGTGCCAATTTAGGTACAAAAATGTTCAAAATGGGTGCCAGACCACCCACATAGGCTAAATAATCTACTATAATAATATATAGGCATAGATTAATAAAAAGGACATAAGAGGCACAAGAAAAAGGGGGAGGGGGGAGGGGGAAGGGGGAAGGGAACTGAAGTCCCACAAAATCAATGCCTTTACACATACCCATAAGGAAAGGGGAAGGTTAAGGAAAACACATCCCCAATACTACTTAGATGGAACTCACACAAAACATTAGGGAAACTAATAAGCCAGGTATATGGAATATGCAGAAATATTTTAGAATGTAACCCCAATAACTTTACCTCATGCAAATATCTGCCACCCTTCATAGAGAGCCGGGAGGAGTCGCTGCCCGCGTCCTCTCCGCGCTCTCAGTCTAAAAACTGGTCCTGCCGGAAGTAATGCGTCGCTCGCTGACATCACTTCCGGTGCGGGAGCATATCCACCGTACGGCGGCCGCTAGAGGCCACAAAGGCAACATCGCGGCACCGCACAGTTCCAGTTAAGAAACCGGAAGAGACGGAAAAAGAACGACAATTCTGAAAAAAAAAAAAAAACAATATACCGGTATTTTACTTTCTGCTACAAAACATTCCCAATAAAAAAAATTTATAAATCAAATTTTTTCATCATTTTAGGCCAATATGTATTCTGCTACATATTTTTGGTAGAAAAAATCCCAATAAGTGTATATTGGTTGGTTTTCGCAAAAGTTATCTACGATCAGTGATCAGCAATTTTTAGTGAGACTGCGACATTGCGGTGGACAGATCAGACACCTAACTGACCGTTTTGACACTTTTGGGGGGAACACTGACATTACTACAGTAATCAGCGCTACAAATATGCACTGTTACTGTAATAATGACACTGGCAGGGAAGGGGTTAACACCAGGGGTGATCAAAGGGTTAAATGTGTCCCTAGGGGTGCTTTCTAACTGTGTGGGGGATGGGCTTGCTGAATGAACACAGAGACCTGTGTTCCTAAACAGGAGGATCACAGGATCCCTGTGTTTATAACTGACAGAACAGAAGTCTCCCGTGTTTACATCGGCAGACCGCCATTCTGTCTCCACGGGGAGCGAGAAGCTTCAGGCTCCTTCAGAAAAAAATAAAAGTCAGTAGCTACAAATACTGTAGCTGTTGACTTTTAATGTAAGGATACTTACCTGTTCAGGGTTCCAGGGATGTTCTCACCCAAGTGGATTCTTCAGTCGGCTTCGGATGTAGCTGCCGGCATCTCTAGTAAGAGAAACAGAAAGTGAAGCCTTGTAGCTTCACAGGATGTTTTCTACTGCACATGTGTGAGTCGCGCTGCTTTTTGTGAATGCTCCTGTAATCTCCTGGGATTTTGAAAAAAAAAATCAATATTTTTTACTTTTACACATCCAGTAAAAAAATGTAAAAAATCAAATGTCCATCAATATAGGCCAATTTGTATTCTGCTACATATTTTTTGTAAACAAATCCCAATAAGCGTATATTGATTGGTTTGCGCAAAAGTTATCACGTCTACAAACTATGGGATATATTTATGGAATTTTTATTAATTTTGTACTAGTAATGGCATTGATCAGTGACTTATAGTGGGACTGTAATATTGCAGTGGAAAAATTGAACACTAACTGACAATTTGGACACTTTTTGGCGACCAATGACACCAATACAGTGATCAGCGCTAAAAATATGCACTGTAACTGTACTAATGATGCTGGCTGGGAAGGGGTTAACATCAGGGGCGATCGAAGGGTTAACTGTATGCCTAGCCAGTGCTTGTGTACTGTGTGGGAGGTGCTTTTACTATGGGAAGGCAGAGATCCATGTCCCAGGATTACAGTAGCCGTGCCTTCCCTACTGACAGAAGAGCAATCTGCCTTGTTTACATAGAGAGATCGCCATTCTGCCTCTATGCTGAATGATCAGCGGGTGCCGGCAGACATCAAGTCCGCAGTACCCGCAAATCAGCTCCCACTGTATATAATCACAGCGGGAGCAGGCCGCTGCCAGTGCTCTTGCATGCCCCAGACCTGGAAGTGCAGGATCACATACTAGGTTTGTGATCCTGTGCAGCAGAGCCGCCTTGCTGATGCATATGGACTGGCGGCAAGTGGTTAAGTCAATTTTGCTGTTCTTTTAAATAAAGGGACATGAATATCTGCCTTCCCCTAGTAAAAGCACCTCCCACACAGTACACAAGCACTGGCTAGGTTTGCGCAAACGTTATCACGTCTACAAACTATGGGATACATTATGGAATTTTTATTAATTTTGTACTAGTAATGGCATTGATCGGTGACTTCTAGTGGGACTGTAATATTGCAGTGGACAAATTGGACACTGACTGACACTTTTGACACTTTTGGGGACAAGTGGCACCAATACAGTGATCAGCGCTAAAAATATGCACTGTCACTGTACTAATGACACTGACTGGGAAGGGGTTAACATCAGGGGCGATCAAAGGATTAACTGTGTGCCTAGCCAGTGCTTGTGTACTGTGGGAGGTGCTTTTACTATGGGAAGGCAGAGATCCATGTCCCTGGATTACAGTAGCCATGCCTTCCCTACTGACAGAAGAGCGATCTGCCTTGTTTACAAAGACAGTTTGCCATTCTGACTCTATGCTGAATGATCAGTGGGTGCCGGCAGACATCAAGTCCGCAGTAACCATAGATCAGCTCCCACTGTGTATAATCACAGCGGGAGCAGGCCGCTACCAGTGCTCATGCATGCCCCAGACCCGGAAGTACAGGATCACATATGTAGCACCCTACAAGGTAGGTGCTAGGCAAAGTATAGTGGGCCTTGGCTGCCTAACAGCAGGGCCATGATTTTCAGCTGGGATGTCATGTCTCCCAGGTGTGGCTGCTGAGAGGGGAGTCTCCCCACTGGCTCCATGAGAGGATTCTCATTGGGCAGTGGAGGAAACCCAATCAGTGGCACATTAAGGCCTGTATCTACCCCAGAAGGCAGATTCTGCCACTGAGGATTCTGGGAGTGGGTATAAATATACGTTTGAGGGGAGCTCATGACACTGCATCTTTGGCGGGAAGCAGAGTCCCAGGAGGGAGAGTACAGCTGTCTCTCCTCCTGTTAGAAGGATCGGGTGTCTCGGGTGGCTTGCCTGAGAGTACAGAGAGAGCTGAGCTGAGCTGCAGAGAGGACCCGTTGTGCCGAAGACCAGTGGAGAAAAAGGGGTCCAGTTCCAGGAAAGCATTCCAAGTTTGTGAGTACAGTGAACCACCCCTGGGGTCTGCCTAGCTGAGAGGGGACCGCTCCAGTGAAGGTCCAAGGGATCCAGGAGCTAGCTAGCTGTAAAGGGGGTGCCAGTGTGACCCTGAAGTGTCAGAGGGGGTGCCATAGTTAGAGGACCCTGAAAGTGTAAAGGGGGTGCAGCGGTTGGGCCCTGACGAGTTAAGTGTGCAGTGTGCAATGTACAGTGTTGAGAGTTGCAGCAGCACAAGCAGTTACAAGGAGCTACCTCAGTCAGTGAAGGGCTGGAGGGAGCTGTTCACCGGACTTTCGAGCTAAACAGAGTGTCAAGAGTCAAGTGTTATTACAGTCCTGGATCTTCTGAGTTAACCAGAGTGTTAAAGTCGAAGTTCTAGCACAGTTCAGCAAAACAGTATCTTCAAGCGCCAGTAAGCGTTGGTCGGCATTCAGCTGGTGTCAAGACAGCGCTAACAGGCATTTTTCTGTAAAGTGTCCCAGTTGAACCTAGTTGAGCCAGAGGAGTATCCCACTCATTCCCTTCTCCCATCCCCATTACAAAATAAACAAAACAAACCAAAGATGCCGGAATGGTCATTGTCTCCAATCTCACATGTGGGTATTCAACTTTGTGTATCATCTGGGGCTAGTCACTTCACTGGGTACTGTATATGTAAGTGTTAAAAACCACTTAAAGATCCAGACATGTGACTTTACTGAGACTGAGATAAAGTCATTGGTCTGCTGCAGACAAAAGACAGCATTTCCTTGGTCTCCTCACAGTGTCATACCGAAACCTTAAACCTTATTACAAGTCACATAGTAAGAGCAACACGTGCTGATTTGTTTCACAGACACAGCCAAGACCAGAATTTAGATAACTGTGTCATTTCCAAGCCGTCATCTCGATGTGCAGACCCTTGAAGATTCCTGAAGAAAGATGGTAAGCCACAAACTGTACAGAGCAATCCCAGGTGTAAATTAGCAAACCGTTCCCTCATTAACCACTTCTGGACTGAAAGGATTTGCCCCCCTTAATGACCAGGCCATTTTTTGCGATTCGGCACTGCCTTATTTTAACTGACAACTGCGCAGTCGTGCGACACTGTACCCAAATAAAATTGTCGTCATTTTTTTTTTTTTTGGTGGTATTTGATCACCTCTGCGGTTTTTTGATTATGCGCTATAAATAAAAAAAGAGGGACAATTTTGAAAAAAAAAAAAAGCAGTATTTTTCACTTTCTGCTATATAACATTCCAAATAAAAAAATAAAAAAATAAAATTTTGTCATAATTTTTGGCCAATTTGTATTTTGCCACATATTTTTGGTAAGAAAAATCCCAATAAGTGTATTTTGATTGGTTTGCTCAAAAGTTATCGCGTTTACTAACTACGGGAAATATTTATGTCATTTTTATTTATAATATGCACTGTTACTGTAATAATGATGCTGGCAGGGAAGGGGTTAACACCAGGGGGCGATCAAAGGGTTAAATGTGTCCATAGGGGGGTGATTTTTACTGTGTGGGGGCCAGACTTGGCGGATGGAAATAGGGCTCCTGTGTTCTGAAATAACAGGAACACAGGAGCCCTGTTTCAATCAGTGACATATGAGCGGTGTCCTGTGTTTACAACCGCATACCACCTTCTCTCAGTCCCTGCAGCGATCTCCGGGTTCCCGGTGGCCATCGCCGCCGCCAGACCCATTGCTTAGCTGCAGGTGCCCGAGACCCGCTTCCGCAAGCCGCCGTACGTGTATGGTGGTTTGCGCAGAAGAGCCAGACTGCCGCAGTATATCTGCGGTGGCTGGTCTTTAACCACCTTGGCGATAATCCCGAGCGTGACTCGGGGTTGATTTTTCATATCAGGAGCGGTAACCCCGAGTCCCGCTCGGGGTGGATTGCAGAGAGCGCAGCGGTGTTCTCTTACCTTCTCCTGGCGATCCAGCGATGATCTCTCATTGCTGTGACCGCCAGCCGAGAGTCCCGCCGCTCCTCCGTCCTCCGTTGGTGTGATCACTTCCTAGTTCCGTTCCCTGCAGCAGCAATGCTGCATGGGAGCAGAACTAGGGAGGGAAATTCAAAAAAAAAAAAAAAAAAAAAAAAACGTTGCACAAAACACAAAACACATTTTATATTTTATATATATATATATATGCATGCATATATATATATGCATATAAATATGCACATATATATATATATATATATATATATATATATATATATATATATATATATATATATATATATATATATATATATGCGCACATATATATATACATATATATATATATATATACACACCGGTATATATAATATATAATGCATGAATTATAATCTAATCAATAATATAATTTTATTATATTATATATTAAATAATAAAATAATATTATTGATTCGATTATAATTCACGTGTTTGTGTTTCAAATTTATCACATCTGGGATGTCTACTAGACTCTTGTTTTGGTCAGGTTTAAGTCAGTAATTACTAAGAATTGTAGGCCTATATTACATAACGCCAAATTTCCATGAAAACAATTGTACCGCTGTTGGTATGTAATTCCTGACATAATCATACCGCCAGGGTGGTTAAGCGGTTAATCCATGTTTTATAAAAGGGGCTCAAAGTGTTTGTTACCCCAACACTTCATATTCCTAATATGTGTCTGCTGTACTTGTATGAGAAAGTATCCTGTTCTCTTTGTGTTGCTTCCTTTATGTGAAATCGCTAGTGATCCTGCTAGTCCCTCTGTTTCCCTATTAAAAACTGACCACACTAAGCAAGAGAGAACAAATTGGTCAGTTCTCTAGCTATGCTGGGAACTCAGTGTGCTCTCTACCAATGATCAGACTTGACCTGACCTATCCCCCCCCCCCCTTCAACCGCTGCACAGCCATTCACTGGGAAGCTCAGTGTGCTGCTGCTTCTATTCCCCCCCAGCTCTTATGCAGCTGAGAACAGAGGCAATGTGATCACTTATAATGTATTTTCATATTTATACAAAAATGTTTTGTCTTTCATTTCTATTTTAAACTAAACAGGTTGTTTTACAACCACTTTAATCAGTTGATAATAGTCCATGGTGATGAATACAATCCATAATAGAACTGATCAAAGCACAAAGAAGGCAGCTCCACTGAAAGACAGGAATGGATCTCTGAAATGTTAGTAGAAAAACACAAGGGGGCGCCAACAAGTGCAGTTTCAAAAACTACTATAATAAGGCAGTCAAATGTGCACTCACATTAATCCACGATCAGGGTGCTTGTCAATGCAGTAAGGATACAGAGGGATCGTCCACACACAGAGTATCTGTCAGCAGCAGCTAACAGCAAGGATGTTGGTCAAAGTCATTGGTAACCACCATGGAATGCAGAACCGGAAGTGACGTCAAGCCGAGGGACGGTCAGCTGCCTATGTTGTGCATTTCGGAGTGCCAATAGACTCCTTTGTGACACACCTCTGTTTGGACAATCCCTCTGTAGATGCTCCTGCATTGACAAGCACTCTTATTGTGGATTTATTTGAGTGCACATTTGGATACCTTATTTAAGTTGTTTTTTAATACTGCACTAAGTGGCGCCCCCTTGTGCTTTTCTACTGAAGAAAGATAGTTCTGTCCTTTTGAAGGTAATAAAACAGAGAAGGTATTGTGAGGAAGTACTGTAATCTCTGAAAGAAGTTAAGTATCCCAAACTGTTACATATACACACTACACTGGGAAGCACAGTGGCTCAGTGGTTAGCATATACCGTATGCCCGGGCACCAGGTTACAATGGTGATATCTCCATTCCTTGGTGGAAGGGCTGACTTAATTAAAAAAAGTAGCCAGTCACATGACATGCGTTTTGAGTATTTTCTTTCTTATACGCATTATCAGTTTTCCTAAATATTTGCTTGTTAAGCTGAATTCGCTATTAACCTCTCTGTGGTGGATTAGACATCTGTGCCAAATCCTCTTATTTCATTTAACTGCTATTTAATACAGAAATTTGATGCAAGAAGAAGTTTAAACTGCTGTAAAGCTTTCTAGCAGAAGCCTACAAACACGAGAATCTTTATTAAAGCTCCTATTAGCAATGAAAACCTTCATTCCGCCAGCCAGGCGCAGTCGTCAAGTAAATGGAAATAAATATTTGATTGTTCAATACAAATAATTTAAGGCATTCACTTAAATGTCTTTGGTTTCGGTACATTAGAAAGCCTGCAAAGTTTGCTCACATCTTGTCATACACCGCTCAAAAAAATTAAAGGAAGGCTTTGAAAACCCATCAGATCTCAATGGGGAAAAGTCTCATGCTGGATATCTATACTGATATGGACTGGGTAATGTGTTAAGAATGAAAGGATGCCACATCGTTTGATGGAAATGAAAAATATTAACCTACAGAGGGCTGAATTCAGAGACACCCTGAAAATCAAAGTGAAAAAATGATGCTGAAATTTCATTGCAGCAACTCAAAATGGCACTCAATGGTTTGTAAGGCCCCCACGTGCTTGTATGCATATCTGACTTTGTTGGGGCCTGTGGTATTTCCTCCCAGATCTGGACCAGGGCATCACTGAGCCCCTAAACAGACTGAGGTGAAACCTGGTGGCGTCGAATGGACCGAAACATAATGTCCCAGAGGCGTTCTATTGGATTTAGGTCAAGCGAGCGCGGGTGCTAATGGTATTAATTCCTTAATTCTCCCGCAACAGGCTGCATGCTCTCACCACATAAGGCCAGGCATTGATGTGCCCCAGGAGGAACCCTGGACCCGCTGCACCAGCGTAGGGTTTGAAAATGAGTCCAAGGTTTTTTAATCCCGATTCCTAATGGCAGTCAAGGTGCCATTGTCTAGCCTGTAGAGGTCTGTGCGTCCCCCCATGGATACGCCTCCCCAGATCATCAATGACCTATCACCAAATCGATCATGCTGAACGATGTTACAGGCAGTATAACATTCTCCATGGCTTCTCCAGGCCCTTTCACATCTGTCACATGTGCTCAGGGTGAACCTGCTCTCATCTGTGAAAAGCGCAGGGCTCCAGTGGTGAAACTGCCAATTCTGGTGTTCAATGGCAAATGCAAATCGAGCTCCACGGTGCGGGGGCAGTGAGCACATGGCCCACTAGAGGACGTCAGGCTCTCAGGCCACCCTCTTGAAGTCTGTTTCTGATTGCTTGGTCAGAGACATTCACACTAGTAGCCTGCTGGAGGTCATTTTGTAGGTCCTACTGATGGGTTAAGGACCTTCTTTGGCCCTGTCCAACGCTCCTAGAGAAACTGCCTGTCTCCAGGAATCTCCTCCATGCTCTTGAGACTGTGCTTGGAGACACAGCAAACCATCTGGCAATGGCACATATTGATGTGCCATCCTGGAGAAGTTGGACTGCCTATGCAACCTCTATATCATCCAGGTATCGCCCCATGCTACCAGTAGTGACACTGACCCTAGCCAAATGCAAAACGAGTGAAAAACAGTCATAAAAAATTAGTAGGGAAAAAATATTTCCGTGGCCCTCCACCTGTAAAACTATTCCTCTTTTGGGAGTTTTCTCATTGTTGCCCATCTAGTGAACCTGTTGTTAATTTCATTAACACCAAAGCAGCTGAAACTGATTAACAACCCCCTCCGCTACTTAACTGACCAGATCAATATCTGTTGATCTAGTTGTAAAGCTGCCACCACAAATATGTAGATACACTATACAAAATATAAATAAAGTGAGAGGGTGCTATACTCAAGTGAATAGTACAATATTACCTGCGCTCTGCAGAGAACTGTGGTTGTCCAAGAGTGAAGTGTGGCGGAGTGGAGGAGACAATGGACCATTACTTGCTTCAGTGCCCCTTCACTAAAGAAGTCTATAAGGGGTGGGTGGGACTCTAGGTATTCCTTTCCTTTAACGTTTGAGTTATGCGCAGTGGTCGTACGGGTCTTTTGAGACGCATCGGGATTTTGATTTTGTGACATTTTTCTAGTTAGTTTAGTATACTGTTACTTCAAGTGGTACGCACAGTGTCATGTTTCTACTCAGAAAAAAAGTCCTTCCTATTGAGGTGGTGGTGCACAACATTCTGGATGAGGTTGGAAAGATTCTGGGTCTTGAGAGAGGCAGGTGGCGGCCGGGAGCCTGAACAAAGGTGTGAAGGAATGTCCAGTCCCCGTAGCTGCTATCTGACAGTCTCTGTCAGTCTCTGGGTCACATCCCCTAGATCAGTGGTTCCTAACCTGGGTTTGATCGAACCCCAGGGGTTCGCTGAGTCAATCTCGCGGGTTCGGCGGAGGTCAAGACACACACCCGACTCATATGATTCGTGATGACACGCCCGCTCATTGGCTGCAGGTGATCACGCAACATCGCTTGGCCTATCTGTGCTGCAGGGAATTTGGCGTGCCCAGTAGTCGAATTGTAACTGTCGTGATGGTACGTCATGTGATTTCTTTCTTAATATTTTAATCCCTTCATACTAACTATGTTGAGCAAAAAAAGTAAGTGGTCGGACGAATAAGTACAATATGGATTCACATGTATAACTGAACGTGATGGGAGTCAGCGTCCTAACTGCATGACATAAAAACGAAGAAAAGGAACAAATTTTGTTGCAAAAATGACATGAGAGTGGCACTTGTCAAGGTAAAGCCGCGCATTTCTGAACTGGTCTCTGAAAAACAACAGCAGAAGTCACACTGATTTGCAGTAAATATTCATTATTATGTTTTTGTTTTTGTGTGAAAATCATGTTTTAATGGTTTTGTTCTTTGTTCTTAATGGTTTTGTTCTTTAATGGTTTTGTTCATTTTGTGCACCTATGTATAAATATATACCTAAATACATACCTATGTTTTGAATTTGAAATAATCATATTTTATTTTTCCAATTAAGAAGGGTTCGGTGAATGCGCATATAAAACTGGTGGGGTTCAGTACCTCCAACAAGGTTAAGAACCACTGCCCTAGATTTTTTATAGGATCACATTTTTGAAAAAAGAATGCATGAATGGGTTATATGTTTAATTATTTATTAATCATTTATTAGCCTGAGGGTGTGTTTAAGTTGTGGTTAGGGCTTTGTTGTGATGCATAATATTAATAATAATAATAATAATAATAATTATAATATTAATAATAACATAATAATAACATATGTCTTGGTTTGTATACTTTGTTCTGTTAATGTTTTTTTTTTATTTTTCTGGAAAAAAAGCCAATTTGTTTTCTATGCTGAAGTAAGCAATTTTCGTTTGTTTATATATAATTTTATTTATTTTGTATAGATGTAAATAAGTTTTTATTATGTTGTATGTTTGTAATTGTAAGATTTTTAATTAACAAAATTTACAATATTACCTGTGATGTTCAATAAATAAAAATAATATATACAACAATGATATACTTCTAAATAAAGTGCATAAAATACATAAAGTGTATAAAAACATTTAAAGTGCTTCAACTAAAGTTCATTATGCCCTTCTTCGATGGAAATTCTCGATTCCTCAATGTGAATTGTCATTAAACCATCACCACCAATTTCATTTGCACCCAATGTGCTCCACTGGAATATCAATCAGCAGACTGCCATGACCTCTTTGACTAAAAAGAAGGTCAAAAATCGCTTGAGTGCTGAGTTTCCATATACAGTAGCTCTTCACATAAAGCACACTTGTCATGAATCCAAAACAGTACTCTTCCATTCCACCATGCCACCATAAATCAGAAAAAAAAATAGATAGTGTATTACCTTTTGTATGGCAACCGGTAGGCTTTCTGCACAAAGTTAGTGTTCAGAACTTCCCCAGAAGTGTAATATCCTGCTTCTGTGTTTGACTCACTGATTTTCCCAGAAATTTGCACTAAGATACAAATCGGATTTTAGGCATCCCCTGCGACAAACCCTGCAGCTTTTCTCATTAGGACACCACAAGGGCATCAGCTAATTGATAATGAAAAAGTCACTCCCATTCAGATTCACCCTGCACATTGGCCTTATAGAAGAAATGGCTTTTTCTTCAAAGCAGAAAAAGGTAGGATTCTGCAACAAAGTTTGTAAAAATCCTTGCACTGTGCATTGATCTCCCAGGGATTGTTTTTTTTACTTAAGAAAAGTGGAGTAACTCTTTGTGACGGGAGTCACTTTGGTTGGCTGGCCCGTGGAACACAGCTTACCTTAGAGAGGTTGGGAAATCCCTCTCTCAGGACCATAGGCCTCTCTTATGTGTAAGTCACCCCTTGTCTAATAGGGACACAGGGTGACCGGGAAAATTATGGACAGCTACTTAATGGACACTGAGACTATGGTTTGGATTACTTCAAATGGTATAGTAATATTTATCAACAATATACTTGAAGGAGTATTTGAAGATTCTGAGGCTCTAGGCCTAGAATCCATGTTAAAGCCCTAGCTACCTATTGTCAATAGGGGACTGCTCCACTCAGTCAGAGGCATAGCATATGCTAATATCATCAGCTCAACCACCTGTCTTCCACACATTGTTGATTGTGCTGATTTACTCAACTATTCTCTACTGTGGGGATGTGTTTACACTTATAATAATGTGTATTGTACTTCAAGAGCTCGATGACGGCAAGTCTGCTAGTTAATTGGCTCCAGGTGATTGAATCACTGTCATCTGTTAGTTGCTGGTGGAAAAGTAAAATACTGTTTATGTTAGCTGTTCCTTAGATATGTTAATTATATTTCTGTACACAATTTCATCTGCATATGATAATGTAATCAGGCACGACTTTGTGGGGTATATATTCGGTGCGAGTTTGTTCAATAAAGGTTCCAGGACTGATACAAGCTATTCTCGGCTAATTTTGTGTGGGGCGGTTAGAATATCTGATATCTATTTTCGGACTGGAGGAAGTGGCATTCTGATAGAAGCCCACAAGCACATTGTGGGGTCGCGGTTCCATTACAGTGGTGGCAAGCGGTGGGATGCTTCCTGCAGTCTGGGACATCCAAGCCTCCACTGGGATCCAAGGTCTGGATAGAAGAAGAGGAGAGGTACAGATACCAGCTGCCATGGAAGAGGAATTTGGAAGCAGGTTGCGAGAGATGCGGATACAGCACAGGGGAACCAGTGTCAGAGCAGGTCCTGCTAGGATGTTATGATTAAATCTGCTTGGAACTCTGGAAGGAAACGCTAGCCCATGAGCGGTGACACCAGGGAAAAAACCTCCCCTCCATCCAGAAAAGGTACTTGTTGCAGTAAGGATTGCGGGTGCTGTTTTTGGGAGATAAACCACACAAGGAGCAGACAGTTAGGCAGGTTGGTCTGGGCAGAGATGCATTTGGGAGAGAGCTATAGAGCCCTCTGGTGGCATGTATCCCAAGCATGCCCTTGGATAGCGGATGACAGCCCAACAGAAGGCTTTGGCTACAGCGGCCTGGGACTGTTGTACAGGAAGCTGTCAGGGGACCCTAACTTTGAGAGCGATCTGGAGTGGTGGTAAGAGGAAATTATGGATTACAGAGAAGAGATCCTGAACATTTCGGAAGTGTTCTGGGCACTGGAAGATATGGAGTTTCTGGCCGATCAGGAATGGGAGCTGGAGATCGCCTACAGACGCTTGCTAGACTCTGCTCAGAGCCAGGGCTGGGCTCGCTTTGCCTGGGAATATCCAGAAGTATCAGCTGACAGTCCGGAAATCCTGGCTAAAGAGTAGGCAATGTGGCACAGTAGCAGTGTACTTTGCTCACCTGCAGCTTTGGATGCGGAGGCGTTTTGGCGAATGCAGCAAGTGTTGACTGACCTTGACGATCCTGTTTCTGCACGGGACAATCTTGGATGGAGAAATGCATCTGTCCAGCAGCTGGATAAAGGTATGGGAGATGGGGCAGCCAACTTATCTTCCCAGCTACAGTTCAAGGGCTCGAGAGATGAAGAAGCCATCCTCATTCCCCAGCCATGGATCACAGATTTAATTTACTTTTCATTGAAGGAGGATGATATGGATGATAGGTCACCTGCCAAAGTGTTGACGCTGGGCCCAAAGGCCATCTGCCCATGCCCTGAACTGTAAGCAATTCCAGAGACTGGGAATTTAATAGACTTTTCTGCTTAGAAGGAACAACCCAGTAAGCCTACAGCAGAAGAGTGGGTATCCAGGAATAGCGCTGCTGACCTCTGCCTGTAATAATTGGTGACCCAGGAAGATGTGTGCAAGCCCACTGACTTTTTAGTTTACTTCCCTGCGGAATAGCTGGTATCAGGGCCTAACATCACTGAGCTCTGCCCAACACCAACAGCAGCTTCACTCTCCACGAGAGAAGAGGCAGCTGGCCTTTTTGCTACACCACTGACAGGGACATGGGATTCCCTGCCAGCAGCATCTGTGGACTTACAAGAAACTTCTCCAGCTGAAGCGCTGACAACTGGACAGAAGGTCCAAGAACTCTGCCCCACACCTGCGGGAGTTTCGGAGGCCCAGGGTGAGAAGGTGATGGTCACTCCCCAGCAGCAGATCAGGATCCAGGGGGAAAAAGGAAAGGAGGTTGTCATCCTCCCTCCCCAAAAGTCAGTCAGAGCAGATGAAACGGTTACTCCCCAACGGCAGCTAGGTGGTGTTCCTTCTTCCCCAAGGGAGAGATCCACAGTCTGGGAGTGGAGGAAGTTGGCCTCCCTCCCCAACCATTAGCTAGAGCGGATTATGTGGAGTCCCGAGCAGAAGAGCTGGCGCTAGAGCAGATTATGTGGAGTCCCAAGCAGAAGAGCTGGCAACAGAGCAGAGTGTGGCTGGCCTCTGCCCTCAACTAATAAAGAATGGCTTTCCTGATAAAATGGATGCAACTAAAGTCTCCACCTGTATACCCCAGGGATGCTAGGCAATCAGCCCAGATTCTCAACAGTATGACAAAGTGAGCCCAGCCACCCTGTCTTCTCTCCAGTGGCTGAAAAAACACCAGGGAGAAGGGCCAGTCCACGCTTCTCCCCAGTGGCGGGTATGTTCTACAAGAGAGGCAGAGGTTGGCTAGGTGAGTAACGTTTTGTTCGGGACAATTTGCTTAGGGTACTGTGTGGGTACGGGCATTGGGAGACTGGAACTACAGACTTACTTCGAAGTCAACCCGTCTGGGGTCTCCTCCTGTGTTAGTCTCTTTCTGAAAGGGGAGAGATGTGACGGGAGTCACTTTGGTTGGAGGGCCCGTGGAACACAGCTTACCTTAGAGAGGTTGGGAAACCCTATCTCAGACCCCCAGGCCCCTCTTATGTGTAAGTCACCCTGTGTCTATTAGGGACCGGGGAAATGATGGACAGCTACTTAATGAACAATGAGAAATCGGTTTGGATTACTTCAAATGGGACAATAATATTTTTCAACAATTTACCTGAAGGAATATATGAAGATTCTGGGACTTTAGGCCTAGCATCCATGTTAAAGGCCTAGCTGCCTATTGAAATCAGACTAAGACCTGTCTCAGGAAAGAGCATCTACACCTGTGCAAGAGTTCAACTGCAGAGAGTTTCCAAAAGCTTATACTGCATTCTTGTGGCTGCATATGACTTGCTTCTATGTCTAATGCCTTTATATACTGTACATTATAAGCTGTAACATGCATGTGACCCTGGAATAAATGCTAGTGAAATAATTGTTGGCATTCACAATCATTCACCAGGAGGCATATTCAATTACTTAAATTCCATGGTAGGTTATGACCAGGCTGATCCATGATAAAATCCCACCTGCTGTATATATGTCAAAAACAAAAGCAAGAATATATTTCACAACGACCATCATGCCACCAAATCATTACTTCTTTAAACAGGCCATCATGCAGGTCCTGTAAATTACATTGTATTACGAGAAATGTCCACCGCAATTCTCGTCAGTTTGACAAATGAAAGAAAAGAGGCGATTTTGTTGTGTACATAAAATGTTCCCTCATTCCACGGGCTGATCCCACAAACATAATTGACAACATGCTTGGTAACAGTGTCGCAGAGTTGTAATAACTCTGAATATAAATTCACATTAGTCAAATACAGAACAATGCTTGGAGCGGCATCCAAGTCTCATTACCTCAATGCACATCTGAAAAACTATGATAAATGAAATGCCACTGGCACAATTCATTAAGTGTTGCTACTTGTGACTGTAGAAATAAGCCTTGCACTTTACTGCTGAGGTTGACCTAAGCTTCTGCAATGAAAATAAAGGTATGGTGGGATATTTATTCACAGAGAGGTGGAGGTTACATCTTCTTCATTGGGGTTTAAAGTGTAAGTGAACACCAACAATCATCTTATCTTATTTGTTCTCATTTGGTCTTTTAAATATACACTATATTACCAAACGTATTGGGACGCATGCCTTTACACGCATATGAAATTTAATGGCATTCCAGTCTTAGTCTGTAGGGTTCAATATTGAGTTGGCCCACGCTTAGCAGTTATAACAGCTTCAACTCTTCTGGGAAGGCTGTCCACAAGGTTTAGGAGTGTGTCTATGGGAATGTTTGATCATTCTTCCAGAAGTGCATTTGTGAGGTCAGGCACTGATGTTGGACGAGAAAGTCTGACTCGCAGTCTGCACATTCATCCCAAAGGTAATTCTATCGAATTGAGGTCAGGACTCTGTGCATGCCAGTCAAGTTCCTCCACTCTAAACTCGCTCATCCATGTCTTTATGAACCTAGCTTTGTGCACTGGTTAACATCATTTAGTGGAGGGGGGGGGGTTATGGTGTGGGGTTGTTTTTCAGGGGTTGGGTTTGGCCCCTTAGTTCCACTGAAGGGAACTCTTATGGCATCAGCATACCAAGACATTTTAGACAATTTCATGCTCCTAACTTTGTGGGAACAGTTTGGGGATGGCCCCTTCCTGTTCCAACATGACTGTGCAGGAAGCTGGCGGGACTGGCTAGCAAAATGCGTCAGTATTACGTCACCCCCAGTGATGGCGAATGGGGAAGGTAACGGTCGGGAAGGGCACGCGCACATGACCCGGTACCGTCTAGCTGCCTGCTCAGGAGCCACTGCGTGAATGAGGATACCGCTGGGGATTCCATTTTATGGACACATCAACTAATTGAATCACTCGAGTGAAGGTGGTGAGAGATGCATAGACTGGTGGATTCATGATATACTCATTACAGTATACTGTCTTATTCCTGCTCCCATAAGTGATCACACTACTTCAGTTTTATTAATTTTGGATGTACTTTCTTATGCCTACCCAGCATTATTCCCTTCTGTGCAGACTCCTGAGCGCCATCCATTCCAATTGGGAACCATTTATCACACTGGAGACAATAGGATTATTATATCCCCTGCTGGACTTTTTACTACTATGACCGGCCTGCATGTGTGGAGGGTGTGATGGGTAATGAATGTGCAGCTGCCTTATTTTATTAGACAATATTGTCAATTTTAATGAGAGTTTGGGTATTATATGTTGGTCTTTTTTCTCTTTAAATATCCACTATTTTTGAATAAATTTTGCCTTTATACAACCTGTGTGTCCCTATTGACTGTATTGGTGTATACCATTGTTTCTCAGTTGTTTCAGTCATGGGACTGCACCACTGTGCGTTAATCAGGGTTGGTGATAAGGTTCTCTAGGCAGCAGGAATCAATGAGTAGACAATAGTATTCCTATCCTATTGATGGTGGATCCAGGGTGGATTTTTTTGGTTTTTACACTATTCATTTAATGCCTGTTTCACTGCCATGTGATTGCCAGAATAAACTGCATGGAAAGAAGTAGTATCACCATCTCATTTATTCAGTAAACAGAGTTGCTGGTTAAGTGAGTCATCTGCTCTTATTTTTAGATATGTAAAGTGAGTGAAATTCTATATTGTATGGGAATGAGGAACAAAGTACATACCTTCATGTTAACCTTCAGGGCAATGGGAAGTGACAAGTAAAAGAAAAGGGAGAGGAGGAGAAGGTGGTGGTATGGTAGGTGATGGAGGTTCTGTCAGAAGGGTGGATTAGGGGCTGTATGGTCTAACCTTCTAGCAGCAGGGACCTAAAAGTTGGGGCCTGCTGCATAGCAAAACTTTCGTATCAACTGGGCATGAATCAGGAGTGTCTAGGACCTCGCAAGTATACAGCAGTCTCCTTCAATGCCTTTGGACCGAAGCAAAGTGAAAGGTGTAACGTGTGTAAAGAACTGGTGGAGGAAAATCCAGTGAAACAGTTTTTTTGTCAGTGCCAGGACAGTTGTCCCTGGTGGGAGAAAATACATCATCCTTCTGGTGGGAGGCCCAGTGTGTTTTGCTTCTGGCTATTTGGGTGCTAATTCACCCATAAAAGTAGTATCGTCTTGTAAACACTTAGCTTTAATAATTATATTGAGCTGATTGCATGTAGTTCCCCGTGTGACCAACAAGCTGGTAACTTCCTGTGGTCTTTGTCTCTGTCGACTGTTTTCAGTTCCCCTTTGACTACAGAACACCTCCCCCATGTTATGGCACTGAGGACTGGATGAGGTATTGTGTAGTCCTGAAACCCTTCTGGTCCTAAGGTAACAACTCTTTTCACAGATGCAGTATGTTGAGTGAGTGTTGTCACCCTATGGTAGGAGGTATGTTACTGGCAGGGTCACCAAGTGAAAACAATGGAAAGAAAGCAAACTAATGAATCCACCACATCTCAGGACCAGTAAGCTGCAATACATTTATTTCTTTTTGGTTTAAATACACTTTAAGTTCACAAGCTGGGAGGCAGGTGATGTCTATATTCTCCACTGCAGGTGGCGCTTGACCGCAGCGGTATTGCAGATTGGGGAGGAAGTTGAGAGGAACTTGGTTCCTCTATGATTTCCTTGGTCACAGGGAGGCAGTTATCCGATTGGATGCTGGCACCTCATGTGACTCTGGCAGCCATTTTGGGTCAGGCAGAGTCTATTTAAGACTCTGGCTCCTGGGCTTGCCCTGCTTTATGCGAGTTGACAGGCTAGGAACATGGTCTCCATCTGACAGGGACAGTGACAGTGAGAGGGAAAGCATCCAGTGGGGTAGGGAAAGATCAGGGATTATGTCTACCCTTTCATTTTGGGCTGTACCAGCCAGACCGCACTTCGTTCCCCATGGCAGACGCTGTCAGCATCCCTAAGTCTTCTGTCTACTGTCAATTGTAAGTGGTACCGGATTGGTGAGCTTTCCAATGGGCCTTTTTGTGCAGTTAGCCTGCTGTTTTCAATACAATGTTCTTAGCAAATTGGAAGTGTTTACTGCCTACCACACCACACTGCACCTACCCAACAAGATAATTAGAAGGGCCAGCAGGGAACTTCTAGTCAGAACCAAAAGGGCTGGAAATGCAGAGAAGGGATACTAGGATGGATACAGGTGTAGCAGGATTCCCAGCCGCTGTGCTGGATATGGATCCCCCTGGGCAACTGGGTGCAACAAAAGTACCCTTGTGCATGCTCCCTTTAAGTGTGAGTGCTGAGACAATGATCAGTCCAGTATCTTTGTTTTTTTTTGGTTTATTGGAGAACTTGGATGGGAGAAAGGAATGAGTGGGATACTCCTCTGGCTCAACTATGCACAACTTTCTAGGGACAACTGGAAACGCTTTTTGGCGCTGACTTGATGCTGACTAGATGCCGGTCAACGCCGGTTGACGCTGGTTAATGCTGGCTTGCTGCCTGTTAACTCTGAACTGATTTTGGACTGCCTTCTCTCTTAAAGAAGTCCTTTCATTAGCTCCCTAAGCACTCCTTGCTGAGGTAGCTACTTGTACTGCTGCTGCGCTGCTAAACACTTCAGGGCCCACATCGGTACCCCCTTTCTCTCTATTATCTTCAGGGCTTTACACTGGCACCCCCTTTCTCTAATCTTTCTCCTCAAGTTAGCTGGATCCCCTGGACCTTCTGGAGTGGCCCCCCTCTCCTAGGCAGACTCCTGGGCAGTCCTAAGTACTCACAATACTGTTTTCCTCAAAACTTCTGCCCAGCAGCTCCAATTCCACTCTGTCCACAGCACTCTGGATCCCTTTCTGCAGCCCAGCTCAACCTTTGTCCTCTAGGCCGACCGCCCGGGACACTCTCACTTGTGCTGACAGGAGGAGAGACAGCAGTCACCCTCTTCCTGTGTCATGTGCTCCCCTCAGACTTATTTCCTCTCCCAGGTTGCTTTGCGGCAGAATCTGCCCTCTGAGATGGATACAAGCCCTGGTGAACTATTGGCTAGGTTTCCTTCACTGTCCAATAAGAGCCCTCATTGGACATAATGGGGAGACTCCCCAGACCCAACAGACACCCTGGGAAACACATGACAGCCTAACAAATTATTCAGGCCCTCCTGATATGCAGACAGGGCCACACATATGCTTCTTCCTAGCACCTACCTAGGAGGGTGCTACACAGGCATGAATATATTGCTAATTAGAGCAAGGATTAGTACAAAGCAAGTGGAGCAGAGCTGAGAGATTATTTGGAAACAAGAAAAAAAGAACAGAAATAGATAAAACAGTGCAAATAATATAAGGAAAGTGTGTCACCAGTAGATGGTAAAACATGTACAGGGCAGTACCTGAGAGTATTTGGTTTTCATAAAAGCCTCTATTAGTGAGAGTGTTATTGAGATGCAAAAAATTTCAAAATGGTGGCCTGTAGGGTTAGACTTATTTATAATGGCAAATGTCTAGATATACAGAATGAGACAGCACACTGTGTGGAAGACAGGATACAGACAAAAGAGGATGACCTGAACCAGCACCAGGTAAAGATACATGATAACAAAAAAGAAAAAGTAAAAGGTAGTAAAGTCCAGGGTATAACTGTAGAACAAATCTAGAGGCTGAGATGTCAAACTCAAGGCTGAAAACGTGATGTGAATATTATCCACTACCAGTCTGGCAAATCACCCATAGGAATTCTATAATTCTTTGGAATATTCCCTTTTTTTGTCTATATGTCGGAAACTGTTTTTATTATCTTCTATAAGTATACAATTGTTTATTCAGAAATAAACATTTCATACATGACAAAGGATTTCCAAAGTATTATGGGTTAGTTAATGTGACAAAACAAAAGAAGCAGCTGGCTGGCTGGCTGGATTTGTCTGTCTGAAACCATGAACTGAGCTGTTTGATGAGGGGGTAGTAACTGTGATAAGCTTTTACTTGAGTATATAAATCTCAGCATCAACTATTGCAATCTGTAAACCAAAAGCCTCTTTTTGCTACTTCTAAGGAGATAGAGGAACATGTGTTAAATGGAGGTATATAATAATAAAGCCACACTTATCCTAACATAATTAATATCTATAATCAATAAATATATGTGAATAAACAATTATTAATGTGCTTGATCAATAATAAATTATTAATATATTCAAAGTTCTCCTAGTGCCATCCAATGTGTAAAAATAAAATAGATAATAGCATGAATAGTCCGTGAGGTGCAAACTGCTGTGACAAAGGGGCTAAGTGCAAGAAAATGATATATAAATCCAGGGACATCAATGCATATACACTCTTCGTCCCAGTGTGACGGCTAACTGTACCTCCAAAATATATATAATGAACAAAGTGACAAGTGCACAACAGCTGCGTAACAGTAGGATGATAATATGATGTATAAAACTAATAAACAATGAAATCAAAGCTTCAATCATCATGCAGTGAAAGTGGTATCAAATCAGGTGGTGTAAAATCAGGTGAGTGATTCCATGAATCAACCAGTGAGGTGTAATACGGAAATGTGCAAAGCTTCTGGGTGTGCTACACCCTTACCTTACTGCTGTAAGGTTACACATTTGGATGGTGTCAATTCCGTGTCCCTGTGTGTATCCAAAGGGGATGCTGGGAGCGGGTATTTAGATTGGATCCTATCCGACTTCCACATTTAAATTCACAGTAGTCGGTGTATACAGCTGTTCGTTACGAGTGGTCAGTGATGCCGCTCTTCCGCATCCAGTCTCTTTTCCTGCGTCTCTATGCGTTTCGTCATGGCCCACGTGACTTCTTCAGGAGATCGTGGGTTAAAAGGAGTTGAGAGCTAAAATAAATAAATAAATAAAAAATAAAAAAATTAAAATGTAGCATAGAGTATTTTATATCAACCTACTTAAAATAGTTATGTTGTTAGTTTCAACTATAATAAATAAAGAAACTATTTACAAAATGAACATGGAGGAAGGGGATTGGGACTTTATATGAGACTCATGGCCAACAGAGTCTCCATCCCTAAATGTATACGAAAAAAAACAAGAACAATAAAAACTTGGGACTTTATATGAGGTGTGACCAGCTACTAATGTAGGGGTAAAATTAAGTAAAAGAAAAAGAACCAATATACAATAAAATAAATAGTAAATGTATTGGTAGAACCAGTAATGCTGAATATATAGCCCCAAAATATGGGAGTAGCCATGAATGATACAATTGTAAATATATAGGACCGTAACAATGGTACATGCTAATACAATAATTTCATGATAATAACATAAATAAAATACAAAAATGAGAAATAATGTATACAGTCATAAAACAGTAGATCGCATGTAGAAACTTGTAAAAAATGGCCTGTAGGAGACTCAACGCATTTCGTGAACATATTTCACTTCGTCAGGAGTAGGCATAGTGTAAGTATCTAGAAAGAATACACATAGATAAACAACAGTATATATCCAATAATCACAAGGTCTCAAACCAATCAGAGTGTAACTTACAGTATGATATCAAGTATATGATTATTAAAGGTAACAGGTCATTCGAGGGTATGTCCAGCCAGGGAACTGAGGGAGCGAGGCCCGTGTGTGTCAAGCAGGCATGATGAATTGAATTGTGCAAAACGGCTCTCCAAAAGGGGATCCCAGACACTTCACTCCTAGAAGTATATATCTATAAAAGTAGCAAAAACTGCATAGGTAAATATGGTAGATATGGATAAAAATTATATAGGGGTGAAATATGGGCGATATCGCAAATATGCTGCGACCCAACTGAAAAGCATAGTACTGAGTGTAATAAGTGTAATGGCTGGACATACCCTCAAATGACCTGTTACCTTTAATAATTATATACTTGATATCATACTGTAAGTTACACTCTGATTGGTTTGAGACCTTGTGATTTTTGGATATTTACTGTTGTTTATCTATGTATATTCTTTCTAGATACTTATACTATGCCTACTCCTTACGAAGTGAAATTTGTTCACGAAACGCGTTGAGTCTTCTACAGGCCATTTTTTACAAGTTTCTACATGCGATCTACTGTTTTATGACTGTATACATTATTTCCCATTTTTGTATTTAATTATGTTATTATCATGAAATTATTGTATTACCATGTACCATTGTTATAGTCCTATATATTTACAATTGTATCATTCATGGCTACTCCCATATTTTGGGGCTACATATTCAGCATTACTGGTTCTACCAATAAATTTACTACTGATTTTATTTTATAATGGTTCTTTTTCTTTTACTTATTTTTACCCCCTACATTAGTAAAGTCCCAAGTTTTCATTGTTCTTGTTTTTTTCCTATATTTACAAAATTACTTTACATTACAACATGCATTTTAACATGGATCACGAGTCACGACCTATGTTATCATTCAAGGTAACATACTATAGATATACATTGCATGTAACGCATACTAGTTTTATTACTTTTATTATCAGGGGTCCTAAAATACATATTGCAATTCCAAAGGTGGTGGTGATAGCCTGCTATTGCCTCCAGACCACATACATTATAAGTGAGAACCAGCAATCCGATGTAACAGCTCAGTGATTTAATGTGCAAGACAACAACAAGATGCTTAAGGCCCGTACACATGTACGGATCGTCGTCATACAAACGTCAGCGGACGAAAGATCTGCCGATTGTACGCGTGTTAGTATGGTGCCTCCGACAGCTGTCTGCGCACAATCCGCGGACAAGAGTCTTTCTTGCAAACATGAAAATTTTTGTCTGCGGACACCAGAACGGACGATTGTTCGCCTGTCAGTACAGAAATCAGCCGACAGACCGCAGATTTGCAAGACTGGGCATGCTCAGAAAATAAAAAACACAGGGAAAGTTAACCATTACATGACATCACTTCTGCAGTCAGCTGAAGTCTGCGGACAAAATTCTTGTGCTGTCCTTGTGCTGTCTTTGCACTTTTCAACAGACACCGACATCCCGGGGAGAAAAGACGAACGTTTGTATGACGACGATCCGTACGTGTGTACGGGGCTTAAGCCTGTAAAATGTCCACCATGTTCCCTCTTCCAATGATTCAGTGTTGATGTGTGTAAAACATGTAAGAGCTTTTACAAAATCAGTAACCTGCCAAAATACAGCCATGAGCAGTACTATTCAGACTTACTAACCAGTATGGATCTCCTTTTGCTTTTTTTTCTTCTTTTGTTCTGTAAAAATATTACCATAACATTCTTAAGGTTGAATAATTCTGATCATTTATGTGCAGGAACCTTGTAGTATTGAGTGCCGGTTCACACATATGCGATGCAGGAACCCTGCAAATCCACTGTGGGTTCCCGCATCCCATTCAACTCGCAGGAAGTTCACACTGTGAATCGCTGGGGGTGTCAATACAAAGTTAACGACACCCCCAAATTAGTTTGCAGTGTGAACTGTCATTTCGGACATGAATCGGATCGCATAAGTGTGAACACCCATGCGATCCGATTCTGGTGTGGACTCAAAAAAGGGTCCTGTGCAAGTTGTGTCCAAATGCGATGCAAATTCAGCCATACAATATGTATGGCTGAATTTGCATCGCACAGACATTGCATGTGATTTTCAGAGCAGTGCGCTCCCAATCACATGCAATGTCTGTCATCGCACATATGTGAAACGAGGCTTAAAGTAGCTGTAAACCTCTGAAATTAAAGCGGTAGTAAACTCATACAAAAAAAAAAAAAACCTGCAAGACAAAGGCATAATGAGCTAGTATGCTTCGCTTACTAGCTCATTATGAAACACTTACCTTAGAACGAAGCCCCGACACGGACCCCCGGACACTGCTGTGTGAGCTGACATGATCCCTCGGCGACTCTTCCGGGTTTGGCTGCTCCGGCGCTGTGATTGGCCGGAGCCGCAATTACGTCACTCACGCGCATGCGTGCGGGAGTCATTTTCCGGCAATTCTCGGCAAGGAACTCTGAAGGTCCCCCCGGACCTTCAGAGCGCATGCGCTGCACGCGTCAGCGGCTGCATGCAAAGCAAATATCTCCTAAACCGTGTAGGTTTAGGAGATATTAATTGTACCTACAGGTAAGCCTTATTATAGGCTTACCTGTAGTTAAAAGTCAAAAAAAGCAGTATACTACCGCTTTAAAAATGAACAAAGCATAACCCTCTATAGTGTGTAGCAGCCTTAATCCAAAGCAAATCCAAATCTACTTGTATTTGTTTGACATACATCACCCTTCCAGTGCTCCTTGCTGCAATAGACCAGTTATTGGAGGTAGTGGCCACGTGTTTGTATTTTGATTAATTAGTCGGGCAACACACTGACATCTTTGCTGCCATAGCGCTATGTGCTGATTGTTCATTGTGCCCCTGTACCTTTAAGGAGAGGTGGGCTCCTTCCAGGCCACCTGTCCTCATCTATCCATTAAAATCCATGTGCTTCCATTGTGGAGACTCAGATGTCAGAGTTAGGGACTACAGAAAACAGGGTGCCTTGAAGGGGCCTGTAGCTTACGCATTTATTTGTAAATGTGTGCAGACTAAACCCTTGTTCTTAACACATATTTTAGATAGGATAATTTGGCTGGTCGCTGGCTGGGTGATATGTTTGAGCTTGGAAATCTCCTTGTATTTGTTTGACACATGTCGCCCTTCCAGTTCTCCTTGCTGCAATAGACCAGTTATAGGTGGAGACAGTGGCCATGTGTTTGTATTTCAAACCAAAGCACCTAGGGTGGTTCCCATCTGCTCTCGCTCTTCCCTCTCTTATGTAGGAGCCACATCTGAGAGGTTATGCTGATACAACAGAATCCCAGGGGATGCCCCCCAGCACACAAAAGGTGATTGAGAGCCTTAACTGTGCATGTTTCCTCATGAGACTGTGTGGAGGGGGTTGTGTCCTTTCTCTCCACTCAGGTGACATATTACACTCAGCTCCCTGCTCTGTGCTATGCAGTGTGTAACAGATACCCACCCCTACCTGCTATAGCTCAGAAATTAGCTTTAGGAGTTTTTAAAGAAGAGAGGCTGCAGATAAACAGGTACAACTTATATAGGAGGATTTGTTTCAATCTGTGTATAACCTAAAGCTAGTTATTTTAGTGGGTATACAGTGGGTATAAAAAGGAATCACCTCCTTTAAAAAAAAATCACATTTTGTTGTTTTGCAGCCTGTAATGAAGACAGATTTATTGTAGTTTTGTTTTATCCAGCTGCAACTTATAACATTTAAGTGAAAGGTATAACACCAACATGTCTGAACAAAATGTAAAAGATTCAAAAACAGAATCACTGAATTGTAAAAAGGATCAACCCCTTGAGTCAGTATTTTGTTGAACCACCTTTTTCTTTAATAACAGCCTTTAGTCGGCTGGAATATGTCTCAACTAACTTTGCACATCTAGACTTTGTAATATTTGCCCTCTCTTCTTTGCAGAACTTCTCAAGTTCAGTTAAATTTGATGGCAACTGTTTGTGTACTGTAGTCTTTAAGTAATTTCACAGATTTTCAATGGGGTTTAAGTCTGGGCTCTGACTAGGTAATGGAAGGACATTCACGATTTTCTCTTCAACCACTGTATGGTCATTTTTGCTGTGTGCTTTGGGTCATTGTCATGTTGGAAGGTAAACCTTCTTCCCATTGACAACTTTCTGGTAGAGGGCAGCAGATTTTCCTTAAGAACTTGACTGTATTTTGCCCCATCCATTTATCCTTCTATCCTGACAAGTTCTCAAGTCCCTGCTGTCGAAAAACAGCCCCATAACAGGATATTACCACCTCCATGCTTTACTGTAGGAATGGTGTTATTTGGATGGTGAGCTGTATTGGATTTCCGCCAGACATTTTGTTTGTCGTTGAGGCCAAATAATTAAATTTTAGTCTCATCTGACCATAACACCTTTTTCCATGTGGCCTCAAAATCTTCAGGGTGCCTTTCGACAAAGCTCAGTCATGACTGCATTAGGCATTTTTTGAGGAGTGGCTTTTTTTTTTTTTTTTACAACCCTCCCATACAAGCCACATTTATGGAGAATTTGTGATATTGTTGTCATATGCCCACAATGACCACTCTTTTTCATAAATTCCTTGCAACTGCTTCAGAGTTGCTGTAGGCCTCTTGGTAGCCTTTCTGAACTGTTTCCTCCTGGCTCTTTCATCCAGTTTAGAGCGATGTTCTGATCCAGGGAGGCCTGTGCTTTACCAAATACCTTCCACTTCTTAATAATAGACTTCGTTTTGCTTTTAAAAAATTTTTGTATCTGTTTCCTTACTTGTGCCTGTCTATAACTTTATCCCAGAAATCTTTTGACAGTGCCTTGCCACCCAAAGTTAATTGTTTACTTCAGTTGCACTATCAAGGACTGAAATGCTCCAGGAAAGCTCTTTTCATGCTGATGCTGACCGCAGCTCATCGCAGCTGAAAGTCAAATGGCTTTGTGTGCCATTGAGAAGGTAATTAGCTACACCTGATTGAGTTTACAAGTCATTTTTGGAGGGGGGGGGGGTGATCCTTTTTCCAACACAGTGATTCTGTTTGAATTTTTACATTTTTTTTTCTAACATGTTGGTGTTATGTCTTTCACTTGGATGTTATAAGCTGCATTGAGTAAATACAGCTGGATAAAGCAAAAACTGGGTCTGTCTTCATTTCAGGCTGCAAAGCAACAAAATGTGATTATTTTAAAGGGGGTGATTCTTATCTTTACCCCCTGTATTTAAAGGTTTACTACCACTACCACTATAACAGGAATATACCTGCTAAACTCTCCTGAAAATGCTTGATACCTGACTAGTGTTGAGCGAACACGGACTGTATTATTCGTGTTCGTACCGAATAATTGGATTTTTTTTACCCGAACACGGACACGGACACTTTACTGTATGTTCGGGTAAAAATCCGTGTTCGGTCGTTTTATTTCCGGGTTTTGCATGCTTTGGCGCTCTTTTCATGGCGGGCTTTCAACAGCCAATCAACAATCGTTTAACTGGTGTGCCTTAAGCCATCCCAGCCATGCCTGCAAATGTCTTAGTAGCTGTGATTGGCCGTCTGAAGCATGTGACCAAGTCTTTATAAGTTCGAGGCAGCCGCCGCAGCAGCGTCATTCTGCTGCTTAGCTAAGGGACAGAGCACACATCAATGTGCTGGCTGCTGATTAGGGAAAGATAGGCAGGAAAAAACCATTTGTGTCCGGATAGAATTGAGGGACAGGTCGGAGTGTTTAGGCAGGGCGAGTTGTAGGCATTTTAGGGATAGAGTCTGCTGAATTATAGGGTCAGTGTCTTCTACAAACTACAATCGATATTGCTGTGTGGGGGGTGGGGTGAATCTGCACTCAATCCTGATCTACGATCTCTTCTCAATCCTGTTAGGGACAGAGTCTGCTGAATTTTAGGGAAACTGTGTTCTACAAACTACAATCGATATTGCTGTGTGGTGTGGGATTGGAGATAGGCAGGTGTCAGTGATCCACATCCATTTTTCTGTGTGTGAGCTGCAGTGAACACAATCTTTTTGGGCTGCAGTGAACACAATCTTTTTGGGCTGCAGTGAACACAATCTTTTTGGGCTGCAGTGAACACAATCTTTTTGGGCTGCAGTGAACACAATCTTTTTGGGGTGCAGTGAACAAAATCTTTTTGGTGTGCAGTGAACACAATCTTTGTGGGGTGCAGTGAACAAAATCCTTTGTGGGGTGCAGTGAACACAATCTTTTTGGGGTGCAGTGAACAAAATCCTTTTTGGGGTGCAGTGAACAACATCCTTTTTGGGGTGCAGTGAACACAATCTTTTTGGGGTGCAGTGAACAAAATCCTTTGTGGGGTGCAGTGAACACAATCTTTTTGGGGTGCAGTGAACACAATCTTTTTGGGGTGGAGTGAACAACATCCTTTTTGGGGTGCAGTGAACAAAATCCTTTTTGGGGTGCAGTGAACAAAATCATTTTTGGGGTGCAGTGAACACAATCTTTTTGGGGTGCAGTGAACACAATCTTTGTGGGGTGCAGTGAACACAATCTTTTTGGGGTGGAGTGAACAACATCCTTTTTGGGGTGCAGTGAACAACATCCTTTTTGGGGTGCAGTGAACACAATCTTTTTGGGGTGCAGTGAACACAATCTTTGTGGGGTACAGTGAACAGAATCTTTGTGGGGTGCAGTGAACACAATCTTTGGGGGGTACAGTGAACACAATCTTTTTGGGGTGCAGTGAACACAATCTTTGTGGGGTGCAGTGAACACAATCTTTTTGGGGTGGAGTGAACAAAATCATTTTTGGGGTGCAGTGAACAACATCCTTTTTGGGGTGCAGTGATCAAAATCCTTTTTGGGGTGCAGTGAACACAATCTTTTTGGGGTGCAGTGAACAAAATCCTTTGTGGGGTGCAGTGAACAGAATCTTTGTGGGGTGCAGTGAACACAATCTTTGGGGGGGTACAGTGAACACAATCTTTTTGGGGTGCAGTGAACACAATCTTTGTGGGGTACAGTGAACAGAATCTTTGTGGGGTGCAGTGAACACAATCTTTGGGGGGTACAGTGAACACAATCTTTTTGGGGTGCAGTGAACACAATCTTTGGGGGGTACAGTGAACACAATCTTTTTGGGGTGCAGTGAACACAATCTTTGTGGGGTGCAGTGAACACAATCTTTGGGGGGGTACAGTGAACACAATCTTTTTGGGTGCAGTGAACAACATCCTTTTAGGGTGCAGTGAACACAATCTTTGTGGGGTGCAGTGAACAACATCCTTTTAGGGTGCAGTGAACACAATCTTTGTGGGGTACAGTGAACAGAATCTTTGTGGGGTGCAGTGAACACAATCTTTGGGGGGTACAGTGAACACAATCTTTGTGAGGTGCAGTGAACACAATCTTTGTGGGGTGCAGTGAACACAATCATTGTGGGGTGCAGTGAACTCAATCTTTGTGGGGTACAGTGAACACAATCTCATACTTCTGAAGATTTGAGGGTGCTGCCTGTTCCATACTCCCCCTACTCCTCATCTAGCCTTTTAGGGGTACAAACAATAGTAATTGGGGCCTAGTGTGGTTGTGTACGTGTGATATACATACACTTTTTTTGGATCATATTTTCTATTCCGCTATTTAATCAAAAACCTTTGGGGATCAGTTAAATTGGGGGATAGTCTGTGTTGGTACGTGTGAGAGAGATCCACCTTTCCAAGTTGTTGGGGTTCATCTCATACTTCTGAAGGTTTGAGGGTGCTGCCTGTTCCATACTCCCCCTACTCCTAGCCTTTTAGGGGTACAAACAATAGTAATTGGGGCCTAGTGTGGTTGTGTACGTGTGATATACATATACTTTTTTTGGATCATATTTTCTATTCCGCTATTTAATCAAAAACCTTTGGGGATCAGTTAAATTGGGGGATAGTCTGTGTTGGTACGTGTGAGAGAGATCCACCTTTCCAAGTTGTTGGGGTTCATCTCATACTTCTGAAGGTTTGAGGGTGCTGCCTGTTCCATACCCCCCCTACTCCTCATCTAGCCTTTTAGGGGTACAAACAATAGTAATTGGGGCCTAGTGTGGTTGTGTACGTGTGATATACATACACTTTTTTTGGATCATATTTTCTATTCCGCTATTTAATCAAAAACCTTTGGGGATCAGTTAAATTGGGGGATAGTCTGTGTTGGTACGTGTGAGAGAGATCCACCTTTCCAAGTTGTTGGGGTTCATCTCATACTTCTGAAGGTTTGAGGGTGCTGCCTGTTCCATACTCCCCCTACTCCTAGCCTTTTAGGGGTACAAACAATAGTAATTGGGGCCTAGTGTGGTTGTGTACGTGTGATATACATACACTTTTTTTGGATCATATTTTCTATTCCGCTATTTAATCAAAAACCTTTGGGGATCAGTTAAATTGGGGGATAGTCTGTGTTGGTACGTGTGAGAGAGATCCACCTTTCCAAGTTGTTGGGGTTCATCTCATACTTCTGAAGGTTTGAGGGTGCTGCCTGTTCCATACCCCCCCTACTCCTCATCTAGCCTTTTAGGGGTACAAACAATAGTAATTGGGGCCTAGTGTGGTTGTGTACGTGTGATATACATACACTTTTTTTGGATCATATTTTCTATTCCGCTATTTAATCAAAAACCTTTGGGGATCAGTTAAATTGGGGGATAGTCTGTGTTGGTACGTGTGAGAGAGATCCACCTTTCCAAGTTGTTGGGGTTCATCTCATACTTCTGAAGGTTTGAGGGTGCTGCCTGTTCCATACTCCCCCTACTCCTCATCTAGCCTTTTAGGGGTACAAACAATAGTAATTGGGGCCCAGTGTGGTTGTGTACGTGTGATATACATACACTTTTTTTGGATCATATTTTCTATTCCGCTATTTAATCAAAAACCTTTGGGGATCAGTTAAATTGGGGGATAGTCTGTGTTGGTACGTGTGAGAGAGATCCACCTTTCCAAGTTGTTGGGGTTCATCTCATACTTCTGAAGGTTTGAGGGTGCTGCCTGTTCCATACCCCCCCTACTCCTCATCTAGCCTTTTAGGGGTACAAACAATAGTAATTGGGGCCTAGTGTGGTTGTGTACGTGTGATATACATACACTTTTTTTGGATCATATTTTCTATTCCGCTATTTAATCAAAAACCTTTGGGGATCAGTTAAATTGGGGGATAGTCTGTGTTGGTACGTGTGAGAGAGATCCACCTTTCCAAGTTGTTGGGGTTCATCTCATACTTCTGAAGGTTTGAGGGTGCTGCCTGTTCCATACTCCCCCTACTCCTAGCCTTTTAGGGGTACAAACAATAGTAATTGGGGCCTAGTGTGGTTGTGTACGTGTGATATACATACACTTTTTTTGGATCATATTTTCTATTCCGCTATTTAATCAAAAACCTTTGGGGATCAGTTAAATTGGGGGATAGTCTGTGTTGGTACGTGTGAGAGAGATCCACCTTTCCAAGTTGTTGGGGTTCATCTCATACTTCTGAAGGTTTGAGGGTGCTGCCTGTTCCATACCCCCCCTACTCCTCATCTAGCCTTTTAGGGGTACAAACAATAGTAATTGGGGCCTAGTGTGGTTGTGTACGTGTGATATACATACACTTTTTTTGGATCATATTTTCTATTCCGCTATTTAATCAAAAACCTTTGGGGATCAGTTAAATTGGGGGATAGTCTGTGTTGGTACGTGTGAGAGAGATCCACCTTTCCAAGTTGTTGGGGTTCATCTCATACTTCTGAAGGTTTGAGGGTGCTGCCTGTTCCATACTCCCCCTACTCCTCATCTAGCCTTTTAGGGGTACAAACAATAGTAATTGGGGCCCAGTGTGGTTGTGTACGTGTGATATACATACACTTTTTTTGGATCATATTTTCTATTCCGCTATTTAATCAAAAACCTTTGGGGATCAGTTAAATTGGGGGATAGTCTGTGTTGGTACGTGTGAGAGAGATCCACCTTTCCAAGTTGTTGGGGTTCATCTCATACTTCTGAAGGTTTGAGGGTGCTGCCTGTTCCATACCCCCCCTACTCCTCATCTAGCCTTTTAGGGGTACAAACAATAGTAATTGGGGCCTAGTGTGGTTGTGTACGTGTGATATACATACACTTTTTTTGGATCATATTTTCTATTCCGCTATTTAATCAAAAACCTTTGGGGATCAGTTAAATTGGGGGATAGTCTGTGTTGGTACGTGTGAGAGAGATCCACCTTTCCAAGTTTTTGGGGTTCATCTCATACTTCTGAAGATTTGAGGGTGCTGCATGTTCCATACTCCTCTTCCTCATCCTCCCTTTAGGGTAGGAAAAAATTTAATCGGGCCTAGTCTGTGTTTGTACGTGTGAGATACACGGTTTTTTATCCTATTCCGCTATTCAATACACACCCTTTTGGTGTAAAAAACATTAAATTGCGGCATAGTTTGCATATTTGACATTTGCATATATTGTGCCTTGTTGCGCTGTTTTGGGTACTCCACCAACATGGCCAGTGGCAATGACGCCATTCTCAGCTTAACTATCCCACTTCTATGCCTCCTTGAAAAAACAATTTGGGCGATGATGGAAGAGGATGTGGCACAGGATGAGGAGGAGGAGGAGGAGGATGAAGAGGTAACATTTCAAAGGCTTTCAGGGCAGTCATTCGCAAGGGGCTCCGAGGGTGGGTTCCTGCACACACAAACGCCAGGGACACAATTGTCCAGCAGGGGCACAGTTCTGGAGGATGAGGAGGATGAGGAGGAGGAGGAGCTGGAGGAGGAGATGGAACCATGTTCACAGCAGGGTGGCACCCAGGCCAGCTCATGGCCATCACTGGTGCGTGGCTGGGGGGATACAGAGGACACGGACGATACACCTCCCACAGAGGACAGCCTTTCGTTGCCTCTGGGCAGCCTGGCACACATGAGCGATTACATGCTGCAGTGTCTCCACAACGACCGCCGAGTTGCCCACATTCTAACTTGTGCTGATTACTGGGTGGCCACGCTGCTGGATCCCCGTTACAAGGACAACGTACCGTCCTTAATTCACTCACTGGAGCGCGATCGCAAGATGCGCGAGTACAAGCGCACGCTGGTAGACGCCATGCTGCTGGCATTCCCATCTGACAGCGGGGCCACAGTGGAAGCACAAGGCAGAGGAGGAGGAGGAGGAGGTCGCCAACGCAACCAGGGCACCGCCAGCACCTCAGAAGGCAGGGTTAGCATGGCCGAAATGTGGAAAAGCTTTGTCAGCACGCCACAACAAACAGCAGCACCAGCAGCTCAGATGGAACGTCTTAGCAGGAGGCAGCATTTTACCAACATGGTGGAGCAGTATGTGTGCACACGCCTACATGTAGTGAATGACGGGTCTGCCCCCTTCAACTTCTGGGTCTCCAAATTGGGCACATGGCCTGAGCTTGCCCTTTACGCCTTGGAGGTGCTGGCGTGCCCTGCAGCCAGTGTATTATCTGAACGGGTATTTAGCACGGCTGGGGGCGTTATAACAGACAAGCGCAGCCGCCTGTCCAGAGACAATGTGGACAAGCTCACGTTCATTAAAATGAACCAGGCATGGATCCCACGGGACTTTTCCGTACCTTATGCAGAATAGCAATGGATACCGACCTTACCCACCCATTGTTCCATTTTTGCTCTTTCTCACTCTTTTGGGGTGTACCCTCATTTAAAATTTTTGAAAAGAAGCAGTTTTGGCTACCTCGTCCTCCTCCTCAGGGCCAGATTAATGTAGGGGCTATTGGAGCTGCAGCTCCAGGCCCCTACCTTTTATATAGGCCCCGGGTTGGCCATATTCACTGTTACCGCTCTTCTGTCACTTGTAAACACAGAAGTCTGGCTTCTATGCTCGCTTCCCCAGGCAGCACCCTCAGAACCTCCCCACACAGCGTGAAGGCCGGACAAGGAGGGACAGTTGGCGATGCATGGATGTGTTTATGGGCTTCAGAGACAGCATCCCATGTTGAATTAGGCATGCATGGCTGCACCCTTCCTCCTCTGGGTGCATGGCAAGGCACGGCCCTTAAGGCCCTTCAAAATCCTCAGCACCAAGCCCATGATGCTGTTAATCCGGCCCTGGTCCTCCTCCACCGCCGCTTCCACCTACACCGCCCATAGGTGTGCGCAGCCTATTGCATTAAGGTGTGCACCCCAAAGTTGAAATACACATGCATGTGTTTGCCAGCAGGGAGAGTAATGTATCGGGGCCATGTACCTGTAGGCAAGGAGAAATAGAGCAGAGCAGGTCCCAGGGAGATCTTTCCCATCTCCTCACTGGCAATGCTATGTGCCCTAGGTGATTAGGGTGTGCCCAGGCACACCCAGCACACCCTGTGCGCACGCCTATGTCACCGCCACATCCACCACCACCTCAACCTCCCTCCTACTCCATATGGGCCTCGTCCTTCAGAGATGAAGAAGAACATTGTTTTATTTTTCTGTTTTTTTTTGTTGTTTTAAGTTATTTCCCTATCCACATTTGTTTGCAGAGCACTTGCCATGCTCTTAATTACGTTTTGCTGCCATTTGCAGCACTCTAGCCCTTTCCTTTGGTGTTTTAGAGCCATTTTAGTGCCTTAAAGTTCGGGTCCCCATTGACTTCAATGGGGTTCGGTGTCCGGGAAAAGTTCGGTAAAAGTCCGGGACACGGACCCGGACTTTTTTTTAAAGTTCGGCCGAACCCGTCGAACACGGACATCTAGGTGTCCGCTCAACCCTATACCTGACTATCATGCAGATCCTCTAATGGTGGCCATACATGCTTTGATTTTGAATTAAACTGATTGTTGTGTGATTCAATCAACATAATTGACTCTGCAAACAACCATACAATGTCCATCAGCCAGGTTGAAGTATTATCAGTCATTTTTCATTGAGCCACAACACTGAGATACTTAATAATTAATAATGATTATGTCTGTATTGCATGTGATCAGAATATGAATTATACAGAGATGAGATGGATAGTTATTTTAACTATGAATCAAAATCCACTTCCCAGGGTGGCATGCCGATTGAGTAAATCTTCGATTATAGATTGATTACACCTACCAGAAAATAGAATTTGGAAAGGAAATCTATAATGTATCAAAGCATGACTCAAAGTAGACATGCTTCTGATGACAAAACGCATAGAGCACCATTACGTCACTTCCGGTTTCCGGTCTTTGGAACACATTGCGTTCTGGCAACTTCGCTATCATGCCTGATGTTACTATATTTTATGACGGAAAAAAGGTCTGCCAATCGGCATCCAGTGTGTTCTGGGGGAGCAGCCACCCCCCTGCCAGAACACAATAGCCTCAGCAGGGGGTTGCTGAACTAACATTGCATAGTTAGTACAGGATCTCTTCCCGAGCTCTTAAGTTTTTTTTTTCATTCAGCCAGCTGGGTTCCAGGCTTTGCAGCCAGGCAAATAGCATCTCTGAAAGGAGGTCAGCAATTGCAGCTGGTAGGGTTCTTTCATAGCTGGTTTTCTTTGATGGCCCATTCAGAATACAAATTGTGGAAAAGTGATTCTAAAGGCAAAATGTTTTTTAACTTCATGCATTCCCTGAATTAAGGTAAAAAACGCTTTACAGTTTGCTGTTTTCCACCACCTCCCTACATACATACCCGAGTCCTCAGTCGATCCAGCTCTATGCACAGCTGGATCTCTTCTCTCTTCTCTCTCTCTCTTCACACAGGGACATCTAGTGGCAGAAAGGAATTACTGCATGGAACAGCTTCTGGCTGAAGGCAAGTATTGCAACAAAAATGTATTTTTTTTTTCCTCATCTTACTAGACGATTATTTTTTAGCTGGAGTTCAGCATCAAATAGAGGTTTAGCTTTTCTACCCGGATTATTCCTTTGGACATTAGTACAAGTTTTGAATTTCCCCATGCACAGGAATGGCTGAACACCTATCTGCTTCAGTGCCCTCTAGTGGTCATTTCACTATAATTTTGCTCTGCCTTTGTGCCCTAGAATAACAATCCAGTTATATAGAAACATAGTGAAATTAATTGTAATATACATCATGCAAAATGTCTTGGGGAAACCAACAATCCTCTGCACACAGAATTAGCCATGCGTTTAATACCTACTCTCAATTTAAAAAAAAAAAAAATCCCACTCATAAAACAGAACAGAGGAGAAAATGTAAGAAGTGAACTTGATATAATTGGCACGAAAATAATTTCATAAAATGTTCAAGGTACACGGAGAATTGGAAAGTAATAAGAGCTGAATGAGTTAGTGATGGCTGTCATAAAACCAGGCAAGATATTCTATTTACTATATGTAATAAAAGTGTCATATACAGAATTTATCAAAGCATTTGCCCTTAGAAGCTAAATCTTTTTTGCCAAGGGCAAGTTAATAACCTCTCCAGTTCATTTGAATGTAAAGGCAGATTGATATTTAGGTTAATAGAGCATCGCAAGGTGAGCAGCAGGCAATCTGCAAGGCATTGTGCTGTTGAAATCACACAGACAGGAGATGATATAAAGCATGTGTTGGAAGATAATTAGAACATGTTTATTTTAAGGGAAAACTGTTTATTATGCGTCCATAAATCCCTTCTACAAGGCAGCATTATCTTTCGCAGAAGCTCCACCGAATGAGCTGATTGTCAGAAATTGTACCAGGGCTGGTTCATTGGACCACATTCTTTTAGTAACTGGATATGCCACTGGGGACTTAATTGTTTTCAAGGAACCAACGATAAGAAAAAGTGATAGTTGTTCAGTGCTTTAAAATGTTTAAAGGCAAACAAATAAAAAAAATAAACACATCTCTCTAAGTCCCGGTTCACACTAAGGCGACCTGGTCGCCTCACAGGTCGCCGTAGGTCGCCTCCCATAGGGAAGCTGTGGACCCGCTCTAATAGGAGCGACACAAGTCGCTCCGACTTAGAAAAAGGGTCCGGAGCTTCTTTGGGGCGACCAGGAGGCGACCGCCATAGACTTCAATGTTATGAAGTCCGTGGCGGCCGCTCCGAGGTCGCGGTGCGAAGTAGCGTCGCCCCTATGTGAACGGGGCCTAATACACGCACATTTCCCCATGTTTTATTTTTTGAAGGATGGAAAAATACCCTATAATCTGTCAGAAACCCAGTATGCTCCTAACATCCTGTTTGGAATGACAACACAGTGCTTGCTGCACTGAAATCCCAACCATATAGGTTTGAATAGGTTGTGTAAAAATGTTGCATTTGTGTTGCATATGTGCATTTTTCTCTTTTTCCCTTGCAGGACTGCAAGGAGCTTCTATGCCTCGGCTGAGGAATCCTACTGTATATGTGCTGTAATACACGGTGTAGTATAGTTAGTCAGGTTGTATTTGACTTTCTTACCCTACCAATCATTCTTTGTTTAGTGGGGGGTGCACAAACAAAGTGTATTTGGTAGAGGTCTCCCTTAATCTGTAAGTACAGCAGATGTCTTCTTTTTTTTCACCTTAATTTATTTTTACATTCTAGCCACACCACATATGGGGTATTCCCCATGGCCCTGTTCATTTTTTTTCCCCTTTTCCCCCTTTCCAAGCTTGTGGGATACTCTGCATAGATTTTTGTACAACATTTTTGGAAGGGTGGCTGCCCATGCCAATGAGGACATGGCTCATTTTGATGGGGGGTGGATGTAGCACCCTCCTAGTTAGGTGCTAGAGTGAGTGTATATACATTTTGGTTTCTCTGCCTAACAAGGAGACAGTCAGGCAAAGTTATGTGCTGTCTGCTTAACAGGGAGCTGTGACTTTTTAGCAGAGGCTGCTGAGTGTACTCTGGTGCTGTTCATGCTGTCTGGATGTTTCACACTGATCCAATAGCTATGGAGTATATTGGGCAGTGGGAGGAAACCTGGCAGACGAGAGCATTGGATGTCTAAACAGCCCTGGCCACGGCATGCTGGGTGACTGTATTTATTTCTGAAGAGCACATAGGCTCGTGGTCCAAACTAAATCTAGGGACAGAGGACCAGGTGGGGAGGGGGCTGCTGCCTCTCCCCAGCCCAGGCTGCCAGACGGCCTCAGGTGGTGGATCTGAGGGCCTGAAACATTGAAGTTGCATCCCATGGTCCTTATGAGAGCTGACTGAGGGGGGATAACCACGGATCCCATCTGGTATTATGGAAGAGGGCTGCCGTGTGTGCTTCAGGAGCCTTGTGAGTACAGACTCTCCAACAGGGGATCCCTGGGACTTGTGCTGTTAGATTCCCTTCTGGGTGCTAGAAGTCAGCTATTGGGTGCAAGCTAAAGAGACACTGGCTAGTGTCTTGAAGATGCAAGGTTTACTGAGTTCCTTAAGCTACAAAGGGACTTGTTCATCCCATGCAGAGGATGTATGGTCCAGTAGATGATCTGCTTTTCAGTTCAACCAAGTGAGGCCAAGTGAGAGTTGTCCCCATCTGTGCAGTTCTACTGGAGAGAGCTGTTTTCATCTGTGAATTGGTAATTTGGAGGATCCTACTAAATCCGTTCCCCTATCCAAGTTCTCCAAATAAAATAAAAAAACAAATCCCCTAGACTGGTCATTGAAGATAGTGGAAGAGTGCGTGCACCTGGCTGTGTGAAAATACCCTGTATCTGGCTGTGGAGTAATTAGTGGGAGACCCGGGCAATCCAATATCCAATTGACTCCTGCGGGGGTGCCGCTACTTGTGTATGGAAAGGGCTCTTGGGAGCTGTAGTTCTGTGGACATGTATAAACCTGGTGATGATGTCACTGTGTGTGATAAAAGCTGTTTTTAGCTACAGGAAAACATAAAAAAGAAATGCTGAGACATATTAGTCATTTTTGTAATAAACATCTGACAATTCCAGGGACAATTCCATATACTATAAAGTCCTAGGCTATTATTTTTTGCTCACCTCAGTGACAATTCCATATCCTATAAAGTCCTATTTTTTTTTTAAGGGGTTTTCCCTTCACACTTTCTGTTTTGGAATGCTAAGACATGTTTTAGAGGGGGAGAGGGAGGTCTGGGGTCAATTAACAATAAAGATGTGCACACCAATATTATTTGCATTATTTTGCAACCAACAATAAAAGATTTTTAGGTTACTTAAAGGAGTTGTAAATTCTCATCGTTTTTCACCTTAATGCATTTAATGCATTAAGATGAAAAACCTTTCCTGCTTCACCTGCCCCCCAGACCCCCCCTCTTTTCTTACCTGAATCTGATTGTTCCAGTGATGAGCACGAGCCAAGCAGCTCCAGCCGCTGTCTCGGGTCCTCATTGGATGGATTGATAACAGCAGGAGCAATTGGCTCCCGCTGCTTTTAATCAAATCCAGTGACATGGGAAGCGGGGGGGGGGGGGGGGGGGGCAGAGTCCTGCTGTCTGTGTCAATTGACGCAGCAGGTGCCCCCATGGAAAGCGGCTCTCCACGGGGGCACCCGAAGAAGAGGAGGGGCCAGGAGCGACGCCAGGGCAACCCAGAAAAGGAGGACCTGGGCTGCTCTTTGCAAAACTCTTTAACCCCCCTCCTGCCCAGGCAAATTTTCAGCTTTCAGTGCTGTTGCACTTTAAATGACAATTGCGCAGTCATGCAATTCTGTACCCAAATGACATTTTTTAATTTTTTTCAAACAAATAGAGCTTTCTTTTAGTGGTATTTAATCACTACTGGGGTTTTTATATTTTGCTGAAAAAAACAAAAAAAGATCAAAAATTTTGAAAAAAAAAACAAAACAGTTTTTATAGATTGTTATAAAATTTTGCAAACAGGTAATGTTTCTCCTTCATTGAGTGCGCTGATGAGGCAGCACTGAAGGGCCCTGATAGGCACTGGTAGGCTGCACTGATGGGCACTGATAGGCTGCACTGTTGGGCACTGATAGGCTGCACTGATGGGCACTGATAGGCTGCCCTGGTGGGCACTGGTGGGCACTGATGAGGCGGCACTGGTGGGCACTGATAAGGTGGTACTGATAAGGCGGCACTGATGGGTGGCACTGATGGGTGGCACCAATGGGCAATGATGGGCAGCACTGAAGGGCACTGGTAGGTGGAACTGAAGGGCAATAATGGGCAGCACTCATGGGCACTGATGGGCACTAATATGTGGCACTGATGGGCAATGATAGGCAAAGGTAGGTGGCAATTATGATGGGGCACTGATTGGCACTGATAGGTGGCACTGGTGAGCACTGATAGGTGACACTGGTAGGTGGCGCTGGTGGGCACTGGTAGGTGGCACTAGTGGGCACTGGCAGATGGCACTGGTGGGCACTGGTAGGTGGCACTTGAGGGCACTGGTGGGTGGCACTGGTGGACACTGGTAGGTGGCACTGGAGGCACAAATTCCTTTCTTCTTCGGGATTGATTTCCCTCTGACAGCAGCCGGCGATCGTTTTTGTTTTGAAGGCCTAAGCCTATCTCTTCTCTGAGAGTCTTCAAGTGATTTAGTCTGTTACATCTTTCCATAATTCTCTTTGGTCACTTGAAGAAAAACCTCTCATACTGAGAGCTACTGTTTACATTCCTATTACTGCAGTATAAGCTTGGTTTAACTCTAGACATACGTCTCTTGAGTACACTGTATCTGTTACTGTTGATGTTGATGTACTAATCTGCCTTGTTGTATTTTTGACTTTAATCTGCCAATACAGTCTGCTTATCTTTTTAAAGGCCAGTATGTGCAATTCCTATACATATGTTGGGAGTTCCCAGAGTGTAAACAGACAAAGTATTCTGGTGGTGTCGACTCTACCATGGCTAGAAAAAGCAGAGGACCCAAAATTACTAGCGGCTCCTATGGGGTAGAGCTACATACATATACAATTTCTAGCTGATAGATATTCATTTCTTGTCTGTCATGTCTACACTTCCATTTAAATTCAGATATGGGAATAGCCTGACATGTTTCAAAGTTGCATCAGGAGCTGGAGGTAGGTTCTGCATGTGCAGATAACAATATAGTAAAGCATCTAATATGTACAGTCAGGTCCATAAATATTGGAACATCCTCACAATTCTAATCTTTTTGGCTCTATACACCACCACAATGGATTTGAAATGAAACAAACAAGATGTGCTTTAACTGCAGCCTTTCAGCTTTAATTTGAGGGTATATACATCCAAATCAGGTGAACGGTGTAGGAATTACAACAGTTTCTATATGTGCCTCCCACTTTTTAAGGGACCAAAAGTAATGGGACAATTGGCTGCTCAGCTGTTCCATGGCCAGGTGTGTGTTATTCCCTCATTATCCCATTTACAAGGAGCAGATAAAAGGTCCAGAGTTAATTTCAAGTGTGCTATTTGCATTTGGAATCTGTTGCTGTCAACTCTGAATATGAGATCCAAAGAGCTGTCACTATCAGTGAAGCAAGCCATCATTAGGCTGAAAAAAACAAAACAAACCCATCAGAGAGATAGCAAAAACATTAGGTGTGGCCAAATCAACTGTTTGGAACATCCTTAAAAAGAAAGAACGCACCGGAGCTCAGCAACACCAAAAGACCTGGAAGACCACGGAAAACAACTGTGGTGTATGACCGAATAATTCTTTCCCTGGTGAAGAAAATACCCTTCACAACAGTTGGCCAGATCAAAACACTCTCCAGGAGGTAGGTGTATGTGTGTCAAAGTCAACAATCAAGAGAAGACTTCACCAGAGTGAACACAGAGGGTTCACCACAAGATGTAAACCATGGTGAGCCTCAAAAACAGGAAGGCCAGATTAGAGTTTGCCAAACAACATCTAAAAAAGCCTTTACAGTTCTGGAACAACATCCTATGGACAGATGACACCAAGATCAACTTGTACCAGAGTGATGGGAAGAGAAGAGTATGGGGAAGGAAAATAACTGCTCATGATCCAAAGCAGTGGCGGCTGGTGCTCAAAATTTTTGGGGGGGCGCAAACAGAAAAATGTAATAGACATTGCTTTGCGGCAAAAAACGCTGTAAAAAATTGAGTGACTTTGAGGTCACAAAAGTGTGAAAGGGGCCTTCAGTAATTAAGGTATAGCGTGCCCCCTTTCAATGCACAGAGACCAGCGTGCCCCCTTTCAATGCAGTGACCAGTGTGCCCCCTTTCAATGCAGTGACCAGCGTGCCCCCTTCCAATTCAGAGATGCCAGCGTGCCCCCTTTCAATGTAGAGATGTCAGCAGGCCCCCTTTCAATGCAGAGATGCCATCATGCCCCCTTTCAATGCACAGATGCCAGCATGCCCCCTTTCAATGCAGAGATGCCATCATGCCCCCTTTCAATGCACAGATGCCAGCATGCCCCCTTTCAATGCAGAGATGCCATCATTCCCCTTTCAATGCACAGATGCCAGCTTGCCCCCTTTCAATGCAGAGATGCCATCATGCCCCCTTTCAATGCAGAGATACCATCATGCTCCCTTTCAATGCACAGATGCCATCATGCCCCCTTTCAATGCAGAGATGCCATCATGCCCCCTTTCAATGCACAGATACCATCATGCTCCCTTTCAATGCAGAGATGCCAGCATGCCCCCTTTCAATGCAGAGATGCCATCATGCCCCCTTTCAATGCAGAGATGCCAGCATGCCCCCTTTCAATGCAGAGATGCTATCATGCCCCCTTTTAATGCAGAGATGCCAGCATGCCCCCTTTCAATGCAGAGATGCCATCATGCCCCCTTTCAATGCAGAGATGCCATCATGCCCCCTTTCAATGCAGAGATGCCATCATGCCCTCTTTCAATGCAGAGATGCCAGCATGCCCTCTTTCAATGCAGAGTGACCAGCGTAAGCATGTCCCCCCCCGCGCGAGACCAGTGCACTTACCTCACATCTGTGTCTGTCTCCTGCCTCGCCCTGCTCTTCTTACCGACATGGGTGATGACAGTGGCTAGCCTCTGGGTGAGCTCTTGGTGACCAGTGGCGGCTCGCGGCTTCTTCAATTCCCCGGCGTGGAGGCTTCTCTTCAGTCCTCCCGACTCCCGCCTCCTCCCCAGACAATGGCATGGGGTTTGCCTTTCGGCCAATCAGAAAGCGCATATCGGATGCGCTTCCTGATTGGCCAGGAGGAGGATCCGTGTGACAATATCGAATTTTCATTCGCTATTGTCACACAATGGGTGGGGTTGCGGCGCACTGCTCTGCGCCCCGGGACCACCCTTTGCATCACCCTTTTAGAGCCTCTGGCTCTAATCAGGTGATGAAAAAAAACACACCGGTCGCCACTGATCCAAAGCATACCACCTCATCAGTGAAGCATGGTGGTGGTAGTGTCATGGCGTGGGCATGTATGGCTGCCAATGGAACTGGTTCTCTTGTATTTATTGATGATGTGACTGCTGACAAAAGCAGCAGGATGAATTCTGAAGTGTTTCGGGCAATATTATCTGCTCATATTCAGCCAAATGCTTCAGAACTCATAGGACGGCGCTTCACAGTGCAGATGGACAATGACCCGAAGCATACTGCGAAAGCAACCAAAGAGTTTTTTAAGGGAAAAAAGTGGAATGTTATGCACTGGCCAAGTTAATCACCTGACCTGAATCCGATTGCACATGGATTTCACTTGCTGAAGACAAAACTGAAGGGAAAATGCCCCAAGAGCAAGCAGGAGCTGAAGACAGTTGCAGTAGAGGCCCGGTCAGAGCATCACCAGGGATGTAATTGACTGCAAAGGATTTGCAACCAAGTATTAAAAAGTGAAAGATTGATTTATGATTGTTAATCTGTCCCATTACTTTTGGTCCCTTAAAAAGTGTGAGGCACATATACAAACTGTTGTAATTCCTACACCGTTCACCTGATTTGGATGTAAACACCCTCAAATGAAAGCTGAATGTCCGCAGTTAAAGCACATCTTGTTTTTTTCATTTTAAATCCATTGTGGTGGTGTATAGAGCCAAAAAGATTAGAATTGTGTCGATGTCCCAATATTTATGGACCTGACTGTACAAGTACACCTATTTCAAAATATTATACATCTCCACGTTTCTTAAGAATCCTTACTTGCAGAGTACATGACATTTAGTACTTATCAGCCAAAAGAAAGATTTAAAATCACAGGCCAGGGCTGCTGAGTGGGAAACAGACACCTCACAAGGGCCCTAGGGTTGCAGGTTATGGATGGGTCACTGAAAAAAACAAAACAATATTGAGAAATGCTACCCAAAAACATGCAATATAATGTTCCAAAAAACATAGGACATAGAGAGGAAAACTCAGATGAGCACACACTAAGATCATATAAAAGGCATCTTCTTTATTCAAACTTTAAAGGCAATATAATCTTTGATCACATCACAGAGAACTCCTGGGAAGCCTATTGATGCGTTTCACACCACTAGGGCACTTGATTATCATCCTAGTGGTGTGAATAAAGAAGATGCCTTTGATATGATGTGTGTGTGCAGTCATCCGTGTTTTCCTCTATGCTTGTACACAGACACAAGCTGGACCTACAACCAGTGTTGATTTGGACTGTAAATATAGACCGACCTGGAGGAGTGATTCCATTTTGTCTTTTCATATGGCGTATAGACTTGGAGAATTTTCAGTACTAAATTATAAAGGCAGATTCACAAAAATCATATGCACCCGCTAAGGGGTTAAAAGACGGCATCAAACTATAGTTTCATAGATTTAAAGTTTTTATAGACTCATCGTTTTTATAGACTTCTTGTGATAAGAAGGGGTTGTTATGCATAAAGAGCTCCAGTGGGAAGCCCAAAGACAGCTCAGACAATTACCCAGATGAATAAATGAATACATGGAAAAAACAATAAATCGTAATAGTATCAATTTAAAATTTACCTCTGCATTTGGTGGTGTCAGGTGTCATCCACATAGGAATATTGCCTCAGGACCACCTCAAGGTATGTGGACTAGGGATCGACCAATTATCGGCAAAGCCGATATATCGAGGGCCAATCTGCACTTTCCTCCGATATATCGGAATCGGCCCCTGAGGTTACCGATATTGCCGATATTTCGGGAAAGTGCTGTACCGGAGTGATGCCTTCAGCTAGAGGCATCACCCGGGTACTGGCATCCATAGCCGATGGTCAGCTGTCTTGTAATGACACCCGATGCGGTTGAGAAGCCGCTCGGCTGTCATTACAAGGAGTGGGAGGGGACGTCCCCCCTCCTGCCGCCTTCCGTGGCTCGTCCGGGTCTCCCGTCCCACCGGGAGACCCGGGCATCCTACCTGCACGGCCCTTGAAGAGAAGACCCGATCAAAGCCGCATTCGGCTCTAATCAGTTCTCCATGTAAAAACCCAGAAATTATGTCATCATGATATCACTTCCGGGTACTCAAATTAAAAAAAATCACAGCATTCAAAACAGCCAAACTTGGTGTTTTGAATCCTTTAAAGTGCAGAGGAGGGGTTTGGGGGTCTTTTAGACCCCCTGATCCCTCCACAACAGTACCTATGTAAAAAAATAAATAAATTTTAAATGTCCGAAAATATCGGCAGATATCAGCCAATACCGATATGCGATGACCAAAATATCGGTATCGGCAATAAAAAAACTATATTGGTCGATCACTAATGTGGACCTCTAGCCACTATCCCCTTGACATTATATATGCATATCTTTCTATAGTGTGTACTTGCCTCAATCCAAAGTACCTAGCATTATTTCTAGTTGTTCTCACATTTCTCTGCTATCTGCAGGAGACACTTGTGACAGTCTATACCGGCGCAAAACAATCCCAGGAGATAGCGCCCCCCTTCCCAGCACACAGCGGGTGATAGACAGTTATACATATGAGACTGTATGATGTCTTTTCTCTTCACTCAGATTAAACTCAGCTCCCTGCTCTATGCTGTGCAGGGCGTGACATCAGATCCCTGCCCCCTGCCTTCTGGAGCTGAGAAAATCTGTGTAAATCCTGGAATTTGAATGGCAGTAGAGGAGAAAGGGCTGCAGATAAACAGGTATCACTTATGTAGGAGGATTTGTTTCATCTCTGTGTATCACCTGAGCCTAGTCATTTCACTGGCTATAATGTAAGGTTTTACAACCACTTAAAGCAGCAAACATTGCCACTTGTCAAAGACAGACACAACTAGATAGAAGCTTCAGAAAAACTGTGAAGATGTGGCAGATCTAGTTAATCAAAGATACGGCATATGTGCCTTGCAAAAAGTCAGATGTTTCACAAATTCTCAGAAAATTTAGTAAGGAAAAATGCAAATAGGACACAAAAGTGGATGATCTCTAATATTATCCCACCTGGAAAACTAGTCTGAGCTGAAAACAGTTTTCAGCAAACAGTCATTCCACACAAATAATTTGCTGATGTTTTGTCATCTCTGAGAGGGCTTTCACTGATAAACTCTGAGGTTTGTGATAAAATGAAGAAGTGTTAGAACTAGAAAAGGGAAAACTTGGAAAAAAACCAAGAAAATTGGGAAAATAATTTTTTCCCTTTTTTTTAGTAATTTTTTTTTTTTGGAAAAATGTTTACAATAGAAATAAACGTGGAATATGTTCTTTTAGAATGATATATAATATATCTATGACACGGTATTCAAACTATATAAAGACCTTAATGAAAGATTTCTGAGACTTTATGTAAAGTCCTAATTTATTACAGGTTCTCTCAGCTGAAGACAAGCAAATCGTGGAATACAATTCAATTAACACTGTACGTCTCAATGCAGTGTGCATATCTGCCACTAGGTGGCACTGCAGGGGAAAGACTCCAGTTTAGGTTGCCTGTGGGCTCCATCTTGTACCTCCAACAGTTGGGTGATTGTTGGGATACAGTAGATGACAGTGTCTGTCCTCTCAGACCTTAAATGACAGGTAAGAGGGTGAATTTGCCTGACAAATTAGTTTATCTAAGTAGCTTTTCTCTCCAGAGTTCTCATTTCAGAAACATTCTTTCTGCTGCTTCTGGATCTTCACAATATGTTTCTTTGCTAGTAGCATCTTCATTTATAGGCAAAATGACAACTGAAAAAAATAGGAGTAAATTGATCAAGCTCCTGCAAGAGCAATATATATGCTTTGGATCAGCGTTGTCAATAACTGAAAATGCATATTGGCAGCATGCTTTTAAATTATTTGGGGGGGGGGGGGTACCTCTTCTCATCTCATGTATAGTGGAAAAGTTGGAAATACAATCCTTGTAATAAGTCCACGTGTAATAAAAAACGGAATTTTTGTAAAATCTTACCTGTAAAATTCTTTTCTCTGAGTCCTCCGACAGTCGCCGCCTCTTCATATTCGTCACATATGGGGTATTAGACTTTGCTCCGAAGGAGTAGCTAGGCAACAGAATATGTTAACATTAAAGCTTTTAACATATCCCACCCTCAGGGGGTGGTCCCCTCAGTCAATACCCTCCTACTTCCTGCAACCATATCTCAGTTTTAGTGGAATAGCAGTAGAGTATACAACCAAACCCCAAAAGAGGGGCGGGGGCGGCGACTGTCGGAGGACTCAGAGAAAGGAATTTTACAGGTAAGATTTTACAAAAATTCCGTTTTCTCTTACGTCCTCCGACAGTCGCCGCCTCTTCATATTCATATTCATATTCGTCACATATGGGGACGTCCCAAAGCAGTGCAAACATGAGGGGTGGGAAACACATCCGCGCCAAAAAGGCAACGCAGTCTCCGCATCAAAGAAAGGAACCTTACCAAAGGAAGGAAACCAGCTGGGCAACAGGAAAAACAAGTGCTCAACAGGAGCAACAACCCAGGAAAAGACAAAAAACCAGGGGATACAAAACTTATCCCAACAGCCAGAGGTCCCCAACAAGGGACCCTAGGGAATTGCCGCACTAAGAACCTTGCGGCCAAAGGAAGCATCCGCCGATGCCTGAACATCTACTTTGTAGAATTTTGTGAACGTGTGTACGGTCGACCAGGTCGCCGCCTTACACACCTGGGCTACAGAAGCCCCATGACGACAGGCCCAAGACGTACGCAAAGATCTAGTAGAGTGCGCCTTCACAGGCACAGGGGGAACCTTCCCCTGCAAGGCATAGGCCTGTTCAATGGTCTGCCTGATCCATTTGGCGATGGTAGAGGCCAAAGCCGCCATGCCCTTCCGAGGACCCTCTAGAAGAACAAACAAGGAGTCCGTCTTTCGAAAAGACTCAGTCGATTTAAGGTAAACCCTTATCGCCCGAACAACATCCAGAGAATGCAATCGCACCTCCTTTGGATGTTTAGGCTTCGCGCACAGCGAAGGTAAGACAATATCCTCATTAAGATGGAATTCCGAAACTCGTTTCGGAAGAAAAGAAGGATTAGGTCGCAAGACCACCTTATCCAAATGAACAACCAGGTACGGAGACTTGCAGGACAAAGCCGCCAGCTCCGACACTCTGCGAGCCGAAGTGATCGCCACCAAAAAGGCGACCTTTTTGGACAACATAGACAACGAGATCTCCCTGATCTGTTCAAAAGGAGCACGTTGCAACACAGAGAGAACGAGATTCAAGTCCCAAGGGGGCAAAGGATCCCTCCTAGGAGGAACCAGATGCCGCACACCCTGAACAAAGGTGCCAACCAAGGAGTTGGAAGCCACGGGACGTTGAAACAGAACGGCCAGCGCAGACACCTGACCCTTTATCGTAGCCAGCGCCAAACGCTGATCAACACCCGTTTGAAGGAAAGACAGCACACGGGAAACCGAGTACGTGCGGGGTGAAAACCCCCTGGACTCACACCAGGCAAAATAGGCCTTCCAGGTACGGTAAAGGCCTTCCAGGTAAACCTTCCCCGAGGAAGACTTCCTCGCGTAGATCAAAGTATGAACGACCTCTGGAGAGAGACCCCTCTCCTTCAGGACCTCGGTCTCAACAGCCAGGCCGTCAAAGCCAGCGACTGTAAAGCAGGATGGTATATCGGTCCTTGAGACAGTAGATCGTCTCGAAGAGGCAGACGCCACGGGGCGTCGACCGCCAGATTCACGAGGTCTGCGTACCAGGACCGGCGAGGCCAGTCCGGTGCCACAAGAATCACCGAGCTGCGTTCCGAGTGTAACCTGCGAAGGAACCTGGACAGCAACTGAATCGGTGGAAACGCGTACATCAGCCTGTACTGATGCCACGGGGCCACTAACGCGTCCGACGCGTCTGCCCGAGGGTCGCGCGTCCTTGCCACAAACCTTCTCACCTTGTTGTTGAGACGAGACGCGAACAGGTCCACATCTGGAAGACCCCACTTCGCGCACAACATCTGGAAGACAGCCGGGTGGAGAGACCATTCCCCCTGATCCAGGGTCTGGCGACTCAGATAGTCCGCCTGCCAGTTCTCCACCCCCGGAATGTGAACCGCCGTTATCGCCGGGACATGAGACTCGGCCCAAGACAGAATGTCGGCCACTTCTCGAGCCGCTCGGGCACTCCTGGTGCCCCCTTGGTGGTTGATGTAGGCCACCACCGTGGCATTGTCCGTCTGCACCCGAACCGGGCAGCCCTGCAGCCGGTCCGTCCAGCGATGAAGACAGAGACTTATCGCACGCAATTCCAGAATGTTGATCGGAAGGGAAGACTCCCCCTCCGACCAAGTTCCCTGGACAGACAGAACGCCCAGAACACCACCCCAGCCCGACAGGCTGGCATCCGTGGTGATCACCGTCCACGAGACAGGACGAAACGACTTGCCCCCGGACACCAACGGGGACTGGAGCCACCACAGAAGGTTTCTTCTGGTGCGATGACTCAACGAGATTTGAAGATCCAGAGATTGAGGTCGCCCGTCCCACCTGGACAGGATCTCCGCTTGGAGACCCCGCGTGTGAAACTGGGCGAAGGGAATCGCCTCGAAGGCCGAGACCATCAATCCCAGACATCTCATGCACGTCCGCAGAGACGAGTGCTGAACGTCCCTGAGGGACCTGACTTCCTCCTGAAGAGTTCTGAGTTTGTCTTCCGGCAGGAAGACCTTGGCCTGCACCGAGTCCAGAATCATTCCCAGGTAGGGAAGACGAACCGACGGACTCAGTGTCGACTTTGGAAAATTTATCGTCCAACCAAACTCCTGCAGAGTTTGCATCGTGACAGACAGGTCCTTCTCCAGACCTTGGCTGGTCGCAGACCGAACCAGAATGTCGTCCAGATACCCCAGGACAGAAATGCCCTGGGCCCTCAATAATGCCAGAACCGGTACAAGCACCTTGGTGAAGACCCGCGGAGGCGAGGCGAGACCAAAAGGCAACGCCACGAACTGGTAGTGATCCTCCGCAATGGCAAATCGAAGGAACCTCTGGTGACCCTCGAAAATGGGGATGTGAAGATACGCATCCTTCAAATCGATGGAGGCCATGAATTCCCCCGGAACCAGGGCAGCCACCACCGACCGCAGGGATTCCATGCGGAACTTGCGAACCCGCACAGAGCGGTTCAGAGCCTTCAAGTCCAGAATTGGACGAACCTTGCCCTCCTTTCTGGGCACGGTGAACAGATTGGAATAAAACCCCCGAAATCTGTCCCGATGAGGCACCGGAACCACCACTCCCTGAGCCCTCAGGTCCCGCACCGCCAGGTGCAGGTCCCGCAAACGCTCTGGAGACAGTTGAAGATTTGAGGGAAAAAATCTGCTCTCCGGCCGAGAGAGAAACTCGATCTTGTAACCAGATCGAACGATCTCCTGAACCCATCTGTCCCGCACACGGGCCAACCAGGGCTGAAGAAAATCGAGCAAGCGTCCCCCCACCCCAAAACTGGGTGAGGGCGCCCCTTCAGGCCGAACTGTTATGGGCTGCAGATCCGGATTGACCGGACTTCTGTTTCCCAGACCAGGGCTTCTTCTGAGAGCCTTGACCTTTGAACGGCTTGCCCTTGTAGTGCGGCCGAAAGGCACGAAAGGACCCCTGAGGGGGCCGAAAATTAGCATGCTTCTTCCCAGAAGCCCCCTTAGCCTTGGGGAAATGGGGCAAGAGAGTGCTCTTACCTCCGGTGATCCCCTTAATCAACACATCCAAGGACTCCCCAAAAAGGCGAGACCCATCATAAGGCAGATTGGCTAAGGTCTTACGTGAAGATTGGTCCACCGACCAACATTTTAACCAAACCAGGCGGCGAGACAACACCGCCACGCTGTGCACACGTGCAGCCAACGGAACCAGGTCCAGGTCCGCATCACACAGATACATGACACCATGGTGTATTTGATCCACCATATCCAGGGTCGCCGGCGAGGCCGAATCGGCCACTAGGACGCGCCTAAGCATCTGCGTCCAACTTGCGATCGCCTGGGCCGCCATGAGAGAAGCAAACAGAGCCTTAAGCGTAGAACCCGTAACAGAATAAGTATGACGGGCAAGAGACTCCAATCTCCTATCCGTGGCATCACGGAACACAGGGGAATCCTCTGCAGGAATCGCAGTGGCTTTGTTTAAAACCGCAATTGCGTGATCCACTGGGGGAGGCACACACCACCTTTCATCAGTGGAAGGCGAGAAAGGATAACGCAGCTTGAATCTACTTGGTACAGCAAAAGGTTTGCGCAGATTGCGCCATTGTTCCTTAACAGCGCGCTGAAAATCATCATTGCAGGGAAAAACCTGCGGCGTCCTGCGTTTTCTCTGCGTCCCATAAGCCGCCAAGGCGGCGGGGGGACACACTTCATCCTGCAAACGCAGCGTTTGCTTTATGGAAGCAATCAACTCATCCATGATTGCAAGCTCTTCAGGCGAGCCAGGGGGAGAATTATCAACCCCCTCAACTTCAGCCTCCACCTCGGACCCCACTAGATCTAGGGAGGAGCGGGACCCCGATAAGGAGGCCCCCGCCATAACAGCCCCATCACCTTCACCCTCAGAATCAGAGGAAAGAGCAACTCTGGGCCTTTTAGTAGATTGAGCAGCCACCAGCATCTGTACCTGAGCAGCAAGGCCAGCCACAATAGTGGCTAAATCCCCCCCTGGGGGGGAAACAGCGGTCCCCTGGCTTTCCACCAAGGCGGTAGGAAATTTGCCCTCCTGAGAATCCATTGCCCCTGTAATGCCGGACAATAAAGGGCTAACTGCCCCTTTAAGCAAGCGCGGCAAGCGCAGCCCACCTCACCACACTCAAGCACAATGAGACCCCCACAGGGAATATGCACCCTCGCCGCTGCTGCTGCCTCGATCGGTGTTCCTGGAAAGAGGAAGTGATGCTGCCAGGGCGCTCTATGAAAGCCTATGGAGGCTACAAGAAAATGGCCGCCATGCATGTAAAACATGCGGCCGGAGCGAGTGTAGGCAAAATGGCGCCGTTTGGCGCCGAAACCGCCGCTCCACAGTGCAGTAATGCACACGTGACATCCCTGTATAAGAATACATGTCAGATCGCTGCAGCGATCGCTGTATATGCCCAAACATGCCAAAAAACATGCCCCACAGCACACAGCTTCTCACACTGACCAGGCTGACACACACACAGTGTCACACAGCCCCCCCCCCTTGCAGCCCACAGCATGCAGCCGAGAGATAGGGAGACAAGCAGTGTGAATAGAGGCAGGTTACACAGTCCCAGACTGACACCCCCCCAGACAGACAGGTCCCCACATAGATACACTTACCTCTCAATGGCGTGGGGGACCCGCACAGGCGAACAAGCCGCTGCACATGAGGCAGGGAGAGTCGCATTCAAGACGCACAAAATGGGGGTTAATAAACCGCACAGCGTCCAGTGAGCTAGCCACCTCACCAATCATCCCTGCACCGAACAGGGATGGGTCGTTCACTGTACCAGGAGCGTTACCTGGCTGAACGCTCGATGGCAGGCTGGGAAGCCACTGACCCACGACCTGCGACCAGGGGGATCAGCCCGAGACCCAGCCCGCATGATCCTCTTCATCAGAAGAACTAACTAACGCTGACAAAAATAACAGCTAAGTAAAGGTAGAGAGAAAACTCAAACAAAAAATCAAAAAAGAAGAAAGAGTCTGGGGCAGAAAGCCCCAGCACAGAGAAAGCCAGCCACTCCTGACAAGCTAGACATTAAAACTGAGATATGGTTGCAGGAAGTAGGAGGGTATTGACTGAGGGGACCACCCCCTGAGGGTGGGATATGTTAAAATCTTTAATGTTAACATATTCTGTTGCCTAGCTACTCCTTCGGAGCAAAGTCTAATACCCCATATGTGACGAATATGAAGAGGCGACGACTGTCGGAGGACGTAAGAGAAAATACAATTTTAAAAAGCAAGTCTAATTTATTTACTGAGTAGGTTGTACTTTTATTTCAAGCAGAATACTTTTATATACACTGTATTTCACATTCCCAGTGTAACAAAATGACTTTCAATTTGTAAAGCTACCCCATACTGATTTTTTTTTTCTTCAATATTTCCATTTTTTCCATGGTTTTAAAATGTCTGGAAATGTTACATCTCTAGTTAGGACACCCATTAAGTTTTTTTTTTGTGTGTTTTTTTTCTCGAATTTTCCCTCATGTTGTGTGTTGGTGACCACTGTCTTTGGGGGAGGAACTGCAGGAAAAAACACTGGTTGTAAACTAAGCCTTAGTTTCTGGGAGACATTATATGATATCATGCAGCTGGCCAGGCAACAAATGTCAGAATTCAACTATCAGAATTCAAAGGGATCTCTAAACCCCCACTTTCAAGTATATCCGAACAAAATAAAGTGAAATATACAGTACAAATTAGTGATCGACCAATATTGGTTTTTCATTGCTGATACCGATATTTTGGTCAATGCATATTGGTATCGACCGATATTGCCCGATATTTTCGCACATTTAAAAAAAAATTTTTTTATATTTTTTCTTTGACAGGTACTCTTGTGGAGGGATCTGGGGTCTAAAAGACCCCAAACCCATCCTCTGCACTTAAAAGCATTCAAAACACCAAGTTTGGCTGTTTTGAATGCTGTCATTTTTTGAATCTGGCGCCAGTACCCGGAAGTGATGTCATGACATCACTTCCTGTTTTTTGCATGGAGACCCGATCAGAGCCGAATGCGGCTTTGATCGGGTCTTCAGTGGCCCTTTGGCGGTGGAACGGGAGACCCAGGTGAGCCACTGAAGGTGGTGGGAGAGGGGGGGTGTTCCCTCCCGCTCCTTGTAATGACAGCCGAGCGGCTTCTCAGCCGCATCAGTTGTCGTTACAAGACAGCCGACCGTCGGCTATGGACACCGTTCCCGGTGTGATGCCTCTAGCTGCAGGCATCACTCCGGTACAAGCACTTTCCCGAAATATCGACAATACTGGTCACCTTGGTGACCGATTCCGATATATCGAGGAAAGTGTAGACCAGCTCTCGATATATCAGCTTTGCCAATAATCGGTCAATCTCTAGTATATTCAATATAAATATCTTGTATAGGAATCCTACATAACTATAATGCATTTTCAGATCCTTACACATGCCAAGTTGTGAGTAGTTCTCTTTATAAAGAAGCAGTTTTTAAATAAGGAAAAAAATCTGCAAGTGTAAGAATAGAGGTACTGACAGCAGTCTCTGAAACCTTGCTTTTATGACCAATTTCTGGGCCGACGTGGAAGGCAGAGTTTGAGAGTGTCAAAGCTTGTGTGCCTGTTCAAAACTTTAACAAATTCCTAATCCAAGTAGGACAGCCCATCATAGTAATGAGCTAATGGGAATGTGTGCATGAAGCAGCAAGCTCCTACACTTCCTGACCATGTTCTTACCATTAGGGATGATCGAAACGGTTCGGGTCGACCATCGGTTCGACCCGAACATTGGGTGTTCGAAATTCGGCCGAAATTCCGAACTTTTTGCGGTAAAAGTTTGGAATTCGGCCACCAGAACAGCCCAAAATGCAATGGGACAGGAACTGGGCTTTAAAAGCCCATGATTGGCCCAGAAACATCAGTAAAATGTGATTGGAGTGACTACGGGGTCCAGAGGCCAATCAGGAGTGAATACGCCCCCCATAGGCCCCCCAGTATATAACATAGCCCCGCCAAAACTCTAGCACTGTAATACAGAGGCTGTGGAAGAGAGTGGAAGCATTTGTGTTTCTCCTGCTGCTTGTAAAGCTCCAGTGTCATTTTGCAATTATTAGTGTGAGGAAAGGGATATGCAGTGTAGTTATGTCAGGGTGACCAAACTCTGCCATGTCAGGGTGACCCCACTATGCAGATTCTGGGTTAGGGGTATACATGTATATATATCAAAAACGACAATTTTTAAGAGCTTTTTTTTGCCTGATTCATAGTCCCTGGGGCATGACCCAGAACCCTAGGCACTTTTTAGGGGCATTTATTGGGTTTTAGGGCTTCAAAATGTTTGTTGATTCCAGAAGTTCGGGTCCCATTGATTTCAATGGGGTTCTGGAATCCGAACCGAACTTTTGGGAAATTCGGGTGTTCTGGTCGAACCAAACTTTTCAAAAGTTTGATCATCCCTACTTACCATGTCAGAATTTTGCCTTTCAGAATGGACATACATTTTGCCATAGGAGCAAGGCATGATGTTGGTACATCAAAAGTTGAAGGACCATCACAACGATTACATTTGTTGGTCATCTCATTCCAAAACTTTGGGCATATGAATTTATTCCTCTTTGCAACTACAAAAGCCTCCACTCTTCTGGGAAGGTTTTCCATATGTTGGACTGTGCTTGTGGGAGCCTTCAGCCAAAAGTGCATTTGTGAGGTCAGGTACTGATGTGGGATAAAATGTGCTGGCCCAAAGCTGATGTTTCAATTTATCCAAAATGTGTTTAATAGGGTTGAGGTCAGGTGCGTGCCCCTCGAGTATCTCCATTATGGACCTGGCTTTATATGTAGTCATGCTGAAGAAGATTAGGGTCTACCACAAACTGTTGCCAGAAGGTTGAAAGGACACAACTGTCTAAAATGTCTTTGATTTTTATAGCATTAAAAGTGCACAAACATCTAAACTGAATAGTTTGATGGGGTGTCCACCTGACCATTAATGTATGTCCACAAAATCAGGTGTCAGCAAATATTGGCCATATAGTGCATATACCTGCACCTCAAGGGGCCTTCAGTTTACATCTGCAGTAGTTTTATTTTTTTTATGACAGCCTCCTAAAGGAAATCAGTGTTTCAGCTCTTCGGCAGCTACAGTATACTGAAATAAATGATGTGGGTGGACATATTGTTACTGTGAACAAACTAGCAGCAATTATATGGACGTGAACTGATACAATGCAGTGATCTTTAGTATGCAGTAAGAAATTCTTCAGCTATAGGAAATAAAGCAGCTAGATAAATTATCCTCTGAGGATTAATAGACAGGGGTAGAGAACAGAAGAGATATTATAGACAGGTAAAGATTAAACACTTCATGAGAATAGGAAAGTACAAGACAGATTACTGAGCAGTCACAGGTTACTATGAGAAAAGGCCGAGTATGAATCTTGGACTTCACAGATAATTGTTATAGTCTAGGACTGCACCTCCAGCACTCGTACACTTAAAAGCAAACACTATAAATTGAACTGACATATCAGTGCAAAATAAATCTGTTATTATGGGTGATGTAAATATTTTCTGCTCTCTTTCTCCTCGTTTGCATATTTTCTGTCTTTTTCCTATTGTATTGTTTGATGCATGAACCCACACACAATGTGTTTGCTGGATTTTCATAGATACCGGATTACTGGTTGAGAATAAGACATATGTGAAAAAAATTCTCTCTTTTTTCCTGTGCCAGCTCCTAGGGGCCCAATGTCCAATGTCTAAACAGTCAAGCAATGTGCACACACATGTATAAAACATGAACCCACACACATTGGACCTGATATAAAATATTGATGGTGCACCAAATTTATGGAACACTGATTTATGGAATGTGCCAAATATATTGTTCAGATTGAATCCCATGAACAACAATATAAAATGTAATATGATAAAATCTGATTTTTTTTTACATCATTATGAAAGCATATCAAAATCTTTAAAACATACAATATGACCCCTCAAAGCATGATGGTGATGGTTGTTCTACAACCAAAGATTGTACAGTGACTCACATTGATGAGCGAAAAATACATTGCTGTAGTACAAAGAAAACAGACTCCAGGTATGTTGTTAGCCTTTACATGTTTGAGGCAGCGGGGAAACATATTAAAGTGGTTGTAAAGGCTCAAGGTTTTTTACCTTCATACATTCTATAAATGAAGGTAAAAAAAAACCTCTGTGTGCAGCAGCCCCACAGTCCCCCCCCCCCCCCCCAATACTTACTTGAGCCCCATCTTTAACCACTTTACCGCTAAGTACTGTAATAGTACTGCGGCAAAGTGGCTCGTTCCCGTCTGACGACGTAGACCTACGTCGTCAGACTCCTCCCCTGTAGGCGGCGCTCGCGCGCCGCCGGAGGCGCGCTCCCGCTGTTTTCATTCACAGCGGGAGTCAGGCCAGGGGAGGAGCAGCGGCGATCGCCGCTGCTCTGCCCCGATCGTCGGGGATCTAGTGTGGAGATTCGGCCGCCTGTGTAAACACAAGCGGGCGGATCTCCTCAGTGACAGGGAGTGACAGATCGGACTGTTCAGCATAGCTGGACATCCGATCTGTCCCTGTCTCACAAAGTCACCTCCCCCCCCCACACGTCAGTAAGCACCAGGCATACATTAACCCCTCCCTCTCCAATAAAGTTAACCCCTTCCCTGCCAGTGTCATTTTTACAGTAACAGTGCATATTTATAGCACTGATTACTGTAGTAATGTCACTGGTACCCCCAAAAGTGTCAAAAATGTCAGTCAAGGGTCCGATCTGTACGCCGCAATGTCGCAGTCCCGCAAAAAAAAACGCAGATCGCCGCCATTACGCGTTAAAAAAAAAAAACACCAAAAATGACAAAAATCTTACCCTTTGTTAGTAAACGCAATAACATTTGCGCAAACCAATCAAAATACGCTTATTGCGATTTTTTTTACCAAACATAGGTAGCAGAAAACAAATTGGCCAAAAATTTAAAAAAAAATTGGTTTTTACATCTTTTTTGGGGGGAATTTCATATAAAAAAATGTGAAAAATATTGTTATTTTCTCAAAATAAACGCTCTTTTTTTGTTTATAGCGCAAAAAGTAAAAATCGCACAGGTGATCAAATATCACCAAAAGAAAGCTCTGTTTGTGGGAAAAAAAGGACGTCAATTTCGTTTGGGTACGGCGTTGCACGACCGCGCAATTGTCAGTTAAAGTCGCACAGCGCCGAATCGCAAAAAATGGCCCAGACGTAAGACAGCAAAATGCTCTAGTGGTAAAGTGGTTATCTAGCGATGTGCAGGAGATCACCGGCTCTCCCAGGTCTCTTCCTCCTCATTGGCTAAGACAGCAGTGGGAGCAATTGGCTCCCACTACTGTTAATCACAGCCAGTGAGCCAATGAAGAGAGAGCAGGGCTGAGCCATGTTCTGTTTTTGAATGGACACAGAGCAGTGACTTGGGAGTAAGCCTGCCCAGGTGCCTCCATAACAAGCTGCTTTCTTGTTCTTTCTAGTACACAATGAAATATCATTAAGAAAACACTAGGATGGATGCTGAAACTCACCCACTGTAGACTATGGAGGGGGCCCAACGTAAAATAAGATCTAAGTTCCAGGAGCAAGCCCCTCCCCAGGGGGCAAGCGTGGGAATAGAACAGAACAGGCACCAGGGGGAATTAAAGCAGCTCTTCAGTTATTTTTTCATCTTTCCATCTAATAAATCCTCTGCCCTTGTTGTTTTAACTTTGGGTAGTAAAACATTTTTTTTCTGCCAATAAATACCTTATACAGCCCTCTTTTTTGTCTAGTCATTAGCCTAATCCAGTGATGGAGAACCTTGGCACCCCAGATGTTTTGGAACTAGATTTCCCATGATACGCATGCACTCTGCAATGTAGTTGAGCATCATGGGAAATGTAGTTCCAAAACATCTGGGGTCCCAAGGTTCGCCATAACTGACCTAGTCTAATGATATTATGCACAGCTCTCTCTTTCACTCTCGTGAGAATTTGCAATCAAAGGAAGGGAGGGATGAGTCATTGGAAAGCAGATGAGAGCTGGAGGGGGCCGGATGAGGGAGGAGATAACAGAGGACTGCAGAGATCCATGAGTATTTATCAAAACAAGAGAAATGTGCAGGCATGCAGTGGTGTGAGTGTGTCGATCTGTATGTATGTATGTCATGTACCTGGTTGAGGCCGAGCTGACGGGAGGGCTTTCCCTTACACCTCCTGTCCTGTTTCTCCTAAAGGTGGTGACAGGATATAACAGGGCATGGGGTGGTATGGGTGCCTGGATGGAGATCCTGGACAGAAGGTACTTGCAGCAGGTGCCAAGCAGGTTTGTGGACTGGCATATGCGGATACACGCCAACAGGTGCAGGTACACAGCAGCAGGTGCAGGACAGCAGATAGAAACCAAGCTGGTGAGAAGGCGGATGCAGGATCTTGGGGGGTCAGGCAGGCAGAAGTCAGTAACGGCCAAGTAGCAGAGGTACCAGATTGGATCCAGAGAAGAGTCAGGATTAACCCAGGGTCAGGCGAGCAGAGAAGACACCGGAACGGTAGGCAAAAAGGCAGAGTCGGGTCATAAGCCGGGTCAGCAATAAGGTATCAGGAACGAGTCAAACAGGCCAGGTATAAACAGGAACAAGCACAGAATCAGGTCACAAGTAGTAGAAGCTGATTACCACTGCCATATTAAATAGGCAAGGGGGCGCCAAGTATTCACGCACTCTAATGCACATGTGTGCAGATACGTTAGGGAGTCAGGAATATCTAATTGTCACTCAAGAATTGTTTTGCGCATGCGTGCGAGTCCCAGAATCTCTAGTTGTCACTCGAGAATTCTTATTAGCAAGTACACATCTTTGTGCACGTCTTTGTGAATGACTATGCATATGATTTCACTGACAGTGCCCCCTTCTTATGGGCAGCCTCTGGATGCCAACTTGAAGCTTCTTTTCTGGGTGAGCTGTGAACAAAGCCTGCAAAAGTTCTGGAGCATGCACATTGGACTCTGGTTCCCAGGAACTTTCTTCTGGGCCAAAACCTTTTACACTTAATTAAATACTGTACAGTACCTTGTTTATTTCTACAGTCCACAATAGTTTCTCCTTTTTATTCCTCAGACCCATTGATTACAATTGGTGCTGGAGGTCCTGGATTCTGATCTGGGAAAGGGTCAGGTACAGTAGGTTTTAGCAATGACACGTGAAACACAGGGTGAATCTTGTAAGACTCAGGTAATGAAAGTTCATATGCTGCTGGATTGTTTCTTCTCTTGACTGAAAAGGGACCAATGTATTTAGGTCCTAGTTTCTTTGATGGGCATGGCATTGTAGGTTTACAATTGACAACCAGACCTTGTTTCCCGGGTTAAGGAGTAAATCCCCCTTTCTCCTTCTGTCAAAGATCTTCTTGTTGTCTTACTGAGCCTTGACCACAGCGCCTTGTTGTTTTCCAGAAAGAACCTAAGTTTATCCTGAATTGCTGGTACAGGTGAATCAGGAACTATATCAGGCAGGAAGGAAGGAAAGAATCCATAGTTAGCGAAAAATGGAGCTTGAGTTGTGGCACTATGCATGAAATTATTATAAGCAAACTCAGACAGAGGTTGCAATTGTGCCCAATCATCCTATGAAAAGGAAGAAAAGCATTTGCGGTATTGCACTAATGTCTGGTTGGTACGCTCAGTTTGTCCATTGGCCTGTGGATGATCAGCCGACGAAAAGCATAGTTCAAGATGCAGAGACTTGCAAAGCTCTCCCCAAAATTTTGATGTAAACTTCACTCGATCGGATACAATACTGGCTGGAACTCCATGAAGTCCCACCACCTCCTTGATAAATGTATGGCCATTTGTTGCGCTGAAGGAACCTTTCATAGGAGAAAAATGCATACCTTTCATAGGAACAAAATGCGCCATCTTGGATAATCTATCCACGATCACAAAGATGGAAGTGAAGTCATCTGATACTGGTAGTTCAACAATAAAAATCCATTGAGATCTTCTCTCATGGTCTTTTTGGTACAGGAAGTAGCCTTAACAATGTTACACTAGTAATCTCCCCGACAAAGCTAAAGCGCAAGAGGGAGTACCATTTGTCTACAAAAAAAGGGGTCCAATAACCAACCTTATGTTATAAAAGCCCAATCAACAATTGCTGGTATAACAGGGACCAAGCAGCGGAGTCTGCAATATACAAAACACACAGTGGTCCCATTAGCAAACACAACAGTCATTGAATTCGAAAAAGTGCATAAATTGCATTAAGAGGATTTCCACCTCATACTCGCCAGCCATTGTTGGAATGCTTGCCTGGAGCCACAACCCATAGGTGTCTGCATCCACAGGTACCAGATACTGCAGGCTCTCTTTTTAACTGGTTCGCTGGAGCACCTACATACCACAACATTCTCAGCACACCAACATGCCACCTGATTTGAAAAATGTACTTTGTGTCATGATAACTAGCAGCTCTTGTCCAAAGCTGCTAACCTACAACTATAGTACATGTTCGCAAACTTGAATATTTACTTCTGTGTGTGTGTGGCTCAACTGTTTAGGCACTTTGATGCTGTGGAGAGTTTTAGCAGTGAGCATTCTGTATATTTTTTTATGATAGTGTCATTGCTTCCCATATAAGATGATCTGCACTGCATGGAAAGGAAATAAAATTAACTAATTATATTTTGTGTTTTTAGCAGCATGTCATTTAAAACAATAGTCTCTGCAATTAAAGTTCTTTATTGGAAGTGAACTCAAATCAGGATTATAGCCAGATAATATTAGGTTGTGTGTAGTTAGTGTTTCATTTTCTAGCTGCAGCAACATCTGCAAAATTAATGTTGCAAGTCTGCTCACAGCGATTTAGAGCGAAGGAAGTAGATGTGGAAGAATTCAGCATAGAATCAAAGCCACCTGCTTTATGCTGCCTATTTTGGTTTGAAGCATGACGTAAACAATTATGATGGTAGTTTTAACATGTTTTCTTTTTTTTTTTTTTTTTTTTTTTTTTTTTTGATGTTTATATATATTTAATTACAAAAAAAAAGTTGCTAAAAAAGTTAGAAAAAAAGTACAATGCACCAGGTCTACAGGACTCTAAAGTATACTGGGTTTTTGTTACCAACATTGGGCTACCCTTAGAAACCATTAAATATACAGAATCATCCCACATCAAAAGCTTTAACTTTAACAGCCCTCCAACTACTCCTTATATTAAAATATAGGTTCTCCCTAAAGAATCACATTACCTATACACAATTCTGTACAGTTTTTATAACCAAGCTAACAAAATGAGCTGCACTTGAGTTCACATTCTTAGCAAATAAACAATGGGCTTCAACACAATTTATACAGCGGACAAGCATTCACTCATCATCCTCGTCATCTTCCTCATCCTCTTCTTCCTCATCATCTTCATCCTCATCGTCTTCATCATCTTCTGGTTCAACCTTCTTCTTTGAGCCTGCTGGCCTGCCTGGAACCTTCTTGCCAACATCACTGTTGCCCTTTGCCCGATATGCAGCAACATCTTATCTTCCCTGCACTGCTAGTAGCTGAAATGGCTAGAATGGCAGACCTTGCTATAGAAAAGTGTAATAAGGTGTAATTTACATCTAAATAGGTCTACCATGGCTGCCTCCCCAATGTGCACATAAATAAATAAAACCATTTAAATGTGTAGATTAATTTATTTTTAGTTTTGTGATTAGCAGTTATTTAAAGTGACACTATACTCTGGTTTTCAAAAACAAACCTGTTTAAGTATGTACAGTATTCTTAACTCAGCAAAGCTCCCAGCCTCTTCCACAACTCCAAGATCCTTTTTTTTTTTGCTTGTGTGATCCAACTTTTCTTTAGAGCAGTGATCTCTAAACTTTGGCCTGCAGGCCATATGTGGCCCCTTTCCAGCCTTTACCTGGACTTTGGGGTGCTATTCACATCAAAAGTGTTGCATAGTTCCTCCCATTGATACCAAAAATGGGCCACTCACCCTCCCACTGACAACAATCATGGGCCACTATTCCTCCCACTGACAACGATGATGGGTCACTATTCCTCCCACTAAAACCAATGACGAGGCACTATTCCTCCAGCTGAAACCAATTAAGGGGCACTATTCCTCCCACTGACACTAACAATGAAGAAAGAGTATATGATAGAGAACTGTGAGAGTGTTGTCATCCCAGTCTTGACAGAAAAAGAATTTCCTGCAATTGAATGGGGACTATTGTAGGCACTAAAGACAAAGGAGACTCCAAGAACAGGGAATATAAAATATTACTTTATGACAAATCAACATAAAAATGATAAAATAGATGGCTTGTACACATATATAGGGGCAACTCAGGAATGTATCTGCCAAAAGAACAGTGGTTAAATGAGACATCAGACATGTTTCGAAAGTAGAGGTTTAAGGTTTTCTTCAGGGATGCTCAGCTACAGAGATATTCTACCAGTGGCGGCTGGTGAAGTTTTAAGATGGGGGGGCGCAAGACCCCGCCCTTCTATTTTGACCCCTCCATTTCTCAGAAGCCGCACCCCTTAAAGACTCCAGCCATTTTGTCCCCTGTATTTTGCTTGCGTGTACAAATTCTCCCAATATATCACACATTAAGGGGTCTCTCAGTACTAGTATATCCTATAATAGGGAGCAGGGGCCCTATTATGGGATACACTGACTGAGAGTGGCACAAACCCCACAGTACAGACCCCCTAGCACAAACCCCACAGTACAGACCCCCTAGCACAAACCCCACAGTACAGACCCCCTAGCACAAACCCCACAGTACAGGCCCCCTAGCACAAACCCCACAGTACAGGCCCCCTAGCACAAACCCCAGTACAGGCCCCCTAGCACAAACCCCACAGTACAGGCCCCCTAGCACTAATCCAACAGTGCAGGCCCCCTAGTACTAATCCCACAGTACAGGCCCCCTAGCACAAACCCCACAGTACAGGCCCCCTTTCAATGCAGTGACAAGCATACATGCCCCCTTTCAATGCAGTGACCAGCGTACATGCCCCCTTTCAATGTAGTGACCAGCATACATGACCCCTTTCAATGTAGTGACGAGCATACATGCCCATTTCAATGTAGTGACCAGCGTACATGCCCCCTTCAATGCAGTGACCAGCATACATGCCCCTTTCAATGTAGTGACCAGCGTACATGCCCCTTTCAATGTAGTGACCAGCGTACATGCCCCCTTCAATGCAGTGACCAGCATACATGCCCCCTTCAATGCAGTGACCAGCGTACATGCCCCCAATGCAGTGACCAGCATACCATGCCCCCAATGCAGTGACCAGCGTACATGCCCCCAATGCAGTGACCAGCGTACATGCCCCCAATGCAGTGACCAGCGTACATGCCCCAATGCAGTGACCAGCGTACATGCCCCCAATGCAGTGACCAGCGTACATGCCACCAATGCAGTGACCAGCGTACATGTCCCCAATGCAGAGTTTAGCATGCGTGCCCCCTTCAATGCATTGAACAGTGTACATGTCCCCAATGCAGAGTTTAGCGTGCGTGCCCCCATCAATGCATTGATCAGTGTACATGTCCCCAATGCAGAGTTTAGCGTGCGTGCCCCCATCAATGCATTGATCAGTGTACATGTCCCCAATGCAGAGTTTGGCGTGCGTGCCCCCATCAATGCATTGATCAGTGTACATGTCCCCAATGTAGAGTTTAGCGTGCGTGCCCCCATCAATGCATTGAACAGTGTACATGTCCCCAATGCAGAGTTTAGCATGCGTGCCCCCATCAATGCATTGATCAGTGTACATGTCCCCAATGCAGAGCTTGGCGTGCGTGCCCCCTTCAATGCATTGATCAAAGTATGTCCCCAATGCAGAGTTTAGCGTGCGTGCCCCCATCAATGCATTGATTAGTGTATGTCCCCAATGCAGAGTTTAGTGTGCGTGCCCCCATCAATGTATTGATCAGTGTATGTCCCCAATGCAGAGTTTAGCGTGCGTGCCCCCATCAAGGCATTGATCGGTGTACATGTCCCCAATGCAGAGTTTAGCGTGCGTGCCCCCATCAATGCATTGATCAGTGTATGTCCCCAATGCAGAGTTTAGCGTGCGTGCCCCCATCAACGCATTGATCAGTGTATGTCCCCAATGCAGAGTTTAGCATGCGTGCCCCCATCAATGCATTGATCAGTGTATGTCCCCAATGCAGAGTTTAGCGTGCGTGCCCCCATCAATGCATTGATCAGTGTACATGTCCCCAATGCAGAGTTTAGCGTGCGTGCCCCCATCAATGCATTGATCAGTGTACATGTCCCCAAAGCAGAGTTTGGCGTGCGTGCCCCCTTCAATGCATTGATCAGTGTACATGTCGCCAATGCAGAGTTTAGCGTGCATGCCTCCATCAATGCATTGATCAGTGTATGTCCCCAATGCAGAGTTTAACATGTGTGCCCCCATCAATGCATTGATCATCGTATGTCCCCAATGCAGAGTTTAGCGTGCGTGCCCCCATCAATGCATTGATCAGTGTATGTCCCCAATGCAGAGTTTAGCGTGCGTGCCCCCATCAATGCATTGATCAGTGTATGTCCCCAATGCAGAGTTTAGCGTGCGTGCCCCCATCAATGCATTGATCAGTGTATGTCCCCAATGCAGAGTTTAGCATGCGTGCCCCCATCAATGCATTGATCAGTGTATGTCCCAAATGCAGAGTTTAGCGTACGTGCCCCCATCACTGCATTGATCAGTGTATGTCCCCAATGCAGAGTTTAGCGTGCATGCCCCCATCAATGCATTGATCAGTGTATGTCTCCAATGCAGAGTTTAACGTGCGTGCCCCCATCAATGCATTGATCAGTGTATGTCCCCAATGCAGAGTTTAGCGTGCGTGCCCCCATCAATGCATTGATCAGTGTATGTCCCCAATGCAGAGTTTAGCGTGCGTGCCCCCATCAATGCATTGATCAGTGTATGTCCCCAATGCAGAGTTTAGCGTGCGTGCCCCCATCAATGCATTGATCAGTGTATGTCCCCAATGCAGAGTTTAGCGTGCGTGCCCCCATCAATGCATTGATCAGTGTATGTCCCCAACGCAGAGTTTAGCGTGCGTGCCCCCTATCAATGCATTGATCAGTGTATGTCCCCAATGCAGAGTTTAGCGTGCGTGCCCCCATCAATGCATTGATCTGTGTATGTCCCCAATGCAGAGTTTAGCGTGCGTGCCCCCATCAATGCATTGATCAGTGTATGTCCCCAATGCAGAGTTTAGCGTGCGTGCCCCCATCAATGCATTGATCTGTGTATGTCCCCAAAGCAGAGTTTAGCGTGCGTGCCCCCATCAATGCATTGATCAGTGTATGTCCCCAATGCAGAGTTTAGCATGCGTGCCCCCATCAATGCATTGATCAGTGTATGTCCCCAATGCGGAGTTTAGCGTGCGTGCCCGACAGAGCAGTGCACTTACCTGGAGGCTGGAGCCCTGTGAGTCACGGCGGCTTCTCCTCTCTCCGACTCCGTCCTCTTCGTTCTGCGGGAACCGGCGGGAAGGTGAGCGGCGTCTCGGCCTCTCCTCTTCTCCGTTCGGCGGCGGGAAGGTGAGCGGCGCTTCTCCCTCTCCTCTTCTGTGGCGGGCGCGGGAAAGTGAGCGGCGCCAGCTTCTTCTTGACTCCTCTTCGGCGGCGGGCGGCGGGAAGGTGAGCAGGCGCCGGCTTCTTCTCGAATCCTCTTCGGTGGCGGGAAGCTGACCGGGCGGTGACGGTGAGTGACTGATGCACGCACCGGCACCGCCCCCAACGAGGTCAGCAGGGATGTCCTGAATCATGATTGATCCAGGCTTGAGCTTGAGGTGGTGTAGCGCAGTGCTCTGAGCCACAGTTACGCCCCAGAAGGCTCACAAGAATCGGCTCCTCTGGGGGGTGGAAAACCCCACCCCCCCATAGCCACCAATGAGGCGGGTGCCCCTGGTGGGCAAAAAATAGATTTTTTTTTTTAATTTTTTTTTTTAAATCTTTTTTTTTCTTTTTCTATTTGGGGGGGCGGCGCCCCTGCGCCCCCTATCGGCCGGCCGCCACTGTATTCTACAATATAGAAGCAGCAGTAAGTTTCATATATAACCATATGTATATATACAAACAATCACAAGGTGCACAAATTATATCATTACTGACCAGGCTGCATATACTGTTCCTAAAGGACAAGTAAATACATAAGGAGATGTAATACCTCCTCAGGGGCGCCCAGACAGATAGAAGGGGCTGCTACAATCCGACTGATGTTAACAATCGGGCACAATTACTTCAACTGACAGCAACAATGGGGCATTTTTCCTTCCAATGAAATCAATGATGGAGCACTATTCCTCTCGTTGATATATATGATGGAGCACTATTTCTCCCATTGACATCAATGATGGGGCACTAGTCCTCCCATTGACACTAACAATGGGGCACTATTCCTCCTGCTGACCACCGGTGCTATGTAATTTTTTTACTCCCACTGATCATCAAGCCTAAGCCATACTTAGTTTGTACATAGTTTGGAGACTCCAGTAGCCTAATAGGGTGGCTAGGTTTGTTCTTGATGGTTCCACTGTATGTAGGAATGTAGACAACATCTCTTGCTTGCTTCCAAGATGGACTATGGGACTTTTATTGTGCATCAAGCAGGGCAAATGACCACAACTAACATGCGCAGCTCATTCCAAACAAATGGAAGTGAGGAAGAAAAGAGGGTTTTGGGACCTCAAGGAGGATGTCAGCAGGAGGCAGAAAAACACAGTAGGAAACAATTTAATGCAACATAGATTACAGGGCCACTAGGTAGTGGATGGATGTGTATAGATTATTTCTGGAGAACATCTTGTTTGCTGACATATAATGCATATAAAGGAGTCCTAACTTACAATTGTTCTTATAAAAGGCACTAAAGCAGTAACGTTTTCAAAAGGCCATACATCTCTTTACTTACAATTCTTAAAATCCCCTGTTCCCTCCTGGTATAGAGAAACCTTCCCAGTTTTAGGGGTGGTAGGATCGTGTCTTCCACTATACAATTTACCTCCTTTCTTAAGATGATGGTAAAACTTTCCAAAAGCTTGACAACTTACGACATACCCTTAAAGGAACATTATCTCTATCTCCATACAAGATATGATATATTCCTGCTTCTTTGCAATCTTCCTTCCCTTACATGCTAACCCAAGTAAATGTTGAACATGTCCTTATGTGTCTGGCTTAATTTCTTTATTTATGCTTCTATAGTGTCCTCCAAACATGCAGACATTAGAGCATACTAGACCCACTGAGAAACCAAACTTACTTCAAGGGCCTTTCACACTGATCAGTTTTTTTCTGCTTTTGCCTTATCAAAAGTTGAAGAAAATGAATGACCATTAAATCCTTTAGAAATCTTCACACCAGTCAGTTGCATTTTTAAAAGTCCTACATGCTGCATTTTTGGTGTGGTAAAAAAATGCCCCAAAAATGCACCTTCCTATTAAAATGAGTGGAAAATGGTTGCATTTTTGGTGCATTTTCTTGCATCACAAGTCCTTTTTTCATCAGTGCAAAAGGCACCAGAAATATAGCAAAATTGCATATTTTACTGTGTTTTTGCAATGGAGCAGTGTGAAAGCAGACTAACAGCATAGGACTGGCAAGATATCTGACCAGCAACTCCCAAGAATACAGGAACATTCTAACTTTAGAAAATTCGTACAAAGATCATAATAGTTCCTACTGTACCCCAACTCAATTGGCAAATCGCTTTATTTTTTTTTTTTTTTTTTTAAATAGTTTATTGGTGTATAAAAATATAAAGTTACAAACAGGCAAACAGCCAAAGTAGACAAAGAGATCGTACAGCATTATGCAGAAAGATTGTAAAGTTACAAACAAACAATCAGCCAACTTTGGTAAAAGTAACAGTGTATAAATGCATAAAGCAAACATCATTAATAACCAAGGGGGACTGGGACAACTCCACCCTGTGAAGCGCATCCATACGAACAGGAATTGGAAGTGGAAAGGAAATGAGTGGTGGAAGTGGAAGAAGAAGAAGTAGACACCAAAAAGGAATGCAAATCGTCAGGAGAACCACGCAAACAATTCGGGCAAGTCCGAGTCGAGACCCATGGCCTGGGTGGTCAAAAACCCAGGGACGGGTGACAGGGGGGTCGTCCGGGGGGGGGGGGGGAATGACGACAAAGCCAGGAGGATGTGCAGAGAAGGGGGGAGCCAGTTGTCCGGGCCCGCCCAGAGACAACAAGGCTTCCAGCGGAGGACCGACAAGGAGGGAAAGGGAGACGGGGAAAGGGGGCGGGGAGGGGAGGACAAGGAGAAAAAAAAAATAAAGGGGAAAAGGGGGAGGGAGGGGAGGAGACAATGAAAAGCAGAAAGAGCGAAGCACCCATGAGGTCAGCGAGAATGGTACCACAGGGTCATTACTGACAAAGTCGGGAGTATTCCGGTGTGGAAGTATAGTCAATCCAGCATGCCCATTTTTTGTAATGTTTGGAAGGAGCATCTCTTGCGACGGCTATGAGCTCTTCCATTTCCGCAACCTTGGAGAGGCGCTGGAACCACAGCTTGACGGTCGGCACTTGTGTGGTCTTCCAAAGTGCCGGGATGCACTGTCTGGCGCAAATCGCTTTATTCTGATGTACCCATCTAACTGTTTTTGTGGCTGTTCTCATTTAGTCACAATGGCACATATTTGATGGACCTGTCTGATTGTGAGTAAGCTTTGGATTTGGGTTTATAAGCTTATTTGCATCCTAATCCATTAAAATCCTTAAAAAGTTCTGCCTAATAAACCTATTCCTACTCTACAGTTTTTCAAACTGAACATACTGTATACTTGTTCTTTACATATTTACTGCCAACGGACTAACAATTGGTAGAGACTGGAAGGCATCTACAATAAGTTTTGAACTAGTTAAGAATATGCTCACCAGCACTATGCTCAATGAATAATTGATGGCCATCATAGCTGATACCTACTCCAAATATCTTCTTATAAGGAAACCCTGGATATCCTGTGCTCAACTCCCATGGTTTAACAGCACCCTGTTGATTATCTGGACATTCTGGGCACTTTTCCTGAGCTTTTTCCCTTCCTTTTCCCCAACTTTCCTCCCATCCCCACCTTTTACCTTCTCTTTATTCACTGTTCTTATAACTCTTTTTTTCACTTCTCCTTTTTCACTTTTGTTTCTTTTTATTCATTACTCCACAGTCTTACTTTTCATTCTTGCTCCTTTACATTTCTATATCTTTCCATTTACTTTCCATCTAACTCCTTTGTCGTAGGTATATAGACCATGTCCCTCTTTATACTCTCTGTTTAAAAGTCTACACTATGGCATAACTGATTTTGCTTCTAATACCACCCATGCACCATTCTTCCTAAAAAGAAACTTTGGTCTGCACCCCTCCTCAACCATCACCCCCTTACCTGTAACACAGAGTCGTTCTCAATTAAGATACCTAATCAACAGATCCAGAGTTGTCCTTCTGTGATCCTCTGTACCACTGTCACAGCTTGTATCCTCCACCTACCTCTATACTTCTGACGTCATTCTGTGCCAAGTACCTCTTTATAGTTTAGGCTAATGACGTGTGCCAGACTCGCCCTACCCCAGCTTCTGTGAATGAAAGAAAAAGAGCTAACTTTGTATGAAGAGGAGAGAAGGAGCACAAGGATGCCCACTGCAGCTAAGGGGTGAAGTTCTACTTTAAGTATCGAGTATGCATACAATGGTGTTTACAATATCATCATTTGTACCTATCTTGTTTGCTAACATGACCAGAGTAATTAAATGTGCCAATCAAAGCATTCAAAGCTTCAGGCTTTAAAAAAAACCTGTACACTCTGCTATACGAACAAAGAAGGCAAATGATTATCACTGGAATTTCGTATGCCAACCAGTGTGTACATTTCTGTGTATGCGCACAGGCAGGTATAAAAGGCACACATTTTTTTAGCTCTATTAATAATACATAATCGAATGTGCATTTCCACAAGTGTCTGAATTTGACCTGGAGTCTGTTGCAGTCTGTGCATAATCAGTACAACAGAGCTCAGAGATGGGGAGAGAGAAGCAGCACAAGGAGCCAATCATATGTGCTGCAGTGTAAAGAGCCATGTTGGCAGGAGGGGAAAGCAGACTGACAGGGAGCTCATCAATGTGTTGCTTCTGAAGAGAAAGAATAGGTCCCCTTTCTGGCTAGAAAGGCAGTGCTGTGTGGCAAAGCTGTATAAATCTTAGGACTGGATGGGTAGAAATACAAATATTTTATCAGTAAATCTTGTATGTACAGTATCTCACAAAAGTGAGTACATTCCTCACATGTTTGTAAATATTTTATTATATGTGACAACACTGAAGAAATGACACTTTGCTAAAATGTAAAGTAGTGAGTGTACAGCTTGTATAACAGTGTACATTTGCTGTCCCCTCTAAATAACTCAACACACAGCCATTAATGACTAAACTGCTGGCAACAAAAGTGAGTACACCCCTAAGTGAAAATGTCCAAATTGGGCCCAATTAGCCATTTTCCCTCCCTGGTGTCATGTGACTGGTTAGTGTTACAAGGTCCCAGGTGTGAATGGGAAGCAGGTGTGTTAAATTAGATGTTATCGCTCTCACTCTCTCATACTGGTCACTGAAAGTTATACATGGCACCTCATGGCAAAGAACTCTCTGAGGATCTGAAAAAAAGAATGATTGCTCTAAATAAAGATGGCCTAGGCTATAAGAAGATTGCCAAGACCCTAATGCGGTGGCCAAGACAATACAGCGGTTTAACAGGACAGGTTCCACACAGAACAGGCCTTGCCATGGTCAACCACAAAAGTTGAGTGCACATGCTCAGCGTCATATCCAGAGGTTTCCTTTGGGAAATAGATGTGTGAGTGCTGCCAGCATTGCTGCAGAGGTTGAAGGGGTGGGAGGTCAGCCGTCAGTGCTCAGACCATATGCGGCACACTGCATCAAACTTTCATCCCAGAAGAGAGCCTCTTCTAAAGATGATGCACAAGAAAGCCTGCAAACAGTTTGCTGAAGACAAGCAGACTAAGGACATGGATTACTGGAAACATGTTCTGTGATCTGATGAGACCAAGATAAACTTATTTGGTTCAGATGGTGTGAAGCATGTGTGGCGGCAACCAGATGAGGAGTATAAAGACAAGTGTGTCTTGCCTACAATCAAGCATGGTGGTGAGAGTGTCATGGTCTGGGGCTGCATGAGTGCTGCTGACACTGGGGAGCTACAGTTCATTGGGGGAACCATGAATGCCAACATGTACTGTGACCTACTGAAGCAGAGCATGATCCCCTTCCTTCGGAGACTGGGCCACAGGGCAGTATTTCAACATGATAACGACCTCAAACACACCTTCAAGATGACCACTGCCTTGCTAAAGAATCTGAGGGTATGTCTCCAGACCTAAAACATATTGAGCATCTGTGGGGCATCCTCAAATGGAAGGTGGAGGAGCGCAAGGTCTCTAACATCCACCAGCTCCGTGATGTCTTCATGGAGGAGTGGAAGAGGACTCCAGTGACAACCTGTTAAGCTCTGGTGAACTCCATGCCCAAGAGGGTTAAGGCAGTGCTGGAAAATAATGGTGGCCACACAAAATATTGACACTTTGGGCCCAATTTGGACATTTCACTTAGGGGTGTACTCACTTTTGTTGCCAGTGGTTTAGACAATAATGGTTGTGTGTTGAGTTATTTTGAGGGGACAGCAAATTTACACTGTTATACAAGTTGTACACTCACTACTTTACATTGTAGCAAAATGTAATTTCTTCTGTGTTGTCACATGAAAAGATATAAAATATTTACAAAAATGTGAGGGGTGTACTCACTTTGCGAGATATTGTATTACTTAGCTGTTTGACCGGAGTTCAGCTTTAGGATTTCGACAATCTCATTTATTGATATGTGTATCCATGTACCGATGTTTTATTTCTACATGGTATGCACATTTAAAAAGGTTACCAATAGAGAAAATCACATCTTTAGGCATGCCATGGCTTAGCTGGTATACATTCAAACAACACCTGTAAGTAAATTCAGATAATGCATTGCATACGAATATTGTGCCTGCATATGGGCATACTGTTGTAGTATTAGTCGTTGTAGTAGAAGAAATAGTAGTAGTCGCCATTGTTGTTGTAGAAGTAGTAATAGTAGTAATGCTATGGGGACATGGAGCCATAGTTTGACCCCTCCCCCTCTCTCTGCTCACTGACTTTGATTGGCAGCAGCAGGAGCCAATGGCGCCATCTGATGTGTCTCAGCCATTCAGGAGGGAGAGCCCCGGACAGCCAAGGCTCTCTTGCCGGATCGAGACAGGACTCAGGTAAGTATAAGGGTGACTGAGGGGGGCTGCTGCACACAGAGATTTTTTATTTTAATGCAACAGTTGAATCAACAATGACAATCTTTAACTTTCTCTTAGGAAAGGTTCCCTTTGTGCCCTGGATTTTTTTGGATGAATCCTCCAGTCCTACAAATTATTAACTAGGATTAGGTACTGGAAATGCCTTTTTTTTTTGTTATTTTATTTGCTCCTATGGTTTAGAAAATCTATAGGCATAAATATTTCAGTTTAGTGAGCACCAGCCAAAAATTATTCCCCACTATGTATTTAAATTCTTGTAATTTTGTAAATTATTGGTAAACACATATTTGTAACTAGTAGCACTTTTTCATAATGTTGGTTTCTTATGTTTTCATTTACTGGACTTTTAAGTTTTATTTTATTTTTCTAGGTAGAATGAGAAAGGGCACTCCAATCTGATTGAAAAATACTGCTCCGGGGAATTTTTGGGCTATCATTGCATTGTCACTCTTGGGGCATTGATTTTCATATAAATTTACACAGGTCTATGATCATGCTTTGTGGCTCAGTGACTTTAAAGCAGGAGTTCATTCATCTTAGGTGAAAATTTAATTTTACCTGAGCACACAGATTGTGCCACCGATTAGCAGTTCATCTATTTCTCAGACATCACAGGACAGATTTTTTCTTAGTGTAATCATTTATGATTTGGAAAAACTAAGCAAATGAATGATGTGATATTTATATCTCATGAAAAATCTCAGAAATATACATGAAATGGCACACAGTCTAAGTTGGATGTGATGCAAAAAATAACTTCTGCCCTAAGGTTCAACAGGTTTGAATTTTCCCATCTGCATGTTGTATTCTAGAGGTTTTTTTTTTGTTTTTTGTTTTTTTTTTAACAAAGGACTTTTCAAAAATTGTGGAATAATTTATTATTTTGTATGAAGGAGTAGGGTGCTCATTCACATTGGGAGGGGGGGGGGGTGTTCTGGGTGCTTTCTAACTGTTAAAGTGACAATATTGTCAATTTTTTCAAATTAAAATAAAACACATACTATACTTACATGCTCAGCAAGTCTATGGTCATTATGATGCCAGTAGCAGTCCACGGCACAAGGCCATGGCGGGCGAGGGGATGAGGACAGGAGCCACAAGGACTTTCTGCAGGGAAGATTGGAGGATTGGATAAGTAAATCTCTGTTCTTCAATCCTCTAGACAAAAAAATGAGCAGTTGATCTGTGCAGTGCGGACACAGCCCAAATGTATGGGAAAACTTTCTTCTTGCCCAGAGTCCAGCTTTTGAATTCAAATTGATAGTTCAGAGGATTGGACACATAGAATGTGTCGGCAGATAAGAACCATTTGGCCCATCTAGTCTGCCCAATATATCTGAATCCTATGAATAGTCCCTGGCCCTATCTTATATGAAGGATAGCCTTATGCCTATCCCATGCATGCTTAAACTCCTTCACTGTATTTGCAGCTACCACTTCTGCAGGAAGGTTATTCCATGCATCCACTACTCTCTCAGTAAAGTAATACTTCCTCATATTACTTTTAAACCTTTGCCCCTCTAATTTAAAACTGTGTCCTCTTGTGGTAGTTTTTCTTCTTTTAAATATGCTCTCCTCCTTTACCGAGTTGATTCCCTTTATGTATTTAAAAGTTTCTATCATATCCCCTCTGTCTCTTCTTTCTTCCAAGCTATACATGTTAAGGTCCTTTAACCTTTCCTGGTAAGTTTTTTCCTGCAATCCATGTACTAGTTTAGTAGCTCTTCTCTGAACTCTCTCTAGAGTATCTATATCCTTCTGGAGATATGGCCTCCAGTACTGCGCACAATACTCCAAGTGAGGTCTCACCAGTGTTCTGTACAGCGGCATAAGCACTTCTCTCTTCCTACTGCTTATACCTCTCCCTATACATCCAAGCATTCTGCTGGCATTTCGTGCTGCTCTATTACATTGTCTTCCCACTTTTAAGTCTTCTGAAATAATTACTCCTAAATCCCTTTCCTCAGATACTGAGGTCAGGACTGAGGTCAAATATTCTATATTCTGCCCTTGGGTTTTTACGCCCCAGGTGCATTATCTTGCACTTATCCACATTAAATTTCAGTTGCAAGAGTTCTGACCATTCTTCTAGTTTTCCTAAATCCTTTTCCATTTGGCGTTTCCCTCCAGGAACATCAACCCTGTTACATATCTTTGTGTCATCAGCAAAAAGACAAACCTTACCATTGAGGCCTTTTGCAATATCACTTATGAAGATATTAAACAAAATTGGTCCCAGTACAGATCCCTGAGGTACCCCACTGGTAACATGACCTTGTTCTGAATGTTCTCCATTGACTACAACCCTCTGTTGTCTGTCACTCAGCCACTGCCTAATCCACTCAACAATATGGGAGTCCATGCTCAATGACTGCAGTTTATTGATAAGTCTTCTATGTGGGACAGTGTCAAAAGCCTTACTTAAATGTAGATATGCAATGTCTACTGCACCTCCACCGTCTATTATTTTAGTCACCCAGTCAAAAAAATCTATAAGATTTGTTTGACATGATCTCCCTGAAGTAAACCCATGTTGTTTTTCATCTTGCAATCCATGGGATTTAAGATGTTCCACAATCCGATCCTTTAATAGGGTTTCCATTAATTTGCCTACTATTGATGTCAGACTCACTGGTCTATAGTTGCTCGATTCCTCCCTACTACCTTTCTTGTGAATGGGTATGACATTTGCCAATTTCCAATCTTCCGGGACGACTCCTGTTACTAATGATTGGTTAAATAAATCTGTTAATGGTTTTGCCAGCTCACCACTAAGCTCTTTTAATAATTTTGGGTGTATCTCATCAGGACCCTGTGACTTATTTGTCTTCACTTTAGACAGCAATCTTAGAACGTCTTCCTCTGTAAAGACACATGCATCAAACGATTCATTAGTCATCCTTTCAAGTGGAGGTCCTTCTCCTTCTTTTTCTTCTGTAAAAACTGAACAGAAGTATTCATTAAGGCAGTCGGCTAGCCCTTTATTCTCTTCTACATACCTTCCGTCCTTTGTTTTTAATTTAGTTATTCCTTGTTTTAGTTTCCTTTTTTCATTTATATATCTGAAGAATGTCTTATCCCCCTTTTTCATAGACTGAGCTAGTTTTTCTTCTGCCTGCGCTTTAGAAATTCTTATAACTTGCTTGGCCTCTTTCTGCCTAATCTTGTAGATTTCCTTATCTTCATTGCTCTGGGTTTTTTTATAATTACAAAATTCTAGCTTTTTATTTTTAATGATTTGGGCCTCTTCTGAGTACCACAGCGGTCTCTTCCTTTTTTTGCTTTTACTGACAAGTCTAATGCAATTTTCTGTTGCCTTCAATAATGCACCTTCTAAGTAGTCCCATTTCTCCTGGACTCCATGTAATCCATTCCAGTCTGATAAGGACTCATTTATGACTAATTTCATTTTTGAAAAGTCTGTTTTTCTAAAATCTAAAACTTTTGTTTTTGTGTGGTGTGACTCTTTCACAGTTCTTATATTAAACCACACTGACTGGTGATCACACATGGTGGTTAAGGGCTCTTTCACAAAGAGAGGGGTCCACTGTTAACCACTTTAAGACTGGAAAGATTTGCCCCCTTAATGCTGTATCTAAATAAAATTGACGTCCTTTTTTTCCCACAAACAGAGCTTTCTTTTAGTGGTATTTGATCACCTGTGCGATTTTTATTTTTTGCGCTATAAACAAAAAAAGAACAAAAATTTTGAAAAAGAAAACAAAACAATATTTTTCACATTCTGCTATATGACATTCTCAAAATAAAAATTTAAAAATCAACATTTTTAACATTTTAGGCCAATTTGTTTTCTGCTACATATTTTTGGTAATAAAAAACAATTTTGATTGGTTTGCACAAAAGTTATCGCATCTGCTAACTACGGGAAAGATTTATGTCATTTTATTGTTTTTTTTTACTAGCAATGGCGGCGATCTGTGATTTTTTGCTGGACTTTGACATTGCGGCGGACAGATCGGACCCCTAAATGACATTTTTGACACTTTTGAGGGTACCAGTGACATTACTACAGTAATCAGTGCTAAAAATATACACTGTTACTGTAATAATGACACTGGCAGGCAAGGTGTTAACAGTATACGTGATCAAGGGGTTAAATGTGACCCTAGGGGAGTGATTCTAACTGTGGGGGGCGTGGCTTCTGAAATGACCATAGAGACATGTGATTCTATATAGAAGGGCATTGGGAAGCCTGTGTGAAAGGGCCCTAACATTACATGTTACACTTATCTCCATGCTGAAAGGATAATTGTTCTTTGGCTAGATGTTCTGGATTGTGGAATAAGTCAATTTATTTTAATGTTGTTCTTACCCAGAAAAAAGATGTATGACATTTTTCAATTAAAAAAAAACAAAAATGTTTTATATTTATGATTTGCTCAGACTTATTGACAAGAAAGGGAATTGAATTGGTTGAATCACATTAATGTTACTGCTTCTTCTAATTTCTTCTCATTTGCCTAAATGCATTTAAAAACATAATTCCATACAGTGGTCACCTTTATGTTATTCATATTGAGTTTAATTGTGCATTGTTTAAATTCTAAAGTGGATTAGATATTCATGCTGCTTGTTCCTCTTGGTAGTGCTGAATGCATTTATAAATAGCAATTAGGCTTTTTCTCTTCTTCGTGACAAGTCCAAAAAGAACAATTCTTGTGGGATAATAGATGAGCACTGTACTTTTAGAGATCTTCTAAAAAAAGAAATTTATACTACAGTTGTGACCACTGTGGATGTACATAATAGAGAGCAATTACGCTGTTTCCATCTGTCAAAAACTTTTTTTTTGTGTCAGTCAGGGTTTAGTAACTAAGCCTCCAGCTGCAGTGGATTGGCATGTTGGAATTTTTAGTTCCTTCAAAACTGTAGCCCCAGTTTGCACTTGCTTGGGTATATTTGCCTATCTCCTACCTTACTTATAACATCGGCGTCTCACCTGTAAGTAAGCCATTTCTTAATTAAAAGCAGGATATATAACTGGTAAAATAAACAATATATTATGTTTATCATTAATAACTATACAACATTAAGACCACTGACAGGTAAAGTGAATAACATTGATTATCTCATGACAATGGTACCTAAAAGTGGGTGAGATATATTAGGCAGCAAGTGAAAATATTGTAGCCGAAGCTGACGTGAGAGCAGAAAAAATGGGCAAGCATAAGAATGTGAACAAGGGCCCAATTGTAAAGGTTAGATGACTTGGTTAGAGCATCTCCAAAGTTGCAGCTCTTGTGGGATGTCCCCAGTCTGTAGAGGTCAGGACCTACCCAAAGAGGTCCAAGGAAAGAAAAACAGTAAACCAGCAACAGGGTCATTGGTGGCCAAGGCTCACTGATGCATGTGGGGAGTGAAGGCTGGCACAAGTAATCTAATCAAACAGAAGAGCTACTGTAGCTCAAATTCTGAAAAAGTTAATGCTGGTTCCGATAGAAAGGTGTCAGAACACACAGTGCATGACAGTTTGCTTCATATAGAGCTACGTAGCCACGCACTGTTTAGGGTGGCCATATGCCCAGCCAAAAACACCTACAATAGGCACATGAGCATCAGGACTAGACCATGGAGCCATGAAAGAAGGTGGTAAATTACATTTTCTTTTACACCATGTGGATGGCCAGGTGTATGTGCTTTGCTTACCTGGGTAAGAGATGGCATCAGGATGCAGTATGGAAAGAAGCCGAGCTGGTGAGGCAGTGTGATGCTTTGTCTAGGGGAGTCCATGCCTCGATAGGTCAGGGATATTTTGGGGCAAAAGGGGAATGACTTAATATTAGGTGGGTGGTCATAATGTAAAAATCTAACTCCACTTTTGCTAAATGTTGTTATAAGATAAAATTGCTTCACATGTCACCTTGTGATCTAATGTCATCAAAATTACCTTTCTATTTCTAAAGGAGCTAGCTGTGATTTTCTTAAACTGAGGGGGGCTGCTGCACACAGGTTTTTATCTTAAAGCAGAACTCTACCCTAAAGGACCCCTCCACTGTCACATTTGGCACCTTTTGGGGGGGAGTGGGGAGCGGGTGTGTGGTTTCACAAGTACCCGCTCCCACTTTCGGCTAACCTCACTGCGGCGGCATCATTAAAATCACTGCTCCTTTATTAACGATATTTGAATAAAAATTCAAAATGTTTATAAAATTATAGTTTTTAAAGGAGCAGTGATTCTAATGATGCCTAAAGTGAAACAATAAAAACGAAAAATTCCTTTAAATCATATCCATTTTTGTACATTAGTTGAGCTTCAAGCACCTTGTGGTGGCAGATTGGTTGCTTCACCCACTGATAAACAGTTAACCACTTCCCGCCCAGCCTATAGACAATTAATGGCCAGGCGGGTGCTTTCCCATTATAACTGGACGTCATATGACATCCTGTCAAGAAGCGCCGATTGCTGGGCCGCACAGCGGCGCGATCTGTCACCGGCCATGTCCACTAGCTAGCTGTGATTGCTAGCTGTGATAGCTCAATTTGAACACATGGTAAAAACAGAGCCAATCACAGCCCCTCTGTTCCATGTGATTAGCCCTGGCCAATCACAGCTGATCACAACAAAACAAACTGAATGATTCAGTAAAATGATTCCTTATAGCAGTGTAACTCAGTGCTATAAGCAAACAAAATGAGTATAAAAAATGGGCAGGTGACACACAGGCAAATGATGTCACGTGTAGCGCCTCCGCGCAATGCTGGCCAGAATCTGAAAAAATCCTCCTCCCTCTGCTCCCCCCCCCCCCCGGCGGCCAGGCCCCTCTTCCTCTGCAAAAAAGGCATCAACTGACCTGAGTTGCCAGGCAGAAATACATGTAACTGGGAGTCCTAGCAACCAATCACCTGTTCATTAACATAGAAATGTAACCCCGGCAGTTCCCGCTGCTTATTCAGCACTGGTGATTCTCTATCTCCCATTCTGCTTCAGTGCCTCCTGCTCCACTCTCCTGTGTTAGTGTGCGGCAGAGGCAGTCCAGCGCCCAGCTCTGGGTGTCACCCTGGTGCTCCCTGACACCCCCCAATTTGTGGCACCTTGGGCGGACCGCTCCCCCCCACCCCCCTGTTGGTATGCCACTGTTAATTTCTTAATTTTCAAAAAAATTATGACAAAAGGTTACAACTTCAAAAATCCCGCCATTCCTTTTACTCATACCTTGTACTTATACTTTCTAAAAATAGGTAATTTGGGGGATATTTATACTGTCCTGGCATTTTAGGGCCTCAATAAAAAAAATAGTAGGTCAGTAAATCAGGAGTGATCAATTTTCAGATATATACCATCGTTTGTGGACTCTATAACGTTCCTACAGACTAAATAATTTCAACTGATTTCAGTTATTTTCACCAAAGAAATGTAACAGACTACATTTTGGGCTAAATTTATGAAGAACAATTATTTATTTGCAACATTTTATAACAGAAACAAAGAAAAACATTTTTTTTTCAAATTTTTCAGTTTTTTTGTTTATTCATCCAAAATCAAAAACGTCAGTGAGGTTTAAATATCCTCTCTATTTGTGCTGTTTATCATTATCATTGAAAGCAAAAGTAAAAGAAAATCCCAAATTTTGGGTTGTCCCCAGTAAAGTAATAGAGGGAAAATCTTCCAATGGGGACACTAGTTCTGGTTATCTGGGGGTCCCCAAAGAATTCCCTTAATTTGCAGGGATTTCCTCTAACTTCCTGTTTGGCTATGGGTCAGGAAGTGAAAGGAAATCTCAGCAATGGGACACAGATGGCGAAAAAAAATTCTGGCAGGGGTAATAATAGCTCTCCCTTACTCTATCCAAAATTTAAAAAAAGTTTTATCTATAGCTCTACTTTACGATTGTTTAAATAGGTGTAAAGGAAATGTATTAAGCAATTTATTTATGAGCTTTTAAGCCCAATAATGGGCGACAACCTAATATTTTCCAAAGATATGTGTATTTGCTGTTTCATTTAACTACCATTTTATTTTAGGACGTTATTATTTCTTGTTGAAAGGGGTGCTTATGAGCTCTGCAATCCCATGGAAAGTTAAAAAAGAAAAAAAACTGGGCCCATTTATGCAATTTATGCTATAAGTGTCACATTTCTGGCCTGAACACCCATGTTTTATAGCACATTTATGAAGAATCAAATAGATAACTGACATAAAACAGGTGATCCAATCTATGCCTTATTTTTTTCTAAGAAAAAATTCAAACAGCGCTTCAGAACTGAAGCTAGCACGTGGAACTAAGAGGAAACGGATATGCTACAAATAATTACGCTCACCAATGTCAAAATCCTGTACTGATCATAAAAACATTTTATTCTCAAAGTCTTTCTTCATGTCTTTATTAATGAAGCATACTAAAGTAAAATACAGTAAAAATAGATAAAAAGAGTTAAAAATGGTCAGCACATAGCAAGGCCAAAAAGCCAAAAAAGGCCCAAGCTGAGACATTTATGTGGTGAGCCAAATTAAATGTTACACATTTTGTACACAGCTTTTCAAACTTTTAGTAATTTGTAGCTTTTACAAATATTTCCTGTAAATAAAGTCAAGCTATAGTCTCCAGATTATTGACACTTTTTTTTTTTTAAGTTGGTTTTTTATATTGTGATGAAACACTGATGGCAGGTGGAATTTTATTGCAGAAACAATTCTTTAGTGTCAATCACTGTGCAGACTTCTGAGAAAACAGTAAGCAATTCTAAGAGCAGGAAAATAGATTTCAGGGGGTTTACGTAAACCACTGTGTGCAGAAATCTCCCAGTATAACCCTAATTCCAAGAATGTGAAATGTAATTCATGGACAGTTTTGGAAAATAATGTCTTGCTGCAAACTGTAATTAAAATGTTTTAAAAACATTTAGGTAACAAACTTCATTATCCAAAATTGTCTATAGACGATGCTTTGATAACCCCTACAAGTCATCATTTTGGTGTTAACTAGAGTTGATCGGACACCTGGATGTTCGGGTTCGATAAGTTCGCCCGATCTTCGCAAAAAAGTTAGAGTTCGGGACCTGAACTTGACCCCGAACCCCATTGAAGTCAATGGGGACCCGAACTTTTGAGCACTAAAATGGCTATAAAAAAGTAATGCAAAGGGCTAGAGGGCTGCAAATGGCAGCAAAATGTTGTTAAGAGCATGGTAAGTGTTCTGCAAACAAATGTGAATGGGGAAATAACTTGTCGTGCTAAATACACGTTCAGATAATACACTGACTGCAGGGCAGGCCAGCAACTCCAAGGCGTAAAGGGCAAGCTCAGGCCATATGCCCAATTTGGAGACCCAGAATTTGAAGGGGGCTGACCCGTCATTCAGTATGTCTAAGCGTGTGCACACATACTGCTCCACCATGTTGGTGAAATGCTGCCTCCTGCTAAGACGTTCTATATCAGCTGGTGGTGCTGGTTGTTGCGGCGTGTTGACAAAGCTTTTCCACATTTCGGCCATGTTAACCCTGCCTTCTGAGGTGCTGGCGGTGCCCAGGCTGCATTGGCTACCTCTTCCTCCTCCTCTGCCTTCGCCTTGTGCTTCCACTGTGCCCCCATTGTCAGCAGCGCGTCTACCAGCGTGCGCTTGTACTCACGCATCTTACGATCATGCTCCAGTGAGGGAGTTAAGGACGGTACTTTGTCCTTGTAATGGGGATCCAGCAGCGTGGCCACCCAGTAATCAGCACAAGTTATAATGTGGGAAACTCGGCGGTCGTTGTGGAGACACTGCAGCATGTAATCGCTCATGTGTGCCAGGCTGCCCAGAGGCAACGAAAAGCTGTCCTCTGTGGGAGGTTTATCTTCTGTGTCCTCTGTATCCCCCCAGCCACGCACCAGTGATGGCCATGAGCTGTTCTGGGTGCCACCCTGCTGTGAACATGGTTCCTCCTCCTCCATCTCTTCCTCCTCACCCTCCACCTCGGCATCCTCCAGAACTGTGCCCTTGCTGGACAATTGTGTACCTGGCATTTGTGGGTGCAGGAACCCACCCTCGGAGCCACTTGTGAATGACTGCCCTGAAAGCCTTGGAAATGATCCCTCTTCCTCCTCCTCCTGTGCCACATCCTCTTCCATCATCGCCCGAATCGTTTTTTCAAGGAGGCATAGAAGTGGGATAGTAGCACTGAGAACGGAGTCATCGGCACTGGCCATGTTGCTGGAGAACTCGAAACAGCGCAACTGTAACGCTCCTGCGTTTTTATTGTAAGCTGGATTTGCAGCTGCAGAATCTCCACTCAGTAGTCATGTAGAGATGTGTTGGAATACCAGATCCAACTCTCCAGACTCATCACTGTGGGCCTGTCTGCTTCAGCATACAGATATACACACACTCAATAAGATGTTCCTGGAGTGATAGGATGTATATGGTAGTATGGAGGTGATGTGCTGAAGGGACAGGTGTGAGCAGTGACAGTAATGGTAAGCACTTGATAGTAATGTTCAGGAGAGTAGTAGATGGTAATAGGTAGAATGCAGATAGGTTAGTAATCATGTATAGTAACAGGTGGTAAGGACAGCAGATGAAATAGACAGGATAGACTACCCCAGTGCAAGGATAGATGGTAGTAGACTCAAGAGCTAGCAATCTATGTAACAGTGCAGATGGTAGAATTAGTATGCATAGATAGTAACAGTCCTTAATGTGCAGAAGATGATAGTGTAAGTTTAGTTATGGAGGTTTCCCCTGTGGGGTACTTATCACTAGTAAGGTTTAGTAAGTAGAGGGGTCCAGTAGTGAGGGAGTGATCCGGTAGCGAGATACGGGATCAGATGCGAGGTTCCGGTCTGTTCCAGGTAAAGGCGAATAGCTGGAGGTTCCAACAGCAAGACAAGGCTTGTGAGCATGTAGACACACATTGAACGAACAACGTGAGAGAGAATGCTGGCGATTGAAATAGCCGCTCAGCGGCGCTCAGTGATGACGTCATCCGTCTTAAAGGTGTATGCGTACCACCTAATTAGAAAGGTGGGACGCATATTGAAAGGAAATGGAAATTAAGGGTACCAGAGGTACCAGAATCTTACAGTACTCCCCCCCTTAAGGCCGGCTCCGGAAGGCCTACAGCACTGGTTTCTCTGGGTATTTCGAGTGAAACCTTCGTATAAGCCTAGGTGCGTGAACATCAGAGGTATCCAACCAGGTGTCCTCTTGGGGTCCATAGTTCTTCCATCTTATGAGATATTGGAGTCTTCCTCTGTGGATACGAGAATCCAAAATCTCCTTAATCTCATATTCTTCTCCGCCTTCAACTTGTACTGGAGGTGGAGGCAAGATGGTAGGCCTTATTCCTTGATTAGGAACATGTGGCTTCAGTAGCGACACATGAAAGATGGGATGTATTTTGAGATCTGCCGGTAAGGTGAGTTACATAGTTACATAGTTACATAGTTAGTGAGGTTGAAAAAAGACATCAGTCCATCCAGTTCAACCTATGATGTGTGTGTGTGTTTGCTTTTAGCCGTACATTGTATACCCCTGTATGTTGTGGTCTTTAAGGTGTCCATCTAACAGTTTTTTGAAACTATCAATGCTCCCTGCTGATACGACTGCTTGTGGAAGAGAATTCCACATCCTTACCGCTCTTACAGTGAAGAACCCCTTACGCACTTTAAGGTTAAACCGCCTTTCCTCTAGTTTTAGTGAGTGGCCACGAGTCTTATTGTATCTCCTTTCTCTGAATAGTTTGTTCCTTATGCTCGGGTCGCCAGTACAGTATTTGTACATTGATATCATATCCCCCCTCAATCGTCTCTTCTCCAAAGAGAATAAGTTCAGGGCTTGTAGTCTTTCTTCATAGCTGATGTCCTCCATCCCCCTAATTATTTTTGTTGCCCTTCTCTGGACTTTCTCCAGTTCCAGCACATCCTTTCTGAGGACCGGTGCCCAGAACTGGACAGCATACTCCAGATGTGGCCGGACCAGAGTCTTGTAGAGCGGGAGAATAATCTCTTTATTTCTGGAGTGAATCCCCTTTTTTATACATCCCAGTATTCTGTTGGCTTTGCTTGCTGCGGCCTGGCATTGCATGCCACTGCCAAGCCTGTTGTCTACCAGTACCCCTAAGTCCTTTTCCATCCTAGACTCACCCAGAGGTTCCCCCCCTAGCGAGTAGCTTGCTTTCTGGTTTCTGGCCCCCAAGTGCATTACTTTACATTTTTCAACATTAAATCTCATCTGCCATGTAGTTGCCCACTCCGTTATTTTGTTCAGGTCCGCATTTATCCTCATTTGATGTTTTTAGGCTGCTCTCTTGATTTTTCCCCGTACCCACCCTGGGTTTAGGAGCTCCGAACACCCTACCGCTAATGCCCCCATTTCTGCCCTCTGAATCTTGCTTTCCACTGGCTAATTCTACATCTGTACCCTCCCCCCCATTCCCTAGTTTAAAAGCCCCTCTAACTTTTTGGCCATCCTCTCACCCAGTACGGCTGCACCCACCCCATTTAGGTGCAATCCGTCCCTACCAAAGAGCCGGTGACCGACTGAGAAGTCGGCCCAGTTCTCCAGGAACCCGAAACCCTCCTTACTACACCAGCTCCTCAGCCACTCGTTAACTTCCCTAATCTCCCGCTGCCTCTCTGGTGTGGCTCGAGGTACAGGTAGTATTTCGGAAAATACTACCTTGGAGGTCCTAGTCCTCAACTTAGCGCCTAAGTCCCTGAAATCGTTTGCACTGCAGCTGTTCCAATGAGTTTCTTAATTGGGAAGGGTGCCAGAAATAAAGGTCCAAGCTTTTTGCTAGGGATCTTTAATCTTAAATTTTTTGTCGATAGCCAAACGAGGTCCCCAATAACATATTGCGGAGAAGGTCTTCTACGAAGGTCGTAGTACCTTTTTTGTTGACTATGAGCGTGTGTGATGGTGGTATTAAGTAAACCCAGAGAGTCTTTTATTTGGGTAAGAAAATCTGAGGCTACTGGGTTACTTGATGGTAGAATGCGTGGTGGAAGAAGTGTGGGATGAAACCCATAGTTCAAGTAGAATGGACTTTGCTTAGTAGTACTGTGGGTTGCGTTGTTATAAGCAAATTCCGCCAGAGGGAGGAGGTCCACCCAATCATCCTGTAGGTATGATGTGTAGCAACGTAGATATTGTTCTATACACTGGTTGACTCTTTCAGTCTGTCCGTTGGTCTGAGGGTGGTAGGGAGAAGTGAGCTTTCGCTCAATCCGTAGTATTTGACATAGAGCTTGCCAAAATTTGGAGATGAACTGTGAACCACGGTCGGATAAAAGAGTCTTTGGAATTCCATGTAATTTGAACACATGTTTCATTAGTAGTTCCGCTGTTTGTTTAGATGAAGGTAGTCTGCGAATAGCAATGAAATGTGCCATCTTTGTCAGACGGTCCACTGACACTAGAATGGTATTAAATCCTTTGGAAGGTGGTAGTTCTACTATAAAGTCTAAGGACACAACTTCCCATGGGACCTGGGGTATTGATAGACTGCAGAGTAGACCAGATGGTTTTGTAGTGTCAATTTTGGACCTTGCACAGATGTCACATGAAGAAACAAATTTTTGTACAGACGTCTTCATATCAGGCCACCAAAACTGCCTGGTAAGCAAATTAAGGGTTTTCGTCATACCCATATGTCCTGCCATGGGCACATCATGTGATAATTCCAAGATCTTGGTGCGCATAGTAGGGGGTATGTAGAGTTTGTCGTTGTAATAGAGGAAGCCTTCTGCATCAGTACTTAGTTGTGGTGGAGGTGAATCCAGTCCTATACTGTGCAAAATCTCTTCCTTCAAGGAACGAACAACACCAATAATACGTTCATAGGGTATTATAGGAATAGAAGGGATTTCGGCGCAGTTATCTTCGGTTAATCGTGATAGCGCATCCGCTTTTTTATTTTTGTCTGCAGGCGTGTAGGTCACTAGAAAGTTGAATCTTAGGAAGAATAATGACCATCGTACCTGTCGGTGGGAAAGAGTTTTGTTAGTCTGGAGGTATTGAAAGTTTTTATGATCTGTATATATGAGTATTGGTAATTGGGTACCTTCAAGTAGATGTCGCCAATTCTCCAGTGCCAGTTTTATGGCAAGCAACTCCTTTTCACCCACTGGGTAATTCACCTCTGGGCTGCTTAGTGATTTTGAGAAGAAAGCAACTGGGTGGGGTGGTGAAGTATTTGTTGGTCGTTGGGAGAGAACTGCTCCTACTGCCATATTTGACGCATCTACCTCCAGAATATATTGGAGGGATGGGTCTGGATGGCGTAGTATGGGAGCAGAAGTAAAGCTTGTTTTTAACAAGCGGAAAGCTCCATTTGCTTCTTCTGACAATTGGAATGGTTTCTTTATACTTGTAAGTTGTGTGAGAGGTCTCACAATAGCAGAGAAGTTCTTGATGAACTTCCTATAGAAGTTTGAAAGTCCAAGGAATCGCTGTAATGCCTTACGAGTTGTTGGTATAGGCCAATCCAGAATACAGGATATCTTGCTCATATCCGTCTTGATTCCGGTTTTAGATATGATGTATCCTAAGAATAATATTTCTTCTTTATGGAATAGGCATTTTTTTAATTTCACGTATAGATTGTGTGCGAGTAATCTGGATAACACAAGTCTTACATGTTTTATATGTTCAGACAGAGATCGAGAATAGATAAGTATATCGTCCAGATATACCACAACACAGACATCAAGTAAGTCTCTAAAGATGTCGTTTATGAACCTTTGAAAAGCTGCGGGAGCATTACACAACCCGAATGGCATCACAAGATATTCGAATAATCCGTATCTGGTTCTGAATGCTGTTTTCCACTCATCTCTGTCACGGATTCGGATTAGGTTGTATGCCCCTTTTAGGTCCAATTTAGAGAAGTAAGTAGCCCCACGCACTTGTTCAATGAGTTCAGGGATGAGCGGTAAAGGATAGCGATCTTTTATTGTAATGGTATTTAATTGCCTATAATCGATAATAGGCCTAAGACTTAAATCCTTATTGCGGACAAAGAAAAGTCCTGCAGCTGTGGAAGAAGTAGAGGGTCTGATGAACCCTTTTGTCAAATTCTCATCCAAGTATTCCTTGAGATGAGAGAGTTCATCCTGCGAAAGAGGATAAACATGACCGAAAGGCAATTTGCTGTTAGGGAGTAGATCGATAGTGCAATCATAATCCCTATGGGGAGGCAATACTTGAGCATTTTTCTCAAGGAATACTTCGAACAGATCCTGATAGCATAGTGGTGCAATCTCGTCTGACACCACAGACAGGATCTTTCCATAAGATGGGAGGTTACACGTAATCTCACAATAGTGAGAAGGGAAAGTTAAAGTCCGTCTTTTCCAATCTATGATTGGTTGATGTGTGTGTAACCAGGGGAGTCCCAAAATAATGGGAAAATGGGGTGAAGATAGTATATCAAAGGAGGTGGTCTCCATATGAGACTCGTTAGCAGTGACAAGGAGTGCTTGTGTCTGATTGGTGATTGGACCAGAAGATAGCGGGATACCATTAATGAAACTAACAGAAACAGGTTTAGGTTTTGAAATAATAGGTATTTTATTTAAGGTAACAAAACGTGTATCAATATAGTTCCCACAAGATCCTGTGTCGATCATAGCCTTGGTAGTAATCCTAGTCTGATCCCACTGTAATGTTAAATGAACAAAGAGATAAGGTTTAGAAAAGGAAGTCGTTAATCCCCCTAGCAATACATGTGAACACTCACCCTCTTTTTTGCGGACAAGGGGACAGACGCTTATCGAATGATCCGGGGATGCGCAGTACATGCAGAGATTACTGGATCTTCTCCTGGCTCGTTCAGTAGTTGATAAAGGTGGGCGTATGGTTCCTACCTCCATAGGAGTAGGGTCAACGGCCGAAATCCGAGAAGGACTTGACAATGGCATTCCAATTTTCTCAGCCCTTCTTTCTCGCAGTCGCCTGTCAATGTTGATACTGAGTTGTATTAAGGCATCCAAAGTGCCAGGTAAATCCGCTCGGGCGAGCTCGTCTTTAACGGCCTCTGACAACCCGAGTCTGAACTGAGTTTGCAGAGATGTATCATTCCACCCTGAATCAAGGGTCCATCTTTTGAACTCTGCTACAAAGTCTTCTACAGGTCTCCTTCCTTGTTTTAAAGCCCTCAATTGGATATCAGCAGTACTCTGCCTATTGGGGTCATCATATAAACTAGCGAGTTCCGCTAGGAATAAAGGATAGGAGTTGAGAAGCTGATCATTTTTCTCAAAGAGAGAGTCTGCCCAGGCCCGTGGATCACCCGTTAAGTATGAAATGACGGTACAGACTTTAATTTGATCAGTAGGGTAAGTACGAGGTTTTAGCAAAAAAAGCAATTGACATGCGTTTTTGAATTCACGAAATTCTTTCCGATCACCTGTAAACACTAGAGGAGGGTTTATTTTGGGTTCAGGGGGCTGAGCAGCAGTAAGCTGGGAAAGGCGGGTTACCTGCTGTCTCAGAGTCTGATTGTCTTCTTTTACTTCAGTAAGAGCAAGTATTAAAGCATTTATTTGTTGTGTTAATTGTGTCACTTGAGTGGGTAATTCTGCTGAATCCATTTTTTTTTTAAGGTTCGTTCAATCTGTAACGCTCCTGCGTTTTTATTGTAAGCTGGATTTGCAGCTGCAGAATCTCCACTCAGTAGTCATGTAGAGATGTGTTGGAATACCAGATCCAACTCTCCAGACTCATCGCTGTGGGCCTGTCTGCTTCAGCATACAGATATACACACACTCAATAAGATGTTCCTGGAGTGATAGGATGTATATGGTAGTATGGAGGTGATGTGCTGAAGGGACAGGTGTGAGCATCGACAGTAATGGTAAGCACTTGATAGTAATGTTCAGGAGAGTAGTAGATGGTAATAGGTAGAATGCAGATAGGTTAGTAATCATGTATAGTAACAGGTGGTAAGGACAGCAGATGACATAGACAGGATAGACTAACCCAGTGCAAGGATAGATGGTAGTAGACTCAAGAGCTAGCAATCTATGTAACAGTGCAGATGGTAGAATTAGTATGCATAGATAGTAACAGTCCTTAATGTGCAGAAGATGATAGTGTAAGTTTAGTTATGGAGGTTTCCCCTGTGGGGTACTTATCACTAGTAAGGTTTAGTAAGTAGAGGGGTCCAGTAGTGAGGGAGTGATCCGGTAGCGAGATACGGGATCAGATGCGAGGTTCCGGTCTGTTCCAGGTAAAGGCGAATAGCTGGAGGTTCCGACAGCAAGACAAGGCTTGTGAGCATGTAGACACACATTGAACGAACAACGTGAGAGAGAATGCTGGCGATTGAAATAGCCGCTCAGCGGCGCTCAGTGATGACGTCATCCGTCTTAAAGGTGTATGCGTTCCACCTAACTAGAAAGGTGGGACGCAATGTTTTGAAAAGGGAAATGGTAAATAAGGGTACCAAAGGTACCAGAATCTTACAGCAACAAGGCACACAGGTCTTGCATGGAGGCCCAGTTATTGGTGGTGAAGTGGTGCTGTTCTGCAGAGTGACTCACGCGTGCGTGCTGCAGCTGAGACTCCACTATCGCCTGCTGCTGCTCGCACAGTCTGGGCAGCATGTGCAAGGTGGAGTTCCACCTTGTGGACACGTCACATATGAGGAGGTGAGCGGGAAAGGCCGAAGTTACGCTGCAGCGCTGACAGGCAAGCAGCAGCAGGGTGAGAACACCGAAAGTTCAAACAGACGGCACGCACTTTCTGCAGCAGCTCTGACATATAGGGGTAATTTTTAAGGAACCTCTGCACCACCAAAATCAGTACATGCGCCAGGCAAGGGATGTGCGCCAAACCGGCTATGCCCAGAGCTGCTATGAGATTTCGCCCATTATTGCACACCACCAGGCCGGGCTTGAGGCTCACTGGCACCAACCACTCATCGGTCTGTTGTTCAATGCCCCTCCACAACTCCTGCGCAGTGTGGGTTTTTCCCCCAAACAGGCAAGTTTTAAAACTGAATGCTGTCGTTTACCTCTGGCTGTGCTGAAGTCTGTTGTGAAGGTGTTACGCTGACCGGATGAGGAGGCGGTAGAGGATGAGGAAGCGGAGTAGGAGGAGTTAGCAACAGGAGGAAAACTGAAGCACCCTGCAATCCTCGGTGGTGGAAGGGCATGCGCCAAACTGCTATCCGCCTCAGGCCCAGCCGCCACTGCATTTACCCAGTGTGCTGTTAGGGAGATATATAACGTCCCTGACCGTGCTTACTGGTCCACATATCCGTAGTTAGGTGGACCTTGCGCAGTGCACACCTGGTTGTGCAGGGAAGGGATGGCTCACCTGGAAAAGTAGTGTTGGCTGAGCACGACTTACTGTGGGACAGCCACCGCTATAAGGCTTTTAAAACTCTGCGTCTCCACCAGACGGAATGACAGCATTTCAAAGGCCAGGAATTTTGAAATGCTGGCATTCAGGGCCAGGGATCGCGGGTGGGTAGGGGGTACTTCCTCTTCCGCTCCAGTGTTTGGGAGATAGAGAGCTGAACGCTTCCATGGGACATTGTGGAGATGGTTGGTGACCCAGGTGGTGGTGTTGCTGGCTGACCCTCTGTTGCGGGGTGGCAGGTGCCACTGTCACTACAGAGGTGGATGAAGAGGCCAAGACTGCAGCAGAAAAGGAAGCAGGAGGAGCCAGAGACCTTTCTTGGTTTTTGAGGTGTCTACTCCATTGCAGCTCGTGCTTTGCAGATGCCTGGTCATGCAGGTTGTGCTCAGGTTGAGAACGTTTATGCCTCGCTTCAGGCTCTGATTGCACAGCGTACAGACCACTAATTTCTTGTCATCAGCACATTGTCTGAAGAACTGCCAAGCTGGGGAACTCCTTGGAGCTGGCTTTGGTGTGCTCAGTCCCTTGCTGCATTGGGCAGTAGCAGGCGTACTGTCTAGGGGATGCCTGCTCCGCTTTTGCACCCTGCTCCCTCTTCTGCTGTGCTGGTGGCTCTGTGCGACCACCGCCTCTTCCTCCGAACTACACAGGTCACCTGCATGAGGTTGATTCCATGTCGGGTCGAGGACCTCATCGTCCTCCACATCATCTTCCACCCAGTCTTCACCCTTGCCCTCTTTGTTGGTCTGCACAATTCCGAAAGCTGCAGAAGTTGGCACCTGTGTTTCGTCATCATTCGAGATGTGCTGCGATGGTACTCCCATGTACTCATCTTCAAACATAACTGGTTGGGCATCGGTGCACTCAATCTCTTCCACTTCTGGGGCAGGGCTAGGTGGATGGCCCTGGGAAAACATGCTAACAGAGTCATCAAAAAGCAGAAGAGACTGCTGCATGACTTGGGGCTCGGACTGCTTGGCTGATTTGCAAGGGGGTGAGGTGAAAGACTGATGGACATCGGCTGCAGGTGCCAACTCTGATCTTTCAGCAGGAGACTTGGTGGGAGACAATGTGACGGCGCTGGAGGCACTGTCAGCAACCCAATCTACTATCGCCTGTACTTGTTCTGGCCTCAACATTAATAGAGCCGCATTAGGCCCAACCAAATACTGCTGCAGGTTCTGTCGCCTACTCGCACCTGAGGAAGGTGTTTCACTTGTGCGTGTGGCTGGCACAGATCGACCACGTCCTCTCCTTGCAACAGACACTCCACCAGCAGCACCACGACCGGGGCCACGTCCCCTATTTGACGTTCTCCTCATATTTCTCAAATTTAGGATCTTGCCCTAAATGGGTGTTTTTTGAATAGCAGAATAGAACAACAGTATCTAAAGAATGTATCTCACACGTACCGATACAGACTAGGTCGCAATTTAAGATTTTTCCCCTAAATGGGTGTTTTTGAGTAGCAAAATAGAACAACAGAATCTAAAGGGTGTATCTCACAGTAACATATGCAGCAAACGCTGCAAAATTATTTTTTTTACCCTAATTGGGTGTTTTTTGAATAGCAGAATAGAACAACAGTATGTTGTGTATTTTGCCCAAAAAGGGTGTTTTTTACTAACACAATATGACAGCAGCTTGAATTCTACACGTACAGATGCAGCAAGCAAGGGCTGTAAAATTGTGGTTTAGCCCAAAAAGGGTGTTTTTAAAAACCTAGAAAATTATAGCTATATATAGCTTAAAATGCGCACTGAATAATGCGGCAGAGCCCCAAGATGGAGGGTATTGCCAGAAATGGGTGTTTTTTCAAACCCTGAAAGTTATTGCAGTATTTCAAGCTTGTTTTTTTCACACATGCAGCAAGCAAGGGTTGTAAAATTGTGTATTTTGCCCAAAATGGGTGTTTTTTTGCTAACACTATATGACAGCAGCTTGAATTCTACACGTACAGATGTAGCAAGCAAGGGCTATAAAATTGTGGATTTTAGCCCAAAAAGGGTGTTTTTAAAAAAACAGTAAATTATAGCTATATATAGCTTAAAATACGCACTGAATAATGCGGCAGAGCCCCAAGATGGAGGGTATTGCCAGAAATGGGTGTTTTTTCAAACCCTGAAAATTATTGCAGTATTTCAAGCTTGGCTCTGTGTAATCTCTGTTTTATATGAACCTGTGACATTACTTCTGAAAAGTTCAAAATCAATTTCAGTTAACTGGCATTAATACAATTTTAGTGGATATTGCCTAAAAAGCATCAAAGCAGTTTATTATACAGTGGTCATTACAAGTTACAACATGTTATAGGTTCTAACAGATTTGTCATTCTATTACAGTAATGGCTCAGAGAAGTTGTATCTTATCCTAAAGATAAAACATATTTCACTATCTCCCACTGGAAATTCCATAACTTTCATAAAAGGTCAATTTAAAAGTTCAAAGGCATATCTGAAATCAATGTAAACATTAACAATTTTCTTCTTGACCTTTCACAGACTATAACATCCAGGGCTTTTTCTTCTCAGAGTAAAGGTGCAGGTACTCCCCTCTTCCAAGGCACCATTTGTCTTTGCCCCCTACCCACCTCCCTGTACCACCCCTTTGAAGAATACAGAATTAGGTATCATTTTGTGGGATTTGTGGAATTTGTTATTGATAAGAAAAAACAGTAAAATAGATCCCCCTCAACAAAGGACCCACCAGCAGCAATAGATCCCCAGAAACAATGGACCCCCATCCACAACAATAGATCTCCCAGTAGCCATAATCAATAGACCCTCAAGCCACCAACAACAATAAACCCCCCAGCAACATAAGATCCCACACCAAGCAACAATAGATCCCCCACCAGAAACAATAGACCTCCTCCAAACATGGTAAGCCCCCCTCCACAAGAAGGCACATGTACAGTCATGCTGATGAACATGAAAATGATTCAGAGAAGGATTGGGACAAGATGCTGACCACAATTGAGCTCTTTGGCATTAACTCGACACGCCGTGTTTAGAAAAGCAAGGGGTGTGATCTAGATCAACCAACTGAGTAGTGTGCCTCCATCCCAAAAAGTATATATAATACAAACAGAAACAAACTTGCCCAGGGACTTTGAATGAGGCTACACACTCACACACATTGTACCATAAAATTCAAATAATTTAATTTGACACTGATAGAAAAATGCCGTGTTTGGAGTAAGAAAAATGCTGACTATGACCCTAAGAACACCATCCCTACAGTTAAGCACAGAGGCTTTGGGGCTGTTTCTCCGCTAAAGGTATAGGTAGACTTTGCCGCATTGAGGGGGCCAATGGACGGAGCCATGTATTGTAAAATCATGGATTAGAACTTTCTTCCTTCAACCAGAACACTGAAGATGAGTCATGGATGGGTCTTCCAGCATTACAATGACCCAAAACATACCACCAAGGCAACAAAGGAGTGGCTCAAGAAGAAGCACATTAAGGTCATGGAGTGGCCTATTCAGATTTTAGATCTTAGTCCTATAGAAAATTTATGGAGGGAGCTGAAATTTCGAATTGCCAAGAGACAGCCAAGAAACCTTAAGGATTTAGAAAAGATCTGTAAAGAAGAGTGGACCAAAATCCCTCCTGAGATGTTTGCAAACCTGGTCACTAACTACAAGAAACATCTTACCTCTGTGCTTGCCAACAAGGGTTTCTCCACCAAGTACTAAGTCATGTTTTGCTTGGGGATCAAATACTTATTTTACTGACTGAACTGCAACTTCATTTTTAGCATTTGTTTTATGTGTTTTTCTGGATTTTTGGTTAATATTCTGTCTCTTTCATTTTAAAATACACCTATGATAAAATATATAGACCCCTCATTTCTTTGTAAGTGGGAAAACTTACACAATCTGCAGGGGATCAAATAATTATTTTCCCCTACTGTATGTTATTTGCTTTGTTATGTTAAAAATAAAAGGATGCTATAGCCACGTGACACCGAAATGGAGAGTCGCTGTTTGGTTATTTATGCATCGGGACAAGGGATGTTATTTAGTTAGGTTGCTAGGTCAGTGGTTTTGGAGCCTCTGGATTCTGCAAGTCCCTCAGTCATGACTGCGTCCTCCTCTTTATTTGTCATAGTATCATACTAGCTGCTTCCCTTTCTGAGCTCTTGAGCTCTTCCACTTAATGCTGAAATGTGTTTGCAAGGGCTGAGAGGAATTTGAACAGAGAAAGCAGCAGTGATTGCAATAGGGGTGGCTTATAGAGCTGGTTTAGTGACGCCTGGTTAGCCACTCCAGGTTGCAGGGTGCAGGGCTCAGGTCTCCCTGCAGACCCAATAGGGCCCTAGGTGTAAGAACAGGTGGAGAGCACAGACCACACTTCCTCCCTTCTCTTTCCTCCTCCTTAGCTTGGTTCTCTGCTCCAATTGACACTAATGGTGCAGTAACAGGTTGCCAAAGAGATTCCTGGGCCAGGGACTGCAAGTTGCCAAGTGGACTACCAAGCCTAGAGACTTATTCTTTTAATGGGGAAATATCCAGAGAAACTTTTTTTTCCAGGAACAGACTCCTAAAATTGAGGACTGTCCCCAGAAATTGGAGACGATTGGTCAACCTACTTACGTTCACTTTAGATGCCCTAAATCAGGGCAGGCGAGCAAGGCTTGCATTACCACCTGAGCTATGCCTCTTGTCTGGTCAGCAGCGGGGTGTAACGTTCATGCGTTTTTGTTTGCGGATGGATTTACAGCTGCAGAATTATTACACTCAGTAGCCTTGTAGAGAATCTGTTGAACAACATATCCAACTCTCAGGACTTCATCACCATGTACAGCCTGTTATATACTATATATATATTAATAGATGTTTAATGGAGGGATAGAGTATATGAGGATATATAGATGAGAGACAGGCTATTGTATGGTGAGCACTAGAAGTAGTATAGGAGAGTTGCAGGTGATGGTAAGCAGATAGATTCTGATGTCAAGTATAGTGCAGATGGTAAGAGGACACAGATGGAGTATACTTTAGACAGAGTAACCTAGTGCAAGGATAGTTCAAGGTAGTCCCAAGAGCTAACAGTCTTATGCAGATGACAGTGAATAGATAGATAGATAGATAGATAGATACAGATAGTCTTGGTAATTGCAGTAGATGACAGTAGGAGATTGGTTAGTAAGAATCCCCTGCGGGGTACTTATCACTTAGATAGGTTAGGAATAACAGTGTCTGTTGGAGAGGGGTGATCCCGTAGCGGGATACGGATCACCAGCGAGGTTTGCGGCTTTAGTTCAGCAAGGAAGGTATGTCAGCAGCTCCGACTTCTCAGGCGTAGGTGTGATGAACATGTGGGTTTGAACGAGCGATGAGTGAGAGCAAACCGGCGATTGAAATAGCCGCTCATAGCGGCGCTCGGCAGTGATGTCATCCGGTCTTAAAGGTGTATGCGTCCTTTGTTATACAAGATGGGACGCAAAGAGAGGAGAAATATAGGAACAAGGGTACCATAGGTACCGGAACATTACACGGGGTCCCTGCTGTGGGGCTACAATGCAGGACTAATAAATGTAATTGCTGCACAACAGGAGTTGAGTGGCGGGTGAGCGAGTGAAGCTCCGCCCCCTATAAATCAGTGGTGGCTATTCTCCTCCTTCTGACACCCTGGGGCACAACAAACACATACAGACCATGTGGAAAAAAAACCTTCTACCAGGTGTAATGGGGGAAGGAGAGATTAATAGATGCAGGAGCTTGATGATCTAAGGTGGAGCTCTGTGCAGTGATCCACTCACTGATAGAGTTTTTATAGAAGTCTCTGTGCAGCCAAACCTCTCTGCTAATGATCTGTAGATACAAATGATTAGCAGACAGGATTGACTTTACAGAGATTTCTATTAAAACCCTATCAGTGAGTGTCAACCATGTCACCCAGCTTCCAACGCCAACCAACCACTGCCCCTCATCCCCAGTCCTTGGGAAATGTGGCTTCCACAAATCTGGTCCCTGGCACCAAAAAGGTTGGGGACCGCTGCCCTACATGCTTTTGCACTATTGCAGCTTCATTGATATGTCCTCTATTGAGACCTTATACATGTTTCTAATCCTTTATTTGAACAATGGAGTTTTCTTTTATTCTATGTTTGTTCCTGGATATGTTAGGGTTCTCTTTTGTCTTTAACCACTTAGCGACCGCCCACCGCAGTTTTACTGCGGCAGGCAGCTGCTCCTGGGCAAAGCGATGTAATACTACATCGCTTGCTCAGGAGATTCTAGGGGGCAAGCGCGCCACCGGCGGCACGCTCCCGCCCCCGCTCGTCAGCTGGGGAGCCAGTGTGTGTGACCGGCGGCTCCGATGGCCGCTGCCAACTAGAAAGCTCTATTTGTGGGAAAAAAAGGACGTCAATTTCGTTTGGGTACAGCGTCGCATGACCACGCAATTGTCCATTAAAGTAACGCAGTGCTGAATCGCAAAATAGGGCCTGGTCATTGAGCAGCCAAATCCTCTGGTCTTAAAGTGGTTAAAAGCCTTGTTTATTCAAAGAAACATTTATGTGCTACAAAGTAAAAAAATGTATAAAGTAATAATACAACACTTAATGCATATAATCTATTACATGTTCAGTTGCATGGTTTGTCTATTCATACAAATGTATACCATGATGTTAAGTGGGACATTTCTACTTTATTAGCCATTTATCTTACTTAAAACTTAAGGGCCATTCAGTTAATTGCTTTTCAGATAAATCAAAGTTCTCTCCTGTTTATTAAAGTACTTGCTGCTGTTACTGTATTTTTTGGAGCCCATTTTCTCACACCATTTTGCTGTTTTTTCTAAGCAACCCTCTTAAGAAATGAAACTAGGCATTAAAGAACAAGTGTGCCTGTGTGATAAAAAATAAACTCTAATGCTATTTATCTTAATTAATTATCCGGTTTTGATAAGCTTGTAGTTTGAAAATCCTAATTCAGTAGTCCATAGCGTTTCCATAGTAGTTGCTGGCAAATGAAAAGTTAAAGGGTATCTCCACTTAGGTGCAGCATTGTAATTTTCTGTAAAATTCAAAGCAAAATGGCAACCTGGAGGCCTTCTGTACACATTTGATGTACAGAACTTTCCCAGAAATGTCAATCCCTGCTTGTATGATTGGCAGATTTCAGACACTTCCTGCAAAAGGAATTTCATTTTTAGTGAGATACTCTTAAAGGGTAATTACTTCTAAAAGGAAGCATGTCCTGCAACTTTCCTCTTTAGAACACTGCAAGTGCATCAGCTGATTAACAATGAAAAAGCCACTCCTATTCAGAACAGTGTTCATTTTGACACCAAATTTCGATTTAGCTTTAGTCATAGTCTTTTGACTAAAATGGCATTTTAGTTTTAGTAATATTTTAGTCATCTGAATTGATTTAGTCGTATTTTAGTCAACCAAAATCTCCAGTACATTTTAGTAGACTAAAAACCAATGGGTTTAGTCAAATTGTAATGCAATATTTAAGCAATTCTCTAAAACTGCCAAACTCATTATATACTCCTGAAGTAAAAATCGAAAAACATTTTATTATTAAAGGATACGTTCACCCTTGGGAACATGTAACATATTTTACTGGCTTTTGGGGTGGAACATATAACATGTCCCCAATGCTGCAGCCGCTGCTCATTACCCCCCCCCCCACCCCCCGGTGACAGCAGTACAGGGAGAAGTTCCCCATACTAGCTGTCACTTTTTGAAATTAGCACAGCCATGCAGGGCTCCACCCACATGGCCGTGTCATGTCACACAGCTCTGTGTGTGAATGAACTACAAGCCCCAACATCCTTTGCGACTGTCAGCTTGTAGTTCTCAATGCGCTACCACGGCCCTGTGGAGTGCTGTGATAGTTAATTGATTCTTCCTGTCAGATTGTACCGGCACACAGATACACTGACAGATCTGCAGGAAACCTGCATGACACCAGCGATCTGCTGATTGCTGGTGCAATGCTTAACAGGCTCTGAAAAAAAGACACCTTTTTGGAAAGTAGACAGTCTAAAGTATTTAGTAAGAGGCACGGTAGGTTTTTTTAGAGTTGTAATTTTTTGTCACAAATTTTAGGAAAATAAAGAAATGAAATAAAATGTATTTTTTCCCCCCAATTTTTTGTTTTACATACTGTCACCAGTGCAGTACATTGTCATCAAATGACTGGTGTAGCGGTGATCAGGGATACTGACTGGTGATAATAATTTTTTATTACATTTTTTAGACATTGTTTTTAAACTTTGTTTTATTTTTTACTTGGCTTTTCATTCATTAAAGTTAGCTTACTTTGACATGCTCTGATTGGCTAAAGCTAATCACATGGCACAGGTTGCTGTGATTAGCTCAGGTGCCATGTGATAGCTGTGAGCCAATCGCAGCATCACAAAAGTAAGCAAAACAGTCATGAATGGAAGCTATTAATGGCTGTTTGTTTACATTGTAATCATGTGATTGCTATGACCAATCATAAGGATCACGTGATACCCTGCCCCCTCACAGAGGCTAGTTACAAAGCCACCAGACACATCAGTTATGGTATCGTACCACTGCAAGCCCCAGGTGGCATGATACTGTGAAATTGCTAGGTGGTGTACTGTTACATCTCCTAGGCTGGCTGTGCTGCCTGTCCACACTAAATACAATGTGGGCGAGCAGCAAGTGGTTAAAGACTATCTCCAGGAAAAACAAAAATCTTCCTTTAATGGTGGCCTGCCCCCTCACTGCTTAAATGGTCCTTACTTATATTTTTATTTGCGTAAAAGAATAAAAAAAACAACATAGGAATGGTATAACAGCAAAAGGAACATTCAGTACAGGGAGTGGTGCCCCCAAAATACAGAAATAAAACAGAAAACAACATAGTGACAAAGCAGTCAAATAGACAGTACATAACTGCAAAATAGGAGAAAAAATTCAGCAAAAACATAGTAAAATGTCCTCGTACACAATTTACACTTTCAGAAAAGAGCAACGGGATCAAGGGAAGCTTAAGGCATAGGAATCCCAAGCTTCCCAGACAGCATTGAACTTGGGCAGCTCATCATGCACCCTGGCCGTCAGAGACTCCAATTCCCGGATGTCAGAAACTAATTTCCAAAAAAGAGCCCTGTCCGGAGGAGTCTGCTGCAACCAGCACAGAGGAATGGCCCTCCTAGCAGCCAAAAGGAGAAAGGATATCAGCTTGGATGCCGGCTTGGAGAGCCTGGGAAATGGCAGGCCGAGTAGACAATGTAAGGGGTCTAATGGCAAATCTAATCCCACCACGGCTTGAAGCGTGTCCAAAACCATTGACCAAAAGGGACATAAAAGGGAACACGACCAAAAGATATGATAAAGAGAACCTGTATCCCCCCTGCACCGCCAGCACAAGGCGGAACATGAGGGATTCATCTTATGAAGGCGCTCCAAGGTCCTATACCAAAAAAGAAGTATCTTAAGGGCAGTCTCTCTCTGCGCCACGCAGCGGGAAGATTTAAAGGAAGACGTCCATATCCTATTCCACATGGGCAATGTGATCGGTCGACCCAGTATCCCAGACCACCTACGCATGTAAAAATGTGAGTCTTCGGTGAGTGGAACAGCATCGTGTAAAATGGTATATATGGAAGACACCAAATGTCCCTGATGGGGACCACGGCCACACATCAATTCAAAGGCCGTGGGCCTCTCCAGGGCAAATGTCGGCGCCAGTTTCCGAAAAAAATCGCGAACCTGGAGATAAAAATGAAAGGATTGCTTTGGCAAGGAGAACTTCTCCCGAAGTTTCTCAAAGGTGAAAAGCGTACGGGACACCGGGTGGACCAAGCTGCGCAACTGGAAAAGTGGAGGTTGAGTCCAAGCCCATAACCCACCCATCCGAAGACCGTCTGGAAGCAATGGGGTTAAATAGAATTGTGGTGAGGGGGGGGGGCATGGCGAAGAGAGAGAGTACAGACCAAGGCACCTACGCCAAACTCCCATGGTGACCAGCATTGAATCCAAACACATCCTCTTCAGGACATCATCCCTATGCAAGGCCGGTGACCACACCATCAAGCAAGGGTGCACCAGATAAATAACCCCCCTCTCAATCTCCGACCACCGGTTGGGGGCCAACCAGGAAGAACAGGAGGCCACCACCCGGAGGTGGGAGGCATAATAGTATTTCACTATGTCCGGAGCACCCAATCCCCCCCGCCTCCGAGGGGCAAACACCACCGAGGAGGCCACTCTATGCGCCTTATTGTTCCAGATAAACCTCAGAAAGGAGCGTTGAAGGAGTTTGAGTTGTGAAAGTGGGACCGCTACAGGCAGGGTGTCAAACAGATAAAGCAATTTTGGCAAAATAGACATTTTTAAAACATTAACACGGCCAAATAAAGACAGGGGAGGGCGGTCCACTGCTGTAGGGACACAGCTATCTCGCGGACCAGGGGAGTATAATTGGCAGTATAAAGCATGGAATGGGCAGGGGTCAGGTTCACCCCCAAATACTTGAGTGACTGCATGCACCACCGATAAGGGTATGTATGCTGCAGTCGAAACAAAAGATCGGGGAAACATGAAGGGGCATGGCCTCCGTCTTAGATGTATTGACCTTATACCCAGAGATAGCACCAAAGGAATCCAAGAGGGCATGTAACGATGGCAAAGAAACTAGTGGGTTTGTCAAAGTCAACAATATGTCGTCTGCAAATAAGGAAAGTTTATATTCTCTATGCCGCATAGTGACCCCAGCAATATCCAGATGGGAGCGGATGGCTTCCGCCAACGGCTCCAGACACAAGACGAACAGTAACGGGGAGAGGGGACAACCCTGCCGGGTACCGTTAGACATGGGGAACACAGGCGACATAAAGGCAGACGACATACGGACCTGAGCCGTGGCGAGTGAATAGAGGGCTTCCAATGCTCTATAGAAGAGACCCCTGAAACCGAACTTCTGAAGCGTGGAAAAAAGATAGGGCCAACTAAACCTATCAAAGGCCTTCTGGGCATCCAAGCTGAGAACCAGAGCTGGGCGGGGGAATCTGTTCAGAAGGGAAATCAAATCCACAGTACGTCTAGTATTATCCCCGGCATGTCTAGAAAGAACAAACCCAACTTGATCCCTATCTATCAATTTTGGAAGAAGACCGGCCAACCTATTGGCCAAAATCTTAGTGAAAATTTTGTAGTCAGAATTAAGAAGTGCAATTGGTCTGTAGTTATCTGGAAGGGAGGCATCCTTACCCGGTTTGGGAATAACAGAGATATAGGAATGGAGAAAATGAGAATGAGGTGTCCTGCCCTCCAGCAAAGAAGCGTAGAGATCCAGGAGACGGGGGGCCAGGGTGGGCAGGAAAGTTTTTTAGTAGATATATGGGAGTCCATCCGGCCCCGGAGCCTTGCGAGAGGGCAGATCCTTAATCGTAGCAGCCAACTCATCCATGGAAATATCAGCGTTTTATTTTTCTAAATCAACTTTAGAAAGACTGGGAACGTCTAGGTCCTGAAAAAAGCTCTCAAACCTGTCAGCAGAAAAGTGAAAGCGATTCTCAGGAGTCAAACAATTATAAAGGTTGCTATAAAATTTACCAAATACCTCGGCCATGGCATATGGACAATGAGTGGGGCTACCATCGGACTGGAGCAGGAGATCGGGAACTGATTGGAAAGGTTTGGGTTTAAGACTATTAACTAACATCCTGTGGGGTTTATTAGAATATTCATAAAATCTCTGCCAAGCCCACATCAAGGATTTAACCATCTTGGACATATACAGAGCCTTGATACGGTCTCGGAGATTGACCACCTTCCTAAGTCCCGTCAGAGATGGGGAAGCCTGAAGACGCTCTTCAGCCACCTTAAGATCAGCCAAGAGGGAGCCACGCTCGGCGTCCCTCTTCAGACGTGAGCCCTCCGCAATGCATGTACCCCTGAAGAAGGCTTTATAAGCCTCCCATACAGTAGATACCTCAGACACAGAACCCTCATTAAGCTCAAAATATTCCCGCAGACCATCCTCCAACCGATTACGGACATCCGGGATCTGAAGGAGTCTATCATTCAAGCTCCAATGGCAGGCCTTAGGTGTGGCCCCCGCCATGGAGACATCAAAAATAATGGGAGCATGGTCAGACCAGTAGATGGGAAGGATCTCCGACTGAACCATGCATGAAATGAGTGGAGCTGAAATGAAAAAATGATCTAACCGCGAATGCATTTTGTGGGCAGCTGAGTAAAAAGAATATTGCCTATGTGTAGGGTGCTTAATACTCCAGGAGTCAAAAAGCCTGAACGAACGGATACACCTGCGGAAAGATTTAGCCTGACTCAATTGTCTACGGGAGGGGGTGTCTTGAGTTATGGATTGCCTATCCCTATATGGGGACATGATGAGATTGAAATCACCCCCAACCACCATAAAGGGCTGGGATAGATGAGAGAAGGTCGAGAGGGTCTTGTCCAAAAAAGCCAGTTGACCATCGTTAGGGCCATAGATGTTAATAAGGGTAAAGGACGTGGACAGGTAATCACAGACCAAGGCTATGTATCTCCCATGAGGATCCAGGAACGAGTCGCGGACCCTGATGGGATAAGACTTCCGAATTAAAATGGCAACCCCAGCTTTACCCGTCTTTTCAGAGGCCACATAGGCTGTGGGGAAATACCGGGCTACAAACTTGAACGATCCGCCAGGGCGGAAGTGTGTCTCCTGCACCAAAAATCACATCCGCCCCGGAGGACCGAAAAGCTTTTAGCGCCAGCCACCACTTCTGAACCGAGTTCAAACCTTTAACATTATATGACATAAACCTTAAAGCCAAGGCATAAACAGACCCAAACATATATCGTATGCATGTGTGAAACTACCTCCCACTGTGTCATAACCCTTCATAACTAACTCAGAAGAACACATCGATGCAGTCTGCACTCGGACCAAGGACAAAAAAGGTCCAACACAATAGAATGAAAACATATAAAAGTATAAAAGAAAAAAAAACAAAGGAATAGAAAAACAGTATCTATTCAAAATCTCCAGAGGGAACCCTGAAGGATTATGAAATCCCAGGGAGCCCAGGGCAAAGCCCACGGGCAATACGGGCAATACGGGAGCCTCCAGGATACAGTACTCCAACAGGGATGGGCAACCCGTCGATTCTCCAGCAAAAGTAAAAATAAAAATTAGGCTTCAAGAACTGAGAAAACAAATGCCCTATGGGGGGGAAAAACTTAACCGGCCCAGCCGGACCGGTCCAGGAAAGTTACCAGCATGGCAGCCAGCATCCGATCAGACTGCCCTCAGGAGACCGGAGAGACCAGAAAAAACAGAACATCATGCAGAACCTTCATGGACATCAGGATGGAAATCTGGAAGGCTTCTGTCGCTGAGGAGTGGCGTAGGACCTGCGTTGCGGTGTCTTAGCCGGGGTCCAGATACGAGCCGGAGTGGCTGGAAGCGGACGGCTTGGGGGTGTTGCTGGGCCAGCAGGTCCTCTTCTGGAAGCGGTGGAAGCCCTAGGCCTCTAATAAAAGACTCTGCCTCCTGCATCTCCCGCATAGCATGCTGAACGCCATCTTTGGTGACCACCAGGCGAAACGGGAAACCCCAGTAATAAGGAACCCTGTGTTTCTGCAGGTGTAGCGTCACCCGGCGGAGGGCCCTCCGTTTATTCAAAGTGATGGGAGAGAGGTCATTAAAAATTTGAATTTTTGCGTCCTTATACTCCACCTGGGTCTTATTGCGGGTCGCCAAATTGAGGGCCTCCTTACTGTCATAATAGTGGAACCGGACAATCACATCACGAGGTCGTCCTCCAGAGGCTGGCTTGGGGCCCAGGGATCTGTGCGCCCTATCCAGTCTCCAGTCAATGTCCACAATGTTGGGGGCCAAATGATTAAAAAGGCCCAGCAGAAAAGAGCACAGATTGTTATTCCCCACTGTTTCAGGGATGCCCCTAAAGCGCAAGTTCTGACGCCTCACCCGATTCTCAAGATCTTCTTGCTGCAGCTGCAGTTGAGAGACCGAGTGCTTTAAATAGGAATGTTCCTCCTCTAATACATGTACATAGTCCACCAGTTCATCAAATTTGGTCTCCAAGGTGTCTGTGCGTTCCTCTATATGCGCTATCTCCCCCCTTAATTTCACTGACAACTTGCCCACCTCAGCAGCTATGTTGCGGGTTATCTGTACCAAAAAAAAAACTTGCAATTTGGCATCCAGAATGTCAGGGGTTAAGATCTGCTGAGAGGCAGGGGGGGGGGGTAGGGGTAGATCGATCCAGTACCTGTGGTGTTGGAGGGTCTGCTTCGTTGTTCGCTTCCAATAGGGGGTCCATCGCAGCAAACGAGTCCGCCTGTGAAATTGAGGCCGGGGATTGCAGCCTAGTGAGAAAGCGATCCATGGCGGCCTGGGTCCGTGACTACTGGGGAGCGGAGTAGCCTTGCTTTTGCTGCCCAATCTTGCCCATGGGGACGCCAGGGATGTTAGGAGTGCTGGCAGCCTGCTCCGGTGTACAAAAAGTGCGGATAGATGCTTAAGCGGAGCGGCGGAGAGTCAGCGGTGCCCGGAGCTCACCTAAGATGCGTCCTCCATGTCCAGAAGCCGCGCATGCCGAAAAAAGCAGTTTTACTTCACTGATCAGCAGATTAATAAAACAACAGCGCCACAGAAAAAAAAAAAGGGGGTAGGGGGTGCTAATAGAACAGACTGCTGCCAACCTAACTTTGATAATTCAAATAAAGTGCTAAATGATTAAATAGTAGCAATGGACTGCATGTACTTATTCAACTGCTATAATACAACAATAACTTACCTCCCAATCAAATATCCAAAGAGCTAATGCAAACAATAAAAATATATAATCACACTTATAATATGCAAAATACATGCATCAAAAGGTGCAAATAATAAATCAAAAAGTGCAAATCTGTGCAAATAGTTCATAAAATGCATATATCTAACCAATTTATATGAAAAACAATAAAGGGAAAAAGTCAGTGTTAATAAAAAAAAAAAAAGAGGAAAGTCCCAGAAGCAGTTCAATCCTGTTGCTGTGTAAGCTTCTCAAAGATGTTCTTTCTGCCACTGTGTATACTACACCCGTTGTCCACCACCGATCACAATAAAAAAAATCACCAGAAGCAATGGCTGGTCAGGTTGTAAACCAGCTAAAGATATATAACTTTCAGCACATAAATTGCTTAAGACACGATTCCTCACAGTAAAACCTCTTGTACATGCTGCAATCGTGCATGAAAGGAGAATAGAAGAAAGGAGGCTTCCATAGTGTAAATACGTCTAAAAACAGGCTTTTATTTCAAAACAATCCAAACCACTCACATCTCCAAAGTGTCATTCCCGAAACAAGGGTGACAGCGCTTATTGGTAAACCTATTGAATATGTAAAAGAGGTTATACTGTATGGAATGGTGTCTTAAGCAAATTATGTGGAGTCATTAACTATTGAAGAAAATTTAGCATTTTGCTTATTAGCTAATCTGACCAGCCATTGCTTCTGGTGAGTTATTTAGTGTGACTGGTGGATAACACCGGGTGTGGCAGAAGGAACATCTTTGCTTGAACTTTTTCTGGGACATTCCTCTTTTTTGATTACCCCAGACTTTTTTTGTTTATTGTTTTACATATAAATTGGTTGTATATGTGAATTTTTTGCACTATGAATGAATTGCACAATTTTGCATGTTTGCAATTTTTAAAATATTATTTGCACATTTTATGCACCTTTTTGGAACATGTATTCTGCATATTACATATGTGTGATTAAAAAATGTTGATTGCTTGCACTAGCCCTTTTGATATTTGATTGTAAGGTAATCTATTCACAGACTATAGCAGTTGAAAAGGTAGGTACAGACCAGCACTACCTGTTTAATCACTTCAGCTTCGAAGGGCTTTCCCTCCTTAATGACCAGGCCATTTTTTGCGATTCGGCACTGTGTTACTTTAACTGAGAATTGCGTGGTCGTGCGATGCTGTACCCAAAGAAAACTGATGCCTCCCCCCCCCCTACAAATAGAGCTTTCTTTTGGTGGTATTTGATCACCTCTGCGGTTTTTAGTTTTTGCACTATAAACAAAAAAAGAGCGACAATATTTTTTTACTTTCTGCTATAAAACATTCCCAATAAAAAAAATTAAAAAATCTAAATTTTTTATCAGTTTAGGCCAATTTGTATTCTGCTGCATATTTTTGGTAAAAAATATCCCAAAAAGTGTATAATAATTGGTTTGCGCAAAAGTTATATCGTTTACGAACTATGAGATAGATTTTTGGACTTTTTATTATTCTTTTTTATTAGTAATGGCGGCGATTAGCGATTTTTATCGGGACTGCGGCGGACAAATCTGACACTTATGCCCCGTACACACGTACCGATCGTCGGCCGACCGATCGGCCGTCAAATGTCCACGGCTGTCGTGTTTGTTGTTTGTCTGTTGAAAAGTGCTCAAAACTTGCCCAGGACTTTTGTCTGCCGACAGAAAATGACGTCAGAACGTTCAACACACGTTCCACGCACGTCCGCCGCTACAAAAGAGGAAGTGAATGTTTGGCCGTGACCCTTCTGGGCATCTCGCGCTTATTTCGGTAGCATTTGTTTGGTTGACGACATTTCGCTATTTTCCGAGACATCGTTCGAGAATTTATTATGGAGACCGTGGATTCGACCATTGCTGTACTTAGCGTTGGAGTTTTGGCTCTGAGGCGACGTATGAGCAAGAGGAAGAAGAACCGGACCTCCTGGACGAAAAATTGGTTGCTTAACCGTGATCAATTTTCCCACATGTCCTTGCTGAGGGAGCTCCAGGAAAATAATCCTGATGACTTCAGGAATTATTTGAGGATGACGGATCCCATCTTTTACCGTCTTCTTGCCCTGGTGTCCCCCTATATTCTGAAGCAGGATACTTGTATGCGGGTTGCAATTACTCCTGAGCAAAGGTTAATTGCGACTTTGAGGTTTCTTGCAACAGGGAGAAGCCTGCAGGATCTGAAGTTCACCACAGGCATCTCCCCCCAAGCACTTGGTATCATCATCCCTGAGACCTGCTCTGCCATCATCAAGGTCTTGCAGAAGGACTATATCAAGGTATGTTTTATTTTTTACATTACATTACATGTATTAGTCGTTTCACCCGAATTATGATGATTTTGGATGTACAGCAATTGACACAGGCCATTATTTTTGAACTACCCTCTGTCCGCATGCACATAGTAGTAAAGATTTAGATTATCTTAACCATTTGTAAAATTACCCACTAACCACCCCACCATTCTCTCCTATGTGTCCCTAAACGCATTGCCTGTTAACAGTATTTTGAATTTGGGTCATTTTATTACTTTCCCTCAAACAATTATTCCTTGGCCAATGTTTTAGTACCTAGTTTATGATTTATCTTAAATACATCAGTCCATCCATTCCCACCTATGATTGTGTATATTTATGTAATGATGTTAAAACCTTCACTGACCACAAGCCCTTATTGATGTATAAATGCCCAGTTTTACTTACCCATCCCCCCACCCACATGCTAAATCTAAAAGTCAGCATATACCAAAGCTCTAGCTCAGAGGTCTTAAAACTATGGCCCTCCAGTTGTTCAGGAACTACAATTTCCATCATGCCTAGTCATGTCTGTGAATGTCAGAGAATTACAAGGCCTCATGGGATGTGTAGTTCTGCAACAGCTGGAGGGCCGTAGTTTGTAAATCTCAGCTCTAGCTGGTGAGTATAATGGGCCATACACACTATAAGATTTTCAGAACAATTTTTCCTTACGATTTACCAAAACCAGATAATATGAGGTCAAACAAACACTTTCAAATCCTATGCAATCTGGAAGGCCCTTGCACTACATAGAAAAGGTAAATCTGAAGGAAAAGGTCTTCAGAGAATCTTATAGTGTGTATGGCCCTTTACAATATAAGAACAATAGGAGGTGTAAAATAAATGTATGTAGATGTTACATCCCCAAATCCAAACGATTGCCTTCCTGTTTTTTTAAATTCCTGTATATTTTTAAAAAGTTGCATAAGCATTTAACAGACAACTGTGTGTGTAATTAATAATGTGATGTGCTCAAGCACTAAATCTTGTTTTTTTTTTGGTTTTCCCCCACAGTTTCCTTCAAACGCAGAGCAATGGCTGGAGATTTCTTCTCAATTTTCCCAATTGTGGGGGTGCTATAGATGGGAAGCACGTCCGCATTGTCCCCCCTCCGAATTCCAGCACATTTTATTATAATTATAAAGGATTTTTTAGTATAGTCATGCTAGCCATAGTTAATGCAAACTATGAGTTTATTTTTTTGGATATTGGCAAAAATGGCCGCAATTCGGATGGGGGAGTTATTGAGCAGACGGAGTTCGCTCGTCGTCTTCATAACGGCACTCTGAACCTGCCATCCAGGGAGCAAACCGTTGAGGGTATGAGCTTTGTTTTTATCGCAGATGATGCTTTTGCGCTTGGGGAGCATCTCATGAAGCCCTACACTCAGAGGAACCTCACCCCCGACCAAAGGATCTACAACTACCGGTTGTCCAGAGCTCACAGAGTTGTTGAGAATGCCTTCGGGATAATGGCCAACCGGTTCCGGATATTCCTGACGTCCATACACCTGGCACTGTACAAAGTTGATAACGTGGTCCTGTGTTGCTGCATTTTGCACAACTTTCTACGCAGGAATGCAAAAAATTATGTTATGCAGCAACTGGATACTGACCCTGCTATGCCAGGTACAAGTGGAGAGGCACAACCTCGTGACCAAATGGAGTCCATGACCTCAATGCAAGTTGGACGCTCAGGATTGGCATCACAGAGGGCCCGTCAGATCCGCCAGGAATATCTGGAATATTTCGTTGGGAGAGGAGCTGTGTCCTGGCAGCAATCAATGTCACACACCCATTAATGTTGTAAAAGATTTGACACACAAGATAAATGTCAGAGATATCAGATTTTTCGACACATTAAACCAAAATTGCAATGATTCTGTATTGTGGATTCTAATCATTTGGGCACATATGCCAAACATAATTTTTTGGGTTAATCATGTGTTATATATGTGTGACTTTGGAAGGGTTAATACATTCATCAGTGGGTTTCTTTGCTGTAGTCTCTCACCAGCTTATCCAAAGTGATGATGGCCATGTGTTATTTTTTATCCAGTGGTGTAAATACAAGGGCCTTCTGCACCCCATTTAATTTCCACAAACCCTCTCACATAGAGAACTAGGTCACACCCAAGGTTCATCTAATGTCACCTTACATTGGTGGTCATTGTCCAGAAGGTGCCCATACTATATATTTCATACAATACATTAGGGTATTAACAACGTACCTACACCTGTTATGTTGTGTTCATTTATGACATCCTTCTCACTGCCCACCAATGTTAGGATATGTCAGTGTTATGTGAAACTTGATCATTGTTCATCTCAAAGTGTTATATATAGGTAATGGAAAGTGAACTAGAGCAACGAACAAGCAATACACTATAGATTACACTGATCTCCCTACACTGATTGCTACTGGCAATATCAATGCCATATTGAATCCTAGGACTGCTAGTACCTTGAGTGTTGAGTCACACTTATTCGATGCGGGAAGTCTGCGACTTTGCAGCCTTCCTGCATCGCATAAGGGTGACCCGCCACTAACTTTTTGCACAGGATTGTATTCCACAAGTGTGAAGCACTGTGCGATCCAATCCAGATACATCAGAAATAAAGGGTCATGTGCGACTTGTGTGCGTGTTCAGTGCGAATGTAGCCATACAAAGTGTATGTCTCAATTCACACTGCACATCTGATGGCATGTAATATTGTAGCGCACTGCTCCTTTATTACATGCGATCAGATGTTCAGGCCAAAATCAGCTATACAGTTTGTATGGCTCAATTCGCACTGCACTCGCACAAAAGTCGCACATGATGCATTTATTCAGCCGCATCAGGATAGAATCGCACAGTCGTTCACACTTGTGTGATCCGATCCTGTGTGAAATGTCAGATCGCACTGTGATATGCGTTAAAACTGGTGGGATCTTTAACATTTCATTGACACCTCCAACAACTCGCATATGGCAGTGTCCAAAATGCTTTCATTAACATGTAAATATGTGAAGAGGCCAGCCATCATACATTTAGTGCTTCTTTACACAGCTTTAGACCTGGACCCCCCAACGAAAGTCAAATAAAGAATTGAACACACATTGTTGAATGTAAAAATGTTTTAGTAACAAACATTCACAGGGTTAGGGTTAGGGTTGTAACATCAGGAACATCCCAATAAAAACATTTAAAACTTATTAAAATTTTGGTTTAACATTTGCCAATCATGTCCACAAAATTGCGCATTTTGTTCTGTAATGCCGTTGCAGTCTCCTTTATTTTTTCTAGGTCTGAGCAACATTGTAGAGCCTCACGGGTCAATTTTGCTAAAGTGCAACTATGTAAAACATGATCTGTAAAAAAAAATACAACTGAGTCAATGTGAATCACCTACATGAGGTCATAATAGAGAAACATTTGGTGTCCAGGTTATCTTAAATTACTCTCGAGTTAATACCTACCCTGTTCTTATGCTCTTTTGCCCTAGGCTCTTCTTCTTCCTCCTGTCCTCCTCCGATGCTGTTGCTGATGATTCTGCCGGTCTCCTGAGCTTACTATATATTCATTAGGGGTGTGAACGCATGATGACGTCATTGTGAGGGCATGGTCGTAATGTATATATATTAAGCTGCAGAGACCAGAGACGGGCAGAATGCACGGCAACAGCATCAGAGGAGGACAGGAGGAAGAAGAAGAGCCTAGGGCAAAAGAGCAGACAACATAAGAGCAGAAGATTGGACAGCAGAAGAGTGGAGAGGAGAAGATCCAAAGAGCAGAGTGGAGAAGACCGGATAAAGATATTTAAGAACATTTCAGAAACGTCTCCTGTAGTTATTCACATACACTTCCATTTATGTGGTTAATGTGTAGGGGTACTATGTACCCCATACCCATTCACATAGGGATTGGGCTCTGGGATCTGGGGGCCACCCTTTGTTAAAGGTTGCTTCCAAAGTCCTAGGAACCCCCTGGTCGCATGACCCCCCAAAACCACCATACAGGGTTGTGGGGATGAGGCCCTTGTCCTCCTCAACATGGGAGCAAGGTGCTTTTGGGTGTGGGGTGCAGAGCCCCCCCTGGCCCAAAGCAACAAACCCCCCCCATGTTGAGGGCATGTGTCCTGCTGTGGTCCAGGGGGTGGTTGATCCGCTTGCTCGTCCCCTTTCCTGGCCTGACAAGTAGGGATGATCGAACTTTTGAAAAGTTCCGTTCGGCCAGAACATCCGAACTTCCCGAAAGTTCGGCCCGGATTTCAGAACCCCATTGAAATCAATTGGACCCGAACTTCGGTAATCAAAAAACACAATTTTTGTCATTTTTTTGTCAATTTTTGTCATTTTTGATAAAAAAGCCAATTATTGAAAAAAAAAAAAAGAGAGAGAGAGATTTTTTGATTTTGACTTTGGATTTAGTATCTGGGGGGGGGGGGGGGTCTAAAAAGTGTACATGCGAAGTTTCAGCTCTGTAGCATGTCCAGAACCATGAAAAAAATATATATAATTTTTCAGTAGAACAGGGATGTGGGACCCTCCTTTTACACCTATATGATCTTTTTTTCTGGTTCTGGACATGCTACAGAGCTGAAACTTCACAGGTACACCTTTTAGACCCCCCAGACACAAAATCACACAAAAAAAAGTTCTTAAAAATTGTCATTTTTGATAAAAAAAAAGCCAATTATTGAAAAAAAAAAAAGAGATTTTTTGATTTTGATTTTTTGTGTATAGTTATATATATACACACATAATTATATGTATATAGACACCTAGCCATATATAGGTGTGATAGTAGCAGAAATATATTACTGTAAATGATTTCATTAGCGCAAGCATATATTTCTGCTACTATCACACCTATATATGTCTAGGTGTGTATATAAATATATGTATGTGTGTATATACACCACTATACACAAGTTCAGATTTTTTGTCTGCCTCAAAAGAACCCCAAAAAATGCCAAAAAAAACGCTAGCGTCAAAAAAAAAATGCCCAGGTGTGTTTTTGCTGGCATTTTTGGGGGGTTTTTGGAGGCAGGCAAAACATCAGAACTTGTGCACAGTACCACTATACACAAGTTCAGATGTTTTTCCTGACTGCAAAGAACCCAAAAAAATGCCTGCTTTGAAACTGGCAAGGTGTGAAAACCGAGAAGAGAAGCTAACCCCCTGAGCTGAAAGTGTTCTAATACAAACAATCTTTTTTTTTTATGGTTCTGGACATGCTACAGAGCTGAAACTTCACATGTACACTTTTTAGACCCCCCAGATCTGAAATCCAAAGTAAAAATCAAAAAATCTCTTTTTTTTTTAATTTTTTCAATAATTGGCTTTTTTTTATCAAAAATGACAATTTTTAAGAACTTTTTTGTGTGATTTTGTGTCTGGGGGGTCTAAAAGGTGTACCTGCGAAGTTTCAGCTCTGTAGCATGTCCAGAACCATAAAAAAAGGATTGTTTGTTTTAGAACACTTTCAGCACAGGGGGTTAGCTTCTCTTCTCGGTTTTCACACCTTGCCGGTTTCAAAGCAGGCATTTTTTTGGGTTCTTTGCAGTCAGGAAAAACATCTGAACTTGTGTATAGTGGTACTGTGCACAAGTTCTGATGTTTTGCCTGCCTCCAAAAACTCCCAAAAAATGCCAGCAAAAACACACCAGGGCATTTTTTTTTTTTGACGCTAGCGTTTTTTTTGGCATTTTTTGGGGTTCTTTTGAGGCAGGCAAAACATCTGAACTTGTGTATAGTGGTATATATACACACATAATTATATGTATATAGACACCTAGGCATATATAGGTGTGATAGTAGCAGAAATATATTACTGTAAATGATTTCATTAGCGCAAGCATATATTTCTGCTACTATCACACCTATATATGTCTAGGTGTGTATATAAATATATGTATGTGTGTATATACACCACTATACACAAGTTCAGATGTTTTGCCTGCCTCCAAAACCCCCCAAAAAATGCCAGCAAAAACACACCTGGGCATTTATTTTTGACGCTAGCGTTTTTTTTGGCATTTTTTTGGGTTCTTTTGAGGCAGGCAAAACATCTGAACTTGTGTATAGTGGTATATATACACACATAATTATATGTATATAGACACCTAGCCATATATAGGTGTGATAGTAGCAGAAATATATTACTGTAAATGATTTCATTAGCGCAAGCATATATTTCTGCTACTATCACACCTATATATGTCTAGGGGTATATATACAGACATATATGTGTATATATACCCCCTATACACATGTTCAGATGTCATGTCTGACATCAAACATGTCCTCAAAAAAGCACTGGCAGTGGCAGCCCCTGCTGCATGAAAAATGCTTGGCTGGTGAGAAGCCATATTCCTGTCCCGAAGCAACTCAGAGAAATGATCATTTCTCTATAGCGGTCACCCTGCTATGGAAGGGTTTTGTCACCCTTCCATAGCAGTCACTGTCAGTTAACCCTACACTACACTACGGTCCCTTTACACTTAACACTTTCCCTACAGAAACTAAATTTTTGAAGCTAACTTAAGTGTAAAGGAGCACTCTAACTACACTAGATATCCCTTTCCTCACACTAAAAATAGCTAAATGACACTTTGTAACACATTAGAACAGAACAGCATTCCACTCTCTTCCATGTCCCGTACAAGAATGCTAGGAATTTGGCGGGGGCGATCTTATATACTGGGGGGCGTATTCACTAATGATTGGTCTAGGGACCCCCTAGTCACTCCAATCACATTCCTAGCATTCTCCTGCCCCCTCAATTGGCTTTTGCTAATGGTTCTGGTCCAATCACGGGCTTTTAAAGCCCATTTCCTGAAGCATTGCATTTTGGTCGGTTCTGGTTGCCAAATTCCGAACTTTTTGGGCAAAAGGTTCTAAATTCGGCCAACCTCGAACACCCAATGTTCGGGCCGAACCGATGGTGGACCCGAACCGTTCGATCATCCCTACTGACAAGCTGCATGCTTGGATAAGGGTCTGGTATGGGTTTTGGGGGTAACCCACGCTGTCTTTTTGTTGTGGGCCTACCCTCAAACTCAATACCACACACAAAGGGCCTGCTTGGGAACTTGGGGGGGACACCCACGGTGGGTTATTCAATTTTTCTGTGTAGTTCCCCCTCAATAATCTTCACAGCGCAAGTGGCCCCACAAGTCAGAGCATCCTGATCCGACTTACGGTGTGACTTCCATTCAAATAAAGAGGCTCCCATAGGGAACTAGTGTTGACAATTGGAGGCTAAAAATAACACTGATAAAAATCATTATGAAAAAACCTACGTGGGCACACAACTGGCTCTCCGACTTTTGGTCCAGGATCCTCCAAATTTTCTGATGTGCCGGCAACGCTGCTTGGCAAGTTGCCAGGAGATGTGGTTTCGGATGTGTTAACATCTGACCTGGCTGGAGATGCCACATCCTCGCATGACGGAACATCTGCAATGTAAATTTGTAAGGGAATACAAGAATATAAGGTTAAACAATCATTGCAAATACACATATTTCTATGATCCCACTACCCAAAAATCTGTGCCTACCAACCTTCATGTTGCTCTGGTGTCTGGTCACTTGTTGGCTCCACCAGTATTATTTCTGGAAGAATGTCTTGATCTACATCAGTGTTTCTCAACTCCGGTCCTCAGGGCACACTAACAGGCCAGGTTTGCAAGATAACTGAAATACATCACAGGTGATATCATTTGCTGCTCAGTGATTGCAGTATTCTAGTCTGCATCTCCCCAAGGTAATACTTAAAATCTGGCCTGTTAGTGTGCCCTGAGGACTGGAGTTGAGAAACACTGATCTACATAATACAAAAACGTTGCCATATCATAAAAGTCACAAGAGGTACATTTGTTAGGACATGGTGCCCTGCTTGATAGCTATTTTAGGAACAAATATTAAGACATGTACATGGTTATCTACTGAAAATATGGTACATTAATGTTTGACTGTGCATAGGAACCAATTACCTTTTGTAGAATCTGTGCCAGCATCTGGGCCCATGTCCTCAGCTTCTTCCTCCACTGCAGATGGAGCTGCCAAACCTCTCCACCTCCTTTCCCATTCTTTGGCTTTTTGTTTTCTTTTTTCTCCTATTTCAAGGTTTGAATAATAGAATAATAATCTGTGATTAATAGGAATGTTTGCAGAGAAAATTCGGCAGGAAAGAACGTTCGTTGCAACACAATACATATATTTTTAACTATGGCTTCCTGTCTTTTAATGTAATATACTAAAAAATCAACAATAGATCGATCTAATCACGACATGACCAATAAAATGAGTAATAGTATTTTTTATATAGACATTAGAATCTAGACATGTTAATACAACATACACCAAATTTCAAATAAACATATTGCATGATAAAAAAAATAACTTACTTTTTTTCAAAATACGATGGATTTGCCCAAGCTGATCCTGCTCACGGTGTTTGAGGTCGGACCATCGTTTCCTAATTTGATCTTTGGATCGCTCCACACCATATTTTTTATTTAAACAGGCCACCACCTTGTCCATGATGCGGTCTTTCCTGGCATTGGGCCGATCGTAATTATGCAACTTCCCATCATAATCCATCCTTTCTAGGATTCCTACCATCTCCACCATTTCCCCCTTGGTCATGGGTGTAGCTCTGGTTTTTCTGGTGGCCCAACCACTTCGGCCCACACTAGTTGAACTCTCAGATCGTTCAGACATGTTTCTTGCCCAAGATTGTTCCACCGCCTCAGGTGTGTGTGTCGCATGTAGGCCTGATCTCAGGCATGTACACACCCCTGCACAAGGCCGCCACTGGAGGAGGAGTTGACGCATGCGCTGTATTTAAAGGACGCCAGATCTTTCGGTCGACGATTCGCTAGCGGACATATCGTTGGTTGGAGCACGATCGATCGGCGAATCACGACTCTTCACCGCAAACAAAGGTACGACTATTTGATTAGAAAGTGTGTGTTTTGGGTCGTATACAGCTTTTATTAGGAATATCTTTATTATGTCCCAAAATACATGCTATTTTCATATGTTTTGTGTTGTGTTGTTTCTTGCAGGCATATACTGTACTGGAAAATGGTGGACACTTTCACCAGCCATGAATTTTTGCTTCAATTCATTGAGGAGTACAGGCAACTGCCCTGTTTGTGGCAAGTAAAATCTGCAGACTAAAAAAATAAGCATCTTAAACAACAGGCCTATGAACATTTAGTGGCCTTCTACAAGCCCGTATATCCGAGGGCAAATATAGAATATATAAAAAGAAAAATAAATAGCATAAGGACTGCCTACAGGCGAGAGGTCAAAAAAATTGAAGAGGCCACAAAGTCTGGAGCAGCTGCAGAGAATATCCCTGTACCACGGCTGTGGTACTTTGACAACCTGCGATTCCTGGCACACTCAGTGGAATCCAGGCCATCAATTTCCACGCTGCCTTCAACTTTGTCAGAGGCCTCAGTCTCTGTTGATCCCAGCTAGGAGGAAGATATCCTGGAGGAGAATTTGACTCAGGTATGGCATTTCACAATATATTGTCTGCTAAAAATGTAATCATGTAACAAAATTATAAGCTAAACCATAATTGACCCTTTATGTAAACTGGCATAGCAAGGGGTTGGCATGACAGGCAACCGCCAGGGGCGCAGGCCAAGGGGGGGGGGGGGGTTGCTCCGCAAAAACATTGGCATTGTTTTAGTGATTTTTTAACAATCCACTCAGCCTGCACACCCCAGAACCCCCAGTTTGCAGGCGGATTCATGCAGGTGTAAAACATTGAGAGCAGCTTCATGCAGGTGTAAATCATTGAGAGGTGCTTCATGCAGGTGTAAAACATTGAGAGCAGCTGAGCCAACAGGCCAGGAGACTGAGACTGCCTGTCACTGCATCCCCAGCACACCTCCGGTCTTACAAACACTGCTGCATCCCCAGCACACCTCCAGTCCTAACAAACACTGCTGTAGCCTCAGTATTCCTCAGGCTCAACCTTTTTTTAACAAAACTAACAAACTAACAACTCCTGCAAATGATACATCCATCCTTGCTTCCATGTCTCTGGTCTCTCACTCCAGGTCAGCAAGGCAGGTGGCTTCCTTATTCCTTTTTCCCTGCAACGCTTCACCCTCAATGCCCTACATCAAGCCCTCTGCAAGTTCAGGCCCCTCTCTCTCTGCAACCCCCCTCCTCTCTCTCTCACACCCCCTCTTTCTCTCCCTCTCTCTATCTCTCAACCCTCTCTTTCTTGTTTTTCACACCTGAGACAATGATTGCCCACTAGAGAGCTCTACACTGGGCAAACAAGGGACAAATGAGAAACATTTAATGCCCTTTTAGATTTTTTTTTGGGGGGGGGGGGTTACATTTTTACATTGATCTTGGGGGGGGGGGGGTTGTTGCCAAATACAGCTCCTCAACAAGTGCACTGGAGACCCTAGATACGCCACTATATGTAAAGTCTGCTATTTGTTCACAATAATATAACAAACATGCATTTTTATATACACTATAACATTCTAATCAATTGTTAATTTCATCAACAGGGAAGTATCACTGAGGAGGAGGCAGGTTGTAGCCAGGAGCCTGGGGAGCCCTTGGAATTATTTCCACCACCTCCTGCCAAACGGAGGCAAAAAAGGAAACACGTGGATGAGATCACAGACCAGTTCATAAGCGAGGCCACCATAGCCCTCCGTAGGAAACCTGAAGCACATGAGTCCTTCGGGAATGTGACGGGCAAAATTTTAGGGCAAGTGGAGCTACTGCAGTGGCACTATGCCCAAAAAATAATTTTGGATGTGCTGCAAAAGGTGGAAAGGGGCTTCCTTATGGAGCACAGCCACGCGTGCGAGGAGCACCCGTGCCCTCCACCTCCACCTCCACAACACCCACCACCTTGCCAAATGCCACATGGCCAGTGGCAATATGGGCAGCATGATCCCAACATGCCCTCATGGCAGCCTGATTACAGTTATCAGCAATTATAATTTTTGTACCCTGTTATTTATTTTACCCCTGTTTCTCATTTTCTAAGTTAATTTTGTCCAAATGGACCTTTTTTATGTTTATTTTTATAATACGGAGAGTATTAATGTTTTCAGTTTGTTTTTTCTGATTTAAAAAAATAAATAAGATTGCACTTAAAAAATGGCGTATCTGAATTTGTTTACATGTTTAATATTGTGCATAACCAGCAAAATATGTTTTATACATTAATTCCTAAAAGAATAAAGGGACATATCAATAGTTAGATCTTTGCAGTCAAAATACAAAGATAATGGTGAAGAGTTAAAATTATTTAATTCTAAATTTTGATAGAACAGATAGAATAGACAAACATTATCTTCATCATAACAGAACACATGCCTTTTTATTTGAAAAATATTGCATTATGAGCAGCAGCTTCCTTCTTCTCACATTTATCAAGATGAGCATGTGCTCCGCATTTCACATATTGTTTGGACTGCCGCGAGCCGAAAGTTCTTTCTGGATCAAATGTTGAGTTTACTTGAGAAAATTCTTCCGGGACCTTATTTGGTTCCGATCATGCGTGTTGAGATTTGTAGATGTGTGTCGGCCGAATTCTGTACTGACTGGTGAACAATCGGCCGTTCTGGTGTCGGCCTACAAAAATTTTAATGCTTGCACGACAGATTCTGTTCGGCCGAAAGTGCGCTGTCTGCTGTCGGAAGCATCATACTAACAAGCCTACAATCGGCCGATTGGTCGTCGGACGAAGCTTTTCGGCCGACAATCTGCACGTGTGTACGGGCCTTTAGTGACACTTTTTGGGGACCAGTGACAATAATACAGTGATTAGTGCTAAATAATAAAGGGGCGGCACAGTTTTGTAGTGGTAAGCACTTTCACCTAGCAGCAAGAGGGTCGCTGGTTCGAATCCCAACCACGACACTACCTGCCTGGAGTTTGCATGTTCTCCCTGTGCCTGCGTGGGTTTCCTCCGGGTACTCCAGTTTCCTCCCACACTCCAAAGACATGCTGGTAGGTATAAAAAAAAAAAAATTGGCCCTACTATGTATGTATGAATGTGAGTTAGGAACCTTAGATTGTAAGCTCCTTGAGGGCAGGGACTGATGTGAATGTGCAATGTATATGTAAAGTGCTGTGTAATTGACAGCGCTATATAAGAACCTGAAATAATAAATAATTAGCACTGTTCCTGTATAAATGACACTGGCAGGGAAGGGGTTAACACTAGGAGTGATCAAGGGGTTAAATGTGTTCCCTATATGCTCTTTCTAACTGCGGGGGGCATGGATTTAGCATAGGCACAGAGAGATTGGTGATTCAGCTTAGCTAAATCACACTATCTTTCCCTGCCTCTCTGACACAAGAGCCATCTTGCATTGTTTACATTCCAGGCGGCTCTCCTGTCCAACTAGCCAAAGATCGCAGGAGGCCAGCGGAAATCAAGCCCGCACCTCCCACGGTGCCTCCCGCTGTGTCTAATCACAGCGGGAATGTAAGTCCAGCAGTGTTCGCGCCGCTGAGACCACGTGCACATAATCACATATATCTACATGATTATGCACAGCTGAGCCGCCCTGCCGCAGTAAATCTGTTAATCATTCATTACTTTACTGATCCCAAGCTCCACTGGTGCTTTTCCTTTTTCCCCTACACTGCAGCCTGTAGAGTTTCCCTTGGTGTCATCAAGCTCAATACAACCAACTGAGAATAGGGCAGAAGAGGCCGTGGGCAGTTGATCTTACAGCCTTGAGGGAGTTTGTAGAAGCGGGCATCAGATAGGACAAAGTGCTCTTTCTGGTACCCTAGACATCAACGAGCAATCCCGCTGCAAAGGAGGATTTTTGTTTTCTTGGAATTCAGCTTTAAATAGCTAAAGATGGATAACAAGAAATACACTGTTTTACCAAAAGTATTAGGACACCTGCCTTTAACCACTTTACCGTTGAGTACCGTAGTACTACTGCGGCAAAGTGGCTCGTTATCGTCTGACGACGTAGACCTACGTCGCCAGACTCCTCCCCCTGTAGGCGGCGCTTGCGCGCCGCCGGAGGCACGCTCCCGCTGTTTTCATTCACAGCGGGAGTCGGGCCAGGGGAGGAGCAGCGGCGATCGCCGCTGCTCTGCCCCGATCGTCGGGGAATCCAGTTTGGAGATCCGCCCGCTCTGTTTACACAGAGCGGGCGGATCTCCTCAGTGACAAGGAGTGACAGATCGGAGTGTTCAGCATAGCTGAACATCTGATCTGTCCCTGGCTCACTCAGTCACCTTCCCCCACACACGTTAGTAAGCACCAGGCATACATTAACCCCTCCCTCTCCAATAAAATTAACCCCTTCCCTGCCAGTGTCATTTTTACAGTAACAGTGCATATTTATAGCACTGATTACTGTAGTAATGTCACTAGTACCCCCAAAAGTGTCAAAAATGTCAGTCAGGGGTCCGATCTGTCCGCCGCAATGTTGCAGTCCCGCAAAAAAAATCGCAGATCGCCGCCATTACGCGTTAAAAAAAAAAAAAAAACACCAAAAATGACAGAAATCTTTCCCATAGTTAGTAAACGCAATAAATTTTGCGCAAACCAATCAAAATACGCTTATTGCGATTTTTTTTACCAAACATGGGTAGCAGAAAATAAATTGGCCAAAAATGTAAAAAAAAATTGGTTTTTACATCTTTTTTGGGGGGAATTTCATATAAAAAAAAATGTTAAAAATATTGTTATTTTCTCAAAATAAACGCTCTTTTTTTGTTTATAGCGCAAAAAGTAAAAATCACACAGGTGATCAAATACCACCAAAAGAAAGCTCTATTTGTGGGAAAAAAAGGACGTAAATTTCGTTTGGGTACGGCGTTGCATGACCGCGCAATTGTCAGTTAAAGTTGCACAGCGCCGAATCGCAAAAAGTGGCCCAGACGTAAGACAGCAAAATGCTCTAGTGGTAAAGTGGTTAAACACACATGAACTTTAACGGCATCCCGGTCTCAGCCCGTAAGGTTCAATATTGAGTTGGCCCACCCTTTGCAGCTATCAACTCTTCTGGGAAGGCTGTCCACAAGGTTTAGGAGTGTGTCTATAGGAATGTTTGACCATTCTTCCGGAAGTGAATTTGTGAGGTCAGGCACTGATGTAGACGAGAAATCCCTACTTGCAGCCTCTGCTCAAATTCATCCCAAAGGTGTTCTATTGGGTTGAGGTCAGGACTCTCTGTGCAGGCCAGTCAAGTTCATACACCCCAAACTCGCTCATCCATGTCTTTAAGGACCTTGTGTGTTCACTGGTGTGCAGTCATGTTGGAACAGGAAGGGGCCATCCCCAAACTGTTCCCACAATGTTGGGAGTATGAAATTGTCCAGAATGTCTTGGTATGCTGACACTTTAAGAGTTCCCTTTATTGGAACTAAGGGGCCAAGCCCAATCTCTGAAAAACAACCCCCACACCATAATCCCCCTCCACCAAATGATCTGGACCAGTGCACAAAGCAAGGTCCATAAATACATGGATGAGCGAGTTTGGGGTGGAGGTACTTAGCTGGCCTGCACAGCGTCCTTACCTCAAACTGATAGAACAGCTTTAAGATGAAACAGAGCGCAGACTGCTTGCCAGGCCTACTCATCCAGCATCAGTGCCTGACCTCACAAATGCGCTTTTGAAAGAATGGTCAACCATTGCCATGGACACACTCCTAAACCTTGTGGACAGCCTTCCTAGAAGAGTCAAAGCTGTTATAGCTGCAAAGGGTGGGCCAACTCAATATTGAACCCTACAGACATAGATAGATAGATAGATAGATAGATAGATAGATAGATAGATAGATAGATAGATAGATAGATAGATAGATAGATAGATAGATAGATAGATAGATAGATAGATAGATAGATAGATAGATAGATAGATAGATAGATAGATAGATAGATAGATAGATAGATAGATAGATAGATAGATAGATAGATAGATAGATAGATAGATAGATAGATAGATAGATAGATAGATAGATAGATAGATAGATAGATAGATAGATAGATAGATAGATAGATAGATAAACTGTGCCTTGCTATGAAAAATCTCCACGTTAGTGTACTTCTGTCAAACATTTCTATATAAGAGGTTCAGGCAATGGACATGAAATAAAAGCTCTGCTCTCAGAATTGCCAATCCTTGCCGCAAGTGCCTTGAAAAGTTATATTTATTGATACACATTTATCGCTTGATGTACAATAAAGTCCTTGTGGGACACTTACAGAAGAAGGGCACAAATCTTTTTTACCTTCTCACATTTATAGTACGTCTAACCTGTGAACTGGAGTGGTTTGAATTTTAATTTAAACATTCATCAGAGACCTGTAACTACATTTACAGTAGGATATGGTCCATCAGTGAGAAAGAAATGCTGGAAGAGTGCGGATGTGTATGCTGTGGAGTTGGCTTGTCTCTGGGTAGCAGTAGAAGTATAAAAGAGGAAAAAAAACCTCTCACACCTGCACATTTAGCTGAATCTCCACATTTCAGGATAGCAGATATCAATACCAACAGCAGAGATCTCAAACGCGCAAGAGGGTTTAGCAGTCACTTGGTGTTACCATGGCAACCTGTATACCTTACTTTAACCATTTCCGGACTGCCCACTGCATATATACTGCGGTAGGGTGCCCCGGCTGTGCAAAATCCCGTATAGGTACGTAATTTTGTGCAGAATTCTCGGGGGCGTGCGCAGAGCCAATCAGTGGGTCCGGCCACCGAACCCGTTGATTGGCTCCGCGCGCGCCCCTGCACAAAATCACATACCCATACGTGATTTTGTGCAGCCGGGCCGCCCTACCGCAGTATATATGTAATGGACGGTCCGGAAATGGTTAAAGTAAGGTATACTTGTTTACTATGTAAACAAGGCAGACGGCTGTTCTGTCACAGAGGAAGAGTGAGATCTTGTGTTTCAGCTAAGCTAAAACACAGATCTTTCTTTTCCTCTAGCACATCCATCCCCCACACAGTTAGAAAGCACTCCCTAGAAGCACAGTTAACGCCTTGATCACCCCTAGTGTTAACTCCTTCCCTGCCAGTGCCATTGATACAGTAACAGTGCATTTTTTTTAGCGCTGATCACTGTATTGGTGTCACTGGTCTCCAAAAAGTGTCACGGGTTAGTGTCAGATTTGTCTGCCACAATCCAGCAGTCCCACTGATCGCCACCATTACGAGTAAAACACAAAAAAAAATGCGCTTATTAGGATTTTTTTTTACCAAAAATATGTAACAGAATACATATTGACCTAAATTGATGAAAAAAATTGATTTTTTTTTTTATTGGGAATGTTTTATAGCAGAAGTAAAAAATATTGCTCTTTTTTTTTTTTTTTTTTCAAAATTGTCGCACTTTTTTTGCTTTGGTGCAAAAAATAAAAACCACAGAGGTGATCAAATACCACCAAAAGATAGCTCTATTTCTGGGGAAAAAAATGCATCAATTTTATTTGGGTACATCATCACAGAACCGCGCAATTGTCAGTTAAAGCAACGCAAAGCGGTATCGCAAAAAATGGCCTGGTCATTAAGGGGGTAATACCTTCCAGAGCTGATGTGGTTAAATGCAAAGGTGGAAGTGGCATCAGTAGGATCCTTCAAGGGAGTGATTGCATAGTCACAATGCAGTTTATCAAGGTGGACTATTATTATTATGTTGTATTATTTTCATGGTAGTCCTATCAACCCATATGATCCCATCCCCTATTCTTCTTTCTGACAGTGATAAAATATAATAGTTTCCCAGAAATAAATAACTGCACTGCAGGAGTTCAGTTTGATTGATGTCAGATCATGTGACGAAATGCCTAGGCCTTTGTTTAAAATGCACTTATGCTTAAATACTAAAACGTGGTTCTCTAACTGGAATTCAGGAGTACAGTTTGAAAAGAGCAAAAAGTGTACATGTGAAAATGCCAGCAAAAACACACCTGGGCATTTTTTTTTGACGCTAGCATTTTTTTTGGCATTTTTTGGGGTTCTTTTGAGGCAGGCAAAACATCTGAACTTGTGTATAGTGGTATATATACACACCTAGACATATATAGGTGTGATAGTAGCAGAAATATATTACTGTAAATGATTTCATTAGCGCAAGCATATATTTCTGCTACTATCACACCTATATATGTCTAGGTGTGTATATAAATATATGGATGTGTGTATATACACCACTATACACAAGTTCAGATGTTTTGCCTGCCTCAAAAGAACCCCCAAAAATGCCAAAAAAAACGCTAGCGTCAAAAAAAAATGCCCAGGTGTGTTTTTGCTGGCATTTTTTGGGGGTTTTTGGAGGCAGGCAAAACATCAGAACTTGTGCACAGTACCACTATACACAAGTTCAGATGTTTTTCCTGACTGCAAAGATCCCAAAAAAATGCCTTCTATTAAACCGGCAAGGTGTTACAGGAGCGAAGCAAACCCCCTGTCAGAAAGTTTTCTAATACAAACGATCTTTTTTTTTCTGGTTCTGGACATGCTACAGAGCTAAAACTTCCCATGTACACTTTTTTATCAAAAATGACAATTTTTAAGAACTTTTTTTGTGTGATTTTGTGTCTGGGGGGTCTAAAAGGTGTACCTGTGAAGTTTCAGCTCTGTAGCATGTCCAAAACCAGAAAAAAAGATCATATAGGTGTTAAAGTTAAAGGAGGGTCCCGACCCACATTCCTGTTCTACTGAAAAATTATCTTTTTTTTTTCATGGTTCTGGACATGCTACAGAGTTGAAACTTCACATGCACACCTTTTAGACCCCCCAGATACTAAATCCAAAGTAAAAATCAAAAAATCTCTCTTTTTTTTTTTAATTTTTTCAATAATTGGCTTTTTTATCAAAAATTTTTAAGAACTTTTTTTTGTGTGATTAATAGTTAATGGGGCATGACCCAGAACCCTAGGCACTTTTTAGGGGCATTTATTGGGTTTTAGGGCTTCAAAATGGTGTTTTTTGATTATCAAAGTTCGGGTCCCATTGATTTCAATGGGGTTCTGAAATCCGAACCAAACTTTTGGAAAATTCGGGTGTTCTGGTCGAACCGAACTTTTCAAAAGTTCGATCATCCTTATTAAGGACGCCCCACTCCTTAACAACCAGCTTACACTGCACCGTGATTGGGCAAAGCTTTTCCCAATCAGGGCACAGAATGCACTGTGCAGTGTTCAGTGTATTGCAGGGTGTTCATCGGGGTGAACACCCAGCGAACACCCTGAAAATTCCTTTGTTCGGCAAACGGCCGAACTCATGCTTATGCCGAACCCTTCGCCCATCCCTAGAGTTTCATATGCATACCCTGCCCACCCCTGTCTCTGGTTGCTGGATTACATGGATTGTGTCATCAGGGAGAGAGGTCTCGGAACAGAAGGAGCTGTTCTGCAGAGGCATTGTGCAATGGATGAAAAATGTGCTTTGCAACAGCTGAACAATCACTATTGTAACTACAACTGACATTGCCTAAAGCTAGCCAGAGAGGGGTTATTATTTTTCAAAAATGAAAAAAAAAAAAACTAAAAGATTTCTACATCCACACAAGTGAGGTGGATGGAGGAATGTTCCCCAAAGGGACATTGTTTTCTGAAAGTGTGACTCACCGCTGTCATAAAAAAACTGATCTGAGGAATCCTTCCGCTGGGTCACTGTGTTCTGAAAGTGCGACTTGCCGCTGTCAGAATACACTGATCGACAGAATACATTGATCGGATACACTGATCAACAATTCCAGCTTGTCCTTTAGACAGAAGTCCATTAAGCAATCAACTTTTGTCAAGCAGGGATGGCCACACACAGATCAAAATTTGGTCCGTAAAAGCTTAACTAGTAGTGGCAGCAGTAACCATGCATGAGACAGAGACACCTAGAAATGGGCCAAGCATGTTTTTCCCGCAATTTTATTTAGCAAAGCAATACATGAACATAGTTCAATGCAGGAGGGTTTTGTAAAGCAAGTCCATAGTATAAAACATCAGATACAAAGTAAACTTATGTCACTTCCTGACTAACAGGTGTAACACCTTATCCTGAACAAGAGTTACTATCTAGATTTAGCCTTGCTGGGTGGTAGTTTTTTTATCTGATATACTGTATGTCAGATTGATATATAGTCTATTTGTTTACTTGGTATTCCCCTAAACTCAGTGGAGCTGTGGTTTCTCGCTGCTCCCAAGTCAGAATAGTTATGTTTTCTCTAGCCAAGCAGTAGAAGGTTTATGGCCCTGGTGCATGCTGGTGGAGGTTATGAAAATTTGGGGGTGGATCTTGTAAACTCTCTCTCCCCAGGCTGTGGCCTTGGGGAAGCGCTGCTGGGTTATCTGATCTGTTAGGCCAGTAGCCCTTGTAGGGTCTCTCTGTGCTGGGAGTTAGGCTTAGAAACTGTCTTCTGAAGCTGTCCTGTCTTGTTTAGAAGGAAGCTGAACCAGGATTGGAACCCAGGAGGAGGAGCAGGCTGGAGGAAGGTATAAGGGACCAGGCTGAAAGCCGGCTTCCTCGCAGGGGCCTGGTGACTCTCTTGGAGAGAATGCATTGAACCCTAAGAGAACTCACAGAGGCATAGGGACAAGATCAGGAAAGCCTTCTCCCTCTGTCCCTGTGTGATGAGTAATACACATCTATAAAAGACACAAAGAGATTGGTACCGATTTTAGCCATGTACTCTATGGTAAAGTGTTGGCTCTCCCTGTCTTTGAGGTACCATCATGACTTTGGTGGTCAGGGCTTCGGGGGCTCTACACAAGGTACTTTTTAATGGCTTCCTCAAAACAAACAGATAGCTCCAGCACCTATTCAGTGCACTGTCAATTGTCAGCTATTTCACCTTGCAAAGCAGAAAGAGTCAAAAGAGAGTCTATAAAGTATCTCAGACCATTTACGGTAGGAATTGCCACCATCCCAAAATAAGAAATAATAATAAAAATATTTCTCCTCTAGGTGGGATTTTGTAGGCAATAAACAAGAAAATGGTATAAAATCCATCAAATTTTTATTAAACAATTTCACGAAAAACAGTGTTAAAAGATAACGGAGCAAAACAGCTCCTGACATTGGTGATGATAACAACACACATCATAGTATAATAACCCCTGAGTAGAGGGAAAATCCAAAAATTGTTTCCCCAAAACAAACAGATAGCTCCAGCACCTATTCAGTGCACTGTCAACGGTCAGCTATTTCACCTTGCAAAGCAGAAAGAGTCAAAGAGAGTCATTGAACCTCAGTCAACTCATATATACAGTATCTCACAAAAGTGAGTACACCCCTCACATTTTTGTAAATATTGTATTATATCTTTTTATGTGTGTTCTTTTTTTTCCAGATCCTCAAAGAGTTCTTTGCCATGAGGTGCCATGTTGAACTTCCAGTGACTAGTATGAGAGAGTGAGAACTATAACACCAAATTTAACACACCTGTTCCCCATCCACACCTAAAACCTTGTAACATTAACGAGTCACATGACACAAGGGATTGAAAATGGCTAATTGGGCCCGATTTTGAACATATTAACTTAGGCGTGTACTCACTTTTGTTGCCAGCGGTTTAGACATTAATGGCGGTGGAGTTATTTTGAGGGGACAGCAAATTTACACTGTTATACAAGCTGTAAACTCACTACTTTACATTGTAACAAAGTGTCATTTCTTCAGTGTTGTCACATGAAAAGATATAATAAAATATTTTCAAAAATGTGAGGGGTGTACTCACTTTTTTTAGATACTGTATATATAAAGGCCTGTGCACAGCTGACTAATTAGTTAGGTCTGACTAATGGGTAAAACATGGACCTAAAATGAGAGGCTATATCCCACCCAAAACTCTACAACATTTCTGGCTCTATGACCCAGACCAGAACGTATAATAAGCTAATAAAACAAGAAGTTTGTCTTCTCTATAACATATACAAACTGTAGTGTCCCTTACCATGGGTATGCTAACACATATACATTTTTCACAGCTTTGCCAGCCAGTTCCTTACATTATGCAATCTGTCTGAACCTAGCTTAAAGAAGAACTTAATTCCAACACTTGGGGTCAAGTTCACAGCCAGCAACTGTTGAAATAACACTTTGGACAGGAGTTTTAATATACACCACAGCATACAGTGCAGAATAGAGTGCATTAGTTAGGAATATGTAACACTAAGTACTCCTTACATTGCTGGTCAGTGAATGAAACAATGCCAGACATCATTGGTCAGACTCAGAGGGTGGGAAAAAAATGTTTGCTGCTAGTAGTCAGTAGGAAAAAAAATGCTTAGAAATGTTGTTGAGCCTTTATTTCACTTACTGACCAGTGATGGTCAGTAAGTGAAAAAAAAATGCTCAATAACATTGGCCAATGGGAGCCAACAACATGCCACTGGTTAGTGGGAAAAAAATACTCCTGGCGTCACTGGTCAGTGGAAGAAGAATGCCTAGGATTAGTGAGGGAATAAGCTGGCCATTAATGGGAGGAAGAATTACCCTAGCATCAGTGGTCAATGGAAGGAAAAAAAATGCCCTGGCGTCAGTGGTAAAAAAAAAACATTCTCTGGTGTAACTGTCAGTGGAGGGAATACATGTTTTGCCATATAATATATACACTCACTGGCCACTTTTGTTAATTACACCTGTTCAATTGCTTGGTAACAAAAACAAATCAGCCAATAACATGGAAGAAACTCAATGCCTTTAGGTATCTTGATGTGGTGAAGATTAGGGATGATCAAACGGTTCGGGTCGAACCAATGGTCATGGAACATTGACTGTTCGAGGTTCGGCTGAATTCCGAACTTTTTTCTGAAAAATTTCGGAATTCGGCAACCAGAACCGACCAAAATGCAATGAGACAGGAAATGGGCTTTAAAAGCCAGTGATTGGACCAGAACCATCAGTAAAAGCCAATTGAGGGGGCAGGAGAATGCTAAGAATGTGATTGGAGTGACTAGGGGGTCCAGGGGCCAATCATTAGTGAATAAGCCCCCCCGTATATAAGATAGCCCTGCCAAATTCCTAGCATTGTAATACAGGGACGTGGAAGAGAGTGGAAGCAGTTCTGTTACTTCTGCTTCAAATTGTCAGTTAGCAATTATTAGTGTGAGGAAAGGGATATCTAGTGTAGTTAGGGTACTATTTTCCACTATAGTTAGATTTAATAATCTAGTTTCTGTAGGGAAAGTGTTAAGTGTAAGGGGACCGTAGTTTAGTGTAGGGTTAACTGACTCTGACTGCTATGGCAGGGTGACAAAACCCTTCCATGTCAGGGTGACTGCTATAGAGAAAAGATTGTTTCTCTTAGAACACTTATAGAACAGCGATATGGCTTCACCCCTGTCACCCTGATTTTTGCTGCAGGCATTTATAGGGCTTTTTTGAGGACATGTTTGGAGTCAGGCATGACATCTGAACTTCTGTGTAGGGGTATATATATACACACACACACACATGTATGTATATATACACATATATACGTGTGAAAGTAGCAGAACACTATGCTTGCGCTAATTAAATAATTAACATGCATATGTCTCCGCTCCTATCACACCTATATGTGTGTATGTGTATAAATACATATAAGTGTGTGTGTGTACATACCCCTATACAGAAGTTCAGATGTTTTGCCTGCCTCCAAAGACCTTCAAAAAATGCCCAAAAAAAAAAACGCCTGCTGCAAAAAACACACCTGGGCGTTTTTGTAGCTGACGTTTTTTTGGGCATTTTTTGGGCGTCTTTGGAGGCAGGCATAACATCAGAACTTCTGTGTAGGGGTATATATACACACACACATGTATGTATATATACACATACACACATATAGGTGTGAAAATAGCAGAAACCTATGCTTGCGCTAATGAAATAATTAACACCCATATTGCTTCTCTGCTATAACACCTATATGTGTGTGTGTGCATAAATACATATAAGTGTGTGTGTATATATACCCCTATACAGAATTTCAGATGTTTTGCCTGCCTCCAAAGACCCCAAAAAAACGCCTGCTGCAAAAACACACCTGGGTGTTTTTGTAGCTGGCGTTTTTTTGGGCATTTTTTGGGCGTCTTTGGAGTCAGGCATGACATATGAACTTCTGTGTAGGGGTATATATACACACACACACATGTATGTATATATACACATACACATATATAGGTGTGAAAGTAGCAGAATACTATGCATGCGCTAATGAAATAATTAACAGGCATATGTCTCCGCTCCTATCACATCTATATGTGTGTATGTGTATAAATACATATAAGTGTGTGTGTATATATACCCCTATACAGAAGTTCAGATGTTTTGCCTGCCTCCAAAGACCCCAAAAAAATGCCCGAAAAAACGCCTGCTGCAAAAAACACACCTGGGCGTTTTTGTAGCTGGCGTTTTTTTGGGCATTTTTTTGGGGTCTTTGGAGGCAGGCAAAACATCTGAACTTCTGTATAGGGGTATATATATACACACACGCTTATATGTATTTATACACATACACACATATAGGTGTTATAGCAGAGAAGCCAT